>NC_137085.1:42550933-43834128 GCF_951640355.1 Cnephaeus nilssonii | reverse complement strand
GCTCTGGACTTTTCTCCTAAATCTGGACAGATTGTGTTATTTGGGGGATTTTAAAATTTCTCTCTCTCTCTCTCTCTCTCTCTCTCTCTCTCTCTCTCTCTCTCTCTCTCTCTCTCTCTCTCTTCCTCTCTCTCTTTTTGATAAACTGCATGAAACCAAAGAAAAGTCAGACCTTGACCTAAGGATATACTTTTTCAATTTCAATTAGCTTCCCAGGAAAACTGACACCCAGGGAGATAACGGCTGTAATTTGACATGATTGAGAGCTGCGTTGCCCTGGAAACGTGCTCAGTTAGGCCAAATTGATGTTCATTATAACACCATCAGCAGGTCCCCAAATCATGCAGTTCTTTCCAGCCATTAAAAAGTGATGAATTATTAATTAATTCTCTCTGGTCTAGAAAAAATAGACACTAGGCTTACTGTCGTTTTCAAATTCTAGCTCCAAATTTGATTGTTTCCTTTTTCTTTTATTATATATATATATTTTTAAATCCTCACCCAAGGATATTTTTCCATTGATTTTTAGAGAGAGTGGAAAAGAGAGGGAAAGACAGAGAGAAATATCAATGTGAGAGAAACACATTGGTTGCCTCTTGCACGAAACCCGACCGGGGCCGGGCTGGGGAGGAGCCTGCAACCCAGGTATGTGCCCTTGATCCCGGAAACTTCTGTCCACAGACCGACCCTGTATCCACTGAGCCAAACCAGCTAGGGCTGATGATCTGTTTTCTTAACTCTCAGGAATTATTATTTGGAGAATGAAATGCTGCAAATCTTCCTCTGATTGTTACCAAGTGCTAGAATTGTAACTCTCTAAGAAATGACTTTATTCATTCAACAAACGTTTAATCCATTCTGTTGCTTACTAACTAATCACTGTGCTGAGTTACTGAGATTCAAAATGAGTGAGACCCACCCCCTCTGCATATGGAGGAACTCACAGCCCAGGCCCTGCAGAGTGAGTGTGGTTAGGACCCAGTAAGTGGTGCTCAGAGGAGAGGACTTACGTGCACCGAGGAGGACCCTGCCCTGGGTGGGCCGCAGGGAGCTTGAAGGAAGAGTCAGCCGGTCAGGCTTGGCGTCCTGGACAAGGTGATCTTAAGCTGAACTTAGAGGATAAACAAAACCATATTTAAGCTTCCAAAGAGAAACTCTGAATTCTACAGAAAGACAAGTGTCTTTAGCTTGATATTCAGAGGCTCAGGAATTTTTAATTTTTAATCTCTGAGGTACAGGTGGAAGGTTGTCAAATTTGGTACCAGGCATGGTTTTTGGGAATCCATTTCCTAGTGCTTGGGGCAGCCAAAAGTGACTCTGGAACAGGTCGACAGGGGGAGCTACCGCCAGATGCTGTTAATGCTCTCTTCCTTGTGTTAGAGTCATACCTAACCCCCCCCCCAGGCCCCCCGCCTGGCCACCCACCTAGATGGAGGTAGAGATGACCACAGAGCCAGAGGGGGAGGCTGCTGGCGGGTCGGATGGGCTGGGGTGGCCCGAGGAACTGAACGCTTGAAGCTTCAGGGGCCAAGACAGCCTCCTTAGTCTCTTAGGAAATGAGCCCAGAATTATAGGGGCCATGGAGACCGCCACAAAACCCTTATTCTTTGTGCGCGTTAGGACACGTTTGCTAAGACCTTAGCCCAATCTCAGGCTGCGTGCAGAGGGCTCATGGGAGGGTTAACTGCCTGGTGTTTCATGGTTCGGGAGAGAAAAGCCCTCTTCAACAGGAAGACTCCCTTGGCCCTTGAGGCCGTGGGTGAGCACTTGGTTGACCCAAGAGGAGGCAACAGACAGATTTAGTTTCCTGTAGTAGCAGAAAGGGAGAGTGACTCATGTGGGCTTGGGTTTGGAGTTGTGCCTGTGGGGCAGCCCCCCTCCTCCTTCCCCCTCCTCCCCCTCCCTTCTCCTCCCTTTCTTTCCTTCCTCTCCCCTGCTCCTCCACAGTCACGGTTAGCAGGGTGGGCATTTCCACTCTTGGAGGAGGGTAAACATGCATCTCTGGATTTGTCCCTTTGAGTCCCAAGACAGGCCCTGGCCAAATGTAGGTTGGAAGAAGACAGGCACGCTTCTCATCAAGGGCATTGCTATTCAGAACTTTCTGGAAGGAATGTGGGGGGAGGGTGTTCAAGCAAAACAGGCTGGTGAGGAAGAAGACACTGCTGGGCCTGAACCACGTACCTGGAGCCCTAGAGCACATCTCCATGGGCAGACGCTCCCATTTCCGAAATTCCACCATCTCCGCGTACAGCCCACTTTCTTTTTTAAAATGGCTAAATTTATTCACCTCTCTATACATACTCTATCCGAGATATTTTTAAGTTTGATCCACTTTGCTAGATTCTCAGTATAAATCAACTTTGTAGACCCTAGATGTTTAATCCCAATTGGTAACTTTTCTTGGGAGCAGGCAGGCAAAATATTGATGAATGTTATTTAAAAATTTCCATAACCGGTTGTGTTAAGTGTTTTCACACAATAGAGGCTCCCCATTTCCTGTTAGGTATTGTGACCTCTCCGAAGAGGTTTATTTATTTAACTTCTATAAATACAACCGCTTCATGCATTGGTCTCTCCTTGAGAAAGGGCTTCTCAAGTTACTGTCATAAACAGAGGCCCGATTGCAGTCCCGGCTGCTGTCCAAGCGCCGGTTATCTACTGAGTGAATCGATTTGCCGTCCGGGAGGGGGCTGTGCACCATCGCCACTACCCCGGGGAGTCCCCATTCTCAGAAATGGGCTGGAGCTAGGAGTCAGAAAGGAGACTCTCTCAACTACAGGGTGTCCCAAAAAATGTGTACACATTTAACAGCGGATGGCTCAGTTTTGAAAAGGAGATGTAGTTTAATAAACACTGACTTTATAATTATTCAAAGTGAACATATACATTTTTGTGACACCCTATATTTTGTGAACATGGACCTGATTGTACCATGGGATGTCCCCTGCTATAGAACATTAAAGAAGTGCGTGAGAGGCAGGTGGACCTGGGCATTTCTTAAAAGCAAAGACAAAGCCCACCTATTTGTTTTCTTTTTTTTTTTTAATATATATATGTTTTTATTGATTTCAGAGAGAGGAAGAGAGAGGGAGAGAGATAGAAACGTCAATGATGAAAATCATCGACTGGCTGCCTCCTGAATACCCCCTACTGGAGATTGAGTCTGCAACCCGGGTATGTGCCCTGATGGGGAATCGAACTGTGACTTCCTGGTTCATAGGTCGACACTCAACCACTGAGCTACACCAGCTGGGCCATATGCTTTCTTAACGGGATTCCGAACCCACCCTCAGGGTGACCCAGTGCTAGGCTGCTGGGCAGGGTACCCTCGCCTGGCTCCCCCATCCAGGGGCAGCAGCGCTACCACCATGTGCCCAGGAAAAGGGCGCACGCAGCTTTCCCAGTGCACAGAGGACGATCAGGCTTTGGTCAAGGGCATATTAGTTGCTGCATCCCCCTCGGATGAGTTCTCGAGGCCTATTGGCAGGATCATGTTCCGCACGATCTGTTTGGGTTCCCTGTTCACCTTCAGGGCTCAGGAGCACGAAGCAGAGAAGGTTTCCTGGAGACTCTGGGATGAACGTGAAAGAGCCCAGGCTCTGGCGTCTCCTGAAGGGGTGACCCTGGGTGGCTCTCCTACCATTTCCGAGCTCCAGTCTCCTCATCCACCTGCGTGGTCACGGGCCGCTGAGAGGCTTGTTACAAGAATGTGGCCATAAAAAAGCTTCAGAAAATGAGAAGCTTCCACTGCGCTCTGTCCCTGTTAGTTGCTCTGTTTAAAATGTTATTGGCATGTTCCTTGCTTTTAAGAAACGTTTAGCCCTTAATCTTACCTCTGCCTTATCAGGTAGCAGTTTTCTAAAGACACTCGTTCTTAGTAAAAATCTGATCATCTTTCCCAGATATGACAGGGTTTCATTTCGGCCACCAGGCACCGGTTCCTTTGGCGGTGTTCTCAGTCCCGCTGTGCATTGGGAATCACCCGGGGGCACTGACAGCCTGCAGCTGCCTGGGCCCCCCCCCCTCTACCCCGCACCCCCCCACCCCCCCACCCCGCCACCGGCCACTAGAGCAGAACTTCTAGAGGGGAGGCCTGGGCCAACCATGGTTGGAAACCTCTCCCGGTGAAAGCCAGGAAGGATCAGGAGAGAGCAGACCCGTTCCCCACAAACAGATCCTCTTTACCCACAGAGGGAAACGGAAATAAATGCGGGAAAGCCGCCTGAGAGGAAGGGGACTTCCTTTCTGCAGCTGCAGCAGCATCTCCCATCAAAACGAGGCTTTCCTGGTCGTTTCAATAACAACCAGAGAAGCTATTCTTGTTTTTTTTGTTGTTGTTGTTGTTGTCTTTTTGGTCAATTTAGATAAAGTATGTCCCCTCTTCTCTGTCAGTTTTCTTCTTGAAGAAATTTCTGTAGTTTAGGGTCTAAAATGGAAGCCCTTTCTTCTCTGTAAATGTACTGTATTAGTAGCCACTGTGCTGGGAATATAAAACAAGGACCACCAGAGCTGACCGACAGACAGACAGACAGACAGGGGTTCACTTTCCAGGCCGGGGCCCAGCAGTGAGGAAATGCTGCAGAGTTGGCTGAGGGGAGACGTTTGTGAGGGCTAGAAGATGGCTCATGAGGTTAGGGTTAGGGCGTGAGGAGAGGACAGGAGGGGTGCCCAGGGCTCATGGAGTAAACGGGTCACCGTGTGCATTGGTCCGGAAAGCATCTGCAGTCAGGCCCCGGAAGGATCTGGATGCTGGAGTCGCTTGGCGTTTATAACTGTCAAACAGCTTCGGCTGCATTGGTGCGTGGGGGAGGAATCATGGGCAAATCCTGCTCAGAGGGAGAATCTAATCTCCCTTTCTTGGTAACTTTCCCAGGGACCCCTCCCCCCCCCCCCCCCCCCCCCGCAATGCCCCTGGGAGAGACCCTCCAGGCTGGCGCCTCTCTTTCGACATACTATGAGCTACGTACTGAGCTGCACCTATCCATGCAATCCGGTGTCAAAATATAACCTTCTCCCTTCCCTCTCAGGGATGGCAGTCTTCCTTCCGAACAAAGATCAAGGGGAAAAGGGGAGAGCTTTCTGCTTTGTTTTATTTTATTTTATTTTATTTTATTTTATTTTATTTTATTTTAATTCAGGCTGCAGAAGTCTCATTCTTCTACATCCCAGAATTCCAGAAGTTTAACTGTTAGGAATAAAGAACATTACATCTTTTTCAACTTCTTTTCCTCCACCCGTCGCATTTTTGAAAATGGGCACCGGGCATGACATCCAGAGAGCACCTTTCCAAAATAGCAGTGCCCTGCGCTCGCGGCTCCAGAACCGTCTTCTCCTTCGTCTCCTTCAGTGTGTGTCCGTGTTTGCGTTTCAAGAACAGACGTTACACTTTGCTGTTATCTATTTTTTTCATCCTCCAAGACTCCATGGATTGAATACAGGTTTTTGGGGTCTTCTGTGTATTTTTAAAAATTGAGGTACAATTGAAATTGGATACAATTTCAGGTGTGAGACATTATGATTTGACATTTGTATATATGGCAAATGATCTCCACAATAGGTCTGGTTAGCTGATGCATCCTTGAGAATTTTTAAGACCTACTGTCTTAGCAACTTTCCAATACAATTCAGTATTATTAACTATAATCGCCATGCTGTACATTACATCCCAGGACTTATTTTATAATTGGGAGTTTCATTAAAAGGTACAAACTTCTGCTCGGCTGGCATGGCTCAGTGGTTGAGCGTTGACTTATGAACCAGGAGGTCAGGGTTTGATTCCCAGTCAGGGCACATGCCTGGGTTGTGGGCTTGATCCCCAGTGTGGGGCGTGCAGGAGGCAGCCAACCAATGATTCTCTCTCATCATTGATGTTTCTATCTCTCCCTCTCCCTTCCTCTCTGAAATCAACTTAAAGATATTTTTTAAAAGGTACAAAATTCCACATATTTTTAACTATTATTTAATTTAATTTAATTTTTTCTTTTTAATATTTTCCCTATCACTATTTATCCCCTCTTCCACCTCCACCCATAACCCCTGCCATCACCACAGTGTTGTCCATGTCCTGAGTTCTCTCTCTTTTTTTATTCTTTTTTGATCAATCCTCTCTCCTCCCCACCCCCGACCCCCAACAAGAGCTGTCTGCCTGTTCTCTGTCTATGAGTCTGCCTCTATTTTGCTTGGTAGTTCAGTTTTTTAACTATTAACTATTATTTTAAAATGTAGGTTCTTTGTTACGTAGGTGTGTGTGTGGGTGTGTGTGTGTGATTTTCTGTGGACACTGGCAGGAAATCTTGTGGGTTTTTTGTTTGTTTTCTGCTGTCAAGGATCCCTCACCCGCAGGACAGTACGCACAGTGCCTGGCGTGCAGCAAGCGCCCAATCAGTGTTTGGTGAACGGCCACCTTCAGGAGGGGGCGCTCTGTGCTCCCTCTGCTGTGTGTGCTGCTTTGTCTCTGAGCTCTGATGTGGTTTGCTTTATTTTAAAAATGTATTTATCCTTTCAAAAATATTTAACAAGTAGTGAGTTTCTTCCACGAATCAGACATTAGAGAAACCCAGGTAAGAACGGTGTCATGTCAGAAATAATTGAGTTCCTCTGTGTCCCTAATTTTGTTTTTTCTTTAATTGAGGTGACATTAACCATTTGGAAATGCACAATTCAGTGGCATTTAGTGTATTCACGTGCAACCATCACCTCCATCTGGTTCTAAAGCATTTTTTTTCACCTCCAAGGAGTTCTGTATCCATCCACCGGCCACTCCCCCACTCCGTCCTTCCCCCCAGCCCCCTAACGCTCACCTGCTTTCTGTCTCAGGGATTATTGTTTGCTTTTTGCCAGTGGGCTTAAAGGAACGATGGTATCGCACACGATGCGTTGCCACTTGCCTAAGGATAAGCATCTAGAGGCGAAGGCCAGCATGCGGGAGCCGCCAGGTTGGCTGGCCTGTCTGTAGAACGTGCTTCCTGATGCCAACATGCTTTTCCTAGGATGGTTGGTCCCGACGTGATCCCCCTGCCGCATATATACGGAGCGAGAATCAAAGGCGTGGAGGTGTTCTGTCCTCTGGACCCCCCGCCTCCGTACGAAGCTGTGGTGCACGAGACAGACCGGGAGCAGGTACTGTCCACGCAGGTTCGCTTTGGTGTGTTGACCGCAAGTAGGAAAAGCCGCGTTGGGTACAGAGAGCAATGGGAGACCGTTTGCTCTGCAGATCTTTTTAAGCTCACTGGGCCCAGTTGATGCTTGAGTTGAATATCAACCAATATCCCTCTCTTTTCCTGTGATGCAGACGTCTTCATTCCAAATATCAGAGGGATCAGAAGCCGCCACCAGCCCGATGGAACCGATCGGCGTGCCAGTGACTCAAGGTAATACACACACACACACGGTCACTGCCCACACCTGTGAGGCAGTAAGTTAAAACACGATAAAATAATGATCTCGGGGGTATTTTGTTGGAGGTCAGATATTCTTGGAGCGACAGCCTTGGCAGGTGCAAAACTACTATCAACGTTTCGGGCTTACAAGTGGGAGAGAACCTTGAACAGAAATACAGATATCCCTAGAATCTGTTAGGAGTTACCAGACTATTCTCAGGGACCTATGAAATACATTAGAGTTTAATTTGGCATTCCTGTGTTTTCCAACCTAAGATTTTTTTTTTCTTCTGTTAAAATAAGATGAACTGTTTTGAAGAGAAAAAAAGCATTCCATTTCTTACAAGGGTGATTTGCTGTGAGATCGTGCTCAGGTCATGCTGCCTTCACATGCAGTGAATTTTGATTCCCAGTCCTGCATTAAATATTCGAGTCGGTTTGTATTTATCTTTGTAATTTAAGGGGACATTGTTGCAGCTTTCTCTCTTTGGAGAGGTTTTAAGTGCCCCAGAAAATTGTCCACCAGGACAAAATTGCACATGGTGATAAATAATGGATCAACTTTCAGCTCTTTAGACAGAGGTGGTTTTTCAGCAGCACCATTTGGAGTTGGGTTTCTGTCCCGTTCACCTTCTGTCTTATGTAGAACTGCACAGTGCACTCTGTTTCCTGAGTATGTTTGTAATTCTTCCATTTTTTTTTCTTTTTAAAAACCTTTATTGTTGAAAGTATTACATATGTCCCCCCTTTTCCTTCATTGACCCCTTCTAGCCCACCCCTGCCCCCTGCCCCAGGCATTTACCTCCCTGTTGTCTGTGTCCATGGGTTATGATACATGCATACAGCTTCTTTGGTTGATCTCTTCCCACCCACCCCCGTCTTCCCTCTGAGATTCCACAGTCTGTTCCGTGCTTCTGTGTCTCTGGATCTAGTTTGTTCTTCAATTTATTTTGTTCATTAGATTCCACATATTATTGAGATCATGTGATACTTTGTCTTTCTCTGACTGGCTTATTTCGCTTAGCATAATACCCTCCAGGTCCCTCCATGCTGTCTCAGAGGGTAAGAGGCCCTTCAATTTTACTGCTGCATAGTGTTCCGTGGTGTAAATGTACCACAGCTTTTTTATCCATTCATGTACTGATGGGCACTTGGACTGTTTCCAGATCTTAGCTATTATAAATTGTGCTGCTATGAATATAGAGGTGCATACATTCTTTCTGATTGGTATTTTGGGTTTCTTAGGATATATTCCTAGAAGTGGGATCACTGGGTCAAATGGCAGTTCCATATTTAATTTTTTTGAGGAAACTCCATACTGTTCTCCACAGTGGCTGCACCAGTCTGCATTCCCACCACCAGTGCACGAGGGTTCCCTTTTCTCCACATCCTCATCAGCACTTGTCATTTGTTGATTTGTTGATGGTAGCCATTCTGACAGGTGTGAAGTGTTTTCATTGTCGTTTTAATTTGCGTTTTGCTGATGATCAGTGACTTTGAGCATGTTTTCATATGTCTCTTGGTCATCTGTATGTCCCCTTTGGAGAAGTGTCTATTTAGGTCCTTTGCCCATTTTTAAATTGGATTGCTGTCTTCCTTTTGTTAAGTTGTATGTGTTCCTTATATATATTAACCCTTATCAGAATGTTCTCCCATTCTTTCACTTCTTAAAAAAAGTTTCCCAGCCCACAGCTTAGGCTCACAATGATGTGATTTTTATTTACTGCATGATCGCCTTGGCATGGGAGAGCTCCAAGCCGTCTCATACCGTTCGGGATGGGCTTGTTGGGTGGAAAATAATACCTGCAGAAGTATTACTACCCGAGCAGAAGTCACCCAATTCCAGAGTGGTTTCACTGATGCATTTAGTGGCTACTGGCTCTTTAACTTGGCTCAACAGAAGTTCCATGGCCCAGCCTGCAGATACCCCTCTGCCTGCGCTTGGTCTGCAGCCCACAGGGCAGCCCCTCACCTTTGCAGGTATTATTTTCCACCCAACAAGCCCGTCCCGAACGGTATGAGACGGCTCGGAGCTCTCCCACGCCGAGGCGATCGTACGGTAATGCACACTCTCTCTCTCACCAGGATGCTTCACTGGAGAAGATACTGAGCACCTTTAGGAAAAACTGACATTTGGGCAGGGCTTCATTATTTGGAAGCGAAGGTTTTGTTTGTCTAAGGTCTGGAGTGGTGGTTTAGAGAGGCAGCGTTTCCCACAGTGCCGGGAAATAGAAACTTCTCGGGCCAGCCGCCTAAGCAAATGTTGTTAACTGTGTGGCCCTTGCCCCAGCAGGTTTGGGCTCACAGGTGTTTCCTGCCCAATTTTTTGAGGGCTGCAGCTGGCAAAATAATTTTTGTTTCTCCTCTTAAAAAAAAATACTTAGATGGGAACATTCCTAACACACCTGGAGAAGAAGGCGCATCCACTTCAGTTGCCAACTCAGACCAGCCACATCCCGGGAGAAGCCGGAGAGCCCTCCCGCCCACGATGACAAGGTCGAAGAGCGACCCTGTGTTCCATCCTTCTGCAGAGCGAGGTGAGGCGGCCCCCAGGCTCCCACAGAGCACTTGCTTGCCTCCAGGTGCCACGTGCAAGCAGGTGGCTCCGGCCACCCAGGGCCCTGCAGTTCCAGAGATGCCTTGAGGAAATAAGATATTCTGCACGCACATTAGGGATATACATCTGCCCCATCTTTTAAGCTGGTGGGGTGTTTTTATTTTATTTTTGTTTGTTTTTTAAAATATATTTTTATTGATTTCAGAGAGGAAGGGAGAGGGAGAGAGAGATGGAAACATCAATGATGAGAATCATTGATCGACGGCCTCCTGCACGCCCCCTACTGGGGATCGAGCCCGCAATCCGGGCTTGTGCCCTGACTGGGAATTGAACCCTGACCTCCTGGTTCCTAGGTTGATGCTCAACCACTGAGCCACACTTGCGGGCAAGAGTGTTTTTCTTTTTAAATCATTGTCATCAAAAGCATTTGGTTGCAGACGATGCTGTGGTAGGTACTACATGAAGAAAATGACGCCAACCTCTTTCTGACTTCTACGTGCTCGCGATCGTGTGGGAATACACATTCTCTCTCAAGGAAAGGTCAAAGGGAGGTCTTGTTTGTATTCCCTCTTCTATAATTTAATATTAGTTATCTTTTTGCTGAGTACGAATGGATTGCATTATTTAAATCCCACCTTGTTTTAAGAACTTTGGATTAGAGTGAAACTCACACTGCATCCCCTCCCTCTCTGTTTTGAGTTTGTTTGTGTCTAGATGTTATTTGAATATATGAATACCTGAACATCTCCAAATATGTCTCCAGTGTAGAAAATTGTAAAAAATAAAGGGACGAAAGGAAGAAAATGAAAACCTTCTGTAATCCTGTGCACACCGGCTTCTCTCGGTGACCTGTTCTCACCAGTGCCTTCGCTCTCCTGCTCTCACCTTGCCTTCTCCGGGGCCTGGGTCACCCCTTCATTCTGGTTCTGTCCCTCTGGCAGCCTGTGTTGTTGGCCCCAGTCTCTGACAGTGTGGGAACCAGAAAGCACTCCTCGCCACCTTCTCCACCCCCCGTCCCCCGCTCCTGCTCCTGGGACTGAGCGCCTCTGCCACCCCAGCAGGCGGGCAGCTGGCCCTCCGCTCCCAGCCCCTCCTTCACTGCCGTCGCTGCCCTACCTGGCAAGCTGAGGACTCGAGCTGGTCACCTGCCGGCTTCACCGGGAACGTTGCTGTCTGCGCAGCTCAGAGAGGTCTTTCCAGAATCCCTTCCCATGCTGCAGCGCTGCAGGGGCGAGGATGACCCGTGTTTACCTGTGGGACCAGGTTGCCTTCAAGGGACTGGTGTGGCCCCTGTGCTCACACCTGAGTGTCTGTAGGGAGTGCTCCTGGGAGGTCCCGGCTCCGTGACATGCCTGTGGCAGCCCAGGAGGACCGCTGCTCACCGCTGTTTGCAGATCCTCATGCCTCCGTTCTCCACCTGCTCTCCCACCCGCTGCTTCCTTTCCTCATTGACTCTCAGATCCTGCTTAGCAGGCCTTCGCAGACTGAAACCTCCAGGGCCGCGCGCACCGAAGGCTGCTGGCCGGCTTCTGGACACACGGGAGCCAGGCCTGCATCCCACCTCACCCGCCTGCGGGGCAGCCGTGCCCTGCACCCTTCCACTCTCGCTAAAGCAGGTAGTTGTGGAAGTGAGAGCCTGTGGTGGGTTTCCCAGGCCCCCTGTTGACTTCTGGAATGACCTAGTTTTCCTGCACTTAGATTTCTCTTTCTGTAATCGTCAGCCGTAGCGCTGCCTACAGCCCCGGTGCGAGCACTGATAACATGTCAGCACAGTGCCCTCGCGGATGTTTAGGACAAAGGTACAGTCCACGTGCACAGAGCCTTCCCCTCATCCCACCAGTCTTGTCTTTCCTTAGCCCCTGCCTCTCAGCGGCTCCTTCATCCTCCCCCTTGAACGTGTCTCCATCAGCCAGCCACGCTTTGTCTGCTTGCCCACCCATCCCCAGACATTGGTCATCACCCCATGACACTGCTGCTCCGCCGCGGTTTGTATTCGGGATGCCCCTCTCGATCACCTGTCTTTACCGCGGGGGTAGTGTTTTCCGTGGCACAAAAAAATGGGTTGGGGACATATCCTGTTGGAACGACATCAGGAAATAAGCTCATGTCATAGTTGTTGGTTTTGTGTGTTTGTTTTTTTTTCCTTTGGCAAAATGAAAAGCAAGATGCGCATGGCTGTTGGCATTTGTCATGTGCTTTCCGCGCCGAGTTCAGCGATCCGTGCTGTTTCCCATGCAGGCGCGTGTTCGCAGGGGCCTGGCCAACGGGTCCGTGCTGTTTGTCTGCCCACAGCCGCTCCCGTGCTCAGCTGTGAAGCCGCCACCCAGACGGAGGGGAGACCGGATCTGGCCGCGGTGACCCTGCGGAGGGGTTTGCGACCCAGAGCTGCCAGGTGCAGGCCGCAGTCCCTAATAGATTACAAGTCCTACATCGACACCAAGCTGCTGGTGGCCAGGTTCCTGGAGCAGTCCTCCTGCGCCATGACGCCCGACATCCACGAACTTGTGGAAAACATCAAATCGGTTCTGAAGTCCGACGAGGAGCACATGGAGGAGGCCATCACTAGTGCCAGCTTCCTAGAACAGGTAGCTTTAATTTTATTATCCGGTCTGAGTCAGATCACTCGTTTCCACAGCAGCCCAAATGGCCGCTCCGAGTTCCTGTCCCAGGCACGGTAAGTTCATGGTCGCTGTATCAGGGGAAATGGGGTCCGGAGGTGGTGGTGGGGGAGGGGGGAGTGGAGAGGAAGCCGGAGCACTTTCTTTTCAGGCGGGGTGACTTTCCCCAGCCTTCTTGGCCCAAAGGAAGAGGAACCATTTTTCCGGGATTGGGCGCCTGGAAAAAGCGAAGGGTGCAGCCTGGGGCTAAAAGCAGGGGGCATGGGCAGTGGGGGGCACATGCAGCAGTTGGCTTCCTGTGTTGAAAGTGTCCCTGGATGCGGCATGTTTTCTCAGCCCGTTGTCAATGACGGACATGCCTGAATGTTAATATGGGCGAGATTCTGAGAGCTGTTCCCGTTCCCGTGAAATGTTTGGCAAGATATCCAAGCTGATAGGACCGAATGGAACACACACCCTTCTTTCCATAGGTTAAAACCTACAAGGCGATCCCCTGAGGGGAAGCCACAGAGAAAAGATACAAGTGGGCGTGTGAATGAGCCTCTTAGGTGTCAGGTCTCTCACACTGAAGTGGAGGGCTGCACGAGGTGGTCCTGCACCTGCATTCCTGAACGAAGGGACTTGCCTTCTGATGAGAACTGGGGATGGGCCACATCTTGGATTACCCACCTCTTTTTAAAAGCGGTCACCTTGGGGGCGTTTACTCCCCTGCTCCAGGTACGTGGGGTGGTGGCGAAGGCGGCGGTGTTACCTGGCTGCGTGCATCAGTGCCCAGCAGACACTTCCTGGTCACAATTCTCAGGTCATTACCAGCACCAGGATCCTGGGTAAAATTTCAAGGCTGTTTGGTCCCCTTCTCACTGTCCTTTCTGTTCCCCCGTTCTACCTCCCGGTCGCTTCTAACAGAAGCCACAGCCAGAGTCTCTCCAGACCCTCAGGGGAGCACAAGAGCAATCCGATTCCTCGCAGGAAGAGGTGCACGAGCCATGGACCCCCTTGTCTGCTTTCTGAAAGAGTGGTTGGCCCATGGCCCTGGGTCAGGCTCTAGGTAGTATCCCACGTTGGGGAGACATTTACGTCCGGGAGTCCCTGGTCTGTGCAAAACGTCACCTCCTGCCTCCTTTCCTCTGAGCACCCTCAGTAGCCCACTAACCAGGAGCGAGCATTTGGAGTCCCTGAAAGGCTGCCGAGCTCTGGTGAGGCACGAGCCGGAGCATCCGCCACGCAGGTGGTCAGGACCTTCTGCACAGGCCTGCTCGCGGGGCGATCGCTGGGGGGTGAAAGACGGCAGGTGCTGTCGCCACCAACATTCACTGGGCCTGGATCAAAGTTCGGGCGCTGGGACTGTTGCAGTAGACCTGGGCCATCTGCTGGAGCCTTCCCAGCTTTTGCACACTTTCACTTTCTCTACGTTATTAGAATGCATTTTTAGATCCACTTTAAGTTTCACCAATTCAAAACCACTTCTCCTAACTTACACGTAACAACAGTCGATAGCTATGAATGTTGGAATTTTCTTCTTACTCAGGAAACAAGGACAGGCCTTAAAGACAGAATCATAGAGTGTTAGCAAATCTGATATCTCTTTGGGGGTTTAACTTCTTAGTGACTTTAAAGTCTCAGAATGGGCCCTGGCCGGATGGCTCAGTTGGTTGGAGCGCTGTCCTGTGCACCAGAAGGCTGTGGGTTTGATTCCCAGTCAGGGCATATACCTAAGTTGTGGGTTCGATCCCCGTAGGGAAGGCAACCAATCGATGTTCTCTCTCACCTGTCCCTCTCAAAATCAATTTAAAAAAATCCTGTCCTTGGGTGAGGGTAAAAAACAATTCTGAATGGTACAAACTAAACAAAACGTCATCCCCATGATTGTTCTATGACGTGGGTGGTAACAAAGCACCGGGCTTCTCCCAGGGCGCTGACAGTATTGCGGGTCATAGACGGGACTGTGCAGTGTAACAGACTTCCGTGTGCTGGACAGCTCTCCCCTCCTCCCTCCCAGCTGGGTGAGGAATTTATCATGTTTTTGTCATTTTTACAAAGTAAGTCATATTATGATGTCCTTAACGTTATGTATGTGGCACATGGCCAAAACCAGATCTAGCAGTAGAACCATTCCTCCGAGTTTTTACAGATAAACCGGATTAGTTGTTAGGTTGTTTACTGAGGGGCTCTTTGATCAGTTAGAAGCATCATTGGTTTTGGTTGACATTTGGTAAACTCATTACCTGGTCGCAATGCCAAATCATAGTTACCAAATGTGTGAGTCCGTTAGTGTCGCCTGGGTTCTTGTTGCAAGTACCAATGCTTGAGCCCCACTCGTCACTCACGTGTGCGGGGAGCTGGGAACCCACGTCTCTGACAGGCTCCCGTCCTGTGATGTGCAGGCCCCAGTGAGGCCACAGCGAAATTGGGGAAAGTGATGAGCAATGTTCAGTATAAAGCAGTGGTCGGCAAACCCATTAGTCAACAGAGCCAAATATCAGCAGTACAACGATTGAAATTTCTTTTGAGAGCCAAATTTTTTTAACTTAAACTTCTTCTAACGCCACTTCTTCAAAATAGACTCGCCCAGGCCGTGGTATTTTGTGGAAGAGCCACACTCAAGGGGCCAAAGAGCCGCATGTGGCTCGCGAGCCGCAGTTTGCCAACCACTGGTATGAAGCAAGACATTGCAATAGCTGAGTCAGGGAAGGGAGGTAGGGCTACCTTTGAAACCACAGGACATTTGGGGAATGTGTTAGAAACGTTAGAAAACAGGCACTATGTTAAGTCTCTCTGGAATTCCACGTGGTTCCGCTTTGGGAGAACGCTCTTTTCTTTCTCAAGGCAACTAAACATCACGTGGATGGACATAGGAGGCAGACCCAGGACCTCTGTGAAGCTTAACCTCTCCCCACCCTCTTCCTTCTCCCAAAGATCATGGCCCCCTTGCAGCCCAGCCCCCCCAGGGCCCACCTGCTGCCCTCGCGGAGACAGCCCGGCGTGCTGCACCTGCGGAGCTGCGGGGACCTGAGCACCTTCGTGGCGGCCGGGAGGCCGAGAGTCGAGAGGAGGCCCCGGCGGGCGGCTGAGCGGCCACACAGCCTCATCGGCGTCATTCGCGAGACTGTCCTGTGAACCTCAGGAGCAGGAAGGAAGGATCCCCTCCTCACCATGCAGCGTCCGGGGTGGGGGTTGGGGTCCCCCTCTGGGAGCTGCTCTAAAAGGGGGGGCCTTCGGAGGACACCTGTCCTCGCTCCATGGCTCACCTTTCTGCTGGCCTAGGGTTCTTCCAGGCTCATTTGGGTTTGGATGCATCAGATTGGAGGCTGTGAAGGCAGCATCCCTCTCCCTGCGCCCCGCTGGCCCCGCCCCGGAGTAGGTTAATGAATCTTTGCCCACACACCACCTCGTGGCCCTCTGCCTTGTCCAGCCCTGTCACTGGGGCAGGTCTGCTGGGCTGCTGTTGATAGACGCTGCGGCCACGCACTGCTCCGTGAGAGAGGAATTGGCACGCCACCCACTGGGGATCGCCCGCAACCCAGGCATGTGCCCTGACCGGGAAGCAAACCGTGACCTCCTGGTTCATAGCCCGATGCTCAACCACTGAGCCACGCCAGCCGGGCTGGCATGAAGCACGGATGATCAACCCCCATGCTCTAATCATCAAGTCCCTGCATAGATCGCCCTGCAATCACTCTCTTTAGGAAAAACAGGGAACTTTTTCAGTGACAAATCGTAATGAAAGACATTTAGGGGGGATATTCTTGTTGATTCCATTTATTCATGCTTGCAAAACTAGAGATGGCTAAGGCAGAACTGAGAATAAAATGTTTACTTTGGACCTCTGGACTCGGTGTACAACGTTTGTGTGTGCGGACGGGGCCACACCTGACCTTACGGAGATGCAGGAGCAGTGGTGGTCAGGTTTGGGCAGGCCACCAGGCCAGTTGCATCTCCAAAGCACCTGATCTCCGTGCATAACAATGTGTCCTTTATGCATTCAGCAGGTGCCTGGCCGAATGGCTTCATGGCGCTGCCTTGTAGTGGAACTGTGGGCAATAGGTCAGTAAAGTGATTACAGATCGGGCATTAGTGCTAAGAAGGAAGGAGGCGGCTGGAGAAGGCTTCTTTGCGGAAATGACATTTAAACTGGACTTGACTATGAGGGGCAGGGAAGGGTGTTCCAGGCAGAGGGAACAGCCAAGGCAAAGGCCTCCAGCACTAGAGGCTGCTGTGGAAGCAGCACTGAGTGAGGGGAGAGGTAGGAGGAGCTCAGGCTGGGCTTTATGCTAACAGTGAGGTTCCATGGGAGAGTTTCAACAGGAGTAACATTTAATTTACATCTCAAGAGATCACCATGCGTAGCGGAGGCTGGTTTAGGTCAGGATATGGGGTACAGGAGGTGAGGAGCTGGACAAGGATGCCGGTGCTACAGGTCCTGTGCTGGGGGTTTTACAGTCTCATTTCACCCTCACAACAGCCTGAGGGGGAGCTGTGAGTGTCCCCATTTCACAGACAAGGAAAACGAGGCTCAGTAACTTGCCCAAGGTCACTCAGAAGGTCTGTGGCAGTAATGCCCTTCACAGCCAGGAGCCCGTCTCCAGAAACCGCTCTGGTTCTCGGCCTCCCAAGTAGTAGCTGTTTGTCACTTCTTGTTTCTCCGAGGAAGTGGTTGCTAAGACTTCGCGCTTGGCTCATGGAAGCACAGACACCCTGGGCTCCAAGCCCACGGACTTCGCACAGTGGGAACTGGCATGAGGTCAGGGGACTGAGAAATGGAAAGGGAAGGACTATTGGGAGGCACTGAGCTGGAGTGGAAAGTGGATTGTGGAGGCAGGTGTGCAAATGAGGGGCCCGGGGTCGGCCCACCTCCCTGGCTGAGCTGTGTTTGTGGAGGTTCCCAGGGGTTTCCCCGAATGACAGTCTTTCTGTTCTCATCCCCTCACCCTCACATACTGAACCCCCCACGTTAGCGAACAGTCTCTCCATTTCTTTAGAAGTCCCCACTGTCAGCACCATGGCTGCCCACTGGGGGCTGGCCCACTCCCTGAGGTAAGCCCCGTCCTTCCTGAGGGTCTACAGTGTTACAAGCCCAGGTCTCCCCCAGGCTCTCTGACACCCAGAGACCACCCACGTAGCCAGGCTGGTTGCTTTTCTCCGTTATGGCTGCTTAGCTGCCCCTGACCTAGTGTCTCAGGGTCAAGCCAGGGATTCTCAGCCCCCCAATTCGTTCCTCCCCTGGGGCTGAGAGACAAGGACTGGCCTTCCTCCACCCAGGCTGGGTCTTCCCAGGCTTCTGTTTCTTTCTTACTGCAGGAGGACATTTTCCCAGCTGCATCTCTTTCCACCTTCCCTCTGAACTCCTGTAGCTCACCTCCAGCTGCCACACAGACCTCACCACCTGCTGTGAAGGCTCAGGGGAGACAGGTGGGCGCCTGTCATGGAGGTGGTCTCAGCCATCCCGAGGAAAGGGAAATTTCCAGCAACAACCAGAGGAGGAAAGAACATAAAGGCTGAGCCATAGCAGGAGGATTTGAAGATTCGACCTCGCAGCCAGGGAAATGGTCCACGTAATTCCAGCCTCTGAAGGTATTGGTGAAGTCAGAAAACTGACTTCTGTCTTGCTTCTCAGATGTTAAGGAATGTTAAAATTAAAAAATATACATGATAATATAACTAGAGGCCTGGTGAACGGATTGGTGCACCGGTGGGGTCCCTCAGCCTGGCCTGTGCCCTCTGGCAATCCGGGACCCCTCGGGGGATGTCAGAGAACCGGTTTCGGCCCATCCCTGCAGGCCAGGCCGAGGGACCCCACCAGTGCATGAATCTGTGCACCAGGCCTCTGGTATGCATATAAGATCTTTGGCTAATCTCTTCCACCCTCCTCCCACCCCCCTCCCCCTTCCCTCTGAGATTCATCAGTCTGTTCTATGTTTCCATGCCTGTGGTTTCCGCTCCTGCATTGAGCATCTGCCCCCTGGTGGTCAGTATGTGGCCAGATATTATCACATTGGGGATTAAGGCTTTAACATTTAGATTTTAAGGGGATATAAACATTCAGTGCATAGCACTGATTTACCAGGAAAATGAATATATTAGTAATAAAAAAGATGTAAAATGCAACCCGCTTTTATTAAAGAGATTTTATTTTTAGAGCAGTTTTAAGTTCACAGCAAAACAAAGCATAGAGATTTCCCATATACACCGCCCCCCACATGCATGGTCTCCCCTACTATCAACATCCCCACCAGAGTGGTACATTAGTTACAATTGATAAACTGCATTGACGTCATTATCACTCAAAGTTTACATTAGGGTTCACTCTGGGTGCCGCACATTCTAGTGGTTTGGACAAATATATAATATGTATCCATCACTGTAGTATCATACAGAGTAGTTCTCTGCCCCCCAAGTCCTCTGTGCTCCACCTATTCCTCCCTCCCTTCCCCCTCGCTCTTGGCAACCACTGCGCTTGTTGCTGCCTCCACAGGATTGCACCTACCAGAATGCCATGTAGTAGTGAGCATCATGCAGTACGTACCCTTTCAGAGTGGCTTCTTTCACTTAGTAATGCGTATGTATTTAAGTTTCCTCCAAGTCTTTTCATCACTTGATCGTTCATTCATCCCCCTTCAAAAATTATTAGATCCAACAGGCGTAACGGTACTCTATCAAGTTAATATTGCAGAGCCCTGCCCTAATCTGAACTTGGTCTTGGCCAGGTCTGGGACCCACACTCTGAGCGCCGATGGTTGGGGACCTACTCCAGCCTGAGTGTCCCAGGTTCACTGGAGCCCATTGTGTGTGCTAGGCCTGGCGACATTGAGAAGGGGACTGGGAGAGGGAGCAGGGACAGACGGACAGATGGACAGACACCCTTCCTCTGCACCCATGGCTCCCCTCACAGAGAAGCGTGCACTGCGAAGGTCCAGGCTTTTTCTGGTGAGTCCCTCGGGATTAGGAAACCGGCAGGGGGAAGAGGCAGCTGCACCTCCACCCAGCGGAGAGGAAATCAGGAAGCAGAACAAAGGAGCACGTGGCCACCTCCCCCAGGCGGCAGGATGCAGGACAGAACAATGAGGGGACGGGGAGGCCAGGGGCCTGGACAAGGGCATCTTTGTTTACCAGGTTCTCCTCCCTGGGGCCTCCGCAAGGGAAGCCAGGTCTGGGGCCAAAGGCACCACAATTCTTCCATCTCGGTCTCTGCAGGAACCCTCATCCTCTCATTCAGCGGCTATTGATTGAGCTGCAGAGTAGTAGGCAGAGGGCCAGATGCTGAGGAGAGAATGCTGAGCGGGGAGAGGGGAGCCGACAAGCACCGCACAAACATTAAATGCAAAGTCCATTTCTCTGGCCGCTGCTGAACTGCTCCCAGGCCCCAAGCAGGAGGAGCAGCCAGACCCGGTCTTGGATGACTTTGAACACCAAAGGGCTGGTCTGGTCTGAGGGATCCCCTCGCCCCTGGCTGTGAAACAGGCCCTGGTGGGGATGCCCGAGGAGAAGCTCTGCAGACCTGGGCTTGTGGCAGCAGGCGGCCCCCACCTTGGGGATTGATTGATAAAGAAAGAGTACGCTGACACTGTTCAAGATGGTAAGGAAGGCTGCTCAAGAAGGAAGGACTGCAGTGGGGTTTTGCAGTAGGGAAGAGAGAGCGGGTTCAACTCAGTGCAACAAGGTCAAGTGAAGATTTATAGCCAAGAAGCAGGGTCTGGGGTCAGTGGGTGGCAAATAATTAAGAGGAGACATCAGGGCTAGGGAGATTCTTGCTTCACCAACTCAACAAGACTCTTGCTGAAGGCAGGCTAAGGGTCGGGGGATGAAGAATTCGCTCTGATATTGAAGGTATTAAAAAAAGAAACAACAGGCCAAAATGGAGTCACTGTTGCTAAACAACGTCGCCAAACCAAAACTTAGCAACTAACCTAACTGTCGTTTCAGCCTCTCCGAGGTGTGGCATTTTCGACCAATGAGTGAAATTTTCTGGTTGGCTCCAGTGAGGTATCTGCCTGATAGACCCCGCCTTCCCCTAAGGTGAGGCGATCGTGCCACTCTTCAGTTTCTTGTCCCATCCCCCTCCTGCCTATCGAAACCTTTCATTTTGTACAACCCCTCGGAGCACCCTTCTGTTGCGAGATGGGGTGCTGCCCGATTCGTGAGTCACTTAATAAAGCCAATGAGATCTTCACATTTATTTGGTTGAATTTTGCTCCTTAACAAAAGTGACCAGATACCAAGGCTGGGGGATCTTCACTAAGCTGGCCCAGTAGGAATCCTGCTAAAATCGGACTGAGCAGACCAAGGACAGGGCCTGGTCAGAAAGGGACTCAGAGGGCCAGTCTCAAGTTTGGTCAAGGAGAGCGTCTTTGTCAGAATCTGAGCAACGTCTCCTCTTCTGAATGGGGACCCCTGGCCGCACTGTGTCCCGGGCCTCAGGCATGTCACCGTCTCAGCAGGAATGCTCTCTTTATTGCAACAGCTGGCAGGATTCCCCGTGTTTTGCCCTAACAAGGGCTAGGGCCAAAATTCAGAACGAATCATCGTTCCTCTCTTGCAGAGTGGCTGTAGGTCCCAGGTGTAGGCAGGCTTTTCCAGCATCTTTAGATACTGCGCATACATTCTGATCCCAAAGGAGCATTTCACGATGGGGGGAAAGGATCCAGGCAGGAAAGGATCGAGCAGAGAGAGTTGCTGGAATTCGTTTGCTCTGGGAGGAGCTCTCTCTCTCCCACTGCACCGTATCTGCTTGGTGGAGGTTCTCAACAATAATCATAAAAGCACAGAGGCCTGTCTCCTTGTTTTGTAGATGAGGAACTCAGTGTCCAGAGAGGTAGACCAACTTGCCTAAGATCGCACAACCTGCAAATGTCAGAATGCTAGGACTTTACCTATGTCTTCTGCCTTCTGTCATAACATAATCTCTTCCCTGGACTGTGGCAGCATGGGACTATGGGAAGGTAAAGGAAACCCACCATAGGGACTCTTAAGGAATGGGGACATTAACACCAATGTGTCACTTAAAAATTATAATAATAACTAACATTTATTGTGAGTCCTTCCAGAACTGTAATTCACCAGTTCTTATGACTTGACATGATTTCTCTTGTCTAATTGCATTGGCTGATATCTCTAGTACAATGTTGAAGAGTAGTAGAATTAGTGGACATCCTTGCTTTATTCTTGAACATAGAAGGAATGCCTTTGATGCTTCTTCTTTAGAATGAAATGATATACTGTATATTCTAGCATGTTAAAAAGTATACCTGAGTTCCTGAGTTCTTGAGTGTGTTTATTGTGGGTTTGTGTGCGTGTGTGTGTGTGTGTGTGTGTGTGTGTGAAGAGATGTTGAATTTTTCTCAGCATTAATAGAGATAATCATGATTTTCCCCCTTAGATTTTAAAAGTCAACTATGCAATTAATGGATTTCTAATAGTGAACCAGCCTTGCATTATTGAATAAATCTCATTTATTCATGGTGCATTATTTTCTTAATGTAATGCTAGATTTGTTCTGTTTGTTGATATTCTCTGCTTAATTTTTCTCCCCAGCATGCATCATGACTTAATAGAAACTTGCCATTTACTAATTTGCTTTTTGTCTCTTCTAATGGAATAGAAATTGCAGGAGGGCAGGATTTTGTCATTGTTCATTGTAGTATTCCCAGCTCCTGGCACAGGATTAAGGCTAAATAAATGCTTGTTGTCTGACCAAATGACCATAATCTAAAGAAAGTGAATGTTCCACTTGCCACCAAAGGCCATCGGATTTGCCTTTGGTTAGTAAAAGGCATTTGATGGCTAGACTTCTCTCTCAATAGGGAGCTGGTTCTCTTGGTAGATTTAGAGTCCATTTTTAAGAATGCTGTTTCTACATGATGTTGTGTTAGTTTCTTCGTTTTCAGCAACAACATAACTCTATTTGTGGCTTAGAGATGGGGGTGGCAGTGGACCACTGAGGCTGGGCCTCCGGAGAAGAGGGGATGGGGTCACTGGTGCTGATTCCTCCCAGGGTGCGTGAAAGCGCCACCCCTGATGTGCTGGCTCCAGCGCGGTGCCTGGACACGCTAGACTTGCGGGTCTGGTTCTGGCTGGGGAAGCGCCAGTCCAAGGGCAGCGTTGGCCATTTCTGCTTAGGGGGTTTTGGCATCAATATCTAACATCCCTTAAAAAGGCAACTCCTGGCTGATGTGAACATATCACCAGGTGAGCTGTGCTGTGGCTCCCCGTGCATCCCCGTGCTTCCGGTGTCCAAGGTATAGAACCCCAGCCCAGGAAACAGGCCAGCTCCGAGCTGGATTGGTTGTGACCCTCTAACCCCCGGAACCCAGTGAGAGCCCCTGGATGGAAGGGTCAGGAACTCGGGGTGGTGTCCGTGGAGACCCATCTCTCCCCTCCTGGCTCCCGGCTGATGTGTCCTGTCCACCTACCCTATTTTTTTTATGGATTCTTCCCCTTAGATTTTTTTAAAAAATCTGAGCCAAGCAGCAGAAGGGGAAGGCTTTATTGCACACCCATCCTCACCCACTGTGGATAAGCCGAGGAGTGCCAGTTGGCTATTTCCTCTTTTACTAAAGAGAGACGAGGATGATGCAGGCCCCGAGCAGCCCCCGGGGAGAGAATCTAGACCAGGGCAGCCCTCTAGGATCCAGGGGTTTATCTGAATGAGAATGAGTTGCTCTATTCCCATATGGCCCACCAGGTGGCTATAGACTATCACAGGTTGGCCCAGCCGCCGGGCCAGGGCTGGAGAATGCCAGGAGAACCAACCTGGCACACTGTGGAGATGCCTGGCCACCTCCAAGCAAGCAGGCGCTGAGTATGTATCCCTATGGGGACACCTGACTAGGATGCCGGCCACCGAGACGCTCCTAGGTAATCATGGCTAACACCCACGGGCACTGACAGCACAGCCAGGCACTGCTCTGAGTCCCAATCCCCTTTATCTCGCTCACTGTTCAGGGCCAGCCTCTGAGGTCAGCACTGTTACTGCCCCCGCTTTTCAGATGGGGAAACGAGCGCAGTGAGGAAATTAAGTAATTTACCCCAGGCCTCAGCGCTAGGGAGGCAGTGCGGGAACCAAAACTCACGCACTTGCCCACTTGCAGCCGCCCAGCAGTGCCAGGCCCTTGCTGTGACACAATTCCGGAGTGGAGGCTGCACTCCCGGGACTGTGCTTTCTCGGCTAAAAGGAGTCGGAGGCTGCTGGGCTGGCTCTCCAAAGCGTTTTGTGATCAGGCCCGGACTGAGCATTCTCCTCTCCACTTCCATTTCCTTCTCTGTTTGGCTTCCATCGAGGAGTGACATGCAGTCAGGCTGACGGCTTCCTGTGTGGCTTTGGGCAAGTCCTACCATTGTTAGGACTTTATTTTTCTTCTCTGGGAAACAAAGGACCCGGGATTGGTGGCTAAGATTCCTCCCTCACTGCCTCACCTTCTGGGATTCTAGGTGGTGATCTGGATTTGCCATTTCTCATGTCACTCCAGCAGAGGGCGCCAAATCCTAGCGCCTGCCAAATTGGTTCCTCACTGAAAAGGGGTGATTTAGCAATGGGCGCTCCGAGGAGGTGATGAGTGTGAGCTGAGCGTGATGAACTCCTCTGTGTGTGTGTGTGCACACATGAGCACAGCCTCAGAGTTCTTACCATCACCCACATCTTTCACCTCACCGCCACCCCTAGGTGAGGGCAATTTCACCCAAGGGGGCAGACACCTCCCACAGGGGACAGTCCTCTCCCACAGGGGCAGCGAACCTCCAGGGAGCCTGCTGAGAGGTGCCACCAGCCGCCGATCCCACTTCATCCTGGTGACATAGGAGGACCACAGAGGGGCGCTGCCCTTTGGGGGAGTGTAGACCTCAGGAAAGGAGCCCTTCACTCCCCCTCCTCCCCATGGGGTAACGAAAGAGAAGCCGTTCTCTTACCGCAAGCCAAGGGAGGGGACCCCCAAGAGAACCACTTGTGAAGTTGGGGAGCCCGAGCCCTCCCCTGTACAAAATTCATTCGTCACTGGTGAGCATCTTGGGCAAACGTGACTGAGGGTCTGGCCGGGTGGGTGGAAAGCGTAGCACTGTTGTTGGTGGAGATGGATGGCTCATGGCACAGCCAAGTGAGAGAGAGGCAAGGGCACCTCACCTTTCCCTCTGAGGGGCCAGGAGCTCGCTGGCTGGTGAGACCTGCTGGGGACAGCAGGGGGTTGAAGAAGGATGCTTTTTAGAGAGCTGTGTCCTGAGGGGTGGATCCTTGGGAGGATGGGCCGAGGGTTTGAGGAAACCCAGTGCCTGGGGGTCACTCACTGTCAACATTGAGCCCCTAATGAATGCACTGGATTGGCCGAAGGACCCAGACAGAGAGGCCAGTGACCTTTCCAAAGGTCATGTGCAGAGAGGGTGGGAAAGCAAAGCCCGCCAGTGTAGCCTGGGGGGGGTGGGTGGGCAGCTTTGAATACAGAGGAGGTTGCAGTTTGCAAAAGGTCAGAATTGGGGGGAGAGCACTGTAAGAGCCAAGAAAGGAAGGTATGATGCTGAGTTCAGTGATGGGCAGGGCACTTGGAAACATACACGTAAGTCCTTAAACTCTCCGTGCCTCAGTGCCTCGTCTATAAAATGGGCGTAACAGCGGCATCTGCCTCTTAGAGCTGCTCTGGGGTTAATCCAGTTAATCCGGGAACAGTGCCCCGCACGTGTGAGGCGCTAGGGAGGCCGGCTATTAGTCTCCAAGTTGGGACTTCTCCCTACATCAGTGAAACGTGTTTTCTTCCCATTTTACTCAACAGCAGGCATCTGTGTGGTGAGGTGTTTCTGTGAGAGGGGGCAAAGGGAGGACGGGGCCCGGGCGTTCGAGGTACAAGCTCTGCTTCCTGGGCTTTTAGCAGCTGTTGGGGGTGGGGGGGGGGTGATTCCCGTATTTGATGTGACTGTGGCCGTGTGATGAAGCAGCAGACCTCCCTCCCGCCCACCCAGGAGGGGCCGTGTCACCTGGAAGGAATGTTCTGGCCCAGGTAAGTGGCCATTAAGCTGCTTTCTGCCTTGATCACACGGAGCTTAACAAGCACGTGGCTACCTATGCCTTCCCTTCCCTGCGAACCCCACCAGCTCCTAGGTGCCTAAGGCGCTGCTCCTGTCGGTAAGTTTCCTTAACAAGTTCTTGATGTGACTATGGAGTTGTCAGCCTCCTTTTGGGGTGTCTGGCCGGCCCTGGAAATGCTCACAGTTGGGGAGCCAGCCAGGAGGCTGGAGAAACGGGAAAGGGAAAAAAAAGCCTCTGAGGGGGAGACTCCGTGTGGGGACTGGCAGCCCGTGTGCTGGATGCCTGCGTCCTACTGTGTGAGTGTGGGGCCCTGGAAAGCACCCCGGGCTGTCCCACTGTGTGAGTGTGGGGCCTTGGAAAGCGCCCCCGGGCTGTCCCACTGTGTGAGTGTGGGGCCCTGGAAAGTGCCCCCGGGCTGTCCCACTGTGTGAGTGTGGGGCCTTGGAAAGCGCCCCCGGGCTGTCCCACTGTGTGAGTGTGGGGCCTTGGAAAACGCCCCGGGCTGTCCCACTGTGTGAGTGTGGGGCCTTGGATAACGCCCCGGGCTGTCCCACTGTGTGAGTGTGGGGCCCCCAGAAAATGCCTCCGGGCTGTCCCACTGTGTGAGTGTGGGGCCTTGGAAAGCGCCCCGGGCTGTCCCACTGTGTGAGTGTGGGGCCTTGGAAAGCGCCCCCGGGCTGTCCCACTGTGTGAGTGTGGGGCCTTGGAAAACGCCCCGGGCTGTCCCACTGTGTGAGTGTGGGGCCCTGGAAAACGCCCCCGGGCTGTCCCACTGTGTGAGTGTGGGGCCCTGGAAAGCACCCCCGGGCTGCCCCACTGTGTGAGTGTGGGGCCTTGGAAAGCGCCCCGGGCTGTCCCACTGTGTGAGTGTGGGGCCCTGGAAAGCACCCCCGGGCTGTCCCACTGTGTGAGTGTGGGGCCTTGGAAAGCGCCCCGGGCTGTCCCACTGTGTGAGTGTGGGGCCTTGGAAAACGCCCCCGGGCTGTCCCACTGTGTGAGTGTGGGGCCTTGGAAAACGCCCCCGGGCTGTCCCACTGTGTGAGTGTGGGGCCTTGGAAAGCGCCCCGGGCTGTCCCACTGTGTGAGTGTGGGGCCCTGGAAAGTGCCCCCGGGCTGTCCCACTGTGTGAGTGTGGGGCCCTGGAAAGTGCCCCCGGGCTGTCCCACTGTGTGAGTGGGGCCCTGGAAAGCGCTGCCAGGCTGGAGCTTGTTTGCTGGGTGTCCCTGGCCCGCTGTGCAAGGAAGGGCCGGGATGGACACTCCAGGAGCCGGCGCTTTAAGGGCAGTTGGGCTGGTAACCAACGCCTTTTCAAGGTGGAAGTTAGGAAGCTGGAAGGGGGAAGGGATGTACGTTTTTTCTCCTCCCTCTTGACTACTACCTTAGCTGAGAAAGTTGAGGAACAAGATAGCGAAATAGAAGCCGAAGCCTGCCGCTGCCGCTTTGTAAACCTGGGAGGAAGGAAGTTAACAGCGGCCACAGACACAGGCAGCAGCCACGGAGCTGGGATGAACCCAAAGAACCTGGAACCTGGGGGAGACTAGAGGGGCTTCCTCGTGCTCCCTCCAGGCTGTTTCCATAGCGCCTCCAGGAGCCGAGGGGGGTGGCCGGGGGCGCGTCACTCCCCCTTCCTGACCTCTGAAAGGAGCTCGTTATGTTGATGACATCATGTGAACAAGTGACGAGTTCCTTTCACAGGAAACTCGGTTCCTTAGGCCGTCACCTCCGAGACCGAGGATGGGCAGTGAGTCCACAAAGGTACAGGCCCAGGGTTCTGTAAACTTTCCTGCGGTGGTTTGGTGGGTGACGTGCCTGGTGCTGGGGTCGTGGCGGATAAGATACCAGCAGCTCCTAGTCCCAAACATGAAAAGAGTGGACTCCATTGGGAAAACCCTTGTGGGGCCAGCAACTCTGGGAAGAGATCTGGGTCGGACCGCAGGCCCTGGAGTGGATCTCGCTGGGTTCCGGGTCCCTGCCCATTCTGAAGTTTCGGCCCCTGTCACCTGGAAGCGGGTGCTTTGGCCCAGATTAAAACCTTGGTGCCAACACAAGCTGCAGATTTAGCCCCCTGGGCCCGTCGGAAATGTGGATCGAGGGGCAGAAGTAGGATGGACTATTGCAAAGGGAGCAGGTGTGCCTAGAGTACGGTGATGTTTTAGCAGCAATGAAGGTGGCCAGCTTTGCGCCCGTTTACAACTAACTAAGAAAGCTGCCTCATCCACCTGGGCATGTGCATAAAGCCAACAGCCCAGTAAAAGATTGGCAAATAAATGAATTATATTGGCCCCTTGCCGACTAGGAAGGCTCAGAATATGCTCTCACCGGTGTAGCTACAGCTACTGTCTGCCACAGGCTTCTCCTTGGAGACGGGCAAATCAAAAGGCAACTTCAAAAGGGTTATTAACATTGAGTACCAGGATGGACCCCGTGCCACGTAGATCCAGGACCTCATTTCAGGGACATGACGTCCAACAATGGGTACCAGATAATGACACTGGATGGAGGTTCTGTTTGCCATGTAACCCTCAAGCCACAGGAGGAATAGAAAGGGAAAATGACGGTTGGGAAAAGGCCCCCAGGCTGGGTAGATGAAGGGGCTTGAGGCAGCTCTAACTCACCTGAAGGCTAACTCCACAGGCCTGTTGCGCGGATGACAATGGGGCACACCTGGGGAAGCCCTGGCTCCACAGGTAGGGAAGGAGGCGCCTCTTGTAATTGTGCAGTCACGCCCGAGGTACTGGCAGGACAGTGAGCCCCACGATATCGGACTCCATGGTCACTGATGCCTGGACACGGCATAATTGCTTTAATATGGAAGGTGCCAGCTGGCTGGCTGGGGTATTTTTTGCCACGAGCGAGGCAGCCTCAGTCCTCCTTAGTCCCCTGTTCTCCCGGGAGCTGGCCCTTTAAAGACACGCTGTGCATTCCAGGTGGCCAGAGAGATACCTAAAGGTACCGGTACCAACCCTAACCTGGCACAGTACCCCCATAGGGACCCTTCAGTCGGCTCGGGTGCCCGGTCCCTCTGTACGCCCCTCCCTTTCAGAAGCCTGCAGCAGCAGCAGCTGCCCACGGAGATGAGGCCACCAGCATTATGTTAGAAGAAGACCCCCCTACAGGTTCCAACTGAACACCTTTTTGTTTGCCCCTAGCTGCTGCTGCTTTTTTATTTTTTTGTTGTTTAAAGTATTACATGTGTCTCCTTCCCCACGCCCCCATCCACCTCTCCCCAGCCGCTCCCGGCACATGCCCTCACCCCCTTAGTGTCTGTGTCCGTGGGTTATGCTTATATGCATGCATACAAGTCCATTGATCACTTACCCCTTCACCCCCACCCTCCCCTGCCTTGCCTCTGAGGGTTGACGGTCTGTTCGATGCTTCTATGTCTCTGCTCCTAGCTTCTTGATGTTCATGCGTTGTCTTCAGGTGACCTACTTAATGCAGCCTGTTCCTGTAACGGCTCATTCACGTGCTCCGATTCCCTGCTGCTGGGTGTGCGGCTAAGTGCCTCGCTTTGTCCTGTTCTCGCGTTGGGCTGGCTCTTGGGCATCCTGCTGGAAACGGCCTCTCCGTTCCTTTTGTCATCCTTGCGATGACTCCCCGCCTCACGTGTGCTTATGTTACTGTGCGGCCTTCTCGGGGGCGGGGAACCTTCTCCTGCCAGGGGCCATTTGGTATTTATAACGTCGCTCTCGGGCCACACAAAATTATCAACCTAAAAATCAGCCTGCTACGTTTGGGCAAACGTTTCAGTAACTCACCCCTCATGCCTTGCAGGGCCAGACCAAATGATCTCACAGGCCTTGTGTGGCCCTCAGGCCGGACGTTCCCCACCCCTGGTCTGTCGTGTGGACAGCTGATGTCACAAAAGGGACATCTCTGTTCCTCCCTCCCAGAGACCATCGTGGAAGAGGGGGGTCACATGGGGTTGTAAGCGAGCCAGGAGGGGCGGAGGTAGGAGACATGATTCCTGGTACTTCATGTGACAGCTGCCATCTTATGAAGCAAGCTGACCACCAGGGGGCTGGGAGGGGGCGGGGCGTATCGCCCGAAAGGAATGTTCCTGCGTGGTTAGTGGGCCCATTGCTTACTGCCTTGGATCATACAGCTCTTAACGAGCCCGCACCACACGGCTCCCGCCCGTGTTAGCCTGTGCCACGTGGCTGCGTACATCGGCCTCCGTGCCCTTTCCCTGCAGAAGCCCGTCTGCTGCCCCCCAAACTCTGCTGCTGTCTCTCAGTTTCCTAACAAACTCCTAACGAGCTCTGGAGTTGCCAGCCCCTTTCTCGGGTCTTCTTGGCTGGGTGGATGAAGGTCCTTGAGGCAGCTTTAACTCCTCTTAATGCCAACTCCACAGGGCCTGTGTACTTGGCACTAAGATGTGCGGATGACAATGGGGAACCCCGGGGGAAGCCCTGGCTTGAGCCCGGGGACATTTCACAGCAGCAGCCCCAGGGGCGGGACCCTCAGGGCTGCCTGGGCGTCACCGGGAAGCCGGGGAGGAAAAAGCTCCAAGGACGTTTTGCTTTTGGAACAGGGCTGGACACTCTGTGTTGGGGTCCGGTGTCCCCCGCAGGCCCGGGTCATGATAGCAAGTTCCCACACGGCCTGCAGGAGCATCAGCACCTCCCCCAATTCCTCAGAGCCTCCAGGTACGGTTCCCCTGCAGCCAGCCCCTTAACCACGGCCGCCTCCCCTCGCTGGCCACTTCTTGGGGGAGGTAACTACCGCCTGCTTCCCTTCCTCCTGGGAACCGAGGTCCCTCTCCCCCGTGACGGGAGGAGCTGAGGAGACTGGGAGAGCAGCGGTATCGGGTGATACACCCTGTGTAAAACCAAGTCGGTTTCACAGAATGCGCCCATTTAGTAAAATGCCTGGGCCTGGGGCATCAAGCAGGCTCCACAGGATGGGCGGGAGGTGGCCTGTTGGGGAAAAGACAAAATCTGCCCACTGCCTGGGCCCCGCCCCGCCCCCAATGCAGTAGACACTCAGCTGGTCAAGAGGTGAAGTTCCTGTTTATTGTTGCAGCAACTCTTACAGACATTAGCGTTCAGTTAAATAAAGAGAACACATTAAATACATCACAACCCCCAACACACCACGGAGGAGGGGAGGGCGGGCGGGGCCCAGGGACCAGACTGAGGAAGTACATTCAGTGGGTGTGCGGCGTCCACATTCCAGGCTCACGTGTATATATACTTTATTTATATATTTATTTATATTTATATATAGAGATCATCGAGTTCTGTGTATACAAAGAACGATATTGGTACAAATACAATACTATATTCTCCCACTGCTTTACAATAAGCTCTGTTTTATCCTCTTTACAGAACAATAGTACAGGTTGTCCTGGAGGGGCTGTGCTGGGTAAGTCCACAAAACCTCCTTCCCACACGTCCTTCCGCGCTGCCTTGAGGGTGTGTGTGTGTGTGTGTGTGTGTAGGTCGGCCAAACCAGGGAAGGAGCAGACAATCTCACAACAAGGGGCGTGTGAGTGGGAGAGTGAACAGGTGTGCGGGGAGGTGGCCCTTGGTTGTAAACATTGACAGCCACACCTTGGCTGTGGCTCGTGGATGGTGTCCTCAGCGTGCGGATGGGGCTGGGGTGACGGGAGCGATGGGGAGGTAGTGGGTTACTCGGACCCTCAGAGGCCCGTGTGCATGGGCCATGTTCACGAAGCAGAGCCGTCTGCAGGGCCTTGGAGTCCAGCCCTCTGGGGACCCAGGCCCCGCAGAGCCCGCTCCGGTGAGGGGAGGGGGCTCCAGGCATCGGTCTCGGGGGTTTCCTCGGAACCCTTGGGAACCCGAGGCTGATGGTGGCTCCCTGAAATGGTCACATCTGAGAAGGCGGGTGGGGTGGGTTCTGGTGCATCCTGGCTGGACCAGGAGGGAGCACAGGGGCGGGGGCAGTGGGGGGAGCTGGGAGCCATGTTTGGGATGCTCGGCACATGGTCTTGCCCATCACACGGGTATCCAGATGTTCACATGTACAGCAATTCATACTGGAATGTCAAGGGACACTGACCACCACTTCCCACGGGGCTCTCAAAATCGGAGCTTCTAACATGTAAGGTCCTGCCTCCGGGTTAACCACAGGGACTGCCCTCCCTCCCTCCAGTGGGTGACCGTGTACCGAGCTCCATAAACATGTGCGCGCTGTGTGTGCAGGGCCACTCCTAGCAGGAAGGAGGGTGGTGGGGAATATTGTGCTCCTCCGCTAGGCCAGCTTATCAAGTTGGCTCTCCCAGCCCCTGGCCAACTGCCTAGGTTCCTGTGCAGTAGCGTAGAGAGGACTCCCTCCTCCCTCTGGGGGAAGACACGTCGCTGTGATTACGGGGAGGCTCACAGGGACAAGCTAGCCGAGTTCCCGTCTCGGCCCATCTGGGCGGCCTCCTCACCCTGGGGGCAGACGGGCACGAGCCCACCGAGGCTTTCCCAGGCTCCCGAGGCCTGAAATGCACCAATACCGCTGCACTCATGTCTTACCTCTCTCTCTCTCTCTCTCTGGCAGAGGAACGCTGAACTGACGACTCTGTAGTATTTCATTATAGTACCACACACTCTGCAGTCGGAAAGTGGGAATTGGACCCATGGTTCCTGACTGCCCACCGGCTCCCCTGGAGGAGGCGCCCCCCTCCCCGGAGAGGACGTCCGGACAGCGCAGCCCCTCCTCCCCAGCGCTCGCTGACCACACACCCAGTGACCGGCCGCCGATGGCTTTGAAACATTCGGCTTTCCTGACCTGAGGCAGGAAACTCAGAAGGTACCGAGATCCCCAGGGAACAGAGGGAACACAGCTGTCTAGTCCAAGTCTCCTGCTCCTCATCTCTTTATATTCGCTTTTCTCCCTCCCTGGGGCCCCTCCCCATTCGATCTATAAATACATACCCAACGTGTGCTCACCGAACTCCTACTTCCACAAGCACAACGTAAATATCCCATGTGCAGAGAACAGGGACTATATTAATATTATAAAATATATTAGTTTCTCTCTTCCCCGTCTCTGCGGAGGTCATGAACAAAACACAACAAAAAACAAGCCACACCCCGTCCACATGAAAACAAAATGCTCTTTGGACCAAAGAATAAGTGAAAACTGGCTCAGAATAAAATTACTAAAATATTTTCACTGAACTGAGACGGGACTCATACACACGAGGCACCTGATAAAATAAACATGTCACCCTCCACAGCGACTAAACGCTCAGACCCACGAGGCAGCGAGGGGAAGTTTCGGGAACACGCTGGGGACTTGGGCATAGCTTGAGGTCATGATTGTCCCCCTCGTTTTCTGGTTTATGTGCTCTCCGGCCGTTCCCAGGTCACATCCTGCCTAGTGGCCCTGAGCAGAGGAGGAAATGTCACACGAACGCACCTGCATCCCCGTCTTCCAGGTGAGCAGTCCCACCTTCCCAGTCACACGAACGCACCTGCATCCCTATCTTCCAGGTGAGCAGTCCCACCTTCCCAGGCTCCCTGTGTGTGTGTGGTGGTGGGGGGCACGGGGCGGGGGGGCGAGGGGAGCCACCAGAATACTGAGCCAAGGTGGTGCTGGCAGGGCCGGGCCTGAGCCACAGAAGGGCCTCTCCCCCAGGACAGAGCTGACCAGCCCCAGGGGTCTCACCAGCCAGGGGAGGGGGGCTCACACAGAGGTAATGGGGTTCTCCAGGGGCTCCGTGTGCCTCCCCGGTGGAGGGGAAAAGGGAAGGATGATATATATGCAAGCGAGACTGTGTGTACATACAAGTGGGTGACATGGATGGAGGCAGACAGCACCTGCCCACGTTCATCTAACTGTGTAACCTCAGGACAACCTAGAAGCTATGATGTCCCAGGAGCTGCCAACACGTGGTGCCATCCTTGGGGGAGGGGCTCCTGTTAGAAAACAGCTGTGTTGACATTAGAACTATACAAGGGGCCTTAGGTGGGCTCAGAAACCCTGGGCAGAAATGATGGATGGCGCCCCACGTCCGTGGTGGGCCGGTCTGTTACCACCGGTTCCCACACACGCACTGGAGGAGAGCCGAGATCAGTGACGGGCTTGCAGGCACTGCGGAGTCAGCTTCCTGCCGTCCCTCCGAGCGCCCCGAAGAAGCTGGCCCCTCCTGGGAAGGGAGCATTCCCCCTTGGGCGGTGCCAGCCCTCCTGGGCCCCCGAGGGCCCTCAGGACAGTCCAGTCCTGGGTGGATAGTGGCTGCTCTCCAGCCTCAGGGGAGTGCATACAAAACTTCCCTGGTACTAAAAAAAAAGTAAACAGGAGAGACGGAGATCACAGTCCTTACGGATGCCTTCCTTCCTGTGTAAGACCGAAGGAGGGCACGAGGGGAAGTCTCAGTGGGCACACAGATGCAGCACGAGAAACACAACCACAAGCGAGGAGAGTCCTCCATGCATGCGCCGGCGGTGGGCGCGGCCTCAGATGTACACGGGCTGCTCCTGGGCCGTCAGCAGTCTGTACATGGCAGCCGGCATCGTCTTCATGTGAATCTGAGGGCAGAGGCAGACGTTAGCAGGGGTGGAGGCTCGGGGCCCAGGGCTGGGGAGAGGGTACCTCCCACCAGGGGTGGGTGTGAAGATACCTCCCAAGCCCACTGCTAGCAGGAGCCTGCCTCCAGGAAGAGTTGCGTCCGCAGGCTTTCTGAAAAGCTGGGGGTGGGGGTGGAGGGGCAGGGTAGCCAGGAAGACCAGGTCAGGTTTATTTTCCCAGTCAAGTGCTTTGGTTCCCATCAGGGTCAGAAGGGCTGTTCCCGCTCAGTTCCTGCACCACCCCGGCTGGCGGGGAGGGCAGCGGCGGGAGCAGTCAGCACCTGCAGGCGCTTACTTCCATTTTAAGAATCCTCTCCTTTTGGGGATGAATGGTGACTAGACTTTTAGGGGTGATCAGTTTGTCATGCATACAGATGTTCAATTATGATACTGTACAGAACTTAAAAAAAGGAAGTGAGCAAATCATCCTCCAGGGGACTTGATCTTGTCTCAGGGAGATGTTCTTGGACCCCTTTCCTTACTGACTCTCCAATCTGGCCTGAGACAGACAGACTGCTCTGGCTGCTGAGCACTCGGGCTTGGTCAGGGACGGCCCGAGGCGCCAGGCATCAGAGGACCCCGGCCCTGGCCCCCACGCCTACCTCCCCCACAGCGTTGGAGAGGATGTGGACGATCTTCTCGTGCGGGGTGGCGACCACGCTCTGCCCGTTGATCTCGATGATCCGATGCCCCACGCGGACGCCTCCCCTCTCGGCGATGCCCCCTCGCATGAGGCTGCAGATCTGTGGGAGTCAAAGGCCAGGTTACCCCTCGTGGGCGGGGAGCTGGGTGGGGACAGAGCCTGTCCTTTCTGGAGGCCCTGCTTCTCTCCTCTCACCTCCGAGAAGCTGCCCCAGGGAGGCTTCGTGCGTTTCGATCTCCTTGTTGCTTTTCACAGGAAGCAGGGTTGTGTGTGCCCACGTGGCCAGCTCCTTCGTGCACGTTGCACAGGGAACGGGGCACGTCACGGGGTTTCACGCACTCGGAATCCTGCCTACTTTCCATCCCAGCTGAGTCCCCGTAAAAAGAGCGGTTGGGGGCTGTCACTGAGCTGCCAACGTTTTCAAACTGTCAGCCTGGGTGACTCAGGTGAGTTTTATTTCCCACAGTCACCAGGGGCTCAAATGCCAAAACGTATGATGCTAGCAGCCACTTTTTAGGGTCACAGTGACATGAGCCAACCTGGGGCTGGAACCCCACTCCATGTCCCAGAGTGCGGCCAGCTGGAGGGGAGCCGCTCCTCCCGCCTTCCCAGCTCAGAGCCCAGATCAGACGCCCTTCTCCCAGAAAGGACAGCGCGCGGGGCTGTGTCCAGGGGGGCAGGGGCTGCGGGCTGGTGGGAGCGAGCCTGCACTTCCTCGTTGGGCGGGTTCTGGGCTGGGCACCGCAGGGGACAGCCACCTCCACCTCCACCCAAAACGGGCGGAATCTCCCCAGAAGAACATGTTCTGAATTTACAAAGCTGACTTTTCACTGAGACGTGAGCCGCTATCTAAAAGCCCACGCAGCCCTAGCCGGTTTAGCTCAGTGGATAGAGTGTCGGCCTGCGGTCCCGGGTCCGATCCCCAGTAGGGGGTGTGCAGGAGGCAGCTGATCAGTGATTCTCTCTCATCATTGATGTTTCTATCTCGCTCTCCCTCTCCCTTTTCTCTGAAATCAATAAAATATATCTAAGAAAATAAAAGCCTCCGCAGGTGAGACTCTTGTGACAACACACCTCCTGCCCTGTGAGCACGTGGAGACCTGCGGCCCACCAGGCCCCTTGGTCAGAAGTTCCTTAGGCGCAGACCACACTTTAACTGAGAATGCGGCCCGACAGACCCTCATCTCTGAGTAAGAACCTTTTGATCCTATTTGAACTTTTCATATTATTCAAATAGGAACAAAGCAAATGGGGGGAGTATAAACAGAAACAGGATGTCGGACTAAACCGATAAGGAGTCACCCGCGCTCCTCTCCGAAAAGGAAACAACGCTACACAGGTACAGAGGTCAGAGAACGTGGGCTGGTGTTTCACCTCCAGCGGGGATCTTCAAGTGGGTATTTCCAAACCTTAAAACTACGTGAAATAACATTTTGATTACCTACAACTCTTAACTGAAATTTAAGGAGGAAAAAAGAACATAATTTTTTTTAATCTGGAAGGATGAAAATCAGGAGGTTACAGAGGACAGATTGGCCACCCAAACCCAGAATGCCGATGAGAGCAGAAAGGCCAGCTGGGCAAGAGGAAGGGGCACTGAGTAGGGGAGTTTCTGTCTGCGATGAAGAGAAGTTCTAGAAAGGGTGATGGCCATATCACTTGCTGAAGGTACTTAATGCCCTTGAATTTTATGCTTCAAAATAGTTTAAATGGTCAATTTAAGGTGTATGTTTTACCACGAGGAGAAAAGGAAGTATTATTTTAAGGTCGACATCCAAGGGATACACTGTATTCTCAAAGTGCCAACTGAGGTTAAAAAGGCAAAGCACAGCCCGGCTGGCGTGGCTCAGTGGTTGAGCGTCGACCTATGAACTAAGAGGTCACAGTTGGATTCCTGGTCAGGGCATATGCCTAGGTTGTGGGCTCTCTCATTATTGTTTCTCTCTCTCCCTTCCTCTCTGAAATCAATATATATATTAGAAGCCTGATGCACGAAATTCGTGCACTCAGCGGGGGGGGGGGCGGGGGGGCAGCAGGGGGGGGGTCCCTTAGCCCGGCCCGTGTCGGGGAGCCCAGGGATCAATCGCCCTGCAGAGGGAGGCCCCGCCCACCCACTGTAGTGCCAGCCACTGCCGGCCAGGTAGCCTGGGCCTCCCTCTTTGGGGTGATCAATCACAGGGCTCCATGATGGATCACCCCAAAGAGGGAGGCCCTGCCCACCCGGACGGGGCTCCGCCCACCTGCCACAGCCCACTGGGCCTCCCTCTTTGGGGCAATTGTGGAGTCCCTCTCCCCAGCCCCGTCCCCCCATATTGATCGCCCCGCCGGCTGGTGGCCTGGGCCTCCCTCTACAGCAGTGGTTCTCAACCTTTCTAATGCCGTGACCCTTTAATATAGTTCCTCATGTGGTGACCCCCAACCATAAAATTATTTTCGTTGCTACTTCATAAGTGTAATTTTGCCACTGTTATGAATCGTAATGTAAATATCTGTGTTTTCCGATGGTCTTAGGCGACCCTGCTAGCGGTTCTCAACCTGTGGGTCACGACAATAAAATATATTTAAGGAAATCAATAAAATATATTTAAGAAAATAAAATAAAAGCCTCCTTTACGATCAAATAAGGCTAGACAGGAAGGAAGCCCGAGCTGGTACGTCCCAAGCTACCTCGCGCTCGGGCTCCGAGGCCAGGGCTCTGAGCAGGGCCCCTGTCTCTCACGTTGAAAAGCACAGGTTCTCCGTCCAAAGAGGAAGCCGAGCCTGCCTTCACCCATTCATCCCCTTCCTTGCTGGATTCTTTCAGGGAACGGACCAGCTTTAAAAATTAAAACTAAAACACCAAACTGTGTCACATTTGCGTCTGGCTTTGGAAAGGGGCGTGGAGTTGTACTTACAATTCCGTTCTGGACACTGAAACCCAGCTGGTAGCGAAGGTCCGGCCTCCGGATCAGCACGGTGGTCACCGGCGGGCACCTCACAATGTTCAGCTTCACCCGGGCCTGGTTCTTCAGGCCCTGAAAAGGAGCAGAGCACCGTGGGTGTGGCGACCACGAAGGCAGGCAGCACCAGAGGCAAAGGAGCCCCGTGAGGCCCTGTCACTCCGTGGGCTCCCCAAGTTCCCGCTGTCCATCAGCTCGGTAGAAACCGCCTGCCTTACATGGAGCCCTTGTGGCCTGTGCAGAGACCAGTGACTAGGGCGCGGTCTTCACGTTGGGAGGCGGGCTGTTCAGAGACCTGAGGAAAGGGGTCATCTGTGCAACACAGAGGCAAACTGCCCCGTGTGCTCGCGGCTTGGCGGATGAGGGCGGCAGTGTGCCCTGGCCACGAGACAAACGGTGGGAAACACTTTTTCTCCGAGAGGCAAACTCAAGCAAAAGACATCTAATTCCAGCCACTGGCCCGATGCGCCAGGCTTGCTTTCCCTCCGTCTGGAATGTTCCTGCTTCCCCACCCCCGTGCCTGTTAGTTCATCAACCTCCCCACAGGCCCTGGGAAAGCAGGGCAGGCAGGGCTCTCCGAGGCCTCCTGGGGAGAAGGAACAGGGCGCTGCTGGGGAGGAAGGGAGGAGGGAGGGAGGCTGGAGGTTGTCCAGGTTACAGGATGCTTGCTGACATACCCCACCCTCTAAGTCAGGATGGAGGGCAGAGGGGAGGGTGGTTTTTAAAGATAAAAAGGGGACCTGGCCTGGTTTCAGAGCCTGATGAGAGAGCTTCCTCCGCCCACTCTCGGCTACACTGAGCTCAGGCCCACGCTCCTGTCCCCTGGCCACGCGGCAATGACCTGGTCTGCTCAGGAAGTCATCCCGGGTCAGGGAGATTTTACTCCTCCAGGTCCTACCACCAACCATGAGCTTCCTCTTAAAAGGAGGCGCCAGACACAACTAGTGCGGCCCTGGAATCAAGGTCCACCTCCCAGATCTTGAGACCACCTGCTCTGTCCTGGGAATGAGCGCCTGCCCTGCCCAGCGAACGCCTGCCCTGCCCAGAGAACGAGTGCCTGCCCTGCCCAGCGAGCGCCTGCCCTGCCCAGTGGACGCCTGCCCTGCCCAGAGGACGCCTGCCCTGCCCAGCGAGTGCCTGCCCTGCCCAGCGAGCGCCTGCCCTGCCCAGAGGACGCCTGCCCTGCCCAGCGAGCGCCTGCCCTGCCCAGCGAGCGCCTGCCCTGCCCAGAGGACGCCTGCCCTGCCCAGCGAGCGCCTGCCCTGCCCAGAGGACGCCTGCCCTGCCCAGCGAGCGCCTGCCCTGCCCAGAGGACGCCTGCCCTGCCCAGCGAGCGCCTGCCCTGCCCAGAGAACGCCTGCCCTGCCCAGTGAACACCTGCCCTGCCCAGAGGACGCCTGCCCTGCCCAGCGAGCGCCTGCCCTGCCCAGCGAACGAGCGCCTGCCCTGCCCAGAGGACGCCTGCCCTGCCCAGCGAGCGCCTGCCCTGCCCAGAGAACGCCTGCCCTGCCCAGCGAGCGCCTGCCCTGCCCAGCGGGCGCCTGCCCTGCCCAGAGAACGCCTGCCCTGCCCAGCGGACGCCTGCCCTGCCCAGAGAACGCCTGCCCTGCCCAGCGAGCGCCTGCCCTGCCCAGCGGACGCCTGCCCTGCCCATCGAGCGCCTGCCCTGCCCAGCGAGCGCCTGCCCTGCCCAGAGAACGCCTGCCCTGCCCAGCGGACGCCTTCCCTGCCCAGAGGACGCCTGCCCTGCCCAGCGGACGCCTTCCCTGCCCAGAGAACGCCTGCCCTGCCCAGCGGACGCCTTCCCTGCCCAGAGAACGCCTGCCCTGCCCAGAGAACGCCTGCCCTGCCCAGAGAACGCCTGCCCTGCCCAGCGGACGCCTTCCCTGCCCAGAGAACGCCTGCCCTGCCCAGAGAACGCCTGCCCTGCCCAGAGAACGCCTGCCCTGCCCAGAGAACGCCTGCCCTGCCCAGAGAACGCCTGCCCTGCCCAGCGGACGCCTTCCCTGCCCAGAGAACGCCTGCCCTGCCCAGAGAACGCCTGCCCTGCCCAGCGGACGCCTTCCCTGCCCAGCGAGCGCCTGCCCTGCCCAGGGGACGCCTGCCTGCTGGAGGGTCCAGACCAAATGGCCGACAGCAGGCATTTCCCAACCTGTTTCAAGTCATGTACACAGAAAAAAGACATGGATTCACACCCTGTGGCTGGAGGCACTGCTGCCCAGGCTTTGCTCCAAGGGTTGAGGCGGGCAGATCTCAGCACTCCTGCCAGGAACACCTGCCCCACTGGACTTCCATCTGATGAGGCCAGCTGACTGGGGAAAGGCTCAAGGTCAGCCCCAGTGCCTACCCTCCAAAGGGTCAGAGAGGAGGGGGGAAGCGGTTCCTAAATGAGGGGCTTGTGGGGTGGGTGGGCAGCTTCTCCTCCAGCAGCCACCAGAGCAGGAACAGGTGTCCAGGACCAGCCACTGAGGAGGGCCAGGTGTCCAGGACCAGCCACTGAGGAGGGCCAGGTGTCCAGGACCTGCCACTGAGGAGGGCCAGGTGTCCAGGACCTGCCACTGAGGAGGGCCAGGTGTCCAGGACCTGCCACTGAGGAGGGCCAGGTGTCCAGGACCTGCCACTGAGGAGGGCCAGGTGTCCAGGACCTGCCACTGAGGAGGGCCAGGTGTCCAGGACCTGCCACTGAGGAGGGCCAGGTGTCCAGGACCTGCCACTGAGGAGGGCCAGGTGTCCAGGACCTGCCACTGAGGAGGGCCGGGTGTCCAGGACCAGCCACTGAGGAGGGACGGGTGTCCAGGACCAGCCACTGAGGAGGGACAGGTGTCCAGGACCAGCCACTGAGGAGGGACGGGTGTCCAGGACCAGCCACTGAGGAGGGACGGGTGTCCAGGACCAGGTGGGCTCTACTCCCCCCACATCCACTGTATGCCCCGGAGACAGCACCTGATCAATTAAAAAGCGGGTCCAGTGTGTGCCCTGCGGGGCCCAGTGGGAAGAGACCTGGGAGAACGATGACAAACCCACTTCAGCCAGAAGGGGGCCTCCTCGTCTATAACTAGAAAGCTGCAACGCCCACAGCTGCGCCTGAGGTCCCCCTCCACCCCCCCCCCCCCCCCAACTTGGCCAGTCTGCAGAGCCTCTCCCTGTGGCAGGCCAGGACTTCCCTCCCAGTTCCAGGTGAGCATAGACAGGGACACGAAACCCAATGTGACTGTCCAAGGCCCTTGGGTCAGAGCCGGATGATGGCTCCCCTGCTCCAGCCCCTGCCTTCCTCACACGCACCTGGCCCAGCAGAGAGGTGGTGCTGCATGATTTCAACACCAACGGAATCTGTGACAAGAGTGTGACTTGCCTCTCTGAGTAGAAGTGACCCGCTCACCTCTGTTTCTAAGGAATAACGATACACTTTAGCTTGAGGGATGGGTAGGGCCTTTTTGCTTCTGGTTATCTGACCTTATTATGCTTGGCCAATAGGTCTAGACCCGTGGTTGGCAAACTGTGGCTCACGAGCCACATGCAGCTCTTTGGCCCCTTGAGTGTAGCTCTTCCACAAAATACCACGGCCTGGGCGAGTCTATTTTGAAGAAGTGGCGTTAGAAGAAGTTTAAGTTTAAAAAATTTGGCTCTCAAAAGAAATTTCAATCGTTGTACTGTTGATATTTGGCTCTGTTGACTAATGAGTTTGCCGACCACTGGTCTAGACCAATCGTCCTCAAAAAGGGGACCCCACACCAGCAGCAGCAAGACCTGGCCACTTTTGTTAGAAATGCAGAGTCTGGGGTCCACCCAGACCTACTGAATCAGACACTACAGGGGTGGGACCCAACAATCTCTGTGCTAACTAGTCTTCCCAGTGAGACTCAATATTGAGAACAACTGGTGCAGACGTCCACCGCCAACAATGAACTCACTGCACCCAGGTGCCTGGGACCAACGATGTGCACTTACTCCCGACGCCTGTGGCCAGTTGCTCTGTGGGAACGGGATAGCAGCGTCGGGGTGTGGGTGAGGCTTGTGGGCGAGTTGGTTGGCCAGATGCCCGGTCAGCCATCTGTATGTCTGTACCACGTGTGAGTGCCCCTGAGACTGCTGTCCCTCAACACCCATGCTGACGTTGAAACCTGCCGAGCCACCTGTCCCTGAACCCCGACGCCTGCCAGGCACTGACCTGGAGGTTCGCAGAGCTGTGCCCTCTAATGTCCTTGATAAAATGGCAGCTATCATTAGGCCTATTTTATAAAAGAAGAAACTGAGGCTCAGAGATACTAACAACACACCCAAGTTCACCCACATCAACATCCAACCCCAGGTCTGTCTGGGTTCAAACCCAAGGCGTTTTCTCCTCCACCCTGATCCTCCACAGACCACGGGAGGGACCGTGTCATTCACGAGTCGGGCTTGCTCAACCCAGGAGCCAGGGAGAGCAGCGGAGCATCGAGCGTGTGCCCCGCGCCTTTTGTTCCAGCCTCGCGTGGGCCGTGTTTTCAGCTGGCTTTCCTACCTGGCGAGTTCTTCAAGGGCCCGCTGTGGCTTCCACTGCCTTTAATCGATTCCAGTTTGTCCCCTCAACGCGTGCATTTTGAGGGGCTCCATTTAGGTTCCCACCTCCAGCGTCTCGGTGTTCTGAACTGCTGTTTTCTGTGGCTGCCATTTGGCTTCCGGTGACTTGGTGTACACGCAGGCAGCAGTTACCAGCGTCGCCCGTGGCTTCTGGGACATCTCTGGGAAGCCTCTCTGGTTCGAGAAATGGTGATTTCAAAGTGCAGCAGCGATGAGCTGAGCGGGATTCTCCCTGGCCTTCTGCAGGTCAGCAGGTCCTCCGTCCACGCTGAGCTCTGGCTTTTGCTGCCGACAGCAGGGCTTGGTGCAGAGGACTCCGCTGTGTCCGGAGGCCTGGGCTCAAGCTGTGTGTCTGCTGCCCTGGGCGTGGGGCCTCGGACACTCTGTGCCCTTCTTCCCCTCAGCCTCCTCATCGGCAGAACATCCGGTGCCACCCACTAGGTCTCTTCCAGTTCTCATTTCTGATTTCACCCCTTCTCGTGCCTTTTTTTTTTTCTTTCCGAAATATATTTGCCGACACCACACTGTGCTTAGCAACACCTATTTCTAAAATTAAAAACAGGTAGGCGGAGGGTTTTGCTCAGACATCATTCATGCGTGTATTTCTTTTCCCTTTGAGTGCTTCCTTTTTCTTGTTCACTTAATCAATAAATATTTATAGATCATTTGCAATGTGCCAAGAAATGTGTTAGGCGCTGGGAGTGGGTGGAGCGGGGCCTTAGGAGCTCAGGAGAGGGCTTCGGGGCACATGGCCGAGCAGCTAGAGGGCTTGAGTCCCTTCACTCCTCTCTCTCTCCCTCTCCACACTCACACCCCATGACACCAGGAATTTGTGGGAAGCAAGAGCAAAGAATGCTGAAACAGAGGAGTTAGAACCACAGCCCTTCAGACGAAGCCACCTGCTTTGAATGTTTACACCTGCTGTGTAGGTGTGTCTGTGACGTGCAGGAGCGCCTCGCAGAGCATACGGAAAGCAAGAGAAGGACTGTTTCCCCAGAGCCACCTGAGGCGTGCACAGTGCTCCGGTGTGCTCCCTTCGGTGTGAACCTACTTAAGAGGCCCGACTTGTCGCCCAGTGAACAGATTTCTACGTGGGCACGGGTGCTGCGCGGTGAGGCTTAGCGAGGTGGCAATTTGAAACGAACAGACCATGCATTTGCTTGGCTGTTCCTAATCAATGCTTCAAGTTGGGTCCCATTAGCTTGCGTTTCTGAGCTGCCATTTTATTAGAGGTGCCAATGAAATAAATGGTCATTTCGTCCCCATGACAACGGTGGAATGGTACAGCACATTAAGAAATCTGGTGGGAGGGTAAGGGTAGGAAAGTGGGGAGGGGAGAAGAGAGAAGCCAGTGTGGTCTCTATGGCAACAGGCAAGCAGAACCAGGTGATCCTGTGGAAGGAAGGGGAGCGGTGCTCTAGTTTAAGAAAGGAAAATACAATCAGAAGGGCAGGACCATGGAGGCAATGAGCAGGCCCACTGCTAACATGCTTAGCCTACCAATTATGCTTTGGGAATTATGACGGGAAAAATAAGAGCCAGGGAAGAAAGCAATTAAAAAAATTCAATACCTGTAACTCCGTTCTAGAAATGTATTCTATTTCCTATAATTAGGGGAGAAAGGTCAGCATGCATGAAGTGCCCAGACATAGACTACGAGGCTTTTTCCTCAAAGCACAGCCTGGGATTGGTGATCACCACCCGGGAGCCAGAGTCCCACCCCCGACCTGCTGAACCGGAACCTGCATTTTAAACGAGATCCCGGGTGATTCCAATCAAAGTGTGCGAAGCACCAATTTGGCAGGATGAGAGCCGCTTGTTAAATCCGTCGAGGGAGCACTACACACACAGAAATAAGCAATGCTAACAGGAAGCCCCCAAGAGGCCTAGAGCATTCCCTGCAGCGCCCCCAGGTAGTGGGGGAGGGAGAGCGAGCATCTGCTCAGGTGCAGGCAAAAGGGTGTGTTGTTTAGAATTCAAAAACAATACAACAATCCACTAAACGTTTGCATTCGGTTCTGGCAATCCAGCTGGAATCAGTGGTAACATTTTCCCAGCCAGGGGGCGCTGTGGCTGAGCCGACACACTTTTCCCTCCCACAAAGCTGTGGTGGGCACCTGGGTGGGCAGCTGTGACCTAATGGGGCTGCCTGCAGGGTACTTCTCCACTGAGCGCGGCATGGAGGCACTGGTGTCCTCACTCTCCATCTTCACCAGTGACACCTCTTTCATCACCACACGGCCTTTTCATTTGCTGATTTCACAGACGCTTCATGTACAGACATCAAAGGTCAGCTATCCACGCAAACAAACCCTTTCCCAGAGGAAACTGCTCAGACAGTGCTGACTTCTCTGAGGGAGCTTCCTTTCCACCTCGCTGTGTGATCCACTGGACAGAGGGTGAGTCCGCCTGTGGTACCAGGGGAAGTCCGCGCTGCCCGCACGGGCCCCAGCCTACCCCATCTCACCTGTCTCCTTCCTGCAGGGGCAGGGAGGGGTGGAGGGGGATCTGGACTTATGTGTGTGGGGGGGGTCCAGGGCAAGTCACCTTCAGAGTCTCTGATGACCCATCTGCAAACCAGGTGTTTGCTGTCCCCTCCCTAATGGGCTGTCTGTCATGAGGAGGGGGCAGGTGGGGGGACTCTGAAGGGCCTGGCACTGTCTGGCAGGTGCATCATGGGCACTGGCATGCAGCCCCGCCAGTCCTCACGAGGTCCTGCTTATTCCCACCCAGGCCCCAGCCCCACCCTCACTCAGGTTACCCCCACTTCCTGCTCCTCCTCCCCAAACCTTTTTAGACCCAGATCAAGTCCCCACAAACCTCCCCCCGCCCCCCACCGGCCTCCCTCTCTCCTGACTTCTCTCTCCCCATCGGAACTTCTACCCGCCTAAGCCAGCCCTCTCCACCTCAGCGCTGTGGGCATTGGGCTGGGTGCTCCTTTGCTGTGGGGCTGTCCCTGCATTGAAGGGTGCTTGGCAGAAACCCTGGCCTCTACCCACTAGGTGCCAGCAGCATGTCCTCCTCCCTAGTTGTGACAAACTATCTCTAGACCTTGCCGTATGTCTCCCAGGGATGGGGTTCAAGAGCCCCCCACTGAGAACCACTGCCCCGGGTGGGTGACTGGGTGACTGAGCCGAGGACAATCCTGTTGAGACAATGGAGAGCGCTGCGACTGATTAGTGACGCTCGTTGATGGGCACAGTATCAGACACTGGTGTTATCTGAGCCAAGGAGCCCATCTTTGATGTAAAAACGATTTCAGGGAGGAGTCTATAAATAGTAACTTGATGGTAAACAGCCGAGTGCAAGCCCGTGCCTTTGGTATTTGTGTGCTCAGTGCCTGACACTTGGACTATGCTCATAAATATTAATGACTGAGTTGCAGGCACGCTCAGGCCTGCCACCGAAGTGGACTTGCCCCATCCCATCCCCAGGTACCTTAATGATGCTCTGGCAGGTGGACAGAGGCAGGCCCACCAGGCTGGTGCCGTTGATGGACATGATCTGGTCCCCGATATTCAGCTTCCCCGACTTCTCGGCAGGCCCGCCATGCATCATGTTGGCTATGATCACGGTCGGCAGGATGGAGCCCCAGCCGGACTCCACGATCACCACACCCAGGATCTCGCCTTTCTGCTTCTCTATGAAGACCTGAAAGGAGAGAGACACTTACTTGGAAAGCCCGAATCAGCAACCCTCCAGGGCAGCGACAGAAACCAAAGCATTTGCCCTCTTCCTGCCGTGGCTAAAGCAGAAAGACATTTCCCTGAGTCGCCAACCCTATGGGTCCCATCTTCTCCGGATTCCACGGCATCGGCGTGTGCAAGAAACAACTCAACATGGGCCCACACCGTCTCTGTTACTCTCATTCCACATCAGCAATTTCTACTTGGCAATACAACCACAGGGGCACGGAGTTGTTGTTTTCCTGTAGTCCCTGGGGAGGGCGGGAGGGGGAGAGACTGTGTAGGTGAGAGCTTTGGTGGTGAGTTATGGCTTCCAGAAATAGCTTTTGGATTCTATGCACCGGTTCCCCTGTTCCACAATGCTTCACAAAGTCCCTCCAACATTTAAGATTCTTGGGTTAAAAGTAAATATATATACATCACAGAAGCACTTCTCTGCAAGGAGAAAGCTGAAGAGAAAGAAAAAGAAAAGATGCTAAAGTTATCACCACCAAAAGGCTGGAAATGCACACAGGAAGACCGTGCTGTGGCTATGTGTCATTTTCTGTAGCTTTCCTTGGCAGGGCGGAGAAGGCAGTTCATTTGGGAGATCTGCTGGCTGGCGAGGTTTGCAGACACACACAAAGGAATAGGATACTTGGTGGAAGACGCACCAGAGTGTGTGCACTTATTCACTCCTATTCACAGACACCCATATGCTCAAACCTGCACGGTAGTGGTGGCTGCTGGGGCCTGACAGAGCCTCCTTCACAGGCTGGCACCCCCCACCCCCTCAGCTGAAGCTCTCGGCTGGCCCCTTCCCTGGAGAGCTGCCCTTAGCCAAATGGGAGACGCCCCTCACATGGGCTGAATTGTGTCCCAACACCCAGTGCTTGGGAATATGACCTGTGGGCTGGGTAAGGTGGAGTGCAGGTCCTGCCTGCCCCTGGAACCCACCCCAGATTTAGCTCAGGATTGCTGGAGGCCCTGGCTCACTAGTGATGGCCCTCTGCCAGTCTTTAATCACAGAGCCTCACGCAGTGTCCTGCTGCCAGCCCGCTCTCTGCCCTGCCCCCGCCCCATCCCCGGGCTCCCTGGAGCTTCGACCAGGAAAGTACCTACATCTTTGCAGTTTTCCGACTTGGAGAAGTGGATCAGGTCATCGTTGTACATGTCCTGGGTGTTGAGCAGGTCGCTGTACTCCTTCTGGCTCAGGTCCTCGGGGTTAATCCCGTTGGCCCTGAGGAATTCCTGGTAAGCCACGCTGAAGGCCTGCCCTATGGACTGTGCGATCAGCTGGGCCTGGACAGCAGCCAGAGAGGGAAGACGAAGGTCAGTAGGGCAGCCCCGTTGGGGGACAGCCTGGGCCCCATCAGGACCACGGAGCCCAAGGCATCCACTGGGCCAGCGGGGCCATTTTTGGTTTTGACAACAGTCCCAAGGGAGCTACGGGCAACTGGGAGACAGGAGTCAGAGACACTGGACTTACAACCGTGCAAAGGACAGTCCTACCCACGGATGAGTCATTCGACCTCTTACATAATTTCCAAATAACCCACTGGATGTTCATTACATGTAACCCTGTGTCTAATCATCTGACTTCAGGACTCAACTCAACTTTATATAAAAACACAAAAGACCTTAATTATACACATTGAATGTTCCAAGAACACAACCACTCCGTAAACGGAGAGTGACACTTTGTTTTGGCCAGCGCTTTACAAGGAGTAAGCGCCACGACTTTGGAAAATCACCAGCATTAACACTGTTGTGTACCTGGGCTGCCAGCCAATCACATCACTGTCGGCTGCACATCTGCTGGCCCGTGGGTGACTCTGCCTGCCTGTGTGTCTGTCTGTCCACTTACCTATTTTCTTAGTTACCTTCATTCAAAATGTCAAGTACAGAGTGTTTACAAATTCAGCTGAGGACTGTGTTCTCACACCCACACTTACTGATCACGTAGGTGCAAGCACCTCGTCACCCCACTATTCCTTCTGGAAGGGCTGGAGCCAGGCACTCACATATTGTCCTAAGTACAATGCGAACTGAGCCTGGGTCCTTTCGCTTCTCCTTGGTGTTACACTGATAGCAATACTTTGTTTTGTAAAAATGTTTTCAAAAGGAGAGGTTCCATCATCTGTGCATTTCATTTCAGGATGGATAGTGTCTGGGCATCTAAATGTTTGTTGAGAAGCCTGATCTAGTCCAACCCTGCCTTTTCCAGGAGAGGAGACTTGAGACACAGAGACATAAAGGACCCTGCTCCAGGCAACACCGCTGGCAGCAGGGAACTCTGCCTGCACCGAGCTGTGGCCGCCTTTCCCTGCAGCCATTCATCCGTATTCTGACTCAGGGTAGCCAGTAGCAACCGAGCACTTCCCACGTGCCTGCCATGCACTCAGTTCTTTCCGAGGATCATTACAGAAACCCTCCCAGCAAGCCTAGGGCTGGTGGGAGTATGGCTGGTCCACAGGCCCTCCTCCTCAGCTCTGTGCTTCAGAATTAGAAAATCGGGGATTTCAGAAAAGTAACAGGATGATCTATCATACACTGTGTGATAACCCTTTTAGGGCCTGGGGAAGTGTCCTGTTAATGAACACAGGAATATTCCTGCAGCAAAACGTACAAGATTCACAGTCAGCTGGACAAACCCCATCAGTGACTTCATGGTGGGTCAGGGCAGGTTTATCAGCAAAGTGACTCCCCAAATCCCTTTGTTTGTCAGAGCTCTTTAGACTTTGGAATTGTGGCTCTGTGTTACTGTCCCCTCAGACAGGTCAGGAGACGGAGGTTGAGAGGTTAAGTTGTCCACGGCCTGGGAAGGAGGTGCAGTGGGGGGGAGGGGGGGGGAGGAAGACTGGATCCTGGCAGACTGATTTCAGGGTCCACCCTCCGCCCACCACAGGGGACTGCCTCAGTGAAATTTGAATGGGTAGAAAACCACCACCAAGTCTTTAGAGTGATGTTTTAAAAAACACACACAATTCTAACCACTACTCCTTTCCCTACCTTCCCCAGTTTTTGCTTAAAAGCAGCTAATTAACGGAGACAGTAGTGCTTTCTGTGTGGCTGGCTGTGGGAAAGAAATGCTTGCTTTTCTCCCTCTGAGAATCTGGTGGCTTCGAGCCACAGCCCATCCAGGCCCACCGCCCTGCGTCCGGCTGCGAAGCGGGAGGCAGTGGGCATCGCCTCAGGCTGAGGCACGCGGACAGATGAACTGAACAGTGTGCCTGGGAACACGGCCAGCCGACTTGCTGACCTCCGTGCACGGATGCACGTGCCAACACACAGGCTGCGGTGTTTCTCCAGCATCTACCACGGTCACACAGCAGCCCGGCGAGGGGACAGTCTCCTGCAGAAGCTCAGCGGCCACACAGCCGGTACCTGGAGGCAGGACTCACCCCCGAGCTCTCCCAGGTCCTGTGCTTAAAAAGCCACGGGTAAGATTCCCAGGTCCGCGCCTGTCCTAACTCCTGCTGGCGCGCTTTCTTCCATCATCATCTTCCCTGGCAGGAAGCCCAAGGGAAAGAAAGCCTCGGGGCTCCAAGCAAGATGGAGGTGGCAGAGGGCTCCTCATAAGTACATATGTGGGTACAGGGGGCCTTCGGCCCGGTGAGCAGAGCTAACCCCCCTTTTCACTGGCCTGCAGGACACACGAGGCTTACGGTTCTAAATCGGATCTTCGGGAACTTTCTGAGAACCTGCTGAAGCACACTTTCTCCCAGTGAGCAAGCCTGGCCTCGGTGTTAAAGGAACAGCAGGGAGAATGGCGGGGACACGCCCTGCAGGCTCGCTGCCTTGTGGGCGACTTGTCCAGAGATCCAGACAGTGAAGACGGTGCAGAAAGTGTGAGGGCGCCTCCTCCCCGGGCTGCAGCCAGGCAGCTCCGACTCCCCGGGGAAAAGCAGCTTGCTTCTGCCCAGCTTGTTGGAGGAAGGCAAATGACGGCAGCTAGATGAGCATGTTCACGGAGGAAAAACGGCTTCTTTAAGGAGCCAAGGTTGCCACAGGTTTTCTTTAAGTAGAAAGGGCTCTCTCTGCTCAACAGGAGACACAGAGCTTGTTTCACTGCGGTAGGCGGTAAAACATCAGCATCATGGCTGGCTTAGGTCTCTGCAGTTCAAAACCACGGTGGGCTGTGGCCAGCCAGGGGGGGCGGGGGGAGAGGGTTCCCAAGGCCTGCCCAGCCTTGGAGACACTTGGATGCTATGCAGCTGGAAACTGGTGGCCTCACCAGCGCTTCCAGTCCCACCCGGGGAAGAGGACTGAATGGGAGGATGGGCCCCATCTCTGTTAACATTCATTTTCTCTGTTCACTGCATTAGCTGGAGAGATGGGGGTCAGGCGGCTTTTGACAGGAGGAGCAGCAGGTTGTCATCAGGACTGAAGGTGAGCAGGGATCCTAATGTTCCAGTAGCCTCCAGGGTAGCCCACACAGCCAAGAACTTGATTCCCGAATGCCCTATTGCCCCGTGAGACCCGCTCAGGCCTCCAGGGGTCGGGCTGAACACCTCCCTCTGGCCTCTCATTTAAGCTCTGGCAATTCGGGCTCCTTGCATTTCTTCAAGCTGCATCAGCAGGCCCCTGCCTCAGGGCCTTTGCACGTGCTCTCTCCTCATTCCTCTTTACTCAGATCTCTGTCAGATCTCGCCCCTCAGGGAGAACTTTGTTGATCATTCTCCCTGAAACAGCCTCTGGCCCTCTATCCTGACCTAGTTTTAATTTTTCTTTATCAAACGTCACGTTACCTACTTTTGTATGAAGTATATTTATCTATTTATCTTCTGTCTCCCTACAGCCCTCAGGAGTACCTTGTCTGTTTTACCCAGCCTTGTGTGCCTAGCACTAGAACAGGGATAGAAGGCTGAGTAACACACAGTAGGTACTCAATTAATATTTGTTTACACATGTGATCCAGGTCCTGAGAAACAGAGAGAATCTGGCCACCCAAAGGCAGTTCAGGGCACTGGAGGGAGACGGGGGAAGCACCCTTACATCCTCAGACTCGAAGACGTGGCAGATCATCTTGTACTGCCTTTTCCCATCCTGGGACGGGTGCGAGGCTTCCACGTTCTCCTGGGAGTTGGAGCGCGGCATCCGCCTGCGGGCCATCAGCACGACAATGTTCCCGATGTCTGCGATGTAGGAAATGGTCCTCAGAGGGTGGTCCATCATCGTCTCCTGAATGGGGAAGGGAGAGGGAGGTAAATCAGGGCACCATCCAATGACCCCTGGGAAAGTCTGTCTCCCCACAACCCAGCCACGTGGGCTCCACATGCAGGGGGCTCCGGTGCTCACAGCAAAGACCCTGCGAGCAGGTGTATGCGCACCCACACGGCCTGGGCCCAGTTCCCTGGGCTGATAATGACCCAGGAGGCCTGTGGCAGGTGAAGAGAAATGTCCATCATTTTACAACCACTAGACTCTCTGGTGGGGAAGGTAAAATAAAAAAGATAAAAAATCTGCATGTGATGGTTGTTGCACTGTGTGTGTGTGTGTGTGTGTGTGTGTGTGTGTGTGTGATTTTAAACAAAGATTTTTAAAAGGCTGATCTGTTCAAGGTCACAAATCTCCTAATAAAAACTTAAGAGATTATCAAACAACGTTCACAGTTTCTTTTTTCCTTTTGTCTTTAAGAAAACAGTCCCAAGGCTCCCTGCACACCCACCCCAAGCAGGCATTGCAGACACAACCTTCTAGCATGAATAGAAGCCCGCATCTGGGGACAGCTGCTCTGCAGACACGGGTACGGTCTCTGCGTTGCCATGCTGCTCAGCTTGACCCCCGGGAGAGGTGGGAGCCAGCTAATACCTGTGTGTCAGCATTCAATACTTTGATTCTCTGCGTAGAAATGAAGAGATCCACTTCGGTCATTGGCTGAGATTCGCCTTCAGGAGCCTGAGAAGAAAAATGCACCGAGAGAGAGAGCTTAGTACATTCCTCTGGCCCAGGAGATGGAAGCAAGGTGAGCTCAGACACAGGCATCGAGACACAGTCACCAGAACAGCAGTGCAGACTCCAGAATTAGGTTGTCAGAGCTGAAGTTACCGCAGAGGATGGGCACGAGAATGCGAGTTAGCATTTGCAGGTTCCAAGGAAAAACACAGAATCCCCTTGGCTGCTTCCGCTCTAGAAGCAGTAACGCACTGCAGCAGATTTGGCTCTGGGAACGAGGGTTGCCAGTGGCCCTTTCTGCAAGGCCGTTGGAGCCCAACATATCAAAGGAAGAAGGGCAACTGACTTGACACCTGAGGAACTCGGCAAAATCAGTCTGCCCCTGCTCCCGGGACGGGGACGACGTTTCCAGCAGGTGCAAAGAAAGTCATCTGAATGCAGTTCTGGTCAGAGGGTCTTTGTGTTCACAAACCGACACAGCCACACAGAAGCAGCACCCTGAACCCACCCCATTCAGAAAGAGCCCAATGCGTCCATGTCCCATGGGTAGCTCATAAGCATCTAGAAGCTGCACAACCACAGAAAGCATATCCGTCTGGCTCATTTAAGGCTTAACTCCGCACACGTGGGGTTATTAGCGAGTTTTCTTTTTTGCATCCAGCAATCTGACAAATCCGCAAATCAAACATGACTCTCATCGGACAGACCCAAGTCCCTGCCACATCAATGCCTGAATGGTGGGAACTTTCACTCGAGCGTAGGACTCATTTAGCATCTCCAATCTGCTCCCTGCCGTTCCTCTCACGTGAAATGACTCATGAGCAACAGAAAACAGCCATTTTAGGCAACTGAGTTTTGAGAAACGTTGGCTTATGGGGCGGTTCAAAAAGAAATCTGAACAAAAACTTGCTGGATGCAGAAAACAAAAACACGAAATAATAAAAAGGGAAAACATAAATAAATGGAAAGAACAGGCATAACACCAAGCTGATGAAGTTGTTTGTACTGCACCTTCTTCCTGCTTTTGGCTAATTTCTGGGCCATCTGCTTAGCATGGAACAAACAGAGACAGGAGAACAGTTAGAAAAGAATTTGCAGAGACTCAAAGTTGAAAAGGAAATTGACAAACTAATACGGATAGTGGTATAAAGTATTGCTGTGGGAAGACTGACTTAAAAAAAAAAAGTCCCACTCTGTAGACAATGGATTTCCTAACTCAGAATTTAATAGATGGCAGGGGGAGTAGGAGGAAAGAAATTTATTGAGTTGCAATCTTATACTTAACTGCAATCAATGTCTTCAAAGAATCAACTTCTGTTTCTGTTGGTTTTCTTTTTTATATGCCTGTTCTCTATTTCACTGATTTCAGTCTACATCTTTATATTCTCTTTCCTTCTCTGAGCTGAATTTGCAGACTTTTTCCAGCTTCTTGAGATGAAAACGTAAGTGATGGATTTTCAAACATTTTTTCCTGGTATACTTATTTAGAGCTATGGCTCTCCCTCCAAGCAGTGCTTTAGCTGTATCCCACACATTTTGATTTGGTGCAATTTAATTATCATTTAAAACATTTTCTAATTTCCACTATAATTTCTCTTTTGAACTTTGAGTCACTTAGAATTGTGTTATTAATAATAATACATTTGGAGATTTTCCTAGTTATCTGTTATTCATGTCTGAATTAATTCCACTGGGACAGAGAATATACCCTGATTTCAATCCTTTGAAATTTGTTGAATCTTAGCCTGTATGGCCCTGAACATGACTGACTTTGGTGAATGTGTCATGGGGACTTCAAAAGATGCATTCTGCAGTTGTTGAGGATAGTATTCTATGAATGTCAATTAGGTTAAATATGTTGACCAAGAGTATTGTTCAACTCTTGTATGTATTTGCTGATTTTTTGTCTGCTGATTCTAATATTTATTAGAAGTGTGTTTAGATCTCCAGCTGTTACTGTGAATTTGTCCATGACTACTTCTGTCAATCTTTGCTTTATCCACTTCATAGCTATGTTATAAGGTGCATACATATTTAAGATGTTTGTCTTCCTACTGACTCGATCTTTTATTGTTTTCCCTCTTTAGTGATACTTCTTGCCTTAAATTTGTGTAATATCTTGTAGGTGAATATTACATTCACCTAACTAGAAATGAATGTAATATTCCCCTCTTTTCTTATAAACAAAAGCCTAGTTGATAAAAGCAGACTCTGGGGTTGAATTGCTTGAAACTAAACCTTGGCTCCGCTACCTAACTAGTTGTGTGATTTAGAGTGAGCAACTTAACATCTCTGTGCCTCAGTTTACTCATCTGTCAAATGAGGATGAACATAATATTGACCTTATAGGGCTGTTCTGAGGATAAATACATGCAAAGCTCTTAGAACAATGCCTGGTGTATTATGAGCACTATATTTGTGTTTGCTGTCACATGACTATAATTCACGTATATCAGGATGCAATTTCTTGGCTTTCAATAGGGCTTGCTATACACACGAAGATCTTGTACGAATAATGGTGAGTCAATGGCCAAACCAGAATGCTGCTGTGGTGATGGGGTGGGAGAGGGTCTGCTCTCTCACATTCTTGGTACTCACCTGGTAGAAAGCTCTTTTGCTCTCAGCAGCACAACCTTATTTCATTAATGACTAAGGTGTCTTGTCTGTACTACCTCATTGTGGGAAAACTGGATGAGTCAGCCATCCCAGCACCAAAGAGCTCATCTGTGCTACTCCCAGGAGTCCAGGGCAGCCCACGCTGCACAAGCACCCAAGCTCGAACGGGTGGTCCTGGTGAAGAGCCTGCGATGGAAAGGCTAGAGGCAGCACCTGCAAGTGTTACCCTAACTGACGCTCATGAGAAGTGCAGAAACACTGATGCTACGTCCAGCACAGGTTCTTTTGTGGAATCGGGAAGTTCTGACCTGCACCAGTTATAATGCGATGATAAATGACTGCTGTGAGATCCTAATGTTTGTTTTCTACCACTTCCCCTGAAATAACAGGATATGAAGTGGAATGAAATGGCAGTAACATAAGAATTTCCCTTATTTTTTGATACGAAAACCTAACCGCTGTTGGTCACAATGCTTCACTCCAGTGATCTGAAAGGGCCCTTTCAAAGGAAAGTAAGCCTGCCACCAATGGAATGCCCACATCTGTTTTGTTTTGTTGTTGTTTTGCTAGAACTGGTGATAAGGAAGAGGATCCAAATGGCAGACTGAGTTTCATGAAAGGCACTCTGAAATAATGTTTATGAAGTTAAAAAATATTTTATGCACTTATTAGAGGAATGCCATCTTTAAATCACTTATGATATTCAAGTGCCCTGGAACAAATTATAATGTAAAATTTAGACATAACATTGGAAATGATAGAGGGGGTCGGAGCCAGAATGAGGAATTGGAGTAGCAGAGAGAAGTCTGAGAGAACCACAAGGCCAGCATGCATCCTAAAGCAAGAATGACAACATCCACTTAAATCTGTGTTTCTTACCACCCAGCAGGGTGTGTGCAAGGACATAAACGGTGGCACCATCCATTCAGTCACTCAATGCACGATGTGTATGGCAAGTTAACTGTTGTTAAGCCCCTCTAGCTTATTCACACCAGGGCTCCTCCCAACTATTGAAGCTTTCTCCCTGCTGACAGTATCCTTCTAAGTGCTGCAGGACTATCAATGTAAAAGCTGACAGCAGCCCTGTGAGGTAGGCACAACATTATCCTCATCTTCCAGAAGAGGAAACTAAGGCACAGAGAGGCTAATTAACCTGCCTAAGGTCACACAGCTGTTAAGTGGCAAAACACAGATTCAAACCTGGAAGTCTCACTATACACTCCAAATTGCTAGTTGTGTGATCTGGGCAAGTTTTTCATCTATCAACTCCTCTGTTTGTCTGAAAACAAAAATGGGGTTAAATAATACCTACCTCACAGAATTCCCCACCCCCGCCATTTTGAGGAGTAAATGAAATAATGTATGCATAGACTTCTTCAAGTTAGATGGGAAACCACATGGCTGGGACAAAGCTAGATGGACAGAAATTTGAATTATACAATTAAATCATAATTTTTGACATTTAAAGAAAATCTTTTTATAAAAGAATGGAAAAATCGGATCTTTGGCCCTAACTGGTTTGGCTCAGTGGATAGAGCATCAGCCTGCGGACTGAAGGGTCCCAGGTTCTATTTCGGTCAAGGGCATGTACCTTGATTGCAGGCACATCCCCAGTGTGGGGGGGGGGGGCAGGGTGCAGGAGGCAGCTGATTGATGTTTCTCTCTCATTGATGTTTCTAACTCTCTATTCCTCTCCCTTCCTCTCTGTAAAAAATCAATAAAATATTGGATCTTTGGGGACAGGCTAGTCTTTACAGGTATAGGGATAATTGATAATGATCCTTACAAAAATGCATGGACCAAAAAAAAAAAAATGTCAAAACACCACTTGTGACCTAGTCACATGAGCTTCACAAAGGTAGAAAGACTGAAAACATACACACCATACTCTTCGTGGACATGAAGCAGTTACTGAGGCTCAGCAGGGGTCAGTAGCCACTCCCCCCCACCACCCATCTTCCAGTTGAGGAGCAGAGAATAAAGTGGGCATGAGAGTGGAATGAGGCATGGAGATGGAGTGGAGAGAGAGGAAGACAAGGGAGCTGGCTACACTGGATAGGGTTCAGGCATGATTCCCACACTGTGTGTGTGTGTGTGTGTGTGTATGTGTGTGTGTGCACTTTAGATACAGACGGCATGAAGAGCAAAGTTCTTTCCAGAAGTTTCTCCCAAAATGTGTTCCAGAGAATCCTAACAACAAGACTAATTTAACAGGCATCACACAGTGATGCTGCATCTCTGTTCAAATAACTATGGGAGCTTCTGGTTCAAGAAAGAGAACTAAATCCCCTTGGTGCAGGACTTCTCAGAGCCTTCAATGGGGCAAACAGCCAACAGGATCTACTTTGCAGCATTTCTTGAGCTTATTTGCCAACAGAACCCTGTCAATGAGAAGCGCTCGGCTTGACTGGGACACCACAGAGCTCAGCTGGACACAGACGCTCTGGAACCTGGGCGGTCTACCCTTCTCCGAGACAGTGGACATCAGCATCTCCTGAAGGGCTTATGGAAACACAGATTCCTGGACCCTACCCTCACCTGCTTCTGACTAAGGCAGAGCCTGGGAATTTGCATTTGCAACAAGTACTGCTGGGCCAGGGATCCCACTTTGAGAACCATTGCTATAATGCATTCCTAAGTTATAGGGGGGCTTCTTGCCAAGATCTTTCCTCTAGAAAATGATGAACAACAAAGACAGAAAGGATACATTAGGGAGATTCTAAAGATGATTTAAAAAAGTAAAAAGAATGGCAGACGTCTTCTGATCCTGCTGTTGCATTAGGTGCACCTTATTTCGCATATTTTGGTGGGAAAAGCCTTTCAGTTTCCCACTCCTCAGCCTGCCCGGCATTATTGTTACTGTGACGCTCGTCTTTACATCCTGTTAGACTGCACGTTTCCCCGGGTCGAGGACTGGGTCTTGGTTGACTTTATCTCCTACGAGTCTACCACAGAGGTCTGCATTGGAACAGTTTGCTTTTTGAGCCAAATTCCTCTGTTTTCTCTTCTCATTAAGTAGAAAATTCCCGCCTAAACCACAACTCCAAATTCTCTCCCCATTTGGCAAATACATCTGTAAATTCTCTGTTAAATTAAGAAAACCGTAATCCTTATGTCTCCAGGTGTAAATCCAGTACCAATATTCAATGCTGATATACTAGTACAGTTGGTGCTAGGTGAGTGACAGATACCACAATCGATGAACAGTCAGAAATTAAAAACGGTTTCAAAATGGGAGCCTACGCTTCAAATCTAGCATTTGCTCAACAAAGCGCCACAACATCCATCAGGGCACAGAGAGAACATGGGCAGAGGGAAGAGAGGGGGCAACGGGATGTCCCTGGGAGGAAGGAGGAACTGGAAACCAGAGGACGGAATTCCTCGGCCTCTGTTTAGGGGAGAGCACCAAGGCCAAAACTACTCACCCGTTTGTGGTGAGGGTATTGCTAAATGGGTTTCCAAAGAAATCCACAGAGCTCTCCTCCCCTCCTTCCTGGATGGACACGGTAAAATCTGCAGCCTTACTCTGCTCTATGTTTCTCTCGACGTAGCCTAGCAAACCGCGTCCCGCAAAGGCCAGCCTCTCTTTAGGAGAAAGCATGGCGCCACCTCCCTTAGACAAAGTGTCTGCTGGGCAGGTGTGGGCAGCGCAGGGCACACTTCCCTGGAGACCATCCTGACTGATTTAGACAAGTTCTCTTGGCCCCCCTCTGCAGTAGATCAAGTCTCTGCGTGCCCCCCAAAGAGTGACTTTCTGCAGGGTGCAGAAATAAACGATGGGTCTGAACGCAACTGTCTCCACTGACAATCTGAGAAAGAGTCAGGCTTGGTGAAAGGCAAGCAATCCGACGGGCATTTAGATGGATGCAGAAGGAACACAAGGCAGACGATGTAAATGAGAGGCAACAGCTCCTTCAGAGGCACGGCCGCACACTGTGAAGTGATGTCTATAAATAAATGGACCCCTTTAACCTCACCCCTCCGGAATGAATTCCTCCACACCAGAGTCACTTGCTGGAGAAACAAATGTATGTTCTTTAGATGCCTGCGCTACCCTAGGCAGGTCTACCATGGATTTATAATCACCCTCTCTCCTGCTTGTTCTGATGGACAAAGCCACCTAATTTTTGTGTGCAAATGAACAGTGAAACTTGAAGCAAAGTGCAATAAAACGAGGTGCGTCTGTGGTTCATAGTAGGTGTGGTGCTGGATGCTGTAGTCTAGCCTGAGCCCTGCTTTATGTCTGGGAGATGTGCCTGTGCCTGCTCCCCCCACCCCCAGGTCATTGAGTACGATGTCTGTCTCACAGTGGAAAGACAGAAACTCTATCTGTAGGAGTCAAGGACGATCAATCTAGGAGGCCAATCAACAACGTGCCCAGAATGAAACCTGACCCTTCATATGTTTTAAACCTTGATGGACAGAACCCAGGAAAGAACTAATCTCAAAGCAACACGCAGCTTTCGGTGTTAGGGGTCTTCAGTACTCGCTCGGGATGGACTGCTGCTTTGTTCTGGAAGACTCACCTAAGTGGGCCCTGGGAGTGTTCCCCGACAGGGAGTGCAGGGGAGGTACACTAGAGGTTTGGAGGAGATATACCTTTGTCATGTGGCCCTATACTGGACACTGCAGGGCATCATCATCTCTGCCTCTGACCCACGAGAGCCAGTAGAAATGCCCCGACACAGTAGCAATCCAAGTGCCCCCGCCCATCTCCAAACGCCCCTGTGGGAGGTGATCCCTGTCTGCCTGGAACCACTGAGCAAGGCGCACCAGGCCTCTGCACTCCCATCGACCCCCGGAAGCTGACAGCACTGTTAGGCTGGGAAACTAAGTGTTGTGTTGAGAGCTTAGCTAAGCTACTCGGTGGTCCTGCTGCCTCAGCATCTTTTTTGTATGGCCAAGTGGTCTGCAGTGACCTTGAACGGACACTAGTCCCCTCATGCAGGCACATTCTCTAGATAACAGCCTGAGGCATGAGCAAAAGTAAGCTCCTAGGACTCCCCCAACAGCCCTTGATCAACAGTCTTCCCCACCTCCAGGGCCCTCCCTGTCTGTCCCCTTAGGTAAGACCCCTGAGGAGCTTACCAAATCCTGACTCCTTCTGTTTGAATTGACCAATCTCGTCCTAGCTCAGGAACCCCGAGCACCCACCCACGGGTCCTAATAAAGGCAAGTTCCCAGGTCCTGCCCCAGGCATGCTCCTCTCTCCCTCTCCGCCTCGCCTTGCCGTGACTTCCCTACACGGCCCCTCTAGGCCTTCCTCCAGGACCTGTGAGCAATAACTTATCCATTTTAATTTCTCTTGTGGTCTTTTGCTCACCATCTGGCACCCCAGGGCTCTACTTAACAAGTTTTAATTCAACAAAATCATAACATGCCGTGCTTGGTGACCGCGGGACACGAGGAGTGAGAACTATGACCCTGACGATTTAGTTTTCCAAGTTCACTGCTCTGGGTGAAATAAGACGGAGACGCAGCATGTTCTCTCAGAGAGCTTTGTGTTCTTGCCTTGAACGCTGTGCCTGGGAGATCCTAGATTAAGAACAGTGGGAGGATCTGGCAGTATTCATGTCACCCCTTTATGAGAAGGGGTGACAGTGGAAAGAAATGAGACCAGGCTTGGCTGGGCAGCTCAACAGGAACCCGATGTTCTACTGATAGAATTACTGAGTCTGAAAGAGCACGAAGGTCTGAGGGTCAGGCAGGTATGTTTTCATGGAGCTGTCCTGTGGGAAGTCTGGGGCAGGAGGCCCCTCTGTGGGTAGGAGGTGGGACTTCCTTTGAAGGCCGTGGACCTTCCTACTGTCAATCATCCTGGGAGAGGCTGATTATGGGAGAAAACATGAAAACCTCGGAAGGGGGCCTGGTGGTCGCAGTGTCTCTAAGACACAGACAAGGTTTGGGCTGCCCGGACGAAGGGGTGAAGTGGGTCCCTGACACACGGGTGCAACTGGCAGGACTCTGTCAGTAATTTTGACATTGGGCTACCTTTGATGCAACTGTAAATTACTCTCTCGTTTATACATCCCAATTCCCCAAACCTGAGCAATACTATCCAAAGCTGCGGTGAGGGTTTGCTCTACAATGATGGATTCTTAAGGGCAGGGCCACATCGCTGACTCAATTCATTTCTCATTTGTGCTGCTGAGTTTGAGGGTCAGGCTCTCACTTTCTAAATCGCCATTTCCCGTCCTCCGGAGACCCCGCACAGCCTTGGACACATGAATGCTCAAGAAATATTTTGTCCTTAAGTGAGAATCAAGGACTCACAGAGCCTGCCTTCTACCCGTGCTCCTTTCTCATTCCATGCGGTCACACAAACACCAGGGTGAGACTTGTGAGTGTGTGAGCGAGAAGATATAAAAACGTGAATGGCTTCTTGAGGTGAGAACTGGTTTTGACCAGCTGAAACTGGATACAGCCAATCCTGGAGCGCCCTCACCTCTCCCATCCTGCTTGAAATACCTGGTGCTGGTGTCAACAGTGATGCTCTCCCTGTGGCTGCCCAGCGGTTCTGGGTGCTGGTGGCCCCTAAGGACACGGGGGTGACATGATGACACTGTGAGTGTCTCTGTAGACTGAGGTGTGTCTGGCTTCGGGGTGGAGATTCTAGCGCTCTGTGTTTCCATGGGCTCACACCTGTCTGGCTGGTTCAAACCGGTTGTGAACGATTTAAACTGGATGAAAGTGGTTCTTCCTGAGCAACACAGGCGCGCTCCTTGTCCATCTTGGTGGAACAGATTCAAACAGGTTATGACGGACTCAGACTAGTTTAAACGGGGCTAGCCTTGCTCAGACTTGTTCAGACGAGCCAGGCTAGATCTGATCAAAGGGCTCATTTTCCTTGAAGCAAACCAGTTCAGCTTAGCTTGAGCAGGATCAGCAGGTTCAAAAGCAAAGGACCCAGTTTGAACCACGCTGTCAGTGGAAATACAGGAACATAACTCTCACATTAGAGATACTACTCGACACGAGATCTGTCCTCGTCAAGTCAACTTCTGAAAGTTCAGGATCACATGTATTCTTTTTCTGAGAGTGGCCACTGAGAACAACCCAAACATACAGTGCTCCCATGTAAGGACTCCAGGACACTTCAGAAATCGTTCTTTCTCTTTAGAACTGTGGCAGGAACATGTGTAAGCCCTGCCTGCAACGTCACCCCAATCCACTCTCCTCTACCCTCAGGACTAGACAGTGAGGTGTGGGGCGACCACTGTGGGCGGCTCAGGTACCCGCCGCTGCCCCCCACCCCTGCGGAGCACACGGACCCCCTCACCTTGATCCTGCTCACCGCTTCCTGGGCCTGCATCATGCGCACGTTTTTGGAGGGAGTTTTGTCGGAGAGCAGCTGGGTAGAGCCAAGGTAATTGGCAGCAAAAATGATTCCATCGATTAAGTCTTCAGGGTCACAAGGTCCGGGAACTGTAACACACAGAGGCACCTTGGTGAGTGAAGCCACTCTGGGGTGGGCCTGCCCAGCCCCTGCATACACCCCTCCCCACTGCTCACCGCTGGCCCAGGGGGCCGGTCCTGAGGGCCCTGAGCAGTCTAAGGTACCCATATCTGCCTCCACTCACCCCTCATCTTCAAATAATAGGAACCATTTTTTCTTATAGTCACTTACTTCAGCCAGACCATTTACTGTGAGAAATGATGTGCAGATTTATGTAAACACAGAACATGACATGTTTTATGAAGGCTATTGTTTCTCCTGTCACACGGTGAGCTCTGGGGACAAGGACTATGTCATCTTTGGCTTTCTTATGTCTGGTCAGCACCTGTCACCCAGTGGGTATCAAATAAAGAAGCAGTTCCTTGACTCGCTACTGATTCATATCTCCCCTCTCCATTTTATCTATAATGGGGGAAGTAAATTTTATAAATAAAAAATCGAGATATTTGTTTCAGAATGTTTGGTTCCCATAATAGCCTCTGACCCCCATTTTGGGAGACAGCTAACATTACTCCGAAGCTGCCGTCTCATGCTGCTGATCCTGCTGATTTATAGACCATAAGTTCCTGGCCTGCATCTGCATACAGATCAGTTCCAGGGAAAATGGGAATTTGTTTCATTGATCAACCTTTTAAATCAAATGTTAGCCCAGCCAGTGTGGCTCAGTGGTTAAGCGTTGGCCCATGAACTAGGAGCTCAGGGTTCGAGTCCCGGTCAGGGCACATGCCTGGGTTGTGGGCTCAATTCCCAGTAGGGGGTGTGCAGAAGGCAGCCGATCAATGGTTCTCTCTCATCATTGATGTTTCTCTCTCTTTCTCTCCCTTCTTCTCTCTAGAATCAATAAAATATGTTTTAGAAAAAAAAAATCCAACCTTAGTTTTAAATAATTAAGAGGAGGTATCTGACTCTAACCATAATCTGCTGTAAACGTTATTTGAAGTTAGAACACGTCTGGGACTAATATATAACTAACTCTGTATCAGATGCACTAACAAAGGCATTCTAATTCTGCAATGAAAACATGTATTTTCTTTGGCTTGAAGGCTGTGTTTGGGGAGACTAAAATATACATCTTAACCCACAGTTAAAACCTCCAGGTCTTAAATTAGATTCCTTGAAATGGAAACAATTTGCTCTTTCTGTTTGGAGAGCTAATCTGAAATGGTTTTAATTTTTATCCTTCAAAATGAAGCTCATCTTGAGCTTAAACAGCCACTTCCCATGATAAGCTACTTATCAGGGGGCAGACTTAAAATAATCTATTCATTTTTTCTAAAACCAAGGTGGTGATTGAAACAAAGGAATTAACAATGTTGCAGGAAATGCCTTCACAAAGTGTCTGTGTAGTAATTACATAAGGAAACCTGTTATTTGTCTTATTCTCGATCTTTCTGGGAAAGACTTCTAGACAAACACTGGGAGGTACACTGCCATACTTGTAATTTCCTTTCTTCTCAATAACCCTATGCTCCTCACCCTGAAACTTTGATGGATGTGGGACGAATTCAGGTTATTGACAATATACAGTTGAGTGGTACAGCAAGGAAGCAGGAGTCTAACTAAAATAACATAAGGACAAGTTTGGAGCCACATTGTGTTTTGTAAAATGTGGAAGATGGTCAGTCTTCCATTACAAACTCCTGTGATGCATGCACGATGCTCCTGAACCACAGTCACTTTTGTCAACTAGGCACTGAGAAAGAAGATCTCATCGGGGATAGTCACTTTTAAAATATTCACTTGTGAAAATAACGAATGTCAAAGAAAAAGAAAAATTAACCACCTCTTTCTGGGACTTCCAATACCATACCATAGTCATCTCTGATTTAGCTCTACTCACTGAAAAGGCTCCCTCTTGAGGCCTCGTAAGTGTGGATATGCAGATGTGTTTAAGAGCAATCCAAACAATATTTAAATGACTGTGTAAATGTCAAGCAGCCAGGAGACAGAAATATTGGGTCTAAACAAATTATACATTCAAGATATAATCTCATGCCTTTTATCCTCCAGGGAAACTGATTACAATCAAATGTCACTGTCACTCGATCGTACTCAGCAAAAAAAAAAAAAAAAAAGCATCCTAATTTCCTAAGTGCATTTTAGGCTTAGTGTGTTATTAAAAACAAGTTGTAATATTCCTAAGCCAACGAATCACAGGGTTCATTTTGGTCTTCTGGAATTTGTTTTTCTTTCCAGTGATGCCTGTGTGTTGCATCCATCCTCACCTCATAATAATGCTAAGCCTGAGCACAGCTATGAAGGAAAATGGAGTTTCCAAACTTCCTATCACTCCCAAAGCTGCTCTCCTAGAATTGTGGAGCTTGACAACAACAGCACAGAGAATCTACAGGTTACTCGGGAATGGGACCTGAGTCACTGAACCTACCCCAGGAGCATGTTCTGGGCTTCAGACCTGAAGGTTCAGAGAGGTTTCATGCCCAGGCAGTAGGACAAACTGGCTGTTTCCTCAAAGGATCCAAAGACCAGCCATGACCCCAAAGTGATGCCTGAGCATGGTCTGGCCCCAGAAAGTCCTCCTTCAAGGAAATGACAACCCACCCTACCCGAGAAAGCACCTGCCCTCCTCCTGGTAGAGGTCGCTGTCACCTCTAGCTTGGGGTGCCTTTGTGTGAATAAGAAATGGGCACTCTATATGTGTGGCCTGACCTCAACCTGGGATGGCCAGGCTGGGCAGAGTTTGGGCCCTATAGGCTGCTTGTGCAGTGAATAACCTGCTCAACCACGCGTGGCAGCCCCGCAGAGGACACAGGGAGGACTGTGCAGTCAGGCTGCTGGCTGATAGCCTGCTCCGCTGCTTGCTAACGGTGCGATCCAGGGAAAGTTGCTCCCCGCTTCGATGCCTCAGTCCTCATCCATAACACGGGGATAATGATAAAACCCCGTTCACAAGATCAGTGTGAGGATTCAAGGAGTTATTACATGGCAAGTGCTTAGAACAGTACCTGGAAAAGAGCAAGCCCTTAATGTTTCTTTTACTAACTCATCCAAGTAAGAGATGGGAATTATTGGGAAGGTTTTTTGTTTTTGTGTTTTTTTCTTAAGTAAAGAGGACCAAAATGTCTCCCCACTTAAATAGTTAAAGCTTATTCCCACTTAAATAGCCCGTGGTGGAGTAGAGGTGGGAAGACTTGGGTTTCAGATCCAATGTGATCATTACTAAGCTGGGCAAAGCCCCTACCCCCAGGCTCAGGTTCCGTGGACAGAATCAGCAAGGGCAGGGAGGAGGATGTCTGAGAGGCTCACAGCTACTGTTCTTTTAGGCTAAGGTTCTAAGACTGTTAAGACTGTGAATTAACTGGCTCCATGGCCTTTCTTCTCCACTATCGTCTCCCAGCCCAGTGCTTCCAATGCCCCAAGTGCTAAAAGATTCATGAATGACTCAGTGCTCAATGTCTCCTTTTAGCTCTTACCTTCAACGTAGGTTGGGAATGAAGCCAAGCTTTTTCTTGACTGTAATTAAGACAAAGAAGTTTCAAAAAGGGCAAAGCATGATGAAAAATGCATTAATACAACCATCCATGTAGCATAAAATACAAATACATCATCAGTGTCAGATATTAACCAGTTGTCAACCATTCTTGGTTACAGAAAGTAAAGTGTAGATAAACACACACATTTCTTATTAAAGGTTACCCAGAGCCCAGAGCCATCCATCCACTCATATATTAATTAGATAATTTGAAAATCCTACATTCCAAATCAGATGTCTGTCAGCTTAAAAAATATCCCACAAACCAAAATCCATAATCCACAATCGCAATAAGAAGGGCTTAATTTGTATTCTTAAGAATCTTGGCTTCTAAGAAGAACTGCTGATTAATGAAAGCACCAACATCATTATATGCTGAAGTTAAAAATTTTCTTGGAGAATTTTATTTCATGTTAGGTCTTTGCTGCAGGGATCTCTTCCTGGGCTAAAACATTTGCTTGAGTTTTTATCTCTTCCTTTCATCTCATGATTTATTTTAGTCTGAAAATTTCACTATATATGTCATTATCATATGTTACTTTAAAACAAGCACACAACAAACAAAGGAGTAAATTAAAGGCCCTGGAAGTTTGTATATTAAGTGACAATTTGGAGCAAAGATCCATTTCCCAACAGCACCCTTGTTTCAACCAGAAACCTTCCAGAACCTGACTGGACAGCAGTGTAAATGCTGGCTCTCAGGGGAGCGTTCCTGACCCTTTGGTTCTTTGCATAAGTGGATGTCCTAGAGAGAACTCTGAGTGGCACGAGAGTAGGAAATTGGTCCCTGGTCTGTCTGGGGCAGGGTGAGGTGAGCATTGCAGGAGAGTGGAAAGCTAATGTCAAAGGCAAGAGTCCCTAAAACAGGCAAAATGTAGGGTTTGCATGGCCAAGGGGTAAGCTCAGAAAGCTTAAAGGGTTTCATTGCTAAGACTCTACCAGTTGTTAGGTAACCTTTTAAAGACCTGCATTTTAGGAAAAGGATGTCTAGTAGAGAATAGTTGCCCAACAGGTTGACTTAATTGAGGGTGTGCTATGGGGTGCCTGGTGGGCTGGAAGGGTGAAGGGCCTGCATGAGGGCCGGGATGTCATGGGAAACAATTCCAGATCATAGGACTCTATACAGTGATCTTCACTTGGAAGATTTCAGGAACAGCAAAGGAATGATTAGTTGATTTGCACAAAATTCTAAGAAGTAGTAGTGTTAATTGTTATGTGGAAAACTGCAGGCAATTGAAGACACTTAATTTTAGGGATCTAACTCAATTCAGGACAATGACAAGAATTTAACACTAATCACACAATACACTGCGCAGAGCAACCTGCTGTGATGTGCCCACTGGGATGAAATGCTTCCTCCCACCAAAGAGGCTGGGTTTCTGGTTTCAGTTTCAGAAAGGATACCTTTAAAGAAACTAAAGTCACAAGTCCACCAGGGATAAAAGGTTAACACATTTATGGAAAAATGCACATCAAGTGAGAGCCAAGGAATCGGGACAGGAGGAAAGAGAAATCCAAGTTCAATAGTGCTTTACGTTACTTTTACTTTCTATTTATCCAAGTGAGACGACAGGCCCAGGTGAGTGCCAACAGCCAAGTCTGTCTATTTCTGTGGTTTAAAGAAAAATAATCCTTAACTTCGGGGCATGCAGAAGGAAGCTAGTGTCTTCACAAAGGCCAAAGATTTCCAAATTATTATTCCCCAACCATCTCCCTGTCCTTGTCCTCAGCTGCTAAGGGTCTGGGGTAATAAGGGTTTACTTTGTTTAATCAAAATGCTTAAGCCTCCAGGTAGCTCCAAGAAGCCCATTCAGAATTTCTTGGGCTATTCAGGGTACTTTACTGAATGCCAATCTCAAGGACAGTGTCCAGATTTTATTAGAAACTACAGAAGAATGACTTCAGTCTAAAGCTCTAAAAACTGCCGTTTTATTTAGAGCTACAATGGAGGGCATTTGGTACATTTGCTTATTCTCTATTCATGAGCTCATGACTGGCTTTCTTTAGTCTCGGGGGTAGTAATTTTTTTAAAAGAGTTTTCTGAAATGAAAGAATTGCTAATTATTGCACACAAAGAGCATTTTCATCATTATTCCTAAGGATCTGTAGAAACATGTGCCAAGTCCTATAGGAACCGAGAAACTAACAAATTTGCCTTGCTTATTATAGCTGATGAATAATCAAATACGGAGTATTCAGAAGTCTGATTAGCCCTTTATTTTCTCAGATGGGGGCAGAGATGAGCCTTAGTTAATCCTTAACATGCAAAAATTAATAAAACCACATTCAAGAAGAGAAAGGCCAAACTCTCTGGGGTTTTCCAGGCCACACTAACCACGTGCAGAGCCTGGAGGCCTGACGACGGGGATCATGGCATGCGAGCCACCTTTCCATGCAGTGTGCGACCTGCAAGCACTCTTCACCCCCAGGACAGCCGATCCTGATGTGAGGAGCCCACAGGCACTCTGGGTTCAAATCCTGGTCCCACCAGCTGTGAGCCCTGGGGCCTCAGGTAAATTATCCAACCTCTCAGCTTCCTTAACTAACACAAAAGGACAACAATTCCTGCCTCACGGAATTATTTTAAGGATTAAATGAGATACTGTCTGTGATGGCTTGGCCTGGGACCTGAACACTATTAACCTTTTGCACTTAAAATTACTCTTTGAATGTATCAATAATTTGAAATATAAAAAAATCCAAATAAATAAGTTTGTATGAAAAGAAACTCCAGTTTTTCATTCTACTGCCGCGCTTTGTAAAATCTGGGGTATTTAAAAAATTAAATCCCGAGTAGAATAAAGGAATCGAGAAAAAAGCAAGCGAGTGCAAAGGGTTAATGCTCAAGCTGTTTTTATTATCATTGTGGCTGTCACTCTTTGCTTCCTGTCATTTGTTCTCTCCTCTCCGTGTGCTCCGAATAAAATATAGGGCAAAGCTATGGGATGAAGGGGCAGCAGAAACTGTGACCCCATCAGTCCTGTTCCTTTAGTCCTCGGGCCTTATGGGCTAAGGATCAAGACCAGAGGAGGACAGAGGATATTGCAAATCTAAATTCTAATGTTTGTTTGGTTTATATCAGGGGTGGGGAACGTCTAGCCCACGGGCCGTATAAGGCCGCTGAAATCATTTGGTCTGGCCCTGCCAAGGCATTAGGGGTGAGTTAATTAAGGGTTTGACCAAATATAGCAGGCTAATTTTTAAGTTGATAATTTTGTATGGCCCAGGAATGATGTTATAAATACCCAAATGGCCCCTGGCAGAAAAAAAAACAAAACAGTTCCCCACCCCTGTTTATATGAACAGATTAATAAAAAATATACTTCTCCCCTGAATGAATATTTCATGGAAAATGCCTACGTGTTTGATGATACTTTAAAGGTAAATTTCAACTGAGGCTCCCTTTGGAAGTGATCTGCCACTGACGTTAAAACTTAACATAAAATTATAGCAGAGGAGGGAAAGGGAAACAACCATTCGTTCTGTGGTGTGGCCGCCCTCAGGCATCCCTCGGTGTGGACGAGGAGGCAGCCTCTATAGTTAGAGCCAGCTGGGCCCACACACAGACTGCCGCAGGCCAGTGTTCACCTGCCGCTGGCTGCCAAGGAGGCGGGGGTGGGGAAGGCGGTGGCGCCCCTCAGGGAAAAGCACCTGCCCCTTTAGCCCTAGGAACCTCAGTGGGAGCAAGCAACATCTTCTTGCTTACATGTTCCCCACCAGAGCTCAGTTTGGCCTCCCCCAGGAGGCGACAGTATGATTTATTGTCCAAAGGGCCACTCCAGGGCTGCAGTGTCCAGGAGCCCCTCGCCCCACGTGGCCATGGAAGGTCACTGAAACTGAATACAATGAAAAAGTCAGGTCCTCAGGCCCACTAGCCACGTGTCCAGGGCTTGCTAGTCACACGTGGCTGGTGACTCCCCCAGAGGACAGGACAGAGTGGACCACTCCCAGGGCTGCAGCCGGGTCTCTGAACAGCACTGCTTTCAGGAGTGAGAAGGGTGCTCGCCAGGTGAGCAGTGGGACAGCAGGTGTGAACTGGAACCACCGCGGCTAAAGCAGGACAAACGGCCACCCTGTCGCCAGGAAAGGTATTTCACCTGGGCCGGAAATCACTGGATATTTTTAAAAAATCAACCCACTTCCCAAGCCGCAGAGTAGCTGTCAGCCCACGGTCCCCGAGGCCTGTGCGCCACGAGGAAGAATGCTGCCACAGAGACTCGTGGGTGTCCAGCACTGTCCATGGGTGGGAACGTTCCACAGTCTCCCTGGTCCACTACAGTGGCCACCGGTCACGTGTGGCCACTGAGCACTGGAATTATGGCTGGTGTGCCTGAGGAGCGAGTTTATTTCATTTCTCAATGAAAATAGACAGCTGTGGATGTCACGACCTTATTCGCCCCATTCCACACTGGAGAGGAGAAAAGTTTCTCCCCGGGATACTTGGGGACAGAAGCGCTGTGGGAGGCTGGGGAAGGCACAGGCCAGAATCGGGATGGAGGACGAAGGGCTGGAGGCTTTTGAAAGGAAGCGGCACCCTACCTCTTTGTTGGTGGAGCCTTCCGCGGGGTCACTGGGATGAAGGGGTGTGCTTGAAGACTCTGCACCCAGGGGCGAGGAGCTGCCTGGAGAGGGAGACTGGAAGAAGCAATGGAACAACACAGTGAGAACCCGAGGGGCTGGGGAGCGCCCGGCCTGCAGGGAGGGCCGGGGAGACAGCTGCGCACAACCCACCCCGCATTCGCATTCGGGTGGGGAGAAAGCTTTGGAAAGGACTTGCCAAATGTAGATCACAGGCCTGGGTTTGCCCAGCTTTCCTTTAAATTCCTGCCACGTTTTCAAAGGCGCCCTCAGAGCTCAGCTCCCCCAGCCCCTTAAGGCCACGTGTTAATTAAACACAGCTAGATTTGAAAGTCAAACTTCAAGTTCTAGAGGAAAAAGCTAATACACACATGTTTGTGCTTTAAAATTTTTTCTTACTGAAGGACACAAAGACTTTGGGTACTACACGTCGGATAAGATCACCTGCTCGAGAAGATTTGAGTGAGAAAAGAAAAATTACAGCATGTATTTTTAAAGAGGCAGCTGGGATTGACTTTGATGACCGGAAACTGCACCACCTGTATTTTCCTAGTCGGTTCAGATTTCAAATATCTTTTCTGACTGACACCACTGAAAATTCAGAGAAATTTCAGCATCCGAAACAGCATTACCTTGGCTGTCCTTAGAAAAGTCCAAACATTCTGTTAAGTGATATATTTAAACCAATTCTACTTCTAGTATTTATCCAAAGGAAAAAAACAACAAGAATTCAAAAAGATATCTGCACCCTCATGTTCACTGCAGCACTGTTTATAGTAGCCAAGGTATGGCAGCAACTAAGTGTCCATCCATAGACGAGTGGCTCAAGAAGATGTGATATATATACATACACATATATACATACACACACACAATGATATAATACTCAGCCATAAAAAGGAATGAAATAGCCCTGGCCCGTTTGGCTCAGTGGATAGAGCGTCAGCCCGTGGATTGAAGGGTCCCGGGTTCGATTCCAGTCAAGGGCACATGCCTGGGTTGCAGGCTTGATCCCCAGTGTGGGAGAGGCGGGGAGGATGCAGGAGGCAGCTGATTGGTGGTTCTCTCTCATTGTTGATGTTTCTCTCTCTCTCTCCCCCTTTCTCTCTGAAATCAAAATAAATAAAAAAGAAAACTATTAAAAAAAAGAATGAAATATTGGCATTTTGACAAAATGAATGCACCTAGAGGATATGAGACTAAATGAAATGTCAGACAGAGAAAGTCAAATACTATATGATTTCACTTATATGTGAAGTCTAAAAAACAAAACAAATGAACAAACAAAACGAAACAGAAACAAACTCACAGATAGAGAACAAACTGATGGCTGCCAGAGGGGAGGAAGGTGATGGTGATGGTGGAAAAGGGAAAGGGGATTAAGAAATACAAACTTTCATTTATAAAGGAAGTCACTGGGACAGAGTGTACGGCACAGAGAGTGTCGTCGATAATATCGTAAGAACTGTGTATGATTACAGATGGTTACTAGACTTACTGTGGTGATCACTTAGGAAAGTATATAAATGTTGCATCGTTACGTTAGACACCGAAACTAAGATAATATTCTATGTCGACAATGATTTAAAAACGTAAAAAATCTTTAACGAGTAAAATAAGCCTTGAAAATAGGATCAGGGAGTATGGCCGCCATCAGGGTGTGAATGCCTCAGGTGACGGGCTTGGCCTCCGGGCACCGGCAGACCCGCCCGGGAGCATGAAGCTCCAGGCCAGTGCCTGACACACAGCACGTGCTCCATACATACCTGCTGAGTAAATGACCAAAGCAAGGAAGCAGGAACGGGACTAACCCGGGCTCTGAAGTTCCTCCCTAGCCGACCCTTGAACCTTTCTGCACGCTCCTGAAACCTTGGGAGATGAAGGGAACCTTCAGGTGAGCCACCAGATGCTTATGAATTCTGTAGCGATGGTCCTCTGAGAGCAAGAATGCTCTGCTTCACAGTTCATTGGTGATGTTTGATGGAGGACATAAAACGGAACCCACACGAGGATCTATCCTCTGAGGAACCGTGGGGATGTGGACAGGGGAGGTAAGTCCTGGGAAAAGGAAGCAATGGTTGAGTGAACCTCATCTGATATCGTGGCACTGGCTCCCTTGGGGAGGCCGAGGCACAGACAGCAATAAAATACCTCTGTGTGAAAAGCGAGAATGTTCCATAAAGCAGTGGTGCTGAGGAGGGAAGGGGGCACATTAAAAAGAGGGACCTCAGTGAGGAAGCAGTATGGGAAATCATAAAAATACGAGATCTTTTCCCAAAGGTCTGAATTACAAGAAACACAGAGGCACCAAATGGGTTGAAAGAGGATGCGATGAAATGCAGAATTCTTCACACGGAGATGTTGTATGGTCCCAGCCTATTGCTATGAGGCCTGGATTTATTTCCCATTAGCCCATGCTCCTGATTCTGAGCAGGGAGGTGAGGACCACTGAATCTCTAAGACATTCACGTGCAGAAAGCAGCTGCTGTGCAGTAAAGCCAAGGGTAACAGCAGACATAAAGCACGCCAGGCCCGGAGGCAAGGGGTGCAAGGAAACAGCCTTGCGTGCCTTTAAGAAGGAACACAGCGTTTTTCACTTGGCACCCAGGAGAGCCGGTGGGTACTTGCTGAGTTAGCTCTATGTTTAGCCTACTCAAAATTAATGTAGTAAAGTCTTCATGAGAATTTAATGCCTTTAAAATTTCCCAATTTTTCAAATTTGAAGGGCTTCCTTAGATATTTATGTGTCTCTATTTCCCCCCAAGCACTTTCCTCTGTCACAGGGATTTTAAGGGTCTAGTCCCTGGGAAAGCTAGTGCAGCTGGTTTTTCTTTAATTACTTGGTTTGAAAGGCAGTGTGTCACCTTCATTAAAAACACAGCAACCCTCCCAAAGAGTCCCATAGTTCCTGTCGCTTTAACTATTTTCTGTTGCAAATCTTCTAAAAATGGGTTCTTTGCAACGTTGTGGCACTAGATCATCTCAGGGTGATTTGAGCGGACAGCTTATCCAAACAGTAGGCTGGGGTGGGGGAGAGCAGGTCAGAACCCACAGTAGGGCTAAAAGCCCAGTGCTGGGCACCCATCACAGCCCCTGGAGAAGAGGCACAAAGGCAACCCTCACTGAAGTTCTCACAGGACCCACACCAACCATCATCAGGGCCCACGGCCCCTCAGACACTCAATGAATGCTCCAGCCTTCGGCACACAGATGAGCTCATTCATGTCTCCTATTTACAAGTGCAGTTAATTACCTCCATCCAGAGAGTCCTCCCTCATTCTCTCCTGTGTTCCATGAACAATTCAAAAGCACTCATCTTGCTGAAACTGTCCCACTCTATTCATGGTATGTTCTCGCCTGATGGCATGCACTGGGGTTTGTAATGTGTGTCTGTTCCCCCCCCCCCCCCCCCCCCCCCCCGCCCCAAGAGCTCTTTGACAGGGATCTTGTAATCCAAGTGCCTAGCCTCGGTCGCATAAACAGAAGGCACTCAGCAAACATTTACAGAATAAATGACTTCAATGTAGTCTGCAGCTTTGCCATGTTTTCCGACTTGTACAGAATGCAGATCAGCCTCCACCCTTTCCTTCTTTTTAAATGGTCAATGGTGACCCCTTTCCTGCTACAGCACCCCCACGCTGTGCTGTGTAGAATGTTACATCTCCATTTTGAATTAGAGGAATAGTCTTTGCCTGAGAAGATCCTGACCTGAGTGCCAGCGCAGCTCTTCTGAAGCAGAAGGCAGGCCCAACACGAGAGGGGACCCCACCCAGGGGAAGCCTACGGCTCACCACACCGCTGCCGACAAAGCAGCGGTGGACAAATGCTTTGGAGCAGACACAGCCTCCATGGAGCCAAAACAAAGATGCTAGTATCGACGCAGCTCAAATATCTGCTTGAAAAGCCCTTTGCCCCTTACCTCCAACCTCTGCCTTGCTACTCTCAAAAGTGGAGAGAAAACCAGAAATTGGATAATGCTCTTTACTACCAAAGAATGTATTAGAGGCAAATTTTAACCACTGAAATATGCTACAAAAGTAAACATTATTACTACACATTGCTCTGTCTGGAGCCTCAGGCCTTCTGGGTTACTCGGTCGATATTCAATTTTAGGCAAACGGGGCCAGATGTGAGAAGCAAACGAGGGCTCAGCAATTCACAAACGTACGTGCCACATGGACAACTATACGAGGTAGAGTTCAAAGACAACTCAACAACTCCCTGTTCTGAGTAACTACCGGAGGTCTCCTGAAGCTCAACTACTTTTCTCCTGCAGCTTGTGCCAGGGGATTCTCCACAACCATGGTCTAAATTCACGGTGGCAGCGCTGGGGTCTCCCCAAGCAGAGCTCCCTCCCTTACTACTTGGGAGTTTCTATGCCAGGATGAGAGACGGATAGTTCTTCGGTCAGAGGTAGCCTAAGGGTGTGAACGCATCCAAAGGGAAAGATGATTATTCATTTAAATTCTGACTGAACATCTCCTGGGGCCCAATCTGATATTACCGGTGGCAGGCATGAGACCAGCAGCTGAAGGAACTTTCAGGCTATACTTAGAGGGGGAAGGGCATCACGCGAGTAACTATTATTCACTTATTCCTTCCACAGAATTTCAGATCCTATCTGTGTTCCTAACACTGGGCCGGAAACAACGAGGGGTGGTCCTCTCCTCCACCCCTTCCAAGACAATGGGAGGAGTCAGACATGGGAAGGCAGGGCTGCGGCAGGTGCTAGGATAGTAATCTGTCCATGGGGTTGGGAGGGAGCAATTCTGCAGGAGGGGAGAGGTGTGTATCAGGCAGTGCTACATGCGAAAGGTGATGATTTTAGCCGAATCCTGAAAACTGCAGTATTCAAGAAGTAGGGTGGGAAGGGATAGGGAGGAAGGAGAAGGTACTGGGAACAGAAATAGGGAGGTAGGAGCACAGCTCTGCAGGGAAGTGCTGAAGAGCAGGGCAGGGACCAGGGACTGGAGCCCACTTGATGACAAGCAGCTCCCGCTCTGCCCAGAGGGTGTTTTCTTTGTGAGTCATTGGCCTGAAGAAGCACAATCGGGTACTCCCCAACTATTCCTGCTGCACTGGAAGAGATAAAGGATTGAGGGACTGAGTGGTCACTTTCACGCTTTCCTCTCCCTGAATCCTCTTTCACCCTTGGACATCTGCTGAAGAGAAGAGTGCAATTTGGAAAAGTCAGTGGGATGATAACGAGAATGTCTCAAAAGGAGAGGCAGGGGGCCCCTGGCTCCTCCCAAGTGGACAGTGTTCTTGTCAGGAAGACCTAAGGACTGAGGCAGGACTGAGATCAAAGCTGTGATCTAGAAAGGTGCTCAGAGAGCTTGGAAGCCTTTTGGAGGAATTCTAGTCAAAAGACACAAAAAATATGAGTTCTACGGGGCCCATTCATTCATTTATTTGACACAGAAGTGCTGACAGCGTCTAGGGAGCCCAGATCCCTGCCTGCGCCCAAGATCTCCTGGTCCAGCAGAGAAGAAAGACCTAGAAACACATGCAGGGTGTCCTCTGTAGCCAGTAGTCACTGTCTGAGTCCTTGAGGAAAGCAAAAGTCACAAGAGCACAAAAACAGCTGCCACAGAGCCAGCTGCTCACAATGTCTCCTCCTCCCCAAACACTAGCATCTACCTGGTGCATGTCTTTGTCAGCTGGTCTCTGTTGACTGTTGGGACCATCTGGCATTACAAGGCAAAACCAAAAATACTCCCCAAACAGCACACTTATTGCAGAGAAGTGCAAATACTGCAAAAATAAAGCAGAATCTGATAAAACTGAAGAAGGCAAAGCTGAAGAATGGCTCAGAGCAGTGACAAATAATCGAAGCGCTGGTTCCTAAGAACTGGGAAAAACAGTTATTACCCACCTCCTGGGGCTGACATGAGGATTCATTGGTGACAACATGCACATGGGATCAGCTCAGTGCCTGAGCATGTACCAAGCCCTCAACCAATATTTGATAAGTGCTTTAAGGTTCCAACGGTTACAAAAATTATTTTACCCCTTTGGGAGAATGCGTACAAGGAAAACTCACACCCATGGGGATGTTTTCTTTATCTCATCTTCTTGTTTCCTTTCTTATTAAAATTTTATTCATGGATAAAATTAAAAAGCACACAAAGGGCTCTATAAAGTCATACCACAAAGACTCTAAATTAAGTTATAAGTCCCAAGACCCTTACTGGAATATTGGTAAGAGCAGCTCATCACTAGCTAAGACTGGACAATGACTGTATGCAATTGCTGGCATGTCTACTGTCTGGCACTCAAGACAGCATTCTGGAATAAGGTTGGTGAGAGTGATGCTGTTATGGTGATTGATTTACAAAAGAGAATCCTGTGCATTGTTCTCGTGTTAACTTATCACACGGTGTATGGCTGTGACACACCAAGATTCTCCACAGAACCAGTTCCTGTAATGTTGGTCCCTTTTCTCCAAGGAAACTTTGTGACAAAACTTTCACTCCAATAAAGGCTAGGAGAAAATAATTCTTTAAAAATTACACCATTTTACCAAGTCTATCTGGGACTGCATGACTTATAGTAATTTCACCTATGTGGAACTCAGAACCTGAATAAGGTGCTTTGTTTTTTTGTTTGTTTTTAAGTCACCAAACTGCCCCAACATACTATATGAGACCCGAGCAACCAAGAGCTCCGAACTTTCTTCACCCATGTTATCAACTGCATGTTTGTGTCCCCTTCAGATTAATATGTTGAAACCCTAGCCCTCAATGGGATGGTGTTTGGAGATGGGGCCTTGGGAGGTAACTGGGTTAAGAGGGTGGGGCTCTCATGATGGGATTAGTGCCCTTATAAGAAGAGACGTGAGAGAGCTTGCTTCCCCTCTCTCTGCTCTCTGCCATGTGAGGACACAGCAGAAAGATGGCCATCTGCAAACCAGGAAGAGGGACCTCCCAGGGACCACGCTGGACCCTGATCTCAGACCTCTCAGGCACCAGAACTGTGAGAAAGAAACTTCTGTTGTTTAAGCCATCCACTCTATAGTATCTTATTACAGCAGCACAAACTGACAACCACGGACATCACATTAAGTACCTATTAACTCTCATTTTAAACACAGTTTTAACAAGCTCTGAGCAAGTCATTCCTCCATTTAACGATGTCAACGGTTCCTTTTTGCTTACAGAATAAATCGTAGGCTCTTTACCTTGGCACTAAAGGCACTCCAGGGTGTGGCCTTAGTTTCTTGACCATTTCCCCCCTCTAGTTCTTACCGTCTATCGTCAAGCCAAACAGGACTACTTTCTGTTCCCCGCACCCACCTGTGAGTTTCCGCTCAATGCCTTTGTTTACACTCCTTTGAACTCCACAGGTCCATGAGCCTCCAAAAGCCCATTTCAAATGTTACTTCTTTCATGAAGTCTTCCCAATTCTTAAGCGAAAGCAATCCGTCTCCTATGAGAATTGCTTGTCTTTTATCTGTGCCATTCTTATGAAGCATCATGTTTTCCTTTGTATTTTACAAAAATATAATAGTATATAATATTTATAATATATTTTAATTACAAATGTTGTAATAAGCACCATTAAAGGCAGGGTTTATGAATAATTTACATGCTTTCTTCTCCAAGTGCTTTATACAGGATTTCCCATAAAATATGCAACAGGAGTTCAATCAATGTGTTGAAGATATGGGAGGATGCACGGCACCAATCCTTTTGCACCACAGGAAAAGGAAACACAGAATAGGCTTCTGTACAGAGAAGGTTCTGAGCACGTTGCCGTTATGTACTCACTGGATATTCGTACCCATGTGCAGCTCAGGGTTCTCTTCACTGGTTTTTATTTTTAATGTGAATGTTCAATAACAGCATTATTTTATTTTATTTTTTAGGTATTAATGCATTTTTTATTTAAATTTTATATTGGTTTCAGGTGTACAGCATAGTGGTTAGACAAGCATATACTTTACATAGTGGCCCACACCCTGATATTTTCAGTACCCCAACTGGCACCATACATAGTTATCACAATATTATTGATTACTAGGGGCCCGGTGCACGAAATTCGTGCACTGGGGGTTTGGGGGTCCCTCAGCCCAACCTGCCCCCTCTCACATACTGGGAGCCCTCAGGGGATGTCCTACTGATAGCTTAGGCCCGCGCCCCACAGGGAGCATACCTAAGCCACAGTCTGGCCTCCCTTTGTGGGAGGCAACCGGGCTGGTCAGGGGAAGGCACCAGCCCCATCACCCCACTGCTGCAGCCACTGTCAGTCACCACAGCCACCAAGGTGTTTTCATCAACACAGACTCCAGTCCCTTCACCAAGAAAAAATGACAACTTTCTTTAGGCATTTTCAAGATGTGTCTTTCATAGGATATGGATTTCTTTATTTATTTTTTTATCCTCACCTGAGGGTATGTTTCCATTGACTTTTAGCGAATGTGGAAGAGAAAGGGAAAGACAGAGAGAAACACTTTGATTGGTTGCCTCCTGCATGAGCCCTGATCTGGGCCCCGGCCAGGGAGGAGCCTGCAACCTAGGTACATGCCTTTGATCAGAATCAAACCCAGACCCTGCTGACTGAAGGCTGAGTCATTATCCACTGAGTCAAACCGGCTAGGGCAGGATATGACATTTCTTAGCCCTCCAGCAGCGGACCTTTGTTTTTTCCCCCAGAAGTGTGGTGGAAAAAACCTAGATCACCTTTTTGGATTCTTATTACCCAAGTTACTAAGAATATTACCAGTGACATACAGGAAGCTTAGCCAATGTGCAGTCAGAAAAGGTGTTTCCTCTATAGTTCACACTAATGGAGGGCTGGGCCCTGCCCAGGCTGAAGCTTTAGGCCTGGGCAGGCCTTTCCAGCTCCCTCTGATCACCGGCTCAGCCCCTGCCCAGGCCTGCCAAGACCGAAAGCCTCTTGGGCAGGAGTGGACCCACAGCTCCCTACAATCAATCGCAGGGGGTCCGCTCCTGCCCAGGCCGAAAGCAGACCCCCAGCTCCCTGCCCAGGTGGTCAATCGCAGGGGGTCTGCTGGTATACCAGGCCAAAGCAACCCCCAGCTCCCTGGGATCGATTGCAGGGGGTTCGCTCGTGCACCAGGCCGAAGAAACCCCCAGCTCCCTGCAATCGATGGCAGGGGGTCCGCTCATGCACCCTTTTGGCCTGGAGCCGGAGCGGACCCCCAGCTGCCCGCTTCCGATGGCCGGGGAGCTGGGGGTCCGCTCGTGCACCAGGCCAAAAGCCTCCGGGGGCAGGCCAAAAGCCTGGCGGGGGAGCTGGGGGTCCACTCGTGCACCAGGCTTTTGGCCTGGAGCTGGAGCGGACCCCCAGCTGCCTGCTTCCGATGGCCGGGGCAGCTGGGGGTCTGCTCCGGCTCCAGGCCAAAAGCCTCAGGCGCCTCTCAACGGCCGGATAGGTCCACCCCCCCCCCCCCCGTGCCTCTCAACGGCTGGATAGGCCACCCCAAGTCCTGCCCCCCAGCCTTCCGCCGGCCCAATCGTGGGCGTAGCGGAGTGATGGTTATTTACATATTACCTTTTTATTAGGTAGGATGTTCCCTACACTCCACTTTAGATACCAGTGACTATTTTGTAACTACCAATTTGTCAATTTGTGCTTTTTTTTTTTTTAAGATTTTTGAATTGATTTTTAGAAACAGCGGAACAGAGGAGAGAAAGAGGGAAACATCGATGTGAGAGTGGGAATTGATCGGCTGCCTCCTGCACACCCCCTACCAGTGGGACATTGATCGGCTGCCTCCTGCACACCCCATACCAGCAACCTTTCAATGCACAGGATGACACCCAACCAACTGAGCCACGCTGGCCAGGGCCCAATTTGTGCTTCTTAGTCCCTTCACCTCTTTTACCCAGACCCCCAACCCCTCTTCCCTCTGGCAGTCATTAGTTCTCTCTCTGTATCCATGAGTCTGTTTGAATGCTGCTTGTTTGTTTATTGTTCCTTAGATTCCACACGTAAGTGAAGTCATGTGGTATTTTCTTTTTCGGATTGATTTATTTCACTGAGTATAGTACCCTCTTGGTCCATGGTGACAGCATGGTTCTCTTCACTGGTTCCTGATCATGGTCTGTCTCCCTTCTTTGGCAGACCCTGCTTACAAATCATGCATCCGCATATGATTGTAAAGTACGGCAGACATAGCTGGAACAGGTGTTCTCAAAGGTGGCATTTCATATGGACTGTAATTCACTTCCTTCCAGCCTACCAGTCTGGCTCCATTCCCTTCTACACATGGCAGGTGTGTCAGCTAGGCCAGCCCATGGCACACACTTTCGTTCTTTCGGTAACTTCCATTTCAGGGAACATATGGGGCTTCTCTAGTTCCCGTGTCTTCATATAGTTTTTCCACTATGAGTATTGGATTATACAGCTTTATCCCTTTTCTCAATTAAATATGCATTGTTTTCCTCACTAATCTAAGTTGTTTTAAATTAACGTTATTCCATCTTAGAATTATTAAAAATATATGATTGGTTTTTCCTTGCTCCAAGATATGTTTGTGCTTCTGAAAATTGAAACTGGTGAAGAAATCCATAATTTTTCATCCTCAATTCAAACTATATTATCAATGCACATTTGTATTTCCTGAATGTGGTGAGCACAGGCATTCTAGGGGCATAATTATGTCATTAAAATGATAATGGCCTGGGCCTAATGAACTGTTTTATATACACATTCATAATGAATTCAATTAATACCAACAGAATATTTTGAGACCACTGTCAGTTAAAATATTCTAGCTGTTTCCATTCTCTCTTTTCCCACAGGGAGAGTGGTCCCGTTCCCAGCCCCATGTCCCTTAAACCCGTGGAAGGGCTGTCAGGTGAAGACCTGGGCCACCGTGAATCTCACAGAGAGCCTGGCACTGCAACAACGTCCTCAAATAGAGGGTGCTTTCATTGTTGGGGTGCCACACAAATACTTCATTTTATAACCATCGCAGGGGCTCCTGGCTTCTGAAGCCATGTTCTCAGAGGCAAAAACAAACAAAACTGACCAGTTAACTATGAACCAGAGCCATCATTGTAAAGTCAGGTAACTTATCATTTGATAAAGCTGATCTATAAACAGAGGTTATCCTGTCCCCTCTGAAACAGCCTCACAGTATTTATTTGAAATGCCTTACAACTTAGGATGAACAAATGAGGGAGCGTGTTATTCATTTCCCCCTCTAAGTCCACTCAGTTCTTGATGGTCTGCCTGCACGCTCATTCCCAGGCCACCTGACCTGAGACCAGTCAAAGGAAAAGCCCAAGTCACTTAGTTTGTATTCAGAGATGCAAACGATTTGCGGTAATAACGCATCACCAGCTAATTAAGGACAACTCAGGAGGGCTTTCTGTGTGCCAGGCACTGTACCAGGTACTTTATGCCCAATACCTCGTTTACTAACAAAGCAGTTCCTAATGTGCAAGGCACTGATCTCCATGCATTTTCATCAGCATCATGGAAGCAAAAGACACAACACAGAGCAAGAAACTGGAGGCTACAGTGCCCAACGTCAGTCATCCATTAGAACACAGAGAGTAACCACCCAACGCTGATGGGGAAAGCAAAGGCACGGCATCTTTCTAAGTGATCAAACACCTTTTCTCTCTGCAGGTTATCTGGGACTTCCAGGCAACAGGCAAACCTGATTACATTTCTCCGGTCCTGGACACTGCCCACTCTCCTGATCTATTCCTGCTCTGTCCATTTACTGCTACTATTGAGAGAAACATAGAGAACTGGGGAAGAAATCCGTAATTTTTCATCCTCAGGACTAGGAGGAGAAAAGCAAAAGCAAAGCAATAAACATCATTCCGAAGCCTGAGGATCCACCTACCTCATCTTCGTAACACTCAAATTGGTACATCCAAAAATTCTCCATCTTCACGGGTGCTTTGTGGGCAGCAGGGACAGCTCTGGTGCATCCACTTGGGAGCTGAGACTGACTCCTGACCTCAGTCCCCGTCCGGTGGATTGTTTCCAGTGGTGTTAGATGCCCCAGTCAATAATGCAACTTGTAACAGGAGCCGTGACCACCTCCCAGGGTGCCTGACCCATGCACATGAACCCCTCCCCGCCCAAACGGCGCAGGCAGGCATGCATTACTGGTCGAGCGTCATCACCTGATGTTTCTCTGGAGGGGCTGGCCCACCCCTTCTGGCAGTGACACCTACTATTTCTGGGGGAAGTAAAATAGACTCCAAGGTGCTACCAGAAACTTTCACACACTTTAAACTTGTGAAGTTTATAGAACTTGTGAAAAAAGCACCCCGCTCCTGTGGAAGAAAGGGGTGGGAGCTGAGAAAAAGGATCTCTCCAAACATGCATTAGAATGCACCTGGGAATTCTAAGAGAACACTGTGGCCAGCCAGGGCCTGGGCTTCTGGGCACATGGGATGCTGGGAGTAGCCTCTTACCGAGTGCCTTCAGCATCCTTGCACTGCAGTCTCAATGACGGGCTGTAGCAAACCAGCTCACAAACACAGACAAGAACGCGGCCCCCGGGCAAGCATGGTGTGACCCAAACCAATGAGTAAGCCCAAGTTGGGTTCAAGAGCTGGAGCATATCTGCCGTTCCTCAGCCGACAAGAGGAAGGTCAAGAAATAAAGGTGAAGCTGGGCTGGAGGGAGCTCATGGCAACTGAGGTGGGCAGGGTGGTTCTGGAGGCAGCAGACAGGAGGCAGACAGAGAGATCTCCCGGAGCCAATCTGCTTCAGAAAAAAGATCCATGTCGATGGGGAAGTGTGTGGATGGGTGAAAGAGGAAAGGCACAGAGCATCCAAGAGACTTGTCCTAATCCATGGATTCTGCCTTCTCTCTCACCAAACTCTTAAGCATGTTGGCAGGTCTCTCTGAGTCCACCTGCTTAGTTAACGAGTTGTGATAGGGTCATAAGGTAGAAAAAAGAAAAGCAAAGGACTTGAACAACTGACAGCTGGACAACCCACCGGTGCTGGCGGACAGGGTCCTGTGCTGTGGACAACTCTGCAGGCCAGAGTGGGAAACAGGATGGGAGGAAGGGTGTCCTCGGGCCCTTCGCCCTCCCTTCTGACCTGATCTACTGTTTCTGACCACTCTTGCTGGCAGTTGGACTGTACCTACTGTAATCCAGGTCAGTGTGATGCCCCCAATCAAGAATGGTGAGCAGGGCAGGAGGTATTCCTTCCTAATTTACAGTACTTGGCGTCTCTCAAAAACACTTTCGTCTTTCCATTTATTATTTAAATGATAGAAAAATTTCTTGATTCCCAGATTGAACATCCCTATCACTTATTTCTCCCCAGCTCATAGGTGAAGCCATTTCCCCCTCTATCACTTAAAATGTGGTTTGGATTCATGAACCACTCAAGACAGGCTGAAGCTGTTATAATCTTCATTGCTGCTGTGGAAAGCATGCAATTTTTTCAGTTATTAACTAGAGAGCTACAATCACACACAAGATTAAAATCACCAGACAAAAAAGACTGCAAACCCCCCTGCTAGGCCTTCTGGAAAGTTATAGAAAGCATCTACATATAGTGTCCTATTGGTGTGACAGAATTCAGGATTTTTTTTCCTGGCTCTCTTATTTTTATTCTTTCTTTCCCTTTAATGTTCAATCTGCACCTGAAACCTGCTTAATTATTCACCACTGCCTTCTCCATGCCTCATCAATAATGGATCACACCCGGGATGGAAAACTTCATCTGCCACAAGGAGGTGGTTGAGATGGGATCATAAAGAATAGGATCCACACGCCACACCAGAGCGAGAAACCAAGGCACCACGATGACAGCCAGCCTCCAGGTCTGTCTTCTTCTGTTCTTTCTGCACCATCAAGACCCCTTAACTCTGCCTCTCGACTTGTTTTGCATCATGACACATGTCAATTAGAGAAGCGCTGGAGCCCCAGATGAAGCTGCTGGGGGTGAAGGCAATGTGCCTGGTGGCCCAGTTCACCCCATCCCCAGAAGTCAGGGGATCATCAGCACACTGGTTGAAAACCTCCGCCTTAACTTTCAAATGAGTCTTGACAGCAAATTCTTTTGACCCTGGCAGTCCCTTGAGAATAAAGTTAAAATCCATCTCCTTATGAAGAATCCACATGGAATGCTTATTCCTTCATGACAATCCCTCCTCTTTCCCATCTCCACAGGCACTCCTGAGCCTCAACTTTCTCTGGCATGGCCACCTGCCTCATCTCTGTGCTGGCACACACTATTGTTCCCTTTTTCACCACTTTAGCTTTGTTCTATCATTTCAGAATCTGCAGATCGGCCTCTTCTCAGCCAGACAAATAAATACAGCCCTGGAGTTGGGAATGGCGAACAAGGCCAGCAGCTGCTGTGTCCTCAGGTTTTAAGCCCAGCCGCTCTTTGCTGGCAAAAGATAATGACAGGTACCAAACATGTTAGGCAGGCTTCTCGATGGTCTCCAATGATCCCCACACCTCCAGGTATTCACACCCTTGTGCAAAAGACTGTGACTTCCATCTTGCTCTAAGACGCTATGGTCATCTTGTCTTGCGTACTTTTTAAAGTGAGCTGCCATGTAGGAGAGGGCTCACACGGCAAAGAACCAGGGATGCCTCTGGCCATTAGTCAGTGGGGAACTGAGAGACCCTTAGTCCAACAGCCCATAAGGATCTGAACAAGCACATGAGCTTGGGAGCAGGTCTTTCCCCAGGAGAGCCTTAAGATGACCACAGGCCACTGACACCTTGATTGCAGCCTCTGAGAGAACCACAAGCAGAGAGCCAGCTAGGCCATGCCAGATTCTGGGCCATAGGAACTGTGAGAAAACTAATGTGGCTTGCTATATGCCACCAAGTTCTGGGCAATGTGTTACACAGCAGTAGAGAGCTATAGCCAAAACATCAAATAAGGCTTCAGATGAAAGTCTCAAGAGTAGAGGAAGCTTGGAGGTCTGGCTGAGGGCTCACCTAAAGTAGATCACAGACTCTGCACAGGCAGGGCTGTGTCTATGCTAGCCAGAGCCTGAATCTCAGTTGCTGCTGCATCCTGTGTCCTGCACAGTGCCTGATTTATAGGCTGAACTTGAAAATATTTGTTGAAGGAGTGGGTGACAAATTGTGAGACAGACTCTCAGTTTGTGACTAGGGACAGTAGTCACAATTCCCTCTGGCTCACTGACAAATGATAAACAGCAGAGCTTTGTGGCCAGACCCTATTTCTTAGTCACAATGTCCTATATGTAAACAGTGCTTGATTAACCCCAAAAGTGTTGGCAGGGAGCAACTATAACAATTATAATAACTCAGTGACTTTATGGCACTTTGCATGGTGGGTGATTGAGAACAGCATGCTATTCTTTTGATACCATTCACTTGTCTAAGGAGAGGTGTCCTATCGGTTTCTGAGGTCTACTTGGTAAAACACACTGGGGCCCACTGCTGCTGTCCTGAGAGCAGATCCTTTGGTCCTAAGGTTATATTTCTGGGATGCTGACCTGAAAGGTCTGCCAGTCAACTTTTTTAATTTATAGTTTTATTGATTTTTAGAGAAGGGGGAGGAGAGGGAGAGAGAAACATCGATGTGAGAGTGCAACATTGATTGGCTGCCTCCTGCACACCCCCAACTGGGAATCAAGCCCACAACCTGGGCATATGCCCTGACTGAGAATTAAACCCGCAACCTTTTGGTGCATGGGATGATGCTTAACCTACTAAGCCACACCAGTTAGGGCAGCCAACTTTTTTCTAAAAAGTCTGAACCATAGAAAAGAACAAAGTTGGTTTTAGAGCCAACCCTGGGACGTCTACTCTTCCATAGGAAGCCAAGAGAGCAGTCTGAGATAAGGATGCATGGAGTCTAGTCCTTTTCAGGCCACAGGTGGACACAGAATGGAGCTAACTATCCTAGACCTCTCCCCTCACCCTCGCCCCTACATGCGAAGAAAACATTATATTCCAGCTAGGAATTAATCCACTTGGGAAGTCAGGCCCAACACAACATAAATTCATCCTAAAGTCTATCTGCTTGACTTCAGATCCCATTTCAGCTCTACCCCTTACTATCCAGACTCTAGAAAAACTGGCTGGCTGGAACTCCCTGAGGAGGTGTGGATTTGCAAGAAGAAATTTCTCAATTCAGAATAGCTTAGCAGGAATCCTTCAGGAGCACAGAATCCTCCAGCGGTAAAGCAGTTCTTTTCACTCGCCCTTGTAAGCCTGACAACACAACCGCAAGGTCAACAGGATAAGATGTTGCTAACAAGCCTTAATGAATTAGCATGTGCACTTGACCTTGGTCAATAGTTTCTTAGCAACAATAAGAAGAAAAAAATCCATGTAGGCTAATGCTGACTTCAGGGCAGAGGGGAAGGGAGAGAGGACAGGGAGGAGGTGATGTCAAGGAAATCAAGGCCCAGAAGAAGCCAGGATGTTCCTCCACCCTCTTTACATCACCTTTCTCAAAATTAAAAAAGAAAAAAAAAGGTGGGCACAAAAGTGCACATGATCAGTGAGGCAGGTGTTAACATCAGGCCCTCACTTACCAGGGTTTTGACAATATCTTCTTCTCAGTAAGAGAGTGGCTGGTTTCTGAATAAGAAGTGTTAGTGCTGTACTGGTTTCCTGCCTCAAAATACTTTCTCCAATTGGCCTTTGGAATTGAAGATGCCAATAAAAGGTAAATGTTATCTGAAGGGGGTCATGCATGTTGCCATTATCACTAATTAGCAGCTTAGTTTTACTTAATGAGACCAGCTCTGGAAGAAGAGGCTGACAATATATTACGGCTTAAGGGGGAAGCGGCGAGCTCAGGTCATTCGGAGTACATAACCAGGACTGGCAGGACAGTAGAGGCCTGGGAGGGATCTAAGCTTCAGGGAAAGCAGAAAGCAAACTCCAGCCTGGAGACGGTGAGGAAGGGGTGCTAACAACCAACTCCTCCTAACTTAGCTTGCCATTGACCAACCCTAAATGCTACGTGAGCTTTGACCTACTGAGGCAACTAATGCATCAAACTTGTGATTCTGATTTCACATTTCCATAGAGAAGTCAATATCTGCAAAACCCTTTTCTCCCATAGTCATCCTGGAAGATAAATCGAATAACTCATTTTACTGATGAGGAAACTGAAGCCAAGGAAGAAAGCAGGTGATCAACTCAAGGTAACTGCAGCAGGTCAACTGTAGGGCAAATCTTTATATATAATAGCATACAATCAACTCTGTGTGACTTACTCGAATACAAGAGGAGGATAAGACACTATTGCCTTCAAAGCCTGACAGCGAATTCCAGAGGCAACAGGCTAATGCATGTAAGACAAGTAGATAATATAGCAAAGAATCAAGCGTTCAACTGTAGTCCACAGTTTAAGTTGGTGGTTACCAATTTTGACTGGGCCTCAGAAACTCTGAGGTCAAGATCCAACTTCCAAAAATGCTAATTGGGGCCATGACGATATTGAATGGGGAACTGTGATCTGGATGGAGATGAGAGCCAGTGTGGTATGGAGGCAAGTGTGGAAAAGCAGAAGTAGATTTTGAGTCTGTAAGTACAAGGTTAGTGAGTAAGTATGGGTGTGTGATCCTTACATGCCAAAGGAGCCATATGGTCTCAGTCCAGTGGGATCTGCCTAGTCATACTGGGAATTGACACTAGGAAATTACTTCCTGGGGGAATCTCTTTAAGTCTGCCTAAGACAAAGGGCATTAGACATCCAGGATGATATGCCCTCTAAAGCTCGGTGAAATGTGTCCAAGACAGTGACTGGCCGGCCAAGGCGACGAGGTCACAGGACCCAGCTACTTTTAGCCATTCCATCTGGGAAACTGAGGTCAAAATGACCCAGGTGGGCCCCAACCCTGGTTTGATGCATTCCGAGCCTGATTGTCCCGCTGGCAGGGTCTGGCCAACTCAAGAGGTCTACCAGGCGGGCCCAGCAGGCAGTAAGAGCCTGATTCTCCCCTGGGGACAAGCCGGAGAGAGCAACTGCTAGTGGGACTCTTCGGGAGGGTGAGGTGGCCTTTGGTGAAATACAACAACACCCTCTCTGTGCTGCTCTCAGGAAACCGGGCAGTGAAAACCGTTTCGGAGAAAGTGGACAGAGAAACATTTCTTCGTAGTAAGAACATGTTGCCAGCTGCACTTGCAGTGGGAGCATTTCTCCTAATTTTGAAGATAATCACGTTTATGGACAAATCACATTTCAGATTTTCCCAGGACTACTCAGGCCCGGAACTTAATTGGGCTACATATGGAATTCAATTATCTCTGACATATCCGTTCCTCTCCCTGCCCCTTCCCTTCCTCCCGTTGCCCCAGTGCACTTAGCAGAGGAAACGTCCCGAGTGCACAGTGAGGGGAGCTGACATAATTCTTCTAAAAACTCCTGGGAAGTTTCTTGAGCCCCAGCTTATTAAGAGAGCATGTCAGACACCCGAACTGCGGCCCTGTGGGCTGCATTTCTATCTGGAAAGTGATAGCAGAATTGTCTCCGGCGAAATCGTCCATTCTCTTCCCTGCTGCTTGCCCTGTCACTTCCTGGCACAGTTTCGCATAGACACTGACTAGTGAGACAATCCATTACGAAGTTGAGAAAGATTCCTCTTGGGAGTGGAGTCAAGTGAAGCGAAAAAGATTGGAGCCTGGGGGTTTAAAAAAACCAATCTTTCCCATCACGTACTTCCATGCCACGGAGCACAGAGTAATTTGCGCCCTGGCCTTCTGCTGTGCCGATCATCGGACAGGCTTGCTCTGCTGATTCCAACACGGCCGGATGTCAGTGGGAAGGCACCTGCCCAGCCCTGGAAACAGGGCCTGCCTGGAGCTGAACCCCCAGGTGAAACTCTGAAGGTGAGTTAAAAGAATCAGAGCCAATACTTCATACCCAGGAGGAGAGAGCAAGACACACATCCTCCAACTTCCTCTTGTTTTCTCATGATTGAAATGAATTATTTGCTCGCCAAGAGAGATTTCAAGGTCAAGCTTTCTCCTTTTGAAGTTGTAACAGGAAGATCATTACATCCTTAAAAAGTTACCTCCCCTGGTCACATCGGGTCCTCACAGTTCATGGAAAAATGGCTCATTTTGTTTTTGTTACAACTAAATTCTCTTCCATCGAGCATTCCTTTTCATTGGCAGAGATACGGTAATTCACTGCTGATCCTAAATTGTAGGATGGGCCATTAAATGTACCCCAGTAAAGGAAGCATCTCGAAACATTTCATTTTAAAAGTAAAAACCATGAACCTAAATTCGTATACAAACTTGAGGAGCAGTGAATGCACCCACATGTGACCTCTGCAGTTGTTGGTATTCTTCCTGCTACCTTCCCACCTGTGTTCAGTGGTTTCCAAACTCCAGCTCGTTTTCAAGCCCACAGCTCTCAAATGCATGAGGCTTTGCATTGCCAAAGTGCAAACCCACTTTCCAATTAGGGTTCTTCACCTTAAGTAGAACAGCCACAGCCCTTGACCTACTTTTTACTTCTTTACTCTGATGTGTGTAATGTAAGCCATGAAATTAAAATGGAAAACTCAGGACATTTACCTTACCATATAACAGTTACTGAAACAGTCATTTTCTAAATAGGGCACATATAATATACAGAAGTGTTTGCCTTTTTCTATTTTTTCAAGAAAACAGACAGTAACAATAAAAGGATCCCTTTGTTGAGTGAGTGATCTCTGAATAATGATCCCAACTCTTTTATATTTTTCATATTTTTAATTTAAGGCAAAAAAATCATATATAATAAAAGCCAAATATGCCAAGTGTCTGGTTGACAGGTCGGCTGTTCAACCAATCAAAGCATAATTTGCTAATGATATGCTAAGGCCGCTCAACGACTCACTATGATGTGCACTGACCACCAGGGGGCAGACGCTCCCACCAGTAGGTTAGCTTGCTGCTGGGGTCCAGCCGATCCAGTCTGAGTGAGATAGGTGGGACACGCCCTGGAGCCCTCCCTGACCCCCATTGTGCACCGGTGGGGTCTCTCGGCTTGGCCTGTGCCCTCTCACAATCCAAGACCCCTCGGGGGATTTCGGAGAGCTGGTTTCGACCTGATCCTGCAGGCCGGGCCGAGGGGCCCCACTGGTGCACGAATCTGTGCACCAGGCCTCTAGTACATGAATATAGTTTTAAAAGTCAAACAATACTGTCTAGTTTATGGCAAACATGGAGGTTCTTTTCCCTGTTTCTTTCCACCCTTAGTCTTTTAGCATTTTTTCCAGTATTTACTATGTATGATACTCAAACATTGTGTTTACACTGATTCACCTTGATTTTTCCATTTTAGAATTGGCTTCAACTATAAAAGACTAGGATTTACTGCTTTTCTAATGCATCTTTCCTTACCCTCTCAATATTACAATTTTTCGTTAGTCAATATTCAGTGTTTGTACGCTGAAGACTATGTATATGCTCTTCCCTGTGGAGACACATGCATTCTTTTATTACATTTCTTGCCTGTATAACAATTGTTTTTCCATTCATTTAGTTTTCTGTTTATTAATCAATAATTCATGCCAAAGTCTCCTAAAACAATCTAAGGTTCCCCTCAGTATAATCATATTAGGAAATCTTCCATTTCCATTCTTTCGGGAAAACTCCGTGGAGCCCTCCAAGCTCTGGGCCACACTGGATTGGCTGCTGCCTTGGCCTGCCTTTCAGCTGTCATGTGGGATCTCTGACCTCATACCCTGGGGAGTCCCTTTGTCTATTTCCCATGTTGGATCCCATTTCTCAGATCTTGCATCTTCTGCCTTGATTTACGCTCTCATTTGGAGGGACAACTGCCTAGTAGTTTCCCGAGAAAGGGTGTAGGGGAGGGACATTTTCTGGGACCCTGCATTTCTGAAAACATCTGTGTTCCACCTTCACACTTAATTGGAAATTAGGCTGCGTGTAGATCTCCCAGTTGTTTGAGAAGTTCAACACCATTGTGATTCCTGATCATTTGTAAACCTGCTTTTACTTTCCTGAAAGCTTGCCGGATCTTCTCTTTTTCCACAGTTTTCTGAAATGTCTGTGGGTCTTTTTATTTCATTATTCTACGTACCCAGTGGAACCTTTTAATCAGGGAAATCTCATGTCATTTGGTTCTAGGAAATAATCTTTCATAATGTATCCATTTTACTTATCTATGTTCCTACTACTTTCATTCCTTTTGCCCTAATTGTTCTACTTCCTTGAAGATTTCCTCTATTTTGTCTTCTACCCTTCCTACTGAAGGATTTTTAAATGTTAATTTTAAACTTCTGCTGTCATATATTTTAGTTTAAAAATGTTTTATTAAAATAAAGCAATCTAATTTAGTGGCTTCCTTTCTGAAAACATTGGTAAGTGTTTTACTAGTATAGTTTTCTTCTGCTCTGAGCACTGCCTTTATTTCTCCAAGTTCCTTTCTTCATTTGCTTTTTCTGTATCTTTGTCTTTCATGTTAGAGATGTTCTTCGAATGTCTGGTGATCCTTGGATGTCCATGTCTATTTCACTGTGTGTCAAAAAAAAAGCACATGCATGGCAGGAACCTTTACTGTGGGGTGATCTGGTAGGGAGCCAGGTGCTATGTTTGGGAACCCCCAAACATGAGTGTCTGTAAGTATCTTCTCCTGGGTCTGTTTCCTCAGAGAGGAATATTCTAGTCTCCTGCTGGAGTGTGGGGTCGGGTGGGTTCTAAGCTTGACAGCTAAGAACTCTGAGGCAGTCTGAGTCTCGCAGCTCAGCAGGCGTGTGTTCTGTAAAGCTCTTCATCCATTTTCAGCTTCAACTAGTGCCCTCACTTCCAGTGCTTCTCCGACTCACCCTCTCCTCATAGTACCTCCCGTCTTCTGTGGGCAGGGGAGGAGAGGTAACCTGCCCACACGAGCTGAACAAGGGATATAACCTCTCCTAATGACAGACTTTCAAACACAGCTGTTTTCCTAGCCATACTCCTGCTATCTGAGGTGTCCGGTGTCTCAAATTCTCAAGCCTTTCTTAGGGTCCATAGCAAAATCCTTACGGCCACTCAGCAAAGGAAACAGAAACCTATCAGTTATTTCTCAGGATGGATCAGGCTCTGCTCTGGTAACAACCCCCGCCCCCCACGTTGATTCCTCTCTCACACAGCACGTCCACGGGGTCAGGAGGGAGCCCTGCTCATCAGGGTCACTCGGGACCCAGGCTGATAGAGGCTCTGAGTCTTGAGACCTGAGGCTTCAGGGGGAGAACTCTGCTCACTGATCCTATTTCACGGGCCAGGCCTAACGTCTAGGGAACAAGGAAGGACAGGACAGTCCTCCCTGTGCTCAGCAGAAGAGGACAACTGGAAATACAGGGGAGCACCAGTGTCCCCACATTTTGTTGTTCTCAGCTGCTGCTGTTTCCTCTGTCTTGTGGTGCTTGTGGTTTTACATACTTTTATTATTTTACGATCATTTTAGTGTAGCTTTAAGAGGGAGCGGAGTTAAACACGATTTCAAGCTGCAGAACACACCAAAGTATCCAACACCATCCAATTAATACTGTGCGCTGCTACCCTCCATCTCTCTGATCCTACCAGGACTCTGTTCTCTCCTTTGTTACCTAAAAAGAGTTTGCTAGGCGGTGGAACTTTTCAGAACTGGGCATTCATTACTGATATTTTTCAAGAAGGGGGTTGGGACGCAGTTTTCAAACACATATCTGGAAAAGAGAAAGTCTTTACTAGAAGCAAAGGATTAATAAGTATTTTTTAAATTTTCAGAAAACAATTATTTCCCCTCAGTGCTGAGCATCTCCTATGTGTTCAATAAGTTCTCGCTAATGAGCAACCCTATCTTTGCATCTGTACAGGTCATCAGCAAGCAAATGCCAGCTCACGCCAAGTGAAGAGGAAAATGCTCAAGTTCCGAGGGAATTAAAAGTCGTGTTAAAAGCAGACTGAGCTATCAGCAGTTATCTCTGGCAAGTGGTAATACAGGTGTTTTTCATGTGCTTCATTATAGCTTCTGGTCATGCCAATTTGAGAATGCACTGCTTTTGGAATAAGAATTTCGGGGCCACTTCCCCAGGTCTGCTGACCATAACCACAGCAGGGCAGCCCTTTTTGTTCAAACCGTACCTGTGCTAATAAAAGGTAGTTAAGTCTCAAACCCACTGCTATTATATGGGGAAACTGCCCAGAGAATACTTTTCTTGAAATTTAAATAAATGATTCTTAATCTTTTATATGCTTAAGAATCGAAGGGAGAATTTACAAAACAATATAACACAAGGTCAGAAAACAAACAAAAAACCCAAATCCCAGCTCACTGGGCTCCACTTAGGTAATCTGGTTTGGAAGGGAAAGGCAGTAATTTGTATTTTTAACAAGTACCTCCTGGACAGACTTCAGACCACGCTGCTTTTAATAGTGCTTCCCATTTTCTACCTGGAATGAGTATGCAGTAAATATTTCTTGATGCTGAGGTGGAAATCAACAGAATGTGTATATTTATATACTAACCCCCCCCCCCCAATAATATCATCAAAGAAGTAGCAAATGAAGGTCTTTCCCATAAAAACACATGACAGATGAAGCACAATACACAAAGTTAAATGGCTTACAACTGACTGGTGGGATATTTTAAGGCTCAGGTTTTGGGGTTTGCTTGGTATTAACTATTCATAACCCAGTAAGCCTTACTTACCAATTTCTTAAAATCAAGCCTAATTTCTGACAGTATGGGTTTCTAAAGCATCACCTGATATTCCATAATTAATTCTACCTTTGGAATGAAGGAGAGGATTAAGTGGTTATCTAGAATAATAAAAGTATAATATGCTAATTAGACCAGATGAAGGACATCCTTCTGGACGACCTTCCGGACGAAGCCGAAGCATTAGGGGCTGGAGCAGAGGGGTCACCACGGCGGGCGGGGGCCTAGCCCCTTGCACGAATTTCATGCATCGGGCCTCTAGTCTTAGTATAAATGAACAGAAGGATGACCCCCTCCGCCCCGGCCCTGCCCTAGTGCAGGCTGTACTGAGGGTTCATCATGAGGCTGCAGGGACAACATGGTTTTGCTGGTCATTTTCAGGAGCTGGTACATGTGGGAAAGCTGAAGGAGGAGGCCAGCATCTGGACTTAACGCTCCTGAAGCTCTTCCCAAGTTTCTAAAAGAATGTAGAACCTAGCTTCTTTCCAGCTCCCTACTTTTGAAAACCTGCTCCATTTCCACTTCATTTGCAAAATGCTTGCTGCAGTCCCTCCCTCCTAGCCAAGAGGAACCTGGAAATGCTGGAGGTCAAATACATGTCAGCACACCTGTTTTGAACCTTTTGTATGTGAAGTCTGGAAAACAGGAGAGATACAGGACATCATGGAACTAACTGACCCAATGCTGCCCCCTTGCTGTGGGGCGAGCACGAAGATCTTTTCCTACAGGTTCCCAGCCTTTCCTTAAAGGCGCAGGAGATTTAACCAGCCAACAGCAAATGTTGACGGTTACTAAAAGAGGTGGAGAGCCATACCTCTCTGACCTGCACAGCCCTTTCCGTATAAGTAAAATGAACAGCTTCCAATAATGGTTTCTCACTCCAAAAGGTATACTGAGAAACAGCCTAGTGCACTCATAAAATGAAGAATTAAATGAAATTGAATTTAACCTCCTGACCCTTCTTTTACTCCAAGCTCCCATTTTAAATGAAATTGCTTAAAACATTTTCAGGAGAATGGAAAGTGAGAGTTGGAGCAGAAAGAGGATCTTTATAGCAAGGTAGTGGGCCAAAGGTTAGTCTTCTTGGTTTATTTTGAATAGATTGTGACACCCAAGCTTGCCATGTTATCAAATTTCTTAGGTATTTCAAAAATGGAAAGTAAAATGTCAACATGGACAGCAATAGCTTTAGGTAGCTCTTCACAAAGAAGCACAATTCAGTTTAAAACCAAAAGCATGTCTTTTGTGACGTGAGAAGGACACCCTGGTACCTTAAATTAAGCACTCGCTGAAAGCCACAGTGAGGAGCAGGTGGGTGAAAACTCCTGGCAGGAAAGGGCTCCAAAATCTCTCCTCGGAGGAGGCCGCACTATCTGTGCCAAACCTGCTAGAGGCTGTTTTAAATCAGTGGTTCCCAAACTGTGGTTCTGGGACCAGCAGATCAGCATCACCTGGGAACTCGTTAGTGACCATGTCGAACTTCACCTGAGTCCTGTGAAGAGCAAAAGTTAAGGGTCCCCCACCAAAGTGTTTTGGAAACAGCTTACCACAAAGAGCCCCCCATATCAGTTAGATAAGACTCACTCACAGGTGCCTCCCTGTTTACTGGTACCTATGACAAAGTCAGACACAGACTTCCAAATTCCCACTCTTCACCTGACAAAAGATCAGCTGAGCTTCGGATTAATCGGAACAAAATGCCTGTAAACCAATCTTTGGTTAAGCTTCTCTCCTTTTTCTCCAGGTCCTTGAACGTTGGCTAGTCAACAACCCCTCCTCAGCAACCTCTCAGGACAATAGGCTGGTCTCAGGTTAAAACATTTTCTCATCTGCCATGCTTTCTGCCCACTTCCTCATGCCCATCCTTTCCAGCATTGTTTACCCTTCCCTATAAAAGAAACCCCTTTTTTTCCAAACCCTAGGGACTCCTGCAGAGCTCAGAGTCAGAGATTACCTTATTGCTGGTCCTCCCTCCCACGTCCCCCATTACAATAGTACCTTTCTCCCATTTGCAATACACCTTGCCAATAAAGGCTTTCCGCATTCAATCAGGACTACAAATTCTCAGGCCCCACCCCAAACCTTCTAAACGAGAAAGAAGGGCGGGGAAGGCGTGGGTGGGGGCGGGGTACGCCTAGAAATCCATTTCTGAACAAGTGTTCAAGGAGCAGTCTGAGAACCACTGATTCACAGCAATCCCTCTAAGATCTGAGAAGCTCGTTTAACACTTTAACTCCCAACCGCCTGTGTTTGACTCGCGCTTAAGTGCAAGCTATTTTTGAGGCTTACAGTGGACACATTTTTAGCATCCCCACAGACCATTTATCTCCTAGTCATTTCCCAATGACAAACACGGCCACACTCGTCTCCTCTCGTGGCCGCGCGTACTTACATCTCCATCCCCCGGCCTCTGGTCATCGCAATCTCTGGTGGGGCTAATGTCCTGGCGCATGACCCAGATGGGCTCTTTGGGCTCGTCGGGGGTGTAAGGCGAACGGATGGTCCTGGTTTTCACCTCCTCGATGGCCTCCTTAATATCCTTGATGGCCAGCGAGATGGCATCCCTCTTCTCCTTGCTGTACCGCTGCACCGCCTCGCCCACCACGGTGCCCGCCGCCCGCTGCTGCCCAGCCGGGGCTGGCGGCCCGGGGCTGTCGGGGTGGCCTCCGCCGGGGGTGGAGGCGCGCTCCAGGTCCTGCTCGGCCTCCGGCATGTCCTCGGCCGCCTTGTCGAGGCTCTGCGAGCTCATGCTCTGCTTGACCTCGGCCACGATCTGGTCGATGTCCTCCTCCTGCTCGTAGCTGTCCATTCGCGGGTAGGGGGCGAACTCGGCCTCCTTCTCGGGGCTGTCGGACTCGCCGTCCGAGCGCTCGTCGTAGTGGTGCAGCCGCGCGCCCAGGGCCTCCTGGCGGTACGCGGCCTCCTCGTCGCGCTCCTGCTCGTACAACCGCAGCCCGTCGCGCGCGTCCAGCTCGGGCGCGTCCCCGATCTCCTCGTACACGTGCTCCTGGAGGCCGCCGTAGTCGGCGTAGGGCTCGGCGTAGGGCTCGTCCTCGCCGCGGTGGAACAGCCGGTGCGTGTACACGTAGCCCGAGTAGGCCGCGTTCATGGCCTCCTCGTGCTCCAGCGAGTGGAAGTGCAGGTGGTTGGGCAGCGCGAGGCGGGGCTGCGTGGCCTCGGCGTGCTCGGCCTCCGCCTGCTCCGTGTACTCCTCGGCCTCGGGCCGGTACTGCACGGCGTAGGCGCTCTCGTCCTCGGGGTCCGGCGTGCGCTCCGGGTCGTCGCCGTCGCGGGCCGCCGCGATCACGTCGCCCTCGGCCGTGTCCGTGTGGTTGTGGAAGCCGCTCTCCGTGCTGGCCGAGCGCGCCAGGCACTCCCCGCGCTCCTCTTCCTCCGGAGGCGCGGGCGGGGCGCGGGGGTCCTGGACGGCGAGCGCGCGCGGGGGCCGGCCCGCATGCTGCTGCTGCTGCTGCTGCTGCTGCTGCTGCTGCTCCTGCTCCTCCTCCACCTCGGGGCGCTCCAGGTCGGCCTCCACCGACTCGTTCACCTCCCCGCCTGCCGCCTCGTCGGTCACCTCCACCTCCGCGGCCCCCTCCAAGGGGTTCATGGTGGGCGTCGGGGACGGCTGGGAGAGAGGCTGGGCCGGCTCACTGCGCGCTCATTTTGCTTCGCCCGCCTGGAAAGACAAGAGGGGCAGGAGGGGGCGTTAAGTGGTTCGGGCTGTAGTCCTAAAAGCGGAGCACCAAGATGGCCAGAAAAACAGCTGTTATCGATCCCTCCTGAATCTGGGTCAATTTAAAAAATGATTGCAAATGGAAGCTCAGTCTGACAGCACCTAGTTCATTTTCTTGGTTTCCCGTAATTTCTAATTACATATCCCCTTGTTTAATTGCTTACTGGCTGTTCTCCCTCCCCCACCCCTGCGACGGAGGGCCTCCTGCGCCTTGGTTCCCTACGAGGCTTACTCTTCAGGTTCCATTTCGGATGCAGATGAATCAGGAGTGCTGCTAAACTGAATGGGCCGATTGACACATTTTCTATCTGCTAGGCCGGGATAAACTAGGATCCTAAACTAGGATCTATAAACTAGGATCCTAAATAACCTTAGAAACGATTCTTTAAATAAATTTCAAAGGGAAAATAAAATCTCAATGTTTTGAAGCCGTTGCTATCAGTGCGAACAGGCAGCCCATCTGAGGGAGGCGTCCACCACCATGGGTTCTCCGGCTATTCCCGGCGGTTACTCCCACGAGTGGCTTCATTTTCTGGTCCTCCATCCACAATGGACTCATTTCCTACAGCAGGATGTTAACGGCTATTACACAGGGAAAAGAGGCTCGTTGGCTCCCTGGTCAAATAAGTTTGGGAAATGCTGACTTACTAGTAGAGTTGCCGTTTCGTTGTGAATATTCAAGAGGATGGAGACACAGGATTCAGCATTTCCCAATCTTATTCGACTAGGAAACATTTTCTACCCCTAGAGGGCAGAGTTCTGACAAATACACTTAAAGAGACACTGACTAGCTCACTTCCCCCATACACTCTGGATCTAAAATTCTGTGAATTACTATTCTAGCCAGAACTGGATAACATGGCCAATCTCTTTCCCCATTTCCACCAGAGAACAGGGACTATAGACTAGGTATAAGAGCGCGTTCGGAAAGTGAGTGTGAGTCTCCATTCAGACTTTGATGGATGGTTAATGCTCTGAACAGAAGAGGCAAGTATTAGTGCTGGGGGCCCCCTGGTTAAGTGGCCTCCAGTGAGTGGGTCATGGAAAATACAAAACAGATATTCAATTCAATACAACACATGGGCAAGAACACTACCCAAGCTTCCTTTATAAGGACTCTCTAAAAAAGACAACCGATTAAAAACTCTATTATGTACAAGCTAAGTCTGATAGGCACAAAACAAGGGTTCACAGAGGGATACTAAGCATACCAAACACTCCCCTGGGTGCTGTTCCTCTGTGGTGTGTCAGCTCTGGGTGGTCAGTGTTAGAAATACAGTAACAACCATCCGAAGCACCCGGATGGCCCACAATTCATGATAATCACGTGTAGAACTGACCAAATCACTGTCTTCAGTAAAAATAGATTTTTCTATTTTATATGCATTAGAAAGAAATTTTAGTTTATTCTACATTATAACTTTATTTGACCAACGAATGGTGCCCTCTCTTAGCACATGTATTGATTCAAAGGAAATGACATTTCTACGCAAGTGTGTACACTACATCATGGCAAGGAAAGTTGCAAGAAACCCGTCCTTTGGGGGAAAAGACTGTTACAATAATGCAGTCTGGTAATGGGGAGCTTTATATTCACTGAGTACATTTTCCTTATATCCCCTCCCAGGCCGCAGGGGAGTATTTATGCATGGAGTGCTTATATTTCACTTATTGCCATGGTTTCAAGAATAAAGTGTGGGTTGTGGTATTGCCAACATTTTAATTAATAACAGGTATTTACTTGAGGAGCTTCCCTAGAACAAACGCAACTAGCAACGTTTAAAGATGGAGCTGACATTGGTGATCACGTCCATAGGTAGCACACGAGAGAACTGTTACCCACATCCTGGCAATTTTTGGGGTGGTATTTATAAAAGAATATTTATAAAAGCTGATTTTAAAGAATCCCAAAATATTTGAAGAATCCTATCTAATAAAAGAGTAATATGCAAATTGACTGTCACTCCAACACACAAGATGGCTGCCCCCATGTGGTCAAAGATGGCTGCCACAAGATGGCCAGCAGGGGAGGGCAATTGGGAGGGACCAAGCCTACAAGGGAGGGCAGTTAGGGGTGACCAAGGCAGCAGAGGAGGGGAGTTGGGGGTGACCGGGCCTGCAGGGAAGGGCAGTTGCGGGGGGGGGGGGGGGGACCCAGGCCTGCAGGGGAGTGCAGTTAGGGCTGACCAGGCCAGCAGGGGAGGGCAGTTAGGGGTAATCAGGCTGGCAGGGGAGCAGTTAGGTATCAATCAGGCTGTCAGGGGAGTGGTTAGGGGGTGATCAGGCTGGCAGGCAGAAGTGGTTAGGGGCAATCAGGAAGGCAGGCAGGCGAGCAGTTGGGAGCCAGCAGTCCTGGATTGTGAGAGGGATGTCACAATTTGGCAAGATGAGTTAAAATATAACTCGTGGTCCCAGCCCTCCAGGGCAGACTCTTCAGTAATTATAATACCTGGTGATTAGTGCAAAGTCGAAATAGGTTCAAGCTACAAAAGGAGCCTAGAGTTAAAACAACAACAGCAACTGCATCACCTTTGGGAGTCATGTAAGTGCTGCTGTTCACACAGGTCCTGCACTTTGTGAGCTCATAAGCATCCTAGGGCCTAAAGCCTAAGAGAGGGGTGCCATCATCCAATCAATGTCCTAAATGATGACCCCTGTACCTCTGGAGGCTGAGAGAGCAGGAGAAGCAGCAGCTGGTCAAAGAAAATTCCTCTGCCTCTGCAAATGCTGGCTGACCTGGAACACACAGGCAAGGCAGTCCCCTCAGCAGGAGTCCCCCCACAACACGGAGAGGGGATGCTGAGGCATCTTGGCTGCAGGAGTGAGGGAATCCAGGCTGCCAGTAGTGAAGCACAGGTGGCTTTCTGACCCCTGGTTCTGGAATGCTCCACAGCCAGACTGGAAAAGGGGAACGAAGGGCGGGAACGCCACTGCAGTGCACCATCTAGACAGAAAACATTTCACGATCCAGCAGCTGAATCCAGGTGTCTAATAATGTTAGCTGAGGTTCGCGTTGGTTTGGAACTGGTAGGAGGGAAGGCTGTAAAGTACTTTGGTTGATCTGTCCTTAAGTAGTCACTGATAAGAATTCCCAGTAAATCCTCCCTTTTAACACATTGAGAAGTAGTTTTAGAAGAAGGATCATCCTGAAGACAAAATGTAATGTAAAAAAAGAACCAAAGGAATTATAGCAGGTGATTACACCGAAGGGTATTGTGTTGGTGGGTGTGGGGAGTTGCAGGGTGGAGGTAATGCCGGTGTAGGGGAAAAACATGAAGGTAGAGGGCGGAGAAGTGGGAGAAGAAGACTCCCAGCTCTCCTCTCTCCTGAAAAAACTTGGATGAACATGATTCCATTTATATAAGTATTCATTCTTTTGCATATATTTAAGAAGTACAATTAGTTCCCATGGACTTAATGAATGGTCCTCATCTCCTCCCAGTGGAGTTGGAAGGAAAGTCCTATTTCTTGAGACTGCAGCCTATTCTATTCCACCTGCACACATACTGTTCCAGTCAACACGAGCCAACGGAGGGGCTGCCCATGACACAGAGACTGTGGTGATATGTTAATTTCCATAGCAACAAACAGTTGGGGTTGCCAAATAAGATTATACCCTTGATGTAGTGTACACACACACACAATCTTCATAGGCTAGAAGATTAATGGTTCTCGTTTTATTAAAAAAAAAAAAAGGATGACAGCATAAGAACACCCAGATATTCTTATCTATATTCCCTATCCTATAAGTACGTTTTCTTTCCAGGAGGTAGATCAATTGTGAAACATCTACAGGGAATCCAGGGGACATCAGGAGGCCCACTCAAATCATCAGCTCTTCTAAACTTAGTGCATCTATTAACAAGAAAGAATAACACAGTTCATTAAAGCTTAACCTCCTTTGATTCATTTGGAAGTTAAATTTAGTGATACTGGATGGGACCCAAGGTGGATACAGAACACACATTACTCCTCCTTAAAGTCATTTTCCATTTAAATTGGCTCACACAGTCAGAAAAACCCTCCTCACACAGAACATCTTGCCTCAGCAAAATGGAATTTCATTTCCCCTAATATCCTTTGTGCCTGAAACTGTAAAGCATGGCTTGACAGATAGTATTGGTAATGGTTTCAGAGTAAGCTGAGTACCTGAACCCAAGGAATGTTGCTGAACAGCTAGATGTCAACCTGAGGGAGGGCTCTGTGGTTGGACCTCAGGGCTGTGTCCTTAACCCTAGCCCACTTGGATGAAGAGGGGTGAGCTGGCCATCTTCAGTTTCCCCCTCCAGATCCACTCGGGACCTTCTCCACCCTGCTCTGTGCCTCTTTGGGCTGCCTCAAGAGCTCCCAGTTCCTCTGGCTTCTGTTTGGGTTTGGCCAATGGGGCGCTCTGATGGGACATCAGAGAAAGGGAGGAGACTGCGGATGGGATATTTATTCTCCCAGTTCCCTCCCTACAAGATTATCTCAGGCCCTAACCGGTTTGGCTCAGTGGATAGAGCGTCGGCCTGTGGACTCAAGGGTCCCAGGTTCGATTCTGGTCAAGGGCATGTACCTTGCTTGCGGGCACATACCCAATAGGGAGTGTGCAGGAGGCAGCTGATCAATGCTTCTCTCTCATCGATGTTTCTAACTCTTTATCCCTCTCCCTTCCTCTCTGTAAAAAATCAAAATATACTAAAAAAAAAAAAAAAAGAGGAACCCTGTCAAACGGTCCCTCTCCACATGGTTTCACTTGATGGCTCCCTCCCCTCCCCTTCAGGCTTATGAGTAGTAGGGGTGGTGGGATCCCACAAGTCCACACCGTTGTAAATAGTCCTTCTATTCATCTCTTGGTCTCCCTGCATATTACCTAATTTGAGCGCCCTATCTATTTCCTACTGGGATCCTAGCTGATAACAAAAGTGTAATACTCGTGTTAGTATATGACAAAGAAATAAATCAATAACTGTTTCAATTAAGTAAAAGTGTAAAACAAGAAATAGTATAGCAATAGTAAAAATCATGAAGGTGGCACCCAGACTCTGCTGTGTCTTCCCAGATCCACTGCACTGCCTCTCCCCAGGCTACACAGCATTCAGGGATTTGATGGAGGAACTCCACACAGGAAGCATAATAGGCATAAAAGCCAGGCTGATTCTGTGTTGCAGCCTCTACAGGCCAAGAGGCATGTGGCCCTTGGGCCGCGAGTTTGACATGCTTGCTCTACACCTTTCTTCTTCCCACAGTGAGGCTACTAACCTTTTACTGTCCATCAACTGTAGGCTCAGCCCATTCCCAGTCTCTATGCAATCCCAATGTTAGACTAAGCTTTGCTCCTCCCCCAAGAATTAGGGTCTGGACCCCGATCTTCCATCCTGTGATTTGGGTTGTCTCCCATGGACAGATAGCCCCAAGGTTAGCTGCCTCATCACCTTGGATACCCCATTTTCTGGATCAAGAATGCCAACAGCTTGTCTGGATGGCCACTGGCTGATGGTTGCCATATCCCTTAAAGATAGTGAATAGCTTGCTGAACGGAACTTTTGTCCATTCATGCAACTGAATTTGCCTTCTAGCACCTGTTCAACACAGATGAGTGGGTCCCGATTCTTCTCACAGGCTTGGTAGACTCTACACATGTTTCAAGGCCTTTGCTCAAAATGCATTGGCCACTCCCTTATTGGAACGGCTTCCAAAGTTAACTTGTGGGATTTTAAGTTACCAGCGAATCATTCTCAATATTCTATAGTCATATTTAGTCATATTTGATTTTTTACCTCAAAGGATTAGCCCCCTCTATATTTACAAGCCTTAACCATGAATGGTGCTTGATAGTCTTCAGATATCAAATTGATCCTTAAAGGATCATCCAGTGATACTTAGCGAAGCATGATAGTGGTTAAGGGGACAGGTGTGGGCAACAGACTGCCTGAACTTGCTTCCTGGTTTCATCACTTACTAGCTCTTTCACTTTAGATAACTTACTCATAGCAAATGCTCCAATTTTATCATTTCTAAAATGGGGATAGTAATATTACCTACATCACAGGATTATTGGATGATACGTTAATATATGTAAAATACTTAGAACAGTATCTGACACTTTACTAGTATAAGTGCTGTTTAACAGTCACTAGTGCATTTTCTGCGCATATCATAATTAGTACTTAACAGATATAGTTAACATAGTATTTAAAAAGAAAAAATTAAAACAATGTTAATATAAATAACTTGAGAACATGGTCCATTTATTAATGCTACCCTTTCCTGAATAAGGCCATGTAGGGACAGAAAACAAGCACTTATGTTTCTTTTAATCCATTTTGAAATAAGGTTGGGTATAAATAAATCCATCAAATAATAACCACATACCCTGTACTATGTGTAGGCCAGGATATACGGCGCTTTACATGGTACATTCCTAACCCAATGGAAATTATGATCTCCACTTGCTAATTTCGAAGCAGAAGCTCAGACAGCTTTGAATAAATTGTCCAAGGTCACTCAGAGCTGAAAGGGGTGGAGGTAGACTCATCTGGCTCGCATTGCTCATGTTCTTCCTATTACATTTCACTAAGCCCATAAAGTGATTCAATCGATTTTTTAAACAAACATCTACATTGGTGTAATCCCTTTTAGATTGGTCACCTTGGCAGACTCTATACTAACAGGTTCCAAGGGCACTGCCTTTGCTCAAAACACTCTGGCCACTCCTATATTGGAATTGATTTCCAAGTTAATTTAAGGGCTTTGAAGCTACCAGTTAATCATTTTTCATATTCTATAGTCATATTTAGTCATATTTGATTTTTAACCTCAAAGGGTATCACCCAGTTTTATCACCCACCTTGTGTACAAGATTTTGCTGCGAATGCTGTTTGCTGCTCCTCAAATGTCACACCTACCCCTAACGGTTGAAGATGTGCAGCAGCAGCCAAGATTACTGAACAGACTGTGGTTCAAGCGCCGAGGTCAGTTCCAAAAGAGGGCTTTTAAAAATGGTTTTGGCCATGGCCACATCTTTAACATAGGCCTTTATTCTTGCAGAGTGAACAGAGGGACAGGAGGCCGTTTGGATGAACACATTCTTCTGTGATTAATACAAAATCAGGCTGGTTACTTTCATCCACCTTGAAATCTGTGTCATTGTGGCTACCGCTTAACCAGGCAGGAAAATTAACTCCTCCACTTGGATTAATTCAGACGGGCCAACCCGAAAGCTCTGATCCCAACCCAGCCTTTGATTAAAGAGAAAATTCTGAATTTATGCAGACTTCTTATTGTCTGGCCCTCTGTCTAGCACGTTAACAATCAAATCATCCATTTATTATTCTCATTCCAATAAAATGCATGAAGTAAGCTTAAGGCAATCATGGAAACTCAGAGGGGAACTCTTACAAATTTTATGGAAAACTCAAAGGGTATTCTCTGGAAATCAAAACCAATTAAAAGTCTATCAGAGTTTTTGTGGAATGCCCCTGGTATAAATCAAACATATCTACATAACCCATATTTATTGAGGGTTACAAAAACTTAGCATTTTTTTCTCTTTCTTTTTGTCATTTTTCCCCGTTAAATCCCTTTCTTGATGCCCCTGCACAGCTCTCCTTCCTCACCCCACCACGTTTATTATCTTTGTTGCTACATTACCTTCAGTTCAGGGCTATTAAATCACCAGTTATAATCAATTTCAGCCATTGTTCTGATGTTTCTGTTATTATACAGAGAGCCATAGACACAATACTATAGTGGTAAAGACAGTAAATCTCTAAAATCAGTTCAGCTGTTCGTGGTCAGAGGCTCATTGCCTCACGCTGCAAAAGGAGATGGGAACGTGAATATCAGGCCAAGGATGAATTGAACAGTAATTCATTAAAGTGTACTCCTTCCTTTGAGACCGCATCACCTCAAATTTACTGCTATTGTTACTTTTCCAAATTATTTGCCTCATTAGAAAGTCAGTTAACTTGCTTCTTTCCATTCCCTCCAGTTTACTGTAGCTCTCTCTAGCATTTTCTTTTAAAATTCACACCAGAATGCCAGCCACGATCCCAATTATGAAGCTTCAAATTAAATTCTTGTCTCCAAGCTTCTTTTTTTATTCACAGGTCAAGAAAGCAGCAGTATGATGGCATAGTCCTCAAACATTTTTTCAGGTATGCCCCAAATCTGATATACATGAGATGATTAAAAACAGCTGAATCCCAAAACATTTGCTCCCTGACAATACGGCTTCATAACTCCCCAAATCTATTAAGCAACTATTAGGTAGCAATGTTGGTGATGACTTAAATTTGAATTTGATGAGCCAGAAACCCCATGTTGATTCAAAGCCTCCCACAATAATCAACTCTCTCAATTTAGTCACATTACAAAAAAATTATCAGGGAAAGAAACACAATGTGGGGAAAGAAGAAAACGACTTTCTCTTAAAATTATTCATGGAGCGTCTGGACACTCTTAAGAGTTCATTGGACCTGCTGACTAGAATGTAAAGAGATAGGGTATCTGCACTCTACACTCTTCTTCTAGTTAACTGATCTCACTTAGGCCCCAAATATGTACAGATCAGTAAAATTCAAAACTGACTTTCTAGGACCCAGAACTTCTCAGTCACCTTGAGGGAAGACACAAGCTTCTCCAAAGAAAATTCTTTTTAATTTGATTTGTTAAAAAATAGCATAGACGGGCCAGCGTGGCTCAGTGGTTGAGCATAGACCTACGAACCAGGAGGTCAGGGTTCGATTCCCGGTCAGGGCCCATGCCCTGGGTTGTGGGCTCAATCCCCAGTGTGGGGAATGCAGGAGGCAGCCAATCAATGATTCTCTCTCATCATTGATGTTTCCATCTCTCCTTTTCTCTCTGAAATCAATTATATATATAATAGTGTGGCCCTGGCTGGTGTGCTCAGTAGAATATTGGCCCACACAATGAAGGGTTATGGATTCAATTCCAGGTCAAGGGCATGTACCTAGGTTGCTGATTCTATCCCCAACAACAGTTGGGGCACGTGCAGAAGGCAACCAATCCCTGTCTCTCTCTCTCCTTCCTCCCTTCCACTTTCTCTAAAAATCAATGGAAAAAATATCCTTGGGTGAGGATTAACAAAAATCAAACAAACAAAAACAGTGTCGATTTTACTGATGATTTCCTAGTGAAGAACGAGGCAAGAGATTGCATTGCTCATCACACAATTACCTAATTGGTTTAATTTTCCCACGTCTTCCTTTTCAGTCCTCAGCCACAGGGCTTCTCTCATGTTATCAGAACTTTCTCTCCAAATAACAGGAGATAATGAATAACAAAGAAATGAACGAGTGAAAATGCTGGTTGTTGCTGTGACCCAGAACTAAGCAGTATACTGTCTGGTCAGCCGTTTCCCAAGGAGATTGGTCCCATGTTCCTCCCTCCTGCAGTCTTCACCATTGTCCTTTAATCTCAGGTGTCTTTGGACCTGGAGTCTAGAGTCACTGTCCCTGCTCCTTTCCCCTCTTAATTATTCCCAGCCTCATCCTCCCTTTTCCCTTCTGTCCCCCTCACCAATAACTCTCATGCTCATGGGTATGGCTAACCCACGGCTCCTGCCCTTCAGCACCCAAGGCTTCTGCCGCAGAGAACAGCACAAGTCTTTCAAAGATTCCTCCAGCAGGCAATGAGGCTATGGGGAAGTCCTGTGGAGCAAGAGCAGAGAGCACCCTCTACTGCCACCTGGAGGAGGGGTGGGGAGGGGAAAGAGAATGAAAGAGTGGGGAATTGAGTCAGAGGCAGCACAGTGGTTAAAAACACACTGAATCAGACTGCCTGACTTCCAATTCAGTTCCAACACTCACTAGCTATGGGACCTTAGGCAAGTCACTTCACTTTACCGTGCCTCCGTTTCCTCTTCTCTAAATGGGGGTAACAATAGCATCTACTGTATAGAGTTATTGAAGAGTTAAATGAGGTAATAGAACACTAAGAACAAGAATAAAAAATGTACTTGTCAACCCTTAGAATGTACAACACCGAGAATGAACCCTAATGTGAACTATGGGCTTTGGGTGATGATGGCATGTCGATGTAGTTCATCAGTTGTAACAAATGCGCCCTCTGGTGCAGTATGTTGATAGTGGGGAGACCGCATGTGTGGATGGGGGTGTATGGGAACTCTCTGTAGTTTCAGCTCAATTTTGCTGTGAACCTAAAACTGCTCTAAGAAATAAAGTATATAAAAATATATGTCCTTATTTAAATATATATTTATATATATAAAAGTATACTTTATATTATGCATGTTATATATAATATACAGGGGTGGACAAAAGTAGGTTTACAGTTGTTAGTATGCAAAACCCAGAGTTTATTCTTGTATTATTACTTATAAATTTTATTTTATTTATTTGTACTACAACTGTAAGCCTACTTTTGCCCACTCCCATGTATATGTTAAATAGAGATATATAGGTATATCTATAATAATAAAAGTGTAATATGCAAATCGACCAAACGACCGAACAGCAGAACAACTGTCCGGATCACTATCCGGAAGACCACTCTATGACACCCACTGGCGCCAGGCCAGCCAAGGTGGGTGTGATGCAATTGGTCAGGGGCCCCGTCATCGCCCCACTATCGCCCCCCAGAGAGGGAGGCCCAGGCCACCCTCTGTGGGGCAATCGATTGGGGGTGGGGAGGCTCCAGGATTGATCGCTGAGCCCCGCAATTGATTGCCCCAGAGAGGGAGGCCCAGGCTACCCAGCCAGTGGCGCTGTGGCAGGTGGGCAGGGCCTCCCTCTGCGAGACGATTGATCATGGAGTCCCGGCCAGGTAGCCTTCTTTGAGGCGATCGATATTTTCATATACATTTTACTAATTTTCTTTCATCTCTGACACTTCTATTATAAAGAAAGAGCAAATAGCAATATTAAAATATTTCCTCTAATTAATTCCCTTTCAATGTGCATGAATTTGTGCACCGGGCCACTAGTATTATATAAATATTATACACATAAATAATGTAAATGTACTATATTTAAATATATTCTATTTAACATAAATATAGGGTGTCCCCCCAAAAATGTATACACACACTTTGAATAATTATAAAGGAGGTGTTTATTAAAATACATTTCATTTTCAAAATTGAGCTATCAGCTGTTAAAGTGTATCTATATCTTTGGGGGGACACCCTGTAAATAAATTATATATTATACTCAAATATATATATTTCCTTATTTAAAATATGCAAGCAAGGCTGTTCCACTTTTAAAAACTACCCCTCTTCCCCTCACTAGAGCTTAAATTGACATTGTCCCAATTCTAAGGCCCTGTGAATGCAGGTGTGGGTGGCAGGAATCCCACGGGCACAGGGAGTCTGGCTCAAAGGCTATTTTGTGATGCGTGTGTAACTGCTATTTCCGGAGCCTCTGATAAGCTGGCGTCCACACCCTGGGCTTCTGGCTCACAAAGGGCCTGCGCAGACACTGGCGGTGCTCCGCTCACATCTGCCGCTGTGACTGCCCAGCACGCTGCAAGCGAGCCTCGCTCTTTCAGCTTGCGCTTAGGTGAGCTGCTGTTCCGCTTGCCCACCACATGGGTGCCTACTTCAGCTTCTAGTAGCAACCTCTCTGACCTGGTGTTACCCACACCCAGCCAGCTCCAACTCAGGAAAATCACATCTGTGCACGGGCAAGCTGTTTACATCCCTGGATTTGCCATCACACATTCTTAGCACCTGTCCTCATGTAGAAAACGGGCCAATGAAGGGTAATTTGAAAGCATCAGATTTGCCACTCTGAGGAATTTACGTATCTATTCATACATAGTTTGCGAAATGCCTTTCGTACAACTTTAAATTACTAAAGCGTAGCTTGTGATCACAAAAGACCTGAAACAACTAAAATGTCCATGCTAGGAAATTGGTAAAATATGTTATACATAGGATTCTATGAAACACAAAAGGGTGAGCTTTCTGTACAGATAACAGAGAGAACTCCCTGGTACAGTAAATTAAAACGTGGTCAGAACAGAGAGTAACAAGAATCATCGCAAAGGCAGAAGAGGGGGGAAAGAATGTCTCTGTGTAAAACTCTCTGAAATGACCTAATACCAGTAGTGATTTCTTTTGGGGGGAGGTTGAGGAAGGAGAATTGGGCAGACGGGGGACTAGGGTGGGACGAAAGCTTCTCACCCTCTACTTTTTTGTACTTTTTGATGTTTAAGCCATGAACCTATTTAAAAAAAAAATAACTAAGTAAGCCATGGAAATAATAACCAGCTCTGCCTCCCTCACGGGGAGGTGGCTGCTTTGGGAACTGTGAAGTGCCTGGACTCTATCACCTTTCTTGCGGAGGAGGGCTTTGTGGTGGGGCTGACGAGCTGAGTCCCACACAACCTTCCTCTTCTGTCACTGATGGAAATTTCTCACCGGCCTTCTTGCTACCACACTGTTACTCAACCTCTGCTTCTCTTAGAGCCTCACTATGCAAGAGCGAGGTCTCTGTTGACAGACTGCAGGGGAGGGAAAGGACTGGAAGAGTCACTATGCTGATAACTCAGGCTGTGGCCACTCATTTGCATCCCAGAAACTCAACTGTTATCAGTGCACGGACGGATGGAATTAGAAAGTAACAAAAGTTTGAAACCGAAAGGGCTGGCAAAGCCCAACAAGTCCCTTCTCTTCCAGGTAAGGACACCAGGGAGTGGAGAGGTTATAGGGCTTGTGTTATAGGGCTTGTTCTAAGCCACCCAGGTGTCAAGGAAGCCAGCAGCAGGGAGCCGCATGCCGCCTCTTCTCTTTTCACACCTTCTCCCACCATAATGCCAGTGCATTAAGTTACAAAGAGGACATGCTATCTAGTTATGGTACAAAGGACAGATCTACTAAATGACAGGAAATAATTACAAAAAGACGCATGGTTCAATGACACTAGAGCAAAAGGGAAAGGAATTAAAAATATTCAAACAACTCCAAGCAAATCTGATCGACATGCCATCCTTTCTAGCTACAGGACACCTACCTGACTGTCTAGTGTCCAGAATCCAATGTCCTTTCTGAGGAGAGGGCAAGGGGTGCGTGCCATCTCTACATGGCTATTTGGATGTGGAATAGAATACGGCAGAAATGGTTTGTTGCCACCAAAAATTTGAGCTCACCCTCCGTAAGGTAAGACGGTCAGCAAGAACTACATTTCCAAGCCCACCTTATCGGATGGGGCCAGGACCAGTTCTCTCCACGGGGGTGAGAATGGAAGTGAGCAGTCCTTTCTGGGCTGGGTCATTGAAGAGGGAGTTTGCCTTTTCCCTGCTCTCCTGCCCTCTCCAGGGGCTAAGAAAGAGTCTGAGACCTGCAGGATACCAGAATCACAACAAGGAAACCAACGGCCCGAATCTCTGACTCAACCAAGGGAAGGAAAGCTGCCTACTGACGAGAAATAAACTGCACTGGACGGCCACTGCCGGTAAATGAACCTCTAATGTGTTACTACAATAAAGACGTGGACTTGTTTATGTTATTCTAATCAATCAGCGCGGGGAACATTTCAGTGGGGCCTCAAAACAAGTCATTAACGCTCAGCTTTAGAAAAGAATCACTGCGGATCGGGAGAAAACATATCCTGTTTCTGCTTTTAGCTCCATATCTCTACATAATACATCGCAATTTACTGAGTTAATTTAGGCAATATCTATTGACTTCCTGCTATGAAAGATGATGAAAGATGAAAACGTAGCATTTAGTTCACTTAATCTTTCCTTTCCTTCTGTCTCCCAATGTTTAAAAATTATACTATTTATTGGTTACATTTGTAATTTTAAATACTAGCCTTTAAAAAAAAAAAGAAAGAAAGACCATCTTTTGAGTATTTTTAACTTTATAATAAAATTGAGAGGGAGGTACAGAGATTTCCCCTATATACCCTGTCCCCACACATGCATGGCCTCCCCCATTACCAACATCGCTCACCTGAATGGTAAATTTTTTGTACTTTGTATTTTGCCTTAAAGTGCTTTGATTCTGCCTTTATACTCAATTGATCATTGGGGATAGAATTCTATATTCATAATTTTTTTTCATACGATGAAGTCATCATCCTTTGTGTTCTAGCCTGTTTATGTGCATGAGTCACCTGGAGATCTTACTAAAAGGCATATTCTCACTGGTGGGCCGGGGGTGGGGCCTGAGGCTCTGCATGGCTAAGAAGCCCCCAGATGATGATCCTGCCGCTGGTCTGAGGACCATGCTGGAGTCGTGTTTCCAGCATCCAAGGCTACTGCTGAGAAGTCTGCTATTAGCCTAATTCAGATCCTCCTGAATTAGTAGTGTTCTTCTCTCTGGTATCTTTCAACATATTGCTCCTGTTTTTAATGTTTGGAAATTTCAGGAGAATGAGGGTTTAACTCTTTAATTAATCATTGCCTTCTGCACTTGGTAGGCCATTTCAATCTGAGGGTTTGTGTCTCTCTTCAGTTTTTGGAATGTTCTATTATCTCCTTGATAATTTCCTTCCTTTTCCCCTGGCATTTTCTTTGGCTTTACTTCCCGAGCCTCCTGTTGCTCATATGTTGGAGTCTTTTCTTTTCCCAGCTTTACTGAGATATAATTGACATATAACTTTGTATAAGTTTAAGATGTACAACCTGTTGATTTGACCCAGTTATATACTGCAAAATGATTCCCACCTTAGTGTTAGCTAACACCTCCATTATGTCATATTATTACTGTTTCTTTTTGTGTGTATGATGAGAACATGTAAGATTTACTCTCTGGCAAGTTTCAAGTATATAATACAGTACTAGAGGCTGGGTGCATGAAAATTCATGCACTGTGGGGGAGGGGGGTCCCTCAGCTCAGCCTGCGCCCTCTTGCACTCCAGGACCCCTCAGGGGATGTCCACCTGCCGGCTTAGGCCTGCTCCCCAGGGGATCAGGCCTAAACTGGCAGTCAGACATCCCTCTGGCAGCCTGGGAGCAGGCTTAAGCTGCAGTCGGACATCCTTAGCGCTGCTGAGGAGGCGGGAGAGGCTCCCACCACCACTGCCATGCTCACAGCCGTCAGCCCGGCTTGTGGCTGAGCGGAGCTCCCCCTGTGGGAGTGCACTGACCACCAGGGACCAGCTCCTGCGTTGAGCATCTGCCCCCTGGTGGTCAGTGCATGTCATAGCGACCAGTCATTCCCGGGAGTTCAGCCGTTAGGGTCAATTTGCATATTACTCTTTATTATGTAGGACTAGAGGCCTGGTGCATGAAAATTCATGCACTGGAGGGGGGGTCCCTCAGCCCAGCCTGCCCCCTCTCACAGTCCGGGAGCCCTCAGGGGCGGGAGGCGATCCGGCGATCAGGGGAAGGCAATGCCCCCATCACACCTCTGCTGCTGCCACTGCCGGCAGTGCAAGCCTCGGCCGGCCCTGGTTGCCTGAGCCTCGGGCAGCCCTGGGTGGCTGGGCAGCCACCATCCAAGGCTTGCCTGCACCTCGGGCCGGCCCTGGGCAGCTGACAGGACTGGGGGACTCTGGAGGCAGGCGTGCAGAGCGGCCGGACCTGCATGGGGGCGGGCCTGGCTGTGCCGTGTACCTGCCACCCTGGTGGGGCTGAGGGGACTGGGCGCTGCCATCTTGTGGCTGTGGGCGCCACCATCATTGAGGGCATGGCAGTCAATTAGCATATTCCCTCTTTATTAGATAGGATTATTAACTATAATCACCTTGCTGCACATTAGATCCCAGAACTCATTCATCTTATAACTGGAAGTTTGTTTCCTGTGACCAATATCTCTTCATTTTCCACAATCCCCAGCCACTGGTAACCACCATTCTACTCTCTGTTTCTATGAGTTAAGATATTTTAGGTTCTACATGAAAGTGATATCACACAGTATGTCTTTTCTGTCTGACTTATTTCACTTAGCATAATGCCCTCAAGGTCCATCCATGTTGTCACAAATGGCAGGATTTCCTTCTTTCTCATGGCTGAAAAAACACACACAACATATCTATAATATTTTCTTGATCCATTAGTCCACTGATGGACAATTAGCCTGTTCCCGTCTTTTGGCTATTGTGAATAATGCTGCAATAAACACGGGAGTGCAGCTATCTCCTCGAGATCCTGTTGTAATTTTCTTTGGATAAATACCCAGAAGTGGAATTGCTGGGTCATGGTAGTTCTATTTTTAATTTTTTGAGGAACCTCCATTCTGTTTTCCCTAGTGACTGTATCAGAGCTTTTGGACTGGTCCTTCACTTCTCTTATCTTTTCTCTACTGTTTCCACCTCTTTCTCTTCTTGCTTTATGTTCTGTTAAATATCCTCAGCTTATTTTCCCCAAGCCCTTCTGTTGAACTTTTGGGTAGTTTATCTTTAATCTGTAAGAACTCATTCTTTTTTTATTATCTGATTTCATGTCATTTTAAAATGGACCTTATGAGTTCATGGATCTCTCTCAACATACTACTGAGAGCTGCTGTTTGTCCGAAGTTTCCTCGATTGTCTTCGTTTCCTCTGGGCTGGCTTTTTCTGTTTCTCTTGGCCTTTCTCTTTTGTGCTGCAAGTTTTCTCCACGTAGTTGGTGATTCCTGTCCATACTTAAGAATAAAGGATTAGGTGGATGGTGTGAGTTTTCCTTGATGTTGTATAAGATTGTTTTCCCTAATTTACTCTGTTTAATGATGTCAACATATATATGGTTTACATAACCATTTTCGTATTAACTAATATTAGGTTATTTCCATGTTTTTCAATACAGCGTTTCAATAAACGCCCTCAGATATACATACCCATATGGGCTGATACAATTATTTCAATAGAATAAATTCCTAAAAGTTGAGATGGCTGGTTGAAAGAAATACACATGATAAAACAATTTTTATTATGGAAAATGTCAAACATATGGAGAGCAAAAGGGAATAGAGTAATTATTCTCTTCATTTGACAGAGAGGCTGCAAGCCTTACGGACGTGATTAAAGGCCAGTCCTGAGCCTCCATGCCCTGACCCACTGCGCCCTCCTCTGGGATTATGTTGAAGCAGATGCCAGACCCCAAGTCTTGTCATCCAAATTAATACAAGTTCAGATTTTAGTAGCTACTTCCAGGTGCCTCCTTCCCAATCTTAGTAATTCCCTTCAACTCCAAGGAACTTCTATTTCTCTACATGTAGCCACGGTTATATTTTTCTATGAAAGGTTTTTTACCTTTTTCCTTGGTTGACGAGGGTAATCTCATTAAAATCTACCAGTAGTTCCCCAGCTTATCCGTATAGGATCTGGTCACTTACATGGGCAGAAAATTATAAAATCAATTTGAACAGTTTGGGAAGTGAATGAGGCCACTTCTAATGCTTTTAATCTGCTGCTCTAATTGCACACAAAGTGCCTACACACATTTCTCTCAATTAAAAATTCTAATTAGCAGATGGCATCTTTAAAATACCTCGGCGGTATTCCCTGGAGAGGTTGGGAATTCTATGCTGGTTTTCCCTTCCTAATCTGTAGGTAAAAGGATTCACTTATATCCTTCATCTATGAAATTCAAGGATTTAAAAAAGCACCTAGACCGTCAACAATAAAATAAATAATAAATAATAAAAAGAAAGAACTTAGAGCTTTCCTGACCCAACCTGCCCATTTGCTTACGAGGAGAAGAACTAGAGTGTTTCACCTTTCTCGGAGCCATCCTTAACTTCCTTTCTCACCCCTCTGGGTGCAGCCGGAGCCCAGGGGTCTGGGTTATCCATCTTTGTAGCCCTCACACCCAGCATGGTGCCTGGCACCCAGTAGGACCTCAGATACATTTGTTGAATGATGAATTTCTCAAGGTTACATAGCTAGTTAGTGTCAAAGATGAACTGACTCCTGACCCAGGACTCTCTCCTCTACTGTAAACTGCCCAGACTTTGGAGTAGGAAAGATCGGAATTAGAATCCGGGCTCTGCCACATACAAGATGGGCTCCCACATGCAAGGTTATTAACCCGCCTCAGCCTGTCTCTTTGTTTCTCCTTTCTCTTCTGTTATGCCTGAAGGCCATTCCAATTGGGCTCTCACCCCGACCACTCCACTGAATCAGGTTTTGTCCAGGTCACCAACTAGTGCCATATTGCAAAATTTGGCAGTCATTGGCTTTGACCGTGGGCAGATTCACACCCTCTCTCTCTCCAGGCTTCAGGACACCACTTCCTCTGGTTCCCCACCTGCTGCTCCTCTTTATCTCTCAGGCCTCTTCCCATTGGAGAGCTCAGTCCTCCAACCCTTCTTTTCACCGTCTACCCTGTCCCCTCAGGTAATGTCAGGCAGACGCCCGGCTTATAAACGCCCTACACAATGACAGTCCTCCCATTTACGGTCCCAGTTCAGAGCTCTCCCCTGAACTCTTGTCGACACCTGCCTCCTTGTCCTCTTATCCTGGAAGCCTGCCAGGCGCCTCAATATCGTGCCTAAGAGTGAACTTCTGACATTTCCTTCTAAACCTGCTCCTTCCACCATCTTCCTCACTGCCCTTCCTGTAGTTGCTCAGGCAAAACCTTGGTGTCATCCCTAAATCCTTTCTCTCAGATCCTATATCAGATCAGTCAGCAACTCTTGTCCTTTCTGCTTTCAAAACAGATCAAGAATCAACCAAGCACTTCTCATACTCTCCGCTGCAACCCCTGCCAGTCTTACCTGGCCTATTTCAACAGCTTCCTCACCTGTCTCCAGGCTCCACAATCTCGCCAAAATGCAAATTACATCATGTAACTCCTCCAGTGGTTTCCTGTCTTCCACTAAGCAAAACCCCAAATGCCTACCATGATCTATGGGCCTCATCCAATCGGGTCACCCTGACCACTGCCACCCTGACCTCGAATCCCACGCGCCCCTCAGCTAACCTTTGCTCAGCCACACTAGTGTCCTTGCTGTTCCAAAAATGCCTTTGCAGTCTCTGTTCCCTCTTTCTGGAATGATCGTCCCCCAGATAGTCACATGACTTATTCCTGTCATTTCCTCATGTTCCTCCTCAGTGTCACCTTGAAGAGCAGTTCTCTCTGACAATCTAAAATAGCAGTCCCCATCACCATCTGTTTACCTTTTTATTTTCTTTTTCTTCATTTTATTTAATATTTCTAGATTTTTTACTTTTTTCTTATTTCTTCATAGCACTTTTCACCTGACATATTACCTATTTATTTATTGCCTTCCTCCCCCACCACTGCTGTGTTCCCAGGGTCTGGAACAGTGTGTGACAATTAACAAGTGCCCTATACAGATGTTTGAGTGAATGGAAGAGCAAGCCTCTACTTAGTACAGACTAACCTGATGTATGTAAAGCACTTAGCAGAGTATGGGTACAGTATGAGTTACTCAATAAATCAGTAATAAAACCCTAGAAAAAAAGGGGGAAAGCTTGATAGCATATGTGCCCCAAAGAAGGAGAAATATATGATAGAAAAGCAATCTATATATATATAAAAGCCTAAGTGACCATTCCAACAGAATGACCGGAATGACCGGTTGACCAATCACTATGATGCGCACTGACCACGAGGGAGCAGACGTTCAAGGCAGGAGCTGCCCCCTGGTGGTCAGTGCGCGCCCACAGGCCTGCAGGGACCGGGCCTAAACCAGCAGTCAGACATCCCTCTTGCAATCGGGACCCCTCAGGGGATGTCCGACTGCCAGTTTAGGTCCCTGAGGTGTCCCAGATTATGAGAGGGTGCAGGCTGAGCTGAGGGACATGCCCCCCCCCCCCCCCCCCCGTGCCTGAATTTCATGCACTGGGCCTCTAGGTTACTAATAAACATGCTAACTTTTTCTTTTTAGTTTCAAATCAGAGTATGTTGCTTGAGACTAATGTGATACCTGATTCCTGGGACAATCCCAGTTTATATTTAAAATTTTTTTTTTACTTTTATAAAAACTAATTTTATTTTTGACATAGTTACAAAATATATCTATTCATGATAAAACTGATTAATAAATAAATATGCCTGAAAATTATATAATTTTTAAAAGTAGGTTTTATTTTTTAAAACAGTTTTAGGTTCACAGCAAAATTGAGCAGAAAGTAGATAGAGTAAATAAACCTCCCTCCTCCCCTGCCCCAGCATGACATCTCCCACCAGAGTGGTACTTTTGTTACAGCAGATGAATCTACATTGAGACTTCATTGTCATCAAAGGCCATCGTTTACATTAGGGCTTATTTTTTGTGTTGTACATTTTGATGTGCTTATTTTGATAAATGTATAATGACTTGTATCTCCCATTATAGTACCATACAGGATAGTTTCACTGCTCTAAAATTCCCCTGTGTTCTACCTTTTCATCCTCTCCCCTCCCCTAACTCTTAGCAACCATTGATCTTATCACCGTCCCCACAGTTTTGCCTTTTGTAGAATGGCACAGAATTGGACATACAGTATGTGGCCTTTTCAGATTGGCTTCTTTCACTTAGTAGTAAGTATTTAAGTTTCCCTCGTATCTTTTCATGGCTTGATATCTCTCTCTCTCTCTCTCTTTTTTTTTTAGTGCTAAGTAATATTCCATTGTCTGGATATAACACCCATTTATTTATCCATTGCTTCCAAGTTTTGGCAATTATGAATAAAGTTGTTATAGACATCCATGTTCATGTTTTTGTGTAGACACAAGTTTTAAACTCCTTTCAGTAAATATCAAGGAACACAATTGCTGGACCATATGTTTGGAAAGAGTATGTTTAGTTTTGTTAAGAAACTGCTGAACTGTCTTCCAAGAAAATTTATATAATTTTTAAATACATTTTTACTGATTTCAGAGAGGCAGGGAGAGGGAGAGAGAGACAGAAACATCAATGATGAGAGAAAATCATCGATTGGCTGCCTCCTGAACACACACCGCCCCTACTTCCCCCCGCTCCACTGGGGACCAAGCTTGTAACTTGGGCATGTGCCCTGACCAGGAATCGAACTGTGACCTCTTGGTTCATAGGTCAAATGCTCAACCACTGAGCTATGCAGGGGCCAGGCAATTTATGTAATTTTAATAGGCTTAGTGTTTTCTTTTATTCTCAAAAGCATCCAAGTTTGGGTGATAAATTGAATGGTCACTCTACTTAAGACAGATAATCTCTCCTGAATTACAGAAAAACAGTATGTCACCCTTGCAATTCTGTAGTTGTATTTCTTTGAACCAAATCAAAATGAATCATAAATAGCCCTGAGCTCGTGAGGACTGCGGGGGCAGAAGGAGAGGGCAAGTGAACCGACTCGCCTTGTCCTTGCAGGGAAATCAGCACAACGAGGTTAAGAGGCTCTGCAGGCCCGGCAGCCCCCTGCACAGCAGGAGTGCAATCAGATCTCTGCAAACTCCATTGAACGTGCCACCGTCTCTGGACCAAAATCTTTTTCTATTGTCCAATTAGTTAGGGTTCTTTAGTTTCTAAGACTGGCACTTGATGGGTTTAACGTGGAAGTGTGTCGGTCCTGAGAGGGGCAGTGGCCGCTAATTGGAGGGACGCCCCTGACAGTTGTCCCAGCCTGGGCTGTGCAGGCGTTCCCCACCTGGCCTGCCCTCCGCAGCCTGCACCGTGCCTGGGGTCCTAGCGGCTGCCTTGGTTCCCCACTCAGGGCAGAACACAGAGGTCTGGAAACCACTAGGAAGTGATGATTATGGGGCTGAGGAGGCGCTTGATGCTGTGCCCTGCTGCCTTTCCAGACTGCCCCGCCACGGGGGCGGCTGCCGGCCTCACGGAATTAGCACTGGCAACATCCCTTGGCTAACACACCACGTACCCAGGCCCCAGGCCAATCAAAAGCACTCAGATGGCATTTCCTATGTTGCAGGGATTCTTCTACTCACTTAAGTATTATTTAATCCCTATACCAATGCTATGGAAGTACGTGTCTTCAGCTTTAAGTGGAGGAAACCAGGGAACAGATAAGTCAAGTGCCTTTCCCAGGGTCACAGAGCAGATAAGCGGAGGGGCTGGGATTTGAACTTGCAGTCTGTTTTTTCCAGGATCTGGTTTAATGATGAAGCTATGGATCTGGTCTCTTCAATGGGCCAGCAATGTCTGAATTTTCCCCAGTTAAGCTAATGGGTTCATTGGATCTCTCTGTCATCATTTCTCCCATTTAAGGGAGTATTTTGCAAACAGTTAAAGCACATTAATTTGGATCTAAATAACTTGACATAAATTGCAGGCCTCTCCAACTCAATTTCCTTCCCTATAACAGGGGTGGGTATAGTATCGACATTTGTTGCAAGAATAAAAGATGTTATAAAGTGTGGAGTCTTTGTATCAAGAAACTGCCATAGCCCTGGCTGGTTTGGCTCAGTGGATAGAGCGTATGTCTGCGGACTGAAAGGTCCCAGGTTCGATTCCGGTCAAGGTAACATGCCTGGGTTGCAGGCTCAATCCCCAGTAGGGGGCATTCGGGAGGCAGCCGGTCAATGATTATCTCTGAATTTCTCATCATTGATGTTTCTATCTCTCTCTCCCTCGACCTTCCTCTCTGAAATCAATAAAAAAGAAACTGCCATAATCATACTAGTTTCTACTACTATTATTTTATTGTTACTGTTATTTTTAGGCTGGAATGGAACTTTCCCTTTGCAGTATCCATGACGAATTTGTAAAATGGTGCAAACAGTACTTTCAGTACTTAGGGTACCTTTAAGGGATATTTTAAATACTTTAAAAGCATTTGTTCATGTGTCAATAATCACCATGCAAATTACAAGTCATGCATTAAAATTCCTTATGACACACTGCAAAGGACCTTATCAACTCTTTGTTGGCTCAGTTCCTGTTATTAAAAGGGGTTGAAAGTAATATAAATATAATAAGTTGGCTTTCTAGCAATTTATTATATTTACACATATACTTCCATGCAGTAAGGCAGCTGTAGAAAAATTGATGACATTATAAGAAAAAACGGAACGGGAACTAATAAGGTAAAATTCAAGTGTAGAATTCCCTGTTGAACATCCCAGCCAACACTCACAGCTGCTCACCTGGGCTCCCAGTCCACACCTGACATACACACAGGGTCCCCCATTATTGTGCACGAAGGGAACTCTCACACAGGGTAGCTTTACTATCAGTGCCCAGTGATGGCAAAAGACATAGGATTACTAAAAGATAGAATTAATTCAGTGACACGTTAAAAAATTAAATTGTTTTAATTATACGAGCAGCTACACACAGCTGGAAAACACCTAAGGCCATGTGCTCAGGATAAACTATTTATTCAGTCTGTGGAGAATGCTTGTTATCTGTGTGGGTGGTTTCGAGGATGGACCCTCAATAGACAGGAGTCTCTGCTTTCCCACCTGCCATTGCCCACCCAGGGCCTTGGCCCTCAGTGAAGCCCATGGTCTGTTCTCCAGTCAGACTGGGAGACACCTTTGGGGTCTCTGTGCAGCTTCTCACAGTTCTCCTTTCCCTGGAATTGCTTTTCTGTCATCCACACGATCGTCGGGTTATCCCCCTTACCCATGATAAGGTACAGTTCTCTTTGCAGAAATTTAGAAATTGGACTAAGATTTCAATTCTAATCTGGGTTGGCTTCATGTGGAGAATCAAAAATCACCCTAGCCAGCTTGCTCAAATGGGCTTGGTGGGAGATGGGCTAACTGGCACAGGGCGGCTGACACAGAGAAACAAAGGGCGGGTGAGAGAGAGTACGACAAAAACAATCACCGGCCTGGATGCTTGCTAGCTTTCCGGTCCCTTCTTTGACTGGATGCATGTTCTTGGGATCCATAGGACACTTACATGTTCTGTTAATACTTCTTGCCTCCACTTTCTGCCCTCCTTAATCTAGCTTGAGTTGGTTTCTATTACTTACAACCCATCATTCTAACCAATTCAAACAAGAACACAGGATCATGTTGGGCAGGAGACATCTGCTAACTCAAATAAGATGCTTGCAAAGAGCCAAAAAGCACTGAGCCTTTTTTTTGTTTTTATTATTTACTAGAGGCCCGGTGCACAAAAATTTGTGCACTGAGGGGGGGGGGGGAAGTCCCTCAGCCCAGCCTGCCCCTCTCACAGTCTGGGAGCCCTCAGGGGATGTCCTACTGATGGCTTAGGCCTGCTCAGGGGGAGCAGACCTAAGCTGCAGTCTGGCCTCCCTCTGCAGGAAGTGACGGGCCCATCAGGGGAAGGCACCGCCCCCATTACCACCTCACTGCTGCTGTCTCTGGCCTCCCTCTGAGGGAGGTGACCTGGTGATCAGGGGAAGGTGATGCCCCCATCACGACTCTGCTGCTGCCACCGCCAGCCGCACAAGCCTTGGCCGGCCCTCGTTGCCTGAACCTTGGGCCGGCTTCCCTGAGCCTCTGGCCGGCCCTGGGCAGTGGCTGCTGCCTTCGGCAGCTTGCCTGAGACTCAGGCAGCCACTGGGGCTTTGTCCAGAAGGACATCCGGATGGTTGTCCGGAAGACGTCTGGTCTAATTAGCATACTACCCTTTTATTAGTATAGATTAGGAGTTTAGTCTGTCTCTCCCTTTAGATTCTAAACACAATAATGGCAGAGATCGAGCCTCCACTATAGTTGGTAATCCTCAGGGTGCTTTGCATAACGCAGGAAGCCCCCTGCCAATTTGCATTCATGATGGTGATTTTTCAATGTCCTGAATCGTACCATTTGGACTCAGATGTAAAATTATTTTCAAGGCTAAAAGAGACCAAATTTGAAAACGGGATATTTAAGTCCATTTACCAATGAATGACCTTCAACAAAGAGGCTTCTACATGTCACGGAAGATGCGGGTCAAAGTTGTCACGGCCTCAGAGAAAAGGCAGGCGTCTGAAGAGCTCTCCTGCTCTGGCTGGTGAGACACGCTCTTCCTCCCTCCTCAGCAGTCTACACACTTTCTGACGTATTATGATCTTTGAAGTTATACAAGATAATTGTGAGCCTTTCTAAGTTCACAGTCTGGACTGAGACTTCTTCAGTCCTTCGGGTAGACAGAGCAATCTGAATGCGAGGGTATCCTTTGTGTTGAGCTGTCTTTTGTACCTGGCCTGGATTCGGTGTCATTATCATAAAAACCACCATTTTGCCTTTGTCTCAGGTTAACCCGCGAGACTTGGACCCGGCAATCTCTCTGACCAGCTGGCTCACTACCGCAGCAGAATGAGAGTGAGGTATTCTTAGTCAGGGCTCCATCTACCTGGGGGCTGTGAAGTCGCTGCCAGAGACAGGTGGTGGGTTGCCTTTTCTGTCCTCACTTCGCTTTCTCTAGGAAGTGTTCCCACCCAGGGATGCTGCTGAAGGAACAGCCCAGCATGCTTTGGTTAGGGAAGGAGACTGGGAGAGAGAGAGCCGAAGGGAGGGAGAGGACCCAGAGGGAGAGCTCAGTGGTGGCTTCCAGGGTCACAGAGCCATTCCCAGGGCAGGGCCGCCTCCTCTGGGAGAGGCTCCACGGTGGGGATGACCAATGCCTCCTTCAGGAGCACGGGCTTCAGTGGGCTGGGGAGAGGGAGCCTTGAGAAGAATAACCTTAGAGTTTTTCCACATTAAATACACATCGTCATAGGCAAAAGGGAAAAAATAAGCATCAGAAGCTGTTGGTTCTCTTACAATACAACATTGAGGATTAAACCTTACAGTGAGGATCAGGAGAGAGCAAATGGCTTAGAATCAAAAGGTATCAATAAGAACCTGGGGTGCATAAGAAGGCTGCTAACGCGATTTGTGCCTCGGCTTCCTGAGCTATGAATGAAAGCAGTGCCAATGTCTGACCACTGGCTTCATAGGGTTATTCTGATTATAAAATGATATGAAGTATGTGGAAGAGATTGCAATTTAAAAGTTATTTTTTTTAAATCACTTGATGGAGTTAAATTCATTATCAAGTAAAAGTTATTTTTTTTTTAATTCACTTCCCAGAAGACACTTCTGAATCTTGTGAGAGTCTCTAGGGTAAGACTCAGTCGTTAGAGCACAGAGACCCGTGGGGAGTTAAATTCAGATGCTTAGCAACAGAGTACCCCTGCCCCCTCCCCTCTCCAACCCCACTTCCGCATGCTTTTCTCTCACATAAAAGAAACCCAGGAGCGGGTAGTCCCGGGCTGGAATGGCTACCCACAATGCTGCCTCTTTCCAGCTTTCCACTCTGCCGTGCTGAGGGCTTGACCCTCATCCTCACACTTCCCAACGGCAGCCTGAGCACCTGCCATCACGTCTGTATTCCAGGCAAGCAGAGGGAGCAGGGCAGAGAGCAAGAAAGGGCATGTATCCACTGAGTCAGTTCCTTCCAAAGAGCTTTCCTAGAATCCGTCTGGTGATTTCCACTTACAGCTCCTCAACCAAAACCGTGTCCCACTGACCACCGCCAGCTGTAAGGCAAGCCCAGAACCATCGGTTTGCTTTGGTGGTCGTTTATTTTGTTTTTTGGCTAGACACCTTGCTACCCACGCCCCCCCCCAAAACCTGGCTTCTCTTTGTAATTAAGAAGGGGAGAATGAATAATAAGTAGGTCTCTGATTACTAGAATATTGATTCATTTTTGTCATTTTCAATTTCTAAGGTAGGTTAAAGCTGGGCATCTTGGCAATAAAAACAACAACAACAACAACAAAAAACCAACAAATAAGCAAACACCGAAGCTCAACAGCCTTGGCCAGGGTCCTGGCTGCAGGGCTGGAATGAGGTCCAAGCTTTCCCTGTCCCCCGTCAGGTGCTTTACTCAGAGGGCCCCCCCACGTCCGGTTTCAGATGCAATCATCCAAGGGCTGGGACCGCGGCGGGGTCGGCAGCGCACCGGCCCCCAAAGGTGTCCATGCCCTAACCTGGGACGTGTGCAGGCGTTACCTTACACGAAGGCATGATGTGGGTGTGAGCAAGGGATGGGCCTTGAGATGGAGAGATTACCCGGGATTATCTGAGTCCGCCCAACCTAACCCCATGAGTCCTCAAGCGTGGAGCATGTTTTCCAGCTGCGCCAGAGATGAGCCTGAAAGAGGAGGAGAGACGGGAAGCACAGGAGGGACTTGACCCCGCATTGCTGACTCTGAAGAAGGTCTGTGTGTGTGTGTGCGTGTTGTGTGAGTGTGTGTGCGTGTGTGTGCGTGCGTGTGTGCGTGCGTGTGTGTGTGTGTGTGTGTGTGTGTGTGTATGAGCCCAAAACTACAAGTGGCCTCCAGAACCCGGGAACAGCCTCACTGGCAGCCAGCGTGGAGATGGGGACCTGCGTCTGACAACTGCAAGGTCCTGGATTCTGCCCTCGACTCGAATGAGCAAAGAGACGGGCCTCCGTCAGGGCCTCCAGGAGACAGAGCCCGGCCCGCACCTTCCTGTCAGCTCCCGAGTCCCGTGTCCGCTTCTGATGTACAGAACCATAAGGTAATAAAGTTTTGATGTTTTACGCTGCTACATTTGTGATGATGTTACAGCAGCAGCAGCAGCAGGGAACTGCTGCAAGTGGATTGACAGAGGCTGCAAGCTCTCCTCACTGTTTTCCATGTTGTAAGCAAGCGTATCGGTGAAATGTCTGCTTACCTGCACAGGAGCAGCATCTGACAAACGAACAGGTGGGAGCCACGAAAGGGTGGAAGGCGGTCAGGATGCCTGAGCCCCCAGGGAGGAGCAGAGCCACGTTTTAATCATACGATAGCTCAGCCTTGGCGCCAGGCGGGCAAGTTAAATGAATGAATGCGGCTGTAGGTGCGACTGCTCAGCGGTGGGACCGTGGTACGAACGGGACAGCGCACGCCACGTCCAAAGACCTTCGAATGCAATCTGAGTTAAAACAAGCAGCAGCCAAGCAACATCTGCTTAAGGGCCAAATTCTGCCCCTGCATCACCCCCAGTTTCCGTTAGGACCACCAGAGGGCGCAGAAAACGATGAGAAGAAAACGTGGGAAGACGTGGGTAAAATGGGAAAGTGGATGAAATAGGAAGGACGAAGGAAAGGATGGGGGAAGAAATGAAGCCCTGGCAGAGAAAGGACAGGGGTGTGTGCTGATGAGGCTGCGGGTACCGCCACCATTTGGCCAGCCTTGTGTGAGGTGCTCCAGTTAGAACATCCTGCTCCCTGGGACCCCCAGCCTCCTCAAAGCCCACTGGCTCTTTTCTCTGGGCAAACAAGGCCACTTCAGATCTCATGGGAGGAGACGTAGCTGGCGTCTCCTTTGTTACAGGAGCTGCTGAGGCAGGACAGCGGTGGCTGTAGCTCCGAAGCGCTCAGGGCTGGGGTGACCAGCGCTCTCAAAACAGGAGCACAGAGGTAGACAGACAGGGGCAAGGTGAAGGGGGGCAGACAGGGGCATCACAGGGACAAGACTGCAATGTCTACATTACCCAGGTAGGTGTACAAAAAAGCAAATTCTAAGTTCCAGAGCAACCTGTAGGTCGACACCAACCCAACCCACTGCAGGCCATCGCAGGCTGCTTGCAATCTCCTCTTTAAGGCGGAGCACAGAGAGTATTCCTGAAGGCAGCGGTCCGTCGCCTTGCTAGACGGCGGCAGGTTTGGGGAAGAAAGGGGTAGGCCTTTTCTGTCATTGTCCAACCGCCCGGCATTCTCCAGGGGCCCTGTCGGTGTGTAGGGCAGTGTTAGCTGAAGTACATACTTCTGTGGAGAGTCAGACGCTCAGCCAGGCTTCTGCACTGTTTGTCCGCTTGAACTCTGCCCCTCTCTTGTCCAACAAAGTCTGAACCCCACAAATATTTCACTCCCTGCCACCGTGGCCCAATGAGTCATCAACTCCACGCTTGTCAGGCAACAGGACATGGTCTGTACATTTTAATTTCTGAACTCTCCCACAACTTCTCAACTCCCTCCGTGGTCTTGGCCTCCCTGGCCTGTAAGTGACCTCTCATGGTGTGGTAAAAGGGGGTAAATGCAGAGCTAAGTACCTTTCAAATCCAAACCAATCAATAAACACAGTATGTGTGGGTGGGAAGAAGAGAGACCTAGAGGACGTTTCAAATACATTTGTAATTTTAAAAAAAGGAAACACCTTGACGAGGATATCAACATGGAAAGGAGGCTTACGTTAGGACAAAGAAGATACATTTTCTAATTTCTTTTGTGTGCCTTGCTTCCCAGGATTGCTGCAAAAATTGGAACTGAATTTTCCCATCATGTATTATTATAGGCTTTGGATTCTAAAGAGCCAGCACCAAATCTGGAGTCTGGTATGCATAAGATGTATGAACTTGAGGCATGCCACTTAAAGGCTCTGAGGCTCAGTCTTCTTATCTGAAAAATGGGAATATAATAACTATACCTGTCCTGCTGATAAGGTTGTTACAAGGTACAAACTAGGTGAGGCGTGTATGGTGTTGTCTATATTGGACCGAATAATCTTTGGGTTATGGTACAGGCTAGAAATTAGTCCTCACCTGGCCTGCTTTGATGAATTTAACCATTTATTTAGTTATTTCAAAATGTCATACACTGTACTTATAACCAAAAGTGCTGCACAGAGGCCGGCCAATGTGGCCAGTGGTTGAGTGTTGACCTATGAACCAGGAGGTCATGGTTCCATTCCAGGTCAGGGCACATGCCCGGGTTGCAGGCTCCATCCCCAGTGTTGGGTGTGCATGAGGCAGCTGATCTATGGTTCCCTCTCATCATTGATGATTCTATATTTCTCTCCCTCTTCCTTCCTCTCTGAAATCAATAAAAATATTTAAAACAAACAAAAAAATTGCTCCACAGATATTAATTTCTAAGGAATTAAGGAATAAAAATAATAAGCTCTGTGACAAATGATGCAGCATCTAGCCATCAGCCATCTTTCCCTACAGGTCAGACTGATTTCTTCTTCCCTTCCTTTTAATCATTCTCTGAAACTGTCCTCCTCCTCTGTCTCCAATTCACCTTGGATCATTCATTTTCCTTATTTTATTTTATTTTTTAACCTCTTCTGTACTCACTTTGTCCCTATATTGTCCTACAAGTGCCCTTCAATTAATTCATGAATGTTGGTTCTTATTAGAAATGATACAAAGGGAATTCATGTGATGGTAGAGGACTGGATAAACTTCAAGTCATTCTCCATTCATTCACTCATTTTGCAAATATTTATGGAACTCCAGATATATGTGTGGCATTGTGGTAAGCACTAGGGAAATAGCATGAATAAAAGAGATAAGATCTTTGCCCTTGTGGATCTCACTGAGGAGTTTACAAGACAAGTGACCCCATGTATACGGTGAGTACTGTGAAGGGCTGTAAAGGGAGCAAGAGTGAAGACAGAGGAGTTAGGCAAGTGAGCATCAGTTACCTGGGAAAAGCATTCTAGACAGAGTCAATAGCAAGTTCAAAGGTGCTGAGGTAGGAGGAAGGTTTTACTGCCTTCCACCAGGAGGCAATGCTTTACTGGACACCTCACAGATGTGTGGCTATACTCTACTGCTGTGGACACATATACATGTGCACATACACGTATCCTATAGATATTACATACGCATATATGTATAAATATATATAATTACGGACATGACTATCTTAAAACCTGATCACAAGTAATGTTAAATCCTCAGCTATGAGAAGATTAGTGTTGACATATTCTGCCTTCAGATAATGTTCATTAAACATACAGCTTTGTGAGAAAAGAAAGATGTTTGGAAAAATAATCCGCTGGATATCTTTTGGATCTCTAATCAGCTATTAGATCTTGGTGACAGATTTTAAGGGACAAGGTCACAGCTGCTTGTAACGCTGCCACACAGTGGTTCCCAGCAGATCGTGGGGCTTTCAAAATGAGCATTAATATTTTAAACATAATGTAATATAATCTGTGTACTTTTCTATTTTAGCTTATAGAGTTTCAGAATCAATCTTTTTTTCTGTGTGTTTTTTCTCTCTCCAACCATTAAACTATTTTGTTACATAAATAAGTCTGGGTGACCTTTTTGTTCCTGGAACAAAAATCTTAATTATGTGCTATTATGAAATTTTTAAGACAAGGAGAGACAAGGCTTTTGAAAGATTCCATGAAATCTTTATTAGGGCAAAACCTATGTACCATGAAATGGTAAATTTGAAACATTTCAATTTTTCTTTTAATCTTTGCTGTTTAGACAGGTGTCGGCTTTCTCTTTCTTCACCTGTCTTAATTCTCTAAACTTTGAATGCCTGCTCTGTGTAAGGCATGGTTTTGGGGAAGAGAGATGGGGCGGCAAGGGCATGAGGAGAAGTGATCTATGCTGAGGCTAGAATGGAACTGTTCAGAGAGTTTTTAAGAAATATCACATAGTTCAGACAATCATGCACTTTGCCCCTGATATTTCCCCCTGATATTTCCACCACCCACAGTTGAAACTGATATGAAATATTGAATGTAAACTGTAACTGAAAAAAATCTAAAAGTGTAAAAAAGGAAGGAAGGAAGGAAGGAAGGAAGGAAGGAAGGAAGGAAGGAAGGAAGGAAGGAAGGTCACATAGCTCATTGTGGATAGACAGCTCTGAGTGTGGATTCCTGCAGAAATGTGGGAGAAAATGTCTAGAAAGATTACGAAAAAAATATCATGAAAGGCCGTGAATAGTACAACAGAGGAGATTGTTTACAAACTATTCAACTCTCATGAAGGTTTTTAAGGAAAAAAGTGAAGTGACAGAATTGGTGTTTGCCTTCCAGGTGATTTTCATAAGTTAGATGTTTATTGTATTATTTAGGCCTCACCTAGATATCCCTTACCCCCCACCTTGCCTGATTCGCTGTTTTTCTCTTCTAGTCCTGGACAAAGAATAGCACAGAGCAAACAGAGAAGCGACAAATGTCTCATCCTTTATGCATAAAATGAGGAGGTCCTGCAGGAAAATTAATTTACATTGAGTTCAAACACACACTCATATTCAACTCTGACTAACGGATCCTGCTGCTTCGCCCATGGAAGAGTTTAACAAAAACCAAGGTGGGGAGATGAATTTACAACACAACTTGGTCTTTTATCTGAACTGAGATATTGATATATCCAAAGAGACATTTAAAATCAATGTCACGTCTACATTCAAAACAGGTCCACTTCCCAGCATGTTAGGGCTAGACCTCACTATTAAAGCAAGTGCTGTTTATGCCTGGATATGTAATATATAAGGGTCAGTGGGGGGGAAAAGGAGACATATGTACTACTATTTGTAATACTTTAAACAATAAAATAATTTTTTTAAAAAAAAAAAAAGAATCAATATGTGTTCATTACCATGAATACGCTCAGCATTTTGTTAACACTGGATAGGTAGATAATAAACAGCTTTGGAGCTAAAACTTTAAAAAGTTGGGATCCAATTCATGTGTCTACTGGGAGTTGACAAATTTTATTTAGTTTTAAAATCAGAGTTCAATGGTAAATTCATTTTTATAGAAACAGAGCTTATAAAAGTGGAACCCTAGAAACACTGGTATTTTAAAAGTTAATCTCATATTACTCTCACCTTACTTTCTTTTCCCAAACTAAATGGTGCCCAATCGTGGCACTTGGTTTTTTTCAGTGGAGGTATAACTTACAGACTGTATATGCACAGGTTTTAAGTCATGATAACCGTGTATGTGTGTGTGTGTGTGTACATACATATCTTGTATCTATAACATAAAGGACATTTTCATCACCCTAGAAATTTCCTTTTTGCCCCTTCCCAGACAATATCCCCAGAGTTAACTGCTGTTGTGCCTTCTACCATCATGGATTAGACTAGCCTCTACTTGGACTTCACAAAAATGAAATCCCACAGCATATACTCATTTGTGTCTGGCTTCCTTGGCTCAACATAATTTACTTGAAATTCAGCTATATTCTTGTACCTTTCAAGGACTCAGAATTGTTTATTGTTGAGTAGTATCCCATTATATGAATATACCACAATCGGTTCATCTATTCTCTTATTGATGGGTATTTTGGTTGTTTCCATCACGGACAATGTTTTTGCCAGATCTCCCTGGGGTTTAAGACTTGACCAGAGAGGCATAAAAATTGACTGAGAATTCTAAGTTATAAGCACAGATTTTTTAAAATATAGATTGTTCCGGATACTGTACATTGCAAGTCCCTGGCAGAAAAGAACATATCTTTCTCACACTCGATAAAGCGTCTGACTCAGATTTATTAAGCATCCAATTAAAAATATTTGGTTCATCATGGTGCTAATGAATACAAAAGTGTGGAATGAATCCTACGTGAGGTTGTTAGTTTTTCTGGTGCAAAGAGCTCCATTCCCAGGTCTCAGAAAACAATAGGGACCCCTGAGCTGCTCACCGGTGCATGCTGTGGAGCCCAGAGGTAGTGGGAAGGTTTGTGTACATCACCTGGAAAAGCTCATCCCATCCAGCAGTGCAGCCCAAAGTGTATCGTCGTCAATTTGGGTGAATTATAAAGTCCTTTGAAAAGCAACTTATTCACATACCTACTTATCCAATATTGATAAAATGCTGGGGGTATTCATGGTAATTAACACATATTGATCCGTATATATTACATATACAGGGGTGGGCAAAAGTAAGTTAACAGTTGTAATACAAATAAATAATAGAATAATCAATAAGTAATAATACAAGAATAAACTGTTTTGCATATTCACAACAGTAAACCTACTTTTGCTCACCTTTAATCCTCACAACTCCGCCAAGTGGCTGTTGTTTTTCCCACATTTCAGGTGAAGAAACAAACTCAGTAAATTCAGGCCATGTGGTGAGTATCTAACAAAGCCAGAACTTGATCCCAGGGTGTCACATTCGAAAGCCCACCCATCCTCGTTGCACTCAGTCATCTCTGCACTCACTCGTCTTTATAACAGTAGTAGGCACCATAACTCCCAAACTTGAGGAATTGGATATAGATGCAACTGGCTTCCATGTGATCCATCCATAATTTTTGATTAGGAGGAATCTAAACCTCTTATATCTCACCAAAGGCACTGGCACAGAAACTGACCCAAAGCTCCCGTCAGCACCCAGCACCTGCAGGGAGCTTACTAGTAAATATACAGCAGAGACGTATCTGCTGTGCTCATAGGAACAGCTTTCCTCGGCGCTTCCGTGCGCAGCAGTCAAAACATTTCATCATGTCTAATTTTTTTCTACCTTAAAAATAAAATTGTGAGGTTTTGCTACTGCCTCTCAAATAAGACACACCCTTTAAAAATAGCAGAGAAGAGCAGATATTTTTAGGTTAACACACACACACACACACACACACACACACACACACACACACGGTGATATCTGATTCCAAAGACAGCTTTCTGTATTCATCTTGATTCAGTAGTAAGGACACCTGCAGAAAAATCATTTCTCTTCCCAAGGCAGTTTCTTATGAATTCGTCACAGGCATAAACAGATGCTAGGACAGAGGGTGAGCCAAGAGATCTGAAGAACTACTGGTGACTCTGATGCCTTGCACGTGCCCTGAGAAGGCATCTCCATAATCGGAAGACATATTCAAAACTAAGTGAGCCACTGCGGACAAGAACATTTCAGTATCAGAAAATCATTCTGCTTGGAGACAATCCAGGTTTCTTCCAAGCAGTAGTGGATGATCTGGCCACAGATGCAAGTGTTTTGTTGTTGTTGTTGTTAATCCTCACCTGAGAACATTTTCCCCCATTGATTTTTAGAGAGAGTGGAAAGGAGGGGGAGAGACACACATAGAGAGAAACGTTGATGTGAGAGAGACACATCGATTGGTTGCCTCCTGCAAACGCCCTGACTGGGGCCGGAGATGAAGCCTGCAACCAAGGTACATGCCATAGGCCGGAATCAAACCCAGGACCCTTCAGTCTGCAGGCTGACGCTCTATCCACTGAGCCAAACTGGCCAGGGCAAGGATGCAAGTTTTAATATTTGCACAACCACTTTCCAGTGTACAGGAGAAAACAAGCTATTCCACTGGGCTGTTTCACCCAAGTTTTAAAGATTCCTTAGGCCAGTGATCGGCAAGCTGTGACTCGTGAGCCACATGCGGCTCTTTGGCCCCTTGAGTGTGGCTCTTCCACAAAATACCACGTGCAGGCGCGCACATACAGTGCGATTGAAACCTCGTGGCCTGTGCGCAGAAGTCGGTTTTCGGCTCTCAAAAGAAATTTCAATCGTTGTACTGTTGATATTTGGCTCTGTTGACTAATGAGTTTGCTGACCACTGCCTTAGGCTGTATGAAATGGAAATAGAAGAAATGGATGATCGCTCTGGCTATTAATGGGTGCTAGATACCACACACCCTTCATTCTCTCTGACACCCTATTTGATTACGTGAAGTGTGGGGGCTGGGGCGACTCACCATGCCACTTGTCCTTTTCATAAGCATCTCTTCTGTGTTATGTAACGTCTTCAAAATATACATTTCATGCCTGAAGGTATTACATTTTATAGTTGTGCAGTGATTTGTTCAACCGCTGGCAACACTTTAGGAAGCGATCGTGTCAGTGTAACCGCGAGTGCAGAGAGACCGGCATCTCCTCCCTTCGTGGGCATGCGTGAGGAGATCATTGGTGCAACAATCCAGCAAACACTTCGCAATATAGGTCAAAATTTAACAAGATAACGCCCACGTCCTTCATGCCTTTTTATAATTAACATTTTGAGAAACAGCTTAAGTAACCTACCAGAGTAGAATTTCAAAGACGAGAAGGGATACTTCATGGTTGTTTGGATTGGCATTTCTGTGATTACTAATGAGCTGACCAGTTTTTAAAATGCATACAAGGCCATCTGGATTTTCTCTTTAGGAAATTGTTCATGCCCTCTGCTCAATTACCTAGTGTGTTCCTAGTGTTATTTAAAAATATCATATAAGTTATTTATGAAATGAGGGTACTACCCATTTAACTGTCAAACTTCATGACTCGGATGCCTGTTTCAATCTAAAACTAAAGGAGGAACCCAAAACAAGGAGGCAGTCAAGTGGAAAAGAAAAAAAGAAAGAAGAAGAAAAACAGAAAAGCCAAATTACTTTCATATTTATAGCTCAACATAAATTGCCACTTGAGCCTAAGTCAGAAAAGCATTTAGATACGTAATTCTCCAACCAGGAAGAATAAAGTGAATGAAGTCTTTTATAGGAACCCCTAAAGCACAGCCATTGATGCACACAATCCACAGAAATCTGTTGCAAGTGAAAAATACCAAATCGGCTCAAATATATCTGGATCTGGAACAAAACCAGGTCTCCTTTGGTCGGCAAGAACAAGCCAAAGCATTTACATCTTTGTTCAGTCCACACGCGGAAGACTGAAATCTTAAGGGGTAAATATGGGAAACCAGAGAGATGCTGGACACAGATGCAAAATGAGGGGTTTGTGGGCACAACTGTGGTGGACAGCCTGTCAGATTGTATGTAAACACAGTCGCAACAACTTCCACTGTGGTAAGAATTCTAATGTACCTGTGACCAAGTGCAGTTGTAGGTTATTACTCTGTGCAGAGGGACCGATACTTAGCACTTTTAGAAAAATACACACGTGAGTATTACTTAGTCCTTAGAGCTAGGGGTGATGGCCACTCTCAATAGTTGCCTTAGTTCTCCAATTACACTGTAAAGTTAACTGTGACTAGTTGTTTTATTCCTCCGAGGGGATATATCATTTAGTGATCAACGCCTTAACTTAAAAAAGTTAAGAAGGTCTTTGGAGACAGACTGATATCTAGTGTGCAAAGGCTGAGCAGAGAAGGAAATTAGCAAACATTCAGCTAACATGTTTTCAGGAGCAGGGATTCACAGTAATAAACGGAATCATTTCAAGCTTGAAGGAGGTTACCTGTGGGAGACTGCACAGATCGCGTCAGGGATCCCTGCCTAAAAATGGAGCTGCCTGTAGCATTTCTAGGTCAGCACAGATACAGAGGAGATGCTAAACTCGAACAAAATGAGAGGCTATCCTGAATCACTTATGAAGGGCTAAGAACGCCACAGAATTATGAAGTGTTAACAATGCTAACAAATTAGCAGGATACACAAAATCTAGGATATTATGTCCATGATATTGAACAGTATCATTTGTAAACCATGGAAAAAGGAGGGGAGACAATTAGATGTGCCAGTGGAGTCCTATCGTGTTCCTGGTAAGTCCTGTGCTCACCCAACTCACTAGGACAATCTATGTCCAAGGCTCCTCAGGCTCCCATAGTCTCTCAGCCATGACAACGTGTGAGCACTTACTAAATGCGTTCAATAGAGAAGTCAAGTCTTATCTGTATCCAGGAAGAAAATTATTTGGTCCGTTCTTCAAGGTCTTCAGAGAAAGACTTCATTTAGCCTCTCTTTGAGGTGAACGTCTGAGGATAAGGAATAACGAATAACCCAAAATTCGTCACAGAATCCTTAAACCTAATTTAAGACAATTGCCTCCCCTGTCCCCCAACACCCCCATGCCCTGTCACCCCCTATGAGAAGTGTTTACAACTCTAAAAATGACTGATGGGGGGATGGTCTTTTTCACTGATAACAGCTATTCCTTCCATGAGTACAACTCTGTGAATTGTCAGAGATCAGTCAGTGGGCAACCAGGCCGAAAGGCAGGAGCAGATGTTTGTCTCGGATGGTTTCAGAACAGTGCGGTCACTTAGAAGTTTCAAACCAGAGGCTGTGAACTGCAAGAGCACTTTTGTTTTCTTTTACTAAGAAGGCACATTTTCTTCTTTTTGCCACAAGCCTCAACACTCCCAGTTGTCTTATACTTTGTCCGGTTTACCCTTTATTGGTCATCCTTGTGTGGCCTAATACATTGCAATTTTGAAAATGAAGTGTGTCGTGCTTAGACTATATATTGCCTAACTATTATTGTTAGTCAATGTTTGTTTAAATGAAACCTATTTTTTTGTATATTCTTTGTATACTCAAAATATCAAATTCATTGATAGTATTGGTCAACTCTTCCACATCTTTGGTCTTTTTTGTTTGCCTGAGGTATCATTTTTCTGAGGGATGTGTGTTAATACCTCCCATTGTAATTATGAATTTGTCTATTTCTCCTTGTCATTTAATCAAATTTGGCTTTATTTACCTTGAGGGTTCAGGCTCAGAATTTTTAATCTTCCTGATGAATTATTCCTAAAAACATAGTTTTGCCTTAAAGTCTGTTTTGCATGATATTAATGTGGTTATATTGGCTCTCGTTTTAAAAATATCTTCCTAATTTATCATTTTATATCCCTTGGCTTTGTGTAAATTGGTTCGGGAGTCCCTCTTACAAACAATAGGTAGAATCTTTATCTTCTAACAGTTAAAAGTATGTTGTTGCCCTAGCTGGTTTGGCTCAGTGGATAGAGCGTCAGCCTATGAACTGAAGGTCCCAGGTTAGATTCCGGTCAAAGACACATGCCTGGGTTTCGGGCTCGACCCAGGAGGGAGCCGGTCAATGATTCTCTCTCATCATTAATGTTTCTATCTCTCTCTTCCTCTCCCTTCCTCTCTGAACTCAATAAAAAAATAAATTTTTAAAAAAGTACGCTGTTAACAAATTACATCTATGCTATAACTAGAGGCCCAGTGCATGAAATTCCTGCACCGGTAGGGTCCCTACTGGCTTCCAGCTGCTGGCTGGGGCCTCCCTTCCCCCAGCCACCTGCCTCCGCTGCTGGCTGGGGCAGGGCCAGCTGGGGGGAGGGGCCTTGGGTAGTTGGCCAGCCGGCCCCGCCCCCCTGGTCAAACTCCCGGTGGAACTTCTGGTTGAGGGGACACTTTGCACATTAGGCTTTTATTATATAGGATTACTAATTTAATCGGACCCATTTCTTCCATTATTTTTTCTATCTTGTCTTGGTATTCTCCTTTCTTGCTTACTATTAGATTGAATGCCTTAATTCTTATTTTACAATCAACTAATATGAAAGTTAGATGTTCTGTTTTTATGATTTTTGTGACTACATTAAATTGTTAAGATTCACTCAAACATAATCAACATTTCTACTCTCCTTCAGAAAAAAGCAAGGATCTTAGAATCTTTTAACTCCAATTACCACCTACCACACTTACCATACTCACTGGTTGTTATCTAGTGTTTTAATTCCATCTTGCTTTTAACCCCCACATCCCAGAGACATGATTATTGTTGTTAGTCAATGTTTGTTTAAATGAAACCTCTTATTTACCACTTTCTTTTCACACTGTTCATTATTACAACCCACTCTGATCCTCTGGGTTCTAACTCAATTCTCTAGTGAATATTTATTAAAAGCAAACTTGAAGAATCTGTATTATGCCCCCTGTTTGTGTGTGTGTGTGTGTGTGTGTGTGTGTGTGTGTGTGTGTGTGTGTGTTTTGTTGTTAATCTTCACCGAGGATATTTTTTCCATGGATTTTTAGAGAGAGTGGAAGGAAGGAGGGCAATAGAGAAAGAGAGAAAAAGAAACATTGATGTGAGAAAGACACATTGATTAGTTGCCTCCTGCACAATTCCTGACCCGGGCCAGGGATAGAAACTGCAACCCAGGTATGTGCCCTTGACTGGGAATAGAACTTAAATCCTTCAGTGTTCAGGCAAACGCTCTAACCAGTGAGCACACCAGCTAGGGCTATGCCCCTCATCCCCACTATTCAGACATTTTCACTCCTGATTAATTTACCCTATTTTTTGAATTTCACACAAATGGAAATCGTACAGTAGGTGCTCTTTTGTGTCTGGCTTCTTTCACTCAACATAATGTTTGTGAGATTACTGTTTTGATTACTAGTTTTTCCTCTCACTGTATACTCCATGCCATTATCAACCTTAAGTGATGGTTTACAGGGGACAGAATCCCAGGTTGATAGTTATTTTTTCTCCGCTTTTGAAGATGTTATTTCAATGTCTTTTCATCCTTATTGTTGCCAGAAAGAAGTTTGCTGCCAGATGAGTAGTTTTTTTCTTTGCTGGCCATTTGACCTTTTCTCTGTTATTTACTTTTCCCTCTTCCGGTTATATTTAAAATGGTCCTTTTTTCTTTGTTCTAAAATTTTCATGTTTTTATCGAGATGAGGATTTGCATTGGGCAATGCTAAGAGAATGGACAAAAGTCAAAAGGCCTCATGGTCTGAGGGCCTGTGACACTTTGGGTTAGATGATGTCCCCAGACTTCCACGTCACTTGGGGCAGATCTGGACCCTACCCCAGGACATGAAATGGGTTAGATGGATGAAGTTTTTCATGTCTCCTTTTTGAAAAAAGGGTGACCTTTGAGGAGCTCAGCTTTCTACGAGGTTTAAGTTTTAGCTCCCTGCTTGCACAGGTCTGACTGATCCCATCCTCTGTCTCTGCACGCATGGGAATTAGCTCGGGGTCTCCTTCCAGATCCAGTAGCTCCTTGGGCCCTAATCACAGCTTTCTTACCTGGCTCTTTTTTTAAAAAATATTTCTATTGATTTCAGAGAGGAAGAGAGAGATAGAAACATCAATGATGAGAGAGAACCCCTGATCGGCTGCCTCCCTCCCGCCCCCTCCCGCCCCCCACTAGGGATCAGCCTACAATCTGGGCACACAGAAATCAAACCGTGACTTCCTGGTTCCCAGGTCAATGCTCAACCACTGAGCCACGCCAGCCGGGCCTTATCTGGTTCCTTTGAGCTTTCACTTCCTTTCCCACACCTGGTGATTCTCTTTCTTGGATTTCAATTACGATGACATTTTAAAAAAGTATACTTTAGCCAACCTTCCTATTTATTTATGGTTAAAGGTAACTCTGTATGAGTTTTGCCCACCATGTTGCCAGAATCTGAATGTAATTCACTTTTTTATCATTTATCTGATTGGCCCTTTTGGGCTTTTGAGTGGCTAAGAGCCAGGGCTCTGGAGGGAATGGATCTGATTTGGAATCACTGCCTTAACTACTGACTCACTGTTTGATACATGGTAGGTTGTTTAACTTTCCTAAGCCTCAGTTTCCTCATCTCCAAAAAGAGGATGATAAAAATTCTTCCTGCAATAGGTTATGTGAAGTTAAAATATGCTAATAAGCATAAAGCACTTGGCACAGTACCTCAGTAAGCACTCATCAATAATCATTAACATTATGAAGCACTGCATAATGATGTTATTAAACTTAATAATTTGCCTACACCTTGATGCTACATAGAAACAGGAACATATCTTTCATGAGAAAGAACAAAACTGAGTAATAACTAAATATGATAATACTAGAGGCCTGGTGCATGAATTGTGCATGGGTGGGATCCCTCAGCCTGACTGGCGATCAGGGCCATTTGGGGTCATCTCGCCCAGTCCTGATCGGGGTCAATCAGGGCTGGCCGTTTTTTTGGGGGGGGGGGCGGGGGGGGAGGAGAGAGGGACGCGGGGAGGGGAGGGATCACGAGAGGTTGGCTGATCACGGGACATTGGCTGTGGGATTGCACTGACCACCAGGAGGCAGCTCTTGCGTTGAGCGTGTGCCCCCTGGTGGTCAGTGTGCATCATAGCAACCAGTCGACCAGTTGTTCATTGACTGGTGGTAACGGTCACTTAGGCTTTTATATATATAGATGGACTCTGTATAGGTGGGATATATAATGTTATTTTTTAAAAATATTGCCCAGCAAAAATGCCATGTTCTCACATTTTATATATTCTGAGCAGAACTTTCCAAAGTTTAGAGAAAATCCTGGGAAGTCAGAGAGAGAACATTGAGAGAGAATATTGTCATTTTGCTTCTCCCAGAACGTATGTCTGAGCTCTGGCTTCCTTTGTGGAGGAAGCTGCCGTGACAAACAGATGAGCAGTGTGCTTAGTGATGGGGCTGGTTTACACAGTGAAGACGTGTGAACTCCTTTAACTTGCTGCAGACCAGTAACAAACAGCCCACTGACTGGGTCTGAGGATCACACTTTGAATAGCACAGCTTTAGGGACACTTTAGTACTATCCTAAAAGTAGGATTATTGTTACATAGGAAGGAAAGTGCCTTTTCTTCATGAAAGGATGCTGGGGGCCTGAGTTAAATATCAGCTCACATAGAGAACAAAGCTACTTATGCTACATAATAAATAAGGTTTATTATTGGTTTATAATGAACCAATCACCATTTGCTGTGTTGTCCAGAGATACACTGGAGTCTTGACTATAGCTGAGTTTGGGATCTAGGTGGATCTACTCATTTATCATTTGTGGTCTAGGGGATCTGGTAAGGTGACCATGATCACTACAATTTTTATTTCTGCTATTTGGCCTCTAACAACTGTTTTGGTAGGAGGTGATAATTTTTCTCAATTAGTGTTTTGTTTTTTTCGTTATTTCCCCCCAAAACGCAGTGGTTGGACTGATTTCTTGTACTTCCAAAGTAGATCTAATAGTATTTTCTGTGTATTGTCAAAAGAAATTGGCTTGCTACTGTAAGATCAAATTGAGCATTAAATTTAATTCAGAAGCAATTTTTTAAGGCTTGAGATGGTACAGCAAGAAAATGAAACCTTACAGTGTAAATATTACTGACATTAAAAACATCCCAGATTTTGTTGATTCTATTTGAATTTTAGCCAAAACATTTGAAGATTAATTTAAGGACTGCAAAAAAACCCCAACAACATTTTGTGTGCCTGGCCTATTGCAAGGAGAATACACTAGATCTGCTCAAATAGTAAAGTTTAATTTTGGCCTTTAAAAAGCCTATCTAATAAGGAGGGAATATGCTAATTGACTGCTCACCCTCAAAGATGGCAGCACCCACAGCCAATGAGGAGGAAATATGCTAATTGACTGTCACACCCTCAAAGATGGCAGTACCCACAGCCACAAGATGGCGGCGCCCAGTCCCCTCAACCCTGCGGCACGCCCACCTCGGAAGTCCCCCAGTCCCCTCAGCCCACCAGCCGCCCAGGGCCAGCCTGAGGCACAGGTAAGCCTTGGATGGCAGCTGTCCAGCCACCCAGGGCCACCCGAGGCTCAGGTAACCAGGGCCGGCTGAGGCTTGCGCTGCCAGCAGTGGCAGCAGCAGAGGTGTGATGAGGGCATCGCCTTCCCCTGATCACCGGGTCACCTCCCACCCCTGAGGGCTCCCAGACTATGAGAGGGGGCAAGCCAGGTTGAGGGACCCCCCTCCAGTGCATGAATTTTCATGCACCAGGCCTCTAGTATAATATAATGATCTTTTAAAACACCAAATTAAAAATGATAAGGTTAAAAGCAATTACTCTGATAAAATAGTCTTAATAGACTTGAATACCATAGAAAAATATTTTAAAATTCACTGTCAATCTCAAAGTTTCCCTTGCTACTTGGAAAGTGATTGTTTTTTAGATTTTAAACAGAATTTAGTCACTTCACTATACATAAAAGCCTTCAGCTGTTCTTTGCTCTGGGCTTCAGTGGGGCCCATAGTCTGGGCCGGTCTATTTGTCAGTTGAACCCTTTCCACACACAAGTCTCCAGCCTATCTTATCCTGTACACATGAGTCATGTAAATTTGCAAGATTCTTAAAACCTGAATTATATATTCTTGCACTTTGGTTACAAACCTTTCTTTATACATTTAAGAAAAAGTATATCTCTATCTAGCTTGTGATTTTTCAGTTAGAAATGACTTGTTTTCCACAAGCACTCAAAATAGACTTGGAAATTAAAAAGATTCTGCTATTAAATTTCTCCTTCACTGTCACCAGCAAAGGAGATGTTATCAAAAGTCCTCTTCTAAAATGATTCCAAGTGAAAAGCTGTCTCTGTATTAGCACAGTTTTCATCAAGAGCCAACTTAAGATCCACTTTCCCTTTTCTGAAATAAAAAAACATTCTTAAATCCAAAAAGTTGAAAAGGTTAATATATTGGCCAATATTTGAGTTGCAAGGTAGCAAATAAGAACCCCCAACAACCCGTATATTAACCTTTTCTACTTTGCTTGACTAATATTGGTAGAAATATACTGGCTCCTATCATGTTGAGTTCACTGATTATTTGGTTCTAATTTTTTAAAAAATTGCTAGAGAGACTTGTCTGTCCATCCATCTGTCAACTTTCGGACCACTCTGAAGAAATCAAGGCCTTCTACATGCACAGCGTGGGGTCCTGTGGTTCCTGACACTCAGATGGACAGCTTTCTCCAAGATGAGAGAACAGCAGGTCTCTAGCTTTGCCAGAGACTGATTATCTCCACAGCACCCACTGACTTTTGTGAATGTAAAAGTCACCGGGATAAAATGTCAAGAAACACAAGCTACCCACTTTGGAAACAAATAGTACAGCCTCCCCTCAAAGTCAGATCCCAATAAAGTGTGTCTGGTGGCATTCACTGGACAGCAAGGGAGTGTTTTCTGGTGGTGGTGTTCCCTTCCCAGTGACATTATCCACACAAAGTGCACATCAGATGCAACTCCCCAAGCTCTGGATTCCAGAGTCTCCCTTCCAAGCACCCGCTCCTGGCTTCTGTACTTCCAACAGCCACCTCTCAGTTCCAGGGGCACGGCCTGCGGCTGAACGATGGAGCTCACACCCGAGTGCAGTTCATCACAAGAGCCGTGGAAGCACAATTCTGTCCCCGCGGCAACGCTTTGAAACCCACCAACAACCGAGATGATGTTAACACCGAATGACAACCTCCTTTCAAGAACTTTATGAATATGAATACCCTGATCAAAGATGAATATTTAAAAACAAAGAGTATGCCTTCGTGTTCGACAGCAACATGTCTGAATTGTGAAAGGCCCGTTTTCTCATCAGTGTCAACGGTTATGGATGTGCATGTCAATACGGTGGGCCTGACTTTGCTTCGGCTGCTGGGGTGGAAGGCCACGTGTGTTTGTATAATCTCTACGCTCTTCTTCAACTGACAAAAGTGAAGGTCATGGCTGGAATCTGTCCGTTTTTATATAAACACAAGTAAATAACTACCACATGTTCAGAACAAGGCTAGGTTTGGGGGGGAAGGAAGTAGGAGACATTCTTCCTGTCTTCAAGGAGCTTGCACTCAAATTGTGAAGAGAATACTAACATGATCAATTAGATTCCAATATAAAATACTTCATTTCTACCCTGTGCCAAGGACTCTGCTAGTCCCAAGGACATAAAAAGAGCCTTTCCTTAGGCCAAGCATGCAAGTAGAGTAACAATAACAATAAAATAGTGGTGAATACGATTTAGTAAGTATTTACTAGAATGTGCCTGGCACTGCATGGGATATTGTGACAGTCCATACGGACTTCAGTGAGGGTAGGAAGGCGAAGTGAACTTGATTCTCATTCTGAGCAATCAGAATAGGTAATATTACCACAATCAAGTCTTACGAAGAATGATCAATTCTGCTGTGGCCAGGTCTGATTCCCTAGATGACTGCTTTTCTCCCAGCCATGTGAAATATTTCTTCTTACGCCAGCTTTATTGAGATGTAACTGACAGGTAATGTCGTATAAGTTTAAGATGTACAAGATAGTGATTTGATATATGTATATATTGCAAAAATGATCACCATAATGAGGTTAGTTAACACATCCGGCATCTCACATAGTTACAATTTGTGTGTATGTGTGGTAAGAACCTTTCAGATTTACTCTCCCCAACTCTCAGACATACAATATTATTCACTAGGGTCACCATGTTATATGTTACATCCCCAGAACCATTCACCTTAGAACTATAACTTTATACCTATGGACCACCATCACCCGTCCTGCCCCCTCTAGCCCTCTGCACCCCGGAAATATTGCTAATGTGAATTTAGTGGAAAGACTGCAGCCCAAGTCGGAAAGAAAAAAAGGCACATCTTCCTTTGTTGCTCCTCGTACAGTATGGGCACAAAGCCAAGAGAAGAAAACACTGTAAAACACTCTTTCTAATCCTGAAGAAAGAAACAGAACACAAGACTGATTCCTCGCTTGCAAAAGCCTCCAAACAACTGAAATGCAAAGGTGATCGGAAATACCTGGCAGGCAGAGGCCCACGCTCATGGGTCATCCTGGAGGCCACCTTTACAAGGACCCACCTGTAGGCAGGGTGCCTCCACTTCACCCACAGCCAGAGCTGCTACCAGAGTTGTGATGGGCCTGAGATTTAAATACACATCAGGGGAGTCCTTAGGCCGTCTGAAGTATGGGTGTTCCTCCCTTATCCCTCTCTGCATACTCTCCCTGGGTGATGGCATCCAGACCCATGATCTTAATGATCTGCACGCTAATTCTGCCAAAGACATATCCCTCTTTACATTTCTCTGTGGAGTTTCATATCCGGGTACCCAACTGCCTACTGGATATCTCCTCGCAGCTGTCTCAAACTGCTCAAAGATGAACTCATCATCTTTCTCTCCCATCGCAGTTCTTCCATATTATATTATTTATTTATCTCGACAAATAGCTCTGATACCTGCCATTCCAAAACAGCACCCTGGCACTTCTCAATGGCTCATCTTTTGCCCTCACCCTCCATATCCTACACAGGGTTCAAATCCACCCCTGAGCCCCGTACCCACAATGCCCACTCTCATCCAGGCTACGGATTACTTAGCTCTCCTCCTGTCCTTCCTCTCGTCCAAAATGTTCTCCACCATGCAGCCAGCCTGATCTTTCTAAAACGCAACTCAAATCTGTCCCTCCTTTCTTCAAAATGCTTTTCTTTCCCCACTGCTCCCTGAGTAAAGAGCCAAGCTTTGACCATGACCTCAAGGCTGCACATGTGGGCCTCTACCAACCAGCCCAGCCCCATTTCTCATCATGCTCCTCCTTCCGTTCCTGCTCTCCTCTCCCTGCCCCTGTGCTAAGCACTTATCTGGACTCTACCCCACGCTTGGCCTGACCAGCTACTGCTCATCCTTCAGAATGCAACCTAAAAATCCTTTCCTGAAAGACCCTTCCCTTAATTTCCCCAGACTGCAGTGGGCCTCCTGTTACCTATCCTCCTAGCAACACACTTCTGCTTCTCTAACACAGAGTAGGGACGTCATTGACATGCCCCCATCTGGGAAATCCCCTGTGCCCTTGTCCTGGGTCTCATCATCCTGGGTCTGCAGCCATCCATCCTGTGGGCCATCATACCAACTCAGTGCAAAGCAATTGTCCGTTTGTCCCTCTAGTCTAGTGGTTTCCACAGCAGACTGCACACTCTTGAAGGCACATACTGTGTCTTTACCGGCCACTCCCCAGTATCTGGGGGCAGTGCCTAGCACACATTGGTGATTGATATGTGCTGCATGAATGAAGGATGATGAACATGCTCTGAAAGCAATTCTTAGAAATAGAAATCTGATCATGTCACTTTCCTGTCCAATAGCTTCACATGTCTTTCTTGAAAGAAATTTCAGTCCCCTTCATGGCCAATCAAGCTTTGCATGATTTTGGCCCTGACTACCTGTCTGACCTCATCTACAACTGTCCTTTCTGCTTCTCAAACGCGCCACTCTCATTCTCACATCAGGGCCTTTGCCCCTGCTGTTTCCTACCTGGACCCATTACCCGCAGAACTCTATGGCCGGCTCCCAGCTGCATTCAGGCCTCTGCTCAGATGTTTCCCTGCCCAGCCTGGCTCAGACACCACCAGGTCCCCCTCGCCCACCATCACTTGAAACCTTCCTTCCCTCCTTACTACTTCTTCCTGGTACGTTATTATCTGCCATCAGATATTTGCTCTGTGTTTTCTGTCTGCCTCACTGTATGGAGTGTCAGGTTGGCGAGGGCTGAAACGGTCCATGTTGTTCCTGTCTGTATTGCCAGCTGCTTGATCAATGCCTGGCGCCCAGTAGGAGCACAGGAAATATTTGTTGAATGAATGATGAATGGATAAATCTCAGTACTGAAGGGCTTATATGCATTAGTACTTTCTGAATTATTTAATAATGACCATTTGCTATAATATTAACAAGGTGTAAATTCCTGTATGGAATTATCCATTGATTCAACAGAAGTATTTATTAGATTCTGTACACAGCAGTCGAGCTCATAGGAGGGATCAGCCACACAGAGGAAACATGACCCGAGTGGGCTCTGGAAGGAGGAGCAGACCTCTGCCAGATAGAGAAGGGGGCCCCACAGAGAGACTGGCACCTGCAAAGGGGAAGGCCACGCTCTTCCAACACTAAGGCAATTCCTGCCACCTCCACCCCCACCCCCACCCCCACATAGTCATTCACTTAATTAAAACTGTTAACCTTGAGTTTTCAACATTCCTCCTTAACTTGGAATCCGGGTTTGAACTCCATCCCCCAGTGTCTGCCTGACTAATGCAGGGATTCCTAGCAGGCGGGCTTGTCAGAATGAGCTGCTCGCCTCCACCGCCTCCACCCTGAGCGGCTCTGCCCCAGGAGCCTGCAGGGGAAGGTGCATCGCTCAGCGAAGGGAGGCCAGAGAGTGCATGAGACCTTGGGCTTGTGTGGAGAATCCAAGGAGGGCTGGCCTCCTCCTCCTTCCACACCTCATCTCCTTCAGAAAATCGCCCTCGCCCTCCTAATAGTAGTTTTATACCTTTTGCCAAAAGTGCTGAACCACCACACTAAGGAAGAGATGACGTGTGCGAGAGTTGCTCCACACTCCCGTGCAGGGTGGGCGACAGACTGTCTGAGTGGGAGACGGCACGGGAAGGCTTCTCCCTGACACGGAGCCGCAGGTCACTGGGGTTCCCCGAGAATGGCTCACATGCCCCCAGAGAAAGTGCTCATTTCCCAGAGCCCCACGTCAGAGCGGCCTGGGATAACACTCCCACAGAGGGCGGGAAACGCCTCACCGGGGAGCAGAGCCCTCTCCCAGCCTTCAGGGGACTCGCTCTCTCCTTTGAAAAGTTAAATTGGGGGAGAAAGAATCTTACTGGGCGTGCTGAACGTTAGGCCTTTACTGTGTTATTCAAAATGGAGGAAAACCAATTACAAATGCCACTTGTTAATATAAAACTGCAGCCAGGATGCAGGCACTGAACCACATGTAGTCAGGAGGAGGACCGGCCTGCTCCGACCGCGTTCCTGGCCTCTTCCACCCGAATTGTAAGTGCATCCTCGCTTCCTCCACCGGAAACAGAAGAGGTCACATAGAGGATGTAGAAGGCATTTATCTAAATACTTCATGATGTGGTCAGCTGAGCTTCTTGACAAGCAAACCCACGAATCCTTTGGAAGGCAGCACAGTGTAGTGGTCAAGAGTGAAATCTGCCGTTTAACACATTTAACAGCTGTGAGTGTTCGACGTTCTATGCCAGTTTCCTCACGGGTCAAACGCTGATATTAATCGCAGTGCATGACAGACTTATCGCAAGGACTAATAACGGGTGGAGGGCTTAGAATCGAGGCTGGCGTGCAGCCAGCAGGGCAACGCCAGTAGCTCTATCACTTCCCGCGAAGCGGGTGAGAGGTGCGTGTGAGCCGGTGCAGACCAAGAACCGGGCTTTCCAGGGAGGCTCAGTCTCTACAACATGCCCTGTCCCCCAAGTCCGGCCACGGAAAAGAATGCTCACAGCCAAGGAGAGCCAACGGGAAAGAGCCAACATGGAACGCTCCCTCCTCTGTTACTCAGCTATGGAACGGGCATCCTGCAGCGTTTGTCTACCTCCTGTGGTGCTTGCCCCTGAAAAGGAAGTTTAACTGGGTCACCTTTCCATGGAGACTACGTTTTTCATTCAGGTGTGGCTTAACACACCACCCCGCAACCATGGCACCACATCACACCCCCGAACCGGAGAAGCATTTCTAAAAAAGTGATTTTCACCTAAGAAATGAAAGGTAAACAGAATTTGCCAAGTGATAGGACTACATGGGAGTGTGAGAATGTGTTATATGTGTATATCTATGTGTGTGTGTGTGTGTGTGTGTGTGTGTGTGTGTGTGTGTGTGTATGTGTGTGTGTGTGTGTCCATGGTTCTCAATGGGGGATGATTCTGTCCTCCCCCGTTTCTTGTGACATTTGTCAATATATGGAGGCATTTTTTACTGTCGTAACTGTGTGCGTTGGGGCATTACTGGCATCTAGTGGGTAGAAGCCAGGGATGCTATAAAACATCCTACAATGCACAGGACAGACCCCATACAAAGAGTTATCCAGCCCCCAAATCCCAACAGTGCCGAGACTTAAAAAACCCTGAACAAATACTGACATTTATTTCTAACCTTATGGAGGGGTATTGAGGCAACACTAGAAATCCTACTAACATGGAGAAACAGGAGGCTTGGTCCACAGACTTAACATTCTTCTCGAGAAATAAAACTGCTGCACAGGTGAATGCCAGGCTGACAATGGAGAAGACATTAGCCTGCTTTCTTCCGGGATAACACGGATTCGAAGGTGCCCAAGAAACCTACCAGACTCCTTTTTTCTTCCGAGGCAGATAAGAACAGCCTGGATCAAGCTCCAGAAATAATTAAATCCCATTGCCAGGCGTGCAATCTTCATTGTGGGCGAGCGACACTGTAAATTCTTGTTCCCCTGCCAGGTAGGTCAGAACTGAGGGAGAGGTTTAAATGTATTCTCAGACAGAGAATCGGCGAATATTAATCAGGGTTCTGCGAAGGCACTTAACTCATTGTCTCTCCTTCTAGCAAGAAGGGGGTGGGGCAGGCATTCAGACCAGTGGGAACCTGCCTAGGTTTCAGGGCCGAAAGGCTCCTTAGCACATTCTAATAAGAGGCGCTTGCTTTAGGAGACGAAGGCATTTACTATAAGGTGTATTGAGTACCTACTCTGTGCCAGGCAGGGAGGACACAAATGAAAGGGAGACCCAAGCCCTCACCTCTGGTGGCTCACGCTGGAGAGAGGCACAACAGAAGAACAAAAAGAACAACAGTGTCATGTCACAAGGGCAAGAGTTCAAAGAATCCCAGATGAAATACAAAGGATATATTAAGCCAGTAAGTGAAAGATAAATACCACATGATCTCACTCATTTATGGATAATAAAGAACATTATAAACTGTTGAACAAAAATAGACAGAGGCAAAGAAGCATCGAACAGACTGTCAAACTACAGCGGGAAGGTAGGGGCGGGTTGGGGCGGGGGGGGGGGGGGAGGTAAGAGATCAACCGAAGAACTTGCATGCATGCATATAAGCACAACCAACAGAGGCCAGACACTGGGGGTGGGGGGACGAGGGCAAGTGCAGGGGGTAGGGGAGGCAGGGGGGAGGTCAGTGGGGGGAAAAAAAAGAGAGACATGTGCTACTATTTGTAATACCTTAAACAATAAAAAATTTTTTAAAAAAGATGATTATCTGGGGTAGTTAAAGGAAGGCGTCCTGGAAGAGTGGCGATCTTCCTTGGGTTGTGAAGGATGAAGAATATTTTCCAGATGCATTTGATGGGGGCGGGGGGGGGGGGGCAGGGGCAATGGCTGTGCAAGGCCCTCGGTGTCCAGGGGCTCCGCGTGCTCTGGAGCTGGGAGAGTACACTGGTCTGAGGGGAGGAGGTACTCTGGGGATGTTGCTGGAAATATGGGCTGGGGTCTAACAAATACATATAATTTTGATGGTATAGAGTTTTCTCACTGTCATATGGGATAATTTTAAGGCCGTTTATAATATTATAATCTGCCCTCTGACTTAAATTCGAAGTGACTTCCTAAAGATATTTTGGCCCCCTTTAAACAACTCTGTTTTTCTGGCATTTAGAGATGTATAAACGGATATAATGTGTGGGAGAATGGCTTCCCGAAGGGGCACTAAGTAAGTTCCTTTGTAATAGGAAGGAACCTACCTTCCAATCAGTGTGTAGTCTCAGGGAACTTCAGGAGAGGCTCTGAGAGAGCAGCCCCGTTCCCCCTGTTCCAACCCCTCTCACCCAGGGAGCAAGCTTTATCCTCGGTGTTTTGGGCTAGAGTCTGTATTTCTCTCCCTGCACAGTGTGGTAGGGGCCATCTACAAACACGATCGGGCAATCGATCAAAGAACATTTCCCTCTCAGAGCTCCGGCTTGCCAGGGCCTCTGATTAGAATCGCAGTTTTCCCTCTTGGTTTGTCTGTGACTATGTTCTGAGGGAAAAAACCCATTAGACAATAAATCAACATGAACAATAGCAGCCTAATCAAACAAGTGTCTTCTGGGTTGTACTATTTTTTTGTATTGAGAGAGTAATCCTCTGACTCCCAGGTGGGAGTGAGACCATGGGCGCTGCAGACAGCCCTCGGGCACACGCTGCCCCGCTCTGGGCCACCGCGCCAGTCACCCTGCGCCTTCCCAAGCGGCCGAACTGAGGGCATTGCTGAGGCTTCCTCTTTTCCCATGCACAATCCCAGGACCAGATGTCAAGCAGAAGCACATTTTTTTTTTATTAATTGGTACTTTTGTCAACTATAAAATGATGAAAAAATTTTCACTGTTGAATACATGAATGCCAAGGATTGAAAAAAAAAATTTAAAACGAAGTCATGGAAATAACCACATTAGAGAAAATGAAAGGAGAAATAGCTCATATGCCCAGCATTGTTTATCTCTTTCTTAGGCGCATTTTATATAGCTCCAGGCACAAGTCCATACAATTTTGTATTCTCGTCTTTTATGCATTTAAATAATTACTTGTCTATAAAATGAATTATACAGGCATTAAAATCTATGTTTTTCTGAGAATACTTGATGGCATGCATGGGAAAATGTTAAATAATAAATACAAAACGATACAATTTACAACCCTAATCTTCACATAGATGTACACATACTCACACACGTAGGTGGAAAGAAGTGTACCACAATGTTAACAGGGGTAAGTTACTTGGGGATGGTAGGGTTAGTGTGGGTTTTTTTTTAGTTTCTTTTTTTTTTTTTATTAGCACTGTTCTGAATTATTCTGTTTCTACAATGAACATCTGTCAGTTTTACACTGGAAAAAGTTATAAATATCACATTAAAATTTTCCCATGTTCCTAGTGTTGATAACTATCTTTCTGATGCTGGCACAATATTCCATTGAATGGACATAGCTTTTTTCCTTAATTCTTTTCTTGTGAGGACATGGAGGTCATTTCCCATTTGTGGCTGTTATGACTCAAGTTTTTAATTTCTCCTGGCTCCACGTCCAAGCAGCTTTACCTGGAAAACAAGGCCTCGGTGATCTGACCTCTGCCCACTGCTGCAGCCTCAGGGCAGCGCTAAGAGCACAGCACGCAGGGGGATGTTCTGGGCAGAATCCTGCCCTGCCACTTCTTCATGGTCACGGACTCAACAATGCGGGAGGATGGATCTGCAGTTCCTGGCATATTGAAGGCACTCAGAGGAGGGTGCTGCGATTATTACCTTGCCCCCACTCCCATCCTTTGCCTAAAGCTCCAGCTGGAATGAATCGTTCCAAGTGGCCCAAACACGCCCCCTCCCCCCGCCAGCTTCCGCTCCCTTTGTGTGTGTGTTGGTTTCATTCTAGAAAGCCCCTCCACTTCATCTCTACCGGGGCCAACTCATTCCCACACAGTCCAAGCGTCCAAACTCTTGTGATCTTTCTGGGACTCCTTGTCTGGGTTAGTGACCCCTCTTTGGGGAGGGTGTCCCAGAGGCCCCAGGAAGTGCCACCACCATGTGAACATGTGCCACATGTTTGCCTGCTGATTTCTCTCTGTCTCCAGGTCAGAGCCGAGATGTCCACCCCAAGCCTTGAGCACGGGGTTGTACACACAGTAGATTTTCAGGATGGTGGTGGCCTGAGTGGCTTCTTACCCAGTCACCCATCTTCAACAATATGGTTTTAATGGTTACATAATATTTTATTGTGCTATAGGTTCTGTAATCTATTTAACTATTCCCTTTGTTGTATAGTCCCCCTCTGGTCTGGGACTGTATATAATTGACGGGGAACACCCTAGTACGTAAATCTTATTTTTTAAAAGAATAAAATTTAAGGTGTAGAATGGTTGGCTTTGAACATCTCGAAGCTTCGATTATCATTGTGTGTGGAGGCTTCCTATCTTTAGGCTCCAGTCTCAGTCCCACGTGTCTATTGTGCTGTCCTCTGAACGAATCAACTCAATTGCTCAGGATAACTTCTCGCCCTGTAAATGGCATTCCTGCTGAAGAACCTCAGCGTTTCTAATATTCCCAGTGTGCCCAGCCTTGGCCTTCATATCTCTCTCTCTCTCTCTCTCTCTCTCTCTCTCTCTCTCTCTCTCTCACACACACACACACACACACACACACACACACATGAGACACCTGGAGGGGCCACCTCTGCCATGAGGCCTGAGGAAGGGGAAGGGAACAGCATTTCTCCCATGCTTTCTGCCCACAGTGGCCAGACAGACAGGTGACTGTGACCTGGAGTTCTTACATCTCAGCACAAAGGCCCAGAAACACTTTGCTATCACCGTGTTCATGCTCAGTAATGGCTCTTCTCACCTGACCCTGATTATGACACTTTCTTTCAAATTTTGTTTTATTCTGTAATACAAAATTGGTGAGATTCAAATATTTCTCCCTACAAAAATAGCAATTCCTGTAATGTGTATATATATATATATATATATATATATATATATATATATATATATATATCTCCAAATAAATGTCCTAGTGATAAAAAACAATTCTCCCCTCACCTAATATGTTTAAAATGGTAAGCTTTTATCTGCAGGAGGAGAACTTCAAAACATGGTTTATTCCCTGGACCTGCACAAGGACCACCTGGCCCACACCTATCTCATGAGTGGCCACAAGGATCTGAATTTGAAAAGGTCCCAGGAGTTCTTTTTGTCCCCTAGTTTTACTGAGATATAAATGACATATAATTGACAATGTATACAATGACATATGACATTATATACGTTTAAGATGTACAAGTGATGATCTGATGCATGTATATATTATCAAATGTTTACCACAGTAAGGTGAGTTAACACCCCATCACCTCTCATCATTATGGTTTTGTTGTTATTGTTATGGTGAGAACATGAGAGCATTACTCTCACAGCAACTTTCAAGGATATGACATAGTATTGTTGACTCAAGTCACCATGCAAGATCCGCAGACCTCACTCATCTTACAAATGGAAGTTCGTTCCCTTTGACCAACATGAGGAAAATGTTTCCCAAATAAAATTATTTTGAAGACATGATTATCATTATTATGAAAACTTAATACCACTTAACAGAAATGAAATAGACCATGAACATGTCTGAATAGTCAACAATGCTCATCCTTTTGCCACTTGAATGATCACAGTTAAGGAAATTTGAGTTTAAGCTGTTCATATTTTAGATTATCAAAATAAGGTCTTGCCCTAGCTGGTTTGGCTCGGTGGGCAGAGTGTCGGCCTGCGGAGTGAATCCGGTTAAGGGCACATGCCTGGGTTGCAGGCTCAATCCCCAGTGGGGGGCGTGCAGGAGGCAGCCAATCAATGATTGTCTCTCATCATTGATGTTTCTATTTCTCTGTCTCCCTCTCCCTTCCTCTCTGAAATCAATGAAATATACACTGAGTGGCCAGATTATTATGATCTCTGAACACAAAATAATCTGGCCACTCAGTGTATATCCTATATAATAAAAGGCTAATATGCAAATTGTCCCCTTGACCAGGAGTTCTACCAGCAGGCAGGCCGGCCAACCGCCCATGTCCCCTCCCTCTGGCCAGGCTGGCCAGACCCCACCCATGCATGAATTCATGCAATGGGCCTCTAATATATATATATATATATATATATATATACTCAGTGGCCAGATTATTATGACTACCCCATCAGTACTTCATTGGGCCACCTTTTGCCTTCAATACTGTGATTCTTCTTGGCATTGACTCCACGAGATGTTGAAAGGTGATGCGAGGAAGCTGACACCATGCCTGATGAATAGCACTGTCCAGTTCTGTGAGATTTGATGGTTGTGGAACCAGCTGCCTGATGGCTCTTTTAACTTCGTCCCACAAATGCTCAATTGGATTGAGATCTGGTGATTGTGGGGGCCACCTAAGCAAGGTAAAGTCTCCCTCATGTTCTTGAAATCACTCCTGCACAATATGAGCACCGTGGTATGGCGCATTGTCTTGTTGGAAGAAGCCATCTCCATTGGGATACACCATCAACATGATAGGATGAACTTGATCAGCAATGATACTTAGGTATGTTGTGCTATTCAGACGTTGTTCCACACGAATTAAAGGGCCCAAATCATGCCAGGAAAACATGCCCCAAACCATAACATTGCCCCCACCAGCTTGAAGGGTTGTACTCATGCATGTGGGGTGCATGCTTTCATGCTGTTTCCGCGAAATTCTCACTCTGCCATCTGCATGATGCAACTGGAAACGTGATTCATCGGACCACATGACTTATTTCCAATGCTCGACTGTCCAATCCTTTTGTTCCTGTGCGAATTGGAGACGTTTTATCTTGGTAACTGCAGACAGCAAAGGTGTTCGAACAGGCCTTTGGCTTCCATATCCCATACAATGCAGTGTATGGCTAATTTGCCTACAAACGTCAGGTGGTTAGAGATCATAATAATCTGGCCACTCAGTGTGTGTGTGCGTGTGTGTGTGTGTGTGTGTGTGTGTGTGTGTATATATATATATATATATATATATATATATATATATATATATATATATATTTAAAAATTGTTAAACTTAAGAAAAATGTCTAGAGAGGTTAAGTGACTTGCCCATAGTCTCACAGTGGAATCCACGTCTCTGGACTTGTTCACCATGACATCCCTGTGAGGCAGCAACCCAGGCAATCACCAAAACTGGCCCAGCTGGAAAAATCCTTTTCTCTCAAGTGACTGTGCAAACACTCTCCCCGCATCTCTCAGCTGATGTAGAGTAAAGTGCCTCCCATTTGCTGTGCTGAAGGTAACTGTTAAAGGAGTCTAGAGGCAAATTATAAAACATCAATTGCACTTTCTTCCTCTAGAGTGAGAAATTAAATCAACCGAGCAAAATTAGAATATCCCAGCTGCAGCGTCAAGGGAGCCCACAGCAAGGCCCAGCACAGCGTGAGAAGCAGAGTCGGCCCTGTACCCTGAAACACAGAACCCAACCCCAAAACGTTTCCCAGGTCCTCACAGACCCTGCCGCTCCAAGCCAGAGCACACAGTGGTGTTCTCTGGGAGCAAGTGCTGATTATGCCTGGGAAGCTTAGGGCATCTAGGGTGAAGGTTTTTAATCACCTCTTCAGGCTCATTTCACAGACCATCCCCTGCCCAAGGTTTTCTGAGTCTTCTCACCTTCATTGATGTCTCCGTTATCTAAAGTTTACCCAGAATTTCTGGATAGAAGGGGCTTTCTGGAAAGTAAGCACATTGATTTTTCCTTTTCTTTTCTTTTTTTTTTTTTTTTAGTTTATATGCTTTAAAAACATTTTTGCAAAATTTCTAAAAGTGCTTTTATTCATACTTTACAAAGCTTGCGAAATCAGTTGTCTGTAATTGTCTCTAACAACTGTCCATGTTATGATGTGAAAGATGTGGTGGATTTTGTGGGAGCAGGGAGCCCCCAGTCCTGGCTACCACTGGCAGCTTCTCTGATCTTCTCCTTCCAGGTTTTACATAGGGTCTGTCTGCTACCATGGGATATTTTCATGTTAACAAATGCAATTTTATCAGAACTTCAGATAAAATATACAGCTCCATGAGTACAGGGACTCTGTCTGTGTATACACAATTATACTCAGCACCTAGAACCAGGTTAGCATATCGTAGGCACTATTTGTTGGATGAGTAGATGAATGCATGGATAGGTGGATGAATCAATTAATGAATGAGACACCTTGGCTGTCAAAGTACTTCATAGAAAGCCATTCTTTCAATGGTTTAAAGAGGATTAGAGAACCGAGTTCTAGCAATAACTGAATTTTATTTCCTTCAATGAGCTTTTTGTAGAGAAAAGGGTACAGCTAAAAGAAATCCCAAGCTTCACTAAGGAAATTCAGTGTTTTGTTAACATGCAGCTCAATATTACCACCACCAGCTCCCACCCATGATGCTGGGACCAAGGTCAGCCCGGCATCATCTCCACACTGTGGCGATAATGGACAAAGCCACATGAAGAGTGACACTGGCTGCACCTGCAGCAGCATGTTCTTCTGGGAATTGTACTAATTCCTGGGGAAGACTCGGTCATCACTCACAGAGGCCATGGGGTGGTCACCACGTTTCCCAGATTATGGGCTTTCATGTATCAATTTGCTTTCTGGAGACTCCAACTGTAGGAGGAATATCTGTATTTTTCTGTTGTAGTTATTCTTGACCAATCGAATTCCCCAATTAGAGCCTAAGCAGGGGCTATATTTTATAATCATCTACATAATAGTAAAATCACCTTCCTTCCTCACAATAAAACAATGCTGGTATGAGCCCTGTGTTACTGCTGAGGATTTTGAGGTTCTGAGAAGTTAATTTGGCCGAGGTCACGCCGCTAATGAGAGAAGAGGGTGGAGAATCGGATTAGACACAACTTTCAAACCAATGCTCTTAAGATCTCCCCAAACCTGTTGCAGCGCTCACAGCAAAGCTGTAGGTCTCTATCAATGATGTTACCTGAGTCCTGTAGATAACTAGAATAAGATGGAAAGGGAGAGGTAAGCGAGTGGTAGGAAAGGAGGAAGGGAAGGAAGGGGAAAAAACACAGAAAAAGGCCAATTTGGGAGGAGATTTAATTTGATTCTTGCTCATTCTAACCCATTTCTCAAAGGCCAATTAGCCAGAGTGGTTTTTATAGCTGTGTATGCCCAACTGTATCAGCAGCCTCTGACCTAGAGTTGGGCTTTCTGTGGCCCTAAATGGAGTTTTTCCTCACTTCCATAAAAGAAAAAAACACATAACCCCATCCACCTGTGGGTACTATTCTCAAAATGCAAGTCCCAGTTTAACAACAGAACTTTACTGGATAGCAGATACAGCCCAGCACAAGAAAGGAGATGGGAAGCTTGGGTTTCTGACCTTGAGAAAATAATTTTAATACCCAGACGGCACAAGGGAGTTATCTTGCCTGCCCAAACCCCATTGATTGATGTGGCTGCCAGAGCCCTTTGCTGTGGATTCTATGCCTGAATCCAGGCTGAATAGGTGAGTGTTGTCAGTTACCAATGTCAACCAAGGGCGCCCGGTGGGGAAGCTTCTAGCTCAATGCCTACACTGAGTGTATATTCAACAAGTATTGTTTCCTTTACTGTGAATTAAGCCCTAGCAACCTTCATGTTGACTAGAGCACCGAGCACCAAAGCTCAATGTTTTCCTCACCCGACATTACACCATTATCCGGATAGACAAAGACCTGAGGATAGACAACAGGCCGTTGATAAAAGAAGAAGGACTTTGCCTGGTGGGTGAAAATCTATACGCCAGTGGTCAAGACCAACCCTGAGGCAACAAGTCCTATTGGCAGCAATTAGTATCCTATTATTCTAGTGAAGCTCTAAATTCCTCCTCATAGTGGTATGACACTCCCTGATTGGGTAGGACTCTTAGTGAAGTCCAATGAGGGCAGTTATTTTCTGCCCTAGGAAACTTGCTGACGGGCCTCCTTTCAAAACCAAAAGCGTGAAATGCTTTTCACTCCACGGAACTGGATCCACATGACACATACTGATTGAGCCTACAGACTCCTGTGGGCTATATAAAGTACTTCAGCTTCCCACTGCATATGCTTCCCATAGACCTCCCTCTCCCTGTCACCTTGGCAGCATCCTGGGGTGGTTCTCAAACAGTTAAATAAGAATGAAGACCCATTAGGAGCTGAATAGTTGTCCTTAAACTGGAAAGCTGAGTTGCTTTTCTAGTCTCCTGATGGGTATTCTGACCTGGATCCCTCTTTGACATGCCTCCATGAGCCTCTGAGAGCTTACGTAATTGATAGTCACTCATTTCCTGGGCAGCAGGTGACAGAGATCAAAGATGGCTCCCATCAGTGACACCGCTGAACCGCCCTGAGAATGGCGTTATCTCCAGGCCCCCCGTTCTGGTATTGTAATTTCCTGGTACATCTGACCTAAATCAAATCCAGGCTCACAATAGGCCACCTAAATGGCATCAGTCAAAGGAAGAGTGTCAAATGCATTTTCCCCTCACATTGCCCTGCAATTTCCTCACCTTGGGATTATATGTTAGCATGGCCCTGGTTATTATTTCTCTTGCAAGTAAAAATACGATCAGCCAGTCAGATTCCCTGCGAAAACATCCCTGACATTTACCTTCGTGCTTCCAGAAAGCTTAGCTTGCCACACTTCTATGAGGGCAGAAAAAAAAGAAAAGAGTCCTGATTCCTTCAAAGAAGTTACAGGAGGCAAGGGGAAAAATCATTTTGTTAGGAAAATAGACTGTCTTCAGGTGTGTGTGGGGTGAGGGTGAAGGCTGACTGCATGGAACTTCCATACTTCAAGACTCATAGTTTGCCTTTTGGAGTCTGGTTTCTGAACAAGAACGCAGAGACATGACTGGCTTAGAACAGCTCCCAGCACACAGTAGGCACTCAACAAATATTAAATGTATGGAGGAAGGCCTCTACAGCAAGAATATTCCTGACAGTGTCCTAGGAAATAAACAGGGTAGAGAGAGGACCAGCAGATCTGAATGCAAACCCCATCTCTTACTGACTCGCTGGGGTCAAGTCACCTCACTGACTGCGACTTGGTTTCCTTGAGGGCAATTTGAGAGTAAGGACAGGGCCTGGCTTCTCAGAAATGCAGGCGGTCATCAGCGAAATAGGGATGTACCAGGCAGGGTCTAGTTGGTTGATAAAAGGAGTCCTGGCTTCAGGGTCTATGTTAGGTGTCCTCATTAGATAGACTACAGGAGTTCTGTACTGCAGATAAAACATGCTGTCCCTCTGTGTGACTCTTATAAAAGGTGTGAGGCCCTTCCTCTCGTGGGTATCAAGTTATTTGCACAAGAGGGAATGGAGAAGCTACATTTTTAGCAACAGGTATGTGCATATTGTAAGTGCCCTTTGGCAGCTATAAAACCTAGCACCTAACAGACCAAGGAGAACCACACTCTGCTTTCTGATTTAATGTATCTGATACAAAGTAAGGCAAACCAGCTGTGCGAGGCTCTTCAATAACTAGGCTCTGCTTTTAGATACCACTGGCTCGGTCCAAACAAAGAAGGGAAATCTTACGTTGTGGTTGTTAGTTGTGGCAAGAACATTTAACATGACATCTACCTTCTTCACAACATTTTAAGTGTATGATACAGCAGTGAAATCTTGTACTTTCCAACCTGCTTCTAGTGCAATGAAACAGCCCTCCCACGCTCAGGACTGGTGGCGCTCCACCCTTGATAGCCAGACAATGAGTTGGTAAAGCATCAGCCCATCAACTAAACCGCAGACTTTGAGATAAATATTAAATATGTCAACTGGGGATTTTTGCAGATTTCAGGGAAGCCACCTGTTACTCTCCTCTGGATCATGTTGCTTTCTCATCCCACCTCCCCAGTCTCCTCTACCCAGTTTCCCCCCTGGGAAAATGGGGCAAATACTACTGCTGCGTCCCACTCTCTCCTCTGAAACTCTCTCTATTTCTGCCCTATCGGCTTTTTCTTCCTATTCAGGCTATTCCCATTTTGACCTCATTTCAGCAGCCCTACCTCTAGGGGCTCCTTCTTGTAACTGGGGACTTAGCTCCCCCAACGCCCAAATTTCCTGCCTTAGATTGCTTCCTCAGCTTTTATCAATAAAAGTGAGTTAAGATCTGTGCAAGGGAATCTTTCATGTTCACTTAGAACAGATCCTACGTAGACTCACGATATATATTAGCTGGATGAATGAATAAAGGAAAGAGTGAAGCAAACGAATGAAGACACATGCATACAACCAGCCTGTATAGAAATCTTGGGTGTTAATGGTTTTGACAACTGGGATTTATTTTAAACCTATTACTGCACTACAAAATTACCCTTCATCAATCAGACACTGTTCTGAAGAATTCTATCTTAAGCGCCTGTATCTCAAGTAATTATACTAAAATGGTGTTATTAGAGCTAGCTCAAGAAAATTACCCAGCAAATGAATGGAATTTAAAAGGAAAAAATCATTTTTAAAGAGATTTCTAATTACATAGTTTAAAAAAATTACCAGGGTTTCCATCCCATCTACGCCCTGAGTTTCATAAAAAGCCTCAGATAGCAGCAGCTTTCATGACCACTGACCTCTTCTCATCCAATGTTATAATGTGTGGTGTTGCAGAATCATTAAAAGCACCAGCTCCATAGTCTGTGCTAGTCAGCTGGGGGTGGGGGTGAGAGTGGGGGTTAGGCAAGTACTTCACCTCTCCAGGCTTCCCTCTCTTCATCTCCCAAATGTGCATAATAGCTAATTCGAAGGGATATGGTGAGGATCCATGTAGAAAGTGCTTTGCACAGTGCCCAGCGCACAGTGAGCATTGAATAAATGTCAACCACTTTCTTTTCACTGTAAAATGCTTCTCTATCAGGTCACTTGAAGAGTGGCTAAGATTTGTCATCTCTCCAGCAGTGAGTCACGTTCCCTTCTTGTGTGTTTGCTAAATAAACGTCATTTAATGTTACTGGCTCTCCTCTCCCAACTTCTGCCAGAGAAAGAAAATATTGACCAACCCCAAATGAAAATTTATTATATATACACTAGAGACCAAGTGCATGAAAATTCATGCACTGGAAGGGGGGGGTCCCTCAGCCCGGCCTGCCCCCTCTCACAGTCTGGGAGCCCTCAGGGGCAGGAGGCAACCCAGCGATCAGGGGAAGGAGATGCCCCCATCACACCTCTGCTGCTGCCACTGCTGGCAGTGCAAGCCTCGGCCGGCTTTGGTTACTTGAGCCTCGGGGCTTGCCTGTGCCTCAGGCCAGCCCTCGGTGACTGGGGTGCTGAGGGAACTGGGAGACTCCGGAGGCAGGTGCAGAGCGGCCGGACCCGCCTGGGGGCGGGCCCAGCCATGCCCGTGCCTGCCGCCCTTGTGGGGCTGAGGGGACTGGGCACCACCATCTTGTGGCTGTGGGTGTCGCCATATTTGAGGGCGTGACAGTCCATTAGCATATTCCCTCCTTATTGGCTGTGAGTGCCACCATCTTTGCGAGGGCATGATGGGCAATTAGCATATTGCCTCTTTATTAGATAGGATATACATATATATATATATTTATAAAGTAGATATATATATAATAAGTAGGTTTACAGTTATGAGTACATGGAAGAGTTTATTCTTGTATTATTATTTATTAATTATTGTATTATTTATTTGTATTATGTAAACCTACTCTTTATATCTCATATATATAAAACAATATGCACATAGAGATATATATAAAGAAAACATATTCATGCTTGTGACCTCTACAATATTGTGAGACCCAGAGGGTGGTGGTGGATGATAATGGCTAAAATCCATTGAGTGCTTACCATGTGGCAGACGCTGTTCTAAGTGCTTTGCATGTACTAACTCATTTTATCTTCACAAGAAACCAGTCAACACGTGTTTTTAAACCTCTCTTCACTCAGTAAGTGATGGTTATTGATATACCATTATGGGTTGGATAGTCTAGTGGGTAAGAATACTCCTGGCTCCTTATTAGGAGCATGACTTTAGAAAAGTTACTCTCCATATACAAAATGGGAATAATAACAACAACATGTGCAACTACTATAAAGATTAACTGGCACATGTAAATGGCTAGAATAGTGCCAAGCACACAGTACACATTCAGTAAATTTTAGCAAAATTTATCCTGAGTCCATTTAAAAATAAAATAATGCCCTTCCTATGAAGTAAAATCCATTTCATTGGTTATAAATACAAATAAGAAAAGCTCACTTTTCTTGTAGGAAAATGGGGGGGGAAAACGGGTCAAAGTTTGAATTGACATAAAAACCTGAATTACTGTTGGAGTAGCCAGGAAAACAAAGGAATGGCCATTTATTGTCTAGGATGAATTAGTCATCATTCACCTGTGATATCCAGAGAACCCTTTGATAACTAGCTCAAACTTATGAATGATCTCCTTTGGGTATAACATGTCTATGGATAGAATTGAGCTAGCCACGCCTCTTAGAAGGGAATGTATTCACATTTGTTCACTCCACAAACATGTAGAGCATCTACTCCGTGACACACATTGATTATGGCACTGGAGGACCCGCTAGTGAACAAAACAAAGTCCCTGCTCTTGGGAATGTGCACTCTTTCAGGTGAGGTAGGCAGCAAACAGAAAAGCACATAACATGTCAGGTCAGGTAGTGATAATACCATATCTAATTAGCAAATTTGCATTTGCAAAATTACCCGCTCCAAAAAATACTGAAAGTAGAGGGAAAAGATTATAACAGCTGCTGGACCATAATAACACATTAGATCGGCTAACTCAGCTACTTGACCCCAATCCTCTGCCAGAATCCTCTGAATGGAAGCAGAAGAGGTGAAGAGAAGGGCCTTGGGCACAGTGGAGGGAATGTGTGCCAGCTTTCTCCATCCCTGCCAGGGCAGGAGGCTGGCCTTAGCCAAGAACCCTGGAGAGAGAGGAAGCACTTCAGAGACTGAACCAGCCCTGGCTCTGGTTCCCCTCCTCCACATCTCTTCCCAGGCCCTAGTGACACCACCTGACCTCCGACAGCAGGCACAGCCCAACCAGATCCGTACAGCTCAGTCCTGACCTGATGGTGGTGGGATTTCTAGAGCTTTGATATGACATCCAGACCCCAGTACCCAGACCTCTTGACCATTTCTGACATATACTCTTGCTCTGAAAATCGGGCTTCATCCCTGTTCATGAGACTTGGTTCCCAACCAAGGACACATTTCTGGTGACAAGATTCCTGGTTTATTAGTAATCTCTGTGCCAAAGCCCATTCTGGTCACCTGCTGAGTACTCTAGTACTCCTTAGAATGGGGACTATGTGACTCGTGCTCATTTCATAGTCTCTCATAGACCCTGGGTTAGGCCATGCTACTGACAGGCAACTGCTGCCAGCCTTTTCAAGTTGGGCCAGTTTCTGGACTGCTTACTGAGGTATATGCCTGCCTTCCTGTTGGAACCCTGCCACAATGACTGATTGCCTGGCCCATGAGTTTTGCTCTGTTGCCATGGAGCTCCTGAAATCTCATTGTGGCTGCTCAACAGGATTTCTCCTGGGGCAAGCAGTGGGAACCACCACTCAACACCTCACCTGCATATTACAACCATTAAACAGACAGATCAGTACACTTCTAGGGCTTTATTGCAGTGGTTAACACCAAGCACCAAGGTGTTGTATCCAGATTGACAACTAGAGTCTTCCTGCCCCCTCTGCATAGAATCAGCTGAAAATCAGATCTCCCTGTATTATGCTCCAAACATTTGCACATCTCTATTATCAAAGCTTATGTTTTGATATTTATATGATTAATTGACTAATGTCTATCTCCTCTACTTGACTGTAAACTCCATGAGGCAGGGGATGCATCTGCTTTGCTCAGACTGTATCTACTGAAATCAAGTGGAGAGTTGGATCATCAACAGAAGGGGGTTTCTGGTTGACTGACCCAAGGTCAGCCTTGATTCAGCCCATCCATGAGCTGAAATCATAATAAACTGGCTTCAGGGCAGAGGATCTCAATGTCAACCTCTTGCTGAACATTTCTTTTTTTTATTTTATTTTTCTAGTCACAACCTGGTCATCTGATGAGGGCACTGCTGTCCCTGTAAGGTTCCCAAATGTGGCTAGCTTTCTTTACTGCAGCCTCATTTGCCTGGACAAGGAGGAACAGTAGGTATCTTTACTTCTCAAAGTTGCTTCCATACCATTCTCTCCTTGCTCCCTAAACTCCCTCAGCTTTGAAACCCATCTTATTAACTATATATTGTCCACTACACCTCATTGTTTCAATCATTCAATAATCTCTTAGCTTCATTCCTTGGGTTCTGGGTCTTTCCTTGTCATCATAATCCTGGATGGTTTCAGTATATATGTAGATAACCCTACTAACGCTGTGACTCCAAGTTCCTGTCCTCTGATGATCTTGTTCTTGCCTCACTTCATCCACTCAGTATTACCGTCAACCTCATCATGAGTTATAACTGCATTCTCTGTGAACTCAGCAGAAGTGGGTGATTTAAGGGAAGTCCCCGCTGCCTATTATAACTAACAATTAAAAATACTTATTTAATTGGAATGAAATATTTAGGTTTATCCGTAGTCAACAAAAAATTCAGGCTGAAGTAAGAGAAATGAAGGAACCAGGAGTTTCCATGTACTTTCACAAGTATTACGGTTGTATAATATGCTTCTGATAGAGGCCATTGCTGCCAGAGGTAATTTAAGAAGAAACATCTTTTTTTAAAAATATATTTTATTGATTTTTTACAGAGAGGAAGGGAGAGGGATAGAGAGCTAGAAACATCGATGAGAGAGAAACATCAATCAGCTGCCTCCTGCACACCCCCCACTGGGGATGTGCCCGCAACCAAGGTACATGCCCTTGACCAGAATTGAACCTGGGACCTTTCAATCCGCAGGCTGATGCTCTATCCACTGAGCCAAACCAGTTTTGGCAAGAAACATCTTTTAAAAAATGTGGTCCATTGATCCTGTGATTAATTTGAGGAGTATTTAGAATTGTAAGTGTTGGTTGATAAATCTCATGCGCTGCTATAGTGAATGCTTGATTGTTTTTTGCCAAGGGCATCTATTCTTCCTGTGTTCCATAAGAGACCTTTCAATATCCATCTCTGCTCTAATCTTGACTCACTGGGGTTCAACTGCCTCCCTGATCCCCCAAATCCAGGCAAGGAGAACACATCATTGGTCTGAGGCCACATTCCCTTCATCATCATAATTGGTAGCGTGATGAGAAGGTGACCCAGTCAGAGTCAGTGAGACTTCTGTTGGGCTTCCAGGAAAGACTCTCACTGCTTAACACTGGAGTTGGCAAGATGTGGTGCTTCTGCATGCATCTTACTTCAGTAAGGGAGAGCCTGCCTGAGAATGTGGCCAAACTGAAAAAGAATCCAGGGATGGAGAGAGGACAAAAGGACCCCGGTGTTGTTGAATATCTAAAAGAAACTGCACACATGGACTCTCAGTTACGTGAGCTGTGACAGTCAGTGACATATGTCCCCACACTGTTTCCTCTTCCTGAGCATATAAGAAGACTACATTTCTCAGCCTCCCTTGTGGGGTCTATGAGACCAAACTCAGGCTAAAGAAATATGTGCAGAAATGATAGAAGCCACTTCCAAGCCATTTCCTAAAAAACTTCCTGTTAGTTCGTCTAGTACTTCTCCCCCCCCCCCCCCCCCCCACACACACACCCCGCCACGCTTCCATAGCACTCTCGGAGATGTCCCAGGAGGTGCAAAACAGAATATTGTGATATAAGAGGAGTATTTAGAATTGCAAGTATTGGGTGAGGGGTGAAGCCGGAGGTAGTATCAGGGAAGACCACTGTGGGAATGACATTGGAACAGAGGCCTAATTTGTAAAAGTAAGCAAGTAATAAGGCTACTGGGGAGAAGGGAGGAAGAAAGGACATTCCCAGTAGATTAAAAACACACAAAAAAAAAAAAAAAAAAAAAAAAACTAGTGCAAAGAAAGGGCGAGGCATACTGGAGGGGCAGAAAGGCAGCCAGTGGCACTGGAGCTTATTGACAGCAGGAGAATGAAAGGGTTCTGTAGCTTAGGAAGGGCCAGTAATTGAAGCAAGAAATAATGATGCTTTGGACCAAAGTGGTAGCAAAGGAGATTGGGAAAAGTTGGCAAATTCATGATGCTTTTGGAAGTATTACAGACAAAACATGCCAGTTGGTTGGAAATAAGGAAGACAAAAAGGGAGGAAAATCAATGATGTCTCCTAAGTTTTTGGCTTGAACAACTGGTTAGATGGTGATGCCATTTAATCAGATTTTGAGATGAGAAAAGAACCAAATTGTGTGGTTTTTTTGACATGTTAAGTTTGACCTGCCTGTTAAAGATCTATGTGGAGCCCGGCCAGTGTGGCTCAGCAGTTGAGTGTGGACTCTTGACCCATGCACCAAGAGGTCGTTGGTTCAATTCCTGTCAGGACACATGCCTGAGTTGCAGGCTCGATCCCCAGTAGGGGGTGTGCAGGAAGCAGCCGATTGATTTTTGTGCTTGTACTCGTTCCTGTCTCTCCTCCCTTCCTCTCTCTCTAAAAATCAATAAAAACATTTTACCAAAAAAGATCTATGTGGAAAGGTCAATGTAGACATCAAATCTTAGTTCATCTAAACCCGTGGTCGGCAAACTGCGGCTCGTGAGCCACATGCGGCTCTTTGGCCCCTTGAGTGTGGCTCTTCCACAAAATACCACAGCCTGGGCGAGTCTATTTTGAAGAAGTGGCATTAGAAGAAGTTTAAGTTTAAAAAATTTGGCTCTCAAAATAAATTTCAATCGTTGTACTGTTGATATTTGGCTCTGTTGACTAATGAGTTTGCCGACCACTGAAACCATGAAGATGATGATGATGAGGGCAGCTACTGTTTACCGAGCACGTATTTATATGCCAGGCATTGTGTGAGGTGCTTTACATAGATCATCTCATGTAATCTCACACATCCCTCTAAGCTAGCACTTCCATTTTCACAGATGAGGAAGATGAGGCTTAGATTTGGTAAGGCACCTTGTCAACAGTAACATGGCTACTAAATAAATAAATAGTAGAGTACTACTATATATGGTATGAGACCTTGTCACAAAGTGGGTCATGTCTCCTGAACTAGAATATGAGATGCTTCAGGGAAGGGCAGTATCTTTTCACTTTTTAAATTCTCAAAGCACTTAGCCCAATGCTTTGTACTAAGAAAATGCTCAGTAGACCCAAACAGAGAAGGTTTCCACTCTAGTTTGCTTTTCTCTGCTCTTTCACTTCCTCATTCCTTAGCTCAATGTAACAAGGGGATTCCAACCCATTGGTTCGCCCTCCTCTTTCACAGGCATTTAGGACACACTACAGAGGGGTATGTAAAGTACATCATGATATGATTCGCGGCACAAAGTCATCAGAAAAGGAGGTGGGGTGGCCTTAGCATACAGCTTTCATTTTGTAGCTCATTTAGCCAATGGTTTTCAATCAGGCCTTCAAGTTACTGAGACAGTCTTTAGTTCATTAAAGTTAAAACTCATCCTGTGCCCTCCCCCACCAAACTCAAATAGTTTCCAAAAAGAGCTAAAAAAAATAAAAAAATAAGCAAGAAAATCTGAGATCCTAATTGGATCAGACTCAAACAATTCAAACTGGGATTGGCTTTTCTATTTCTCTCCTGCCAAACACTTTAGGCCAATCTTCCACTTGATGAAATAGGAAAAGTGTAATTCAAAAACACTCACCGTATGCTCCCCCTTCAATTTTAAGAGAAATGAGGTTCCAGAATCCAAAATGAAGATCATACTGCTTCTCAATAAAGGTGGTTTGGTGGGAAAGCCCAGATAGGCTCATGCTGCTCTCTTCTTGAATGGGCCTCTCTCCTTCTTTCCAGGGACTCCGTCTTGCCAATCCCTTAAGCCTCAGCTCAAATGGATGGCTCAAGGGCTCCTCTACTGTGTTTTTGTGCTTGTGCTCATTCCTGTTTTGTGTGGGGTTTTTTTAAACGATGAGATATGCCATCCATCTTTTTCTCTCCCTCGCAGACTATGAGTTCCTCATGGAGAGGCACACTTCTCACCCATCTTAGAATCACCCTGGGATTAGCCCAGTTCGGTGAGATACAGTGAGGTTCCAGGGAGAGCTGTTGCACTGAATGGTGGACAGACTGGCATTGTGTTGTCAGGAGAATAGGAACCTGTGGACACAGGAAACTTGGTGCTAGTCCTGGCTTTGGCCTGGCTCCCCGTATGCTGCTGAGTAAGCTCTGTACCCTCTCTGGGTCTTTGTTCATCAGCGAAAACAATGGGGCTGAGCCGGCTCAGCTCTGAAGGTCTCGCAGCTCTGGAACTGAGCGGTGTTTTGTGCACAGATGGGAAAGCAAGTGAGGATAATGCATTCACACAGCTGGCTCTGCAAGGCCTTCACCATTAATCACAATTCTCCAGTTTGACAAAATCCCTCCCCAAACGATCTCAAAAGGATGCTGCACACAATGAAGGAGAAATAATCACCCTCAATTTCCAGACAGAGAACCGTGTTCTAATGTCTACTAATTGTGCCAGTCCTTTTGCAGCCAAGAGCATACACAGGCTTCCCCACCCACTCTCGCTTTCCCAAGGTGCGGTGGGCAGGGGACATGCCTGGGTACCTGGGGAAAGTGGGGTCCTGCTCCCTGGCATGCACTGCAGACAGCTAAACAGCACAGAGAATATTCTGCACGTTTTATTTTTTTTTAAAATATATTTTATTGATTTTTTACAGAGAGGAAGGGAGAGGGATAGAGAGTTAGAAACATCGATGAGAGAGAAACATCGATCAGCTGCCTCCTGCACACCCCCTACTGGGGATATGCCCGCAACCAAGGTACATGCCCTTGACCGGAATCGAACCTGGGACCCTTGAGTCCGCAGGCCGACGCTCTATCCACTGAGCCAAACCGGTTTCGGCTATTCTGCACGTTTTAATCTCCAAATCTGGTTCTAAACTCCGCATTAAGACCAAAGTCCTAAAGAATGCCGGGCCAAATGCAAATCTGAACACACCCTTGAAGAAAATCCCGTTCCCATCATTACCAGGACTCCAGGAGGGTCCCTGTACCTCTGTCCCAAACTGAGAGGAGGTGACAACTTTCATGTGATGCTTCTCTCCTGTGGCCAAGCAGGCCTGGGTGAGAAGAGAATGCTTCCGATTTGAAGTCTTGATGCTTCCTGGTTGACTACCTTTCCCCTCCCTCCACTTGCAGGTCTTCCTTTTCTTTATTACTGTCTTTCTGCTTTCGGGCTTCTCCTGAATCCACAATTAATGCAAAGATATTCCAGTGAAATAACATTTTATACTTTCAAATGTAGATGGCTCACAAACATTCTTAAAGGTCTTCATGTATAAGACATCCAGTCTCTTTAATTAAGTGCACTCCTCAAAGCTGAGGGCCATGCTTGCCACCGACATTATGCGCCCAGTGCCAATAAGCCTCGTCTGTAATGTGCGTTCGTGTCTCCCAACTGACTTTGATGGGATAGGGGGTTTTGGTGCTAGTGACCAGTCCTCACCTTACTGAATCAATGCTGAAATTAATTTTGCAGAATTAATTCTAACTGGCTTACATTTTCTTGCTTGTAAGAGTGATTTTTTTGTCCGTTTGTCATTTTCAATAATTAGAAAGCTATTTACCTAAATTACCCCTTTTAGAATGCTGAACAGGAAACTAAAGTCCCTCCATATCCTACTGACACAGTGTTTTATGATAGCATCATTCATAGAACGCCACAAAGCTGACTATTTCTGTGGCAAAGAAAGTGGTCTCTTAAATTAGGATTTTCTTTTTTACTGTTAAGACTAAAGTTGTCTTGAACCTAAAAAACCAAACTGTAAATATGACTGTAGTCCTTAGCAGGGCCTGAAGGTTTCTATATACATGGGAAGGTTATATCATTTTACCTGCAACCCAGAAGTGTTACAAAATGCCATACATGAAGCTTACTAGTCATTCAAATGCTGTAGAGTAATTATCTCTGTCAGAAGACCCTAACCTTTGGCCCTGCAGTGTCTACCCCTCATAGTAGCATAATATTTTCTGAAGATAAAGTATTTACAATATAAAGCCAAGAGTCTGAACTTCTATTACATTTTTAAAATTTACCCACTGAAAGTCCTTATCACAACATTTGGAAGTTGATGTAAATATACCTGTGCTTATCTTTGTTTCGTCATTTTTAATCTGTGGGAAGCGTTTCTTCTTTCCTTCTAGAATTGGTTTTTAAATCAGCAACCAGACTTTCATGCATATATGATATGCAGTTGCTTGGATAGGAAAAAATGGAGTGTGTGATAAGTCACTTGCTTAGATCTCATCCAATTATCGCCAAAAAAATATTTAAAGAATTATAAACATAAGAGTTATCCAACAATCGTCAACAAGGAGGTGAAAAAACAAACAAACATGCAAGAGACCCTGAAGCAGTGATGAGCCGAGGTTCTTCATGTGTAAGCAGAGAATAGATGGAATATGTGTTTTGGGAAATTATAGGAAGTTAACCTTGCAAGCACATGCCTGAAGCACAAGCATTATTTTTATGCACCAGTTTAGAAAACAATGGCGTAGAAAACAAAGCTTTGGCCATTTGCTGAAAGGAAATTTCAAATGAGGTCAATTCTTTCACACTCCTATTGGCTCCAACAAAAGCCAAAGTAGATAAGAGGGCAAGGATTAAAATAAAACATACTAAGCAAATAAACAAAGTACACACTTACTTTTCAAAATGGAAATATTTTGTTTCATCAGCTCTTTTTATCCCTGAAGGACTCATTACTTAGGAAAAGAAATTTTGTTCAGTGAAGCTCTCTTGAATGACTTCCATGACCTTGAACATTCAACTCTTACATAACTCTCAGTAGTTTCCAAGTTGGGCTAAATGTTGTTAGCGCATTTGTGCAAAATATAGGTGTTGGCTCTTCTGGTATTAAATCCATTGATGTTCCTTATTTATGCTGAGGAGGCCTTGGCTCTCTCCTCCCCTGAGCTGGGGCACAGGCTTTGGGTCTTTTTCCTACTGGTTCTTCCTATTCTTTGCCCTTGTAAACAGCTTCTGGGATTATCTATGTCCTATCATGGCTGCAGCAATGGATAAGGGTAGTGCTTCTCACACTTTAACTTGCCTAAAACTATCTGGGTGGGGGGTAGTCATAAAAACGTCCATTCTGCCTGGTTGGTGTGGCTCAGTGGTTGAGTGTCAACCCATAAACCAAGAGATCACCAGTTCGATTCCCCATCAGGGCACATGCCCAGGTTGCTGACTTGATCCCCAGTAGGGGATGTGCAGGAGTTGATTGATGTTTCTATCTCTCTATCCCTCTCCCTCCCTCTCTCTCTCAAGTCAATGAAAACATATTAAAAAATAAAATGCCCATTCTTATGCCGTAGGCTTGGGCGGGGCCCAAGAATCTGCATTTTTAGTAAGCTCCCAGGTGCTGCTGTTGCTGCTGCTGATCCACAAACCACATTGAGTCACAGGAACGTGGGCACAGTCAAGGTCTCCAGTCCGCAACTCCCCTGGGGAGCCAATGTCAAACCAGCCCTTGAATAAACAGTCCTGATGTCCCTGTATTATTTCCCATGAAAGAGGTAATCAGATGAAGACACACCAAGGAACGTCAGAGGAATTAAGGAGTGAGAGGAGGGAAGAAGAATGACAAAGTTATCTGGATGAGATTATGAAGGGAGAGTGGTTGTGGTGAATACAATATGATTGGGATAGTAATATATGATTATGATATGAATAGGGCTTATAATAACATATAAAAATAGGCCCTGGTCAAGTAGTTCAGTTGGTTATAGCACTGTCCCCAATACCCCAAGGTTATGTCAGGGTCAGGGCACATACAAGAATCAACCAATGAATACATAAGTAAGTGGAACAAATCAATGTTTCTGTCTCTCCCTCAAATCAATCAATCAATATATATTTTTTTAAATAACATGATTGGGGATTGTTGGTGAGCAAAACACCAATAGGACAGGCTCATCGAACTGACAGCCCAAAGAGTTCTGAGATGCTTCCCACCTGACATTTTTGGCTCTTTTCTGATGACCAGGTGTTACCCAAACCAACCATGTAATGCTTTCTGGCGGGGACACGGAGGTTAAGAGCACTGCCTTGGAGTCTGACAAGCCAGAATCATGTTTTGCTGTTACTAGTCAGGCAAGTGACCTAACCTCTCTTCACATAAATTTCCTCACCTGTCAAATAAGCTATTAACACCTACAATTTAATTGTAAGGATTAAATGAGAAATATGGTATGAAGTACTGAATACAAAAGCAGGCATAACGTAAACACGACTCATGACAACTATTATAAACACCTATAAAAATATAGGTTCTATGTACATATATTGTTACAGTTCACTCTTGAGGTGAGAATCTGGGCAATGAGATGAAAAACTAAGGCTCAAATAATCTATGTACAAAAGCTGCCACTGAGCGCCCAGGAAAGGTCTGTAATGTTGCCTTTGGCCTGAGGTCTAACACACACCAAGCAGGCAGTAAGTCAAAGGAACGCTTATCTAATATTTAATATGTTTAAAGGCATATTTAAATAAATATTTTCCATGAATATTTTCATAGTTAAACATTTAATATTTGAATTCTCCTTTCTCTTCCCTTCTGGTTTGGTTTCCATGGGAATCTGTACTAGGGGGAACTTCGAAGCATGCTAAAGGACATCCACCTCGTCCCGACTTCCGCCTTTCTGCTTATTAATAGCATCACGGTTTGTTAAAATGGCAAAGACCTCTGAGACTGTCTAGTCCAACCTGTTCCGCAGAGCGTGGGGCGATGTCGCTCTTCCAATAAATATTTCAGTGGCTCTCGAATTCAAATCCACTCTGTGTCCATGGCCAGTAGTCTGAGGGTAGCTCCCTGACTCTTATGCAAAGATGATAACTGTTTAACTGTTTCCCTTCATATGCAAGGGTACGTGTGGTTTATTCATAGGTTCCCACATCATTTCCAGATGGTTGAAGTTGCTAAAAGTTCACCAGCCTGTGGCTAAATCTAGCCAGATCCCCACTGCGTTGAGACCCTCAGGATCCGCAGGCTGGTGTTAACTAATGATACTAGGGCACTTAAGGAGACATCCCAAGTTGAGTTCAACAATCAGAGTGGTCTGGGGGATGGCTCTAGTTTCCTCCCAGAATCTGAGTTTGAGAAGAGACCTGAATGTCATGCACACCAGTTTTCAAACTGTGTTCTGCAGCAACTCATGATCGGAATTGCCCCAGAGCCCCAGTAGAGAGGAAGGAAAACCAAGCCAGTGGGACTGTGGATACCTCCACCCAAGCAGAACCACTTCCTTTTTATCTATTTATATGTTGGGGTTCTGACAACAATTTTTTTAAACCATTAATGTGAAACATTTTTATTTTCCAGGCATCTAAATCCCTTCATTAAATATGTCTGTATATTAGTTACAATGGAATTTAGCTACCAGTAACAGAGACACCAACTAAGAGTGAATGAGCAAGATAGAAGTTTATTTCTATTTCACGTAAAGTCCAGATTGTGGCTGCATGGCTGTACCTGTTACTTGAGGCTAGACAGTGTCAAGTTTCCTGCTCCGTCTTCCCAAAGGTGTTTTCCTTTTCCTCATGGTTCAAGCCGGAGCTATGGCTGTCACATCCATGCTCAAGCGTGTTACAAGGAAGGGTACACACCACCCTTTAAGAACACCCCCTCCCCAGAGGCTGTGTTCTGTTTACATCTCATTGGCTAACACTCAGTCATGCTGGTTACTCACATCTGCAAGGGAGGCTGCGCAACATGGGCTTCCCCTTGCTGGTGGCGGTGCGCCCAGCTAAATATGGGGACTTCAAAACTTCTAGAAGTAGAGAGAGAGATTGAAGGGCAAAAGTTTCTCTTCTGTTACACTCCATCTTCAGCCCAGTTAGCCTGGGTTCAAAGCTTGGAATATCTGATTTTCTCCTTAGATCTCCCCAGAGCTAGTAGATTAGAAAGGGCTATAAAGGCAGCTTGAAAAATGGCAGCTGAAACAGCAGAGGCTGCTGAAGTACACGCAGCAGCTCAGAGCCATTTGCCGGGGGAGCGAATCAATATTTACAGGCCAACAAGGACCTGGGTTATGGGGGAAGGTGAAATTATGTTTGGCATATTCCACCTAAGGCACGGAAGGACTGATACACTGTGGAAAGAGTCCCATCAACATGGTTAAAAGTCTTTAAAGATATTTAAAGTCATGAGCTTGGCGACAGGGGAAATCTGCCCGGTGCAGATATCTCACTCTCTGAGTATTACAGGCCTCTGAGGGAAGCTTTGGTATGTGTTGGGGGTGGGGAAGAGTGGGGAGAGGGAAACAGAGAGCATCTGGCTCCCCTCAGTCCCTGAACCTTGAACAGGGCCTGGCATGTCGTGTGTGCTGAATGCATGCATGGACCAGCTTGGGGGCCTGAGACTCAGCTCTGCCAGGGGGCTTTCAAAGCTGACAGGATTCTTGTAAGAGCAAAGAGCAAGATTCACCTGGCCGGAGAGGCGGGGAAATCGCATTGGGCCTGTCACCCGCTGAGGAATAGGTTTCCAGCCGTAGTGGACAGTGAAGTAGGAGTCTTAAAAGTGCAAAGCTCAAGCTTTCTACGACGATTCTGTCCCCCAAGCTTTGTTTTAGTTTATATTCCTCTCATCGTTAGGGTTATTGTTACTGCATTTTCTAACTGTTTCAGCATTTCTTCAAAAAGTAGCCTAAACCAGTCACAAAGGGACACATGTTACATGAGGGCCCTAGAATAGTCACATCCATAGAGACAGAAAGTGGGCGGTGGCTGCCGAGGGCTCGGGTGGGAGCGGAGGGGGAGCTGTTTCAAGGGCACAGAGTTTCCGTTACGGAAGATGAAAAGGTCCTGGAGATGGATGGGGTGATGGTTGCACAACAACGTGAGTGAACTTAATGCCACTGAACTGTACACTTAAAAATGATTACAAGGGGCCCAACCAGCGTGGCTCAGTGGTTGAGCATTGACCCATGAACCAGGAGGTCACAATTTGATCCCTGGTCAGGGCACATGCCCTGTTGTGGGTTCGATCCCCAGTAGGGGGCATGCAGGAGGCAGTTGATCAATGATTCTCTCTCGTTACTGATGTTTCTATCCCTCTCTCCCTCTCCCTTCCTCTCTCTGAAAGCGATAAAAACATATTTTAAAAATGTTAAAGTGGTAAATTTTATGTCATATATATTGTACAAAAAAAAATTCGCCTAAATATTAATCGCATATATTAGAGTTGTACTTCATTCCTATGGTCAATATTTTAACAAGTGCTTTAACTATAGCCTAAAGCAACTTGGCCAAAACTATAAATGTTTTTTCAGCATTTCTTACAATTCACCCACAACAGGCAGTGTCCCCTCCCGGTCCTCCACCGGCTCCTCCCACAATGTCCTCAGTGCAGTTTCTAAATGATTCACCAAACCCACTGCAAACCATTCAGTAACCTACGCCCTCACGTATTCCCTCCAATGCCAAACCGCTCATCAGTGCTCTTAAACCAGCTCGCGGGAGTCTGATCATTTGTAAACTCCCACTGTCAACCTAGGACCTGTGCGCCCCTCCCCACCCCCCGCCCCTGGCCCTCTGCCGGCCCAGGAGCGGGTACAGCGCTTTCATGGGTTCTCTGAGTGAGGAGCATCGCCTGGGACTCTGCTGTCAATGCAAATTCTCAGGCCCCACCCAGACCTCCTGAACCAGAGACTGGGGGCCAGGCCCCGTGGCCTGGATTATCTCAAGTCCTTTAGGGGATCCTGGCGTTTGAGAACCACTGCTCTTAGGGGTCTGTGACCTCCCAAACACTGAGAACCAGTGTGTCCACAGGAAGGTGAGCACAGTCGGAGTGCCAGTGCGAACTTCATTAGGGCTTCCTAGTTAAAGGTTTGCTCTGCCTGTGGCATTCCTGCCAACATCTCACCTGCTGGCAGCCCTCGGGTCCCCCAGGAAACAAGCCCAAAGCTCCCCCACTGACCCGCTGGTTTGCCTCAGGAGAGCTGACTCCTGGTCAGGCCCAAAGGAAGGGAATATTTCACCACCGCGTCCACTCTGCTCTCGCTGCCGTCTTCATGGAAACTCAGAGAAGGGCCGGAGGATGCAGCCGTGCTGCCTACGATTGCCACTGACTGTGGTTAAAGTGACTCTGTAGAGACAGCACCAGGTTCTAGGGGTGGGAGGCCCTGGTTTGGGTGTTCTCTTCCTAGCTGTGTGCCTTAGGTCCCCCACCTGTAACACGGGGGCGGCAGGGTTCTTGTTGGAGTCCGAAGAGAGGTGAGTGAAAGCCGTACTGAGAAAACAGTCAGAATCCAGCTCTACCACTTATCAGCTACGTGCGACTTTAAAATAGGGATGTCAACCCATCTTCCATCTCAGAGGTAATATAAATAAAAGACATAGCACATTTCCTAAAAATCATTAAAAAATCATAAATGTTGAATAAGAGTAGTAATAGGAAAGCTTATAGCTAACAGGTACCCTTAGTATAATTTTAGAGCTCAAAGAAAAGAAAAAATTAATAACTATGTGCAGCAGAGTCACATATTCTAACAACAAAAGAGATGCGAGCTACTGAGCTCATTAATGTGAACAAGAGAGAATATTCACCTTTCAGAACAAGTTTCAAACGCAAAACATTAATATATTCCAAACCCAAAGCGTCCCAGACTCCTTTTTTGGTAAGGAGGTCAGAGTCTCTGAACATAGTTCTTCAGATGGAATAAAGGATACTATTTAATATTCACATAACAGTAAACACTCTTTTAACTAATTTCATATCTATTACCTCAGAGAAAAGATAACACAAGGACATCCCCTGAAACACGGGCCAGTGTAATTTTTAGAATTCTCTATGACCTTGCGCTAAGGGGGATCTGCAACCCTCCCACCTCCATACCTGCATTTGCTGGCTTGAATGACCCAAAAACGAACTGCTGGCAACTACTAAGGGGCTAAATTACACCAATTCTGATCAATCCTTCCAGATTAGTTGTCACTGTAGAGCCAAATGTTTGGGGTGATGGCATTAATTTGTTTTGAACAATTTCCCTCTCTGAAGAGTCGCAGAGTCATAGGGACTTTAAACGGACTTAACAAGAACAAAGAATGAAAGAGTTGGAAAGATTTGAACTGAAAGTGCCTCTGACAGAGGTCTTTCTCCTCCAATATTAAACAATATTAAAAAACCATCACCCGGCAGTCTTCCTTGGCAGTGCTTGAATGAAAACACCTCAACAGACAGGCAATTACTCTGATCTCTGACTCACAAACCAAACTACATTTCAGAGAGACTCTACTACATTTTCCAAACTTTGTTCCATTTCGCTCTAATCCCCAAGTGCCACTGTCAGCTGCAAACTTCCTAAACTCAGATGACTTTAGCTGGTAACTACCAAGCCATAAGTGAAATACTTACTTAGACTATTTTGGCATTAAAAACAATCATTCATTCATCCAAATGTTATATTGATTAAGCACCAACTATGACTATTCACAAGACACATAATTTATTCATTTTTTATTTTTTAATAAAAAATGAGATATGGTTAATGTTCCATAAAATCAATCTTTTTTAAAGAATAATTCTGTGGTTTTTATGTTCACAAAGTTGTACAACTATCACCACTATCTAATTCTAGTACACTTTTATTGTCCCCAAAAGAAACCATGTACCTATCAGCAGTCACTCACATTTCTCTTCCCAGCCCCCCCTCCCCCCCCCCCCCAGCCCCTGACACAAACTAACCGACTTTCTGTCTCTGTGGCATTCATTCATTCTGTTATTTTTGGGCACCTTCTCAGCACCAGGCATTGTAGGCACGAGGGACAGACAGGTGAACAAAACAGGCTTAGTGTCCCCCAATGGAGCTTTTCTTCTAGTGACGATGCACTCACTGAATTAAAAATAATATACAGGGTGGGGCAAAAGTAGGTTAACAGTTCTTCACATGGAAACTGATGGAAACATTAACGTTTGGTAGAGAATATGTTTGTATATTTTCAGAAAACAACTCAAGACCATGTGGATTCCTGCAACAGAGAGGAATTGACAGGACTGCTCCAGCCATGAAGACAGAAGAGAAACAGTCCAGAGATGGAAGATGCTGACCATGCCTTGCCTTACTAGCAGTCAGCAGCTGTGCGTCGCTGCAGGTTGCCCAGGACCAAACCAGAGAGGGTCGGACCTACATTACCACCATTTGTCCACCATCCAGAACTGAAATATCATTGCTGACATGTACACATAAGGAACTGTTTGACATTGAAATTAGGACTCAAAAGAACTGTTGGCCCAGAAAGAAACTCACTACAGACTGATTCATTTGCCTCTCAGCATAACCATTATTGCTTGTCTCATTTTCAGTTCTTATAAGTGTATTTCTTGTATCACATGATCTCACTCATCTAGGGGAAATAATGAACAACATAAAATGATGAGTAAAAACAGAACCGGAGACAGGGAAGCATCGATCAGACTGTCAAACCTCAGAGGGAAGGTAGGGAAGGGTGGGGGTAAGGAGGAGAGATCAACCAAAGGACTTGTATGCATATAAGCCTAACCAGTATTCACGGACAACAGGGGGGTAGGGTTATGTGTGGGGAGGGGTTTGGGATGGGAATGGGGGGATGAGGACAAATATGTGATACCTTAACCTTAATCAATAAAGAAATTTTTTAAAAAAAGAATAAAACAAGAATAAACTCTGTGTTTCACGTACTCACAACCGTAAACGTGCATTTGCCCCACCTTGTATATTCAGCGAGAAGGAAACACATGCAAGAAAATGCAATATGCTTAGTCTGGCAAATAAGAGAACCCAAACACACACACCATCAAATAAGCGAAACCCATTCAACCATCTTTCTTATCAAATGACTTTTTCTAGAAAACAGATGTGTGAGGATTTCCCCTTCTTTCCTGCTCCTGTTCCTCTGGGAGTGTTGCAAGAATCAGACCACACGGCTGAAGAGCAAGAGGCAGGACTTGAAGCACAGCCTGGGCCATGGTCAAACAGTTAGCTCCTTTCCTGGTCTTGAGTTCACGTGCCTCCTTCTACAAACCACCATCTGAGCCTCATCACTGGCTTCAGACCTCAGCTTTAACCCCCAAATAATAACCTTCGACAAAGGCAAAATCAGCCTCCAAAATGGTAGTTTCCAAGCAGAACTTCTGGACCCCACCCAGGCGACGAGAGCTCTGTGTCAGGCAGGACACAATGAAGCAATTTCACTTTTAATTTTTGAAGGCAGAGTGCTTAGGTCCCAGAAGTTCACAGTTAACAGGACCTCCTGGATGTGAAATGTCCTGACCAGCTCGCATTTCAAAAAGTTTTGCTGAAGCTCAAACACTGCTCCAAACTGACTGATCCCTGCCATTTCCATCATCAACATGCTGTAATTCCTGAGAGAGACATTACACACAGGTACACACATATAGCCATTTCTTTATACATAAACATCCCCCAGTTGTGTAAACTCAAACATAGTTAAGTGAAAGTGAAGAAAGAGAGTTAGTGATTAGATTGAGCCTATGAAACAGCCTTTTTGTTTGGATCTAATCGGGCCACAAGGCCAAAGTGTCTCGTGTAATTGGAGTGACCTCATAATTTATCATCCAAATGAAATACTTTTGAGAGTGAAAGGGGCACATTTAACAAGCTGAGACAGCGGGAGGGAGTCTGGACAGTACCACACAAATGGGGATCGACATGCCGTCACTCTATGTGTGGGCGTCGTGCCAGGTCCTAATTGAGAACCACCTCCCCAGCCCTGTCCCCAAGCCCGGACTCTGGAAGGAAAGATTGGACACATCATATTACATGTCAGAAAGCGCTAATGAATATAAAGAGATAATCTCCTATGATGGCTCTGTAATGCTCCTCGGAGAGACTCAAGTTACCCTGGGGTCTAAAATAAACAAGTGATAAGTATAGGTTAGTCAGATGTTCCAGGTCAACATTTGTGTGTGTAAGTAGATAAAGTGGCGAGGCATAGTTAGGAAGAAAGACATTGGTGTAATTTTTTTTCTTTTAAAAGAATTAATGAGCCCAGCTGGTGTGGCTCAGTGGTTGAGCATCGACCTATGAACCAGAGGTCACAGTTCCATTCCTGGTCAGGGCACGTGCCCAGACTGCAGGCTTGACCCCCAGTAGGGGGCATGCAGGAGGCAGCCAATCAATGATTCTCATTATTGATGTTTCTATCTCTCTCTCTCCCTCTCCCTTCCTCTCTGAAATCAACAAAAATGTATTTTCCAAAAAGAATTAATGAGAAATACTTGAAAGTATGACAACTCAGTCATGTCTAACATAAAACAATAGCTCACAATTGCAAAACAGAATACAGAAGGGTTGTTTTGTTTTTGTTTTTTTGTGAGTTGTTTTTTCTTTTTTCTTTTTTTTTGGTAAAAACAGTAACTATAACCTTTCTTCACAGCCTTTTTCTTATTTTTTTCCCAAATAAATCAAGGGTATAACTAGTTTTTCTAAACTGTTCATATTTCTGAAGTATTTTACCTGCAGAGAAGCTCTTCCCATAACAATGTTTCTGCACCTGAATAATGGAGCTGACCTCCTTTACAATAAAAGCATTATCTCAGGCCTCCCTCAGGCTAAGTAAAAAAAAATATTATAAGGCTATAAATTCCTTATGTTTTAAGCTCTTACATAGCTATAAAATCAGAACAAATGTATAACCGATAATACAAACAAATGCACAAAGCTAATAAAATCAAATGAATCACATTAATTAACTTGACACATATTATTGAAATTATATTTCTCTACTGCTGTCTGGTTCTTTCACGTTTGGCCTCCCCGTTTTATTGTCAATTATATGATGACTCAATTCTCCAACCACTGCTTCTATTCATGCAGCTCTCACTGTCACAAACACTGCCCCACATTGTCAACTGGCCTTGCTGCGCCTGCATCTGTAATTATACTCACCTCCATCCTTTGAGCCTCTATTAAAGAAAACCCCCTTGGTGCCAGGGCACTAATAACACACATGCCTGTGTAGGCCCTGGGACAGCCCAGCAGCATTTAGTTGCAAGGTGGTCACTCAGAGTGTAGAACTTGCTTACCTTAAATCTTTTTTAAAATTATCATCAAAATGAATTTCACTAGAATTGTAAGCTCCATGAGATCAGGGACTTGGGGCTCCTTTGTGGACTGTGGTGTTCCCAGCACTTAGCAGAGTACATAGTAAGCACTCATTATATACACTCAGTGGCCAGATTATTATGATCTCTGAACGCATAATAATCTGGCCACTCAGTGTATATCCTATATAATAAAAGGCTAATATGCAAATTGTCCCCTCAACCAGGAGTTCGACCAGCTAGCAGGCCGGCCAACCGCCCATGTCCCCTCCCCCTGGCCAGGCTGGCCGGACCCTACCCATGCACGAATTCATGCACCGGGCCTCTAACATACACACACACACACACACACACACACACACACACACACGCACACACACACACACACTGAGTGGCCAGATTATTACGCGTTCAGAGATCATAATAATCTGGCCACTCCGTGTATCTATTCAATGAATGAATGAGTGAATGGAAATTTTTCAAGGGGATCTCATGTAGCCATAAGAAATACACCCATGTGCCTCAGTCCCCTGGAACCTGAGGGAAGAATAGGCAAAGAGTCCCGCCAAATGGATTAACAACTACAAATATACACAGGAACTGTCCACAGGTATCCTCGCTAGATTTTATATCCAACACTCTGAAAGAAAACCTCGGTGTGCAAGCAAATGGACTGGTCTTCCTCAAGAATATCAGTGCAGCAAAGAGTGCTCTTTGCCATCTCCCACCTGACAATTGGCAAATAATTGCTTTGAATGAACAAAATCCAACACCTGTCCATGGTGGTGCAATGGAGCAGGACAGGGGAAGGGGGGAGAGAAGGGACCTGGAACACCGTGTATTAGCAGCGATGGCAGGCCAGTGGACACTGTGCTAGGAACCTGGCATGTTACCTAGTTTAAACTCCGCAAGATCTCCATGAGATAGCTTCATTGTAGCGCTGATGTTTTTACAGAGAGGGAAACGGGTGCTCGGAGAAGTTAAACAAGGTTTCCACGGTGAGTGAGTGGGAAATTGGGTTTTGAGCCCAAGTCTGTCCAATTAAAGTCCTGACTCTGTTCTGGGCTATGCTGCTTCCTCAAAGAAGTGACACGTGGCGATGAGGGGCGAGAAAGCAAGTGGTGAAAAGCAGATGAAGAGAAGCTTTCCTGTCCTGGAGGCACATGGATAAATTAAAATATAAAATGACACAGGCCCATTTACTTCTAAGAAACACAGTAGAAGCTTTTTAAAAGAAACCCCAATAATTCCAGTGAGAATGCTATTTGCTTCAAAACTGGGTGAGTGGAAATGTCTGGTCTGGTCTGTTTGGGACAAAACTTGGTCTCCTTGTGCCAACCAATGGCTCGTGAAAGGCAGGACTGACTAGTGGATAGAGCTATGCCTTCAGAGGCTGACTGCTTGGGTTAGAATCTCAGGATTGACTCTTACCACTCTTTGACCTTGGATAAATTTCATGACTTGTTAAGCCTCAATTTCCTTATCTGTAAAATGGGAATATTACCTGTGGCTCCCTCCAAGGGCCGCTGTGAAGTCATGCATGTAAAGCACTTAGTCTCATGACTGTCACATAATAAGAGCTAAATAAATATTAGTTACTATTAGATCATGCCTAGAAAATATTAGCACTAACGAAGTAGTATAGGGTAGAAATAAGCCACATCTACTATTTTTATTTTTATATATATTTTTAATCCTCACAAGAGGATATGTTTATTGATTTTAGAGAGAGATGAAGAGAGAGAGAGAGAGAGAGAGAGAGAAAGAGAGATGAGAAATATTGATCGGTAACCTCCCCTGTGATCCCTGAACAGGGATCGAACCCACAACCTTTGGTGCATGGGACCAGGTTCCAACCAACTGAGCCACCCGGCATGGGCTACATCAACTCTCTTTAGATTATTGTGACCACAGTTGAGTACCACTTAATTGGAAGTATGTCATACCACAAAATACCCTACTACTCACTGGTATTCCCCCAAGAATACTTAGTACCGAGTTTGAGAAAGAAATCACAAAATCTTTTTAATTACAACAATCGCACTGTTGGCTAAAAGCTCAAAAGTAAAAAAATAGAAATGTTTATCTAGGTAGAAACTGCTGCAGTGTTTAATTAATATACCCACACAAGATTAGATACATCCTGCTTTCTCTTTTATTTTTTAATTGAAAGAAATTTTTGAATCTATACCATCAACAAATTACTCAAAAGGAAAGGTGGGGAAGGTGGATCAGAGAGAGAACTACAACCAATATTCACAGCTAACTTCAAGATATTAAAAGGGCTAAAAGGAAAATTCAAAGATGAAGAATGATGACAGGTTGAGAAGAGAAGGTGGACTACTGCTTGGGCGAGTCTTAGTTAAGGCACTGGTTTCCGTAGCGATAGTATTCCCAACATGCTACTTCATCATACACAGGAAAAGAGGCCACAGAGGAACATGTAAATGCCATTATCCTCAAGAGGGCCCTTGGGTCTTTTCCTCCTCGGAAGCAGTAACACAGACCTAGAGGATAATTACATGCAGTTACCCAGAGCAAACTGCATTAAAGAGCAGCCACACTGAGAACCTGGGTTTTGGTCATATCCCCATTACGTGTACTTTCCCACCTCTGCGCCCCAATTATCTATTGTTTCCATCTTCTTTTGTCCCTCCTCCACAGATGTGGCTTTTCTGTGCCATGAGCCACTTGGTTAGTTTTAATATTTTCTCAATATAATCTAATAACTAATATTCATTTAGCTCTTTTTGTGTGCAAATAGCTGATAGCCACTCTGGTTTGCAATCTGCTTTTTTGTTGTTGTTGTTGGTTACTCCTCACCTGAGGCTATCTTTTCCATTGATTTTTAGAAAAGGAGGGATGGAGGGGGGAGAGAGAGAGAGAGATTGATGCGAGAGAGACACATCAATTGGTTGCCTTCTGCACATGTTCCGACTGGGGTCAAGGAATGAACCTGAAACCCAGATACATGCCCTTGACTGAAAATCAAACCCGAAATCCTCCACCAGTGAACCACACCAGCAAGGGTGAAATCTGCTTTTAATCAAAGCATTAGTTTAACCTATAAACATGTACTATATGTGTGATAGACTAGGCCGGGCACTATAATGAATATAAAAACAAATCAGCTGTCAATTCTATTTCTTCATTCAACAATATCTTTTTGTTGGTATGGTGTTTTTTTTTTTTTTAATGTTTATGCTTATTTCTTGCTGGGCACTGTCCTGAGGAGTGAGGAAAGAAATGATGCTGAATAAAAGTAACAATAATTCATGCCTCATGGGTTCTTATTCTAGCGACTGACATATCCTGACTGCAGAGAGCCTAAAGCTGAGGGAGGAGAAGACACACCACCATGAGGCTGTACTGGAGAAACCGGCTGAGAACTGTATTTACACTGAATAACCAAGAATGGAATCTAATCTAGTGAGTATGTGTACATCCCTCCTAGATTCAAATATTTATTATCAACACATACATGTTGGTTATTCCCTATGTACCCAGCCCCACTTTAAGAGCCAGCAATATGGTTTAATAATCAACTCAACCCAGATCATGATACATATTTGCTGCAGGCTTAGGGAATTGTTGAGACTATGAGAGCATAACGGAGAAGAAATGGGATTATACCTCTACTCTCCCCAAAACTCTACCCACTCCTATTACTCAGCCACGCAACTGTCAACACCAAGTATTTGAGATTTACAGTCTTTTTATCTTAACTGTGGTATAATATATAATATAAAACTTACCATTTCAACCACTTCGGGATATGTGATTCAGTGGTATTAAGTACATTCACACTATTGTGCAACTATCCTTCCTTTTGAATCCTGCTTTCTTGCCAATTAGAAGATTGTATCTGGGTGCGTACTGACATACTTAAAACAGGCAATGCTAGGGCTCTAACCTCCAGATGTTTTACTCTCAAGCTTAAATACATAGAGACACACACCCATTTACCTATGTAGACCAGCACAGAAGCAGCAAATACATTTTCTTAAATGCTATCTTCATTGCTTGGTAGTGTCTGCTGGAAGCGTGGGAGGCAGGAATGGCAGCATGCGTGCTACATATTGATCATCCCTGGACTGGCCATTTTAGTACACGGTCAGAAAAATGCAACACAGAGCTCCAGCTCTGGCCAGCACACAGCCCCAGACCCGAGCTCGGTGCAGCATCCTCAGCACTTCTCTTCCACGGCGGCCAGCAGAAGCAGCTGGCCTGGCACCAGCTTCTTCTCTAGGAACCACCGAGCTTCTCTTGATTCAATTTAATTCACTCAAGATATAGTATAATCTTGCTGTGTGCAAGAGGCACTGTTCCAGATGCTGTAATGATGAATGGTAAGTGGGATATGTTCCAAACCCCTAAAAGCTTATAATGTAGAAGGAGGTTAAGGCAGGGACTTGAATAACTATTATGAGAGGAAGGATATGAACTATGCCATGAAAACAGACAAACAAAAATGGAGGTATGAAGGAGGTCAAGATCACCAGTTAATCCAATAAAAAAAATGGGCAACAGACCTAAATAGAATCTTTTCAAAAGAAGACAGAAGGAAGGCCAAGAGACATATGAAAACATGCTCAAAGTCACTAATTATCCAAGCAATGCAAATCAAAATGACAATGCGGTACCATCTCACACCTGTCAGAATGGCTATCATCAACAAATCAACAAACGACAAGTGCTGGTGAGGATGCGGAGAAAAAGGAACCTTTGTGCACTGCTGGTGGGAATGCAGACTGGTGGAGAACAGTATGGAGTTTCCTCAAAAAACTAAAAATGGAACTCCCATTTGACCCAGTAATCTCACTTCTAGGATTATATCCCAAGAAACTAGAAACACCAATCAGAAAGGATATATGCACCCCTATGTTCATAGCAGCACAATTCACCATAGCTCAGATTTGGAAACAGCCTAAGTGCCCATCAGCAGATGAGTGGATTAGAAAACTATGGTACATCTACACAATGGAATACTATGCTGCTATAAAAAATAAGGAATTCTTACCATTTGCAGCAGCATGGATGAACCTGGAGAGCATTGTGTTAAGTGAAATAAGCCAGGCAATGAAAGAAAAATACCACATGATCTCACTCATTTATGAAAAATAAAGAACATTATAACCCAATGAATAAAAAGATAGATACAGAGGCAGTAAAGCACCAAACAGACTGTCAAATTACAGTGGGAAGGCTGGGGAGTGTTGGGGAGGGAGGGAACTAGATCAACCAAAGGACTTGTATGCATGCATATAAGCACACCAATTGACACAAGACACTGGGGGGGTGGGATGAGGGGATGAGACAGGGGGTAGGGGAGGCTGGGGGAAGGTCAATAGGGGTAAAAAAAGGAGATATATGTACTAATATATGTAATATTTTAAACAATAAAATAAAATAAAAAGATCACCAGTTATATTTGACTGAGGCTGATCTGGGGCAGGTAGAACTAGGCAGGCTGAGAGACAGGATAGACTCGGGTGGAGGGAGACGTGTGACCTATGGCTCCGGGCAGAAAAGGACCTCTGCTGAGGGCAGATCCACTGACACAAAGAGAGGCTAAGGCTCAAGATTTGTCATCAGAAGTTTCTAGCAAATATTTTCAGCCTTTGTTCCTAAGGATATACGATATAGACGAAAAGATACAAACACGTTGGTGTCATAAAGATCTGGGTTCAAATCCTAACCCTCTTCCTATTAGCTGGGGGACCTTAGGTGAGGCCTCAAACTTCTCCGATCATCGTATCTACAAAACGGGGATAATAGTGTCTCTCGTGATGGGCTGTGGGAACGTTGACTGAGATGCCGTTGGTAGAGCAGCTGGCAAAGCATTCAGCACGTGGCAGGTAGTGGATGCATTTGGCTCCCTTGTATCTCAGGGTCCTGGGTAGCGTACTGGACTTCAAAACTGTGTGGGTCGCCATTTACAGAAACAAGCACAGTATTTGTTGCTTTGAGGCAATTCAAAAGAAATTGAAGTCTTGAAGGTCCCCACTCTAGTAGTGAAGAAAAGGACAGGTATATCTTAACGAGCCAGAAGAAAAGAAATGGTGTTCATGAAAAGGTACCCATACATCACTTTAGAAGCAAACCCTCTGAGTGGTTGCACAGCAGTTGCTCATGGAGGCTGAGGACCAGCGAAGGACCTGGAGAGTGCTCTACAAATGAGGGAAGAAAATCGGAGGCTCATAAATATGGCAGACACATTTGCTACTTCAGCCCTACTGCTTACTAGCTGGGTGACCTTACACAAATTGCTTAACCTCTCTGAATCTCTATTCCCTCAACCGTGAAGGGCAGATTAATATCTCTCTTACCTATCTCACTTGGGTGTCATGAGACTCAAACAAAATAATGTACATGGGCAAGCCCTGCCGACCATCAGGATCCATACAAAGGCACGGCGTCTTTATTGCCATCATCTCAGAGAGCACAATGCAATCTCTCAGCTATTAAATCCCAGGCCTCCTCCCATCTCCCCTGTGCTTAGATGAGGACAAACAGAAAAGCCGAGAGGAAATTTTACCTGCTTACGAAATAGAAACCTGCTTTAAGAAAAAGTTTGAGCCTGACACACACTGCTCTCTTAAATTCTGGGCTTTTATGGATGTGTTCTGACCTAATTACTCACACTGACAGAGGTCCTCAGACTGCCCTGCAGTGTGACACACACACACACACACACACACACACACACACACACACACTCACACACACTCACACACAACACACTGTTCTGCTTAATGACACCAATAGCAATTTTTCTATTCCTTGTTTGCACAGCCCACAGAATTCCCTGGCAAAAATAAAAATTCTTATTTTGGATTTCTGTGTCAAAAGTGACATGAAATCTCTAGAACATTAGGAAAAAATAAAAAGGTTCCAAACACTCGAAAACAAGCAATTAAATACTGAACTGAAAACAGTCTTCCTTTGACTTCTTGGTCTCAAAGCCCTGTCTGTCTTCTGCAAAACTAGGTCCTAGTCACTAGCATGGCCTCCTCCTCTCTCTCCCCAAATTAGATCTGGCAGTTAGTACTGGTGGCTTGCAACTTCCCCTGAGGATGGTCTACTGGGTTTTAAAAAAGTGATTCTGAAAGCCAGGGCAAAGCCTGGCATAAATTCTAGTTCCCTTTCCCCCTGTAAATCGGTATTAGCAGACCTTAGGAAGAAAATGAGAGGCTGTAAGGTACATGCTATGTGGAGAAAATGGGTGAGATTGAGAGACTGTCCCTAGAGACTGTAAGCGAGACCAAGTACCACCTCTTCCTTCTCGGGCTGGCCAGGAGACACTCCTGGGTCAGAGAGTGGCTGAGGGGCCCTGTGCGGTCCTTTATCCCCACTCCATCTTCACGGGGCAATGCCCAGGGGAGGGGTTAACGTGTGTAGGCTCAGGCAGCCTGGCCACACCAAGGAGCTGCAGAGGCAAACAGTAGTGAGGTTCCTGAAAGGAAGAAGCAGGCTGAAGGAGCAGGAGGGCACAGGAGGCAGAATGAGGTTGGATTACTGGGGTGTAACGGGTATGTGAACTCTGCCTGGTACTAACTGTGAGATGTAGGGCGAGTTATATAACCCCTCAGGCTTCAGTGTGCTGATCTGTGAAATGGGGGTGGGTAGGATGTTTGGTAATGATCAGTGTTTGGCACAGAATAAGCATTCACCAAATGGTAGTTATCATCATGACCAGCAAGGTGGGCTTAATTACAGATACGGAAAGCTTCGTGTAGGTTTCCACATATTAGTTCATTTAAATACAGCACGTTAACACCGCTTCACGTCGCATGACCTTGTCTGGTCTTTAATGCCCCTAAAATTTCTTTCTGAAAGGTTCTAATGAAGTCCTAGTTGCCCACTCTACTGTCTTTCTCTAGTTTTCTATTTATTTGACACTACATCAGTTGGCCCTGTTTATCCTTAATTTGAGAAAATCTGTTCTCTTGGTTCTCTGAACCCACAGCCTCCTGTAACCGCTGACTGCTCCTCTGGCCTTAGCTGTCTCCCTGGCCTCCTGGCTCCTTGCCGGTAGCATCCGTGCCTATTCTGGTATTTCCCCACTTGGTTTTTTGAGCCATGTCTCCTCTTCTGAGCATGAGACCCAAATTTGCCTATGTCCATGACATTCCTCAAACTCAATTTGCCAAACAGAACTTTCAAGGGAAACCAGTGACCCCTCCGCTGCCCTATCTAGAGTAACGCCCGACCAACCTTGAGTCAACCAGCCCTGACATCCTGAGTAAAAGCAGACAAGCCAGTGATGATCATGCATCCAAGGGGAGGCTGTGTAGCACAGTGGCCCAGTGTATTGAGTCAGACTGTTCAGGTTCAAGTCCTGGCCCCACTACTTATTAGCTGAAGGACCATGGGAAGTTATTCTCTCTGCGTCTGAGTTTCCACATCTGCGAAAAGGTATAAAAATAGTCCCACAGTAGAGAGTGGTTGGGAGGATCAAATGAGTTTACATATCTCAAGTATTTAAAAGCATACCTGGCACACAAATGAGTATTGGCCATCATTACAACTATTCTTCATGAATATAATAAGAAAATTTTAGTGAGTTAGGCTCAGCAGGCTTTGCAGGCAAATGTTTTATGATCTTTAATCTGCTTTCTACTAATGAATAAACCATGGAGTTTGGCAGAAACAAAGCAATAGGAACACCAATGTTGGCTATGATTAGCACTAAACCATATTCTACTGTCCCAAATGGCAACCTCACAAATAGGATAGATGTTGCCTCCTACTCTATCAAGCCAGAGGGTTCTTAAATATCACCTGGTACAGTGATTACCCATCCTGAGGAGCAGGGAGCCACCTGGGGAGCTTTTCGAAAAACACATATTCCCATGGCCCAGATGCTGAGACTCTGTTCCATTAGGTCTGGGACTGTCCCAGGCATCTGGGGATGTCATCCACGTTGGGGATCCACTACATCAGTCAATATTCTTTCTGTCAAGGATGAAACGAAGACCCAGCAGAATTAGCCCACTACTCCTACCTCCCAGAGTAAGAGGCATTGCAAGGCTTACACGTGTCGCAGCCAAACCACCTCTAGAAAGTGAAACAAGGAAATGAATCATACACCGAAGGCTTAATCTCTATACGCGATTAAGCATGTCTATGTCTAGTTCTTTACAAGGGGAGGTAGGTATGGCTAGGCTTTCACGAGTCTTCCATGTGCAGAGAGAAGTACAAGCGACGGTTGATTCTGGCCTGTGAAGCCATTCAGTAACAATAGCATCTAAGGCCAGTGCAAATGAAACCAAACCCTGTTTTTATACCTTTTTATACCATGCAGCCTTTCAGAATCTTCTTGAGACAGGTTCTTCTGTACGTCCGGGAACAACCTATCCAGAACCCAGAAACTAAATGCCTGCCAAGCTAAAGACATCTCTCTGTTAGCTTCACAAGGGATTCAAGACATTATTTCCTAACTGCTCATGTCAACCCCTCTAATGTTTGGAAAGTAGCTCGTGGTCAGCTGTGATTCTGGCAACCCCAGCACATAGCAACAGAATCTGAAACAATGACCTCATGACTCAAGTGTCTACACCCTTGGCAGAGCCAGGGGTCTCTCTGAAGACTCCCCAAGAGGGTTCCCCTAGAAAGAGAAGGTCCAAGCTTTAACACTAAAGGGCCAATGTCTGACATGATCTTTGGCTCAAATAGTCAAGCTGTACTTGAAGAGTTAGAAAACAAGTTCAAGAGAGGCTCATAGGCACCCCACCCAAAACCTACATTTTCAATTTGCAGTTGTTTTGAAATGTTCATCTTGTAGGTGCATGCTGTAGTCAGAACTGTCCTGAGACTGCAATGAAATAGATGACATAGGGGTGGTTCAATGGGTTCAAGGAGGGCCTCATTTTCCTTTATTCCAAAATGCTTCCTCCACTTCATCAATAGATTTTGGTGTGGTTTTTTTTTCTTCTTCTTCTTTCTTTCTTTCCTGCCCCCTTAAGACTTGGTATCTGTTGAAAGGCAGAAATCCTATGAAGGAGTGATGCTTGTAGCTCTGCACATCTTCTCAGAGGGGGTTTGATCAAAGAAAACAGGGAGTAAGTTTGAAGTGCTGAAGGGAAGACCAAGATTTAGAGCAGGAAGTAGATGGGTCAAAGATAATCTTCCCCAACCTCATATTTTGCCAAGGGCTGACCCTGGCTAGATCTGCTAATTGTTCTCAATTTTACTGCATATAAAATTAAACTGGGGTGGGTGCTTTAAAAATGCAGATTCCTAGACTCCAAACCTAAAGAATCAGATTCAGATTTGGGGTGGAGCCCCGGAACCTGCATACCAAAAGGCTCCCTGGCCATTCGAATACATGTGGTTGGCCCCAACACTGGGGGGCACAGCCCGACCCCCTTCACAATGTGAAAAGCAAAATGGGTGGACAGTGTTGTTGTTGCTAGCTTTGTGACCTTGGGTAAGTCCCCTTAATGTTTCTGGTTCTCCCTTTACGTGTTGTAATACTCTCCCATGTGATATCCTGTGCATGACATAAAGTAGATGTGAGTGTATTTTTAGAAATGTAAAGCAACAGAATTGTAATACATAAGTCATCATAATCCATTTCTTTCATTCTCACTCATTTATAGCCCATATTTGGAACATGCTGGCAAACTGCTTTTGAGGGATTCCAGATATGAAACAGAAAGCTCCTGGGGACCCAAATTAGGGTGCTGTGTAGTCTGAGCCAGTTTTCAGCAAAAATCAAATGGTCTCTAAATATAAGAAAGAGCAACATAGATTTACAAGACAATGAATTTTAAATAGCATCCGCTTTGCATAAGTATGAATGGGGAGGAACATCCCACATTCTTACAGAGCAAATCATACTTATTCTTACTGAACCGAACAATTTTCTCAGACGGGGTCAAGACACAGTCAATTTTGAAACAATTTTTATAGTTCCAATAATTTATTTAATTCTCTTCTCTTATTAATTACTAAGGAATATACCCACAGAACAGCATTTTCCTTTGAGAGCTGGAGGGTCCTTCTTCAGTCCTGCTGATGTCCTCACTGGAATGGAATGTGGAACCCCACCCCAACCCCACAGAGCTCAGGGGAAGTGCCCAGCAGGTCAAAAGACTTGGTCTCACATTCTCACTTGAACTAGACCTGCCTCAGTGGAAGGATAAATGTGTTCTGAATTCTACAGAGCGACCCACTCAAGTCAGATTTCCAAGAAGTTACATTAATCTTCCCAACAAAATTAAAAGGGTGTGACCAAAACTTGGTTCTTGAGCAAGGTTTTTAAAATGAAGCATAATCACCCAGCCAGCATGGCTCAGTGGTTGAGTGTTGACCTATGAACCAGGAGGCCACGGTTCGATTCCCAGTCAGGGCACATGCCCAGGTTGTGGGCTCCGTCCCCAGTGGGGGGCCTGCAGAAGGCAGCCGATCAACGACTCTCTCATCATTGATGTTTCAATCCCTCACTCCCTCTCCTTTCCTCTCTGAAATCAATAAAAATACATTTTTAAAAAATGAAGCAAAATCTACACAGTATAAGTTTTCATACATGTAGAGAAATACCGATGTGAAGTTGAGTTTATTTTTTTTGGTCATTATTTAATTTAATTAATTAATTTATTTATTTATTTATTTATTTATTGTTTAAAGTATTACATATATTAGTACATATATCTCCTTTTTTCCCCATTGACCTTCCCCCAGCCTCCCCTACCCCCTGTCGCATGCCCTCATCCCACCCCCCCAGTGTCTTGTGTCCATTGGTGTGCTTATATGCATGCATACAAGTCCTTTGGTTGATCTATTTCCCTCCCTCCCCAACACTCCCCAGCCTTCCCGCTATAATTTGACAGTCTGTGAAGTTGAGTTTAAATAGACATCAACAATAAATTTAATGCTTCAAATTCTTGACTGTCAAACTGGGACATATTTTTCCAAATTCTTCTTCCCATTTTTCAAAGGAAAAATAGGTCACGGCCAGCTCTTGTTACAGATAAGTAATTGCTAACAACCAAATCACAGCGCTTGTCTCCTAGTGGGTCTCTTGCCGTCATACAACCTTTATGGAGGCCCCATTCCAGGGATCTCTAGGTTCTACCTGTGCTCAAAATGAATTCAAATTCCTTTCTCTGCCTTACTGGGCTCAGTCCAGTCTGGCCCCTCTGATATCGGGCCACGCTGTACTACTGCCACAAAGGCCTTTCCCCAGACTAAGCCCACCAGGCTGCCACCAGCTCTTCCTTCTGCCTCAATGCTTTCTCCCCTCATCTTTCCCAGGACGCTCCTTTATGACACTGGGATCACCTTTTAAAGTCTGTATTTTTCAGTGAGACTGTCCATGAACATCCATTGTAATGTAGCTGTCTAATCACTCTTTATCATGATGCATTACTTAATTCTTTGCATAGTACTTTTCTCCAGCTGATATTTTTCTGGAACATTTCTATTTCTGCTTATTGTCTTCTTCCTCCAATGGAATGTTAAGCTTGATAAGAGCAGGGATCTTGCCTGTATTGACCACTATGATATTCCCAATACCTAGAACTATTCCTGGCACAGAGTAGGCCCACAAATATTTCTTGGATAAATAAATATGGGAAATGGAGAGGCTGTCTAACTTTAGGGCTCAGCATATTAACTGGACTTAGAGATGTGTCACTCATAGACTCAAATTAGTTTAAATTGCTGTCCTCTGCTGGAACTAATTTAGTTAAAACATAATTCATCTGCTGATGGGCATTTAGGCTGTTTCCAAATCTTAGCTATTGTAAATTGTGCTGCTATGAAAAAAGGAGACATATGTACTACTATTTGTAATACTTTAAACAATAAAATAAAATTTAAAAATAAAATAAAAAACAAAACATAATTCAGACTTTTTTGTTGTTTGTAAAATTTAATATTAACCATAATTATTATTAGAGATGTGCTATGAAAGTCTGAAGCATATCCCAACAACTCTAAGAGATTTTGACTCAATGCACAACCATGAACTTGAATATACAAGAGTGCAACATATGTCACTGGGCTTGAATTTCATCACAGCCTAAATTACTCTCTGTAAATAAATTCGGCAGATTAATTCTTAAGAACATAATTGGGGCAGTATAACCCAATCATATACCTTGATCATCTGAAAAGGTTTTATCTGAGTTATTTGGTAAGGGGATTAACTTGGATACGAGAGGGGGATGAAAACATTACCATTTAAACGTGATTCTAGGTAAAAAGCAATTTTTTAAGTACAGGTTATGTTGAATTTTTGTTCAAGCCTTCAAATGGGGTTCCTATTTTTCTAGAACCAATTGGTAGATTCTAAATACAGTTCACAAGCTTGTAAGGTCAGTGAAGGGCAGCAAGCATACTGGTGATGTATGTGGCTATGCGGGTGACAAACTGAGCTTCAGCCATAGTGTCTACCAAAAGGTGAAGAGCAGCTGTACTGGCCCAGATTTTGGCCATGGAGGCCTTTCTGTTGCATGGAAACAAACTGTTTTTTTGACCAATGCACATTAGGATCTGTGAGTACTTTTAAAGGATGATATAAAAGGCAACCAGTAAATAAAACTCAAATCACTATTTCTACATTCTAATATGTTGTCACCCTCCCCATTAAGGACTAGGGGCCACAGATTTTATTATAACACACAAGAGAGCAAGGAAGTGCTGTAAGCTAAACTGCATAAACAAGCACCTCCTCAAATATATGGACTGGGAAAGAGGACACCTGCAGCCCTCTTTCTCTGTCACCTGGTTTCTGAGAAGCACCTGGCACTTTGGGCCACTTACATGAATTTACTCTTTAAGACTTGGCCAAACTCTATGAGAGAACAGAATAGAAACATAAGCTTTCAAAGCCTAAAAAAAAGGAAAGAAAAGAAAGAAATATTATGATTTTCTGTGCATGTCCTAAGGCACACCAATATCCATAAAAGCCAATGACTTCTCGTCTCATATTTTGTTACCTGCTAATGTCAGCCATTAAGTCCCCAAAGTTTATAACCCTGAGGGCATTGTGGGAGGAAAACAGCACTTAGGGGAAATGGAAAAATAAAAAACCTTGGATGAATTCAGAATTATTATTTTAAATAGTGCTTTTGCTTTCATATATTTCTACCTCAGTAATTCTGGCTGTCAGTACTTAAAAGTGCCTGGAAGTCACTGTTCCAAACCCTCCATGCAGTGTTGCACACTGCTGACCTGGTCTTTATTCTGAATCAAGCTAATGCACTCCGTGGGTCTTTCTTAAAGCACTTCAAACGCAAGTCATTAGTAAAAATGTAAACAGAAATAAGCTACATTATAATTACCAAAAATATGGGCACTTCCAATGTGAGAGAGAATTTTTTAAATATCTCAAAATTACTTTTTTTTTTTTTAACTATGAAGGGTCTTTGTTGTTGTTGTTATCAGATCACACTGTCTTTAGGTTTATTATAGTTCAATGCAGTCAGACTCACCCTGGGGTTTTTATTGTTCCTTTCTCTCTCAGTCAGATTTTGAAAAACATTTCTTCTGCTAACTAGCTCTCTGGGGAATATGTCCTTCCTTAACTGGCCTGCATGGGAAGGGCAGACTTTCTAATTTTATAGCAAATATAGAGTCTTTGTGGGTGGGACATGCTCACTGAGTTCACCTGGACCAGCTCCCAGCCTGACAGTACATGTGCCACCAGGGTGTTAAGTCATTGTTATAACCCAAAGGACTTTCCTGGGTGAAGCAATAAAAAACCAAGTGAAAATTGTCTTAATGCCACGTGAAACATGGATGATAGAGGCACCAAAGCTCTTCTGGAACCAAACTTGCCCTTTCTCAGGAGCAAATTCTGTTTTCTTTCCATTATCCTCAGGGACTCTCCCCTGACCCCAAAGTAACTGAGAGAGATCCCACAACACAGAAGAAGCCTGAGAAAGGAACACAAATTAGTCCCACAATCAGGAAAAATAAAGTCTAAATCCCTTCATTTTATGCCACCACTCACTTCAGCAAAAGGCATGACACGATGGCTAAAAAGCAAAAGGACCAATGTCAGAATGAGATACCTGAGCACGGTGGACAGACCCTACCTACAATGACCCCAGTGACCCTGCCTCCTCCTATTCATGCCTTTGTGTAATTCCCTCCCTTTGAGTGCAGACATGACCTGTGACTTGCTCCTGACCAACAGAAAATAGCAAGGTCACACCCATGACTATACAGTGAGAGACTGTCCTGGCTGGTTTGATGAAGTAAGCAGGCTCGATGAGAAATCCACATGGCAAAGAGCTGAGGGGAGATGTCTAGTCTGCAACTAAGCTGGGCCCTCAGTCATACAGCACCAAGGAAATCAATTCTACCAAGACTTAAAGGGGCAGGGAAGCACATTCTTCCACAGTCAGGCCTCCAGATGAGAACACAGCCTGGTGGATCCTTGATTGCTGTCTTGAGAGACCATGAACAGAGGGCCAAGCAAGGCTGTTCCCAGACTCCTGATCTGTGGAAACCATGAGATAAGAAATGTGTGTTGTTTCAAGCTTCTAAGTGTATGGTAATCTGTTAGAACTAGAAAAGTAATTCACTGAGATAAGAAATGAGGGCAACAAGTCCTCTTCTGCCCACCCTGAAAAGGAATAAGGGTCATTCTAAGTCTACAAAGCTCTCTGCTAACGCACCTTCTCTGCAATCACAGGAAGAAACACTCAGTGCCAGAGCTAGCCGAGTGTACATCAACTACTCTAAAAGGTCCCTATTAGCTTCTTAGATGTTCTTGGTCTACAATGCAAAGCTTATTAACCAGAGAAGCTTCTTAAGCAGACAATAAAAAAAAGAGTACAGAGACATCTAAAATCTTATTATACTATATAGGGAGCTTCTAAGTAGCTTTACTTAAAATTCCTGGAAGTGTAGAACTGGAGACATAGTCCATTTGTCTTCATCTGCCTGTAGCTCATGTTTTTGCAAATAAGTTTCCATTAGATCTCTACACCTGTGAGTTCACATCATCGCTCTAGAATAAAAGTGAATTAAAAAGAAAGAATGCCTAATGTGGCCCTCTTCTACTTTGTGTTTACAGGGCCGTAAAACGTCATGTGTTAATCTCTACCTATGTTCATTTTAATTACATTTCTTATACTTTTAATAATTTCTTCATGGTTTTATAAGGCAAAGTTCATTAGTTTGTGGGTCATTAGCAGGTGACTCCACCTTGAACAAGTTAGTGTTGGCTTTTCTCTCTTGCCCTTTTTTTTATAGGATGAAAATTTCAAAAACAAACCACATAAAGTTGCTTATATAAAACTATATATAAGGTAACTTCAGAATATGGAGCATAAATGCTAAAAGTTACATCTAAAGTCTGAATGGAAACCAATTATGTATAGCTCTTTTCTTATCTATTTTATTTTAATTTTCAATTAAATTTATTGGGGTGACATTGGTTATAAGATCATATAGGTTTCAAGTGTACATTTCTATGACACATGATTTATTTATTACATTGTGTGCCCATCACTCTTAAGTATATCCAATATATGTTCAGGCTTCCATCAGGATTTCTCTCCTTCACTTATTTAATGTCAATGTCAAGTATCTGGGTTTAATAACCAGGCTATTTGGCTAATATTTGGAATATTTAGTAATTGGTTGAGTTTTTACTACATATTATGATTAAACAGCTGATGTTAATGTTAGCCTGTACCCAATATTAGTCAACTGAAAGCACATAATAATCATTACTGAACACGGCAACCTCTCTCCCAGTGTATTTACTTTATGTACTTTGGCTACTGAGTGAGAGGCAGCGTGGGGCAGGAGCGCACAGCGTGCCTGGATTGCAGGCTCCTCTTCACATCCTGGCTGAGACTGTGGCCAGATACCTTAAGCTCCCTACGTGTCAGTTTCCTCAATTGTAATCTGGGACTAATTTCAGTATGCATGTCAGGCAACTGTTGTGAAAACTAAATGAGTTAATATAGAGGAAGTATTTAGAACAGTGCCTGGCACAAAGTAAGCTCCTAATAAATATTGAGATATCACACTGATGACAACGATGACTATTTTTAGTCCACCTATCATTGAAGTTCTCACTTCAAACCCACACAGTGATTTGAAATCAGCTATCTGTATTATGCGTCCATAATTGTCATTTTTCCTGTATAAAGCAGTCACATTTGTATACATGATAGGAAATAGATTTGTTGTTAGATATTTTCCATTTGCCTCCCCGGGTCTACTCTCCCTCTGTTCTGTGTTCCAGAAAGCTGACCTGCCTCAATGGGCTTCCTTACCCTCTGGCTTTGGTTGGATTCAGCGAGTGGGAGGCACTGGCAGGAGGTAGGAGAGATGAAGGAAAGAGAGATCTGGGGTCTGTTCCTCCAGCTCCCTCTCTGCTGGGTCACCAGCGCTGACCTCTCCCAAAGGCCCCAGCTCCTGCCAGGTGGCCTCTCTCAGCTGCACCTCCTCTCTCCAGAGTCTGATCATCTTCCTTCTCTCGGCCCCTTCAGGCCTAGAGGGGTCAAGGCTCCCCACTGTTCCAAGCCCCAGGATGTTTTAATGTCTCTTATTTTCCATAACCCTGAACATATGGTCTCAAATAGTCCCTTCATTAAACTCTCCTAAATTACCTGATAGTTTCCTGCTGGGACCTGACTGGCAAGCTTTGGGACACATGACCATGTAAAGCATGAAGGAAAGGTAGCACTTTGAACGCTTTATTAGTGTGAAAAAACAGCACAGAAGGCCGAGATTCTCACCCAAAGCATGTCACTCCAAACTCCTCTGTCATTCCAGCTGGGAGGGCAAAGGGAAGGACCCCAATCCTCTCAGCATTTAGTGTCCTCCCTTCTGCTCAGGTAAATGTTATTTCCCTGACAACTTACAGGAGAAGAGGACTTGCTGGTACTCCATCTCTTACATGGTCAGTTTCCTCTTCATCCACATTCAGTCCACTGAGGCATCTGCTACCATGCCCTTGAGAACAAGTTCAAATACAAGTTTCTCTACCACTCTTTTACCTCCTCCAAGTTGGCCTGGTGGAACACACTAGCACAGCTGCGTACCAATCGGACTTGTGCACAGAGAATACACCCTGGAGCTCTCTCCCTGTCACAACCAAGCCAGCAGAAACACTGAGGACCAGGGCTGCAGCTCTCCATTATAACCAGAAGCTTAGGTTTAGAAGGTGACACCGGCAGCAGTTTTCAGCTTCGCAACATGAATTAGCCAGTAATTTCACCTTAAGGTCATATACTATATGAGAAAATCACTCAGTAAATGTTACAGGCTGCTTTAGTGATAAACCATTGGCCCAAGTAAATAAATGGACAAAGGATGTCTTAATCCCCTGGAGCAGCAGACCCAGGCTAAGAGGCAGTTGTAATATGAAGACATTCTGATGCAGAGAATCTGTGTTTGTCTTGTGGACATTTTCTGTCAATTTTAGGTGGACCCGAAACACGTAAGAGCAAAAGTGATCTAAAACCTTAAGACCTTCAATACTATCATGATAATTTAAAAAGCATAAATTATAAACAATAAGTAATGCCAAAAAAATTATACTTTATTCGAAAAAAAAATAGATAATGGGTCTAAAAACAGAGCCAGAGAAGAGGTATTCAACATAGGAGAAAGGGAGCCAGGACACAGGAGACAGAGAAGGAAGAAAATTCAGGAAAAGCAGGCTGACTGTATTGCTCGAGCGTGGCATGTATTTCATGAATCAGGACATCACCACGAATGCCTTCCTGCAAAACCCACCGCCTAGCAGCATTAGCAACCTCTGAAGATGCTGTTGTTTCTTCCAAAACACAACGCAACTGATGAGCTGCAGTTTTAGGAACTCAAGTTGCTGCGTACAATTCAGACTTCTGCACAGAGAATCATCTTTCAAATGAGCTCAGGGATCTAGCTGAATACACGGTAAAGTGAGTAAAGCCCTTGCCCGTGGCCGACTCTTCATTTATGTGTCTGAGGTTAAAAGTTGGTTTGCGTATGTGCTTGTGTGGGTATGTGTGAGTCTATGTTTAGATCGTTTTTATAAATCCCGGGTTTCAAGTCAGCAAAAGACTCTGACAATGATTACAAGTCCCATCAAACGTTTACTTAGAAAAAATAATCTTAGAATCAGTCTAAGCCACGATATGAAAAATCTTTTACTTCAGATGCCTCGGTGCTCTTTCAGGTTAATGGAAAAAAGATTAAAAAGTGTAACCTTTAATGAAGCCATAGAGAATAACATAGAGATATTCTCTACGTTAGGCATAGGCTAGGCATTCTCAAGCAGGAGGGTCCATGCCCTATTCTCAGGGTCCCTAGAGCTGCAGGAGAATTTAGAGAGGTTTTAATTTCTATGATAATCCAATCTTCTTCTCCCGTCGCTTGCACTAAATTATTACTTATAAATGTAAAAACCCTCTACTTTGCACTGACAGTTTGTAATTAAAAGACATTTTTATAGTATTTTCATCTGTCTAAACTTAAATGAGGTTTGGAGCTCACTGAAATTGTGTGATTCTGTGCAACCATTTCTCTTTTAAAAGGGAGTTGTAATCCTGTGGTGTTGAATTTGAATGGGAAGGATCAGCATGAATTTATGATGTCTTTCGTCTTTTAAAAAAATATGTTCCCAACTCTGTCCATTAAATAGGCCTAAAAAAATGAGTCACCCAGTAGCAATGAGTAGTCCCAATGGATTGTGATCTTTCCCATTTCTTATTAAAAGAAGCCAGGATTCTTAGGAGAAATAATGATTTCAGGTCTGGAGCAGAAAATATAAAAGATGAACCTGGAACATATTATTACACTAGAAGCAAGAGAACCATCAAAGACCACTAGGATTATGTGAAAAGAATTCAGGAGCCAACTTGAATGTGTTCCTACTAGCCAAGCTATAATGAATTAAAACATATCAAATGTATTTAAATTCATGGCACTAAAGTCAACAGGAACAATAAAAACTTCTCTTCACTGGTTATCCCTGGAGGGTGTGAACAAACCAACTCCTTATTTTGAAAACTGGTAAGCAAGAAAAAGAATCAAGCAATTATCTTGCCTTGTCAGTATAGACAATCAAAGTTATCCGACAGTTGATGAGAAATTTCTCTTTATAGAGAACATCCACCTAATAAATGAGAGAATGGTAAAATTAAAATGCCATCATTTTGCAATGCCCAATAGATTAATACATTTAGGAAAACCATTCATGAAACAGTCTTGCAAAAAATAATTGAAACTGAATTTAATGAAGCATCCAGTTCTGACTAGAGCATATTAAATGACACCACAAGAAACAGTTAATAAATTCCAGACTCTGGACATCCTACAGGAAAATCCACCTGATTGTTTTTTCAACAAGTAAATAACAAAGAGAAAAGGGACAGAACAGAAAATATTAATGATAGCAAGCTTTTTTCAGATTTGATGCCACTCTATTTTGTACAGTATATATTTGTACTACTCCTAAAACCATTACATATATACACACACATATCCTATATGCATATATAAACAAAAATTTGCTTTAAAAATTTCTAGGAAACTATTATAACTGTAGACTATACTATTTTTGATTGGGTAACCATAAAACTTAGTGTGAGCCCTCACACTTGGGAAATAAAGCAAATTTGGAAAACTTATGACAAATTTAAGTAATCCTTATCTGAGGCACAAACACCCTTTGGATGCTTGCAAATTATATTAATAATGTAAGTTTTATATTTGGAAAATTGAAAATACTTAATGTATATAATATTATAAAGAGTCACTATTTATTGATTTCTTAACAAATGTCAGGTTCCATGCTGAACACTTTGTATATATTGTATTGTATATTAACCGTGAGAAAATAATTATTATCCCTATTTCTCAGAAGAGAGGCAGTAACTTGCCCATGGCTATAGAGCTAGTACGTGGTAGCTCCAATACATGATTCCAAAAATTGTGTGATTTTTTTTTTAGCTAGCTACATCACCATCTGCCTGAAGAAAAGCTGGATCAACTTTTGTTGGATTCTGGGTATACATGTAAATAGAATATATATATTCTATTTAACCAGGATTTGGTATAGAGTGTTTAGGTCATGAAAAAAAGTCCTTTAGAAGCATTCTGGGAATCTCCTGGGAAAAATGAGATTTTATGTTGTTCATATTAGAGCATAGATTTTTAAAAATATATTTTATTGATTTTTTTTTTTTTTTTTTTACAGAGAGGAAGGGAGAGGGAGAGAGAGTTAGAAACATCGATGAGTGAGAAACATCAATCAGCTGCCTCCTGCATACTCCCTACTGGGGATGTGCCCGAAACCAAGGTACATGCCCTTGACCGGAATCGAACCTGGGACCCTTGAGTCCGCAGGCCAACGCTCTATCCACTGAGCCAAACCAGTTAGGGCTAGGGCATAGATTTTAAGAGATGAGGAAACAGAGCATTAAAGCCTAACAGGAGAAAAATCAATTAAACCAAAAGGCTGTGGTTTAAAAAAAAAGAAGAAAAAAAAAGAATAGAATTCACTAACCTCTAGCTAATCTGATCAAAAAAGAGAAAGAGAAAACACAAATTACCACTGTCAGAAATGATATGAGACAAATCCTGCATACATTACAAAGGTAATAAGGAGATATTGTCAACAACTCTATGCCAACAAATTTGATAATGTAAATAAAATAGACAAATGACTTGGAAGACATACAATCTGCCCAAACTTACTCAAGAAGAAATAGATAACCTGAGCATCCCTCTGGCTATTAAAGAAATTGAAGTCATAGTTATAAAGTTACCTACAAAGAAAACTCTTGATCCAAGTGGCTTCACTGGTTAATTTTACTGAACATTTTAAGGAAGAGACAATACTGATTCTATACAACCTTCTCCATAAAATAGAAGAGTAGAACTCATATGAGGCTGGAATTATCCCGATATTTAACACGACAAAGATATTATACCAAAACAGGAAAACCTACAAAATGACAGACCAATATCCCTCATCAACAGATATAAAAATCCTAAACAAAATATTATCAAACCAAACCTAGCAATATAAAAGAAGGATAATGCATCATGACCAAGTAGGGTTTATTCCAAGAATGCAAGGCTGTTTCAACATTCACCAATCAATTGACATAATTTACCATACCAATAGACTAACAAATCAAAGCTATATAATCATCTTAATATATGTAGAAAAAGCTTTTCACAAAATTAAACTCCCATTCGGAATAAAAAGAACTCTCAGCAAACTAGAAAGAGAAGGGAATTTGATAAAGGGCATTTCTGAAAAGCCTACACCTAACATTACAGTTACTGATGAAAGCCACTTCTATCCCCACTTTTATTCAGTATTAATGGTCCTAGCCAGTGCAATGAGGCAACAACAAAAAAAGAAATTCTGTCTCAATCAGAGACTCAGCTCAGTTCCTCTTTAGCCATTTAATCATATTGCTGTCACTACAGAGGTCTGTCTCTAGAGGTCCAGAAATCCTGTTCTTCTCTTTCCACCTAGGATATGTCTTAGATGGAACCTCAAGAGTTTCACCTTGTTTAAACTCACCATAGGACTTTTCACAGTGATGTGTGGGTTGGCACTCCTGAATGATCATTCAGTGCATGGGAGCTAACAATAAGAACCTTTGTACCAGACAATTTAATAATAATAAATACATACTATTGTTGCACTGCACTGGGGCTGAAGCCAGAAGAAACGAACTGTCAAGGGACAGACTGTTCATTGTAGGGATTAAAACATCCACACAGATCATTAATAAGGCAAATTATATGAAGGGTCCTAAGAGGGGAAAAAATCTTCAAGGAAAGTAGAATAAAACAGATTCTGGATGTGTGACGGGGGGAGGTAGCATGTAAAAAAAGGCCTGAAGAATGGAAAGGAGAAATATTTAAACTGAATTAGAATGTAAACATTACATGCAAAAAAATACAGAGATGTGGCTAAAACAGTATTTAGAGGAAATTTTATAGGTTTAAATACATTTATTAGGAAACAAAGTTTAAAAATAAATGAACAAAGCATTCAAATTGAAAAGTTGAGGGGAAACCCACATCAAACCCCAATTAACAAAAAAGAAGGAAATAATTAAGGCAGAAATAATTAAGGTACAAAAACAAAATAAAAAAGTAACAAAACCAAAAGATGATTCTTTAAAACGATTTGATAACACAGACATCTGCTAAGACTGACCAGGACAATAAGAAATTTTAAAAAATTAAAAAGGAGAAATTACTACAGAAACAACAGAGATTTAGAAATAAAAGGGTAGACAATGTTTTGACAGATGGAGATGGGGGAAGGCACCCCAGAAGTAGGACACACTGAATCAAGCCTAGTGGTGGGCATGTTTGGGAGACCACAAGTAATTGGTCTGAGTAGAGGACATTGGGGATGTCTGTTGGGAACTATGGAATGATGCTGAATGAGAGTCAGGGTCCTAATGGGGAAGTCCCTTGGAAATAACATTTATTCTGTGAGTAGTAGGGAGCAGGGGTAAGTAATGAAATCTGTGCTTTAAGAAGACATCTGGTAGCAATAAGTAGAATGATAATGTCTGATTGTTTGGGGTGGAAGATGAGAGGGCCTAAATAAAGCTCTAAAAATGGACCCCTAGAAAATAACATGGCAAAGGGTGGGGGGAGAATCTATGTGGATTGGCAAGTGACTAGATGTGTGGGGATGGAACTGGGTGTGGGGGTGGGGAAGGCGTCAGATGCTGCCAAAGAATCAAGCTAGAAGTTACTAGGTTGTGTATTAGGAGACGCATGACAATGGTCAAGACAACAGTTTCCAAAGGAGATTGGGTTGCAAAGGAAATATAAAGAAATTGGTTAAGGGATGGGATAACTATAGTTTCTATGTTCTTTATTGTTTCCGAAGCATTTTTCATTGTATTTGATCCTCATTGAGCTGTGGGATAAACAGATGAGAAAGACTGTAACTTGCCCAAGCCACATGAGCCAACCGCATTGAAGTCAATTTCTCTAACATGACTGGGATGGGAAGCTGGTTAATTATTTGAAAACACCAGTTCAAGCGACGACTCACAGGAACATGACAGAGGCAAAACATTTCTCTTTCCATTGGCTACACCCTGCCTGAACTTCATTCTGTGTTTGATGAGTTAGCTATTTTCTGAGCTCAGGTTAGAGAAGGCAAGATTGCCTCCCCTAACACCAGAGAAAACACTAGAGACCTGCTTGGCCAGTTCCTCTTGTATCTCAAGAAAAGGCATCTGACCTGGGCTCTGCCAACCCCGCAACCCTGCAGGCGCTGGCCCTCATGATGCGAAAGGGGAAGAAGGAAGGCTCACTCTCTCTTCAGTGGTGGCAGGAGAGGTGGCAGCTGAATACCTGGCGCAGAGAGAGCTTCAGTGATGGCAGGGCCCGCAGTTACATTGAAGGTAAGATCCTGGTCCAAAAAGGGAACCCTTGTGCACTGTTGGTGGGAATGCAGATTGGTGCAGCCGCTATGGAAACAGTAGGGAGGTTCCTCAAAAAATTAAACATGGAACTGCCTATGTCCCAGCAATTCCACTTCGGGAATATATCCAAAGAAACCCCCCAAACAGTAATGTTAAAGAATATGTACACCCCTGTGTTCACTGCAGCCTTATTTACAATAGCCAAGAAATGGAAGCAACCCAAGTACCCATCCCCCCAAAAAAACACCAAAAAGACAAGTGGATAAAAAAGCTGTGGTGCATATATACAATAGAATATTACTCAGCCCTAAAAAAGAATGAAATCTTACCATTTGAAACAGCATAGATGGACCCAGAGGGTATTATGTTTAGTAAAATAAGTCAGTCAGAGAAAGACAAATACCATGTGATTTAACCTATATGTGGAATCTAAAGAACAAAATAAATGAACAAACAATTGATGGTTGCCAGAGGGGTGGGGGTTTGGAGAACTGGGTGAAAAAGGTGAAGGGATTAAGAAGTACAAATCAGTAATCACAAAATAGTCATGGGGATATAAAGAACAGCATAGGGAATATAGTCAAAATATCATAACAACTGTGGAATGTGCCATGTGGGTATTGGAAATTCAGGGGGAACACTTTGTAAAGTAGATGATTGTCTAACCATTATACTGTATACCTGAAACTAATACAAAATAATATTAAATCTAAACTACAATTAAAAAATAAAATTGGGGGGAAAAAAAAAAAAGATCTGGCCCAGCCAGCGTGGCTCAGTGTTTGAGTATCAACCTACGAACCAGGAGGTCACGGTTTGATTCCTAGTCAGGGTACATGCCCAGGTTGTGGGCTCGATCCCCAGTGTGAGGTGTGCAGGAGGCAGCCAATCAATGATTCTCTCTCATCATTGATGTTTCTATCTCTCTCTCCCTCTCCCTTCCTCTCTGAAATTAATAAAAATAAAAAGATTCTGGCCCAGAAGTCGCAAGTCATCGGAGAGGTGGCATTTTCTGGCCAGACCAGTTCTGAGGCTTGGTGTTGGATACCATTCCAGGAAGCTCTACCTTCATCCCAGCTCCCCAGTTCTCCCAACAATTCTACGAGCTACCCGGTAACGTTTCTGCTTGGTCACCCAGAGTTGCTTTCTGTTGCTTGCATCTAAGAATCCTGATTGATGCACATTGATACTGTAAATGTTTTCTTTTACTTTACTACCCATTCGCCAATCTTACAACCAATTGAAAGCAAGTCCTCTAACTTATCAGCAAGCTGAAAACAGAAAAAGTTTTATTTGATGTGCTTCTAGGCATCATTTTCTAGATTTATTAAAACTTCTTTATGATATTGTTAAGTGAAAAGAGGCAGGATATAAAATAGTACAGATGCTGTATTTCTGTTACACACACAAGAAAAGATTACACCAAAATACTAACCGCCATTATCTTGGGCTCGTGGAATGGGTGCTATTGATTTCCTTCATTTTGCTTATGTACGGTTTGTAAGTTCTTCACCAGGCATATGTAATTCTTGCACAATAAAAAGTTATTTAAAACATACAGAAACATGTCTGGTTACTTTCTGCAGGAATGCTGGTCTTTACCTTCCACCTCCGTTGGAATGTTCTAGGAACAACTCCCTTCCTTTGGTCTGATATACCCACAAGGATTCCTGGATGCAAGATTTGCAGTTCACTCTCCTGGCCTCTCTGGCCCCACCTCACTCCTCAACATGGACCCCTCCTCCTGGGAGGGAGTGTGTCCAGTGTGGGAGAGAGTTGGGAGGAAGTCCTGAGCATGCCCAGCTCCCACCACTCCTCCCTCCCTCCTCTGCTTGCCCACAGGGGGTGCATCCTGGTCTGCTCTCTGCCCACAGGTGAGCTTACCAGGCTCCCTGCCCCTACTGTGGCAGGGCTGAGAATGAGTGAGATGGATTCCAGACAGTCCTTGGCAGCCACACACCTAAGGCACAGTTTCCAATGAGCTTCATCAGTAACAGAGCTCCGTTTGTCTCCTGCCTTTTGCTTCTCTGTCCAGTTCCCAAGTTGGGAGGGAACACAGGGCTGTGATTTAGTGGCTGCAGCTACAGCCAGGCACCCAGGGACCTGTGATGAACTTCTCCAGGCTTCTCAGTGCCTTCCATGCCCTAATCCTGGGACACAGGGAGGTGGCCAGCTCCTCTGAATCACCTGTAACTGGGGGGAACACACCCCACCCCTAATGCGCTGCCAATCCAGCCTGCAGCCCCCTACTCTGCTGCTTTGCCGGGAAATGCATCATTACTTAATATTCAGAACCCCGGATAGGATTCAGTGGCTTAGTAACGGAGGATAAAACCTGTGTCATCAAATAAAATGTCTGAAGCTGGGTCCTGAGGTTTCATTAGCAGCAAGACATTTTAATGGGATTACAGCTCTTTGTGTTCAGAAAGCTGGCTCTGTTGGAAACTTATCTGCCGATTTTAACCGTTTCCTTCACAAAGTATGTGAAAGGAAGCAAGTCGTGGAATCTCAAGTCTGCAATTCTTCTTCGGCTATTTTATTATCCCTTGCCTCCCTCAGATAAAATATCTAAATTCCATAAGTCATTACTCTTAAAATCAAGTCATAGAGACACGCCCATCTTCCCGGAGTTTATCAGCATTTTGCAAAATAGCTGGATATGGCAAGTGCATTTTCATGAAAAGTCCCAGTGAAGTAGCCAGCCAACTTCCAAATACTACATGTAATCTCTATCGGACAGCTTTCAGGGCAAACAACAGCCAAAGTCTATCGCTTCTCAGGTTTCCTGACAATATTTTCCTCAAATTTATGCTTACGTTATCATTCAAAGTCATGGGGAAAAAAAATTTCAGATATGCATGTCATTGAACAGAAAACCAAACCTCCATTAACCCTGCCTTGAGAGTTGCTTCCTTAATGCACCAGAACATACATTATCAAAATGTAAAGATCTGAGTACATACAAATAGACAAAAATAAGTAGAATAATACTACTGGGTGTCTAAACATCTTCAGATAAAATGCTTCTGACAGCATTGTTTTCTAGGAAATCAAACCAAAGGTGCTTACGTGACCAATGAGGCTCGTGATCAGTCCTTTCTCATAAAATGGGCAGGCTGCTGAGTGCGGTTTTGGCAGCTGGCTTCTCAGAGGGCTGGGACAGGCAGATGATAAGGACAAGGCCTGAAGGTCAGGGCTGTGTGGCCAGTGGGTTTCGGCTACTGCTGCCCAGGCTGGGCCGCCTTGCCGGCTGCCGTGTGGGCCTGAACCCTGCAGCGCGTCTCTACACACTGAGTCAGAGCTGGACGTCACCTCAGAGGTCCTTGTTTAGGGTGTCTGGGCAGGTGAGGGGCTAGTCACCTGCCAGGAAGTGAAGAGCTCGGGTAACAGTCCTCTATGTGCTGGTTCCTCATGGTCTGGACACTAGAACCCTGACCTCACCAAGAGCAACTCTAAAGGGAGATGAGAACAAGGACAGGAGCAAAGCTAAGCCAGGGCCTGGGTCAGAACATATAAATGGCTTTCACTCCACAATGAAGTTACAAGAAGCCTGTAAATAGTCGGCCCTGATACACTGAAAGCTCAGGAGCTAGAAGTAACTCTTCCAATTCATCAGCCGTTGATACTGTAACCTTTTCTAATGAGCCAAGTTTACACGTAAACATATTTATAAACGTTTCCCCACAGACTATGCATCCATCGTAAAGACAAAAGCTGATCAAATACTTGGGAATTTGTAAGCCATATCTGCTCGGGCATTGTTCTTTCAAACGATTTGTCCATTTCACGGTGGGTAAAAATTATTTTTAACGCCATAGAGAAGTTTTCCATGTAAGAGCATCGAGCCCTATGGTTTTTGGACCCCAGCAGAGGATCTCCAGAGGCAGTTCAGAGAGGGTCTGAAGCTTTGAGAAAGCTTCTCAACTGGCCTAACTCCTGGTTCCCTGCTCTACACTGAGTGGCCAGATTATTATGATCTCTGAATGCATAATAATCTGGCCACTCAGTGTATATATATATTAGAGGCCCAGTGCATGAATTCGTGCATGGGTGGGGTCCGGCCAGCCTGGCCAGGGGGAGGGGACATGGGCGGTTGGCCAGCCTGCCTGCTGGTCGAACTCCTGGTCAAGGGGACAATTTGCATATTAGCCTTTTATTATATAGGATATACACTGAGTGGCCAGATTATTATGCGTTCAGAGATCATAATAATCTGGCCACTCAGTGTATTCCTCACCCATGCTGCCTTTCCAAAGTTCTTGACAGACCAACGCTCAAGGCATTCCTATGGATTAGAGTCTGGGTTCTAAAGCCGTGATGCTTGGTTAGCATCATCTCTAGTCCACACCTCCCCTTAGAGTTCTGAATGCCTATGTCCAAGTGCCCACCTCACACCCAGGTCTCACAGACACCCTACAGTCAGTGATTTCCCCACTCACTGCCCACCCCTCTGCCCCCGTCACCTCCGACCGAGTCCTCTTCCATTTCCATCCCTTATTTCAGGGACTGGAAACCCCATCCCTCCAGCAGCACGAAACGAACCCTGAGAGTCAGCCACGATGCCTGTTGTTTCCCCACCTCCCACCCCCAACCCACCCCCACCACTGATGGCTTTACCTGCGAAACAGGTTCCCAGCCCATCCACTTCTCCCAGGTCTCCTGCCAGCAGTATTCCAGCTCCCCCCCCGCCACCCCACCTTACACACCCCCACCCCAACCCCTGAGCTCTGCAGTGGCCTCGAAGGCAAATCACCTTCCAATTTGCAAAATGATTACAAATGTGCTTTCCCTTTGCTCCCTCTCCAATCTGCTGCCATAGAAAACCAACAAATCTGATCACGTCTTTCCTATATTGGAAACACTAAATGGCTTCCTATTGTCCTCAGAATAAAGAGAGGCCCGAGGCTGCTGCCCGGCCTGGCTCTGGCTCCGTGGTCAGCCAGCTGGCCCCTACGGCCCTCTCCAGACATGCCCTCCCCTCCCGAGGGCTTTGGTCCACCCTCTCCCTTCTTCCCTGAGTGATTTCACCTCAATTACTCCCTCACACGGGGAAGCCCCTCCTGAGTGGTCCCGACAGAAGCGGGTTTCCCCTCACACACATGCCCCCTCCCTTCCCGCACAGCACATACCAGTTGTGATGACATTTGTGTGAGTCCCTGAAGAAAGGGCTACAAGGGCTCCACCCCCATTCACACTCAGGCCTGCACAGGAGTGGCACACTGTCCATGCCTAGCAAGTGTGTGCAGAATGAACACAACCGAGGGGGAACCCTGAGAAAGGAGTTAGTGCTCAGATCACAATGGTTAAGGTCGGTCTCACGTAGGATCATTCTCTTGTCATACAAGGGTCGGTGTTTCTGGGCCTCAGGAGATATGGAGGGACATACAGGACCCCCAAGTCCCCAACAGATCTCCCCAGTATGACCTCGGGGCTTAAAAAGGGGGGAGCGAGGTATTCTTTTAATGTGATTGATTTTTTTTTTTTTTAAAGACAGTGACAGCAGGTTAGCATCCTTTAGGCATCTGATTAGTGGAATCTGTTAAAGGATTTGAACTGCTACAGCTTCCATCTAAACTGAGGAAATGTCTGGGAATTGAGAATCAGGAATGCTCCTTCCCACAGTTCCCCACCATGAATAATTAGAAAGATGAGAGACAGGGGTAAAAGGCATGTGGTATAGTAGTTAGATGGGCACAGAGTCTGGACCCTGGCTATCTGCTGACTTTGTGATCTTAGTTAAGTCACTGGACCTCTCTGTGTGCCTCAGTGTCATCATCTGTGAAATGGAGATGCTATTAGCATACATTGTAGTGTTGTTGTGAGGATTAAATGAATTAATGTATGTTAAGTGCTTTGAGCCATGTTTTATATTACTTATAATGAACAATATATAAATGTTTGTCATTTTATTGTTACTAGGTGTTTTTTAAAGCTGCTTTACAGTATTCTAGCTAATATATTAACTGATATATTTTGGTTAAAATAAGACTAAATTAATGTTTAAAACGATGACATTCAAAGTTAAAATATGCACTGGCTTGTTTTGTTGTACATCAAACTATTTTAATGAAAATATTCTGAATGCATAACCTTGTTGATTCGGATAAAACAAAATGCCTACTACTGGACGGTTGTTGGCTTCTTAACAGAGTGTGACAAAAACAGGCCTCAAACATGCATGAATAACCTGTTCCACATCCAGTGAATTCACAAGCATGTGCCTCATTTACTTTTGATATATAAAGTAACAAAATTATGTTCCATTAACTGACCTAGACAATAAAATTAATGAGAAAAAAATCAACAAAAAATACCTCTGTGTGGAACATGTTTACATATATCCACCCTTGAGTTGTCAAGGGTATACATTAAGATTACATCAAACAGAAAGGTACTTACAAAACCGATTAAAATGTTTTCTACTAGACACACACTATCCAATGACGAAGAAATTCCACTCCTAAATATATACCCAAGAAGTATGAATGAAGACAGAAAGACACTACAAGAATGTTCATAGCAGCGTTGTTCATATAGCCAAGAATTGAAAATGACTCCGATGTCCATCAACAGAAGACTGGATAAACAAATCATCATGTATGTATACAATTGAATACTACACGGCATTGAGAAGACCTACTGATTCATACAATAACATGGATATATATCATACATATTATGCCCAATAAAAGAATTATTTAAAGTACATATGTGATTCTCTTTATATTAAGTTCAAGAATCATCAAACCTGTCCCAGACAAGAAAAAGCTAAAGGAGTTCATCATAAACCAGTATTACAAGAAATGTTAAAAGGGTCTTCATTAAGAAGAAGAAGAAAGATTTAAAAAATAAGAATAAAATGGCAATAACTACATACGTATCAATAATTACTTTAAGTGTAAATGGATTAAATGCACTAATCAGAAGACACAGGGCGGTTGAATGGATAAGAAAACAAGACCCATACATATGCTGCCTAAAAAAGACCCACTTCAAATCGAAAGACACACACAGACTGAAAATAAAGAGATGAAAAGAGATATTTCATGCAAATGGAAATGAAAAAAAGCATATATATATATATATATATATATATATATATATATATATACACACACACACACACACACATATGATGAAATATTACTCAGCCATAAAAAAGAGTGAAATCTTGCCATTTGCAATAACATGGATGGACCTAAAAGGTATTATGTGAAGTGAAATAAATAAGTTATACGAAGATAAATACCATATTATCTCACTTATATGTGGAAGCTAAAACTCAAAATAAACGAATAAACTCATAGATACAGAGAATATTTTGGTGGTTTCCAGGTGGGAGGGGGTTTGGAGGAAGGGTGAAAATGGGGAAGGGATAAAGAAACGCAAATTGCCGTTATAAAAACAGTAACAGAGATGTGACGTACAACAGGGAATATAGTCAATAATACTGTAATAACTATGTATGATGTTATATGAGTACTAGACTTATTGAAGTGATCACTTTATAAGTTATATAAATGCCTAATTTTGCACACCTGAAACCAATATAATATTGTATGTCAACTATAATTGAAAAAGAATATTATATATATACTAGAGGCCCAGTGCACAAAATTCGTGCACAGGGGGGCATGTCCCTCAGCCCAGCCTGCACCCTCTCCAATCTGGGACTCCTCGAGGGATGTCAGACTGCCCATTTAGTCTGTAAACGACAGTCAGACATCCCTCTCACAATCGAGGACTGCTGGCTCCCAAGTGCTCACCTGCCTTTCTTCCTGATTGCCGCTAACCGCTTCTGCCTGCCAGCCTGATCACCCCTAACCACTCCACTTCCAGCCTGATTGATGCCTAACTGCTCCCCTGCCAGCCTATTTGCCCCTAACTGCCCTCCCCTGCAGGCCTGGTCACCCCTAACTGCCCTCCCCTGTAGGCCTGGTTCCCCCCAACTGCCCTCCCCTGCAGGCCTGGGTCCCCCCAAACTGCCCTTCCCTGCAGGCCCAGTCGCCCCCAACTTCCCTCCTCTGCCAGCCTGATCATCCCTAACTGCCCTCACCTGTAGGGTTGATTGCCCCCAACTGCCCTCCCCTGCAGGCCTGGTCCCTCTCAACTGCCCTCCCTTGCTGGCCTGATTTCCCACAACTGCCCTCACTTGCAGACCTGGTCCCTCCCAACTGCCTTCCCCTGCTGGCCATCTTGTGGTGGCCATCTTGTGTCCACATGGGGGCAGTCATCTTTGACCACATGGGGGCAGCCATCTTGTGTTGGAGTGACGGTCAATTTGCATATTATTCTTTTATTAGATAGCATAGAGGCCTGGTGCACAGGTGGGGGCCGGCTGGTTTGCCCTGAAGGGTGTCCCGGATCAGGGTGGGGGTTCCCTTGGGGCATGGGGCAGCCTGGGTGAGGGGCCAGTGGTGGTTTTCAGGCTGGCCACGCCCCCCGGCAACTCAAGCAGAGGCCCTGGTATCTGGGATTTATTTATCTTCTATAATTAAAACTTTGTAGCCTTGAGCGGAGCCAAGCCTCCTGCTTGCTCCATGGCTGCAGCCATTTTTGTTGGAAATTATTTATCTTCTATAATTGAAACTTTGTAGCCTTCAGCAGAGGCCAAGGCAGGCCAGGGCTGCGGAAACTTGGCTTCCTCCATTGCTGGGGGCAACTCAAACCTCCTGCTCTCTCCAGCTCCATGGCTGCCACCATTTTTGTTGGGATTTATTTATCTTCTATAATTGAAACTTTGTAGCCTTAAGTGGAAGCCAAGGCAGGCCAGGGCAGGTGGAAAGCTTGGCTTCCTCCATTGCTGGGGAAACCCAAGCCTCCTGCTCTCTCTGTGGCCGCAGCCATCTTGGTTGGGTTAATTTGCATACTCGCTCCTGATTGGCTGGTGGGCGTGGTTTATGGGTGTAGTGAAGGTACAGTCAATTTGCATATTACTCTTTTATTAGATAGGATATATTTTACCTAGTAATAGAGAAACATGTAAATTGGCCGTACCTCTGCTATGCCCACAGCCAATCAGAGTGAGTGTGCAAATTAACCCAACAAAGATGGCGGTTAATTTGCATACATACCTGGGTCCCAGGAACCTCCTCGGCACCCAGGTCACTCCCAGCCGGCCATTGGAGGGGCAGGGGTTCCCCTTCCCAAGCCTAAAGCCTCCGCCAAGCCTGTGATTGGAGGTGCGGGGGGTGGGAGGAAACCCCTTCCCAAACCTAAAGCCTGGGGCGGAGGCTTTAGGCTTGGGCAGGGGCTGAGCCTGAGATCAGAGGGAAGGGGAAAAAAATCAATAGAAACATATCCTCAGGTGAGGATAAAAAGAAAAATAAAGAAAGAAATGTCATATCCTATGAAAGACACATCTTGAAAATGCTTAAAGAAAGTTGTCATTTTTTTCATGGTGAAGGGACTGGAGTCTGTGTTGATGAAAATACCTTGGCGGCTGCAGTGACTGGCAGTGGCTGCAGCAGTGGGGTGATGGGGCTGGCGCCTCCCGCAAAGGGAGGCCAGACTGGGGCTTAGGTCCGCTCCCAATGGGGAGCGGGCCTAAGCCATCGGTAGGACATCCCCTGAGGGCTCCCAGTATGTGAGAGGGGGCAGGATGGGCTGAGGGACCCCTCCCCAGTGCATGAATTTCGTGCACCAGGCCCCTAGTGTGTGTGTGTGTGTGTGTGTGTGTGTGTGTGTGTGTGTAATTAAACCTGGTAAGTGAGGACACAAGTCAAAACAGTGGTTACCTCTTTGCAGGGAAGACCATTCTAGACTAGGAATTGTATGAGGGAATCTATGGGGTGCTGGTGATGATCTATATCCTGATTTGGGTGGTGGTTTCACAGGTTTATACATATGCAAAATTTTCAAACCAAAGATGTATGTACTTTATGTACTTTACTACACATGTTTTACCACTGTTATAAAAAAAATCTTCCCAACTAGTAGTTTAAATCATGACTGACAGTACTTCAATTTAACAAAATTGATTGCCATTTGAGTACTTCATGTGTTGTTGGAAAGTTGGCACACACCAAACCAAGTATTATGGACTGAATAGTGTGTCTCCCCCCGCCACCACCCCTCCACATACACACACACCCCATTCATATGTTGAAGCCCTAATCTCTAATATGACTGTATTCGAAGACAGGGCCTTTAATGAAGTAATTAAGGCTAAGTGAGGTCATAAAGATGGAACCCTAATCCAACATGATTGATGTCCTTTTAAGAAGAGGAAGAGGCATCAAGAACATGCACCCATGAGAAAAGACCATGTGAGGACAGAGACATTAGGTGGCCATCTGCAAGCCAAGAGAGGCCTCAGGAGAAATCAAACCTGCCAACACCTTGATCTTGGCCTTCCAGCCTTCAGAACTGTGAAAATATAAATTTCTGTTGCATAAGCCACTCAGTCTGGGTGTATTTTGTACGGTAGCCTTAGCAAACTAATACACCAAATAAAGAAGTCTTCAGCAACTCTCCAGGAGCTTGACACAGTTCCTCAGGAGTTTATTGGACCCGGGTATTGCTATCTTGCTGTGAAAAATATAAAAGCTGGTCAGTGCTAACTGATCAAAGACAGGGGGGAATGTGTTTGCAGCAAAAGGCACTTCTATTGCCAATGGAATGGGGGCGGGGGGTGTTTCCTGTGGTCATAATGTGTGTTCCACAGAGGCAGCCTGCTTGAGCGGAAGTTTAAAATTAGATGTGTTTACCACCACTATACACTCACCAAAATGGCTTGAGCTGAATGGATGATACCAGTGCTGACAAGGATGTAGAAGCACCACCACCTTTGTAACCTGCTGTAGGGAGTGTAAATTGGTAAAACTACTTTGAAAAACTCTTCGGCAGTATTGCTAGCCTAACCATGCACCTGTTCTATGACTCAGCAATTCCATTCCTACAGAAATGAGTGCATATGTGCACCAAAATAAATGTACAAGAATGTTCACAGTGAAACAACCTACACGTCCTTCAACAGAAGGGTGGATAAATAAACTCAGGATAGTCACACAATGGATTCCTCAACAGCAATACAAAGGAATGAACTACTGATAAATACAATATGGACGAATCTCTGAAATAGTATTGAACAAACAAAATAAACTGACAAACAAAATAGATCCAGAGACATGGAAGCATGCAACACACTAACGATTCTCAGAGGAAAGGGGTGGGGGTGGGGGTCAGGAAGGGTATAACCAAAGAACTTATATGTACTAGTATATATGAAAAACCCATGGACACAGATAATAGTGCAGTAAAGGCCTGGAGAGGAGGAGGGAATGGGGAGGAGGTGGTCAGTGCGGGGGAAAGGGGACATCTGTAATACTTTGGACAATAAAGATAACTTAAAAAAAATAATATTGAACAAAGAAGTCTGACACGAAGGTTAAATACTCTATGATCCCATCTTTATAAAGTTAAAATCTGGCAAAACTGCTGCATGGTGACAGAGGTCAGGGTAGTGGTTACCTCTCAGGGTGCTTGCTGGTTAACAGTGACTGGGAAGGGACCTGAGGGAGCATGGGGGTGGAGGACAGGGAGGGGCAGGAAATGTTCTATACCTGGATCCACATGCTAGCTCTCTGGGTTTTCAGATATGTGAAGATCCAATAACTGCACACTTGAGATTTCTGCTCTTCACTATGCTCAAGTTGTATTATAATTTTGAAAAATCAAAAATTAGGTGGGAGTGTGGAATTCTTATTATTACTCTGGACTGTATTATGTGATTAATAGACTGGGTTGAACATTTCACCAGTTAAGAGTACCTAAAAAATCTAGGAGACCTGCCCCAGAATTTTTTATTCTAATGGGGAAGACAAGACAGGACTCTTTGGTGTTAGGAAGATTGCACATGAGAAGAACTGGGGATGAGTGCTATTTGCTGAGCTATTTCCAGGGCTGAGCCTAGTCCGTCAATAAACCTGCTACACACAGAGGCAGTTTCTTTATTTTGAGATCCCTGAAGGAGACAGTGTTTTGGAGTCTGCCAAAGTTTTTACTTAAGTTTACTAGTCAATTGTCCAGATTAATTCTTGTGTGATAACATGGGAACGCTTTTGACTAATATAACACTTTGCTAGGTAATACTTAGATTAGCTAATTCTCAACTATTAGCCTATTTCCATGAAGTTGCAGGAATATAATTATTTGTGTGTGTGTGTGTGTGTGTGTGTGTGTGTGTGTGTGTGAATTCCTTCCAAGATCCTACTTTAGCTTTTCTTTTGAGTGGTTAAAGGTGGTAAAATGGCCACATGTATGTTTATCCTTTTCCTCTCAAGACCCCACTTAAATGCACAAAAAGGCATAGCTAGGGTATAAACCCACACAGAGAAGATCCACCAGCTAGAGATTTCCACACATTTCTTTGGAACTGACTGGACTGTGAAACCCCAGGCATGCAGCTCTAACAAACGATGGGGTGGAGAAGGCTCTGGAAACAGGAGATTCATTGTAACCAGAAAATGGGATGCCAGCCCTCTGCTCCGTGCAACACACACATATCCCCAGGAGCCAGCAGTCCTCCTGGGGTGGGGGCGGGGGGGGGGGGAGGCTGGCATCTGGGGATTCCCAGTGAAGCTAATGGATGGCTCTCTGCCTGACCGCCCCAGAGAGAAGCCGCTGGGCAGCTGGTGGACAATGTCAGGGTCCTCGCCGGGCCAACAGCCAGCACTAGCTGTGCCCTTTCATGTGAAGAGCCAGACACCTACAAATTTATCCGCCGCCCACAACACACACACACACACACACAATCCCTTTCACCCCCAGGCCCTTAGCCAATAACCGACAGGCAGGGAGCATGAAACACCAACCCCACTGACTCAGGTGGGGACAACCCTGAGGCCCACTTACAGCCCAGAGCTCCCACTCAGGACTTAGAGATCACACCAGGTTTGAGGGCTTCCCTGGCAGCAGCTTCTTACTAAAGCAGAGCCCTACTCTCCAACCCTCTTCCCAGCGTCTGCTCAGCGAGCCCAACCAGACCTCTAGGAACCGTGCCAACGGATGCAGACCTCCGGGCGGCACAAGTGTCACAGCCCTACATGCCAACGGACAACAACGGAGACCGGGCGTTTGCTGAAAAGCTCCAGCGTGGAAGAGAGCGACCCACCAAGCCACGCGATGGGACACGCCGGGCTTCACTGTAACCCCCCAGGGGCTAGAAAGCACGAGGGGGCGGGTAAGAAAAGGGAAAAGTTACAACAGAAAGAAGCGAAGCTCAGACTCACCGTGCAGCTAACATAGTGAACGGAACGTTCATCCTCCTCCTTCATAAGCACAGCCTCTCGGCTTCCGGGGGAGCTTCTCATGCCACGTGAGAAACTGCAGACAGATGGTTCATTACCTCCCACCACCTTGCAGTTCCTGGTGCAGCCTGCCCCCCCCCCCCCCCCCCCCCCCCCCGCATCCCGCTCCCTCTGCCTCCGTCCTCTAAGGGCAATTTTGGAAACAGTCTTTGCATCGCCAGCTAATGCGTTCGTTGTGTCTCACCTGGAGCCGCTCAGACTTAAGAAGGCACGAAATCCTGAGCCCCTCAGCCCTCACTCCTCCCCAGGCAGGCCTCAAAGACCTCGCAGGACTTAAATGTAATATGCACTTCTAAACGGGCTTAGCATTCCATCTTCCAGGCTAGACAGCATCTACCAGAGCGCTAACCATTTATGCCAAGTCGAAAGCACACTTTATAAATTTATTTTACACCAGCTGTGCATCTTTTTTCCACGTTACAGCAAATTAATATATGTTGGCAGACTAAAAAAGTCAAGCGCTCATTCAAAGCTGACTTAATTGCTCCCTTTCTTAACAATTTTAATAAGGATTATATACTAACAATGATTTTGGTTCCGATTTTTTAGCATATTTCTTTCCTCCCACCCCTTAGATACACACACATGTGCATACACATATGTAATTTCCGCATGATAGAACGCAGAGAAACATATTTGTCACAGAATGTTTGGGAAAATAACACACGTACACACACTGCTGTGATTCCACCATCCAACTGTGTCCACCTCGTTTTGAGAAGAACATTTTCAATTTACGTATTTCCTGATAATTCTATTCCCAGCTTATATTTATTCAGAAGTAAAACAGGAGCTGTGATCCAGGCTTTGCTTTTCAGAGATGTGGGTGATTCCTTGACACATGTTGTCAACTGTCCTGAGCCTGTACCTGATGATGTAGAGACTAGAAAGATGTCAGTGCAACAGTAACACACACACACACACACACACACACACACACACACACAGACGTCCCCCATGGGACAGGGGCACCACAAACAAGCCAGTCCTACTGGTCAGGTGGGGTGGGGGCTGCTACTGGGCCCAGGACAAAGGAGACTGAGGACAGGAGCTGTCTGGCCTGTTCCTATTTCTGGGCCTGAGGCAAGTCACACCTATGCTTCCTGTAGTCAGTGAGAGGACTCTGAGAGCCTCAAAATCCTGTCTGCAATATCTGTTCCTGATAAGAGTTTGAAGAGTAAGTGGGATCATTATGAGAAGAAGCAAATGAGTTAACTGTGTATGGTACTTAGCAAAGCGCCCGGTGCTTTGTGGTTGTGATGTTAACTTGTTTTCATTCACTGGATTGGGAACCTGCTGAGGTTTTAAAATGAGAACTGATATGTCTTTACCTTAGACAACCAGCAAGGCATAAAGGATGCACTCATACCTAAACATAAGATTAGTTAGACTGTCATACTAATACTATGAAGACATTCCATCTGTGGAACAAATTCTAGCTCCTTTAGCACAAAACTCCCCTACGTATTAGGCTCAGGAAAAAAGATTCTTGTACGCTCAAGTTATTTGGAATGAAAATTGTTAATTGGGTGTAAAAACTATTTTCACATTTGGGGAGAAATACATTAGGTTAAAACGGAGAATTAAGTAACTGAACTGAACATCTAAAACTCGCAGGGTTTTGGGGGTGGTGTCTTGGGAAAGAGGCAGGAAGGGAAGAGAACAGGAAAGAATTGTGAGGAGAGATTAGCCAGACCAGTGACTAATCAGTCCAGCCATGAGGTAAGGGCCCTGCAAGTGGGCACAGTTCACACAGCCCCAGCAAAGCTGAAACCGAGGGTCTTTACGACTAATTATATTTAGTTTTAAGTTCTAGCTCCCATCTTACTGGTGCAGAAACAGGCACTAATAAATAATGATTTGTCCAGGACTTGTGGGCCATTAACCAAATAGTGGATGTCGTCCACCTGGTGGTCCCTAACTCCTACACCTTGCTGACCGCCTTGTCCGGGGAATTCTGTTGGTTTCCATGCTGGATTTAGAAGATGCCTTCTTTTGGGGTACCTCTGAGCCCCGAGTCTCAGGAGCTGTTTGCATTTGAATGGGAGGACCCAGACTTTAAAGGTAAGGACAGTACTGCTGAAGACTTCTCAGAAGGCCCCTACCCTTCAGCTGCATAATGACAAGCCACTCCGGTCTGTTGATGACCTTTGCCAGTCTCAGCAAAAGAACCCCCTGACAAAAATACTTATACTTTCTGGTTGGACAGAGATGACATTTCCCAAAAGAAAGCCTAAATATCCTAGCCTTCTGTGATGGTTTTGGAGTTGAGTTATCTCCAGGACAAAGAAACTTGCTCCCGGGCAGGCGGGAAGCCGTAGCTAGGGTGGCAATGCCACCATCTGCCAACAGCTAAGGCGATTCCCAGGAAATGGCTGGCTTTTGTAAGATCGGGGTTCCAAACTTTGGCGTGGTTGCAAAACCATTATGTGAGAGACGGATCGAGAGCCTTTGCTTTGGCCTGGGGATGCCAAAAGGCCTCCCAGACTATTAAGGAAAAGTTATGGACGGGCCCTGCCCTAGCCCTCCCAGGCTAGAGAAATCTGCTTGACTTGCTTGTACATGAAAGCCAAGCAATAGGACTGGGGGGTCTTGACCCAGAATCTAGGGAACACTACAAGTCCATTGACCTGCTTCTCAAAACAGCTGGACCCCATGTTTCAGCGAGGGCCGGTTTGTCTAAGGGCCACGGCAGCTACCGGTAACAGCCCTTCACAGTGCCTGCGTGTTGCCCTTACTAGAACAAAAGGGAAAATACCAGGACACTCTTTTAGGCAATCCTGATGTAATTCTCAGGACTATCTCTACTCTAAATCCAGCCACCCTGCTTCCCTCTGAGCCAGAGGGACCCCGAAACATGATTGTATCCAAATAACTGAACACGTCAATTCTAGCTGCCCAGCCCTGACTGACTGACCCCTAAAGAATCCTGATCTCGAGATGTTCGAGGATGGAAGCAGCTTCAAGGACACGGGAAACCAGAAAGAGGGGACAGTAGATCTCCTGAAGGCCGTTTGGAACCTAATGAGGTTGCCGTCAGACACGGCCAGGTTGTCAGGAGGCCGACGGCTCAATCTCCCATGGAAATGATAAAGGAGATCAAGCTGCTGCCAAACTGACGGCTCAAACTAAACTCCCCGTGCCCCTGGTAGCAGCCCTTTCCTGACATGGACTTAAAGCTAGACCAGCCTGAATATTCCTGAGGACTTAGGAAGAGCAAAAGAATGGGGCTTTTCTACTCAGCAGAATGAAGGATGGATTAGCAATGAACAGGAAATCATTCTGATCCCAAAACACCTGATGGAGGAAACCGCTCCAGAGCACCCATTACAGACAGGATGCCACACGCCAATGGATTCAGAAATATATTACCGGGCCAGATGCGCAGAGAACTGCTCAACAGATAATTCAAAAATTCATTATGTGTGCCAGAAGTAACCCTAAAACAGGACCTCACTCGGGGTCAGAGGGTTCCAAAGCTCGGGATTAGGCTCTGGAGAGAGACAGTAGGCAAATTGGCTTTACTCTGATGCCCTGAACAACTGTAAATTGCCAGCGTCTGCTAGTCTTCACAGATGCGTTCACAGGATGGGTTGGAGCATTCCCCTGCAGGTCAGAGAAGACCTCGGAAGCAGTAAAAGCCTTATTAAAAGAAATCACTCCTAGGTTTGGACTGTCCTCCTCTATTCAAAGTGACAATGGAAGTGCCTTTATTGCCACAGTGACCCAGAAAGTTTCTCAACATTCAGGAATACAAAAGAAATTTCACGCTTCTTGGAGGCCACAATGTACTGGAAGATCAGAGAAGATGCACCACACTTTAAACCTTTGCTAAACGTTGCCAAGAGACTGGCATAAAATGGTGTTGGCTATTGCCCTGCTCAGGATTGGAGTAGCCCCCAGGAGCAGGATTCAACTGAGTCCTGATGAAATATTATATGGAATGCCCTTCCTGTCTTAGAGAAAATCTTAGAAATGTTCATGACCCAAAGACAAAAGAGTTAGACACTCTAAGGTAATCCTCGGGATTAACTTTAACTGCTGTTCATAAATTTTCTTCTAACAGGATGAAGTACCCCACAGATGTCCCATTACAACATTCCAACCCCAGAGATTGAGTATCTTTAAAATCCGGGAAAAACAAACGTCCTGATGACCAACTTGAACCTATGTGGGTGAGCCCTTATCACATTTTACTAACCACTCATTCTTCTGTGAAACTAGGAGCCAAGCCCTGGCTTCACCACTCTCAAGTTAAGCAGGCTCCAGACTTACGACGTACCACCCAAGTGACCATATCATCAGAAACCACCGCTCAACCACCTGAGGATTCCTGCAAGCCCATTGCAGACTGTAGGAAGCTCTTCAGAAGGAGGACATCTGAAAACCCGAGCTAGACTTCACCAAAATGAAGAAAACCCTCTGGCTGAGATCCAAGATGATTGTGTTCTAATCTCTAACTCTCTTGTTTCAATTTCCACCTGTTATAGGCGATGCCTCCCTGTCGTGGGCCGCCACCTATGCAGAAATACATAACCAGTCTGACGACTGGGTCTGTGGACTATTGCCTGGGTCTAGTGCGGAAGGAATGCCTTGGATCAGACACACATTCAACATCTCAGACTGGGAACGATGGATGGAGCAAGTCACCAAAGGTAAGTTGGGGTTCCTCTCCTCCACTCCACATTCAGGAGACCACATGCCCCAAATCCAGCAAGAATATTGTACATATACCCCTGCTTTAGGAGGCCAATATTATTGATCTGTTAATCCATTTGACTGCAACCATAGACCAGGTTGGTAACATTTCCTATGTGGATGCATTCACTCACTGACTCCCTTCTCTTCCTTCCCAGCCACTGGGGAATGTCCATATTAGGTTTGCTTCTTTGTGGCTTCTTTGGGATACTAATTGGGTGTTGCTACATTTACAGGTGCTGCCTGAGGGCAGCTAAAACTAGCCACCTGAAGATCATTCAAACCTCGGACCCTCAGTCTGGACCTAGTAATATTTTCAATTACATGTAAAATAGTTTCATTCCTCTAACCCCCAAACTGTGTACCTTCTCAGCAAGAAGCAGGAAGCAGCTAGAGCAGGCATCACCCCTTCTCTCTCAAGATTGAGGAATGAGCCAAAGAAAGGAAGGAATTAAAACTAAAACTGAGGGACCTCCTCTCTCTCTCTCTCTCTCTCTCTCTCTCTCTCTCTCTCTCTCTCTCTCTCTCTCTCTCCCCCACCCCCTTTCTCTCTCCCTCAGAGACCAGCCTTGCCCCAGATAATCAGCCACCCCCAAGGCAGCAGAAGACAGTAGCCCCGACCTGACTAATGGTCACACAGTTTGGACCTCTGGCAGGTGAAAGATCACATCTCGACCTGCTATGTTTTAGCTCCTGAGCCCTAAGGTGAAAGGACCCTCTGACTACTTTCCCATGAGACCAAGAGAGGGACACTGGGGAAAACCCTCAGAGCTGTCCTCAAGACCTGAAGAAATGATTTATTACCCTTCCCTCACCTCTGACCGACCAATCAGCTCCCAGCACAACCCTGAACCCCTAACCCGTGGTATCTTGTGATTTTGCCCTATATCATCTCTAACCTACACACCATCAGGGTGTCGGTTTGTTTAGAGTACAAGCTCCTGGTCTCCATATTGGCCAATTTAATATTAAACTGATTTTTTTCTTTCTAAACTGCAAACTCCCTCCTGTGCATTTCTTTGGGCCAGTGTGTGCAGGCAGGCAGACCCGAGGGAAAACATTCGGGTTCTGGGAACAAAGCCACCAGATTTAAGAACTGATCCATTCATCTTACTCTACTTTCCACTTTCCACACTAATAATTTCTTCTTTTGGAAAGAAAATATTTACTCAAAAAGAACATTTCCCTTTAGGATTATTGTGACATTGTACACCCACACCACCAAATATCCAAATGTGCTAACAATTTGAAACAAATGGGGGAGGGGGGAACCCTTCTGACATGAAATTATTTCACACTCTAAGGAAATAAGCGCTCCTCTGGTGGATGTAATACAATAGAACAGTGTTTTTAAATTGCGTGTCAGGACTTGTTCATTATTGCTGAAATCAGTTGAGTGGACCCACAACCATATCTATAACAATAAAAGCATAATATGCTAATTAGACCAGATGACCTTCCAGACAAAGCCGGGGCTTCCAGGGAAGCCCAGGTCCCGGGTGCCAGAGGGAAGCCAGTGCTGGCAGCCGAGGGAAGGAAGGCCTACTCTTGCACGAATTTCATGCATTGGGCCTCTAGTAGAATAGAAAATATCAGAGTGTATTACATATAATGAAGGACATGGATTTTTAAAACTTTTGTTTCAGTGATTTGTGCATGCGTGTATGTGCACATGTGTTTGTTTGCATACACTTATCTATATTGCTAGGACATGGTGTAAATTGTATTCTCACTAGGGATCATGAAGTCTAACCGTGTCCAAAACAGAGACTAAGCCACTTCTTTAAAATAAGGTGTCCCTGTTAATTAATACAGAATTGATCTCCAATTACAAAATTTACCAAAAGTCAGAAACAGAAATGATTACAGTGTTCAGAATGATGGCGAATCATTTTCTTTATGAAATAAACCATTGCTGTGTTTTTCACATTAACCAGTCCACATGGAGTAGACGAGGAGGAGGCTGTAGAGGAAACTTAGTGGGCAGGGATGGCTCTTACCACCACCACACTTTAAAAACCTCCCACGATCGCTTTGCATATATCAAAATAAGATATTTCTATTCCCCCCAAAATTATATTTCATAAAAAAGTTGCCTTAAATGTGAATCCATATAAAGTCTCCCATATTATGAGGTGTTCTCTCAATTACTTTTGCTGAATGCCAAAAAGTAAAAACCCTATTATCTCCAAGATACCTGAAATTAAAATCAAGCAATTCATTGACACTGGATGTGATAGCAACTAATTTTAAATAAAGAAACTATGTCAAAACATATTACCTGATAAGACTGAAGATTTCATGAAAAGGGGATGTCTGTTTCAACGGTTACTAGAGCCCTAACCAGTTTGGCTCAGTGGATAGACTCAAGGGTCCCAGGTTCAATTCCAGTCAAAGGCATGTACCTTGGTTGCGGGCACATCCCCAGTAGTGGATGTGCAGGAGGCAGATGATTGATGTTTCTCTCTCATGGATGTTTCTAACTCTCTCTCCCTTTCCCTTCCTCTCTGTAAAAAATCAATAAAAATATATATATTTTTTAAAAAGGTTACTTGAGAACTATTTGGAGAAGATAGCCTAAAACAAACTCAATCAGTTTTAGATAGGGATGCTTATGGAGGTCACATGACTGAAATAGGATAGATGAAGGAAGGAAGGAAGGAAGGAAGGAAGGAAGGAAGGAAGGAAGGAAGGAAGGCAGGCCAAGATTTCAACACCAGCTTAAGTAAACATTCTTTGCCAATTGCTTGCATTGTATGTACTTATAAAAGTCACACAGTACTACTGGATTGTAAAGATCATGAATAAATACCTATAAGAAGAAGAAAAACCCCGAAATGTTTTTATGTTATGTGAATGGGCACACAGTGCTTGGAATAAAGTTTGTAGTAGCAGCATCATACAGAAATTCAAGAAGAAAAATATTTCAAATGTTAGATAGAAACAAATATGCCAAAAGTAGCCTAATAATGAAAAGACTCTTAAGTCAAAGAAGTATGTGAAACATTTGAATAAATGATTTCATAAAATGTGAAAGTAGAAGGATGCCATATTTCTAAATTAATTTTATATAATGTGACTTTCAATATATGCAAGTAAATTAATAAATGTAAGTAGACATTTCGCTCTTTACCTCCTGAAAATGTATCTATTCTAGTTGGTATAAAACCTTTTTAAAAGCCTTCTCCTGGGAAAATTGGGGACCAGTTTATAATCGAGGGTATTTTATACATGTGCATACATGGTCATCTGCATCCCAGATTACTGAGGATTGTGGATAGTTGGCTTGAGTGAACTGAACTGTAGGTCACTGTTGCAATACATTACAATTCCCAAATTAAAATACCAATAACTGTTATCAAGCCAATTCTCATCCATTAAAAAATTCTTTCTGCTCTCTCTGTGCCATGTGAAACAGAGGCTGGTGCTGCCCTGCCTCAAGTCCCCTCAGCCCACTTCTGAATACAGTTGATGGACAGCTCCCCTACACACCAACAGCTCCCCGCCCCCAGCCCACTCTGCCTCTCTGCTGATCTGCCCAGGGGCTTTCTCTGATGCCCCTGGAACTAGCTTGGCCTTATGGCAGCCTTCAAGTGCTGGGAATTTCTGCCCCCATTGTTAAGTGGTGGATAAGCATCCCAGGTTGCCCACAACTTGGTGCACAATCATAAGTTCATTCTACACAAGACCAGCAGAACGGAGCCTCATTTGCCCACAATGGTAATCTGCTTATTAGCCTACCTCTTTTTAAAATATCTATATAATAAAAGCCTAAGTGACTGTTATGGCGAAATAACCAGAACAACCGGTTGCTGTGATGCGCACTGACTACCAGGGGGCAGACGCTCAATGCAGGAGCTGCCCCTGGTGGTCAGTGCGCTCCCACAGGGGGAGTGCTGCTCAACCAGGAACCAAGTTCATGGCCTGCAAGCGCAGCTGCAGTGGCAGGAGCCTCTCCTGCCTCCCTGGCAGCGCTAAGGAGCAGCCAGCTGAGTGGTAAGGAGCAGCAAGCAGGCAGGCAGTAAGGAGCGAGGAGTCCCAGACTGTGAGAGGGATGTCCAACTGCCAGCTTAGGCCCATCCCACGAGGACTGAGAGAGGGCACAGGCCGGGCTGAGGCCCCCCCATCCCAGTGCACAAATTTTGTGCACTGGGCCTCTAATATATATTTCAGAGAGAAAGGGAGAGTGAGAGAGAGATAGAAATATCAATGATGAGAAAGTATCATTGATAAGTTGCCTCCTACACACCCCCTACTGGTGATTGAGCCCACAACTCAGGCAAGTGCCCTGACTGGGAATTGAACCGTGACCTCCTTGTTCATAGGTCGATGCTCAACCACTGAGCCACGTCAACTGGGCAAGTCTGCCTCTCATTGGCTTTCTTTCCTTCAAAAATTTGTTTAATTTTTCCACCTTCTTGCTTATGCTTCTTAGGACCACCTCCCAAATACCAGTAAACTACTTGTCTCAGGCCCTGCATGCATTATTTATTTCATCATCCTGTGGCTATTTTGTGTTCTCTTTGAGAAACAACTGTCTGTAGAAATCAAAGTAAAAGAGCTTTACACACATTCTTTACACCCGAATTACTTAGATCTTTGGAAATGTCTCATGCATTCCTTTCAGTAAGTGTTCGGTGATCCCATACTAATGCAAAAAGCCTTTCTGTTGCAGGGTATACCCAGATGAACAAAAAACAGTGCCTCCGATGGGACTCCTTAGAATGGGACAGGAGACATGGAGGAAGAAAAGAAGCCCTATAACTGAAGGAGATGCAGACAGCAGAAGAGTGTGTGGCACTTCCAGCTGACTGGTATTTCATCACCACCCAGACAGAGCCACTCTTCAAGCTTTCTAATCTAAATGTCTGATTGAGGAGAGCATCATTTTATAAATGCAGCACTGACTCACGCCCAGCACACACAGGTCAGCCCCAAAATGGTACATGGTGATACAGCTTTGTGGGCCACTGATTCAGAACCAAAAGGCAAAGCATCTCTATGCAGGGTCCCTACGTAACCGCTCCATCTGTCAGGTGCCATAGGACATGGCCAGGTGAAGCAAGGAACCACTGAGGCTCTTCTGCTGTGCTTCGATCATGCCAAGCACATTCCCACCCGAGGCCCTTGGCTCTTGATAGTCTGTCTAGAAGGCCCTTCCCCCAGTTATCCGCATGGCTCACTCCTTCAGACCTTCCGGCTCTCTGCTCCAGGCCTTCCCTGGTCACCCCATGTAAAGTAGCATCACCTCCTACGGTGTCACATTCTATTGCCTTCCCTGCTTTATTCTTCAGAGCACTTACCACCACCTGACATATTATATATTTGCTTAATTATTTTCAAATCTCCTCCCACTAAGAGGTGGGCAACAGTAGGGACTTACCCTCCCTCGCATGCCCCCTGCACCTTGCTGCATCCCTCGCACCTAAAAGGGTATCTGGCCCAGAGAAGGTGTTGAGTGGACATTTGTTGGAGGAATGAGTAAATGATTTCATCATTAGACCCTCAAAATCATCACTCACCATAGCTGAAGTTCCTAAAACTCGTCTGGAATCACGACACAGCCCCTAACTCAAGGGTCTAAAGTGTACACAATTGTTTTGTGAGAAAAATGGTTTTGGTAAAACTACAACATATGTAGCAGGTATAAAAAAATAAAATCATGTAATCCTATCATAGACTTGTGTAGGCCATGGGATGCAATTCATTTAATGTCCACATTGTAAATAAGAAATCCTGAAATTTTAGATCTTAGATACTATACCTACCTTACTAAAAAAATGAATTTATTTATGTATTCATGTGACAAATATTTACTGATGGATATGTTGTTGGGTGAGGCATTATATTTGATTTTTCTTTTGAAAAATCAACTTTATACTTCACTGTAAAGCTATATCCTGCTGTTATAAATAGGGAAAGCTCATCTTTTTAAACACATGTATGCTTTTCCCATTATTTTACCATAAGCTTTTTTTATTTAGGTCAGCAACTCCTGAGAGAGAATAGTCACAGGGAATGCTCCACAGCTAGAGTCTTTTATTCAGCTAATTTTAAAGATAAATATTTTTCTTTTCATTAAATTTAAGGAAGGAGGAACCACAAATGTACTGAACAACATTTAATGCTCACTATCACAAAAATTACATAAGGAGTCAAACTCTAATGACACAGGGTTCCACTACAAACGCGTGCTCTCCAAGTGCAGGAGGTCCTCATCGTTGGGTGATAATCTTTTATTCACCCCTAACTGACTCACTGCTGCATTTCCACAGTCTTTGTGATTCTCCTCATCTGCCCACTTTTCTTTTGACATTATACTTTACATATTATGGCCAAATTCCTTTAGTTCCACCTCAAAAACCCCATGCTTCTGTCTCAAGAGTCTTTCCTTTGCCTTTATCCACTGTGCTTCTCCCATCTTCTTGAAGATTCCAGTTCATCAGTTGAGCTTCTCCCTTACATTTTCAGTCTCTCTTCCCTTCAATAGATTCTTCTCCTCTACTTTTAATGTAGACTCAAGTCTTCCTATACTAAAAACTCTACTTTCCCTCTATATGCCATTGCTTTGACACATCAAACTCTCCTTCCCCGACTCCATTTAACTAATTTAAAAAGAAGTCTGTCTTCACTGTTGTCCATCTACATCACCTCTCATAGCCTGGCTGCCACGCCCACCTACCTCAAAGATAATTCGGGAAAGCCAGGGATCAGAGCCAATGGTTTTCCCTTTGTTGCGACCTCACCCCCCACTGTATGAGTGATGAATGATGGTACTGCTACCGGTGGGAGTGGGGTTCTTGGTGTACCGCTGGAATAAGCATTTCCAGAGGACCCCACAGAAGGATGAGGCATTGCAGATGGTTTTATTCCTGTGGAATTATGTCTCTGCATTTCCAAGGTCCCATTTCCGCTTGTTCCACCAAGAAAGAAGTGTAGCTGGGCCTTCAATAGCTAGAATAAAAGCTAGTGTCCATAGTTTCCGTTCCAATTTGGAGCAGTGTCCAGTCCAGCACCAGGCTAGCACAGTTTGTGTTCCCCACTGCAGTCCACCAGTCCCTTGCATGTTGGTCCGCAGGGCCACGTGGCTATGGAGGAAACATTGGAAAATGCAAGGAAGCAGGAACAAAAGGGCCCCATGAGCCAAGAGTCAAGTGGAACAAGAGTTCGAACTCCTTTGTTTAGGGGATTACATATTCCCAAATTGTCATGCACTTGCAGTGGCTCCACCTACTCTCGCCAATGAGCTCTGTTCCCAGATTTGACTGACAGGCACCTTGCCTAGTCACCCCAACCTCACTGTGCTTGCATATATCTTCCCTTTGTTGGACCCCTTCCTCCGGTGATCTTAGGGGAATGGGCCAGTTGTTCCCTGAGGAGTGCAAAATTGCAGCTTCTTGGTGAAGGTGCCCAAATGACATGCCTATAATGCTGGCCTTCCTTTTGCTCCTATCAGTAGCTCCCCTCACCTTTCCTAGCTTCCATGACAACATACTACGTCCACCATTTTTTCCCAGCTGCCCCTTGTTTAATATTGTTCTCCTCTTCTTCTCTTCCCCTCTAACATACAGACATCCCCCAAGGACCCCACCTTTACCCTTTGCTTCTTCTCACTCCATTTTCTCCATTTTCTTTACTGGCCATTCCTGAGACATCAAAATTGCTCTTAAGTGATGACTTACTAACCTCTCTTTGTAACTCTAACCTCTCTCCAAAGACCAACACCTGTATTCTAGTCCCTTCCCTTGGACAAACCTGTCATGCCTAAAATGAAATTTGTTTTTTCCTCCCTTTCTCACCCTCCTTTGAACCTGCTGACAGTGACCCAAACATGCTCTCAGCTGAGCCTGACAATGACCTTTGACTTCCCTGCTAAGTGCTCAGAGTATTCCTGCACCCTGTCTCTTGAGTCTGTCTGTCTCTTTCTCTTTACTCCCACTGCCTCATTTCCTCTTATCCCTAGTTGACTGCAGTCTATCTGGTCTCGCTATTTCCAGTCTTTTCCCATTTCATTACACCCAACACAATGCTATAAGACCATCACTCTAAAGCACAGATCTGATCCTGTCAACCCTCCTCCTCCTCCTCCTCCTCCTCCTCCTCCTCCTCCTCCTCCTCCTCCTCTTCCTCCTCCTCCTCCTCCTCATAAACCTTCCATGGCTCCCTGGTACTTACTGAATAAAATCTGCATGCAGGTTGCTCCACAATCTTGAAAGAACCTCTCTTTCTCACCTCATTACCTCTCTCATTACATCTCTTGATATTTCCTGTGCTCAGCCAAAGCACACCATTCTTTGTTCTCTGTGAGGCACACACCTTTCCACCACTAGGCCTGTGCTACAGGTTCCTCCCCAAGTATGCCCCTCCTTCCCTGCCACCCCAAATGCCACTTGTATAAATCCAACTCAGCTTCTATCTCTTCCACGTAACCTTCCCTGATTCTTCCATTTGAAGTAATTGGCGTATCTTCTGAACTCCCACAGCACTGCAGAAATATGGCTTCTTAAGCATTTTCCAACATTTTTATAGATAGTTATATGCAACATGCCCTGTCTCCCCTTCCAGACCATGAACTTCCTCTGAGCAGGATCTAAGTTTCCTTATTCTTCAAATCTCCAGCTCACCCAACATCTCCCAAACCCTTTCCAAAGGTACACAGTGCCTGAGATGTAGTAGGCAATTCACAAATATTTGTAAGTTCATGATGGTAACCCAAAGGGTTAACTATAGATTTTTAGGCTTAAAATTATCTCAAGTTTAGCAACAATCACTTTTCCCTTAGAGAATACAAGTCCCATCTCCCCCATAGTTTATTCCTTTTGGCCCCGTAGGTCAATTTTCTAATGTCTTTTATTTCCAAGTCTTCTGAAGAACAAACTTCTTTAAGAGATGCAATAATGAAAAAGAAAAGCATTGATGTTGCTGTAGGTGAAGAGAACACATCCGTCTAAAACAAATGGCTGGCTGCAGGCTACAGCAGAAGGTACCACTGTGTCCTAGACTGAGTTACAGGATCCAGGCTGCTGCAATAACCTCACCAGTCCACCCTTTAGAAAAGCCAGGCATTGCATTTGACAATCATCACATTTGCATTAGAAAGGAAATCACTAATTCCTGAGTCATCGGTTATGCTGTTGTATAATTCTTCTTTTTCTATCCAGTTTATTTACCTTGGCAATGTCTAATATTCTTAAGCTTTCTTGTCCGACATTTACATCGCTGGATTTTACATGCAAATATAAACACAATAACTTAAAAAAAAAAAAGCCAACCTCTTAGAATGCCTTTTAAATTCCTTAAGTACTTTTCTCAGAAAGAAATTGGCAGAACAAATAAGAAAGTAAAGAACTAAGATTCAAAATTCATTTTTATAAATCTATCCTTAAATCCTGGAGGAGCTCCAACAACCTCACATTAAAATTTTAGAAGGTTTGACTTGAAGGACAGAGGGAAGTTTAATGTTCACAGTTTCAAGAGCACCTGGTCTATCGATCATCATTAATAAAGAGAAGATAACTGGGAAGAAAAAAACACATGTGGGTAGACCTAGTTTTATTATTTTCAAGGTAACAATGATATCATGTAACTTTTGCTAAAATGAAACGAAATTTTTTTTCCAAAGAAAAAGGAAGAAACCTCTGATACCAATGTGTTGGGTATTTATCTGTGTGGCTCTGAGTGCTACCCAGAGGACCCGGGCAGCCAGTTTGGATTCTGGCAGCAATGCGGTGGAATTTCCGATGTTAGAGTTCAAATATGTGCGACACAGGTTAATCTAGTCACACCGCATTTTAATAAGGAAGTATCAATATATTAAATTAGAGGTGCATTCATTCCCACAAACACCACAGGAGACCTACAGGCGCTGGGAAGTCCAACTGCAGTGGGCACACATATGAATATGCTCTCTCCCTCCCTATCTCCCAACCCCACGCAAGCCTGTCTTTATTACGCGGAGACAATCAAACAGCTACAGGATCTAGATTCGGTTCTTGGTCCTGGTTCCCACTGAGTGACTTATTGCTGGCCTGCCGTTTGCCAAATTCCCTATCCACAGGCTACAGGGATGGGAAAGCAGGTTCCCCCCCATCACCTTGGGTCTTGGGGGATTTCAGTTCCGGAATGATATGTGGCACCACCTAGCCATTGTGAAAGCTGGGGGAGAGTGGGTGTCTCAAGCAATAGAAATAAAGTATCCCTTTTCCTGAGGAAAACGCCCTGCCTAGGTGACGATGACCGACGGGGTACCAAACATTGCTCAGTACGATCTTTTTCTTCTTTTTAACACCTCCACCCTGACCAAATCTCTCTACGCAAACCTCCAGGGCTCATTCTACAAGAACCAACAGAAAGGCCACCCATGCTTCAGGCATCAGGTTTGCAGCGTTTACATGTGGAGTGGGAAGGTCTAGCTGACATTGAAAGTTGTGCGGATTGAGAGAGGACTGTGGCCATCCAAGACCCTTCTCCCCCAGCTCAGACACAAGATAAACAATGGAAACTGCAGAGTCAGGGCGGCGGAGACCCTGGTGGAGCAGGGGGCTGAGGAGAGAGAAGTGTCACAGGATGGGGGCTCCCCTTCAAAAGCAGGGACACCTGCAAGCCCAGAAGGGGTAACCAAGATCCCGTTTCCCGGCCATGCGCCCAAAGCCACACGCACACTTCCACATGCCCGCGTCGAGAGGCCAGAGGAAAGGCAAGGGAGACTCCCTGCCCCCGGCCGGCCGTCCACACGCCGCCGGAGCAGAACGGAGACCGTGCTCAGAGTTGCAGGGTCAGAGGAACCCACGCCGCCGTCCCACAGCCGGCGGCGGTGACAGCGAGTCGGGGCTCCCGCAGACCGCGAGGCTCGGAGCGCAGTTTGCGGAGCGTGGATGCACCCACACGAGTACGCACACTCTCACCCGGGATTTTACAAACCCGCCCCTGCCCTACGGACTCGCTCCGCACTCACACACCCGGGGCACCCTGCCCACTTCATCCTCGCCAGCGCACACGCTGGCTCCCGGAGAGTCGGCGGAGAGGTGAGGGATCCGGGCAGGGATGCCTGAAATGCCATCCCCCGGCACCTTCGGTCCCCCCCTCCCCAATCCCTGTGGCTGTACCTTTTACACACACACACACACACACACACACACACACACACACACACACGCCTGCCCGCTGCCCCCAGAGCCCCGCGTCTCCAGGACCCCAGGCGTTCCCACCTTCAACTCCCCCTTCCCCCGCCCCGCTGGCTCGGCGGCTAAAGGAACTGCCCCCTGGACGTCGCCGGCTGTCCCCGCTCGTGGGCACTATTGTTCCACGCAGCCCCTCTTGCACCCGTGGGCGTCTTCGGAGAGGATTCGGGTTCCGTCGGGGGCGGCATCACGGCCGGGCACCCCCATGCGCCCACCCCTCCCTGGCGGTGGTACCTTGCCTGACAGCTGGGTCCATGCGGGCCCGCGGGAGCAGGCGGCGCTACTGACCGCGCGGGTGCCCAGCCCGGGCATAAAGCTCCGCTCCAGGCGCGCCTACCTCCAGCGCCACCATCTTCTCCCGCCGCTCCTGCCGCCGCCGCCGCCGCCGCCGCCGCCGCCGGGACCGCAGCCGCCCTCGCCCTGCTCCGGCCCGGGCTCCGCCGCCGCCGCCGCCGCCGCGCCGGCCCCTCCGGTCCCGCGGCCCCACCCCCTTCTCCCCACCCTCCCGCCCCGCGTGACGCGCACCCGGGCGAGCCGGCCCGCCTGCTCCGGAGGGCGCGCGGGGGGGAGCGCGCGCACACGCCCGGTGCTAGTAGCGCCCCTGCCTCCCACGCCCACCCGCGTGCGCGCGCGGCGCGAGCCCGAGGCCGCGGGGCGGTGTCCTCCGCCGAGCGCCGGCCCGCGGAGCCCCAGCCCCGGTGCGGGTGGGCGTGCGGGGCGCTGGGACCTCTCGCCGCCCCCTCGCACCCCGCCTGTCGCCCGAGCTTCCCCTCCCTCCTCCAGCTCCAGGCCGGGAGCACGCGGCGGGCGGGAAATGCGGCCGCGTCCCCGAGGGGATTGACGGGGACCTCCACCCTCCTCGGCCGCAGCCTAAGGGGGTCCCCGGTTTCTGAAGCAGCAGCTGTGGCCAACCTCTGAGCGCGGGGACAGACCGCGCTGCGGGACCACGAAGCAGGGCGGCCGCGTCGGCTCCTGCGGTGTGTTCTCAGCCCTCAGTTACTTCGAGCTTTCCCGCTCCCAGGCTCCTGAAGTACCGCCTGCACCCCCCCCCCCCCCCCGGCCCGGCGGCCCCAGGAGCGCCCCTCAGAAAGGGGGGTTGACGTGGTCTCTGGAAGGCGCTGCAGTGCGGCGCCTCCGCCGCTAGGGGGCGAGCCTCTTGGGTTTGGGCCGGAGCAGCGCTGGTAGCGCTTTCAGCCTTGGAGGGGAACTGCCCAGTCTTGCAGGCAAAGCGGAGAGCTTCTGGATGATGATGCCGAGGAAAAGCTGGACTTGATTTTTCTGCCCACTTCTCAGTTCCGGTTGATCAGAACTTAACGTGCATGTGAGCCTGGCTTAGGGCATCAGCCCTCGGGGTGGAGAGGGAGGGAGGGGACCTTTGCAGCAGGGACCAGGTGGCAGGTGCTGTCTGTGCCTTAATGAAAAGCAGTGCGCTGGACAGGCCACGGGAGACCTGGGTTCTGGCGCCAGCCTCCCCTGTAATTGGCGGGGTAATATGAGCTAAATCACTACCCCCCGTCGGGACACAGGTTTCTCAGTAATAATAAGTTACTAGTACATTTACACAAAGCCTTATACTTTGCAAAGCCCTCTTCATGCACATAGTCTTAGCAAAATGAAGATGAGCCTTGATGATCCAGATCCCGTTGGGAATGGACCTTTTACCAGACCGTCTTTCCATATTACTTTAAGCACAATGCCTCCAGAAAAATCGGGGGAGTAACCTGAAGCATTCTCAAAGTCATATGTTTTAGCTTTAAAATTCGTATGAATTTTGCATTCTACTCCATAATAAGTCTTTTTTTTCTCTCTCTAATAAGGAAAAACAAACAAACACAACAGCTTCCCCTTCTCCCAAAAGATCTTTTAGTAAAGTTGAACTATTCTGTTTTAGGCAGATGTATCATGCTTGTCCTGTGACATCGCATATTCTTTTTTTTTTTCTTTTCAGTAAATATTTATTAGGCATGTATTCCAGAAACAGTCCTTGTTCTCCCAGAGCCCACAGTGCCCTGGAGGAAACAGGTATGAACCAATCAGACTAATAATTTTAAGTGCGGCTATGATAAACTCTCCATTGCAAAGGTGCTAAGGGTTCCCAAGGAAACCCAATCTGGACTCCGGGGTTAGGTAAGGCTTTCCAAGGAAATGCCATTTCAGCTTGCCCAGGAGAGAGAAGAGAATGTGCAGAAGCCCACCAGGTGGGGCTCAAGTCAGAGCAAGTGTGCGATGGGCGGGAGAGGTAGGCAGCAGCCGCCAGAACCTGCAGGACCTTGTGGGCCGTTTTAAGGCAGGGTTTTTAATTCTTACGAGTATAAGCCTTGGAAGGTCACTGAAGGCCATAGGAGCTGGGAGCTGGTGGGTGGTCCTGATCACATTTCAGTGTCTGCAAGGTCGGGGAGGTGGCTCTGTAAAAAACTCAGGAAGGGCAGGGTCTAGACCAGGGAGACCGAGCCCAGGACACATCCCTGCCTGTGCTAGTTGGTGAGTGTTTAGCGTTTTCAGTTTCTACATGACCTGCTCCTTTGCTTTTTTTTTCTTTTCTTTTAGTTCTTGCCTGTGCTTCCGTACATACCGGTTTGGAGGGCTTTCAGAGTGTTTCTCTGTAATGTCCCCTATTCTGTTAGTTTTAATCTGCTATGTCTTTTAACCTCGTTAGAATTTCAGGTTCCATAAGGGGAATATAGGTTCTGAGAGAGAGGCGCTTTTCTGTATATGCACTTGGAGTTATTTATCTCAGAGATCTTCCTGCGTGTTTTCTACTTTTGCACTGTGCTTCCAGCGAGGCAACATTCCTTGATGCACGAATGAAAGTTACATTATTGCTTTAATAATACCTTCCCCTCAAATCTTGCAGCATAGGATTTTTGTGCCGATTAAAGAAAGTATGTGAAATTACTCTGCAAAGAATTAAGTGCCATATAAAGAAAAGTAATAATTGTTATAATAGCAGTTTAGAGACATCCAAAACGAATTAGTTACTAAATAGTCATATCTGGGAAATTCCCTCCTTCCTCCTTCCCCCACCCTCCTCACAAACCCCCAGATATGCCTCTGCCTCCTGAGCAGTATGAATTGTTGTCTTAAAAGCTCATGTTGCTCTTAGTGCCTTGGCCCGCAGGAAACTCAAAGCCAAATTTGCAGATCATTGTAGGAAGTGGGTGGATCCATATGGCATTCATTTCTATGTCTTAGCTCTTCCTTTGACCTTGTTCTCCTATCATTAATTTTCCTGTGCCTGCTTTATTGGTATTTTTCTATTTTATTACAGGTATTCTTATAGCCACTTCAAATATTTGTATCCACTTACTTTTTTTTTTTTTAAACAAGGGTCAAACTACTTTCTGGTGTTTCAGAAGCAGTATATAAAACACCGGCAACCTGCCAGCCATTGTAGCAGGTAACAATACTACAGGCACTGTGCCGAGTGACTTGGCTTTAAATTAAAGCCTGGTCCAGCACTGCGTGTGCATCACAAGTCTCTGTGCTTTCCAGTTAGGAGCCTCACATGACAGGCAGACTCAAGTCTGTCTCCCATGGGCCCAGAGAGAATTCCCTTCAGTGTGATCTCTGAGGTTCCAGATTCCTTCAGCCTGCCCAGCCCCTCCAAGTTTATCTCACTGGTACAAGCACTCTTGGTCACTTGGTAAGCTAGCAGGGATCCATGAACTTTTATTCATTTAGTTTTATTTTTGTCAGTAAAGAACCGAAGATTCCAGGATTCCCTAAATTCATTCAAACTTCACGAGCGTGTGACCATATCTTTCAGCCTTTCACGTGATTCTGGACAACCCAAGCTGGACTTGTCTCTTCTGATAGCAATAAGTACTTTTCCTTGATTTCAGATCCCTTAGAGATTACCTTCTTTCCCTCTTAGTCCTTGCATTTAAACGTGTGAGTTGTATGTAGGCCGAACACTCAGCAACCTTCAGGTAATGAGGTTTTTCTTGAGGATTTCAGTTCTGCTAACATTTGGTGACCCAGCAACCTTCCTAATCTATAGAATAGACATTTTCATCACAGGATTTAAAATGTATCAGCAAAATAAACAATTATGAAATGTTCCTATCCTAAAATACATTTATTTTTTTATGCGGATTCTTATTTTACCAGCTTTTTCTCTAGACATAAATTCTGTCCTGGCTTCGGATAGATCCTTTCTTTTCATTTCTATTCTCTGAACAGATCAGGCTCCCTCTTTCTCTCTTTGTTGAGTCACATTCCCTGTGCCCTTTCATGAGTCTGACCAGAATGCTGTACCGTGCTATGTTTACCTGACACACTGGGAGGCAGTCTGGTGCCACATAGAGCAAATCCACCTCTGAAAGGAAACTTCCGGGTGAAGAGTGTCCTGGGAACGTATTATCTTGTTTAAACGGCTATATGCCCATCCCTGAAGCAACCTGGATGGCCAGAGGCATGGCTCCCACTCCTGGCACTGGGTCAGGCCTCCCCAACCACATGACTGATCGAGGCTAGGTCAAGACCTAGGAACCACAAAGAGGGGTTTCAGCCAGGCTGGTATGGCTCAGTGGTTGAGCATTGACCCATGAACCAGGAGGTCATGGTTTGATTCCCAGTCAGGGTACATCCGATCAATGATTATCTCTCGTCATTGATGTTTCTATCTCTCTCTACTTTTCCCTTCCTCTCTGAAATCAATAAAAATATACTTTTTTTAAAAAAGAGTGGTTCCACTACCCTGTTCATCTCAGGCTCATTATAGTGAAAAATGAGAAACTTGTACCTAAATGTACAGTAATAAGGAAATTGGCATATAGATTGCTTTATCTTTACAGTGGTATATTATGCAGCCATTAAAGATATCACATCCACAGATTTTATTAACATGAAAAAAAATTAAGTTCTCATCTTAACTGAAAAAACCTGGATACCAAATTATATATAGGCAGTTGATCATAACTGTTACAAAATGCCCAGAAAAAAAAATACATCAAAATGTTAGTAGTATTCCACTCAAGCAGTAGGGTTATTTTCCTCTTTCTATGTCTTAGTAGTTTGTTTATTTATTTATTTATTTATTCATTTTTGCAATGTACATATATATGACCTTACCAACTTTAAAAAATAAAATTATTTAAAATATGGCTGTACATGCCCTGACAGGTTTGGCTCAGTGGATAGAGTGTTGGCCTGCGGACTGAAGGGTCCCAGGTTCGATTCCAGTCAAGGGCATGTACCTTGGTTGCGGGCACATCCCCAGTAGGGGGTGTGCAGGAGACAGCTGATCGGTGTTTCTCTCTCATCGATGTTTCTAACTCTCTATCCCTCTCCCTTCCTCTCTGTAAGAAATCAGTAATATATATATATATATATATATATATATATATATATATATATATATATATATATATATGTAAAATATGACTGTACATTTAACATTACCATCATTGCATTTTCAAAGTACTTTTCCCAGACTTGGTTTATCCTCCCAGACTATTTCAGGTACTGTATACGTCAAGAAAACGTTTTCAGACTGTGTTGCTCTCATTGATGTACCTATTGTCTGAGCATTTGTTTGTAACATTAGCAGCCTTACAGCCTCTATGCAACATCAGGCTATAACTAGACAGAATTGATAAAATTGTTTGCTCATTCTGTTTAACATGTGCTTATACACTTGCTTGTTTTCCCAATTTATTTCAGTAGTAAAAGAACTGAAAGTTATGGTCATCTGGGAAGGACACCATAAATACATTTAATTTAATTATATTTATTTAATTCACCCTACAAAGTAGAAACAGTTTCACCAGAAGAAACAATCACTGCTTCTTATAAAACATAACATTACAACCAGGAGTATATGTCCTTGAAAATAAGAAGCTATGAAATTAAGTGCTCAGCAACTTCAGAAAATTTTCCCTTCATATGTGTTTCGTACAGATTTAAATATTTTTACCATCTTATTTAAGAGATAAATGGTAGTCAACACCAATGGTTAAGGAAGATGTATAGGATAAAAATCTAAAGTAGAGAAAATTCTAATAACGATTTTTTTTTTTCTTGATCAGTTCATAAGCCAAGAAACAGGCTGCCATTATTCATTTCTGTCAGGAGGACAGCACTGTTTCTGGAATAGCATGAACTATGGGAAAATCACTGCTCTACTCCTGTTTTCTGTTAGGTATTTTGTTTTAGGTCCGTTAGTACCAGCTCCCCAACGAGTTCATGAGCCCTTTAAGATTAGTGACCAAATGTCAACTATATTACCTTTGTGCTCCCTCCACCAAACACCTAGCATATAGTAGAGTATCCAGGAAGCACTCATTAAATATTTGTTGGCTGGTTGATATATAAATTAACCATCCTTCCAATTACTCCAGTTAAGTTAAAGAAGATTATCAAAGCGATTTGCCTTTCAAATAATTTTTGCTTTTGTTACTATTTTATTAGCATTAAAGATCCTTTGGGGAAAAGTCATAGATATCTCTATTGACTCAAAAATAAGGAGCCCAGGTAAAGCTTTAATAGTAAATAAAATCAGTGTAAGTAATTTTACCAGACCTTTATCCTCTCTGCCAGCCGAAAGGGTCTCTCGTCCTTTCCCTTTTCCCTCCCCTCCCTGTCCCTCCTCTCCTCCCTTCCTCCTCCTCCCCTCCCCTTCTCTCCTCTTCCTTTCCCTCCCCTCCCCTTCCTCCCCTCCCCTCCCCTTCTCTCCTCTTCCTTTCCCTCCCCTTCCCTTCCTCCCCTTCCCTCCCCTTCCCTTCCCTTCCCTCCCCTTCCCTTCCCTCCCCTCCCCTCCCCTCCCCTTCCCTCCCCTCCCCTTCCCTCCCCTCCCCTCCCCTCCCCTCCCCTCCCCTCCCCTCCCCTTCCCTTCTCTTCTCTCTCTCTCTCTCTCTCTCTCTCTCTCTCTCTCTCTCTCTCGGAAGTGAGAGCCTGTAAAATTCAATTTTGCCTAAGCACTAGTTCTTGGGAGATTTCCCCATATATGCTTGTTCAGTGTTTTATTCAGGATGAGCAATAACTATATAACTAAGTCATGGCCATATTGAAAATTTACAATAAATTGCACTGTCAAAAGGTCACTAAATTTTTAGATCTTCATTCCACAATCTGCATTAAGCTCCTAATGTATGCTAGACACTGTGGTAGGCATTTAAAAGGCTGAGCCAAATATCACAAATTCTCTATCTTCAAGGTCTTTTCTGCTTTAACAAAGGCAGGCAGACCTACAACAAGTATTTTCAGTGAAGTGCGTTAGCTGTGATAAAAGGTGTAGAAGTGAAAGCACACTGAGACTCACAGGAGCTGCGGAAGGCAGAGGTACAGAGGCACAAGCGTGGAGAGGGCTGGCAACTGAGTACGCGATTGGCTTTTTCAAGTGGAAGGGAAACAAAACCTCCCAACTGCTCTGAACTCCAGTTCCGTGTGAGACTCTGGGGACCCAGACTCATACGGGGAGAAACTGGACTGTCTGGCAGCGGGAGAAACTCGAGGGCGGCATTCTCTCAGAGGTGCTTGCAGCAATTACCACGGGACACTGAGACCCAGGGGCCTCTTAGCGCAGGGCTGATGGGAAGCCATTGCTGTCTGCTCGGCTCTGAGACTCTGCCCCATCCAAGCTGAGCACAGAGGCTTTTGCATATGAATGGCCTGGTCCTTTGAATTCTAAACTTACCTAACAAACTGCAGCTGAGTCAGTGAGACCCAGAACATCCAAAAGAAGGCCCAAGGCCCCGCAGCAGCTTGCATTGCTTCACAGCTGGGCCTCATCTGGGCACCTCCAAAACCCAAACAAAGAAGAGGAATCTGCAGATCTCTCCATAGCTCCTGCTAGGTGGCCTCAGGCAGAGGCTAAATTAGCACCTCCTTGGAGATCCAAGAGCCAGTGTACCGAGAGGTCAGAGTGGGACCATCCAGATTACAACTACTCAGATCCATAAGGGACACACTCAGGGGGCAGACTCAGTGAGAACCAAAGCCCCACTGAAGCAAGTCTTGCCCCATAAGGGTGTCTCCAGCACAGAAGTTCTCCCATCGTAGACACAGCTGATCCTCACAGCCAATTGGCCTGGAGGTCAACTCCTCCCAGTGATAACAACAACAATCAAGGCTTAACTACAACAAGACTATGCACACAGCCCACAAAGGGGTGCACCAAGAGTGTCCACCTCAGGTAACTGGGGAGGCTGAGCCACTGGGCCCTATAGGACACCTAGCACACAAAGCCACTCTATCAACTCAGGGAAGCAGCCAAAATGCAGAGACAAAGAAACAGGTCACAAATGAAAGAAATGGAGGAAAGCAAACGACTGGATATAGAGTTCAAAACCACGGTTATTAGGTTTTTCAAGAATTTTCTAGAAAAGGCCGATAAATTTAGCGAGACCCTTGATGATATGAAAAAGGACCAACTAGAAATTAAGCATACACTGACTGAAATAAAAAATAATATACAGAGATCCAACAGCAGACTAGAGGATTGCAAGAATCAAGTCAAAGATTTGAAATATAAAAAAGCAAAAAACACCCAACTGGAAAAGAAAAAAGAATCCAAAAATATGAAGATAGTATAAGGAGCCTCTGGGACAACTTCAAGCGTACCAACATCCAAATTATGGGGGTGCCAGAAGAAGAGAGAGAGCAAGATACTGAAAACCTATTTGAAGAAATAATGACTGAAAACTTCCCCCACCTGGTGAAAAAAATAGACTTACAAGTCCAGGAAGCACAGAGAACCCCAAACAAAAGGAATCCAAAGAGGACCACACCAAGACACATCATAATTAAAATGCCAAGAGCAAAAGACAAAGAGAAAATATTAAAAGCAGTAAGAGAAAAACAGTTACCTATAAGGGAGCACCCATACGATTGTCAGCTGATTTCTCAACAGAAACTATGTAGGCCAGACAGGAGTGGCAAGAAATATTCAAAGTGATGAATAGCAAGAACCTGAAACCAAGATTACTCTACCCAGCAAAGCTATCATTCAGAATTGAAGGTCAGATAAAGAGCATCACAGATAAGAAAAAGCTAAAGGAGTTCATCACCACCAAACCAGTATTATATGAAATGCTGAAAGGTATTCTTTAAGAAGAGAAAGGAGAATAAAAAGGTAAAGATAAAAATTATGAACAACAAATACATATCTATCAACAAGTGAATCTAAAAATCAAGTGAATAAAAAATCTGATGAACAGAATAAACTGGTGAATATAATAGAACAGGGACATAGAAAGGGAGTGAACTGACAATTCTTGGGGGGGAAGGGGTGTGGGGGGGTGCGAGAAGAGACTGGACAAAAATCGTACACCTATGGATGAGGACAGTGTGGGGGAGGTAAGGGCAGAGGGTGGGGTGGGAACCGGGTGGAGGGGAGCTATGGGGGGGAAAAGAGGAACAATTGTTAATAATCTGAACAATAAAGATTAAAAAATAAATTTAAAAAAAGGTGTACAAGTGGTGCTCTGGTTGTTACTGTTGTTTGTTTTGCTAAGTACAATGTGTTCAGAGAATTAAGTCAATTCTCAGCTTTCTAGAAGTCAGGTCTATAGTTAAATGAGCAGACATTTTCCTTAAGTTTTGTTTCCTGATTGTAAAAAAAAAAAAATTATGATCACCTAGATTCGATCATTTTCTTTTAACCAAAAGGCTTGTGAATTTCTCCTAGATGAGAAATATGTGTATTTTTAAGCACTATGGGCAGACAAATGTGTCTGCTTCCAGAAAAATAATAGAGATCATCTCTTTAATGAACAAGCCTTCTGAAAGCTTGGAGAGGCCTTAGAGTCTTTGGCTTTTCCTGTTAAACAGAAAACTGACTTTTAGGAACATGAGTCAGCATAAACTTAAAAAGAAAAACTGTCCACTTTCATTTTATTCCTCAGAGAAATTTATCCTCCTTCGGCCTTCTGCCTCCGACTCATGTCTTTTTTTTAAATTAAATCTGACCCTAGAGATGCTTCTAAGTTAGGTCAGTTTTGCTACGGATTGACTTTTGAAAGCACATTTTAATTTCAGCATTCATGCAGCCGCGCACTGCTGAATTGAATAGGTTGTGGTTATGGGAACAGCAGGAACTGAGACGGAACCAAGAAATCTGTTACTAGAGAAACCTTTTGAGAGCTGACAGATTTTAAGTCACTCTTAATAAGGTCTGATAGGTTAAGGAATAACATGTTCTAGGATCCAGGAAGGCAGCTTCTCGCCCATCCTTACCATTGGGGAATTATTTTCATCCTCACGTGGCTGCAAGCCTATCAAGAAAACCGAATTGAAATGGGTCTCAGTGAGCTGTGCTGCATAAATCTGAATCTTGGGCCTCAATAACATTATCTTGCTAAGTGGTTAGGTAGGGCTGTGTTGCTAGCATCTGGGATGCATTTTAATTCCCTTTGCATAAAACAAAGAATAATCCTTTAGGCTCTTCTGAAAAGAAAAGATGGTTGAGAGATTTCAGCTTAGATTCCCTTGATCAATGTTGAATCCTAATAGAATAGAAAGTTAAGTATTTCCCAAATGCCTCCATGGACCACTAGTTCTGAGGGAAGACAGAGGCTATTATGTGGGGGGAAATGTTCCAGGATCAAGTGAGCCTGGAGAACCCTGCAGCAAACTAAGTTTCATAGTTGGTTGTTTTGTTTTGTTTTTGTGTGTTGCAGGGTTCCTATGAATCTTTAATTATGAATTTCCAGGAGGACAATAAAGATGGAAGGTCTAAAATGTTTAGTGTTCCCTTTGCAAGACATCTTTTGAGGGACAGCAAGGCTGTGTTATGACTTTCGTGTGCCCTTCCCTCCGTTTATAAGCAAATGTGAAGAATTATGTCTTATAATTGTATTGGTATAAAGATGAATATATTAATATTATAAAACAAAACATCTTATCTGACTAAGAGGGAAGGTGGGGGAGGGTGGGTGGGAGGTAATCAACCAAAGGCCTTGTATGCATATATGTGTCACCCATGGACACAGACAATAGGGTGGGGGGCAAAAAGAGGTCAATGGGGGGAAAAGGGGGACATATGTAATACTTTCAACAATAAAAAATTATTTTAAAAGAATCCTATATAATAAAGAGGTAATATGCAAATTGACCATCACTCCAACACACAAGATGGCCACCCCCATGTGGACACAAGATAGCCACCACAAGATGGCCGGCAGGGGAGGGCAGTTGTGGGCAATGAGGCCAGCAGGGGAGGGCAGTTGGGAGGGACAAGGCCTGCAAGGGAGGATAGTTGGGGGCAATCAGGCCTGCAGGGGAGGGCAGTTAAGGGTGACCTGGCTGGCAGAGGAGGACAGTTGGGGGCGACCAGGCCTGCAGGGGAGGGCAGTTGGGGGCAACCAGGCCTGCAGGGGAGGACTGTTGGAGGCAACCAGGCTGGCAAGGGAGGGCAGTTAGGGGTTGATCAGGCTGGCAGGCAGAAGCGGTTAGGGGCAATCAGGTAGGCAGGCAGGTGAGCGGTTGGGAGCCAGCAGTCCTGGATTGTGAGAGGGATGTCCAACTGCCCAGTGAGATCGGGCCTAAACAGGCAGTAAGACATCCCTCAAGGGGTCCCAGATTGGAGAGGGTGCAGGCTAGGCTGAGGGACACACACACACACACACACACACACACACACACACACACACTCTGTGCACGAATTTCGTGCACCAGGCCTCTAGTATTATATAACAAAACATTTTATCTGACCTAAAAATTTTTTTTGCTTCTAACTTTAACAGAAATTATATTTTTGTGAGCCACTAAAAGCACTGTGGACTCCAGGTATTGTACTTATTGTGTGTAATAGGTAAGGGACAGGTTTTACATAGGAGTGAGCCTCTGCACAAAACACACACAACGGGCTCTAGAGACACACTATGGCATTCCATCAGAGGTCCTGAGATGGCTGTTGCAGGGACATTCCTTTCCTTCATGCTACTGTAACTGAAGAAACAAAAGGGGAGTCACACACACATACATACATACACACACACATTCACACACACTATGGCATGAGAACCGACTGTGGCAAACCTCCATGTCACTGATTCTATGTGAACTCAATCCATTGAGAAATGTTTCCTTATGCTAAAATACTCTATCTATTTTTATATGTTCGGTATAAATCTATACAGAGTTAGATAAACTAGCTGGAAAAAAAGATTCTTAGTTACTCACTTCTATTATGAAACTACCCATTCACACTCAGGGGGCATCTTTGAGAGGAAAAGTTCCCTAGTGTAGCTGGATGTCACCAACCTTTATTGTATACAAGACTTTCAATGTGTGGCTTTATTATTTTGTCATGGTGAACTCACTGGCCAGAGATGATGGAAAATGAACAGTGTTAATTCTTTCTTGATAACTAAAGTGGGGTAAGGAGCTGTGGGGAAGGCTCACAGTGACCGGGGCATGACGCCAAAGTTGACTTCACCAAAGATTGGTGATTCATCTAGAAAGATAAACTAGTAAAGGGAATTTCCTATATAGCCTGGAGATGTTCAGCTGCTGAATTGTCTGTTTTGTTTTTCTACTAGAAGTATCTTTCCTCAAAAATAAAATGCTGCTTGTGGCTCAGGAGCAAAGGTACACGGATCCTAGAAATACACAGGACTTCAGTACATTATAAAAGCGGCATTTAAAGTTAGTGCAGAAAAGATGGATTATTTAATAAGTGACACCTGACTAGCCATTTGTGACCAAAATGAACTGGATCTCCATCTCATCCCTTACATTCAAGTAAATTCCAGATGCTTCAAAAACAAAAATCTAATATAATGAAATCTTAGGAATACTTGAAAGAAACGTAAGTGGATATTATTTATAATCTTGGAGGGAGAAGGCTTTTCTAAGCATGACACAAACTGACTCATATAACTACATTAAATTTAAAGGATTTCTATTCCAAATAATTGAAAAAAAGGGTCAAAAGAACCCCTGAGAAAATCATGCCTATCTATAATAATAAAAGCATAATATGCTAATTAGACCAGATGTCCTTCCAGATGAAGCAGAGGCTGCGAAGGAAGCCGGGGTTCCGGGTGCCAGAGGGAAGCGGGTGCCGGCAGTAGGGGAAAAGAAGGCCTACTCTTGCACAAATTTCGTGCATCCGGCCTCTCGTATATTATAAAAATATAAACTAATATATTCTCCTTACAGCAAGTTGGGTAAATATAAACAAGTTGAAAGAACAGAATTACCCACAGCTCCTCCACTCAAAGACACTACTGTTAGCATGTAGTTTAAAAATTTATTTTTTCTCTACTTTATTTTTTACAAATATGAGATCATATTCTATAAGTAATTTTGCGTTTGGCTTTCCTCATTTAGCAAATCTTATCACATTTAAAAAAAATTCCTTTGCAAACACTATTTTAATGGCTATAAAATATTTCATAATTTTTCTAATAATTTTCTTTATAGCTCAACATTTAAGTTGTTTCTAAATTTCCATCAGTGAACATCTCTATGCATAAAGCCTTTTCTTTTTTCTTTTTCTTCAGGATTTTCCCATTAGTGTAATTCTTGGAAGTGGATTACTGTATTCAGGGGAGTCAAGGCTCTTTATACAAACAACTAAATTGCTTATTTACACTTTCATCAGAAATAAGAAAAAGTGCATGTCTTATTATGGCTCTTGCAAACATTTGATATTATTATTAAAAACAAAACCAAAAACCTTTGCCACTTTGATAGGCATAGTTGAAGTCTTCTTTTCATTTGCATTTCTTTGCTGCTGAAACTGAATATTTTTCTGCTACCTCTGTTAACCACCTTTTGTTCTTTTGTAAGTGTGTGTGTGTGTGTGTGTGTGTGTGTGTGTGTGTGTGTACTTTCTATTATGTCCTTTACCCATCCGTCAACAGCGTCTTAGTCTTTTTCTTACCAAGTTGCAATAATTCTTCATATGTCAAGGGTATTCATAAATATATTTAAATTCTAAAATAATCATAAACTTACAGAATATTTGCAAGTTCAGTATAAAGAACACCATTCTTTTTTTTTTTTTTTTAACCTGTGGCATTCCTGCAAATGTTGCCTCCAGTTCATAGTTTATCTTTTCATTAGGATTTAGTTTTAATTTCCGACTTAAAACTTGAGTGTACTGGGAACTTTTATCTGAATTATTTAACCTTTTCTAAGGTAGGTAGCTTTCCCTGGTTGAGAAATTAAATATTTCTTCCATTTTTGTCAAGATATTTTTAAATGGTTTGACCTATTTTACTTATATCCTTTAGTTCATCCAAAATATGAGGTGAATATCTGAATTGATTTTTCCCAACATACCTAATGAGTGTTTTCCAAACGATTTATTAAATAATCTTCCTTTGTTATTGGCTTGCAAAGTTCTATTGATCACGTTAAATTCTTGAATAAAGTAAAACCTGTTTTCTGCGTGTGTCTACCTACTCCTATGTCAGTACTAGATGTCTTAATTTATTATAGCTTTAAGTAAGTCTACTCCCCATTAACATAGTCATTTATTTTCCCAAACTTTATAATTATTTTTAGAAAAAATTGTCTTTATTTGGCATTGAATTATACATATAAAATATGATAGATTAACACATTTGCAAAATTTGGTCTCTCCATCAAAGAACATACCTCTCCTTTTATATGTTTCAGCAGTTTTGTGAGGTTTTTTAATATAGCCCTTTACATTTCCTACGATGTTAGAATACATTGCAAATAGAATCTTTCCATTGTATTTTATTGTTTTGTAACTGCTGCTGTATTAAGAACAAGCAAAAATGTTGTCCAATAACAGAGAGGCAGTTACATATCTATTTTATGTCTATTACCTTACTGAGCTTTAAATAATTCCAGAAATTTCATTTTATTATCATAGTGTTTCTCATGCAGAATATCATTCGTAAGTAATGATAATTGTTTCCTCTTTTTCAAAATTTAGATCTCATTTCTGTGTACTGTCTGCATTGCCACAATTGTAATTCAATGTTAAATAATAATGGAGAATGTTATATACTGATTTTGTTTCTAATTTTAATGAATTTGTTTCTGTGGAGAATTATGTGGCTATAGATTATTTATACATACAAATTTTGGCTTACATAGAGCTTTGGGTCTCTTTAACAAAGTGATAAAAGGGTGACCTTTGTTCCCAGGTTTTGTTATTTATTTCATGGCTATTATATTTTTAGTCTGAATATTTTTAGTGTTTTTTTAATTGATTTTAGAACAGGGATCAAGTCTGCAACCTGGGTTTGTGCCCTGACTGGGAATTGAACCAGCCATGTTTTGGTGTATGTGATGATGCTCCAACCAACTGAGCCACCAGGCCAAGGCAGTCTGAATATTTTTAAGGCCTGCTTTAGTCATGAAACAAATATACCAAAAAATAAAATAAAAGTTTTTTGATCCTTTAAAATATACAGAGGGAACACCTAGCTTTAAGCTATGTTACTTTTGGGTAATTTTTTCAAGGTCAAACTTGTATAATGAACCTCCAGGTAACTGAATATGTTAACTTTAGCAGGATTGTTATTTTAGAGTTGGTACCTATTGGGATAGATTTCCATGATTACTAACTTTGTTTCAGAATAATTCATCTGTAGTACTTTAATAATTAGGGAGTAGGGTCGGTTGCTTTTATTTTTATTTATTTATTCATTTATTTTATTTTTATTTTTTTGTTAATCCTCACCCAAGGATATTTTTTCCATTGATTTTTAGAGAGTGAAAGGGAGGGGGAGACACACAGAGAGGGAAACATCGATGTGAGTGAGGCACATCGATTGCTTGCCTCTGCGGTTGAGCCTGCAACTGAGGTACGTGCCCTTGACCGGAATCAAACCTGGGACCCTTCAGTCCGCAGGCAGGTCGATGCTCTATCCACTGAGCCAAATTGGGCAGGGTAGGGTCAGTTGTCTTTAAAGTCACTTTTGGTTTGAGCTCAAATCATAGTCACAGTGTTTGCACATCAAAGAATGCTTTTTTTTCTTTTATCTATTACATTCAAGCCATCCACAAATGGTAGACATTAAAAACAAGTTCAAAGGCAACCATATTTTATCCTGTTGGAAAAAATGTAGTCATCTGTGAAGGGACCATTTCTTTTGAGTGTGACTCTTGAAGTAACCAACAGGGTGAATTCTTCAGGGGGGCTGTGCTACGTGAGTGCAGCTGGCCTAGAACCAATTCCTGACTGTGGAATCATAAGTCAGGGCATAAAAATAAATGATATAGTCTAATATTGTCCCTAGAGACTTCTCCACATGGTAAAGAGTATAACAAAGATTTGGGGTGAAATAGTTATACATAAAGCCATCTGTGTTCTAGGAGCTGCATCATATACCACCTGGAATAGTCAGATTTAGTTTTTTTAAAATATTTTTTGTTGATTTTAGAAAGGGAGGGAGAGGGAGAGAGAGCTAGAAACATCAATGATGAGAAACATTGACGGGCTGCCTCCTGCAGACCCCCCACTGGGGATTGAGACCACAACCCAGGCATGTGCCCTGACCTGAAATCGAACCTTGACCTCCCGGTTCATAGGTGGACGCTCAACCACTGAACCATGCTGGCCGAGCTGCCACAGTGTTTTAAAAGGCAGTGTAACTGAGTAAAAATATGAGGAGCTCAGCATGTGGTTTTACATCCAGCCAGCTTTACACAGTTACTCTGACTGTACGCTCTTGTAGTCGTTTGAAATTGTGACATTGCTCAAGGTTAGACCAATACACAAGCCAGATGTGTGGTTTTGCTATATTGATTTCCATTTATTCCCTTCTGGTCCTTTGTTTCTGCTTTGATATATATTGTATCTGCTCTGATATAGACTTAAGCAACTCAACAAATCCCAAAGCATATTTATTCCTATTTAGTTATATTTGCAATTTGTGATGTGTTTCCTGGGTCTAGGACACACATTAGGTATCATTCTCTCTGACACCTAATGGCTATCTGAGCATCTTATTTAGAGAAAGAACACTGCGTTTTCAGTTGGCATAACCTATGAACTTTTAATTGACTAGTAGCAAACTCTGCTGGACTATGAGTCTTCCCTCTCTCCCACCCCCGAAAATTAGAGTATTCAAAAAATTATTTAAACACACATTCATCTAAGAACATAAACATCATAAGGAAGGTAATTTAGAAAATTAAAGTCAGAATTCCACCTACTCACCAACATTTTTTAAATTATGGGTATACATGTAAATATGAAATTGTATCACAGGGTGGCTTTGATTTACATTTTCTAATGACTAATCATGTTAAGCATCTTTTCATGTGCTTATTGGACATTTGTAATCTTCTATGAAGAAATGTTCAAATCCTTTGCCCATTACTTACTAGATCATTTGCTTTTTATTATTGAGTTGTAAGGGCTTTTAAAAAATATATTCTGGAGACTAATCTCTTATTAGATATATCATTTGTAAATATTCTTTCCTGTTCTGTGGTTTTCCTTTTCACTTTCTTGATAATGTCATTTGAATTACAAAAGTTTTTAATTTAGAAGTCCAACTTACCTATTTTTTCATTATTTGTGCTTTTGTTGTCACATCTAAAAAAAAAAAAAAATGCCCCATAAAAGGCCACAAAGAATTGCACGTATGTTTTCTTCTGAAAGTTTTGTGGTTTTAGCTCTTACATTTAGGCCTTTAATCTTTTTTTGAGTTAATTTTGTGATTGGTGTGAGGTAGGAATCCAAATTAATTCTTTCTCATGCATATCGATGTTCAGCTGTCCCAAAATTATTTGTTGACAAGACTGTTTCCCCACCCTCCACTGAAGGTCGTGGCACCTTTGTCATGTAACAATTGACCGTATTTGTACTTTTCCTCCTGGACTTTCTATTCTATTCCATGGATCTCTATATCAATCCTTATGTCAGCACCACACTGTCTTGATTTAGAGTCATTTTTAAAATTGGGAATTGTGATTCCTCCTACTTTGATCTTCTTTTTTATAATTGTGTTAACTATTTTTGATCCCTTGCAATTCCATGTAAATTTTATAATCAGCTTGTCAATTTCTAAAAAGAAAGTCAGATGAGATTCTGATAGGGATTATGCTGAATCTGTAGATCAGTTTGAAGAGTATTGCCATCTTAATAATGCTAAGTGTTTTGACCCATGAACATAGGACGGCCTTCCATTTATTTAGATTTTCTTTATTTCAACACTGTTTTATAATTTTCAGAGCATATGTTTTATACTTAAGTTTATTCCTATGTATTTTATTCTTTTTGATGCTACTGTAAATGGAATTGCTTTCCTAACTTTACTTTTATATTTTTCATTACAAGTATAAAAATACAATTTGATTTGTATCCTGCAACGTTACTGAACTCATTTTTTTCCTTTTAACAGTGTTGTTTTTTAAAGTGAGTCCTTAGGATTTTCTACACACAAAAGCTTTTCATCTGTGAAGAGATAGTTTTAATTCTTCTTTTCCAATTTGGATGTCTTTCCCTTTTCTTGCCTATTTGCTCTGGCTTGGAATTTTAGTACAATATTGAAAAGAATTGGCAAGAGGGGGCATCATGTCTTGTTTCTGATCTGAGGGAGAAAGATTTCAATCTTTCATCATTAAGTATGAAGTTAGCTGTACATTTTTCATAGATGCCCTTCATCAGCTTAAGAAAGTTTCCCTCTAGTCCTAGTTTGCTGATTGTGTTTTTTTATTGTGTTTCTTTTTTAAATCAAAAAGGATTTGGAGTTTTGTCAAACGATTTTTCTGGATCTATTGAGATGATTATGTACTTTCACCCCATTCATTATATTCACATGATGTATTACATTGATTTTTGTATGTAGAACCAACCTTTCATTCCTAGGACAAATCCTACTTGGTCATGGTATATAATCCTTTTTATATACTGCTAGATTTGGATTGCTTACATTTGATAGAGTATTTTTGTGTCTATATTCATAAGGGACATTGGTCTGATTTTCTTTTCGTGTCGTGAGATGTTGAGTGTCTGCTTTTGGTACTAATTAACATTGGCGTTTTAGAATGAATTAGGAAGTATTCTCTCCTCCTCTATTTTTGGAAATATTTTATGAAAGATTCTTTATTAAACATTTGGTAGAATTCACCAGTAAAGTACTCTGATGGTTGGCTTTGCTTTGTGGGAAAATTGTTATTACTCAATCTCTTTGTTATATGTCTATTTAGATTTTCTATTTCTTGTGTCAGGTTCAGGAGTTTGTGTGTGTCCTTTAAAGAATTTGTCCATTTCATCTAGGTTATCTAATTTGTTTTTTATAGTATTTCTTATATCCTTTTTATTTCTATAAGGTTGGTAATGATGTCCCTTCTTTCATTCCTGAGATTGTCTTCATTTTTTCATGGCCAGTCAGATTAAAGATGTTTTCATTTTTTTTTATCTTTCCAAAGTAACAACTTTTTCATTCATTTTTGCTATTGTTTTCTTTTCTCTATTTCCACTGTAATTTTATTGTTTCTCCTGCTTGCTTTGGTTTCAATTTCTTTTTTCTAGTTTAGTAAGGTAGAAAATTAGGCTGTTGATTTGACATCTTTCCTTGTTCTGTTTTTTTAAAGGACAGTTTATTGCTTTTTAGAGGAGGAGGGGGAGAGATAAACATCTCTGTGAGAGCGTTAACATCCATCGGCTGCCTCTTGCACACCCACATGGGGTAACCTGTAACCTGGGCATGTGCCCTGCCTGAGAATCTAACCAGCAACCTTTCAGTATGCAGGATGCCCAACTAACAGCCACACCAGCCAGGTTATTATCTTCCTTCTTTTTAAATGTAAGCATTTACAGATAAATTTTCCCTCTGAGTGCTGTTTTTGATGCATCCCTTAAGTTTTAGTATGTTGTTGTGTTTTTTTGTGTGTGTGTTCTTTATGTCAAAGAGTTTTATATTTTCCCTCATAATTTTGTCTTTTATGAGTGTGTCAATTTCCACATATTTGAGTTTCCAAATGTCTTCCTGTTACTGATTTCTAAAACATTCCATGATCGTCAGAGAACATATTTTTCATGATTTTAACTTTTTAAACCTATTAAGATTTGTTTCATGGCATACCATATGATCTACTCCGGAGAATGTTCCATGTGCTCTTGAGAGGAATGTGTATTTTAATATTGTTAAGTATTCTATAGATGTTTGTTAGGTGTGGGTGGTTTGAAGTGTGACTAAAGTTTCCTATTTCCTTGCTGATATTTTGTTCCATTGTTCTATTTATAATAAAAAGTGGGGTATTAAGGTCTCTAACTACTAATGTTAAATTGTGTATTTCCTTTCAGTTCTGTCAGCTTTGCTTCACATATTTTAGTGCATGTTTAAAACTGATATATCATCTTGAGGGATTAAACCTTTTATCCCTAAAAAATATCCTCGTCTCTAGTGACAAATTCTGCCTTGAGGTGTATTTTGACTGATACTGGCTTGGCCACTGCTGCTGTCCTTTGATTATGGTTTGCATGGAACATCTTCTCTATCCTTTTATTTTCAACCTATTTATATCTGACTTTGAATCTAAAGAGTGTCTCTTGTAATAGCATATAGTTGGACCATGTCTTTTTTTAAAAAACAGGTATAAATATTTAATAGCCAAATATAATCCAGGAACATGTGTACTTTTAAAAATCACCTTTAAAAAATTAAGGGTTTTTTTATGGTTTCACAACTTACATTTAAGTCTTTTACCCATTTTGAGTTTATTCTTGTGTATGGTGTAAGTTGGTGGTCTAATTTCATTTTTTTACATGTATCTGCCCAATTTTCCCAGTACCATTTATTGAAGAAACTCTCTTGACTCCATTGTATGCTCTTGCCTCCTCTGTCAAATATTAATTGAGCATCATGGCTTGGGTCGATTCCTGGGTTCTATGTTCTGTTCCAATGATCTATATGCCTGTTCTTATGCCAGTACCAGGCTGTTTTGATTATGGTGGCTTTGTAGTATAACTTGAAATCTGGTATTGTGATTCCTCCAACTTTGTTTTTCTTTCTCAAAATTGCTGCAGCTATTTGGAGTCTTTTTTTTATTCCATATAAATTTTTGGAGTATTTGTTCTAGCTCTGTGAAATATGCCATTGCTATTTTAATAGGGATTGCATTGAACCTATATATTGCCTTGGGTACTATGGACATTTTAATGATGTTGATTCTACCAATCCATGAACACGGTATAGTCTTCCACTTGTTTTTATCTTCTTCAATCTCTTTTTTCAATGTTCTGTAGTTTTCTGAGTATAGGTCTCTTGCCTCCTTGGTTAAGTTTATTCCTAAGTATCTTAATTTTTTTTTAGTTTTTCTTCCTGAGAATTCATTATTGGTGTATAAAAAAGCCATCGATTTCTGGGTATTGATTTTGTATCCTGCTACATTGCCAAATTCATTTATTAAACCTAGTTTTTTGGTGGAGTCTTTAGGGTTCTCTATGTACATTATCATGTCATCTGCAAATAAGGAGAGTTTTACTTCCTCCTTTCCAATTTGGATGCCTTAGAATCTATTACCCTTTGAGACAGCATGGAGGGATCTGGAGAGTATCATGCTAAGTGAAATAAGTTAGTCAGAGAAAGACAAATATCACATGATTGCACTAATATGTGGAATCTAAGTAACAAAATAAACTGATGAACAGAGTGGATGGATCCAGAGACTCGAGGCATGGAACAGTGATGAATCTGAGGGAAGGCAGGGGAGGGTGGATGGGTGGGAGATAAATCAACCAAAGACCTTGTATGCATATATGCATAACCTATGGACACAGACAATAGGATGCTAAAGGCCTGGGGTGGAGGGGAGGGGAGAGCAGGGGCGGGCTGGAGGGGGTCAATGAGGGAAAAGAGAAAAAATAAATAAAAATTAAGGGATTTTCCTGCCCCCACACATGCATAGCCTTTCCCATTATCAACATCCCCCAATAGAGTGGTATAGTTGTTACAGTTGATGAACCTACACTAACGATCATAATCACCCAAAGTCTATAGTGAGTTCGCTCTTGGTGTTGTTCATTCTGCAGGTTTTGACAAATGTATAGAGATATGTATTCATCATTATATTATCATACAGAATAGCTTCAATACTCTATAAATATATTTTGTGCTCTGCCTATTCATCCCTCTATCCTCCCTAACCCCCAATCTTACAGTCTCCAGTTTTGCCATTTCTAGAAGGACATATAGTTGAAAGGCTATAGTATGTGGCCTTTTCATATTGGCTTCTTTCATTTAGCAATGTACATTTAGGCTCCCTCCATGCCTTTTCATGGCTTGATAGCTCATTTCTAGTACAAATATTCCATTGTCTGTATATACCACAGTTTATTTATTGATTCACCCACTGAAGGACATTTTGATTGCTTCCAAGTTTTGGCAGTTATGGTATAGAACTACTATAAAAATCTATGTGCAGGTTTTTGTGTTTACATAAGTGTTTTAATCCTTTTGGCAAATACCAAGAAGCTTAATTGGTAGGTTGTATGCTTTTTTTAAAGTACAATAACTGTACAATTATTCAACACAGCTTTCCAGAATTTCTACTTCATTCCTTTTAAAATATCTCTGGATATCCTCTATTTTGTGATACATAGTTCTCATTTTCTTTCAGTTTTTAAAACATGGTTCTTAGTTCTTTGCACATATTTAAAATCACTGTTTTAAAGTCTATTCTGTCCCATTTGTCTGTCTATTCTTATACCAAACCAATCTTGATTACTATACTTTTATTGAAAACCATCTTTCCAGATTGTTTTGGTTATTCTAAATCCTTTTCATTTCCATATAAATTTTATAGTTTATCAATTTCACTGAAAACTTACTGAAATCTTGATTATATTGACTCTATATATCAATTTGGGAGAAATATTTTATATGCTGTCTAGTCCATATATATGGTAAGTTAATTTAAAAATAACTTTATATCCTAAATTAAAAAATGTTTTTTATTGTGACTGTAACAGTGAGATAATGTATAGGTAAAACAAGCACTCATGGCTCAGTTCAAGAAGAGAACCCTGACAGCATCCCAGAAGTTCCCTATCTGGTGCCCATCCTTAATCATGGTGCCATTTCTCCCCAATTAGATGCAGCCGCTGTCTGGATCTTTACAATAATCATGTTCTTGCTTTCTTCATAGATTTTACCATTTATTTTTAAAATGTTACATACATATAGGTATATGTGTTTATTTTACCCTTATTCCTCAAAGAATTTTTTCCTGTATTTAGAATTCTATAATGGCAGTTACACTATTCTAGCACACTGAATGTATGATTCCCACTGTCTTCTAATTTTAAATGTTGCTTACAAGAAGTCAGCTCTTGGTTTAATGCCTTTTATCTTCTGTTACTTTTAAGACTTTTTCTATTGGTGTTATGCAGTTTCAGTAGAAACTTTGAAGATATCTAGTACTTTTTCCAATATTTTTAGTTGTATTCAGTAGGAGTGTTGGTCATGCCATATTGGAAATGGGAATTTAAAAATTTAAAATTAGAACTTTACTTTACACAGTCCTCCAGTCCTCTATAACTTACTTTAAAAAATTAATTTGCACCCTAGCCGGTTTTGCTCAGTAGGTAGAGCACCGGACTGCAGACCAAAAAGTCCCAGGTTCGATTCCGGTCAAGGGCATTGGATTGCAGGCTCCTCCCCAGCACAGACCCTCGTCAGGGCTCCTGTAGGAGGCAACCAATCGGTGTTTCTCTCACATTGATGTTTCTCTCTGTCTTTCCCTCTCTAAAAAAATCAATGGAAAAATATCCACAGGTGAGGATTACAAAATAAATAAAAATTAATTTGCTTTTTACATGTACTTATATATATTGTTTTTATGGCTTCATAGTATATCATTGTAGGAAAATTCCAACTTACCGAATCTCTTACTTTGATTTTCATTCCTATAAATGCTACACAAACTGCTTTAATTAAAGTTTTTCTTCACATGGAATAACATAAGACACATAAGAGATCAATGCCACAAGTTAGATGTGTCCCCACTTACAGACAAAAAGAGAACTGGTGATTAATTTTGCTTCAGGGACCTTAGTAGATGGTAGGATTACAAAATTTCCTTGAAAATAAAACAAATGGGGTGACTGATGCTGCACCAATCCCATTTATTTACCCCCTTCAAATGTTCTCAACAGCGTGTCTAGGGAGATCACTGGCAACTTAAGAAATATGAGACTATAAAAATATGATGGATGGCCATTTCAGCCCAGTTAGCTCCCCTACACTGAAAACAGACTATACTAGTAATTACTGTGAGAGGTATATGAGGAATCGAATACAAAAATTTTTATATCATCAGAGGATTCTGATAAAAGTGTAAATTCAAAAGTATTATTAGTCTGTTGTACATATAATTAAGGAGCGGTAAAGAATTCTTCCTGGCAGCTAGGAATCTATGAAATGATACTACTGACATTATTGCTTCTATTTTCAACTTCTAGTCTGACACAAGACACATATGATACTGTACTTTTCATTTAAAAAGAGCATACTGTAACTGTTATTTCAAATGAAGTTGATGCCCAACCTAGCCATTTTAGAGTGGATAATATAGGTGCCATGCCATTTTTTTTAAAAAACACCACTTCTTCACCTTAAAAAAAAAAAAAAAAAAAAGAGCATCAAAAGAAAAATCCTGAGCTTCCAACATGAGGAAAGTGGTACTAACTGTAGACAACTGCTAATTGGCCAGTGTATCATCCTGCCTATGTTGTTATTGTTTATCTTTCATTTCAAGAAACATCCCATTTCCTAGAGACGCTTTGACTAATATTAATTGTAGTCAAACGTCTTATATAATCTGGTTTCTATCAAGACTGTCTTTAGTAAGGTAGTTCCCTTTCCTCGAATATCAAAGCAAAAACAACACAGTGATTTTAAACACTGTTTGTGGTACCTTGATATGATGCAAAATACATTCTATATCGTGTTTCCTACCAAAAATAGATGCAGATAATAGTAGTGTATTGTTTGTAATATAACCCTAAATAGTCATGGAACAAAGTTATAAAAGGCCTTTCCCACAAAACATCCTTTTAAAACATTTAAAATCTGAATAAAGAAGTGTCAACTTTATCAAATACTTTTCAGTCTCTTTTATTCTACCACCTAAGTAATTCTGAATGCTGTGTCTCTAACTTCTAATATAGGGTGTCCCAATAAAGTATACACAAACTTTGAACAATTATAAAGGCATTGTTTATTAAACTATATTTCATTTTCAAAATTGAGCTATCAGCTGTTTAAGTATGTATACATTTTTTGGGGAACACCCTGTATATAGAAGTGAGACTCCAGATTAAAAATATGTGGGGTATAACACTAAAATAACTGACTCATTCCCTGCTAGTAACTTCATTTGAAATATTGAAAAAGCATATCTAGTTATAATGACTTGCATAAGTCAATTAGTCACTGTTAATGCACTCTAAAAACGGTGACAATATTTCTAACTTGCTTTTGACATTTCTTTTATATCCTTGACACAAATGACTTTTATTCTTTCTGCAAATGTAGGTAATGAACTCACTGGTCACTTAGACAACAGCTCAGAGCCCTCCCCACTCCCACCATGAGAGCAGTTCCACAGGACAGGCTGGTGGATGGGAGTGGAGTTTAAACCACCACTGTAAGTAACAATAAAATCGCACAACACTCACTTCAGGAGATGAGAAGTTTACTTAGAAACTGCAAACATTTAGCAAAGATAAGACATAAACACTATTTTCCATGTTCTACTGAAATACAGTAATTTATAGCTGGCTTGGTACATGGTGGTCACATGATAAAAACAAATCTAATAGAAAAAAAAGGTTCATTCTACTTTTCTGCCATTTATCACAACTTAGTAAGTGTACTAGTAAGTACTAGAAGACAGCTGCATAGGAAGATCAGAATCCTAGGGCTGTTAATACACATTATTGTATAGTAAGAATAATATAAAAATAAAACAGATACAGATATACAATTAACATGCAATTTAAGCTATTATTTTGAAGAAACAGGACAGAATTTAGTGAACTCATTGAAAAATGTGTTATTGATAATGTGTTGTTATAAGTAGCATATCATGGTATTTTACATGGCATGGAATTTCTTCCTCCTTATGTAATACTTGGCAAACTGAAACAGGGTAAGTCTACTTCTAGAGCAAATTTAAAATGATGAAGGAAAATGAGTGGATAATTCTATTAGATACTTTTCTAAGTATACTAAATAATTTTTAAAGTACCATAATTTCATGCCTACCTTACCATCTCCCAATTTAAAATAAAGTCACACTTTGTACCCTATGAGTCTGCACTGTCCAATATAGTAGCCCTTAGCCACATGCGGCTATTGGAGCACTTGAAATGTAGCTAGTCAGAACTGAGATGCACTCTTGAGTACAATGCTGAATAAAAAAAAAAAAAAGAGGTAAAATATCTCAATAATTTTGTATGTTGATTACATACTTACATAATAATATGTTTAATATACTGGATTAAATAAAAATATTATTAACATTAATTTCACCTTTTTAAAAAATTAAAAATTACATATGTGGCTCACATTCATTTCTATTGGACAGAGCTGATGTAGGCAATCTCTAATTATGACATTAGCCTTAGAACTTAGCATCATACTTTAAGCACTGTGGAGTACTGACTCCCAGAACACATGAGCACCCTCTGCACACACATTACTGCAGAATTTATTTTTATCCTTCTGCAAAGTATATAGTTCAAGTGTAAAAATAATCCTTAAAAGTGTCAATTATTATATGGTGAAAACTGAAGGAAATTCAATGACTTTTTTAGGGGGTGGAGAAGGACAGATTTTCTTAAACAGCAGTGCAATCAGAATAAAGACAATTATTATCTTCAGGAAAATAAATTAGCCAAACATTTAATGCCCAGGATCTGACCTTGCACCACAGATCCTATATGTAACTTGTCTATTTAACCATAACCTGTAAGAGAATCTTAACACAATATTGACTGCACCTTATTTAAATTACTCCATTTTTTGGGAAAATCTTCAAGTAATGTCAAATTAATACGCATGGTGAATTCTAATAGCAGAATATAGTATCTGAGAACTATCCCTTAAAGTCTCTCAGTGTTTAAGCAACTGCCTAGTGTCCAAGAGACTTGCACTTAAAAAAATTTAAAAGCTACCGAAAAAAAAAAATCATTGACCTTTCATCATTTTCTTCTCCTTTCTTTTTTCAGTTTTTATAATTGAGTGTATAAATATTTGGCATACTTATAATACCTCAACTTTTATTCTGTCCAACTTAAAAACAAGTTAATCTAGTGCACATTCCATTATTCTCCTAGGAACAACACACACCAAAACACAATACTGCCTGTGGTCACCCCAGTCAGAAGCCAGCCTCAAAGTCATGCATCAGGAACCTTTCGGGAGCCAATACCCAATTACAACTATGCTACACACTCTGCTCCTCACAGCGCAGGCTGGAATGTTTAATTGTTTAAATCTGTTTCTAATTCCCATTGGAATTACAGAGCATTCCAAAAATGCTCTGAAAGCCACAAATGAGCAGATTCTGAAACTACTATATCATTCATAAAAATGTCTCCCTTACTTTAAAGATTTTCTGAGAAAAGCAGCAAGAAATTATTTAATATTTTACCATTACCACTTTTAAGATACTGGAAAGCAACCAAGATTTAGGGAGAAATAAACAGAATCTAAACCAGGTAATACTGGATATACCAACATAGAAACTGATTGCAGACTACAGCAGTTCTCTCTCGAGTTTAGCAGCCTACGAAGACAGTTGCATTTATTACTGTGCCTTGCACAAAAAGCTACTTAAACTTTTCACATCCCCTATCTTCAGACCAATCTACATGAACAAGTTTCATTACGTTACTAACATCAACCTAAATAAGCCTGAAAATTCATACCCAATGATGTAATTTTTCAGTTTCAAACATATTACTCTAAAAATATACTCCTCAGTGAAAGATGACAACAGTCTCCTTTCTGAAAGCTGTTATTTTGACAGTAGATCAATAAATGACTATTTATTGAGCACCTACTATGACTGCACTGTTTACTCTCATTCTTTAACCAATAAGAAAAAAATACCTACTTCAAATGCCAGATGGTATTTGTGAGGGAAGATAATTTTTTATAGAATGCTGTATGAGTCAACATCTGGACATGTAAAATTGTTCATCCCTATGACATTAAGAAACCTCAAATTTATTATTGATTACTTTATAAAGACAAAAATAACCATCTGAAGTATGGTGCATAGTACTTTAAGGAAAGTGACTACTATACATAAAATTAAGGCTGATTCCCTAACGATATGGAAGAAAAGCCAGAAAATCATGGTTTGTGAGCAACCAAAGACTTAATAGCGGTTACGTTAATATCTGATTAACTCAGGCAAATGGGTACTTATGTTAGGGTCCCTACTTTGCTTGAGGGAGTTGGTCTAATAAAAAAAGCCTTTAAACAGGAGCACTGTAAGCAAATACGAAAATAAAAATCCTTAGATAAAATTCTTTGTAAAACCACGATATAAATTCAAGTTCCAAATCTGATTTAAATGTACATACATATATATGTATACACACATACACATATGCTTTAAAAGTACCTAAATTTCACTTACAATCTTTGCCTTGCATGTTTGAACTTGATTATGTATCTTATGCACTTTATTTCTCCTAAAACTAAGAATATGGACAATGGTGAGAAGACAGAGATAAGCTAGTTTCAATTTTCTGGCCTTTAACAATTCTGACCTGTTGTATTCCTACAAGGTACAGAGCACTAGGCAATGTATTGAACATGTACAGGGTCTGCACAAAAAAACACACACTCTTTTAGGGAACCTGAAGTTTTAAGAAGCAAAATAGTTGTCAGTTAGTTTGAAAACAGTAATCATTTTCTTCAGTAGGATTTCCAAAAACTGAAAATGTCCACTGAAACACCCCTATCTCTGTCAAACATGAAAAATAATTGTTTCCAGACAAGACACGTGGAGAACATTCATAATAGAGCCATAGGGACTGAAGCAGCACGATGAACAATGAGGCAGTCACGAAGCATCTATGTGCTACTGCACTGGTAGTGGTTCATAAAAAATACTATGTACACTACAATTTTAAGAACTAGTAATATATTTAGTATATTTTTGCCTTTTCTTATTTGCCACTGAATATAAAATTTTTACTAAATCTTCTACACCCTGAGGAATAATAACAGACTAATTTTAAAAATGCCAGGGTTAGTTTTGTGGAACATATTATTGCCCCAAAGCACAAACTATATATATAGCTAATATTCTTGGAAGCACAAGGTTTCATGAGCAGACGAAGCTGCTGCTTTCTCTCTCTCTTTTTTTCCTAGCAAAGAGTTTGGTTTTACAGCATTAACATGCCTGGAAAGTTGGGAGCTGAAGGCTTCCCCAACCCCAGATCCCAACAGATACAATGGTTTTCTGTCTCAACTATGAACATGACATATGTTATTCAACAGTCCTCTGAAAAGCACTTTGGAATCCTTAGCTAGCTATTTTTATAAAATTACAATTAAAAATTATTTGCTATTTTGAAATATGGAATTCCCATCCCTCCCCTTTACATACCCAAAGTACATAAAATGCCACATTTGAAATTTCATCTCAGTATTTGCTTCTTTTCCTCTAATATCTGAAAGGATAAAGTTCCCATTTATTTTCCTTCCAACTATCTTAACATAGGCCTGGATTTGGGAGGTAATTCTTGAAGTCCTTAAAGTGAGGCAAAAGATTCATTTAGGACAATCATACTGCATTTCTTTCAGCGGAGGGAGCCAGTTTCCCTTTGAACACAGGCTACGCGGGTTCCAGGCTGATGTTTCATTACACGCATGCAATACTTTAAATGTGATGCCTTCAACCCCACGGAAGAATGAATTCTTCTTGGTAGGGTGCTTAAACATAACTAATGAAATGCAAACCAAATCATCCCATCTGCTCATATCAGTATCTCATTAGATAAAATACTCCATGGGAACCATGCCTAGCAATGGAATGAGTCACAACCAACAGTTCGATAAAACTTCTGTCCTCTGTTTTCTACCTAAACATTAGACTTATCCCCACAAAAGTAAGAAAGGCACTCGAATTAACACAGTATGTATAGTTATTTTTTAAAAGACACTGTGTGATATTAAGCAGAATTCTCAGGGCTGATTTTTCCTGCTTACTGCCTGCATCACACTGAATTTGCCTAAGATCCCTGGGCCTCAATGTACTTCATTAAACAGGAGCACAGGGCAGAGTTCACCCAAGCACGGGAAGCAGCGGCACATCTGCAAAGTGATAGCATCTGCAGTGGTTCTATTTGAGAAATTTATTCAGAAGACAAAAAGTTCAGTTGTTACAATGCTATTCAAATTTTCTAGCATAATTTAAACATTTAAGTTTTAAAATAAAATTTTCTAGTAACAAAATAACTATAAGCTTACAAAAGCTTTATGGGGGAAAAGATTGTATGTTACTTCCTTTGTTAACTGAATCTTTAGCATCTTCTGTAATTCAGGGAACTGAGGTTGAGACAGATTATTGTACAAGTGGTAGTTGCACTCCCAAATTGTACTCAGCGCCTGTGTCAGATACCATCTGTGCTATATAAAATTACTAGACTGATAACTTGTTCTCAACAATATTAAAAGTTCTCTTTATTCTCTGTGTGTGTGTGTGTGTGTGTGTGTGTGTGTGTGTGTGTATGTGTGTGTGTGTCTCAATAAGCATGAGCTGACATGACCTGAATATATCTACTAAATGACACAAGGTCTACCCCCATATATGCTTTCCTACAAAATGCCACATACAAATCCAAGAACTTCTGTTTCCACATCTTGTTACATAAGCCCTTATCTGAAGATTTAAGTGGCTTTTAGTGACATTCTGTATACATTTAGTCCTATTAATCATGAAGCCTTTAACTTAAAATTAGAACCGTACCATAAGAATAAGAAATATGACTGAAAGTCTGTGTCCATAGTTTCCAAAAAGGTAATAAAATGCTAAAACCTAGAAAAGAAAAAGGGAACACAAAGTATCAAATCCTTAAATTTAAAAAATGACTTACAGAGGTTTAAGAAATATCTAAAAGGTCCACAGTTCAAGTTTGGGAGGGGAAAGGAGAAGTACAAAATGACTATCCATTCACTGGTACAGATCAACAAGTCTAAAATTAGAGAATTTCTTCAGATGCCCCTAAGTGACTCTAGCTATATTGGTAAGATTTTTCTGCAACATCGTAACAGAAAATAGTGTTCTTAATGCAAGCAGGCTTCATTAGTCCTGTGATTTTTTAGTATGTATTAAAGTACAATTAATTGGTAATTACAGAGCTATACTTCTTGGATGAGATTTAACAAGCTTAAACAAAGCAGCTGTATAAAATTAACTTATTCAATAAGCAATAGCTCCACTGAAGAATCATGAAGCTAGAATATATCATTCATTCACAGCCCATTGCTTTAATCCATTAATTTCTCAATCATAACTCACCCCGTCACTCATGATCAATCTCTCCCCTCTTCAGTTAGTCATTCATTAATTGAATACATATTTAACAAACCTTCACAATGTGCAAGTAGAATTTGGAAACACCGTATTATCAAAACAGGTGCACTAACGGGTGGGTTAGTGGTGGTGGTGAAGATATTGACAATCTTACTGCTTCTTGCATGTCAGTGGTATGCATGACCCACAGGGTGTACTATTCTTACAGTAAAAGTTTGATGAAATGTGTGTCAACCTAAACCATCTTTTAACAACGACGTATTTATAGAAAGTAAGTGAAGACTAACATCCCAAAAAATAGACACATCCTTTCCACTGAATGAGCTCATTCAGTCAGAGATATTATGCTACAGCTAGTGAGTTTAGGCGTCAATCATTTAGGAAAAAAAATACAACCATATAGGACAATACTAGGTTTTTCTGAGAATGAACACTTAAAAATAATATTTTTAGAAACAGCACAAAAAAGTCATACAAACAGTACCCTCTGAATATTTGTATTTTCACTCCTCCTTAAAACTTTATTAGGAAGACAAGAGACCAAGATATTAAAGGACTGCATGGCTTCAGAAAGGGGTGAGTTAAGAGACTTAACACAGATGAAGACAGTTAACAAGATGAGCAAGATAGTCTATGAAAGGTATAAAAAATGTGGCCCGGCCAGTGTGGCTCAGTGGTTGAATGCCAACCTTAGAACCAGGAGGTCATGGTTCAGTTCCCGGTCAGGGCACATGCCTAGGTTGCATTGCTCAATCCTTAGTAGGGGATCCTATGCAGGAGGCAGCCAATCAATGATTCTCTCTCACCATTGATGTTTCTATCTCTCTCTTCTCCCTTTCCTCTCTGAAATCAATAAAAAAAAATGTATTTTTTAATGTGGAGCATTATAAATTTTAGCTGATGTTTCACAGGTTTTTTGTCTATATTCATGTCCTGAACACTCTAACATTAAAGCATTAAGAAGCCCTACTAATTGGGCTACTTAAAATGATGCTTAGAAAAAAGGTAATACTGAGTGAAGCCAGAATTTGGCAACATGTATTAGTGGAATGGGCTGAATCTCCCATGTCATCTCTTTTGTAATTTCCCCTCAATCCCTGTAGATGCTGAAGATCACAAATTAATGGTTTTATCCTTGAGGTATTTGATTCAAAATATGCCTTGCACACAAAGGGCCATGGAATTATGTTCATAATGACAATTATTTTCTCACTAAAATACTGTAAAAGCTACAAAAGGATAATTTTGCCCTAAGAGGTAAGAGCACCTTCTGTCTACAGGAACCAGGCTGGACAATTTTTCTAGTGTTCGTAAGTCTCAACATTTTGCCACTCAACAAAATCATGATGCACAAGTAAAGAACTTATTCTTTTCCCTTACAGCAATATGTCTCATCGAATTCCAGAGTTTCCCTAACAGTGATAGGAGAGGTCTGCCTTTCCCTACATCATCTCTTTGCACTATGGGTGACCTAGCTAGTAAAAAAGGATAACAGACAAAACATGGTGGCCACAATTGTTTCTGCCACTATGACTCACATTCTTTGCATACACAGGGCAAGACAGCTTCCATCACCAGAGGAACTTTTAGAGGAGCAGCTCATATTCATATTTCATGTGTGCGTATGTTTAATGGAGTATGGAATTCATTGGAAATAGAGAATATCTTCAGAATATCTCCCTGAAATAACACAGATAAGGAAAAAGACAAAGATGAAAGTGACAAAAAATAAGGAACAGATTGAGAAAATAAAGAGAAAGGTATGTGGAAATAAGGAACAAAGACCTCTTATGAATGAGAAATATAATAACAGAAAATATAATAATGGAAAATAGAGATTACCCGGTACCCCCTAACACCCCCTCGGCCCAACCAACCTGAAAAAAAAAACAGCCCTTGTTATTGAAAAGGTAAGAGATAGCTATAAGGTGGATACTTTGGTACCTCATCCCTGATAAGTTTAGTATCAAAGTTTTTTAATTGTTTTATTTTTTAAAATAAAGATTAAAGAATTAACCTTCAAAATTATTCTGTCTCCCTGGCTTTTGCCAGTAAATTTTTAATAATCATTTCATAAAAATTTTGTAGTTTATCCAGTGTATCCTCAATAACTTAAATTTTTAAAAAGAAAGCTTTTTATGGATACATTTCTATGCATATTTCTCCCATTTTTTATGGGAAATTGGAAGGAAAATAAGTAGTAATAACTAAAAATGGCATTCCAGATTTTTTTTTTAAATTGATTTTTATAAGCATTGATCTAAATGTTTTTGGCATATACCAAATTTGAGGTTAAAAACAATCTATCAAAACTAGTAATAAAAATAATTTTCCAGTACTGCAATTACATAAACTATTAAAATTAATATTATTTTTAAAATAACCATTTTAAAAATGGATTACATTGGAAGCATGTTTTTCATATAAGTTCCAACACTCTGACTTTGGTTATCTTGGTCTATAACTTGTAGAACATGTTAGAGAAAGAAATGGTTTGTATATTCACATAACCATCCATCTGGCCATTTGATTCTCAAAACAACAATTAGATTGGGTAATTTTGCATTTGTATTGCTTCTAAGCTTAACTACAACATACATTTTTAATTTAAAAAAAAATTAGTCTCTCCAGCAATTGCACAGAGATGGGTGGAGGTGTTGAACTAGCTAGGAAAACCAAATAAGAAGCCTAGGAAGAGGCTTCTTTTAGAAATATACAAGTATAGAAATAGAAAGGACGAGAAGTTTCAAAGAAGAAAATTAAGACTCACTGTTTAGCAGGAAGGAAGTACACAATTATTTTGTCCCCAAAGGAATGCCAGTTCTTAACAAAATAAATAAAATGAAAGGTCTTTTTTGGATTTTTAACCTAAAGATGAAGAATATATGGTTAGCTAATAGCAGACAGTTCATGCAGCTATGTAAATAAGAAAGGAAAGCAATATTGCACTAAAAGGGGAACCTTGCAGGAATAGTCCACCTTTTTCATTGACTCAACGTACCCAGCCATTTCCTATATGCATTGGCAAACCTGGCCTGCTCTACATTCCGGCAAGTGGACAATACTTGATCGATGAACCTATGTTCCATTTCCAGGCCTACGGAATGTGGAGCTGGGGTCCGCTTCAAGCGTTTTGTTTCCTGGGAATAGCTTTGCTTGCTTGAGTCACTCAATCCATCCACTTCCATTGCCTGAGCTGTGCGAGGGCCTGTTGGGATGTGGTGCAAGTCACTTGAAGTCCCCACAAGGCTGTCTGCAGCTGACAATTGGGTCACACTGTGAGGAAAACTACCACTTAAGTGATGCTGAAGGTAGAAAACATGCCGCCTGTGAAAAGGGAGGGAGTGGGAGGGAATACGGGGAAAAAAGATCACATCGCAAGGTCAAGCTTTTCAAGGAAACAAAAAACTAAGTTGATAATTTCAAAACATATAGTACTCAGTCACTGCTCCATTCATAACCCAGAGTTATCTGGCAAAAGGAGGAATAATAGTTATGATGAAGTCTCTGGGTATTTTACTAGCCTTACAAGTCCAGATTACCGGTTTGTGAGAGTTTTTTAAATAGCATTAACTGAGATGATGACAATCACTTCAAGTTGTTATTCTTTGTAAACTGTAATACAAAACCAAAATTAGGTCTTAGCCCAATCTCCGCTGTAAATTAAAATACAAACCTTGTTGATATCCCAAAAGACAAGTGATTCCGAAACAAAGGGATAAAATAGCCCCTCTAGAGGCTTAGTCCATGGCCTCTATCCAATACTTTCTTTAATAAGAACAATCTGCTGCAGATTGGTCTTATTATGTAGAAACCATGTGAACTTCCCCTAAATACATCACTCAGTCTCATTAAAAATCCACATGCATTAGGGATGTGCTGGGCTCCAAGTGAAGTATGTTACAAGACACAGTTGCTATTCTTCCCCTAAGCAGAGCAGGTCTCCTGCCCTTAGAATCATGTGGGATTATTTGTTGAAAATGAAGATCCATGTGCCTAATCTCCAAAAATCTGACGCAGTGGGGTGCACATCTACTCTACACAATATGGTAAACTATATAGGTTCCAGGTCATTGTATCTCATCATCATATCAGCAACTCTAAGCCCTTAAAAAGATAATACTATCCATTTTCCCTGCATATCCAGGAGTAAACAGGGGAAATATACCCACCATATAGAGGACACAACTTAAAGGACAGATAAACTGCCTTGGGGCAACGAATCTATAGTAGAACACTGGCTTGTAGATAGATAGGCCATCCCAATTATCTCTTCTCCCCACGCCTACCCCAAACTCCAATTAATCTTTACATGAACAAAGACAGTTTCTGCTCTATTAATCTAGCTCTCTCTCAAACACAAATAGATTTTTAAAATTCTCTGGGCCTTGTTATTAATATGCCTAAATATAAAACAGAAAAAAAAATCTGTAACACCAAAATGACATATAAGTCAAGATCTGTCTTCTCTCTTGAAAATGTGAAATAAGAGTGTCTTGTTTTTAAGAGAAAAAAAAATTCTATATTTATATAAGTGCCAAAGAGGGGAGATTATCTTCCATCTTCTAAACTATATCTAGATGGGAAAAAGGAGACAAATCTCAATTAATTTAAAAAATATAAAAACATTTAAAATCCCTATTTCCTACCTAGTACAATAGTACAAGCAAGTCTTTTGTCTACAAACAGAATCCTATGACCTGAAGTAGAATTTGCATTTGTAAAGATGAAGTTGCCTCCAATTAGATGATCCAAAATAAATCAGGGGTTCCCATATCTGGACTTCATTCCAACATGAAGTTACTTTACTGTAAAATGTGCTCAGAACTCAAATTATGAAGTTCCTAACCCTCTCTCAGAAATTTCTAAAATTGTGTTACATACCCAAAGTATAGTTTATTTAAACACACACACGCACACACGCGCACCACACACACACACACACACACACACACACACACACACACGCACGCACCACGCACACAACGCAAAAGACAGAGTGTCAAAGAGATTATACTTAACTAGAGGCCCGATGCACTACATTTGTGCACTGGGGTGGGGTCCCTCAGCCCGGCCTGCGCCCTCTGGCAGTCTAGAACCCCTCACTCCTTATGCTCGGCTTGCTGCTCCTTAGCGCTGCTGCGAAGGCAGGAGAGGCTCCCGCCACTGCTGCTGTGCTCGCCAGCCGTGAGCCTGGCTTCTGGCTGAGCGGTGCTCCCCCTGTGGGAGTGCACTGACCACCAGGGGGCAGCTCCTGCATTGAGCACCTGCCCCCTGGTGCTCAGTGCGCATCATAGCGACCAGTCGTTCTGGTCGTCCGGCCGTAATGGTCGCTTAGGCATTTATTATATAGATAATGGTCTGAAGAACAATAAAGTTTAGCTAGTCTCAGTGACTAATGAATGGTCTAACTGTATATCCTATTTACCTGTTAGGATTTTTTATTTGTATTTAAAAAAAAAAACAAATGGCAGTGCTTCATTCCTGATATGCTAAATATCAGTACCTCCAAGGAAGGTGTGCAGAAACTTTTATTTTTAGTTTGGAAGTAACATATTATTCTGCTGTACAGTCAAGGGTGAATACCACCATGCTAAGCTGTAGGCAAATATCTACACGAGGAAAACGCTTATTGATGATGATCGTGAGGAGGAGGATATGGTTACACAAACTCCTCCAAATCACTGAGGCAAAGCTCCATAGCAGATCACATGTTCACCCACGCAGGCAGGCCTCAGATTCAAGACCTCTGTAGGTCTCATAAGGACACACAAGCTTCATGAAAGAAATGAATTTTCCCTTTTCTTACCTATGACACCAAAGGGTTTCATGTCCTGGGTAGGAATCAATAAGATCAGTGGTGAATTCAACTTCTTCCTCTAGAAGATGGGGAATATTTATCCTTGGTTCCTCTGTGGAAGCTGTTGCTGCTTCATCTTGTGGAAGAAGTAGGGCTGGCTCACTTCTTAAAGGGTTTTGCTCCAACACAGAACTGTCTTTCACAGTTTGGCTAGTCAAAGACTTTAGCAAAAACTGGCGGTAGTGAAATCCACTGTGGTCTGAAACGTGCATGGATGCCCAATGTTTAGTAGAAGATAGTTCATCCAGAAGAATCTTATAAGAAGAAGAAAGAAAGGTGAGACAAGAAACTTCTCAAATTTTTCTTTCTCCATTAATGCCTTGCTTTAATTATCCTTTGTGTGTGTTTTTTTGACAATGCCATTCCTACCAATATTTTGTATAGAGTGTATACACAGTGCTGTAAATATTTTGTACAGAGTGTATACACAGTGCTGTTGCTGAGTGGAAGCTCAGTAAATGCTAGTTTCGACATTCCCTTATAAAATAATCGGAGATTTTACACACACACACACTATTGAAGGGAAATATAAATTCAGAGGTTACTTTGATGTAAACTTTCTTTGATATTTAATGAACCTCTACTATATCTAACTTACCACAATAGACTCAATGTAATTATTTGTTCTTCACTATAAGTGCCATGAGGGCAAAGACCATGTCTGTTTTGCTCACTACTTAATTCTAAAGGCTTAGTACAAAAACATGACTCTTGAGTAACAGTAAATTTCAAGAGTTCATGACTATTACTATTACTTACTATTCATTTCAACTCACTTAATATCAACGATAGTTTTTTAAAGGTAAATGAGATTAAATTCAGCAGTGAATTGTTTAAATCTGTGTTATCAATCCTGCAAACTAAACAATTTGAAATGGAATGGGAAAAAAAAAGAAAAGTAGCATTTATGAAAAATTAAGTTATTTGGCAGTAACTTGAACAGGTAACAAATGCAAATGGGTACACTAATCTACCATGTTCCATCAGAGGATTTTTCCGACCAGCTAAGGAAAAAAGACATACTTGTCAACAGTGAACAATACAGACAACACAATGTCAAAAGGCTCCTTTACCTGTTTTTTAAAGGTTCCAAGCAAATGCCTTCTCCTGTACCAAGATCCCTCTCCACTTCTCACAGACTCTTTTCTTCCCTAGAAGAAATCTTTTCCTCTTCTGAACCTCCATACTTCTTGTGGGTTTCACCATATATATTATAGAATTTTCTGTGCAACTTTTTTATCCCACCAAACTCTACAAGTTCTTTAAGATACTTATCTGTCTCTATACCCACTGGCCTCAGAGTGGACATGTAAGTATTTTATGACTGACTGAATTAACAATTTAATGAATGAAGTGACTAGTACTGAGGGATAAGCTTATTCCCTGCTGGGATGGTCAAATTATATCAGTGAAATGTTTTAAACATCTCCTTTAAATCCTAAAAGAATTTATTCATAGCCACATAAATTTATTATAGAGGCTACCTCTGGTGAGTCATGAAGAAATAAAAAACAAGACTGTTTATTGGATTTAAAAGGTGAGCAAAATAGAACCAGATAAACTTCTAGTTGGAAAAACAAAACAAGACTAATCTTAAGGTTATTACGGTACATTATTGAAGAATTAAGCAGCAGGACATGAAGGCTATAGTACAACAGATTTTAAATGCCAAACTGTTTTCCACAGTGGGTACACCATTTAACATTTCTACCAACAAAGTATAAGGGTTTCAATTTCTCTACATCCTCGTCAACACCTGTTAATGTCTGTCTTTTAAATTCCATCCATCCTAGTTGGTGTGAAATGGTATCAAACTGTGGTTTTGATTTGCATTTCCTTAATGGCTCAGGATATTGAACATCTTTTCATGTCTTTATTGGACATCTACTTATCATTTTCGGAGCAATGACCTCTGCTCAACTGTCTTTCCTCCCCTCCCACGCTAAAAATGAGACTATTTTAAAATTTACCTAACTATATGTTCACTTAAACACACAAACATCACAGGGAACATGAAATAGAAAATTAAAACCTCTCATAACTCCACTCTATAGCACTGATGAACATTTTTTATTTTCTAACCATTTTTTGAACAGAAAACTAACAAATGCTTATTATAGAAAATACAGCCCTAGCTGGTTTGGCTCAATGGATAAAGCGTCGGCCTGCAGACTGAAGGGTCCCAGGTTCGATTCTGGCTAAGGGCACATGCCTGGGTTGCGGGCTCGGTCCCCAGTAGGGGGCATGGAGGAGGCAGCCAATCAATGATTCTCTCTCATCATTAATGTTTCTGTATCTCTCCCCCTCTCCCTTCCTCTCTAAAATCAATAAAATACATTTTTAAAAAAAAGAAAATACAGAAAACTAACAAATGCTTATTATAGAAAATACAAGAAAATATATCCATAACAGTACTTTGTCTTTGTGTGTGTGTGTGTGTATATATATATATATGTGTGTGTGTGTGTATATATATATATATATATATATATATATATATATATATATAGAACACTTACAATATGCCAGGAACTGTTCTAAACACTTTAAAATCACATTCAATGCTAATAATATATTAAGAAATTATATTAGATACATCTCATATTTAGTTTTATATCCTTAAACTATAATGAACATTTTTCTTATCTTCCAAAATACAATTTTACTAACAAAATATTATAACATGTGATAGATTGGAATGTAACTAAACTCTCATTATTGGTGGATTAGACTAGTTTTTCACAATTATATACAGTATTTTCATCTATCAAATGTCCATACTTAATATAATCAGTGTTTGTTGAATGCTTAGTACAAGCACTTGTGATAGCCACATGATGTGGATTCTCCCATTTAATTTATATCACTCGATACAGTAGGAATTTTCATCTTTCCCATTTTACAGATGAGGAAATTGAAGATTAGAGAGGCTAAGACACTTCCTCAAGGGCACACAGCAAATTGGTGGCAGTCAGGATTCAAATGAGGTCTGCATGACCACTGAGTGGAAACTTTTGCTGCTACACCATATTGCATCTCCCATTATTTCTTTAGCATGAATTCCTAGAGGCAGAACTGCTGGATTAGACATAACATACTTTTTGTCGGGGAATAGGAAGATATAGTCTGCTAAATACTGTCATGGTGACCTTCAGTAAGATTATAGAAATTTCTTCAATGCTTGTTTCCATAACCTCATCAATGCTAAGATACCAACACTTTAAGAAATCACTATGCATTTTCTAGTTTAAAAAAAAAAAAGGACCAGCTCATTTTATATGTATTTTTAAGCTGCTCTAGGCTACTGGTACTTTTATGATTACTTTCTCTGCTTACAAGAGCAGAAAGGGGGTTTTGCAATGTCAGCACTCTTTACTGAGAGTAAGAGACACCACAATGGCAGTGATGACAGGAAAAGCACAGTCTCCCCAAGGGCAAGGCAGGCTGACAGCACGTGAGCCTAGGATTGTGAGCCTAGCAGCTGAGTCAACACACTGTCTTTAACACCAGATGGTCTCAAGTAACCAAGAATTTCACCTTGGCCCCAAGTTCCTGATTTTGTGAGAATGTCACCATGAAAGGATCATATCTAGGCAGGAAAGCTTCCAAAGACTTCGCAGCTCACCTGGACTTGGCCTTCCTCTTTTTCCTTAACTCTCCTCAACCCCCACACATTACCAGGCTGTGGAGCTGAAGTGACTGGCTCTAAGCACTCAATATCCCCCTCAACCCACCAGATAACTTGCAATCATTCCTCCAGACTCCCAATGAGCCCAGCCTGGATGAGGAGTAATTTCTGTGCTCCCATTGAACCTGCAGCTTCCCTGGTTCCTGCAAATGTAACACTGCTTTGTAACTGTTGGTATCTGCTTCCTCAACTAGATTTTCAATTTGTTGAGAGCAAGCTCTGTCTTTACACCACAGTGTACTGGACAGCATGTGGGAATGACTGGGTTTCAGTACTATTTCATGAACAAATTACAGTGAGTTGACCTAGCAATCTGGTAGCCAGTTTCACCTACATTTTCTTTCTATGCGGAACAGAGAAAAGAACTAAAATTTAGTGCGCCTCTACTATTAGGTGCCCAGTACTTTACACACATTAACTTAAGTAATTTTCATAATAATCCACCGAGGCAGAAAGTAAAGCTCCCGTTTTAAGATGAAAACATTAAAGCCTTACTTTCCACAGACAGCTAGTAGGGCCAGAATCTGAGCCCAGATCAACGTAATTCTGTCTTAGCTCTTTCCTCTCCATTAGGCATCTCCCCTCCTGAAGAATAGAGCCATATCACCTAGAGGGGAAGGGCTACTCCTCTAAAATTGTTGGCCTAAAATCCCCCAGAAGTGAAAACTCTCTTGTTTCTCTTGGAGAAATCTCTAGCTTGGAAACAGAGAGGAGAGGGAACCTACGAAAGATGTATAAAGAAGTGAGTGGTGAGTAAAAATTAGAGAATAGTTTCTCCATTAATCTGAAAGCATTTTGACTTCTTTAAATTGTCTCAAGACTGGGAAGCTTTTAGACAAGTACCCTCGATGCTGATGGCACTGATATCATAAAAAGGGAAGAAGAAAATAGAGTAACTATAGTATGTAAGGAGCCCAAGGATACCTGGTTCTCACTCTGATGAATAATAAGTAATGCTGTGGCTAAGTCTAAGCCATTAAAATTCTCTGGTAACTTCCATCTCTTTATTTCTAAACTGAAAGAATTAGGTTGTGACAGTTTCCAACCTGGCTCTGCATCCAAATAACATCCTGAGCTTGTGAAACATACTGATCTCTAAATCCTACCCTCATTTCAATTTAGTAGGCCTGGGGTGGGACTTAGGAATCCTCCGGATTTTTATAGACTCAGCCAAGTTTCGGAATACCTGAGTGAAATCTTGTTTCCTTCCCAAGAGAGACTGAAAAGGCAGCCAGCTGATTCAGAAAGTCATATAATCAAAGGCTATCAAGAAAAAAACAATTTCAGTTTTGCAATGTTCCGCAATCCCTTCTGGTTTCAAAGCAAAATGAGTTATGCTCAGTCTTCCTTACTGCTTAAACCTACCTTTGTTCTGCCAATGCACTAGCCTTAAAAGTGCCAAAATATGCTGGTGAGGAACACAAACTTTTTTTAATTGCCAGGGACCCTTGGAGGTATTAGCTGTCGTGATCCTCTCTAAGCTGCTGGGCTGCTATAAGATCCTCTACTTTCCTCCTTTAAAGCCCCTGAGGAGGAACTACAACCAGGAGATTTAAAGGGCAGACATGGAGAGTGCTAGGGAGATGGAATAACACCCCTACCTTGACATCTAGCTTGGCCAGGTGTTGTAAAACCCAGATGCGATGGGACCAGGCATTATAGTTGCTTGGGTATCTCCCTGCCGCTTCACCACAGACCTCCATCTCTTCTCGTATTAGTCGCTGGGTCCTTTCCGCAGGAATTGTTCCCAAGTTTCCTTTGGTCACAAAGGAAGGCAAGGAGGTTTCCTGAAGTAGCTGCTGTAGCACCCATCGTCTGGTAAGGTAGCATGTGGGAAACAGAATGAGGAAAGAACATAAACCAGACAGAAAAACAATGTTTTCTTGTTCTTAATTTCCATTCACAGATAATGAAAATAATACCTGTCTATAATCCCAATGAGTTTGTGTGTGGGGGTGTGTTTTTAGGGGATGTAGAGGAACTGTTTTTGTTTTTAAAGACATATTTAACTTTAGCAGCATTTAAAAGGAGGAAGGACAAGGAGGAAGAAAAATCTTTCTAAAATGTTAAAATTTGTCAAAAAGAAAATGCCATCAGTTACAAAATGACAACCCTAAACTCCATTTGAAGATATGTAAAGTCAACTGGTGTATGAGTGCGCGTGTGTGTTGTAGTGGTAGTTGGTGGGAGAACAGATATAATTAATGGCTGGTAAATGCTAGAAGAGGAATCATGGTTCATATCTTTAATTACATACGAATGCCTCACCCTTTGTATATTTGTTTGCGAACTAGAAACTGCATTATTACAGCTTTCATTAAGCAAAATTTCCGTAGTACAGTATAAAATCTAGAGGAAACAAATACATTATAATTAGTGAGACCATCAAGGTCCTAAAATGTCTTTATGGATTTTCTCCTTGTCTATTTTTAAGATTTTCATTCGCATACGTTTAAATGAAATTCAATAAGGTGTCTCAACCACTTAATGTTTTAGATTTTAACAAATATTTTCTCATAAGAAAGTATTATTTTAGATTAAAAACTTCTAGCATAAAAGTACAAGAAATTGAGTACGAAAATTTTTTTCATTTTCAAATAACAGTTTTAGTACTTAACAACAAAACCTTGCTTTATAAAATACTAGAGGCCCAGTGCACAAATTCGTGCACCAGTGGGGTCCCTCAGCCTGGCCTGCGGGATCGGGCCCAAACTGGCTCTCCAACATCCCCCGAGGAGTCCCAGACTGTGAGAGGCGCAGGCCAGGCCAAGGGACCCCACCAGTGCACAGGCGGGGCCAGGGAGGGATGTGGGAGGTTGGCCAGCCAGGGAGGGACTGCAGGAGGGCTCCAGGGCATGTCTGGCCCCTCTTGCTGTCCTGATAGGCTGGACCCCAGCAGCAAGCTAACCTACCAGTTGGAGCATCTGACCCCTGGTGGTCAGTGCACGTCACAGTGAGCAGTTGAGCGCCCTTAGCATATAATTAGCATCCTTAGCATATTATGCTTTGATTGGTTTAACAGATGACTGGACAACCGGGCACTTAGCATATTAGGCTTTTATTATATAGGATTAGTCAAGCCAAGAGATTGACTGAGGCATCCTATATAATAAGAGGCTAATATGCAAATCGACTAAATAGCAGAACGACCAGTCGCTATGACACGCACTGACCACCAGGGGGCAGATGCTCAATGCAGGAGCTATCCCCTGGTGGTCAGTATGCTCCCATGGGGGAGCGCCACTCAGCCAGTAGCTGGGCTCATGACTGGCTAGCGCAGCAGCGGTGGTGGGAGCCTCTCCCGCCTCCGCGGCAGCACTAAGGATGTCCGACTGATGGCTTAGGCCTGCTCCCCGTAGGAGCCATCAGTCAGACATTCCCTGAGGGCTCTCAGACTGTGAGAGGGTGCAGTCCGGGCTGAGGGACCCTCCTCTGAGTGCACGAATTTCGTGCACCAGGCCTCTAGTATTTAATAATTCCATTCCCCTGCCACCATCTCTTTCCAGACCTCTACACACACAATCATATACCTCTGAAGTCTGCTATCACAATTTCCACTAAGAAAGAAAATACAACTGGTTAGATGGTTTGTAGGTAGCTGATTGGCAATGCTAGCCAAAGGCAAGATTATAGCTAAGATATTTTCAACTAACTATAAGATCATGAAAAATGCTCAAAATTTAAGTAAAGTTTTAAATGGCTTAATAAACCGAGAACAGATTTCTTCAGAGAATTTTTCCACTGACCCAACCAGCAAGCTCACACCTATCATTTTAGTCATTACAGTGGTTACATGGAGTTCAAAAGAAAGATGCTTCCAGACAGTCAGGATAGTAAAAAGAGTTCTTATCTGCACTTTGGATATCTGCCTCAGGCCTTTAACCTAAAAATATTCTTTGCTTTTATGGTCTTAGCAACCTGTGCTTACCCATATACCATTCATTTCAGCTGCACTTATTTTCCTTATTTGGTTATTTTTAATAATCACAACCATCACCACCACCATTTTTACCAAGAACACAATTAAATTAATTATAAAACTTAAGTTGCTCGTTATATTTGAATATCAAAATGCAATTTCCATGACTCCATAAGAATGTTAATAATAATGGTTAAAATTTATTGAGTATTTAATATGCGCCAGGCACTGTGGTAGTATTTACATGTATTACTCATATAAACTCAGCTATTAACTCTGAAATAGGTGTAATTATTATTTCCATTTTACAAAAGAGAAAACTGAGGCTTGAAGAGGTTAAATAATTTCCAAAAATCACACAGGTAGCAAGTGCTGGCATCAAGATTTAAACATAACTTGACTTTAAAATTCACCCTCTGAACCAGTATGTGACCTGGTTTCACACACTGTGTTTTCTCCAGCCATTCTGAATCCTAAGGTATAAATTAACCACACCTGTGAATCCATGTTTCTGGACTCTTTGGAAACTTAGTTAAGGCCAGTTTTCCCAGATGTAAATCCTTAATTGGATTTAAAGTGCCAGAGAGGATCAGCTCTTTTCTGTAAAAGAAAAATAAAAAGAACCATTACTTTATCTTTCTATCCAAACATATTGTATGGGTATTAATATAATCTCATTGAGAAGTGAATTTCCAAGAATTTTTGAAAAAAGAAAGAAAACAAAACTCATACACGTCACACAGTAATCAAGAATGCATTCTCATAATCTTAAAATAACAAAAGCTTTAAATCAGTGGTGGACCTTTTAGTTATCTGTTTGGAAGAAGGCCAAGGAGTTTGCAAAACCTTACAAGGCCTGACATCAGTATCTGTAGGGCAGCTCCAAAATGAGGCAAGAATTGCTCTAGCTTCCTAAGTAGGACGTGATATGGCCTGGTTAATTACCAAAAAAATACACATACAACTAACACAGTATGATTGAGATGGAATCTCAATTAGTATTTTTATTTTTGAATTTTCCCTCTACCTTTCCTCATATGCATCTACCTTTCATATATATAATTTTAAAAATTGATTTCAGAGAGGAAGGAAGAGGGAGAGAGAAACATCAATGATGAAAGAGAACCATTGATCAGCTGCCTCCTACATGTGCTCTGACCGGAAATCCAACCGTGACCTCCTGGTTCACAGGTTGACACTCAACCACTGAGCCATGCAGGCCAGGCTGCATCTACCTTTTAACATATAATTTTATATTCTGATATTACATGTTTGGTCCTATATGAACATTTTATTTATTTAATCCTCACCCGAGGATACTTTTTAATGTTTTGTTTTTAATATGTTTTTATTGATTTTAGAGAGAGGAAGGGAGAGGGAAAGAGAGATAGAAACACCCATGAGAGAGAAACATCTATGGGCTTTTTCCTGCACGCCCCTACTGGAGATGGAGCCTGCAACCAGGCATGTGCCCTAACTACCTGGAATTGAACCAGTAACCTTCTGGTACATGAGCAAACTGAGCCATACCAGCCAGACGAGGATATGTTTTTATTGATTTACTTACTTACTTACTTACTTACTTACTTACTTACTTATTTATTTTAGAGAATGGAAGAGAGGGGGAGAGATAGGGAGAGAGAAACATCGATGTAAAAGAGACATCGATTGGTTGCCTCCCATACGCAACCTGACCAGGGATCAAACCCACAACCCCTTGGTGTGCTGGCCGACGCTCCCAACCAACTGAACCATATGAACATTTAAGTGGTCAAATAGTATTCATTCAGTAGCTATGCTGTTTAATTATGGTCTTCCCTATGGTTAGACATTTAGGTTGCGTCTAAGTTTTTGCTATTCTAAAATAATTCTGAAACAAAGAGCTTTGTGCTTATGAATTCTTTTGTTGTACTATCATTTAGGGTTAAGTTTCCAAAAGGTGTATTACCAGGTAAAATACCTACCTGCATGGGTCTTATTACACTAGACAACTTTTGAAATATAAACAGAAGAGCTATGTGAAATTTTTATTTTTAAAAAGTGTTCCAAGCTTCAATGTAGTATAAAGAATGTCATGCAAAAGTGCTCCCCATACTTCTCAGGTAAAAACGATTTAGGTTTAGGTTTAATTTCTCAGATAAGTTTTTATAAGTTCTGATATTAATTTTTAATGTATTATTATTTTATAATGAAACTAGGTCATTTGCTAATATTTAATCTTGAAACATCCTTTCTGTGGTAGGGATGATTACATATATTTTAGGGAAGTGTAATCCCAACAAAACCAAAGCCCAGCATATATACCTCACCTACTTAGGTGGATTAGTTCCTAAATACCACAAAACCTTTTCTTTCCAACAGCAACGTCCTATTTCTAACCTTTTATTTGAAAAGAAAAAAACTTCCTTTTTAATGAAAATACTAAATAAGTATAGTACTTGCATTTTACAATAATTTCACTCTATAAAATAATTTGAAGGTATATATGGCTGCTTTAATAGATGAAATTATTGACTATTTTTCTTCCAATGTACAGGAAACCTGTATCATCTTAAAATAATATTTAATGCAAAAGCCAATTACTTTTGCAGTCCTAGATCCTTTTTCTTCTGAAATCGGTAAATGTTTTGTTCATACAATACGTCAGATTACTTATATAAAAGAAGGCACAATACTGCTCTATGTAATTTTAAGTACTTTGTAGAACAGATTCTCAAATTAGGGTCCCTGACTACATCATCATTTGAAACTGTTGAGAAATAAAATCTCAGGCCTCATCCTAGACCCAATGAATCAAAAACTCCAGTGGGCAAAGCAATGTGTTTTAGCAAGCCCTTGGGTGGTGCACAGTAAAGATTAAAAACCATTTTCATAGATAACTTATTGTATTAAGTATAATTTCCATTTACTAATTTTGAAACCTCTCCTGATTTGCAATTGCTCAACTATATTCCCTTGGATGTCTATAAACAAAGGGAAATTTTCTTCAGTAAATAGGAAGTTACCTTACAACTAAATCTTTACAAAGTTTCTTAAATTAGGGGTTGTCTCTCAATTTCTTTATTTGAACAACAAAGTAGTATTTGGGAAGACAGCTTAAAACAACCTCAATCAATGGTATATATATATGGATGCTTAAAAAGATCACCTAATAGAATCATAAAAAAGGGAGCAAAATTTTAATATCAATTTAATAAACATTCCTGGGGACAGGACTGAAAAAACATTTTAGGTGTTGGATATTGTCATAAACTAGTTTTTAAAGATTACCTGAAAATGGAATACGGAAAGTAGTTAAGTTATGGCTACCATATAACCTAGAGATACAATAAAAAATCAACTGCTCTTTAAGTAGGAATCTAACTTGAGATAAAATTTCCAGTCACACATGAATTGTAAGCAAAGTTTTAAATAAAACGTAAGTTGCTAATTATATTTGAATATCTAAATATTCAATATAATTAATATTGAATTATTATTATATTTATAATATTTATTATTTATAATCATTATAATTATTATCATTAATTTACCACAGAGGTAAATTATGCTCCACTCCTTGGATTCAAAAAGTGCTGTATCTCAAACAACTTAGATATAAGTACACTGCTAGATAACTCAAAAAAATTAGTGATCACAAAAAAATTAGTGATGACCAAGTTACTGATGTCAGTAGCCATCAGTTTGAATTAAATTGTTTAATGAAATGTGAGTAGGAAATTAAATTTATATGTTAAAATATTTCACGTTATTTTCTAGGTATATAACTAAATTGAAAAATTAAATATCATAAGACATTTACTTATTATTTCATGCACATATTGGTATTAGCCTAAAACAATCTTTTTTGGACTTTTTAATAAATTGAGGAAATGGAGTACTGCCTTAATTGAGGTGGCTTTATTTTCAGGCATACTGAATAAGCTGTGCTTCTCTATCTATCCTACAAGCATTGGGTGGTAAGCTGCTAACACGGGAAGAAGGAATAAAGTGAGGGTCATTAAATAAATGTGAAGGGAACTAACTAGGAAAGCAAAAGGCACCTGTGCTGTTACGGGTGGTAAGGAACAGTGCCATGCTACATGGGCAAACATGTTGTGGGATAAAATTATGTGAGGATTTTTTTTTAACAAGGTGGGAGAATGGAATAAACTAAGGAATTTTAAGAAACAATACAAGGTAGAATTATACGTAAAAGGAATGAAGTTATTCACACAGATTTTTCAAGCAATAAAAGTTACTCCTTTAAAATTTTGGCTGCATATTTTACTTACCGATTAAAGAGAATATGGAAAAATCTCATCACTTTTCCATGAAAACTGTAATTTTTTTGTGATCGCTAATTGTTACGAAGACTAGCTAGTGTTGAAGCATCCAGGGTTTACTAAGGTGAGTGGTATGCTTTATTCCTCTATATGTTACTGTATTTTTATACTTCTGCAAAGTTTATCTTAAAATTTTTTACATTTTTCTCTCTATTGCAAACTATTAGTTACTGCTTCTCTCTGCTGTCATTCTAGTCAAGATTTGTAGGAGACCAGGGGCCTTGTCTATGACTAACCTCCACTGGTTAACTCAGTAATTGGCACATAGTAGATACTGAATATACAAATGCTACCTTTCCCCTCAATCTTCAGTTATTCTGTCTGAAATGACAGTAAATGATAATAAAAGTCATCCTCATAAAAATTACCATTTATTGAACTTCTCCTGAGTCAGGCACTATGTTAAGTGATTTGCATATATTATTTAATTTAATTCTCACAACAATCCTATAAGTATTATGTTGAAACATGTGAAATTGCCAATATTCAACTGTTTTCTGAAATAAACTTTTTATTTTAGAATTCTTTTAAATTGACAAAATTTGTAAGAATAGTATGGAGAATTCCTGCATGCCATTTACCGAGTTTCTTTTATTATTAACATACTAGTGGCCCGGTGCACAAAATTTGTGCATGGAAGGGGGGTTCCCTCAGCCCAGCCTGCACCATCTCTAATCAGACATCCCTCTTGCAATATGGGACCGCTGGCTCCTAACCGCTCACCTGCCTGATCACCCCTACTGCCTCTGCTTGCCTGCCTGATTGCCCCTAACCCCTCTGCCTGCCTGCCTGATCGCCCCTAACCTCTCTGGCTGCCTGCCTGATTGCCCATAACTGCCCTCCCCAGCCAACCTGATCTCGCCCCCAACTGCCCTCCCCTGCCAGCCTGATCTTGCCCCCAACTGCCCTCCCCTGCCAGCCAATTTGGTTCTGATTGGTCGGTTTCTATGCCAGTCAGCATCTCTGGGCCTATCTCCGGGCCTGATCAGAGAGGCAGGGCTGATCAGCAGCCCCTGCGGAGGCCTGGAGAGAAACAGAGGCTCGGCTGCTGGTGAAGCCCAGAGAGAAAGAGAGAGACAACGGCTGATCAACAGCTGCCATGGAGGCTGCGGATCAGACACTGCCTCTCTCTCCAGGCCTGGTCCACAGCCCCCTTGGCAGTCAGTGCTGGGTCACCACGGCAACTCAGCACTGACTGCAGGACTGACTTCTGGTGTTCAGTCGACCCTTCGGTTGGTCATTACAGGCCCTGGGTTTTTATATATTAGGATTATGGTACATTTGTAATAACTGATGAACCCATTATTATAGGTAACTATTGGAACCATGCTTTTTTTCAGAATTCCTTAGCTTTTACCAAATGCCCTTTTTTGATTTCAGGGTCCTATCCAGGATAGCATATTACATTTGACTATTATGTCTCCTTAGGCTCCTCTTGATCTCTCAAGTATACTCAGGTATACCTTATTTTTAATGGCCTTGACAGAGTACTGATGAGGTATTTTGTATGTTTTTCTCATGGTAATACTAGGATTATTGAGTTTTGAAGAGGAAGAGACCACAGAGGTAAAGTGCCATTTTCATCACATCGTATCAGGGGCACATAATAGCATGGCTTGTCATTGTTGATGTTGACCTGGATTACTTGGCTGAGGTAGTGTATACCAGGTTTTCTTCAATGTACTTTTTGGAAGTCACACTTGAGTAGGGACTTATGCTCCACTCCTTGAGGGGGATTATCTAGACAAATTATTCGGAAATCTTCTATATAGCAGATTTGTCTATTGTGTTCTATTTATTTACTTGTTTATTTATTCCATCATTTATTGACGTCAGTATGAACTTACAGGTATCCATTTTATACTCTGGGGTATAAGCCAATAGTATTTTATTATTCAAGTTATTCCAGCTTTGGCTCATATTATTTTTGAGCACTTCCTGACTACTTCCTTACTTCCTGGCCCTGTAAAATATTCCAGGCTCATCTTGTATGTTCCCTGCCCTGGTCTTAAAATCAGCCATTTCTCCAAGAAGCCCAGTTCTTTCTATTAGAGAATGGTGTTAGAAACCAGGATCTGAATGCTTGGACTTCATCATCTTTGATCTACAAAAACAACAATTTCATATGGTGCAATCTAATATGAACTCAATTTTACAGATGGGGAAACTGAATTAGGGAGAGATTCAATAACATGATCAAGGTCTCCAAGCTCAAAGTGTCAGAACCAAAAATTAGATCCATAAAGTTACCAATTTAAATCAATAGGCCACAAGTAAAGGACCCGAATCACTGGAGCTTGTTGTCAGCTACTCAGCTACTCTAGTGTCTCAAAGATGTTCTGCTTACTCTATGTGCAGAGACTGTTGGAAAAATAGGACATTGTTATAAAGTCAACCTCTTTCATCAAGTAATTCACCAATTTTCAAAGAAAACAAAAAAGGAGAAAAAAAGAGAAGCATTTGTCACTTTTTTCTATAACCAGATGGATTTTTGAACTACATGCATCACTCACTCTAATCTCAGGATATAGGTTCAAAACTTATTCTTGCCTGTATTTTTTTCCCTAAGACTGAAACACCTATAAATTGAAGTACCAATGTGTTATACCAGCTTTTAGCAGTTTATAAAATGCAGTCAAAATCACTCAATTCTTCTCAGAGTTCCTGCAGAAGAAATACACCAACAATTAAACATAAAACGTTAAGTCTTTGGTTTGCAAAAGAACTTACAGGGTTAGATCAGTTTACTTCCAAAGCTGGTTGTTTTTTCTTCACTATGTATTCATGATTCCATGTCTTCATATGTCAACCAACCTTACTAATACAAATTAAAATTTACTACAACAGCCCGAACTGGTTGGGCTCAGTGGATAGAGCGTTGGCCCGTGGACTGAAGGGTCCCGAGTTCAATTCTAGTCAAGGGCATGTACCTTGGTTGAGGGCTCGATCCCCAGTGGGGGGCATGCAGGAGGCAGCTGATCGATGTTTCTCTATCATCGATGTTTCTAACTCTCTATCCCTCTCCCTTCCTCTCTGTAAAATCAATAAAATATATATTTTTTAAAATTTACCAGAACACTTATCTACAATGTTTTTTAAAAAAGTCAAAATTTCCTTTCTACTTATCTAGCAAAAAACTTTCCCAATAATCTTCCTAGAATAAGTTCAAGATTAACTGCTATTAACATCACTGAAATTATTTCATAGAACAATTTCACTTCATAAGTCCCAACCACATATAATAAAAAAACATCCATTTCAAAAGAATCATAAAAATAATCACCTAATTCAAATCTTTTATTCATAGGTATGGGAACTAAATCTCTTGAGAAGTTAATAGGTTTTGTCCAAAGTCGTCTGCTAGTTAATTAATGAAATAAGACTAAGGTTCATATATCTTTTTTTTTAAAAAAATATATTTTATTGATTTTTTACAGAGAGGAAGAGAGAGGGATAGAGTTAGAAACATCAATGAGAGCGAAACATCGATCAGCTGCCTCTTGCACACCCCCTACTGGGGATGTGCACGCAACCAAGGTACATGCCCTTGACAGGAATCGAACCTGGGACCCTTGAGTCCGCAGGCCGACGCTCTATCCACTGAGCCAAACCGGTTTCGGCAGGTTCATATATCTTAAGACTAGGTTCTTTCTCCTCCACTGAATTATATATATGTGTGTATGTATATGTATGTATATACATTATGCTAGTAGGAATTTTTTTTTTGTTTGAGGATTTTCAATTTCTGTCTAATGAGGAATATGAGAACATGAATAAAAATGGTACTCCCACTTCTCTATTAACTTCCTTTCTTTTTCACTGCATTTAATTATTTTCAGTGCCCTGACTACCAACAGTATTTTGTGCCAGGCACTAGAGTGTTAGATACTAGGAAAACAAAGGAAAAAAAAAAAAAGACAAGATGTAGACATCGCCTGGGAAGGCACATGGGCATTTCTTTAATTATTGTCAGCTGAACCCAAGGCGACAGGCAAGGCCACACCCTGGGAACATGCTTTGCCAAAAAGGCAAGAGTGTTATCAGCACTGACTCTTACCTTTGCCCAGGTGTCAGGTAGTGTGACTTTGATATGTAAATCCAGTCAAGCACCAGGAATGCTCGGGCCTACTCAAGAATGCAAATAATCTCCTTTGATCCTAACTTTTGGTGAAACTTCCTGGTATTTGGGGGTATAAAATAAACTTGCTGTATTGGCTCAGGGTCCCTGTCCCTCCATCAGAGAGGATGGTGGTCCCACCCGGCTCCCAGCTTTTTTTCCTTCTGTTTTGTGTCTCGTCTCTTTCTTTTTTTTTATTTCTCCATACCCAGCTCCTCTACTCAGGAACTGGACCCGCTCTCTTTCCGTGTTGGACGCAGAAAGAGAGAAACACCTACAACAAGATATCGGTCCCTATCCTTATGAAAACTCTTAGTTATAAGTTTATAGTACCTTCCTAAAAGTCTTTTGGTGATTCTTCCTCATCTTGTAAACACTAGAACAGCACTGCCCAATAGAAATATGTGAGTCACAAGCATGAACTATATATATAATTTTAGATGTTCTAAGTTACATTAATAACAAGTATGAAGTAATATATTTTACTTAATTCAGTACCTCCAAAATATTATAATTTCAACACACAATCAATATAAAAATAGTAATAAGACAGTTTACGTTAGGGGCACTAATTCTTTAGAATCTGCTGTAGTTTACACTTATAGCACATTTCAACTGAGAACTAGTCACATTTCAAGGGCTCAATAGCCACATGTGGCTAGTGGCTACGATATTGGCTGTGCAACTCTAGAAAACTGTAGTGTAGCAGTGCTCAGTCTTTGGACTGGGTCTCTTTTCTATCTGTACCCACTTCTTTGGCTATCTCAAAAGATCTCATGGCTTTAAATACTATTTTCCAGTGATTCCCAAATTAACATCTGGCCTAGAACTCTAATCTGAATTTTAGATTCATATACAACAAGCTAGACACAAACCTAACATCCCCAAATGACTTGCCCACCAGCAGCCCCACCTAAATCTGCTCCTCCTCTAGATGTCCCCTTTTCAGTAAATGGCAACTCCGTCCTTTTAGTTGCTCAGGCCCAGAACCAGAGTCAAACTTCACCCTCTTGATTCTCTCACATCCAATTCATCATCTGTGTCTTCAAACCAGATTATTAAATACAGAATAAGCTTATACAGTTTATAAAATACGGTGAGAATCTTATGACTTATGACTTCCCTGCCGAGCTTGTCTTCAAGTCACCAGTATCTCTTACCTAAATTATATTTTCCCTCTTTCATACTACTCCAGTTACACTGGACTCCTTGCTGTCCCAGAATACCCAGGGACAATTTAGAGATGACTGGGGGCTTTTTCACTTGCTGTTCCATCCACTTGGAATGCTCCTACCCCAGAATCCACAAATACTGATCCCTGATTTCATGCCAGTCTTTGCTCTAATGTCTCCTATTTAGCACTGCAATACCACTCTTTCTTTTCTCTTTCTGGCCTTCCCTATTCTTTTCCCAGCTTCTCCCCATAGGATTTGCCAACACATGATCTATTATATATTTTAATTGTGAACGTCATTGCTTTTCTTCTTCTATTAGAATAAAAATTTCACAAGGACAGGGATTTTTGTTTCTTTTATTCTTGGTTTTATTCCCAGTGCCTAGAACCTAGCACACAATAGTTATCAATAAATATTTGATGAATAAAAAAATGTTGCCAAGAATTGTGTGGATTAAATAAAATAATGTATAAAGTTGCAGTATGGTCCTTGGAATATAGTAGCCACTCATAAATATAAGTCTATTCCCTACTGCTGTGGTGCTTTCCAGAAAGAAAATGAGAATTATAAAATTACATATATTTTGAAGCCATATAACTCACTCTTTATATCTGATCATTAATTATTCAAAAGACAATTTTAAAAAGACATATTATAGAAGTTACCTAAAATTTCAAAAATCAGTTAAATACAAAATTCAGTAGGTATTAAAAAATACTAACTCATTAGAATGTAACATTGCTTAAAATTCACAGAAAATTAAATGAAGACGCTGGCCGGTTTGGCTCAATGGGTAGAGCATCAGCCTTCGGACCAAAGGGTCCCAGGTTCGATTCTGGTCAAGGACACATACCTCGGTTGCAGGCTCCTCCCCAGCCTGGGCCTTGTGCAAGAGGCAACCAATCGATGTGTTTTGCTCACATCGATGTTTCTCTCTGTCTTTCCCTCTCTCTTCCACTCTCCCTAAAAAAAAAAAAAAATCAATGGAAGAATATCCTTGGGTGAGGATTAACAAAAAAAATAAAAATCCTATCCTATATAATAAAAGGCTAATATGCAAACTGACTGAACAGCTTAACGACCAGTTGCTATGATGTGCACTGACCACCATGGGACGCACCGCTCAGCCAGAAGCTGGACTCACAGCTGGCAAGTGCTAAGGATGTCCAACTGATGGCCATCAGCCGGACATCTCCCAAGGGCTCCCAGACTGCGAGAGGGCACAGGCCAGGCTGAAGGAACCCCCAAGTGCACAAATTTCATGCACTGGGCCTCTAGTAAATAAATTAAATGAAGTATTATTTAAGTTTCCTTTAAAGATAAAAAGTTGTAATCCATGGCTTTTCTCTATAGAAAAATTAAAATGTATTCACAATGTTCACTGAAACTTCACTTTTATTTATCTACTAGAGGCCCAATACAAGAAATTCGTGCAAGGGGCTTGGCCCCCGCCCGCCATGGCGGCCGCCTCTGCCTTGGCCCTCACAGCCCCAGCTTCATCCAGAAGGTCGTCTGGAAGGACGTCCAGTCTAATTAGCATACTATGCTTTTATTATATAGGATAATTTGTATCCTGCCTTCCTCTTAAGAGAATTTGTGTTAGTCTAAGGAACCACCAGTTTTTAAACACCATATATATATATTGAAAAACATGAACCTGGTCTGAGAATTGTAATAGTTCGATAAAGTATTTTTGTGTTTAAAGCTACAATAATTAGAATTAAAGATATCAATAAAATATGACCTCTCTCTAAAACATTGAGTGCCAGAGTCTGCAGTGATTTGCCCACAGATGTCCCAATGTTAGTGACTCAACTGAGATTACAAGATTGTGGCCTTGAATGCTCACCCCACACACTATAATGCTTCTCAAATATACTAAGCAGGGTCTTACTCGTCAACCAATTATGCTGATTACCCCTACCTCTATTAAACGAAAGGAAAATAAAAGCAGGCATCAAATGGTATACCATGATTCAACATGATGATTTATATTTCAGGAAAGTAGTTTACAGAGAACAGACATAAATATGCAAAAAGGGGCAAAGTGTTCATGGGCCTATTATAAAGAATGAGTAGAAGATGCCATGGACATATGGTTTATATCTCATGTTTCAAAAAGCTAACAACTCATGGGGCTTGTATGTCTTCAGAAATTTGGACAATTTCATTTTATCACTGATGAAAATGACGTACCTCACGTTCCATGCCGTGGTAAAGTCTGGGTTTAGAAGCAGCAGGGTGCGTGTGACATCTATCAATTCTAAAATAAAGAGAAGTCATATTAAAAACAAATAGTCCTATCCTTTAAAGCTCAGCTTCTCTTTAAGGTCTTTATTTCATTTTATATAGATATATAGGCTCACATTATAGTGACATATAGATCTCATGTCACAGTAATTTTAATGATAGCTATACCTTGTTCGAAGCCAATGGTTCTCAACCTTTCTAATGCCGCTACCCTTTAATACAGTTCCTCATGTTGTGGTGACCCCCAACCATAAAATTATTTTCGTTGCTACTTCATAACTATAATTTTGCTACTGTTACGAATCATAACATAAATATCTGTGTTTTCCCATGGTCTTGGGCTCTTGACCCACAGGTTGAGAACTGCTGCTGTAGAGCCTAAGACCATCAGAAAACACAGATATTTACATTACGATTCATAACAGTAGCAAAATTACAGTTATGAAGTAGCAACGAAAATAATTTTATGGTTGGGGGTCACCACAACATGAGGAACTGTATTAAAGGGTCGCGGCATTAGAAAGGTTGAGAACCACTGTTCTAAGCAGTCAGGAGTAAGGAGATTATCCTCAAGATTTTCTTCTACTTATGATAAGTATAACTCTTCCTTAAAAGTTGACATTGAACTAACTTTATAATACAATATGCCTATAAAGAATAATCAAATCAACCTCTTCATCCTTATAGTAGTTTTTGGTAATAATTTAATATTTTCTAAAGAAAAGAAACACAATTTCTATATCACTATTCATTTAATTCCACAAATACTTTGAGAATTGACTGCAAATTTTTAAAAGGAAAAAAAGTCACTCATTATCAACTAATTTAACACAATTCATTCCCATTCCCCTTTGAAGACTATCCTTTCTTACACACATTTTTACATAATTATAGCAATGACAAATATACAGTTTTGTTATATATTTTTCATTCAACATTATTACATATGCATTCTCCTACCTTGCTACAGTATGCATTTTTAACGCTGTGAAAAATCCCATGGTTTAATATACTATTATTTATCTTATTCTTTAGGGTGTTTCCTGTTTGTTTTTACTGTTATAGATAATATTGTTACCAATATTTTAATACACATTTTTGTCTGATACATTATTTTCTGTGGATATTCTTCTAGGAGTAGAACTACTGTCAAACAATATAAATATCAGTAAGGCTCCTACTAAACATTATCAAATTGTCTTCCAATTACACTGTATCTATTTATATAACACTAGAGGCCTGGTGCACGAAATTCGTGCACGGGGGAGGAGGGTGTCCCTCAGCCTAGCCTGCACCCTCTCCAATCTGGGACCCCTCAAGGGATGTCCGACTGCCTGTTTAGACCCGATCCTGGTGGGATCGGGCCTAAACGGGCAGTCGGATATCCCTCTCACAATCCAGGACTGCTGGCTCCCAATTGATCACCTGCCTGCCTTCCTGATTGCCCCTAATCGCTTCTGCCTGCCAGCCTGATCACCCCCTAACCACTCCCATTCCAGCCTGATTGATGTCTAACTGCTCCCCTGCCAGCCTATTTGCCCCCAACTTCCCTCCTCTGCCGGCCTGGTCACCCCTAACTGCCCTCCCCTGCAGGGATGATCGCCCCCAACTGCCCTCCCTTGCAGGCCTGGTCCCTCCCAACTGCCCTCCCTTGTAGGCCTGGTCCCTCCCAACTGCCCTCCCCTGCTGGCCATCTTGTGGGTTGGAGTGATGGTCAATCTGCATATTACTCTTTTATTAGATAGGATAGAGGTCTGGTGCACAGGTGGGGGCCAGCTGGTTTGCCCTGAAGGGTGTCCTGGATCAGGGTGGGGGTTCCCTTGGGGCATGGGGCGGCCTGGGTGAGGGGCCTGTGGTGGTTTTCAGGCTGGCCATGCCCCCCAGCGACCCAAGTGGAGGCTCTGGTATCTGGAATTTATTTATCTTCTACAATTGAAACTTTGTAGCCTGGAGCGGAGCCAAACCTCCTGCTCACTCTGTGGCGGCAGCCATTTCTGTTGGAATTTATTTATCTTCTATAATTGAAACTTCGTAGCCTGGAGTGAAGGCCTGAGCCGGCCAGGGCTGCAGAAGCTAGGCTTCCTCCATCGCCCAGGGCAACCCTAGCTTCCTGCTCTTCCAGCTCAGTGGCTGCCGCCATTTCTGTTGAAATTTATTTTCCTTCTATAATTGAAACTTTGTACCCTTGAGTGGAGGCCTGGGCCCGCCAGGGTGTGTGGAAAGCTTGGCTTCCTCCATTGCCTGGGAAACCCAAGCCTCCCTCCTGCTCTCTGTGGCCGCAGCCATCTTGGTTGGGGTTAATTTGCATACTCGCTCTGATTGGCTGGTGGGCATGACTGGTGGGCGTGGCTTCTGGGTGTAGTGGAGTGGTTAATTTGCATATTACTCTTTTATTAGATAGGATGAATGTACTTAAGTCCCTGTAACTCCAATCTATATAATTATACTAAAAAAATGAATGTGGTAAATAAAAAATTACACTTTGATTCTGTTTTAATTTATATATTTAATTTCCAATAACTAATAAGAACTTTTTTCATTTTGTTTACTATTTTCATCTTATGAACAGCCTATTCATATTTATTAAATTTTTATCTATCATGGTCTTGACATAATTCCTATATATTCAAATAAGCTCCATAAGCCTATATTTAATAGAATGAAATTAATAATATTTAGATACATGTCTTCATTTTACTAAAACTGAAAGGAGAATTTTAGGATTAAGTTGATCAAGGTAGGGCATAATACTAAATTAATGAAACATATACCAAGCTCATATTAAGTAAGTAAAATAAGGAAACTGTTATAATTATTTAGCATTATTGTGTACCAGGCGTAAGTACTTTATTTACATTATTTCAAATTCTTACAATCACGATCCAAGATATTCTTGTTTCACTTTACAGACAGGAAAAGTGGTATTTAGAGAATTTAAACATTTTGCCTATAGTCTCTCAATTAATGTGTGGCAAGGTCAGCATCTAACAGCTTTAAATAACTCAATTATACTGCAATTGAAATATCTGTCTATAATAAATAATTGGGACATTCACAGTATTTAAGGAAAATAAATTTTTTAAATCTAAAAAACAAGCACACATATATGCATCCCTACAGTCATTTTAAAATATTCTAGCAAAAAACAATCATTCCATTCTCAACCACCTCAATAAAAGAGATTAACATTTATTGTGAGCTTATGATTTCATTACTAATTAATATAACACTTGATAAATGAGAAACAAAAGGTAGTACGGGCACACATTTATTTTCTACCATTATCTTTATTACAAGCATTACATGTATAAACACAATCCTATATAATAAAAGGCTAATATGCAAATCGACTGAACGGCAGAACAACTGGTTGCTATGATGTGCACTGACCACCAGGGGGCAGATGCTCAGCATAGGAGCTGTCTCCTGGTGGTCAGTGCGCTCCCACAGGGGGTGTGCTGCTCATCTGGCTCATGGCTGGCGAGCGCAGCGGCGGTAAGGAGCGAGAGGTTCCAGACTGTGAAAGGGATGTCTGACTGCCAGCTTAAGCCTGACTACATGGGAATCGGGCCTAAGCTGGCAGCAGACATCCCCCAAAGGGTCACGGAATGCGAGAGGGCATAGGCCAGGCTGAGGGACACCCCCTCCCCCAGTGCATGAATGTCATGCACTGGGCCTCTAGTATATCTATAAAGAATAATTTAACTAACCTCTTCCTTCTTTTACTTTTAGTAGTTTTTGGCACTAATTTAATATTTATCAGGGAAAATAAATATAAATTTCTACACTATTATTTATTTAATTCCACAAATATTCTAAGTATTAAGTATGTACAAAGATTAAACTGGGCCCTTAGAACTGAAAGAATGGATATAATGATAAATAAGACCTCATCTTGCTCTCTTGATTACCCTTTAGTTGGAGAGAAATGTAAACAATTACTAATATGTAAGGCAAAATGAAATAAAGGTGAACTAGAAATATATGCTATATTTTAGGGACCACCAAAGCAGCTGCAATTAATTCTTACTGGAGTACCCAGGGAAGCTATCAATGAATCAGATGAATACGGTAGTAAATGGCATTACAGACCATGGGGGAAATATGTTTGGCTTCAGTGAATAGAGCGTCAGCCTGCAGACTGAAGGGTCCTGGTTCAATTCTGGTCAAGGGCACATGCCCAGGTTGTGGGCTCGATCCCCAATGTGAGGTGTGCAGGAGGAGTCGATCAATGATTCTCTCTCATCACTGATGTTTCTCTCTCTCCCTCTATCTCTTCCTCTCTGAAATCAATAAAAATATATTTTTAAAAAATGTGAGCCAAGTTTGCAAAGAGGCATGAAACTCCACATACAGTGTACTCTCAAATGGTTATGGTACCAGAGCATGACTAGAGAGGGCATGGGGTGTTGAGAAAATGTAACAAGAATCTAGAACCTGGTCCCAATCTCCTTGTCAGCCTGGCCTTCTACTACTTGCCCCTCAAGAGCTACACTCCTCCTGGACCAAACCCCACCATTCACTAAACACCTCCTACCTGCCTACCTTCTCCTCTCTGGATATAACTCAGAGTTACCTACTTGCTATTCTGCCAGAAATGTCCTCCTACCTCTGAAAAAATATTTTTAAAAGCATCTTTCTTCCTAAAGACTTTCCTGACCTACCTGGCTAGAAGCAATCTTTCATCTCTATGTTCTGTGTGCATCTTACTTTGTTACTGATCTTGATAAATATTATCCTTTTAATGAGACTGTAAGTTTTTTGGAGGCAGGTCCCCTCTAATACATCTTCAAATTACTCATTTACTCAACATAAATGAGAAAAATATGGTCTCTGTCAGGGTTCAAATCTCAGTTTTTCCACTTACTGTCTACATAACACCTTTGAACATCAGTTTCCTTATCTGTAAAATGGTGATAACATCAACCTCAGTGTTGTGAACAATTAGATTCATTCCCTATCGCCACAGCTGTTTGACAGTGGGTACTCGATAAATGTTTGTTCATCTAAATACCATTACTCCTTATAAAAAAATGAAAATTTTCACCCTAGCTGGTTTAGGTCAGTGGATAGAGCATTGGCCAGCAGACCAAGGGATCCCAGTCAAGGGCACGTACCTTGGTTGCAAATTCCTCCCCAGCCCAGGCCCTGATCAGGGCTCATGCAGAAGGCAACCAATCAATGTATTTCTCTCACATTGATGTTTCTCTCTCTGTCATTCCCTCTCTCTTCCACTCTCCCTAAAAATCAATGGAAAAATATCCTCAGGTGAGGATTAACAACAAAAAAAGAAAATTTTCAACACTAATTTTTCAAAGAAGTAATCATGAGGCAGATGTTCCTATAGTGAAACTGTCTAAATTTCTAAACTTGTAAAATAAGCAACAAAAAACACACCTGGTTGTTAAGTAGCTATATAAAAACATTTGTATATGATGGGAAGTCCTCTAGTATTTCTTTTGAAGTCTATAATTTTTCAATCCATTATACTATCCATATAAACTGTTATTTTGTTTCTTGGACTTTCCCTTTCTGTATTAAAAAAAAGAAGTGTGACCCAGGATTGTGACTGTTTGTTTGTACTTCTAATGCAACTCTTCTACCCAACCCATAAATGAGGACAAGTTCATCCTCCATGAGAGACTCTGTACAGCAGTACAAGACAAACACACAGAAAAATACCTAAGTCCCCACTTTTCATTCTGTGGCTGTGTGAAGAGAGAGGAAGACTAATCAAAGTAACACTTCCTTTACTACAGGGTCTCCCCCTAGCAGGGCAACAGCAGCTGTTGGGTTCAGAGCCCAGCCAGCTCTACTACTTACTGGGAAGTTCTGGACATATCACTTTATCTTTCTGTGCTAGTGTCCTCCTCATGTAAAATAAAGCTAATAAAAGTACTACTCATGGGGATATTAAATGATTCAAACCCACGAAGCATTAGAACAGTACCTGACAGTAAGCACCCAATGGTAATTCCTGTTACAAAGCTTGTATTTTCTAGCCCAATTCCATAAACCCGTGGTCGGCAAACTGCGGCTCTTTGGCCCCTTGAGTGTGGCTCTTCCACAAAATATCACAGCCTGGGTGAGTCTATTTTGAAGAAGTGGCGTTAGAAGTTTAAGTTTAAAAAATTTGGCTCTCAAAAGAAATTTCAATCATTGTACTGTTGATATTTGGCTCTGTTGACTAATGAGTTTGCCGAACACTGCCATAAACCATACTGGGGCTGGGGCCCCCAGAGGGAGGAAAAGAATCTCCTGAACTATCTGAGCAGTGACTGCAGAGCAGAGGGGATACTTCTCAACTTCTAAGAATCTCCAGTTTTAGAGCATATCAACAGCCTCCATCAACCATCAGTGTAACATTCAGTCACAGGCCCTCTCCCCTCCTCTTTGACAAATCACTAACTCTTCCTGATTCGGCTCTCAAGTTCAGACGGGACTTCCTTCAGGAAGTATTCAGTCTGATCCAAGAGGTGGGGATGAAGTAGAATGTATTTTTCTGCTCCTCTTCCCCACTGGCTCTGGCTAAATGAGAGAAAGGAGACCAGTGTCTCTACATGCCAGGCACTGTACTGAGTGCTTTACATATACCACTTCCTGTGATCCTCACAACAACCCTCTGAGACCCACTAGTGTGAAAATAGGAAGAGGTTAAATAAAGTGACTTTAGTGTACTGATGAACTGATTCTAAATCCAGGTCTCTTTTCCTGCAAAGCAGATGCTATTTCCACCCCAGCCACACTGTCTACAATTACTCTGCCCTCTTCAAGTGAGACCTGAACCAAAGATCTAAAGATAAACCAAGGATCTCTAGATAAAGATTAATGTATCTTTATTTGTCTGCAATTATTTTACTCTCTCTACATTTCATCTATATACTATTTTCCTTTGCAGTTTTACTAAGATGTGAGCTACTGAAATCCCTACCATTTCTTGATATTAAACAAATCTCTCGCCAAATAACAGGATATATTCCAGCAAATAACTTCATTACACACACTTCAATATGTAACTAACTCATCATTCCATCACAAGGAGAAAATGAATCGGGATACATCATACACAAGAAAATAGCTAAATCCAGCTGTAACAAGGAGGGGATACAAGGATGCTGCAGAAAAGTCAGAGAAAAATCAATAAGCTTTCTTTGCCACCCAAGGCCGGCAGTTATGTGGCAATGGTCACTGGGTTTGATAACTGTCTGTGACAGATAGGTTTTCTTGCATTTAGAAATAAACCCAAGGTCAGCTTGGATTGGTTAATCTCTTCTTCCAAAATACATTTAGGTTAATATGAGAGGCTTGAGGTAAAGCTATATGGTAAACACCAAAAGGTCACTTATTATAGAACAGAATCACTGAACCGATAGCCAGACTAAGCTAAAGTCTTTTGCTTACCAAACTCTTGTTATTTTTTTGATAAATGTCTGTTGAACACATAAGGTGCTGGGTAAAGAAAGACAAGACATAATCCCCTTTTCTAACAAACTCACAATCAAGCTGGGGAAAATGTTATTTAAATAATTAACTACAAAAAACGATAGTAGGTGTTACTGTGCAAGCATTCTGAATAAAGGACTCCCACAGGCCTGCAGAGAAGTAATTACTTTCTCCTGGAGCAGTCAAAGAGGCTTTATGAGTGTGTGGGTGTGTTTATGCTGGCAACCATAACAATAGTGACAACGTAAGACATATTATAAAAGCCTAACATGCTAAGTGCCCAGTCGTCCATTCAACCAATCAAAGCGTAATATGCTAATGATATGCTAAGGCTGCTCAACCGCTTGCTATGACGTGCACTTACCACCAGGGGGCAGACACTCAACCGGTAGGTTAGCTTGCTACTGGGGTCCAGCCGATCAGGACTGAGTGAGAGGGACTAGAAACGCCCTGGAGCCCTCCCACGGTCCCTCCCCGACTGGTCAACCAACCTCCCATGTCCATCTCCGGCCCGATTGTGCACCAATGGGATCCCTTGGCCTGGCCTGAGCCCTCTTGCAATTCGGGACCCCTCAGGGGATGTTGGAGAGCCCGTTTTGGCCTGATACAACAGGCCAGGCTGAGGGACCCCACTGGTGCACGAATCCGTGCACTGGGCCTCTAGTAAGACATAAACCTGGCCTCAGAAAAAACAGAAATAAGGCAGTAGTACACAGCAAAGTACAAGAATGGAACAGTGTATGATGTAGCTGAAATGTATATCAAAGAACTGCAAAACTCAAATGCTTTCAAGGTTCAAATGATTGTCGAAGTGTATGAAAGCAAACCTACCAAGTAGCAACTGACACTCTCCCTCAGTGTCTGAAGAACATGAGGAGGTTGTAGTAAAGCTTGGAACAAGCTTCCCTAGTCAAGAAAAGCAGAGGCTGTGAGCCCCAGCCAATTGGCACCATGGAGAAATGTATTCACCGAAGGCTTCTGATTTTCCAAGTAAAGATAGAAATGCAGATTTCCATGCTAATTTTAAAAGTTCATCCTGATTTTAAATGTTTACCTAATTTAAAATAACTTTAAAAAGCCCTAGCCAGTTTGGCTCAGTGGATAGAACATCGGTCTACGGACAGAAGAGTCCCAGGTTCAATTGTGGTCAAGGGCACATGCCCAGGTTGCAGGCTCAATCCCCAGTACAGGGCGTGCAGGAGGCAGCCAATCAATGATTCTCTCTCTCCCTCTCCCTTCCTCTATGAAATCAATAAAAATGTATATTAACCTTTTGCACTCAGATGTCGAGTGCAAATTACTCTTTGAATGTATCAATAATTTGAAATATAAAAAAATCCAAATAAATAAGTTTGTATGAAAAGAAACTCCAGCTTTTTATTCTACTGCCGTGCTTTGTAAAATCTGGGGTATTTAAAAAATTAAATCCCAAGTAGAATAAAGGAATCGAGAAAAAAGCAAGCGAGTGCAAAGGGTTAAAAAATAATTTTAAAAGCATTATACAAACCAAAACAAAATATATCTGTGGGCTGGCTTTAGTTCGAGGGCTGAGAATCTACAACCTCTGACACTGAATTTGAAGTAGAAGAAAAGCTATAAAAAAGTCTGACGTTTGCTCAAAAAATTTAAAAAGAAACTGCTATTTGACTCAGTGATCCCATATTTAGGAATATGCCCTAATAAGCCAGAAATACCAATCACCAAGAATATATGCACCCCTATCTTCACAGCAGCGTTATTTACAATACCTAAGATTTGGAAACAGCCCAAGTGCCCATTAATAGACAAATAGATTAAAAAATTATGGTACATTTACATAATGGAATACTATGCAGCTGTGAAAAAGAAGGATCTCTTACCCTTGGAGACAGCATGGAGAGACCTGGACTGTATTAAGCTAAGCGAAATAAGCCAGTCAGATAAAGACATGTATCACATAATCTCACTTATATGCGGAATCTAATGAACAAAAAAAACTGATGAACAAAAATAGATCCAGTGACATTGAAGCATGCAACAGGCTGATGTACTTCAGAGAGAAAGAGGGTGGGGGCAGGAAGAGATTAACCAATGAACTTATATGCATATATGCACAGCTCATGAACAGACAATAATACGGGGAAGACCTGGAGAGGGGATGGGAGCACTGTGAAGGGGGTCAATGGGAGGGAAAAAGGGGGATATATGTAATACTTTCAACAATAAAGATATATATATTGGGAGAGAGAAAGAGAGATAGAAACATCATTTTCTTAGAGGAAAGGTTGGTAATATAGGCTGGGGACAGATTGTGAAGGCCCTTGAATACCAAGCCAACTCAATTGACAATGTAGATAGCATGAACATGAAATGAGATAGATGTTTGAGACGACTGGCTAATGGTATGGACATGGATTACAAAATAGAGATTGAAAATGGGGTAGACCAGCTATGAGGTAATAACGTTTGTCCAGATGAGGAGTAAGAATTGAAGAAATAGCACAATAATGGAGCAGAGATGATGAGAAAGAGGGGAGAGCAAAAGCTGATGATGGAATGGCACACATGGAGATGGTCAAAGAGTGGGGCAGAGTTCTGCTCAGTCAAGACTCCAATGCTGTGGACTTCCCTTTTGCTTTTTGTTTTTGTCATGGATTTCTCAAAAATTAGAATTACAGTATCATTTCTCTCCCAAACCAAATATGGCTATTACTGCATCAGATTTAAAAAAAAAAAAAAATCAGTCTCCAAGCAATTTCACAGAAATGCTGTGATGGTTATTTTAGCTAAACCATGGTTAAACTTGCCAGGCTACGGGTGCCCAGATTAAATGTTACTTCTAAGTGTGTCTGTGAGGGTGTTCCCAGAAAAGATTAGCATTGGTAGATCCAGTAGATTGCCCTCCACAATTTAGGTAAGCATTATCCCATCTGTTGAAGGCCCAACTAGGACATGAGAAAAAAAGAGGAGGAATTCATCCCTGTTTTTTGCTTCCTGTCTGCCTGCTTGAGTTAGGACTTCTCATCTTTTCCGGCCTCTGGACTGGGACTGAAACACTGGCACACTGGTTCTCAGGCCTTCAGACTCAAACTAAGTTACATCGCCAGCTTTCCTGGGTCCCCACCTTGCAGAAAGTAGATGGTGGGACTTCTTAGCCTCCATAAGCATGCAAGCCAATTTGTCATAATAAATCTCCTTGTATACATATAATTTTCAGCTGGTTGTTTCTCTGGAGAACCCTAAAACAGATACTAGATGCTTTCCAACGATCTAAGGAATTCAGCACATTAATGAGAGCATGAATTCAGTTTGATTAAAAAGAAGAAAAAAAAGGTATCCCAAGAATAAAGGTAACCTTCATTTACAGAACACATTCTTAGGGGATGCCTACCTAGGGTTTTGGCATGATCAATCACATAGACACTGACATTTCTGAAATGGTTCTGAAATTGTCAGGTTTCTTTACTTTGCTCTTCTTATTTGTATATTTTCTAAAAAAGCAGCTTTCACAGCATTTTCATGAAATAACTTTTTCCAAACATTTTTTGCTTTCTTACTTAACAAGATTTACCTCTGTATTCTAATTGTTTCAGTTCATAAGTATGGCAAAAGACTCTTATGTTAGTCAGGATTTTCACATATTTTTTTCTGCCAAATCAGAAATTCGCTTCCATATTTTTACTGATAATATCACACAACCTGAGTTGTATGTACCACGACACTAAATTATGCTGTCGCTACACACCAAAACAGTGAAACTGAGAACTGCTTCCATGAGGATGCAGGTTAGATGGAATCAAGCTCTATAAACATGTGAAGCGGCATCAGCACTCAGAGCGTAGATGCCAGCTATTCTTGTGAGTGCATTTAACCACATCATCTTTTGCCCGGGTCCTCCTGGGCCTAGCAAGACTAAAAGTACATGATGAAGAGATTTAGCAAAGCCAATTGTGCAGTGTCCATAAAAACAAGAAACAGAGACAGGAAAGGACTTGGAAGGGCTACAAGGAGAAGGCAGGTTGGGCTAGCACACATGAATAGGCAAAAAACAATGATCTGAAACAAAAATAGCCTTTGACATTTTAAAATGTACAGTGTCTTTTCTACAAGAGTATCATTCTGCCACCCCGCCCCAAGTTAGTTATGTATTGATTTAATTATGCATTTCTGTGCCAGAAAACACATACAGCTCTGTTTGGCAAAAAAATAACTTAATGGATTCATAGGTTGTTACTCTGTACCTTAATGATATTAAAACCTACTAAAGAGTGATGAAATGGAGAAGGAAAGAGGATCTAACAATACAAAAATCCTTACCTTTAAGTTTATGCCTAAACTTATACTTTTAAGTTGATGCCACAAACATAAGCTATGCCATAAACTTAGGCATAGCCTTTTAATTAAGATTTTTATATACATATATTCTATACTAGAGGCCCATTACACGAAGATTCGTGCAATAGGCCTCCCTTCACCTGGCTGCAGACACACCGGTTTTCCTCTGGCACCCGGGACCCAGGCCTTCACTCTGGCCACTGCCTTCTGCCTACGCTCCGGCCAGAGTCTTTGCTGACTCCGGCCGGAGTCTACAGGCTTTTTGCTGACTCCAGCCAGCGTCTGCAGTCTTAGCTTCGCTCTGGCCAGAGGGCTGCTCCTGTAGCTCCCTCCACCCCCTTTCCCCCACATACCAGGTGTCCTGCCCCTCCCAGCCGCTCCACCATCTTTGTCCTACTAATTTGCATATTCCGATTGGCTGGTGGGCGTCACAGAGGTATGGTCAATTTACATATTTCTCTTCTATTAGTGTAGATAATAAAAGCCTAATATGCTAAGTGTCCGGTGGTCCGTTCAACCAATCAAAGCGTAATATGCTAATGATATGCTAAGGCGGTTCAACCACTTGCTATGATGTGCATTGACCTCCAGGAGGCAGACATTTGACCGGTCGACCAGTTGCTATGACGTGCCCTGACCACCACAGAGCAGACTGGTAGTTTAGCTTGCTGCTGGGGTATGGTCAATCGGGACTAAGCGAGACAGGCCAGACATGCCCTGGAGCCCTACCACGGTCTCTCCCCGACCCCGATCCATCGTGCATCAGTGGGGTCCCTCAGCTTGGCCTGTGCCCTCTAGCCATCCGGGACCCCTTGAGGGATGTTGGAGAGCTGGTTTCGGCCTGATCCTGCAGGCCAAATTTATGCACCGGGCCTCTAGTATATATATACAAATAAATAAATATATATATATAAATAAAATAAGAGGACTAAAGTGAAACACACAAAATAGAACTATTTCACACATTAAATAATCTTCAAATCAAACTCCTTTTCTATTGGTCTAAACAGAGAAAAGTGCTATTAATCTCTTATGACAGTATGTTAAGGACAATGCTGAAAGGAATATAAGTAAATTGCTGTCATATCTTTGGTAATACTCCACGAAGAGATTGTTTTTCACTCACTGTAAGCTTCTTGAGTAAAAGAGAACATATATTATTCATCTTTTTGTCTCCTACAGTACTTAGAACAGCTTCTGCTATGAGTAGGCCCTTGGTAATGGCTACCAAGCTGATAATGAAAATTCTCTATGAGACAAAGTTCTTATTCAGTATTAGCCACCAGGCATATTGAGTACTTTTAAAGGTACTGCTATAATGTGGGAAGGGGCAGGAGCTTTACATAAACAGTCTTGGTTTAGTACTCTCCAAAAAAGGTAGGCCTTTGGTCTTACTTTTACTGAAAAGTAAACAGAATTTGTGTACATGGAGGCTTAATATCACCTATAGCGGGAAACTAAGAAAATAAACCAGGTGGAATGAATAGGGATTGTCTGATGCAGCAAAGGGGAGCAGAAGAAGTGAATGCTGGTATGGTTTGTGTTTTTTTGCTTCTATCAGCATAGGAACAGGACACAGAGGGCTTGAGCTCAACTGGGTTTCACAGTGTGACAAATCACAATACAACTACCACCATCATGTCTCCATTATCTCATTTGGATTGCTACTAAAATGAGTTCTATTGTTTATATAGCACTAAAGTATTAGAAACCAGAGAATCTGAGCTTGTAACAACCGCAGTCCTCTTAAGTAATTTTTAAACTTTTTTTTTGGTCACAAGCTATCTTCTTCAAATACAATTTAATAAATGACCCCTCTATATTAAAAAAGATAAATCAGAATTGCTCGATTTACTGCTCGGTTTTCAGTAGGTGGCCTGGCACCCTGCTTGAGGCACCTCCCATAGAATCACTATGGATGTAAAATTTGAAAACTGATGAGTTCAAACTCCTCTCTTGTCCCGAGGTTACACACCTGCCCAGGCAATGAATGAAAGAGCTAGAACTAGAATCCAGCAATGCCAGCACCCAGAGAGGGTTCTTCCCACTATATTCCATGCTGCTTCCAAAAAACAAAGGAAGACGACAGAGTTGATACTTACCATCTTTGTTCAGCCATTGCTTTCTTGTTCTGTACAAAATGAGCTTGTTGTGGACATACGGTAAAAGGAACTTGACACACCAGCTCTCCACACCAAGTTTGTTTTCAACCAGGACTATGGGGCTCCGGTTATACCTAGCTTCAGGACATGGGATCAGGCCAATTTCATCTCTTAATATGTAAAACATAAAAAAACAATTAAAAATAAGAATACTAACTTTTCAATCCTGCAGAGTATTTTTAAAAATCCACTAATTTCTATTTCTTAAAAATATTATTTAGCTCACCTACTGAATTGGTAGAAAATTTTAAAAACCACCAGTTTTTTAATACTGGCGACAGTACAGGAAAATTAGTATGCTGTACTCCCTGTTGATGGAAGTAAAAATAAGTCTAATCTTTGAATGGAAATCTGAAAATCTTTCAAAATTTTAAGTACACATACTCTTTGACCCATGATTCCACTGCTCAGAAATTATACTGTACCAAATTTTTTAAACAGGATGTTGACTGCAACAACACTGGAAATAATCTAAATGTGTCTGAATATAAGACTAGTAAAATATATATGGTTTATCCATGTAGCAAGAGGTGTAAAAAAATGAGATAGATATGCATATATTGGTATGAAAAAGGTGCCAAGATCTATGAAAAAGCAAAATGACAAATATAGTGTATCCCACAAAGCCTTTTGTGTAATTAAAAAAAAAAAAAAAAAGCTATATATGCATTAAAATTTGTCTTGGAAATATACCAAGAAACTTTTGGGATGATAAAGGATTTTATTTTTGTACAATTTAAATTTTCTAATCACTTGTACATATTATTTCTATCTTTTTAAAAATGTGAACAAATGTATCTATGCTTACCTGCTAACAAATGTATGTGGAATGGAAACAAATTATCAGTAAAAGTTATTTTGTCAATTGAAATTGTGGGCCATATTTTATTTTCTTCTTTATAATCCTTTAAACTTAAAAAAAAACCACACACTAGTAACTGTTAAAACACAAAATACATTTCAGAATTTGATCATTTTCATCAAAGGCATCTATATTCCTCAATCCACTTCAACTCAAGTTGAAAATCTATGTTACAGGCTAAGATTTAGTAAACAATAGTAAGGCAGTTGATTTACACAGTAAAGGAACCAGCAGTGTTTTTGCAAAGCTTGTACACATGCTTTTCAAATATAAGGAAATTACATTCTTGCTTACATGAAACATTCCTTCTCAAAGAGAATGTCCTTCCCTTAATTAATGAATAGCTAGTAAAAAATTTTTAATAAAAGCAGCTAACAAATAACATTTTTAGACTGTCTAAATAGACTTTTAAGATGTTCTTTAAAAACAAAATAACTGGTTTTCAGAGCTTGTGTATGACATTATCTATTCTGTCCCTGGGGTTCTCCTGCCAAGAAGACAGTAGTTTCATAGATGAAAGAGGAGGAAACATGTCCAATTAAAGGTTATAAGAAAAGCCCTTTTTTTTTTGTTAGGCCATCAACACAAATTGGTGAGAGGCTGTGGAACTTAAAATCCCTCCTAGAAACTCTAAACAGGATAGTTCAAAGGTGGCCTGCTTTCTACTGATCACTTCATTAGTGACACAGGAATCTACACTAATAATCTACCATACCTTCGTGACGCCCACCAGCCAATCAGGAGTTACTATGCAAATTAACCCAACAAAGAGGGTGGGTTAATTTGCGTACTCAGGCGCCGAGTGGCCGGGGGTGGGACGGGAAGCTTGCGTCGTCATCTTGGCAACGACGCAGGCGTGCCACACCACCCCCGCCGCTCCAGGCCTCTGGGCAGTGTGGGAAATTGGAAAGGCAGCTCCGGGCCAGAGCGGAAAGGCAGTGCCGGCAGCCAGGGGAAGGCCCATTCTTGCATGAATCTTCATGCATCAGGCTTCTAGTATGTATTATTAAACAAGGGTACTCTAAGAGTTGCAAGTCTCTAACCATTCTTTCAAGCTAACTTAATTTGTAAGTAGATTTTAAGACCTAAGGCTTTTGTTCTGACAACTGGCTCTGTTAATTCAGAGGTGTTCAATACACCATGTCAATACTATCTAAACATTTTATGAGTACTACTCTAATGTACTGGCTACTGTGCTAGATTCTGAAAAATGCAAAAATGAACAAGGTGGTCCCAGGTTTCAGAGAGCTGATGGTTGTGATGGGGAGTTGTGTCAGTATCTATAATAAAATGTTACCACTTTGGCCCTAACTGGTTTGGCTCAGTGGATAGACCGTTGGCCTGCGGACTGAAAGGTCCCAGGTTTGATTCCGGTCAAAGGCATGTACCTTGGTTGCGGGCACACGCCCAGTGGGAGGTGTGCAGGAGGCAGCTGATTGATGTTTCTCTCCCATCGATGTTTCTAACTCTCTGTCCCGCTCCCTTCCTCTGTAAAAAATCAATAAAATGTGTGTGTTTTTAAATGTTACCACTTTGTCATTCTAGTAATATAAATAAAATTCTGTAGGAAGAATTTACCAATGCTGAGAGAGCATCCGAGGGAGGTTAATGTCCAGTACCTTGTTTTTGCATTTGTATTTGGTGACAGGACAACCAGCCACATCTAATCTACACCTGATTAATATATATCTGAATTTCTGGTATTTTCTGGTGTTCAGGTTTTACTATATAAAGTAGATCATTTAATAACTAGAATAATAGTAAAAAACAAAAACAACCTCAGTTCAATTATTTCAAGAAAGTTTGTTCTCAGAGGTCTAATAACCACTTACAATACTGCAAAGAATTGCAAAAGTCAACAATATGAATGTTGGAGTAACAAGAATAAAAGAATCCCAGTTTCTGGGTACAGTCTGGTGGAGTTGTTGTTTTTTTTTTGGGGGGGGGGAGGGAAATAGATTTTTATAACTTAAATTCACAATATAAAAACCCTGCATTGCTCACTATTTATACCCAAAATAAAATGCCCAACTTCATGTACCTAAATGACAGAACAGAGCCATCTGCACACACACACACAAAAATCTGCACATTGTTTTAGTTGGTTACTGCACTTCCAAGCAATAATTAAAAAACTAAAAATACCTTGGATACAGTAGGTACTCAATAACTGCTACTGAAAGGTTGATTATCCTTGCACTTTGTTGATAATATTCAAAATAAATAAAGTTCAAAGAGCATCACTTCTCGATTCTGCAAAAAAACCTAACCCCTAATTTTCTTCTAATGCAGTGGGTCCAAGTCTTGGCTCTGTCAATGTGATATATAGAGCATGTCACTTGGTCTCTATAGATCTCATTTTCCTCACTTTTAAAATGTGGAATTACATTATATGTCTACATAAAGGCAATGGGCTGCTCTGTCTCCTCTTATCCAACTTTCAAATTTTAAGACTGAGAAACCTGGCAGCTTTTCTCATCCTATCTAATAAAAGAGTAATATGCAAATTGACTGTCACTTCAACACAAGATGGCCACCCCCATGTGGACACAAGATGGCTGCCACAAGATGGCCAGCAGGGGAGGGCAGTTGTGGGCGATCAGGCCAGCAGGGGAGGGCACTTAGGGGTGACCGGGACAGCAGGGGAGGGCAGTTAGGGGAGACCAGGCCTGTAAGGGAGGGCAGTTGGGAGGCACCAGGCCTACAAGGGAGGGCAGTTAGGGGTGACCAGGCTAGCAGGGTAAGGCAGTTAGGGGCGACCAGGCCTGCAAGGGAGGGCAGTTGTGGGTGATCAGGCCAGCAGGGGAGGGCAGTTGGGAGGGACCAGGCCTGCAAGGGAGGGCTTTTGGGGGGGACCAGGCCTGCAGGGGAGGGTAGTTGGAGGGGGCCAGGCCTGCAGGGGAGGGCAGTTGGGGGCGACCAGGCCTGCAGGGGAGGACAGTTAGGGGCGACCAGGCTTGCAGGGGAGGGCAGTTGGGGGCTACCAGGCTGGCAAGGGAGGGCAGTTAGGGGTTACCGGGCTGGCAGGGGAGGGCAGTTGGGGGCGACCAGGCCTGCAGGGGAGGGAAGTTAAGGGCAACCAGGCCTGCAGGGGAGGGCAGTTAGGGGCAATCGGGTCAGCAGGGGAGCAGTTAGGTGTTGATCAGGCTGGCAGGGGAGTGGTTAGGGGGTGATCAGGCTGGCAAGCAGAAGTGATTAGGGGCAATCAGGCAGGCAGGCGAGCAGTTGGGAGCCACCAGTCCTGGATTGTGAGAGGGATGTCTGACTGCCCGTTTAGGCCCGATCCTACCAGGGGTACAGACATCCCTCGAGGGGTCCCAGATTGGAAAGGATGCAGGCTGGGCTGAGGGACACACTCCTACCACCACCCACCCCCCGTGCACGAATTTCATGCATCAGGCTTCTAGTGTAAGAATGAAAACTGTCATATCAGGAAATGTAAAGCACTAGAAAATTTAAAAAATCAAATTAAAAGAGGGGCAGTAAGATATAGAGACAAAAGCACTTGATCTTCTGAGGTCCAGATCTCCGTTCGACCACTGACAGTCAATGTGAATTGGGTAAGTCACTTGGCCATCAGTATCCTCATCTGAAATACAGGAATGATAATACTTTCCCTGCCTATTATGAAGAGCAGATAATACATTGTAAAGAAATGTGGTTGCCCTAGCTGGTTTGGCAAAGTGGATAGACTGTTGGCCTGCAGACTGAAGGGTTCTGAGTTCAATTTTGGTCAAGGGCACATGCCTGGGGTTGTGGGCTTGATCCCCAGTAGGATCTGCAGGAGGCAGTCGATCAATGATTCTCATCATTGGTGTTTCTATCTCTCTCCCTCTCCCTTCCTCTCTGAAATAAAAAATATGTATTTTTAAAAATGTGGTAACCTATAAAGTGTTCAGTCCTCACATCTATGTTTCTCTCTGTCTCTCCCCCTCCTTTCCACTCTCTCTAAAAATCAATGGAAAAATATCATCAGGTGAGGATTAAAAAAAAAAAAAAAAAGAGCCTGAGTTCAAACTGGAAAGTTCCTTGCTTAACAGATACTGATAAAGTGAGGAAAAGAATGTTAAGCTTTCACCAAGTTATTTGTCCCTAAAATACAGTGCTTTGCTCCTTCCTACAAATATAACAAGTGCTTTAGACAGATAGGTAGGTCAGTAAGCTTCCAAATAACAGTGTGCTTGACTTCAGACTTCTATGTCTAGTCCCTTAGGTCATAGTCCACTTTTTCCCCCCCAGACAATTTGGGATTCCAGAATCATTTTAAAATGGGAAGGGACCTCATTTCTCTAGTCTCTCATTTTATCAGATGAGAAAACTGAGGTCCTCTAAGGTCAATAGGATTTACCCAAGGTCATTTTGGCCAGTGGCTAAATTAAAAATTGGGACTTCCTTTTCAGAAAGAAGGCAAGGGAGGTGGGTAGGTAGATGGGAAGAAAACTTGTAATGCATATATGCATAACACATCAACACAGACAATAGGATGGTGAGGCCTGGGACAGGGATGGGGGTCGGGCTGGAAGGGGGCCAATGGGAGAAAAAGGGGGACATATATAATACTTTCAACAATAAAGATTTTAAAAAATAATTAGGACTTCCTAATACTTAGCTCTAAATCCTAGTAGCCACAGTGAAGTGAAAGCAAGCAGGATTTATATTAATTCCTTCTAGATTTCTGGTATTTAAATTCTAATTTTCCACTCAAGAAAAGTTGGAAAACTCAGGGGAAAAAAGCAAACTAAAAGTCATCTGCTATCCCTCTACCACTGTTAATTTGGGCATGTGACCTTTTTTTCTAAATATTTTATAAAGTGGGATTATATTGGACATACTCCTCTATAATCCTTTTAAAAAATTTAATTCACATTAATCATTTTCCTATTAATTTATATTTAATGGTTGCATTGAATGTGCTATAAAACACATCTCCAGTTATTTCCTTATGAAATAGTCTCACAAATTTCTGAGTTTTACACTGCCAGCAAATTTCATTCCTTTACATTTATAGGTTTTTGGAAATTGAGATTCCTGGTATTTAACAAGGATACCTGCATTACCAAGGTAATAGGATTTTTAAAGTTGTTAATATTTAGGATAATAATCAAGTTCTAATCTTTTGAAAGAGATACCAAATGCTCACTTTTCAGGTTACCTTCGAAGGCTGTTCCAAAGGAACAGCAACAGTAAATGTCCCACCACATTTACTTAAAAAGATCATACACAGTGTAGTACATCTCTCTGAGTGCTTCACTTCACAAATCTTGTAAATCTAACATTTTATTTTTCTCTTCAAATTGGAATTTTTTAAGAATGACCAAAGGGAAAGTTAGCAAATCTTGTAAATGAACTGACTTTGTGTATCACTGAAATTATATTACTGACCTTATGTAGAAAACATCAACACAAATTATAACTGTTCATTGAATGTTTATTATATGCAATATTTTGTCAGGTTTTACATACAATAATATTTCATTTATTCTGCACAATAATTTTATAAAGTAAGAATTTTAACCCATTTTAAAAATGAGGAAAGAATCTTGTCTAAGTCTACCCAGCTAGTAAATGCCAAGCCAAAATTCAAACCCAGGACTGTCAAGACTCCAAATCCAAACATTTTACAACTAACTATACAATTATTTAAATAAACAGATAAAAATCATGTGTAAGAAGGCAAGACTCTCTGGTTTGATTCTTCAGTTCAATTTGCAGACAATCTAAAACTGCCTTCATTACTACTCCCTTCATTGGGCCCTACCCACTACCTAGGAAGGGTGTCTTTTCCCTAAGCCAACTCTTATCCGTCCCTCACGGCTCTATCTAATTATTTTCTCAGAAAGAACTATTTTGACCATTTAACCTAATTTAGGCTTCTATCCATGCTTCTTATCCTTTGGGGCTCTTTTCATAATCTCTGTGTTGCTTTGTTTAAAGTTCCATTAGGGCAGGGACCATGTGTGGTGTGTTCATCAATCTACGCCCTGCTCCTAGACCTGCAGACCCAGGATTAGCATTGCAAAAAGAAGTGCTCTTTTGCTGAATGCATGCATGGTATGAAAAAAATTAAACCACAGTTAGGACTTCCATAATCTGGTCCTATTGTATCTTTCCAATTATATTTGCTATTTGGGATTATTTTACTGTTCCCTGTGGAGGTCTTTGGCTCCCTCTCTGAGATAAATCTTACCTAGTTTTCAAAGTTCAGCTCAAAACCCATCATTGGCCAAGACATTCCATACCCAGCCTCCCTTCTAAGATTCACATAACACTTGCTCACCAGACTGCTTAGTCCAGCCTTTATCATAAACCACTTTGCAGGGTTAATTTATTGTTCTTGCAGGTAGGTCTTAGGTCCCCATCTAGACCTGTACTGTATAATACAGTAGTCACTAGGCATATGTGACCATTATGCATAAATCAATTAAGATTCAATAAAATTTAAAATTCAGTTCCTCATTTGCATTAGCCACATTTTAAGCACTCAATAGTGCTATGTGGCTCATAGCTATCATATTAGACAGAACAGATATAGAACATTTCTATCATCATAGATATTTTTGTGAGTGTCTTGAGTATAACTGTGTTTTATACTCCTTCCTATTCTACACTGTGAAGATGGTACCTACAGCACCTCATAAACAGTGGGAGTTCAATAAATATTTAAGAGTAATAAAAAATAACCTGCTGGAGATCTTTGACATGACCCTAATTCCATTGTAAACAGTTGTCTTCCACTTTAGCATAGGCTCTATACATTAATTTAATATCAGTCCCTGGGTCAAGCCTTCAGTTGTTTTTCCGTTAGTCCATTAGTAGTCTCTAAGAGTCAACCACAAAAACAACATTCCTATGGTATTTTTCAGTTCATGAAGTGTTTCATATTCACCATTCATATATATATTTTTAAGGAACACAGGAATTCAGGTTAAGCCTAATATTTACCCAGTGGCAACTAAGTGCCAGATATTGTGTAAGGTAATTTTCCCATGTTCTCATCAGCCTCACTAGATCAAGAGGAAACTGAGGCTCAAAGAAGGTAACCTATCCACACCTATCACTAACAAAATCCACTTATCAACCACTGTAGCTTTGACTCCTCCTGGCTAGAGATCTCTACAAAGTCAATGGAGTTGACTAATAAAATTGCAATCTATCTTGTGTTTGGAGAAAAAGAAAACAAAAAGTAAAGAATGAAAACCTTTATTTTTTAATACTGGAAACTGTAATTAGGTACTAACTTTTAAGGTAAACAATGCCCCCCTCCCCCCTTTAACTAAAAATATAGCCTATTTTGGGGGGGAGGGGCTAGGTTGGGGAAGAAGTATGGACAATTTTGAAAAGTCCAGATTATAAGACATTTTAAAGGATGTATAGTAATATCATTGAAGATATATTTATTGCAGGAAATATGTACTAAAATATAGCTGAAGACTATTATTGAACAATGAGTTAAGCTATTTAATTTTTCAGCCCTATATTATATATCATTATTTCAAACGCCCATCTTATTTCATACTTTTAAATCTTGAATGGCCCAAATGCTTAAGCATAAATTATGCATTGACTGAGTACATTCATGAGATTTCACCATGAGAATATGATTAAAGATATTAAAATCCTTTATAAGTTTCAATAAATGTGATCCAGAAGAATTGGGATGTGTTCCAAACAGCACTGTGTCAACCTGCCAAGCCAATGAACACTCAATCTGTTTCTTCAAGTATAAAATGCTGATGCTTTTCTAATCTACCTCAAAGGCAAGAAACTAAGATGATTACTGTACTTATTAGATTAGACTTCTTTCTAACCTTTGTTATAATTTCTTCAAGAAAAATAACACCAATGATGAGAAAACAAGCCCTTCATTTGTCTGGCTTTTTTTTTTTTTGGATGATGTCTCTCATTTGCACTAAAGCTCCATTTCTGAAAAAGGGACAGAAAGACTGATATTACAAAGCATCAAAGCATTCTTTACAAGGCCCAGTACCCACTATGGTTACTGCCAAGAAATCATTCCAAACACTCATTCTGAAAGTGTGGGCAGTCACAAGGGGAAAGGAAGTGGGCATTGTCAGAGGTGGCCAGTGTTTTGAGGCCAGCAGTGTTTTGTCTTTAATGAGGCACAGTTGCAGGTCTCCAACAGTGTGCCACAAGAGAGCAAGGCATCTGAGGGCTTCTCAATTCTTTCAGAAGCATCACCTTGAAGGAAGAGAACACTTCATGTTGATGTGAGGTTTGGCACCTCTTTTAGGCAAAAAAAGCTTAAGGGCTTAGACCACTTAAAAAGAGTAACTCATGTGTTCTAGTTTAAAGAATAAAATACTAAACATAAGAGATAAAGTGAAAGTAACACAAAACTGGATTCTATGTTTCTTCTGTGGATGAGAGATGGGGAAAGAGCTCCACTCCTGCTTCTCCCTCTTTTGTAAAATGTAGCTCTCTCTCTCTCAACAGCTTCCTTTTCGCTCGCCACATAGAAGCAGAAGTGCTATCGTTTCTCCTGGCATCTTCCCAGAGTACTGTACTCCCAGGTAACACGGGAAGGAAGCAGCGAAGATTCAGTGTGGTGTTCTACTTAAATAGGGCACCAGGGTCTGGATTAAAAAATAAATAAATTGGCTCCTGTGCTTGCTCCCTGTTACTATATGGTTCAGCTACTGCTAAAAAGTGTCGAGGTTTCATCTGCTTTACATTAGACTCATCCTGTGCCTACAGAAGCTCAACTCTTGAGAATGCCCAGTTCACCTTCAAAACAAACTGTTTCGTCAGAGTCCCTGCACAACCTTGGGACGAGGGAGGCGAAAGTCAAAAGCAGCCTCAAACTTCCTTTGGTTAGTAAATGGAGAGGGGTCTGGGCCCATTGAGGATCAGAGGATCGGTAACCCCCCTCTTACCAGCGACCGGGATGAACCTCAAAAGAGTTGTGTTTACGAAGCATATGGACAGACTCACATCGTGTGTGTGCCCGTGTACCCTTCCTGAACAGATGGAGGATGCGGTCGCCGGGATGAAGTCTTTCCAGTTTCCTGAACTCCTGGGAAAGGACGGGGGGGACGGCGGGAGCAGGAGAGCGAAACAAACTCGCTCCCTAGGATTTTCCGAGGTCACTTCCAGGGACTCTCCCGACAGCGGTGCCGGTGGCGGAGAGCGGGCCCCGCAGCGGCCGGCAGCGATCCGGCCGCGACCTAGCTCCGTCCCCTCCCCCGAGCGGCGCGCCAGGCCCCGCCGCCCTCGAGCCGCCGCCCGAGGTCGGCTCCGGGCTCGGCCCCGCCCCCCTCCGTCCCCGACGACCCCCGGAGACGGCGGCCACGCCGGCGCGCGACTCACATGTGCGGGTTCCTCCGGAAGGCGTTGGTGATGTCCTTCACCACCCGCTGCACCAGCACCGCCACCTCCTCGCTCGTCTCGGCCATGTTGGCGGCCGGGCGGCTCGGGAGCGCCTCCGGGACAGCGCAGCGCGACCGGCGGGGTTCCGCGGGGAGCGCGCGTGTGCGCCCGTTTGGCGGAGCTCCCGCCTCCGCCCCTGCCGCCGCCGCCGCGGCCGCCGAGAACTTCCGGGTCATCCGCCGGTGGCCGGGGCGTGGCGCCCGCTAGGACTGGAGCGGCCTGGTGGGTAGGGCCCCGACTTCCTCTCGTTGTCCCCAACAGTATGTCAGCGTCCCAGAAGATGCTGCAGATTCAATTGCAGGTCTCTGTTGTACACTTTTTTTTTTTTTTTTAATTTCTATCCAGTCGGGGCTGAGGAGTAAGTGGTCCTTAAGTCATCCCCCCTGTCCCCTCAACTTCCATTCTTAAGGAGTTGCCAGGTCCCGGGAGTCCCCGGAGGGAAGTTTCCTTGCAAATGCAAGTCCTCTTGAGCAGTTAGTACTGTTAGAGTGGAAATTTTTGAGCATGCTTCCCCCTAGATAATTTGGCCATTAAATCCCCAGCTACAACTAACAAAATGGCCTTGCAGGATAGATAATTGTTAGTTGTTGTTTTTTTAAATATATTTTATTGATTTTTTTTTTTTTTTAAAGAGAGGAAGGGAAAGGGATAGAGAGCTAGAAACATCGATGAGAGAGAAACATCCACCAGCTGCCTCCTGCACACCCCCCACCGGGGATGTGCCCACAACCAAGGTACCTGCCCTTGACCGGAATCGAACCTGGGACCTTTCAGTCCGCAGACCGAGGTTCTATCACTGAGCCAAACCGGTTTCGGCAATTGTTAGTTTTCTTGAGAACAGGATATCAGTAAGCCTTATAAGGTAGAACTTTCCTGATAACGGGATGCAGTTACTTACTCCACCAGGCGCCAGGACCCTGAAAATGACATGTTGACTTTGCCTAAGAAATATTACTTTGCTTTAAATTGTTTCAAATTGTTTGCTCTGTAAAACAAAACAAAACAGGAGGTAGTGAATGGGTATAAATATGGTTGGAAACAAAGGGTCGGGGCTGCCCTTGGGGCTGGGTGAAGAGAGCAGACAGCTGGCCAGTTAAATTAAAAAAGGTTCCCTAAATTTTAATTTGGCCTGGACTCCAGTGGTCATTTACTCACGTTCGCTCCACAACAAGTACCTTGGGGAGCTTGTTTGCTTTATTTTCCCAGCTGTAGGGAGGAGGCCTTCAGAGACGCTCCAGGCAGAATGAGTCCCAATTGGACCTCGTTGGGGACTTCCTTTTCCTGCGTGTCAATTTCGGCCTCTGAGCAGCCGTTCTCAACCATTAATTTTAAAAAAAATAATAACGAATGCATTAAAGGAAGGAATAGGAAAGAAAAGGAAAAGTTCTTTGCCGCCTGGATATAAGAAGTAGGAGTTCAGTACTGAAGTATTTTTTAGATTTTCTACGGAGTGTATGGTGGGCCCTGCCTACCTGCCACAGAGTCAACCAACTTTGGATAGAAAAGATGTGGGAAGAAAAAATTAGGTTGTTGCCGAGGGTACTGTGTCATTAAGCCCAGGATGGTTGGTTCTATATTGAACATCTTGTTTTTTTCTTGTCATTACTCCCTGAACAATACAGTGTAACAACCATTTATATAGCATTTACATTGTATTAGGTAATAGAAGTAACCTAGAGATGATTTAAAGTATATGGGAGATGTGCATTATATTCAAATACGACTCCACTTTTACAAGAGACTTGAGCACCTGTGGATTTTGGTATCCGTGGGGATCATGGAATCAATCTCCCGCCCATACCAAGAGACAACTGTACTTCATTTTCCGCAAGATTTGGAGTCCTCTGAACACTGCGTTAGTTTTGGAGTGAGAATATCAAGGCCTTGATAGAGTTTGCTTTTGTAACTATTTATCTTGCTACAAATCATTTTTGTAGGAAAAAGAGGATTTCTAGTTAATTTGGATTTTGAAGTGCCACAATTCAAACATTATACATCAGATTTTCCTTCATCCTTCTATAATAGAAAAAAATCTGACTGCCTTCAGTTCAGTTATTTTTACTTAATCCTTGAAATCTGTATTTTTTAAAACTTTTTTTTAAAGAAAAGCAAGCTTATTGTCTGTTTAGTGTAAAGATATGTGGAGCATTTGAAATAGGGTTGATTGTCAAAGGTCAAAGCTCAACCACTGAGCCATGCCAGCCGGGTTATTGTATTATCCTAATAAAAGAGAATTATGCAATTGACCATCACCCCAACACACAAGATGGCTGCCCCCATGTGGACACAAGATGGCCGCCTCAAGATGGCCGCAGGGGAGGACAGTTGGGAGGGACCAGGCCTGCAAGGGAGGGCAGTTGGAGGCTATCAATCCTGCAGGGGAGGTCAGTTAGGGTTGACCGGGCCTGCAGGGAAGGGCAGTTGGGGGGGACCAAGGCTTGCAGGTGCAAGTAGTTGGGGGGGACCAGGCCTGCAGAAGAGGGCAGTTGGGGGAGACCAGGCCTGCAGGGGAGGGCAGTTGGGGGGACCAGGCCTGCAGGGGAGGGCAGTTGTGGGGGGGGACCAGACCAGCAGGGGAGAGCAGTTAGGGGCAATGAGGCTGGCAGGGGAGAGCAGTTAGGGGTGACCAGGTCGGCAGGGGAAGGCAGTTTGGGGGGACCAGGCCTACAGGGGAGGGCAGTTGGGGGGACCAGGCTGGCATGGGAGGGCAGTTAGGCATCAATCAGGCTGTTAGGGGAGTGGTTAGGGGTTGATCAGGCTGGCAGGCAGAAGCGGTTAGGGGCAATCAGGAAGGCAGGCAGGCGAGCAGTTGGGAGCCAGCAGTCCTGGATTGTGAGAGGGATGTCCGACTGCCCGTTTAAACACGATCCTACTGGGACACCCCCCCCCCCCCCCGACCGTGCATGAATTTCATGCACCAGGTCTCTAGTTTTCATATAAATAACAGTAAACCTATGTTTGCCCCACCCTGTATTATGTAAGAGAGACTTTAAGTAATACTAAACACGTGCTTACTGTATACTATTATTGCAAAAACACCAAGCTTATTTTCCCATTAAAAAGATTAAGTGCTCAATTTTCAGTGCTTCATTATTATATTGATGTTGTGATTAGCTATATACTTATAGAATGCCAAGCCTCAAACGGATAACTTTCCTAAAATTTAAAATAAAAAAACTTACTAACAAAGAAATAGGAGAAGGGCCATATAATACTAGTCAAGAAGCCACAATATCAATGTTTTTTAAAATGAAATCTTAAGAAAAGTCAACAGAAGCAATGTCACATTTAAAGTTTTTATTAAAGACCATCTCAGGAAAAGGAATAGAAATTAATATATGATTTTCAAATGATGACATTAAATTCATGAGAGTTTTGGTGTGTGTTTATTTTTCCAAATACAAAACTTCATATATAATCAAGAACTAATTTTTAAAAAGTCACTAAATCACCCTGAATGCAAATGTTATCTTTATTATTATACTTAGTTGATGTCTCTAGCACTTTATTATTCTAAATGTTGAGATAAAAATAGGAAAATGCCTGTGAAGGCATGTTTAAACTATGAAGCACTATTCAATTATTACTGATTTCTGTGAATAAAGAAAGCATATGAGTATAATATTAAAAGAATAGTAACTAAGACTAAACTAAATACTAATTTTCAGTATGAAACTATTTTCTAGTATTTCTAAAGAAAATTACTGTACTGCAATTACAATTAATCGCCTAGTTAAAACAAACTTTTTTTTAACCCAACAAAGTTGGTAAATGTTACCAAGATGCTGATCATGAAGATGACATTAAATGACCACTTAATGGTGATATTAGAATCCATGGGGATACTGTAGTGAAAATACTAGGTTTTTTTGTTACATAATAAGTATTTTTTTATTGCTGAATAAATTATTTTTCTTAACAGTTATTAGTTCCAAAATGTCATTCTTTTCCTTTGCCCTCTTCTTCCTTCCTACCGCAGAGGCCCAGGAGACCCATGATGTAATCTTCAGAGAATAGGAGAAAATGCCTGGAAAAACAAAGTGCCAATCCAGTACCTGCATATGGAAACAGCTAGGGAGATGGGTATGTCTCTGTGATGCAATGAATGTTCCTCATATACTGAAGATGTCAAATAGTTGCAGGGATTTTCTTAGTAATATGGCTTTTAATGGATAACTAAATGAAAGAAGTATCCAAGTATTAGTACATTCTTAAGAGTTTTGTTATTCTATGATTTGCATGTTCTTCAGTATAAATATGACTATAATGAAAACCATACACTTTTTAAATTTATATAGGTTTCAAGTGTACAATTCTATAATACATATTCTGTAAATTGCATTGTGTACCACCACCCCAAGTCAAATCATCTTCTATTGCCATATATTTGGACCCCTATAGCATATACTTAGGTTAAAAAATCATAACTGAAAAAACTTGAAAGGTATTTAAAGCTTAATTTGACATCTTCAGTAACTTCCTAAGAGTAAGGCAGGGCTACATTTCCCCTTCTTCCATCTCACTTCTTAACTTAATTTTTCAACTCAAAAATTTTATAATAAAAATATTCCTTATTTCTCCGTTTTTTCCTCTTTCCATGTTTTAAGCCACTTCTGCCACTCATCAAAATTAACAACAGGCCAAAATCACCCATAGAAAATGATTAATTTTCTTTGTTAATTGTTAAATTATGCTCAAACCTGCCTTACAGTATTTATAGAGACCGATAGTTTGAATTGTAGGAAGGAATACCAAAGAGTAACTCCCCAAGCAGTGTCTTTCTACTTTAGACACTTTAATTTCTATGGTAAGTCTTTCACATCACCATCAGTGTGCAAAAACAAACAAACAAACAAACAAACAGTGTAAAAAATGGTGTATTTAGTTTATAGGAGGAGAAGGCTAAATACCACCTCTGAGTGGGTGAGAGTCCAAGTAATTGTACTTATTTATTCCACATATTTTAAAAAGTGTTATCCTATCTAATAAAGAGGGAATATGCTAATTGACCCTCACACCATCACAAAGATGGCAGCACACACAGCCAATAAGGAGGGAATATGCTAATTGATTGCCCCACCCTCAAAGATGGTGGCACCCACAGCCAATAAGAAGGGAATATGCTAATTGACTGTCCTGCCCTCAAAGATGGCGGCACCCACAGCCAATAAGGAGGGAATATGCTAATTGACTGCCCCACCCTCAAATATGGCAGTGCCCACAGCCACAAGATGGTGGTGCAGGCAAGCCTTGGATGGCAGCTGCCCAGCTGCCCAGGGCCAGCCCAAGGTGCAGGCAAGCCTCGGATGGTGGCTGCCCAGCTGCCCAGGGCCGCTCTAGGCTCAGGTAACCAGAGCTGGCTGAGGCCTGTGCTTCCGGCAGTGGTAGCAGCAGAGGTGTGATAGGGCATCACCTTCCCCTGATCGCTGGGTCACCTCCAACCCCTGAGGGCTTCTGGACTGTGAGAGGAGGCAGGCTGGGCTGAGGGACCACCTCCTCCAGTGCATGAATTTTCATGCACCAGGCCTCTAGTTATATATAAGACGTGTTAACTGCTGAGTATACAATTGAGAGAAAACAGATATTATTCTTGCCTTCTTATGGGACCTACAGGCTGATGGAAGAAATATTCAAATGAACATATTAATATACTAAAAAAAAATTGTAATTCCTGACACAAAAGGAAAAAGCAAGATATCAGGACAGATAATAACAGTGTGGGGTAAGGGTGTATCTTCAGACAGTGTGCTCAGGGAAGCCTGTTCCTGGTGGTGATATTTAAGCTGAGATCTGAAAGGTTAGGAGGAACCACCCCTGTGAAAAGCAGGGTAAAAGCCTTGCCAGTAATGGAAATAGCATGTGTGAAGGCCTCAAGGAGAATAGAGCTTGCATAGCATGTTTCAGGAATTTAAAGAAGGCCAAACTAATAATTATTTTATACTTTGTAGATGTGTACATAAATGAGCACACACATTGAATTTTGGAATATTTTCATTACCCCTACTGAATCTGGTTCTGATGCTAAATTTGTCACCTCAGATCCTGTTTCTCTTTTTCTTTCCTTTTAGCATGTTACAAATTGCTGAAAATTGGACATGATATATGGGATAATAGAAACTGAGGTTAACTAGGCCTTTAGTGAAAGGTTTTATGTCAATCTGGTTAGGATTATGTTTGCTATAACTGAAGGTGTCACAGGATTCAGTTTCCTCAGGTGTATTTTTTCTTTCCTGTTTTCATAAATTGTCCTAAGAATTCCTTCTCAAATAGAACTGTACCTTGTTACTTTCTTAGTTGTAATTCACTGTTATAAAACTAGAGCCTTGTTGATGTAATAGTAAGGTGCTGTTGGAGAGGAATTGTTTTATAATTTTACTAGAGGCCCAGTGCACAAATTCATGCAAAGGTGGGGTCCATCCGACAGCCCTGCTACCTGCTGGAACTCCCAAACTTCCGGTCAAGGGGACAATTTGCATATTAGCCTCTTATTATATAGGATAATGAACTCTGAGTCTTTTATGGGCATGAGTGTTTGGGATGTGACCTTGAGAAATGCTTTTTGACTCTTCTTCTCCTCTTAGGTGAGATAAGGAGGATAGATAAGGTGGCTGGAGTTGTCTTATTGCCCTTCCCTTTGTCATGGAAGATTCTGGTAACATCATTTCATCTGGAACATTGGCCCTTATTGCAGAAAATGGATTTGGTATATATCAAAATGGTTACTTAATCCACCCTATGACTAAAGTGGGAGGGTATATTTTTGGGGTCATCACTGTGAGAACCTGATGGGGTTCCTTGAGGTAAATTCCATAAAAAAGTGTTTGGGTTTCCCTAAGATTGGGCCACAAGGACTTTCTCAATCATAAGCTAGTCCACACTCAGCCTCGAAGAATTTGTCAAGATGATCACTTCAGTGTTCAAAGCAGTTGAAGGCTCCAACATTTTTTGCTCCAGATAAGCTGATCTTAGCTGTGATTCTCTGTATTTGCCCATTTCTCAGATTTCTGGGTTAGAGGTTGCTCTGTGATCTTCATTCTCTGATGAGCCTAAGAAAAGTGTTTTGTTTTAGTTTATCTTTTGTCTTGTAATGATGGGACTGAAGAATTTCAAGCTCTTTCCATGTTGTCACTAAAACACACAAGCAGATGATAGCAATGGTGATAATATTTGGAGCAATAGTTATATGCTATGCTTTGTACAGCACTGAGCTTAACACAGATATTATGTACCCTTTTAAAATTAACTTCTATTTTCCTCCCATCACTTCAAGAAGAACTCAAATAGTGATCAGTAATCTATAGCACTTAGCTGGATTGGTTTCAAATAACATGGCTTAACTATGGCTGTCTGTAAAATAGGGTTTTAGGTACCACAGGTGTCCACACTGAGCAACCACAGGCCACAGAAAAGTCCTTAATAGTTGTGTGTAATCAAATTTATGAAAACTCACCTAGAAAAGCACCTCACTATTTACAAACTAGAGAAATCTCTTAATTTGTCTACTTTTAAATTTGAATTTTTGTGTATATGTGGTCTTCATAAAATAAGACATTTATGAAATTTCTGAAAGCCCAGGTAAGTCTAAAATAATCAAACATAATATTCATTCACTCATTCAACACTGTGAAATGAGGCCATGTACCTAAAGCACTGTGCCAGGTAAGAGGGATGGCCCTGATTTAGTTCCTTAATGCCCTTAAAGTCTTCAACTGAGGTTGGGGAAGAGAATTCTGATGTGTTAAAGGGTCCCCCTTTAAACTCCGCCCAGCCACTCGGAGATTAGGCTGCTAGGCGTGCGAAACTACAAGTCCCAAGATTCAGAGCCTTCTTCTTCTATGAAGCCCGGACACCCCCTCGTTCCAGTCTGGGAAATGTAGTTTCCTTTAACTCAGAAGCAACGCTGTCTAGGAAACCTGCACTATTACGTTTGAGAGTGCCCTCCCTCCATCGACCCCGCCCCAGGTTGCTTAGGAGTTGCTAGACGCCGAATCTTGGTTGTCGTCGGCTCCGGGGCCGGGCCGAAGCAGCGCAGAGGGACATCTTACGAGGTCTGCACTGCGAAGGCGGTCATGGAGAACTTTGGCAGCTCCCGCCAGGACTTGTGCAGCACTAGGGGATACCAGTTTGAGATCGGACCCACCGACGTGCTGGAGCGCAAGGGCTCCCTGACCCTCCGCTCCCATCACAAAAAATACTCGAATCCGGTGTTGGTGTATTCCTGGTGAGCGAGCTCTCCGAAGTTCCCCTTTCTCTGGTTCTGGGAGAGCGAGAGGAGCGGAAGAGATGGGGAGGAAAGGAAGGAGAGCAATAGAGCGAGGACAGGGGTGGAGAGGATAGAATAAACAGAAGAGAATGAGAACAGAGGAAGGGAACAACAGAGAAAGAAGGGAAAAGAATGGAGAGGTGAGAAAGAAAAGGATGAGACAGACAGAACCGGGAGAGGAGAGAAGAGAAAAGAAAGGGAAGCATCTTCAAAGGAGAAATGGAGAGGGTAGGAATGCAAATTGGGAACCCAGGAGAAGATAGGAGAGGAGCGCTCTGGAAGAGTAGCTCCCCGGCACACACCAAGACCTGCTGCAGGCGTGCCCTGCCACCAGAGGTCATAGATCACCCAGGTGCAGGATGGACCGGAGGGTGTTTGCAGAGGCCTGGAACTCTGGTCTCTGAGTCAAGTACGTGCTCACAATGGCAGGGCCCATTAGGAGGAGGCCAGGGGACAGGAGAGAGATGTTTGTCAGAACATGGCTTCCAGGACTGTCATTTGGGGGCCAATAAGGCACACTGAATGACTTGAAAGACATCCCTAAATATCACCTAGGCTCCTAGGATTCTTCAGACCAGAGACTCCAAACTGGTATTTCCCACTAAAGGCCAACAGTTTGTTTGGCGTGCCCTGTGTTTTCATTTTTAAATAATTGCCCACATTTAAAACCAGGAGGTCACACATAAAAATGCAGGATTATGTCTTTTCTTGAAAAGTTGAAAGGATTTTATTCTTCCTGGCAACTATGAAGGTACGGGCTACCAAAGATGAGAGTTCTCTTGTTAATTGCACTCATAGAAGTTCTTGCCTGGTCCCAGAAGGCATTTGCTTTACTTCCTTTGCCTTAGCCCTTGGGCTTTGAATTCACTTAGAGATTATCTTGTTTTATTAACTATTGCAGTAACCAATAGCAAAACCGTAACATATAACTGGGAGAAAAATGGGTACTTTTAGGGCAATTAGGATTCTGTCCATTGGGTCAATTTTACTGTCTATCCTGCTGACAATAATTACTTTTAGTAATTGGAATTCTCTGGGGGAGAGCAGAAAGAGAGAATTGAAGTCTCAAAGCTTATCTTCTTTATACTTTTGCCATTTAAAGATGAATGGTTTTGACTTAGCCCTAAAGCTAAGCCTTCCTTGATCCCATTCATTCATGAAATGTATGTGAGCCCTGCAGCTTCTGTCTTGCAAATTTTTCACAGCCTATTTCTTACTTTTCCAAAGCCTTATTTTTTCTTCTCATCTCCAAAACCTGCCTGTTTTGAATTCAGTGTGAAAGTTTATATAGATTTGAAATCCAAAGCTACATTGGGAAACAAAAAATCCTCTTTTAGCCTCATACAGGGCTTACCTCATGCAAAAACACTTAGCTCTTCCATGATTCTGTTACTCCATAAGGATTTAAGTTATGATATAAATCACTACTAGAAATGATTGTTACAGAGAAAGATCTTTTCAAGTGGATAGTGCTTTGCACTTTTCTCCATTGCTCTGAGGAGTTGCCTTGTGAGCATCGTAGACATCAATAGCAAAACTACAGAAGAACAGAAATGAGAAGGGGGTGAGGAACTTGGTGCGGAGAAGGGTGGTATAACCCTGAAAGTCATTCTGGCCATTTCTGGAAACATAGAGAGATTTCTCATGCTGTTGATTTTAGAAAGAAGGTTTGGGAGCAGGAAGAAATAAATTCAGTCCATTTAAACAGCTACATATTGGAGATGCAGAGATGAATAAGGAGATTCAATGAGATAATTTGTATAAAGCATTTAGCACCATGCCTGGCACATAGTAAGCAATCAATAATATGTGGTAGCTAGTAATACTATTTATTTAGGATAACATAATGGTTAAAAGCTTGGGCTCTAGGTTGAACACCAACTTTGCAGCTTGTGATACGGCAAGTGATGTGACTACTCTGGGCCTCTGTTTCTGCAACTGTGAAAAGGGAATGATGGGATTCTAGTAAGATTAAACAAGGTGTTGTATGTGAATCCCCTTTTAACATATAGCCTGCCACATAGTAAGCACTGTAACTGGTATATACATACATAGGATATGTTCATTGACCTCAAGGAAGTTCATAGGCCAGTAAAGGAAAATGTCAATAATCTTATTTGTGCAAAATAGAGATGAATATAAGAGGCAAAGGGAACAGGAAGGGAAAGTTAGTGTGTGGGGGGGGGTGGGGAGTGGGGGTAGGGGGGGTGCTTTCCTGAGCAGGATTTAGAAAGAATAGGAGCTTCATAGGTACATAGAAGAAAACAGGCAAATGCAGTGGTATAGCGAGCAGCAGCATAGGGAAATAGAAGTAGTTCTCTATAGTTGGCAAATACAGTCGATCCTCATTATTTGTAGGTTTTGTATTTGCAAATTTGTCTACTCACTAAAATATATTTGTAACCCCAAATCAATGGTCAAGGTGCTTTCATGGTCATTTATGGACATGTGCAGAGAGGCAAACATTTGAGTTACTGTCTACACACATTCCCAGTTGAGGTCAGACAAAGTGACATTCTGCCTTCTTTCACTCATATGGGAACAGGTATTCTTTTTGCAGTTTATTTAGTGACACTTTTTTTTTTTGCATATTTGTGCTTTTTGAAGGTGATTTCATTATTAAAACAGTCCTGAAGTATAGTGTTCAAGTGTTATCTAGTGTTCCTAAGTGCAAGAAGTGTGTGACGTGGAGAAAATCCACGTGTTACATAAACTTCATTCAGGCATGAGTTATAGTGCTGTTGGCTGTGTTAATGAGTCAACAATATATATTGAATAAGGTGTCTTTATGTAGAAACACACATAATACCAGGCTATATTTTGATTGGTTTATGAAAATGGCTCACAGGAAACAAACCCTGTATTTCTGAGCTGGATGTACTGCTGGCACTCTTTTTTTCCTCCATATCCAACCAGTTACCAAGATCTGTCCTAAAAACAAAACAAAACAAAACAAAACAGAAAAACGGCATGAAGTTCAAATTTTATAAATTTCCAAACAAATGATGTCATTGACCATTTTGTTTTTATGCATTCTGGTTATATTTGTTTGGTTTCTACTGACTTATTTTAGTACATATGAAAACTTTTATTGATTTTTAATCTTTTATTAAAGGTTAGCACTTACTATTTATAAAACACCATTTGGGTGGTCTTTCAACTGAGTAGTTGATTAAATGACTATACCCATGGGTTTGCAAAATAGAATTGGTGTTTGGAAGACATTTTGACTTACCTAGTTTAAACTTTTGGGCGATTCCCATTTTCTGTTTATGTGGCATGTAATACAAGTCTGCTTGACTTCACTACACATATTTAAGATGGTTGTGTATAATGGATGTGATAAAGTGATGTACCGGAATGGTTGTTAGAGGTATTACTGGGATGAGACATTGCCTAGGAGCCATCTTTTCCTTGCAGCTGGAGTGATAGAGAGCCATATCACCTGCATCTCACCTTGATGCTTCTGGGTGAGAGAAGCCTTTTCTAGAGATTACCCTTCTCTACTCATTTCTGTAGCATTTATGGAGCTATATCATCAGATGATTTTTTTAGAAATTCTGAATTGAGGGAAAATTTTCTCTTGGGATATCTTTCCACTCACTGGAATAATGCAATACAAAGAACCAGAATAACTATACTTGTCCTTAATAAATTCTCTGGTGTGAGGCTAGTTCTTATGAATGAATGAATGAATGAATTAATTAATTAATTAATTTTTAATCTTCCCTTCCTTGGCCAAATCAACATTCAGTAATAAGTGATGATCATTTAAAGCAAAAAAACACACACACAATAATTTGAGTTCCCTGGGAGATAGTTCATGTTCTGGTCTCCATGGTGACAGAGTTTTAAGAGTTCAGGTAATTTTATGTATTTGTTATTTCAATTACTTTTCTCTCCTGCCTAAGATTAAGAGCCAAACCCCACCCTGTAATAGGAAGAAAACAGAAAAAGGAAAAAGAGGAAGAAAAATAAAATGTGGTGATAACTGTGGGATAGGTATAGCATGAATCCATAATAAAACCAAAGTTGATTTTCACAGCCATAATCCTGATGCAACAAGATAACATCAAAACATGTTTGGGCACCTCTGCATAAGCGAGCGTAAAGAGGTATAATGCATTAGCCTTCTGATTAGAATGGTAAAGAATTTAAAATGGGAGCTAAGCTGTGCTTTTCCTAGTTTAGTGCATGACTTAGCAGGGACTAACAGGTAATAAGGACATTTTGAGTTAATATAGGTTCAAATTTTAAGATCACTCTATCTGTCCTATGTTTTGGAGCTTCTGAGTCTTTTTGTTGATAGAAACCTAAGAAATTTGAGCCTTTTATTTCTCAACAATGCCCAACTTTCAAGAAAAATATCTCCCTCAGCACTCAAAATTTCCATCTAGTTAGAAGTTAACACCAACACTTTTTTTCTTCATATTCTTGGCACATCAGTCTTAAATGTTCCCAAGGCAAAATGTAGATGCCACTGATTTATTAGAGCAAATGTTATCTTAAAGAGTTAAGCAAAGAAAAGTACAAAGATTAATATTTCAAAATACAATATTACTATAAGTGAGCAAAAAAAGGCAGTACATATTGGATTCTTTTGTTAAAAGATGTGTCTATATGGCATTGAAAGGAGACTGAAAGGCTATTCACCATGTAACACAAAATATTTACAGCTAAATTGTGGATTATGGATTATTTGTCCTTTTTTTTCTCTTTGCCACTCTACATTTTCCATAAGGAACTTGTATTATTTTCATAAAAATTAAAATTACTTTAAAATTTTTCATATCATTGTCTGTATTTTCCCATGGAGCAAACATTTTTCTAAATGATCAGAATTTAAACAGAATACTTCATCTCTTTCAGAGTCTGAGTCATTCTTCATAGTTTATTATGAGTCTTTTTAAAATATCTTTTTAAGTTGGATAAAGAGGATGATGCTATTCACATTCATTTGGTTTAACCACCCTTTCATTCTGTGCTCTATAATGGTAGATCCTATGCCATGGTTATTTTTAATCTAGTCCTACATTCTTTTTTTAAATTTTTTAATTAAATCTTTATTGTTCAGATTATTACAGTTGTTCCTCTTTTTTCCCCCCATAGCTCCCCTCCACCCGGTTCCCACCCCACTCCATGCCCTTACCCCCGCCCCTACTGTCCTCATCCATAGGTGTATGATTTTTGTCCAGTCTCTTCCCGCACCCCTCACACCTCTTTCCCCCTGAGGATTGTCAGTCCACTCTTTCTATGCCCCTGATTCTATTATATTCACCAGATTATTCTGTTCATCGGATTTTTTTATTCACTTGATTTTTAGATTCACTTGTTGAAAGATATGTATTTGTTGTTCATAATTTTTATCTTTACCTTTTTCTTCTTCTTCCTCTTCTTAAAGAATACCTTTCAGCATTTCATATAATACTGATTTGGTGGTGATGAACTCCTTTAGCTTTTTCTTATCTGTGAAGCTCTTTATCTGACCTTCAATTCTGAATTCCTTTGCTGGGTAGAATAATCTTGGTTGTAGGTTCTTGTTATTCATCACTTTGAATATTTCTTGCCACTCCCATCTGGCCTGCATAGTTTCTGTTGAAAAATCAGCTGACAATCGTATGGGTGTTCCCTTGTAGGTAACTAACTGTTTTTCTCTTGCTGCTTTTAATATTCTCTCTTTGTGGGATCTCAATACCAGATTTCAAGCTGTATTACAAAGCCACTGTTCTCAAAACAGCCTGGTACTGGCACAAGAACAGACATATAGATCAATGGAACAGAATAGAGAATCCAGATATTGACCCAAACCACTATGCTCAATTAATATTTGACAAAGGAGGCATGAACATACAATGGAATAAAGACAGTCTCTTCAATAAATGGTGTTGGGAAAATTGGTCAGATACATGCAAAAAAATGAAGCTTGATCACCAACTTACGCCATACACAAAAATAAACTCAAAATGGATACAGGACTTAAACATAAGACAGGAAACCATAAAAATACTAGAGCAATCCACAGGCAGCAAAATGTCAGACATATGCCAAAAGAAATTCTTCACTGACACTGCCCCTAGGGCAATGGAAGCTAAAGAGAAAATTAACAAATGGGACTACATAAAAATAAAAAGCTTTTTCACAGCAAAAGAAACCATCAACAAAACAACAAGAAGGCCCACTGCATGGGAGAACATATTTGCAAATGGCATCACTGATAAAGGTTTAATCTCCAACATCTACAGGCAGCTTATACAACTTAATAAAAGGAAGATAAATGATCCAATAAAAAAATGGGCAACAGACCTAAATAGAATCTTTTCAAAAGAAGACAGAAGGAAGGCCAAGAGACACATGAAAACATGCTCAACGTCACTAATTATCCGAGAGATGCAAATCAAAACAACAATGTGGTACCATCTCACACCTGTCAGAATGGCTATCATCAACAAATCAACAAATGACAAGTGTTGGCGAGGTTGCGGAGAAAAAGGAACCCTCGTGCACTGCTGGTGGGAATGCAGACTGGTGCAGCCACTGTGGAGAACAGTATGGAGTTTCCTCAAAAAACTGAAAATGGAACTCCATTTGACCCAGTAATCCCACTCCTGGGAATATATCCGAAGAAACTAGAAACACCAATTAGAAAGGATATATGCACCCCTATGTTCATAGCAGCACAATTCACCATAGCTAAGATTTGGAAACAGCCTAGGTGCCCGTCAGCAGATGACTGGATCAGAAAACTGTGGTACATCTACACAATGGAATACTATGCTGCCATAAAAAAGAAGGAATTCTCATCATTTGCAGCAACCTGGGAGGAATTGGAGAACATTATGTTAAGTGAAATAAGTCAGTCAATGAAAGAAAAATACCACATGATCTCACTCATTTATGGATAATAAAGAACATTATAAACTTGAACAAAAAGATAGATACAGAGACAGTAAAGCATCAAACAGACTGTCAAATTACAAGGGGAAGGTTAGGGAGAGGTGGGGGAGACAAGAGATCAATCAAAGGACTTGCATGCATGCATATAAGCATAACCAATGGATGCAAAACTCTGGGGGGTGGGGGCATATATGGGAGTGGGGTGCGGGGGGGGGGGGCAATGGTAAGATATGTACACATATAATACCTTAATAAAAAACTTGGAAAAAAAATATTCTCTCTTTGTCTTTTGCTCTTGGCATTTTAATTAAGATGTGTCTTGGTGTGGTCCTCTTTGGATTCCTTTTGTTTGGGGTTCTCTGTGCTTCCTGGACTTGTAAGTCTATTTCTTTCACCAGGTGGGGGAAGTTTTCAGTCATTATTTCTTCAAATAGGTTTTCAGTATCTTGCTCTCTCTCTTCTTCTGGCACCCCCATAATTCGGATGTTGGTATGCTTGAAGTTGTCCCAGATGCTCCTTACACTATCTTCATATTTTTGGATTCTTTTTTCTTTTCCAGATGGGTGTTTTTTGCTTCTTCGTATTTCAAATCTTTGACTTGATTCTTGTGGCCCTCTAGTCTGCTGTTGGATCTCTGTATATTATTCTTTATTTCAGTCAGTGTATACTTAATTTCTAGTTGGTCCTTTTTCATATCCTCGAGGGTCTCACTAAATTTTTTGGCCTTTTCTAGAAAATTCTTGAAAAACCTTATACCCGTGGTTTTGAATTCTATATCTAGTAGTTTGCTTTTCTCCATTTCTGTCATTTGTGACCTGCCTCTTTGTCTCTGCATTTTGGCTGCTTCCCTGAGTTGATAGAGTGACTTTGTGTGCTAGGTGTCCTATAGGGCCCAGTGGGTCGGCCTCCCCTATTACCTGAGGTGGACACTCTTGGTGCACCCTTTTGTGGGCTTTGTGCACAGTCTTGTTGTAGTTAAGCCTTGATTATTGATGGTATCACTGGGAGGAATTGACCTCCAGGCCAATTGGCTGTGAGGATCAGCTGTGTCTACCATGGGAGAACTTCTGTGGTGGAGACACCCTTATGAGGGAAGACTTTCTTCAGTGGGGCTTTGGTGCTCACTGAGTCTGCCCCCTGAGTGCACTGGCTCTTGGATCTGAGGAGTTGTAATATGGATGGTCCTACTCTGACCCCTGGGTACACTGGCTCTTGGATCTCCAAGGAGGTGCTATTTTAGCCTCTGCCTGAGGCCACCCAGCAGGAGCTACGGAGAGATCTGCAGATTCCTCTTCTTTGTTTGGGTTTTGGAGGTGCCCAGATGGGGCCCAGCTGTGAAGCAATGCAAGCTGCTGTGGGGCCTTGTGCCTTCTTTTGGAAGTTCTGGTTCTCCCTGACTCAGCTGCAGTTTGTTAGGTAATTTTAGATTTCAAAGGACCAGGCCATGCATATGCAAAAGCTTCTGCGCACAGCTGGGTGGGGTGGAGTCTCAGGGCGGAGCAAACAGCAATGGCTTCCCATCAGCCCTTCCCTAAGAGGCCCCCAGGTCTCAGTGTCCCTCGGTAATCACTGCAAGCACCTTTGAGAGAAAGCCGCCCTCGAGTTCCATCTGCTGACAGACAGTCCAATTTCTCCTCGTGTGAGTCTGGGTCCCCAGAGTCTCGCCCGGAACTGGAGTTCAGACCAGTTGGGAGCTTGTGTCTCCCTGCAGATTGAAAAAGACAGCCGCATACTCCGTTGCCAGCCCTCTCTGCATGCGTGCCTCTGTACCTCTATACTTCACTTCCGCAGCTCTTCTGGGTCTCAGTGTGCTTTTCTCTTCCCTTCTAGTTGTAGAATTTCCACTCAGCCAGCCTTCCTGTGGTTCTGGCCAGAGGATATTATGGACTTCTTACCCAGAAGTCAAAAGATAAGTACGTGTATTATATGCATTAGAAAAATTTAGTCTAGATAGATTGCATGTTTTTATTGGACTTCTTTGTATGTTAAACAATCCAATGGTAAATATAAATAATTTGAAAAGGATCCCTCTGGCTGGTTTATAGTTATGTTATAGTGAGTGAAATGTGACCCACTATAGGTCTTCTTGACCTCACTAGGCCTATGTACTTCTGATGAGTGAGAAGGTCAAGGCATGTCAAATGTCCTGCTAGACATTCAGGCACAAATAAGACATTTCCTCCAATAAAATCAGCTAGCCCTAATACTGTTTTGGGTGGTAACTCTTTTTTCTTTGACAACTTTCTCTATTACTTCTTTGGAAATTATCAGTTTAGACTTTTGTATCTATTGAGGACAATTTTGGTAAATTATTTTTCTTAGAAAGTTTTATGTTATCTAGCTTTTCAAATATATTTGCATAGAATAATGGAAAGTAGTCTTTAATGATTTAATTTCTTTATTCTATTTTGATGGTTATATCCTATTTTTAAAACTTTATTAAGATACTAGAGGCCCCGTGTAAAAAATTTGTGCATGGGTAGGGTCCCTAGGCTTGGCCGGTGATCAGGGCCAATTGGTGCCTACCAGCTGCTGGGCCGGAGCCTTCCTTTGTTCCACACTGCCCCCTGTTGGTCAGTGCACATCATAGCGAGCGATCGAACTCCTGAGGGGACACTTTGCATATTAGCCTTTTATATATATAGATAATTCAGATACCATACAAATCACCCTTTTAAAGTATATAATTCAGTTGCTTTTTGTTTAGTCATAGAGTTGTATACCCATCAACACTATCAATTTTAAGACATTTTTATTAACCCTAAAAGAAATGCTGTTGCCCCTAAATTTCCTCTGGCCAACCACTATTCTACTTTCTGTCTCTACAGATTTGCCTATAATGGACATTTCATATGAATGGAATCATATAATGGTCCTACTTGTGTCTTTTATTGCCATGGTGTTTTCAAGGTTCACTCATGTTGTAGCATGTATGAGTACCTCGTTTATTTTAGTTGCCTAATAATAGTCCATTGTACAGATATTGCATCCCTCAGTATTTTTTGTACCTACCCTGTCTTTATTCTTAATTTTTCAGGCAGGAGTTTGTCTATTTTGTTTACTTACTCATTTATTTTGTTTTCTAACTCATTTTATGCTGCTTTTATCTTGAATTATTCTATCATTCTGATTTCTTTTGGCTTGCTTGTTCTTTTTCTGTTTTTGAATTAAGTGATTCACTTACTTATTTTTAATGTTTCCTTTTTATTGATATAAACACTTAAACTTTTATTTTTTTCTGTAGGTTGTGCTTTAAATATATCCTATTGATTCTTATGTGGCATTTCTATTGGAATTTTTGATAAATGCAGCAATTTAAGTTTGTATTGATTTAAGAGGTTTTTTTAAATAAAGTGTTTATTTCCAGATTGAAGATAGATCTCTTAAAATGTGTCATGGATTTCTAGTTTTATTGCATCATTTATCTTTTAAACAAATAGAAATATTTTTCTTAATTTTTATGAAATTTTCATGTGCCTCTGAAATTGTATTTTTTAAGCAGGTTACCAGTTATTGGTCTTACTCTTGCCACATGCAGACTATATTCACCCATTTACCCAAGGATAATGACCCATATTCCATCTAGTCACATGTCAAAATCTAAGATCTCTACATGTTATGCTATATATATCTCTCTACTGAGTCTAGATGTGGCTCTACTTGGTTCAGAAATCTATAAAGCAACAAAAATTATCTGCCCCCTGCCCATCTACGTAATATACACTGGTGGTACAGGGACACGCTAACTGCAATAAGTACTCCTCAGAAAGAGGAAGGATAGAAGTGACAGAATTGTCATTGATCTACATTCTTTTTTTAAAAAATATTTTTATTTATTTCAGAGAGGAAGGGAGAGGAAGAGAGATATAGAAACATCAATGATGAGAGAAAATCATTGATTGGCTGCCTTCTGCATGCTCCCTACTGGGGATTGAGCCCGCAACCCGGGTTTGTGCCCTTGACTGAAATCGAACCTGGGACCCTTAAGTCCACAGGCTCATGCTCTATCCACTGAGCCAAGCCAGCTAGGGCGATTCACATTCTTTTTTTTTTTTTTTTAAATGTTTTAATTGATCTTTAAAAAGAGAGGGAGAGGGATAGAGAGATAGAAACATCGATGAGAGAGAAACATCATCAATTGGCTGCCTCCTGCACACCCTTACTGGGGATCAAGCCCACAACCCGGGCATGTGTCCTAACTGAGAATCAAATGGTGATTTCTTGGTTCATGGGTGAATGCTCAACCACTGAGCCACACCGGCCAGGCTATCCACGTTCTTAAATACTGCCAGGCACAAATTGTTAGGGAGCTCTGCATTGGTGTCAGGAATGTTCTTTGGTTAGACCCTGATTCTGCTTTCTGGCAGCAGCTTCCCTTTCCTATTTCTCTTTGTTGTCCTTGGCTCTGCCCCTATATGACTTTTTCTGTTATTCTCCTTGACCACACCTGCAATGGTTGTCATAGAATATATCTTCCTGTGGGTTTTCATCTTTCTCAGTTCATTTCCCTTCCAAGAAGTTTGGAGGCCAAAAGATATTTTAAATATTGAACAGCTAAAGGATTTAAAAATGCAATTCCTGGCTTGTTTGGAAGTACAGTTATTAAAAACTTCGTAAGTTTCTTCTTTATTTGACTACGGTTAGCTCAAACTGCTAGTAACCTCTCTCTCAATTCTTTCTAGACAAAGTTCTCAGACTTGTATTTCTTTAGTTTTTTTTCCGCATAACATTTTGAGTGTCAATTTGAGATGGTTGTTAATTTCAGATATCAGAAACCCTGGGAACTTCTGTTTGTCTAGCTCCCTATGCTGATATTTGCTCTAATGCAACTTCATTCACTGGGAGGATCTAGCAATTGGATGAACTTTTCTGCAAGCCTGAGATTTACTAGTAATGGAACCTTGTCTCAGAAAAGTCTTTCTCAGTTTTCCCTCTTACTGTTTGAGATCTAAACATTGTTGGCTCTGCTACTATTTCAAGGATCCACATTTCTAGAATCTCTTATTTCCCTTTTGCTTCTGGTAAACCAACCAATTTCTTGAATTTATCTCTCTCTCTCCCTTTTTAAAAGTAACTTGGTAAAACAGTTGTCAATTAGCAATTCACACACAGAACTAACTGTTTTCCAATCTCTTTCCCAGTCTCTCTAGGTAACTATTTGACTCTTCACCCGCTGTGGCTATCAGATGTTTGGCCTTTCCAGCCTCTGATGTCAGTCAGTTTCCTACTGTCTTCTGCTTGGCCTTTAGCCAGTGCCATGTTTATTACATGTTATCACAATAGCACCCACCCCACTTCTTGTACTAATTTCAGTGTTAGAATAACTAAACTTAATCTATGATAACAAACAGCCGCCCCCAAATCACAGAGGCTTACCACCTAAAGGTTTATTTCCTATGCACACAAAGTATGGTAGGTAGGTAGTAAGGTGGGGTTGGGCATATTCCACATAGATACTCTGGGACTCAGGCTGATTGAGGCTCCATCATCTGGAATGTCATTGATTGCTCTGGTAGGGAAAGATAGAGTTGAGGGTTGTCCAAAGACTGTAACTGTCTTGGCACAGAAATGGCACATAATTTCTGCTCATATTTATTTTATTGGCCAGAACTAGTCAAAAGGCCCCATTAAGGGAGCTGGGAATTTTAACCTGTATTTCTAGGAAAGAAGGAGAAATTGTCTTGGGGAGTACAGTATCTATCACATATAGAAGACTTTCTTGTGAAACTTCCCTCCTAGGGGGGCTCTAAGACTAGACTTTTGTCCTTCTAGCTGTGAAGCCATTGCCCTGTACAATGTTGGCAAGCACCCGGAGGATGTCAGCAGAGTTGGTGTTTTGAAGTTATATGGTTACAGGCTTTCATCCAAATGTTGTCCTGTAAACTTTCACTGAATTTTCAGCTCCTATATACTTTTAGTATGTTGTGCTTTATATATAGATATATATGCAAGGTAGGTCATATTTGTAATACAATAGTTAATAAATAATATAAGAATAAACTTTCTCATACTTATAAGTGTAAACCTACGTTTGCCCACCCGTGTGTGTGTGTGTGTGTGTGTGTGTGTGTGTGTGTGATATTGCATTTTCCATTGTGTTAAGTTTCTCTGCATAACCATGGAAATGTAATTTGGTTGGCATTGTGAGAGTTCCCGTCTCTGGGAATCTCATTACTAACCTTTCTTGCTACTGCCTCTTATCACCATGTCTTCCATTTGTCTTTGACTGGCTCTTGGCTGCTTATGGTAGCCCTTGCACATGATGTAATCTGAAGATTATAACTTCTGATTTTGCCAACAATTTGGTTTTCTTATAATTTTTCCATTTTCAATTTTTCTTTGCTTCTTTTGAGTGATTTCTAGGAAGGAAAGGGAAAATACTTATTTGTGTAGCTATGTCCATAGTAGAAGACTGTTTTAACTCTACATGCTATTCATGAAGAGAGGCCTGTTCATTTGTTTTTATGTGAATGAAATTAATTACTTTGAAACCAAAGAAGCTTATATTATCTACTTAATATGCAACTACTCATGCATTCACAGAAGTGTGCATTAAAATGGGCCTTAAGCTCATATAATAGAATCTTTTGATGTTATTCTAGTGTAATTAATTCAAATTCCTTAAGCCAGTAATATTAACACTTTAGGAATAGGAGTTTACACAGGTAATCAGCTGTTTGCTTTTGTTTTGAAATGGGGCAACTTGGTCTTTATGCCATTCATGCCAGATATACTGTCAAGATATTCTTTGGACTAGAGTAATTATTAATATACTAGAGGCCCGGTGCACGAAATTTGTGCACTGGGGGGGAGGTGTCCCTCAGCCCAACCTGCACCCTCTCCAATCTGGGACCCCTCGAGGGATGTCCCACTGCTCATTTAGGGCAGTCGGATATCCCTCTCACAATCCAGGACTGCTGGCTCCCAACTGCTCACCTGCCTGCCTTCCTGATCGCCTCTAACCACTTCTGCCTACCAGCCTGATCACCCCCTAACCACTGCCCTGCCAGCCTGATTGATGTCTAACTGCTCCCCTGCCAGCCTGTTTGCCCCCAACTTCCCTCCTCTGCCAACCTGGTCACCCCTAACTGCCCTCCCCTGCAGGCTTGATTGCCCCCAAGTGCCCTCTCTTGAAGGCCTGGTCCTTCCCAACTGCCCTCCCCTGCTGGCCATCTCGTGGCAGCTATCTTGTGTCCACATGGGGGCAGGATCTTTGACCACATGGGGGCAGCTATCTTGATTTTGTGTGTTGGAGTGATGGTCAATCTGCATATTACTCTTTTATTCGATCGGATAGAGGCCTGGTGCACGGGCGGGGGCCGGCTAGTTTGCCCTGAAGGGTGTCCTGGATCAGGGTGGGGGTTCCCTTGGGGCATGGGGCAGCCTGGGTGAGGGGCTTGTGGTGGTTTGCAGGCCGGCCATGCCCCCTGGCGACCCAAGTGGAGGCCCTGGTATCTGGGATATATTTATCTTTACAATTGAAACTTTGTAGCCTGGAGGGAAGCCAAGCCTTCTGCCCACTCAGTGGCAGCAGCCATTTCTGTTGTTGTTTATTCACCTTATATAATTGAAACTTTGTAGCCTGGAGTGGAGGCCTAGGCCGGCCAGGGCAGGTTGAAAGCTTGGCTTCCTCGGTCACTGGGGGCAATCCTAGCCTGCTCTCTCCAGCTCCGTAGCTGCCGCCATTTTTCTTGGGATTTACCTTCTATAATTGAAACTTTGTATCCTTGAGTAGAGGCCTGGGCTGGCCAGGGTATGTGGAAAGCTTGGTTGCCTCTATTGCTGGGGAAACCCAAACCTCCCTCCTGCTCTCTGTGGTGGCAGCCATCTTGGTTGGGGTTAATTTGCATACTCACACTGATTGGCTGGTGGGTGTGGCTTGTGGGTGTCGCGGAGTGGTTAACTTGCATATTACTCTTTTATTACGTAGGATAATATACTTTAAAAACCTTAACTCTCGCTTGGGGTGGTGAATACACAATATGCTGGGCAGATGATGTATTGTGGAATTGTGCATGTGAAACCTGTATAATTTTGTTAACCATTGTCACCCCAATAAATTCAATAAACAGGAATAAAATAAAAATAAAACCCCTGAATCTCTTTAGCCTTACTTTTTTACCATTCAGAGTATCTTTGGCTAGTCAGTATAAGCTGTTTTTGGAGGGGAGGATCAAAGAAACCCTAAGAAGTATTCTAGGATTTGAAGATAATTGAGATCCAGTTGTCTGAAGATAGGGTGAGAATGTCCTGATCCTGGTTGGAGCAGGACAGTCCTGGTTTTCACCACTACTAGTGTACTTAGTACCTCATTTCCCTCTTCAAATGTCCCAGGTGGGATAATCAATTATTGTGTCACCTTACTTAATACATGTCCCTTCAAATGTTTTCACAGTCATGTGTTTGTCAGTTAATCAGACTGACAACATTTATTTAATGTTTACACTATTAAGATCGGCAAAGGCTCCAATGGCTATATTCCTTTTGTTCCCTCCCAATATTCTCCATGAGGCTCCCTATTCTTGAAGATTTTTTGTGAAGACAATTCATAATAATAATGGGTCATATTTACATGTCACTCAATGTATGTTGAGTGAAGAAAATTACTCCATTAAGTGGTTTTTATTTTAGGCTTCAAATTCTGTGGTTTTATGGTTATAGGTATACAAATCACATAACAGCATGAGACACATTGAAAAACAAAGTCTCTCTTCATAACTTGGAAATGTCACAGTATCTCCCAAGGACTTAAGATTTCACTTAAGATTCTGCAAGGGAATCTAAAAGTCTTCATTTGTCAGTTGGTACATTCATACACCAAATAACACTACCTTAGCATGTAAATCATTTGTCCATGAAATCTTTAAAGAGGATTGTCAAACATTTCTTTGCAGTCTTTGATTTTATTGGTTTTGTGCTTCTAATGTGTCAGAAAATATAGCTGACACTTGAGGGCAATTTTCTTTTAAAGTTTTAGGTAGCAGATGATTATAAAACCTAATTTGGGTTAGATTTACATCAGAAAGTACAGTGGCTGAAAGAGTACTTGTGAACTACATTAATAATTCTAAAATTTAAAATTAATGTATTCTGCCATCTGGAGTCTTAACTAAACATTTTTAATGTCTTTGAAATCTGCAAAGAAAATATGTCTCTTGTCAAATAACCAGAAGCTAGTGTTCAGATAGAATTTTCGTTGTTCTCATGTCACATATTGCTCAGTTTCAAACCTCCTTTGCAATCAATGTTATGCATATGTATGTTGACAGTTTTCCCATTCAGCAAGTAGATTTATAATTCCTCCTGAGACACGTTTTTGCTGCAAAGAACTAGCATCTCTATATGCATAATCACTCCCACTTTATGTGTGCTTTTACAGAGTGAGCTGGGATACTCTTTATTTTTATGGACACATTTGAAAGCCACTGCTCTCAGCATTTATATTAAGATTACAATAACAATATGTAAGCACAATCAATCATTTAAGATGTAATAATCATTTACAATGTGTTAGACTATGTTAGGCACTGAGATCACAAAGATGAATATAAAATAAACCCTGTGTCTAAGAAGCTCTTAATGTAATGAGAAGGAAGATTCATTAATGAATAATTTATAAAGCAATGTGAAAGGCATAGCAGTGATAAAGATATTGATTTCTTTGAAACCCCTCCCCACATCACCCCCACCACATAGACATGGGAGTATGGAAACCCTAGAGTGTAATTTGGTTCCCTCTCCTTTGAGGAGTATCCTGTGAGCTAATCCAACCCTGTCTGCCCTCCACTGACTGTTGGGGCAGCCTTAGGGAAGCTGCAGGTCCCTCCCTGAGTATTCTCTGGACTTGATTTGTTCAGCCCTGAAACTCACTTGAGGATTTGAATGTGTTTATTCAAAGGGGGCTTACAGATCCAATTTGGTGTGAAATCATCCAGCTCTTACGGTAGGAAATTCAAGCTCCCAAAAGACCCCAAAAACACAATTAGAAGGTTCTCCTGACAAGACATGACTTGGGACGACTATGTTAGGCCCTAGGAGATAGGAAGAACAGGATCTCGGGGGTTCAGGTGATTGTAAAGCGGGTGGTGGAAAGTTGTATATCAACTGGAGAAGTTGGGCATTTGTTCAGAATGGGACCTGCTCAAGCTGTCTTTGCCCTTCTAGGTTCTATTTAATTTGACCCTCTTCACATCAGTCTAAGTGGCATTTTTGGCAACAGGGTCATGGTTCCAAGCTCTTTTTTATACAGTTGGCAGCTCTGATTCTGTCCTGTCAGCCCTTTCCTTATTCCTAATTCTACTCATATTCATACTCTCTCCCACAGTAGACTAGAGAAAGTAAGTTTCATCTCTTGTAATTAAGGATGTCTTTCATAAAGATTTCTTATATAAAGAAGTAGCCAAAGCATTGAGCTCCTGGCTTGATAGAACAAGGTCCTCAGCAGAAGCAAGGCTGCTTGTCAAGGAATATTCTGGCTTCTGGCAGGAAGCCATTCTCCTTCCAGCAAGAATGTCAGCCTGTACCTGAACACCGGCATCAAAGACACAGCTCTTCATTCAGTCAGCAGCATGGAATGTCAGGCTGCTTTGGCCTTGAACTGACTGCTGACCAGCTGCTGCCAAATACACGTCTGGGCAAATTAACATCTGCAGAAGCGAGGCTATAGACTAGAACAGTGCTGGTCAACAATGACCTTTTTACTAATCCAAGGTGATGTATAGGCTGTAAAGTTATAAAACAAGGTTTTTGTATAAAATGCATTCCATTTAAAGGACTCATATAATTTTTACCTATCTTTGGTGATAGAGGTCTTTTTATTAAGGGTGATAGATGGTTATTTTATTTTTAATGTTTTTGTCAAGACAAAGGTGGGCAATTTTATGTTGGTTCTACAAATTTTGAGGGAAAGTTTTGCTGCTCCATGAGACACTCAGGTTTGGAAACCACTGATCTGAGCCTGGTATACAACTATTCGCTAGAGCTTTCTTAACTTCAGCACTTTTGACATTTTAGGCCAGCTACTTCTTTGAGGAGGGCTTGTCCTGTGCATTGTAGGATGTTTAGCAGCACTACTAGATACCATTAGCATCCCTCCCCACCCAGGTGCAACAATCAAAAATGTCTCCAAGTATTGGCAAATGTCTCAGGGTGGCTTGGAGTAAGGTAGGCAGGGGCTGTGGTCAAAAACTTTTAAAGTTACTGTTCCAGAGACATTGTACATTTTATCATATTCATTTTTTCCTCATAAATTTTATATTTCATTAAATGACAAGTCATGGAAAATTGCATGGTGGCCATAAATAAATGCAGGTAGCAAGGAGAACAAGGCTATATAAAGGTTATATTTATTATACCTTGATTATTTTTTGTCTCACAAAGTTGCTGTAAGGCTTAATTAGTATTGACAAAGTATTTTAAAATACCCAACTAAAACTTTTGTAAATAGATACAATATTATTACACATAATAATGTTTTGCCTTTATATGTCACTAGCGTTCCCGTTGCAGGAAAAATCCTGCAATAGGGTTTCCTGCTGCACTCTACCCCACCCTGCCTGCTCTCCTCCCTTGTCCCCCACCCCGCGTTCTTCGCCAGCCCCCCTGCTTTTCTAACTTCTCCGCCAGCCCGCTCTCCTTCCTTCTTCCCTGGCCCCGCCTCCGCTCCTCCCTTCTCCCCCGGCCCACCTTCTCTGCCAGCCCGCCTGCTTTTCCCTTCTCCCACGGCCCCGCCTCCGCTCCTCCCTTCTCCCCCGCCCCGCCTTCTCCGCCAGCCCGCTCTCCTTCCTTCTCCCCCGGCCCTGCCTCCGCTCCTCCCTTCTCCTCCGCCCCCCCCCCCCCCCCCGCTTGCTTGCTTCTCTGCATCTTTGCTCCCTTCTGCAGCTCTTGGCTTCTTTCTACGCTGTCTCGATATGCAAATTAGCCGCCATCTTTGTTGGGATAATTTGCATATTCACCCTGATTGGCTGGTGGGCGTGGCTTGGCTGGTGGGCGTGGCTTGGGCGTAGCGAAGGTGCGGTCAATTTGCATATTTGTCTATTATTAGATTAGATTATTGTTCACTTGAGATTCTCAATGCATTGATTCATTTGTTTCCTCAGTATATGATTTTCAGTTTATCTCAGGGAAATTGATAATACAAACTAGTGTCCACCTGACAGGGAATAAAGTCAGGGAATTAATTTAATCTGCCATTTCCTTTATAATACCCTGATTATTATTATTACTGTATCTTTATATAGAATACATATATATTTAGTATATAGTACATATATTATATTTAAAATATAAAATTTTTGAAATATGTTTAGAATATTTAATAAAACTTTTGATGTTTTCTATTATATATTACTCTATGTTATATATTTTATAATTTTTAAGCACATACATTTCTCTTTGCTAGGCTGGCAGCCTCGTAGAAATAGGAGGAGGTCTAAGCCTTCAGTTGTGTGTCTCTCGGAAGCTACAGGCTGTGGGCACATTATTCATTAGGGAATGCTAATTGCATTAGTTCAGTCCTCCAAAGAAACACTTTCATTATAGATTTATCTTTCCAATGCTGGGCTTTTGGCTGTTATTGAGATTGCTATAAGAAAAGAAACATATCTGTATTTTTTGTAATAATCCAGTTATAATACAATTTAAAATATATGGTGGGATAATCAGAACTGCATTCTGACTGTCATGAGTACTGTCTTTGCCTTCATGGGTCCCTTCCTTTATAAAAAAAAAACACGTTAAAAATTATAGTTTATGACTGCATTGGTATAAATATGGATATAATTCCAGCTGGGTTACATTCTTCTTTTTCTTATTTAAAAAGAATTGAAACACTCTGGGGGCCCCTAAAAAGCATGACAAGTTCTGGCACTGTGCCTAAGGTACCCAATAAAGACATGGGCTCTGGGAATAATACATTGAAGTGTTAGTTAGTGCTTTCCCCCTTAATTCCTATGCTCTTAAGGAGGTATTCTAGTTTTATTGCTTCAGGTAAGAATGATCCAGCAGGCAACACAGCCAAATTCTTGAATTTGGGGTTCAAAAGCTTAGACCTTAGGATGACAACCTAGATTTGGAAGAATAAATGAAAAGGTGGGCTATGCTGTCTCAGAGTAGATGAAGAGTTTATGGACTGAAGACAGAGGAGGTGGAGAAGTTGAGAACGTGTGAATTTGTTCAGGATCCCAAATTTGAATTAAGACTTTGGAAGTCCTAGAGCAGGTGGGACTTATCACTGCCTCGGCCTCTATCTCCAGGGTAATGTCTGCAGAGCTGTCTGAAGGACAGGGCTCCTATGTGTCTGCCATGGTCAGGATGGTAGGGACATGAAGCACCTACCTGCTTGGTGGGACAGCATCTGAGTTTCTAGAAACCCTGGGTGGAGGGGGACACAAGAAAGCTTTTGGTAGGCTACTGAGTGGCACCCTTGAGTCTCAGTGCCAGTCTATAAAAACATCTGTGTGGCAGGACCAGGAAGGCATAGCAGAGATCTGCATGGATCCATAACAGAAAACCACAGGGGAATGTTTCCACAAATGTTACCAAGAAGAGAGGATGACAACAAAGATGGATTCTTGGCATGGGGGAATCACATGGACCCTTTAGATCGGAAAGGACTCCTGAACTGACCAAGACTAATGTTTTCCAACTGGAAAATGAGAGCTTTGTTAAATTATGGAAATTAAGTTTAATTCAATTTGTTAAATTATGGAAATTAAGTTTAATCATTGTTGTGATTCTTATATACCAGAATTTTTGAAGCCTGATTAGTATTCACTATACATAGATGTTTATAGAGCTTTACAGTATTTGAAGGACCTTTTGTATTTTTTTTTTCATTTTAATTCTAATAAAATCTAAAAATGTACTGGTATTTGTCTATGTTCTCATTTTACATATGAAGCACAGAGGGTTAAATAACTTGCCTAAGGTCACACAGCTAGGACCTGGCTTAGCAAAGACTCAAACTCATGGCCTTATTACATCTACCACCCCTGCCTCTTGATGTTGTTCAATATCCCCACTAAGGACTTTCATGAGAACTTTCTGTCAGTCTCAATGCTGGTATTGTACCAATATGCTTTTAGTGTTTTTAAAATTAATGCTCAGTTGTGAGGAAGGCAAGAGAGCTGGAGCTCTGCCACTTCAATCTGGGCTTCTTTGCTGTTGTATTCTATGCCTAACTCTGCTCCCAATTCTCAGAGGTCGGGAGGTAAGGTGTAATTTGAATGCAGTACAAAGGCCAAGATGCGGGTTGGTTCCTAAAGGACCTCCTAACTTGGACACTGAGTGCCCCATCTAGGTGAATGGATACTGTTCTGTTTCCACAGCCCTGTGACCACACGCAGCATGTTGTAGATTTTTCTTAATTGTCTATTGTTCTTGCCACATTGTGAGCAAGTGAAGGCAGGGACTACATCAGGCTTGCTTTCCATTGCATCCCCTGTACCTAGCAAAATGCCTTGCATGTAGTAGGTACTTAAAAGTACATGCTGAATGAAGGGACAATTGAAGGGACAGATGGATAGAGAAATTTTTGGATACTTCAGTGTCCATTATACAATTCTAACCCTGTATCCCTTAATTGCAAGTTCGCTTCTGAGGGGTGCTTGGGTTCAGCTTCCTTTATCTTACCCAAGAAAGCTTTATAAAAATAGCTACTTCTCTTGCATGCTACTTCATCTCTTCTTTCTTCTCTATCCCCAAATTTCTCCCTTATTATTATTTCTAACCAGTCTTTTAGACAAGATGTTTGGAATATTTTTTCTTGTTCCATTTACATGTTTTAAGAACTGTTTTTTTTTCTACCTTATGTTTAATGGTCAGTTTCTTTTAGACCCTCTTTAGAAACAGGAGCACATGTTATAAATTCATATGAGCAACTACTGTCTGTTCTCTCTCATTTTGAAAAAAATTATAATTAAAATTCATGGTGGGAAAAATTTCTAAAGTGGCAAGTTGCCTTTCTAAGATATTACCATGTCTTATTTTAGAATTTACTTTCCATAACTAATCTACATTATTAAATAAGATTCACTTCATTGGAGTCACTGAATAATTGCTGCTTGCTAAGTATTGTTTTGTGATATTAGTTTTACCACATATGCCAAGTTGTTTTTAGGAAGTAGCCTCAGTATTATTCAAAAAGAGATGGAAAATATAGGTCATAAATCTAGTAAATTTGTAATTAAAATAATTTCAAAAACATAGTCAATTTTTATTGAATATATTTTTTTAAAGTTTAAATGCAGTACATGATAAATAAGCTTTATCTCTTAACAGATTCTTACTTTTTTCTTAAGGCACCGCAACAGAGAAGCTTACCCCAAAGATTATGATATCGAGGGTCCTGAGAAAATTAAAAAACTGTGTAATTCAACATATCGGAGACTTGGAACTGATGAATCCCAAGTGAGTAGTGGCTGATAATATCTTTAAGACTGGAATCTTCCCCCTTGTGAAAAATGAAAAAATAAAGGGAGGAGCACTTTGCTAGTGCCATCCTCTTAGCCATGTGAGTGACTTAGGCATGCGGTTTAGTCACTGTGTGCTTCAGTGACCTCACCTTAAACATGTGTATACTTCAAAAGGTTATTGGGAAAATAAAATGAGAGAAAAAAAGTAAAGTGCTTAATTCAGCCTGGCACAGACCAAGTGCTCAAGAAATGATTACTGTTGTTATACTTTGGCTGCACCTGCGGCATCTTGCTAGGTGTCTGCTTTGACCTTCACAATAACCATGTGAAGTAGGAATTATCTTGATTTTATAGATGGGTAGGATCTCCTAGAGGTTAAGCAACTTTCTCAAAGTCACACAGTTAGGGAGTGGAAGACTTAGATTTCAGTTCTTTTTGTACTTACGGTGACGGAGTTGTGAGTAATTAAAACATGCTAATATCCTTATAATATTTGTATACCCAGTTACAAAAAGAATATTCATTGCATTGCATCAGTAATTTGTATTTGAACTGCTTTTGTGAGTTACTGCTTGGCTATTTAGACTTCTACCCAATCAGTATGAGGCAGGAATTCAACTTCACAAAGACCCCTAAATTGTGTCCTACAATGATAAGAGCTTTGGGCGAGTTGAAGACCCAATTCAACCTTAATAGGATGGTCTTGGGGCCTGAAGAGCTGGTAATTTGACATGGGCGGATGTGAATGTGTTGAAAAAACTAGGTTTATATCACATTCTGCCCTCAAAGGCTGGCCTAGTTTGAAATAGGGCAGGTCCAGGAAGGAAGATCCACACTTATAATTGGAAATGGTTCTAGAAGATTCTCAGTTCTCCAGTATGATGGAAATAAATTAGCTTTGCAGGGCCCAGACTGTTACCTCCCTTCCTTGTATAGTTCAATTGACAGAGTAATAAGGATAGTCTGAAAAATGGGGACTTATTATAAAGATACAATTGCCTGGATATGGAACAAAAATTTTAAAAGAACCAAGACAGAAAGACAGTCTCTTTCATTCTCTCTATCTCTCTCTTTCTCTCACACAAGCACACAGAGAGTCTCTCTTGGCATCTCTGTTTCTCTCTGCTCAGTTGTGCTCTTTCCTCACAGCTCAGTTCTCAGGGGAATTCTGATGGTTTCTTCAGTTTCCACTCTACCCTCTTGCCTTTGCACCAGGCTGTCTCTCTGGTCATTAGCTCACACATGGATAGAGCTCTTGAGTCTGGTACCTTACTCTATCAATAGTCACCCTCTCCCACTTTCCCAAATCCAGTTTAACCTTGCTTTCTTGAGCACAGGGCTATAGTCAGGACAAGAGCAAGTGGAAAAAGCAGGCATTGCCTGGCGTGCACTTAGAGTTGTATTTTTTTGTTTTTTGTTTGTTTGTTTGTTTGTTTTTTACCTTGAAAAACATTTATTTTTTATTTCTAAATGAAAATGTTTTTGGTCTCTGGATTGTTGGAGGAAGCAAGATGAAGTGAAGTATGAGGTGTAAGAACCACAACATTCATTCCTTATATTCCATGCATTATAGTAGTCAATCCTCAGGTTTAATATATGATGCATAAATAAGATATTAACCTTCTCTTTGACGCTTGCAAAGTCATTGAAAACTTGTCCTTCCTTTACCAGATTTGCAGTATGTATTATATAGGAAGAAAAATAGACCAAGGAGTCACTATTTCTGATGAAACTGCTATTTTCATGTCTTAATAGTAGGTTACATTTTTCTCTATAGATTTTTTTTATATATAAAGCACTTGCTCATTCAACTTGTTTCTTGCTATTCTCAAACAAAGTTATAAAGTTGACAAGAAATACATTATTTCAGTTCTCAACCTAGATTCACTTATTTCAAATGGCTCACCCAAGGTCCCAGGTGCATAAAAGAAGGAGGGGATACAGAGTCTCCATACCTTCATGTGTCAGGTGGGATGCTAGATGTGGCAGGAGGATGGATGAGTGTCCCTTCCTCTTGTCACAGATTTTGATGGAGGTCTAAATACTAGAACACTCTTGATATTTGGTAGGAGCCATATGTCCTAAAGCAAGATACCTAAGTAGGAGCTGTAAAAGATTATAAACTAGGTGAGGCCAGTATGAATGGTTATGTCTTTGAAGACTAGAGCCCAAGAGTTGAAAGAGGATTTATTTAGTTGTGGGTTGTATGTCCCTCCTTCCACAGCTGAGAGGTGTTTCAAGGGGACCACTCAGAGAGATTAGTAGGTGTGTCCTGTAATTTAGAGGACATAGAGTCCAGGTATATGACATATGCCTGAGAACCTAAAGCTGAGAGGCCATGCTTGGTCTGGCAGAGCAGGTGGTGGGGGTGTTTGGGGGGAAGCAGTCCTTGAAGTGGGTTGTTGGTCAAGGATATATGAGTGTGTGAATTTACCCATGGGCTCATTGGAGAGAATTGGCCAGAGCACATTTGAAAAGGCTGCTTAGAGTAGGAGCAGGGCATGAAGAGACCGAGCACAACAGACCCATCAGAAACTCAAGGCTTGGGAAGAGGAGTTACAATCAACCGGGAGGAGCTTTGTCTGCTTCCAGCAAGCTACAGTTGGAGGGCCTTGTAAGAGAGTCCCTGGAAACAATTACAATTGTGCCACATGAGAGGAGTCAATTTTGAATGTCCTATAAGCCCAGGACCACCAGCACAGGTCAAGAGAGTAAGAGCCATTTAACACTATGCCTCATCTCTTCCCATCAGCCAGACATGGGAGGGGCCTGGGAGTTGGGGGAATAGAAGAGAGCAGCCTGGAAAGGAAAGGAAACAGCAGTGGAACAAGGCCCCACCCACTGCAGGCTTCCATGCCTAAAGCAGCCCTGAGCTGGGGAGGTGGGAACCTCAAATCTAATCAGTTAGAAGTGATTACTTCACTGGACTGGAAAATTTATAGCTACAATGAGATCCTTCTTGAGATTGAGGGGCCCAAAAAAGCTGTGGGACTTGCTTAAAATTTCCAACAAGCCAAAGGAAAGAACTAGCTATCCATGTAGGATTTAAGGGCAGCTTGATTAAAGTCAAATTGCTTAATGATCGCATTCTATTGATGGAATAGAATCAATTCAATAAGATGGTTACATGAACAGTGCCTCATTTCATCTTTGGAAAAACTCCCCAGGCAGGTACCACACGTGGCCCACATTGTGTAGATGAGGATACTGAGGCCAAGTGAAGCTTTATCACTTATTCAAAGTCAAACAGCTGGCAAGTTTATTAAAAATTAAAATCCATTTATTTCCCTACTGGTTCCAAAGTCTAAGATCATAAATACTTTCCCAAACTCCCTTTTAAAATGCCATGTTGCTCCACTCTTATGCCTTTTAAACATCCGACAGTACATACTCCTTGCAGAAAATGAGCCTGGTTACTTTTTTGCTCTGGCTTGGGTATTGTATACATCTTACTGCATATGTTGTGGGCTTTGATTTCTTACATCTTAGCTATAACCTCTGTCCTGTTTCCCAAATTATGTCTACATATGTGCTGGCCAGCCCTATTCCCATCTGCTTCTCCTCCTGAATGCCTTCGTAGCATTTTTTCCCCCCAGCATTGTTGCTGAGTGGTTGCTTCTTATGTGCACCAGCATTTCTGTTTAGCTGATTGAAGCTTTCCTTGTCCTCAACTGCTACTGCTGGGGCGAATGTGCACATTGGCTTTTTGTAAAGATATTTAAGATGAGACTCTCTTTGTCTACATTATGGCCAAGACTCCAAAAGGCCAAGAACAAAACCACAGTCTCATGTACCAAAGTGGAATATTAGGCCACTGAGGTGAAACCCTCAAAGAAGATGGTGCCCTTAGGCCACCACACATATGCAGAATATAAGAGGATTGAAATTCAGGAAACCAAAAGAGGAGTTGTGAGTAGAGAACAGGGTTTTGGAAAAGGTGTGCTGTAAGTCTTATCTGGAAACATACCCCTCTGGTTTCAGTGGTGGCATAATGGATTTCCTACCCCAATACCCTCAGGCTTCAGGAGGCTGCGTGGGACCATGGGAGACGGAGATTCACAGGGGAGCAGTAATTCAAGCCACTGGAGTTTCTCTGGTTGTCTTATTATTCTAAGTGACTATAGAAAAGAGCATTTTAAACTACAGTATTTTGTTTTGGTATTTTATTTGGATTTTGTTCAGGTGCTACTGGGCTATAACAGAGTGAGCCCCATGCACACTAAACTGATCATTGCTTGTTCATTTGTAAAGTCTCACCCAAGGATCCTCACAACACTACCGAAGGCGCTGTCACAATCACAGTCTCAAGACTGCTTCTGAGGAAGTGGTGCATGGCCTGTAAACTCAGAAGGTTTTATTTATGATATATTTTTATTGATTTCAGAAGGGAAGGCAGAGGGAGAGAGAGATGGAAATATCAATGATGAGAGAAAAATCATTGATCAGCTGTCTCCTGCATGCCCCCTACTGGGGATTGAGCCCGCAACTCTGGCATGTGCTCTGAGAATGGATCCATGATCTGTTGGTTCATGGGTCGAAGCTCAACTATTGAGCCACCCCAGCCGGGCTCAGAAGGATTTTAAGTACAAGCACATCTGATGCTGTCAAAGAAAAGCAAATAATTGTATTAAACAAATTTTCTTATACAGGTAATGAATTAATGCCAAGGCTTTTTTTGGAACTAACAGGACCACATTGATGAGCACTTTAGGTTACTATTAGTATTAGCAGTATTACAGTCATTTTAGACTTTAAAATAGCAAATAATTGAATAGTACAGAAGTATGCTAATATTCATTTTATGAATAAAGAGTAGCTAAGTGGGTCTCAAATTTGGCATTTAAAAATTAATGACCCTAAAAAGAATATAAAGGGATATAATTACACTGGATCTGAGAAATTCAATTATCATTTATTTAATTGACTCAGGTATGTTTTTCTTTGTTTGACACAGTAGAATGGTGTTTTGACCACATAGTCTTAGAGATGCTTGTATTCAGATCTAAGTATCTGAAAGAGGCATATAGATGAAATTCTTGTAAATGGAATAATTTTAAATGTCACTGTGAAAGAACAACTTAAATCAGGAGAAAGGAAGTTGTTTGGGGGTAGTGGATTGTTGAGTCCTGTCATGCTTCCTGTCTCCATTATCTCTGAGCTTGGAATTGATGCCATTGGTTCCAGCCTTATTAACCTGGAAGTACTTTGGATTGTCTTCTCCAGTATTGATTGGCACAATTGAATCTACATTTACTGTTTCAGGAATTCTGTATCAATTTTTGCCCGCTATGTGTACCTTCCTTGTTGTCTGCTGCAGCTATGGGTTTATTCTAGCAAATATCTTTTCTGCCATCCTAGGGGTTTGGGACAAGAATGAAAGTAGGTGTCCACCATTTTTATCCCATCACTCTCCTTCATAACTCTTCTTCTGTATCAAAAATCAGGCCCAAATTTAACTTTAGAGAAACTTGAATTTAATTTTTCATGTATATTAATTTGCTTAAGCAAGAACAAATGGAGCTAAAAATGTGCAAACACACACACACAAACACACACACACATACACACACACACATACACACACCTACTGTCTATTTATCCTACTTTGTGAAGTTAGGTTTTTCTCAATCCCTGGATAAAATATGTGCAGTTTCCATCATTTTTTGGTCCATTTTTATGTCTATTGGTCACATTTCAATAATTAAAATATATAATCAAAATTATGAATTTTATTTAAATTTAAATCTTTTCCCTTCCACCATTTAGAGTCTGCTGCAGGCCAGAGGTCTGCAGAGGGAAGTATGTGGGCAGGGCAGGGTTAATTGGTTTTCTGTTTCTTCATTTCTCTGCTCCTCCTTCCTTCTCTTAGACAACTAGACAGCTAAAAAGCTCTCATGGGGTAACTTTACTAATATTAATTACTTAACTGAGACCACTGTTGTGACAAGACTGTTTTGTTATCTGAGAGTGATCAGAATATGGCACTTGTCCAAGATTTATTTCTTTTCAGAACAGGGAATGAACCATCCCAAACAGGCTAGCATAAACAGGCAGTGGAAAAAGCAAAACACAATGAATTTTTTTTTTCTGATTGTACCCTATGAGTCCCAGTTATTCAAAATAGTAATGGGGTTGGGTCCTCTCTGCTCCTCTGGGATCCTTTAAGTAGTCTGTGTATGGCACTACTGAATTCACCCAGACATGAAGACAGCCAGCATTTCTAAGGGCAAAACTGCTGCTGAGAAATAAGAGCAGCCTTTTGGGTGCTTTTTAAAGATAAAGATTTGACAAAGTCTCATTGCTTACTTGTTGATGATAATGACATTTTTGGTCGTGGTGCAGAAAAGGTACAGTTGGTAGGGGAGTGCTGTTTAACAGGGTAAAATAAGACTTCCTCATTTGTGATTAAAGATCTAAGATAATGAATGCCAACTCCTTCATTACAAAGTGAGGTGCTGAATCACTCATGTAGAATAGGCAAAGCATTTGGGAGCAACTGATTTTTAGCCCCCTGGCCTCTCATCCACCTTGAAGATTAAAAAAAAAAAAAGATTGATAAAAGGCCGAGAGTATTTGGAATTTGGAGGAATCATTTGAAGATAGTGTGCATGCTGAGTCTCATACCTGTTGTCCCCAAGGGGTAGGGGTAATAAGTATGTCCCATTCATTTCAAAGCCTTTGAGTAAGGCCTCAAGGATACTAGACAGGGGACTTGATCAGTGTTTCCTGACGTTGGAGGACTTGGTGGACTGAAATCTGACTCATTCTCGATGCAGCCTGTGGCATCAGAGAGGAAAACTGATTTGGGAACTACCTGCACTTCCTTCTCTATGGGTCAGAGGGGTATGCTTTCTGGGGATCCTGTAAGAAGCCCAAATGCCAATCATCTAAAACAGTGGTTCTCAACCTTTCTAATGCCGCGACCCTTTAATACAGTTCCTCATGTTGTGGTGACCCCCAACCATAAAATTATTTTCGTTGCTACTTCATAACTGTAATTTTGCTACTGTTATGAATCGTAATGTAAATATCTGTGTTTTCCGATGGTTTTAGGCTCTACAGCAGCGGTTCTCAACCTGTGGGTTCTCAACCACTAGCAGGGTCGCCTAAGACCATCGGAAAACACAGATATTTATATTACGATTCGTAACAGTAGCAAAATTACAGTTATGAAGTAGCAATGAAAATAATTTTATGGTTGGGGGTCACCACAACATGAGGAACTGTATTAAAGGGTCGCGGCATTGGAAAGGTTGAGAACCACTGATCTAAAACAATTATTATAAGAGAGATTCTGCCAGGTAGTAAGTCATCCTCAGCAGGAAGAAGCTGGTTACCCTTGAATGTGGAATTTGAGTGTAAGTTCTAAGTGACCTGCGTGTTTCCCATATCAGCCACCCGGTTATGTCTACTGGGTTTTCTTAAATGCAGCACGTATGGGAAGAGTTTATCTTAGAAGATTAGAAGTGAGGACTAAAAAAAATTGTTACTCAAGAAAACAAAGAATAAGCATGATATTATAAAGTGAACTTCCTGCATACACATTAGATATTTTTTATATTACCATTTGACTCAAGTGAGACTTTACTATGCAAATTAAATGGAAATTTTAGTGATTATCTTGTGGGTTTGTGCTGTGTTAATTTAGCTGTCTCACATACCAAATTGCCAATCTCCAGTTTGTGATATATATATAAAACCCAAAAGTCTTTTAAACATATGGAAGTGCTTTTATAAATTACCCACCCTTATGTCAGGTTATGAACATTTCTAGGCCAAAGTGATCTTTCACATTAAGATGGTATAGGATTAGTTTTGCCTACATGCAACACAAACCACAAATTAACAGTGGCTGTTCACATATTGTTTTATTCTTCCATGTAAAAAGTCTGGAGGATAGCAGGCCAGGACTGGTATGGAATTTCGACAGATTAGCAGAGACCTACTTCTTCCAGCTTTCTGCTCTGCCAGCTTTTGGGTAGGGCCCAAGACAGCTGCTAGAAACCTGTCATTAGGTCTGCATTCCATGTAGCAGAAAGGGGGGAAAAAAAAGAAAAAAAAAACAAAAACAAAAACAGAAAAGGAACCTTTCTCAGAGGTTGTATAAATTACTTTCACTTATTCATAAGGGAGACTAGAAAAATATAGTCTGAAACACCAAGGTCCCAGCTAAAATTTTGGGATTCTGTTACTGATGAAGACGGGAAGTCTAATACTGGAGGATAACATTTGCCTATGACAGTGGTCGGCAAACCGCGGCTCACGAGCCACATGCGGCTCTTTGGCCCCTTGAGTGTGGCTCTTCCACAAAATACCACGTGTGCGCACGCACATACAGTGCGATTGAAACTTCGTGGCCTGTGCGCAGAAGTCGGTTTTTGGCCTGGGCAAGTCTATTTTGAAGAAGTGGCGTTAGAACACTCAAGGGGCCAAAGAGCCGCATGTGGCTCGCGAGCCGTGGTTTGCCGACCACTGGCCTATGATATAGAAAGGACAGAGGTTGAGAGTGGGCTCTGGAGTCAGATGGCTTCTCTTTGCTTCTTGGATCCACTGCTTCTTAGGTTGTAACTTTGATCAAGAGTCTAAAACTTTCATGTCTTTATTCTGGGTGGCTTTGAGCATTTAATGAAATAATAATGCATACAAAGTGCTTAATGTGTCTGACACAGAATAAGCACTCAATAAACTTAAGCTCCACTAATGTGACTATCATCTGCTTTCTTTTACTTCTCATTTCAATATTTTTGTTTCATAAAATTTTCAAAGATATTGATTGCTTTGTTGAAGTAATCATTGCCAAGAATGATCAGAGCATAACTAAGGCAAATTTTTGGGTCAAACTTAAACCTTAAAACAAAATGGTGTCTAGTCATCCTCCCCCACCGCCAAAGATATGTTTTATTTTTTGTTAAAGCATAAACTATAAAGCATAAACTATAATGTGTCCTATACCATTGACTTGTGAACTTGGGGATCTAAGAAGAGGAGTACCGTATTTTCCGGCATATAAGACAACTTTTTAACCCAGGAAAATCTTCTATACACCCAGTCGTCTTATACGCCGGAAAATATGGTAGTTGAGCTGAGGGTATTGGAATGAGAACTTGGAAATTGGGCTAGGAGGCTGGTGATTCAGGAGGTTGTGGTCTTAGAACAGGGTGAGAGAAGCCAAGGATCTGTAGAGCCATGGAATAGACTAGGGAAATAGGACCAGAGACTGTAGTTAAAATTGCTTTGAGTTGGGGTGATTCCTAGTTATTGCAAAGCCTTATTATACTAACCCAAAGTGGACCAAAGGCATATGACTATAGCTATGATAGCAGTTGAAGTCTTCAAATTTCTAATCAGTGGTTTCTCTTTTTTTATAAACAAAATCTAATGGGATTGATGTGATCTGGGACTTCATTGAATGTGTTGGGGAACCTAGTTTTTAGGATCAGGAACAATAATGGGTTCTGGTGGTGATGGTGAGTTCTGGTTCTCTGCTGTGAACTTCTACATTTGTGATATTCTAGAGTTTTGTGTGAAAATATTCAATGATGATAGCAATGATAATGGCGATGATGAGGATTATATCTGAAGTCCTATTCAATTTATAAAGTGATTGCTAGAAATAATTCCTTACTTAAGGAAATAAAATATATTAACCTTGAGAAGGAAATAGAAAGCAGATATAATTAATATTTAGTTGAATGCAGAACTTTTAATTTCATAGAAAAAACTAATTTGATTTTTATTTTCCAACAACATAGAGTAAGAAATGGCCATTTTTACATCTTTATGATGAAATAGCTGCTATAAGATATCACTTACTTTTAAATGTCAATTGAGTCAACAATGATAATCAGAGTCTACTTCAACAAAAAAATATTTTAGTAACTGATTATTTTTACAATTAATACATTTTTCTTACATTTGGCTTTTATTTTTTTTCCAGATTTGGATCTCAGAAACACATGAACAAATGGCACGAGTTTTTTTAAACACAGAATTGGCTCAAATAAAAAGCAGAGCTTTATTGAATGAGGAAACAGTATGCTCTGGGATTACTGAAAGGTATTCTTACTATTTTTCTTTGCTTACGGAATAGGGCATGCAGGAAAGGATTATGTAAGGACTGAAGAGGTCTACACACTACAAGAACACTTAAAGCACAGAAGCACATTTCATGCCTCCATGCTGTCTGCCTATGCCATTCCTTCTGTTTGGAATTCCCTTTCCTCAGTTTGCCAATCAGCACTACTCATTCTGGGTCTAGCTAAAACGTAATGTTTACATGTTTTTTTTTCTGGTCAAGGATCTGATTAGTTTTGAACCCCAGCTCCACAGTTTACTTGTGAAAGTTATTTGGTGTCTGTAACCCTCAGTTTGTTCACTATAAAATGGGAATCATAAAAGTATCTACTTCATAGAGTTTTTCTGAAGTTTAGATGAAATAAAGTATGAAGTGTGCATAGAATTATTGCCTAAGTTACATTAAGAATTAGCTAAACTGTTATTAAATAGAATTAATTGCTTTTACCTCCTTGCCCTTTTGAGCATTTTTTTGTGTGTTTTATAAACCAGTTGGACTTACATTCTAATTATTTATATGTAGGTATGTTTCCCTGAGATAGACAGTCTTTTGAGGGTAGGAACTGTTTTTTAGTCATATCTGTAGTCCTGCAACCTGACAGAGTACCTTCTCATGGAAGTGTGTGATATAGACTTTCTCTTATATTGTAACTAGTGGCCCAGTGCACGAAATTCGTGCATGGTGGTAGGGGTTTCCCTCAGACCAGCCTGCACCCTCTCCAATCAGACATCCCTCTCGAAATCTGGGACTGCTGGCTCCTAACCGCTCACCTTCCTGCCTGCCTGATCGCCCCTAACTGCCTCTGCCTGCCTGCCTGATTGCCCCTAACCCCTCTGCCTGCCTGCCTGCCTGCCTGCCTGCCTGATCGCCTCTAATTGCCCTCCCCTGCCGGCCTGATCTCGCCCCTAACTGCTCTCCCCTGCTGGCCTGATCTTGCCCCCAACAGCCCTCCCCTGTTGGCCTGATCTCGCCCCCAACAGCCCTCCCCTGCTGGCCTAATCTAGCTCCCAACTTCCCTCCCCTGCCAGCTTGATTGCTCCTAACTGCATCTGCCTCAGCCCCCACCACCATGGCTTTGTCCAGAAGGAAGTCGGACATCCGGAAGATGGCCGGTCGACCCGGTCTAATTTGCATAGTACCCTTTTATTAGTATAGATTATTGGAAAATGCAGTCAAAGTAATGACGGAATACTGACATTTTCATTTACACATTGGGACATTTTATTTTGCAAAGTACATAAAGTTGTAAACATGAATATCCTTTAAAAATAATTATCATAAAAATTTAGCTCCAAGTTAATTTTCTATGGCTTTGATAGTTTATAAATGTCAGTCTGACATGCTTCTAAAATTGTTATTTTGTTTCCAGGGACACTGGATTGCCTATGACAGGCTTTGGAGCTCTCTTTACTAGACACCCACCAGATCGGCGCAAAATGTAAGTAGTCCTTAAACTGCTGCAGATTGCACAAAATGTTTCTTAGTGATTAAGGAGGTTTGTTTGCAGGGGTGAAGGTGTGAGGGGCGAACCAAAGTCAACAAAAGGCCCTTTATATGGCAGCTTTCAGACTTCTTTCCTTTAACAAAAGGTTATTTTTTATCAATGTGCATAATGTTAATAAATAATAGTCAACCCATCTTATTTATGGATTTCATATTTGCAAATTCTCTTACTAAAAAATTATTTATAACCCCCAAATCAATGCTTGGGGTGTTGTTGCAGTCATTAGTGAACATATATAGTGTGGTGAAAAATTTGAGCCACCTGATGCATACATTCCCAGTTTAAGTTGCACAGGTGAGGCTCTGCCTCTTGTTTCAGCTCTAGCACTGTATGCAAGTGTCCTTTTCAAGGTCTACAGAGTGACTGTTTTCTTTTTAATTGATGAATTTGCTGTTTGAAATGGTCCCAAGTACTGTATGGTGTTAAAGTGCTATCTGATATATCTAAGCACAAGAGGCTGTGATGTGGAAAAAATAAGTGTGCTAAATTAAGCTTCCTTCAGGCATGAGTTATAATGCTGTTGCCTGTAAGTCCAATGTTAATGAATCAACAATATATATTAAATAAGGTGTCTTTAAACCAGTTACATATTGGTTGGTTGATGAAAATATTATAAGCAGAGACTCCTAAGTATCTAACCCCATATTTCTCTAATGGTTCAGCATTTGCTAATTCAGTGTTTGTAGTGACTTTATAGAACATTACTGTGAATAATGAGAATTTACAATAGAGCAAGAGACTAGTAACTTTGCCAATAAAAGAAATAAAATTTATGTTGGGGGTGGCACGACTTGTTACTACAGAAAAGAGATTCCTTTCCACTCATCTGTTTAGAGAATACAAACTTTTATAATTTCTGTATGATATAGAGATAAATGATGTAGAAATACAGGTACTTCCAAGCATGACAAAATTCTAAGTATTGAATTGTGCATTATGAAGATATGAGTGTGTGTCATTGTCACCAGCAATTTAAATGTGCTTGCTTGCTTTGAAAACTGTCTGGCATTAGAACTAAGCTAATTTGCTGAGTCTGCCTGAGGTTGGGAGAGTTGGGGAGTCTCACCTCATTTCACAGTCACCTGTAGTAATTCTGGGCAGGTATTCTAACCCTGTGGGTTCTAACTCCGATTGCTCCAGCAAGGCTGGCTGGCCTGCATTCCTCACAGCATGCAGCACCTCTATGTGAGCTGGAAGGTCAACAAGGAGTATCCCCAGTATGATCCTTGAGGAGAATGGGCTTTGGGCTTCCATCAAGGCAATGGGCTAAAAGCATCCTGCTGGTTCCCTCCTCTACATTGAAGTCTGGGATTTCCAGCAAAGACATGGGAAGGCATAGTGAATCCAGAGGCAGACTTTAACAATTGTATCAAAACTCTGAGAAACTCACAAGAAAATAAAGGGCTAGAGCAGGAGAAGGCTAGGGGATGGGAGGAGCAGAAAGGGGAGAAGGCAAAAGATGAAGTCTCTAACTGGAGTCTTGGTCCAGTCCAGGGTGGGAGCCGTGATCTCACTGGGTCAGGCTTAGACTGGATCTGAAAGACTCTTAACTGTTGTGTTTGCAAACTTGGATCATATGCTCAAAGTTGGATTTTTGCATGGACTTTGACTGCTGTTTTTAGTCCACGGCAGAAATTGAGACAGCCAAGGTTCTACATAATAAAGAATTTGATGTCAAACAACCTCCCTCCCTAAAGCTCTGATATCAGCATTGAGATCTATAATGCCAGCCACAGATAGCCAGTGGGACCCTGGGTTGTCTTCCCCAATGCTAGTTAGAGAAAGCAGTCTCAGATACAGAAGAACTGGGCTGTGCATCTTAAGAAGAAAGAAATGGCGGGGAAAAGAAGTGTAGTTAAGCCAGCAAACTGCAGTAGAGGCACTCAACCCATATTTCCCTCACTCACAGTGAAGACACCAATTTAGCCTCTTATTTTAAAATATATTATTGTTGATTTCAGAGAGGAAGGGAAAGGTAGAGAGAGAGAGAAATATCAATGATGAGAGAGAATCATTGATTGGCTGCCTCCTGCATGCCCTACACCAGAGATCAAGCCCGCAACCCGGACATGTACCCCGACCAGCAATCGAGCCATGACCTCCTGGTTCATAGGTCGATGCTTAACCACTGAGCACACCGGCTGGGCTAGCCTCCCTTTTCAATGGACTACCTATGTAGCCATCAAAAGCAGAGGCAACTGATAGTTTTAGGAGTAACACAGATGAAGTCTCAATTGAAAAACTCATAACACATCTAAAGAACAAAAGCATCATGAAGAATGAGATACAGGCAACCGACACGAGAGGAAGCAGACCTGATGGAGCAAATGGCACAGGAATTTAAAACCAATGGAACAAAAAGTTAAAGCTTTATTATTTATGGAAATAAAGGAAACAGCATAAAATGTAGACAAAATAATAAAAATCAAGTTGACATTAATATCCCAACAGCAATACTGGATATAAGAGCATAACATTAAAGTATTGAAGGAAAATAATTTCGATCCCATAATTATTTAAATGTGAGGGTCAAATAAAAATGTGGGTATAAAAGGGCTGGTTGCAGACTTACTATCCTGCCATGAACAATTGCAGAAGGGGACAAATATATTAGGTGACTGTTGTCAAGTGTTGGACAACAACCAGTGAGGCTCTGTGCCTGACTCACCGAGAAGTTTTTCTGGCTGTGGTATAGACAGGTGAACCCAAGTGTAGAGCAGTGTTCTTGTTGAGCCTGGAGATGGGAATAGGAATTTAGAGTTTCTGATAGCACTGGAATTTGTAGGACAGGATATTGAAGAGAAGGAAACCTGCATGGGGTTCACCTCAGATGATTGATCAGAGCCTGGGCTCTGGATGCACTATCAAATTAGTACCCCTAGCTTTAAAAAATCAGCTAGAGCTGTCTTTGGTATACTCTGAAATTTCACAATGGTGCTCTCTCCTGTGTATTGTGTAGTGGGCTCTGGGCATACATTACCTGCCTTCAAATCCTGGGCCTTCCACTTAAAGATCTTGGGCACATTTTGTACATCAGTTTCTTTATCTGTAAAATGGGAGTAATAATTATAAAGGCACCCATTTTATAGGGTTATTGTGATGATTAAGTAAGTTAATTATGTAAAACAATTAGAAGGGTAACTGATGCACGTATGGTAAGTGCTGTGCAAGTCAGCTGGGCCAGATACTTGGTGAACCATTTCAGTCTAGAAACTCCTACCCATCAGTTCAGGACAATGTCCTTGATTTATTTCAGTGATGATTTATACCTTCCATTTTCTCTGTTCTCTCTTTTTGGAAAGTCTTTATTTGGATATTGGATTGCTTGCCCTGGTCCTTTAATTGTCTTATCTTTTCTATTTTATTTTTGTCTTTACTATCTACTTTGTTCTCTGTTTCTTCAACCCTACTATTGAGTTCAATTTTTGTTTTCTAAATCCTTCTGTTTTTATAGGATCCACTATTTGATTTTATGACTGCAATATCTTCTTTTACCTATCTGGAGATGTTACACTGATAGTTTGTTTTTCTTTATTTTTTTCTTCCACACATACAGTCTCTTATTTTGTCCAAGAATGCTCTCTTGTTTCTGTTTGTATTTTTTATTTGTAGTTATGTATCTTCCATGCTAGGGGTTTCCATCAAGTGCTCGGAAATTAATCCTTGGTATTCTCCTCATGATTAAGAGATGAGGCTTTTTGGACCTGTGAGTAAGACTTATTGACTTGGAATTTCACTGGAGGGGTCTAGGTGGGTCTTTTTCTTCTTCTTTTTTTTTTTTTTTTTGCAGAAGCCCTTGTGTCAGTATTTTAGTCTTTCTGTGTGGGTTGGTCAGATTCCCCAGAGAAATCTCTCACCCATCTGAAAAATGAAGGGCTGGGGCCGTGTTCCTGTAGCCAGCAGAGCAATTTGCTTGGACATCAATATTAATACTTCATTGTGTATGGTCACTGAACCGTGTTGTTGATCAAGGACTTTCTCTTTTACCCTTTCCAGTGAATACATTTCTAGCTTTCTGCTGGCAATAACCCAGCAGTGTGGAGTGCACTTGGGGCCTGGAGTTCTAACTGCTTCTCAAACAGCTCTCCCCCAGGCCTCCCTTGCTGCTTTAGGACTCAGCTTTCTGCTAAGTCAGAACCACTTGTCCATTTTCTTTTGAGCTTTCAAAATTTGTTTCTCTTATCTCTTTTTTTGTTTTCCCTGTTCTTGTGGATTTATTATTTTTAAAAGTATCTTTAATGTGGTTTTAGTAGATCTTTTTGAGGAAGCAAGATGCAAGGTATACATTCATTCTTTTTAAAAAATTTTTTCTTTATTGATTAAGGTATTACATATGTTTCCTTATCCCCTCATGATCCCCCTCCCCTCCCTGCTCATGCCTCACCCCCGTGGTGTCTGTGTCCATTGGTTATGCTTATATGCATGTATACAAGTCCTTTGGTTGATCTCTCCCCCTTACCCCCACCCTCCCCTACCTTTCCTCTGAGGTTTGACAGTCTGATCGATGCTTCTCTGTCTCTGGGTCTGTTTTTGTTCATCAGTTTATAGTGTTCACTATATTCCACAAATGAGTGAGATCATGTGATATTTATCTCTCTCTAACTGACTTATTTCGCTTAGCATAATGCTCTCCAAGTCCATCCATGCTGTTGCAAATGGTAGGAGTTCCGCTGAAACTGGTTTGGCTCAGTGGATAGAGCGTCGGTCTGCGGACTGAAAGGTCCCAGGTTCGATTCCGGTCAAGGGCATGCACATTGGTTGCAGGCACATCCCCGGTGGAGGGTGTGCAGGAGGCAGCTGGTCGATGTTTCTCTCTCATCGATGTTTCTAGCTCTCTATCCCTCTTCCTTCCTCTCTGTAAAAAATCAATAAAATATATTTTTAAAAAATGGTGGGAGTTCCTTCCTTTTTACAGCAGGGTAGTATTCCATTGTGTAGATGTACCACAGTTTTTTAATCCACTCATCTGCTGATGGGCACTTAGGCTGTTTCCAAATCTTAGCTATTGTAAATTGTGCTGCTATGAACATAGGGGTGCATATATCCTTTCTGATTGGTGTTTCTAGTTTCTTGGGATATATTCCTAGAAGTGGGATTACTGGGTCAAATGAGAGTTCCATTTTTAGTTTTTTGAGCAAACTCCATACTGTTCTCCACAGTGGCTGCACCAGTCTGCATTCCCACCAGCAGTGCACGAGGGTTCCTTTTTCTCCGCATCCTCACCAGCACTTGTCATTTGTTGATTTGTTGAGGATAGCCATTCTGACAGGTGTGAGATGGTACCTCATTGTCATTTTGATTTGTATCTCTGGGATGATTAGTGACTTTGAGCATGTTTTCATATGTACATTCATTCTTAACTCTGAAGTCATCAAGTCTCATCTGAAATGTCACCGCCTCCAGAGGAGCTTCCCTTCCTACTGCTACCCTCAGCCCCCATGGCAGGTCCCTTGTGGGTCTGTCTAGCACTGTGTGCTGCTTTTATCACAACGTTATCCACCTTGGTTGCAGTTGATTACATTCTTGTTTGTCCTTCATGCTCTAAAGTCAGTGCTCTGAAGGGCAAGACTGTCTCAGCTCTATCCCTAGTGCCTAACAGAGAGCCTGACCTATAACACAAGCACAGTAATTATTTCTTGGCTGAATAAATGATTTCTGATGATGAACATTAAATTGTAATGGGAAAGGGTGTGGTTAATTCCTATCTTATTTGGTTTAGGGCGTCAAGGCCTGTATAACCAAAAGTTGATCTCAGTTCTATGCTAGTAAATTCATTAGAAGACAAGGTCTTTTCAAAAATCATCTCTTATTGGTTTGAATTGCTAGAATTACTTGTTTGTTTTATTTGATTAATGAGAATTAACAAAGAAATAAAATATATGAGTACCTTCAACCGTTCTCTGCTAATTTCATATGCAATTCTTTCTTTCGGTTAATGTACATTAATTACAGGGCATTCCATACAATAGAATGCTGTGGTATTTTAGAATATGCTCTCTTGAATATTAAATATTCTTTTGCTTCTTGCCAACTGTACAGCTGTGGAAGTTAAATGTCAACTTTAAAAGGCAATGAATAAGAATGAGTTTGCTCAATGGACCAAAATAATGTGCTTCAACTTATAAAAGAAAAGCTGTAATCATAATGTAAATTTAAACCTCAGGTTACCTCTTAACAACAACAAAAAATCAGAAAACAGGTATAGCTTTGTTATTAAGGAGACATCAGTCAGATGCATTTATATTAATTTTTAATATAATATCTGTTATGCTGTGATGGCATTGGACAGTTTGTTTCTTTTCTCACAACTTAACCAAGAGCCTACCTACTTAGTTTAAAACCAATGTGAAGAAGATACACCACCTTTCCTCCTTAAACTGGCAGCAAACATCTCAGTGAAACATACTAAAAATCAGAATAACTAGGATGTTGGACACCACTGGACTTGTCACTCCTGACCTTAAATAGAGAAAAGGACTCTATGGATAAATTCCTTTCACATAAGTCACAGACAGAGAAAAAATTAAATTATAATATAGGAGTAGTCATATTGAGACTAAAAGTGGTATCAATGACTTAAATTTTAAAAATGAGATTTATATAGTTTGAGGCTAATTGAGCTCATCTAGAACCAGAACTATTGTTCCTCTTGAGAGTTGGTTGCATTTCCATCAATGAGTTTCCAAGGAATTGGCATTGGCCAGTGATGGAAGGGGTGACAGGCAAGGAGGCTCAATGGCCTCTTAGACATCAACAGTGCTCTCTCTCTCCATAATACATGGAGAGAGAGAGAGAGAGAGAACCATAGATCGGCAGCCTCCTGCACACCTCACACTGGGGATTGAACCTGCAACCCAGGCATAAGCCTGGACCAGGAATTGAACCTCGACCTCCTGTTTCACAGGTGAAGCTCAACTACTGAGCCACGCTGGCCGGGCCAACAGTGCTCTTATAGTCTCAAATTGGTACAGTTACATGTTAAGGGCTCTCCAGCGTACCTTGCTTTTACTACATGGATAGAGATATGAAAGGTGTAGAAAAGTAATGAGAGGCACATTTTCTTTAAGGCACATAGGAAAAGTGATGGGAATATGAATATAAGTAGGAAGCTAACTTACAAGTCATTTTTGCCCTCCTGTCTTGCTCTCAAAAATCCTCAAGGAACTTTCACTTAATTTGGAGGTACTCTTTATGAGACATGGAAAAATAACTCACTAATTATCAGAAGGCCCCTGGATATATGATTATCTAATATAAAATCATTTTACAATTTGTCCATAGAACAAGACTATTGTAGCCGATTCCTTCTAAGTAAGGTTTTCTGTGTATAATAACTGGACTACAGCTGTGACCATTAACAAACAACCAGAAACCAAAACAATGAATGGGACAACACACAATGACAACAAAAACCACATCAAGTAGATCCAAGTATAAATATAATTTTAAGAGCTTATTTCTCAGAAGTGCTTATTTAAATATGCATATATAACTGTGTGTGTTCCTGGGATAATGGTTTACACGAGAAGTTAGTTTTTTTACAGGGAAAATCCCGTTGTGGCATAGAGTATTTTCTGGGTGAGAAGTAGGTCCATGGAAGCCTGGGTCAGTTTGAGGGCAGCCCAGGAGTACTGACGACCTACTGGAGGATGGAAAGATATAAAAGGTAGACCTCTTAGAAGGTCAGCCCAAACCAATGTGTCTTGTTATTTTTACCCAATTTCATTGCCTCCTGATTGTAGTGACTAGTGTATGTTGACATTTTAGGACAAATGTGTCATTTCCAGAATTCATCCAAATACTTATTGTGATCCACGTGACTGGAGAAGAAAGATTAACAGTGTTTGGGATCATTGTGTAGCTTTTTGGACACGGTGTGGTTTTCCAGAAAGGGCATGTTATGGGAAAATAGGAGATGTGACTTCTACTTCTGGACCTGCACTAAACTTGCTATGTGACCTTGTGCTGGCTAATAACCCTCTCTGGGCTTCAGTGGTTTCCATCTGGAAAATGAGGGGATTGAACCAAATGATCTGTAAAATCCTTTCCTGCTCTAAACTTTTATGATTCTAAGGAGAAAGGCATCTGAAGTCACATAAGTGGACAAGTTAAATGAGGTCAAAAAGTAGTTCAGGCAGTTAAGTTTTCATTGTTGGCATAAAGCACTTATCCATATGTGTGTGGAGTGATTACTTCACACTAGTAGTAGCAAGCTTAGGCCACAGTTTAAAACCTTCAATTTATTTCTCTCACGGGTACATTTAGCATCTGTAAAACCTTTGGCACTCTTCAGAGGAACAGGACTGCATGTGAATAATAAGAGAGGTGTTTTTTTTTTCTTCTTCTTCTTTTCTCAAAGTAAAGCGCAAGGCATTTACTTTTTTCCTGTTCAGTCACTTGTGTGGTGGGTAAACTCTTGGTAAAATACCACCCAGGTGTTGAACATTTTTCCAGAAGAAAAAGTTTTAAAAATTGCCTGCCATGACAGTGATGAGGGTAACAACAAAGGAAATGTGAAGAGAGAGTGGTGTGGTAAAAAGACTGTAGAATGGGAGCGAGACAGACTGGAATTTAATTCTTGATTCCCCATCTTACTCATTGTAGGACCTTTTGTTTTTGTGTGTACAGCTTTCTCTTTTTGGATAGCATCCTCTCCCCCAATCAGTTAGATCATATAATGGATGGGCTGGTTTTTCTCCCCCACAAACCGAAGTGTTGGTTACATGACCCAGGCTGGGCCAATCAAAAAACACTCTAGGATAATAATTGGAGTTTAGGGCAAGATGCTCTCTCATGCTTCGGGTGGCAGATTACAGAGGGCATCTTGCTGCTGTGGGGAGCATCTGCCTATAAATGAAGCTAAGCAGAGGTGTGGAAAAAGAATTCTGAAGACATTCTTTTTGTATGTGCTGATATATTCCTTTTTTGTTTTTGTTTTTTTCTTAATTAAGTTTAAGTTGGGTTTCTGTAACTTAAAACTTAAAGACTAATACTAAAAATAGCATATGCCTACATGGTGCTTATTATGTGCCAGACACTATTCTAAGGGTTTTACATATGCTAACTCATTTACTCTGACAAAAACTCTGTGACTTGGTTCCATCATTATCTACTTTCTATGGAGGGAAAAATTAAAGGCACAGAGAAATCAAATAACATGTGCAAACTCACATAGCTAGTAAGTGATAATGAGCCAGGATTTGAACTGAGCATCTAATGCCAAATTTCATGGTCTTAGCCATTTTTTTTTATGCTGCTTTCTGAATGATAGACTAACCAGGAGAGCTTTGAACATCACTTTCCTCTGTAAACATGGAGATGATCATTGCTACATTTGGCATGCCAGGCCTTGAGTGCCAAGCTCATAAAGGAAGTACTGGGAAAAGGTTCTTTATCTCTTTTGAAATTTTGGAATCAATTTTTCAAACATACTGGGTTAATGGTTCCTAATATATACCTTGGTTTTGGCTTGACACTGTCCCTCAGGAATCTTGCCTGAGGTCATATCACCAACTGGGGCTCCCAGGAATAGGTGGCTTAGCTAGTGCTGAGTAACTGATTGCTTTTCTAGTTGGCCAAATGTGCTGAAATGACTTCAGAGTCAGCCTACCTGCTATTGCTCTTTGCATTACTCCTTCCTATAAGATGTCCTTCCTTAGCTGGTGTACATTGAAGCCAAATGACTAAGTGGAACACTTATCCTTTCATTAATATTTGGGGCTGTGACTTAGATCCTGACTTGAGTTGTGCGCCTTGGCACAGGAGTGTTTTAATGGTGGGTAACAATAACCTATTTCATTGCTATCCTTGTAGGGTAATTCAAGTAATTTGATAAGACAATTTTTGTGAAAGCACATGATATAGAACCTGTTAGACCTAAAGTTAGGGCATCATAATATGCTAACTCAGAATATTCTTACAAGCCTTTATTGTATCTAACTTCCTTAGACTAGCTAATCAAGTTGCACCCACCAAGTTGAAGGTCAGGTTTCTTTGTGTATTCAGGTGTGCTCACTAAGGCCCTCCACATGAAATATGAAGATAGGCGTATTTGATTTACATATTGTGGTTGCTAATCTCCTGAGGTGGCCTCCAACAATTCCTCCCACTCTGTACAAGCATGCCACAGCTCCTATCAAGGGGCAAAGGTTATCTGCCTGCCTTCTTAATCTGGGTTGATCTTGTGACTGGCTTTGATCAATAAATTGTGGCAGAAGTGATGTTCTGGGACATCTGAATGTAGACACACTTAAGGAGACTGGTAGATGCTACTTCCTGATTCTTGGACTGTAGCTGACATGCTGTGAGAAGCCGAAGACACATGAAGAGGGCATATGGAGAACCAAGACACTGTATTTGACAGCTCCAACTGAGCTCCCAGACAACAGGCAAAACCAGTTGCCAACCATGGGCTTGAGCTATCTTAGATAAGTCAACTACCTGGATGCCTGTAGCTGTGATGTCCCATAGAGCAGAAAAGCCACCCAGCTAAACCCAGTCATCCCACAGAATAATCAAAGATAATAAAATGATTGCTATTTTAAGCCACTAACTTTTAAACCACAGAAATAAATCATTGAAACAACCTTTATGCCTCTAACTACCATGATTATATGGCTACTTCTACCATTATTTGACCTATAAATAGGCTATTTATAATATTTATAATGACCTATTTGTCATTGTTAATCTATTAGGGATGCAAGCAGTTCAAACTTTTGGGACTAATGAGCTAACAAAACAAGTGAGTGGTAAATATTTTCAAAATGTCTTGGCTGTGGAATTTATATTTAATTTCTACACTCCTTTTATCCCATGTGTGTTAGAATTTCCCAGAGTGGATATAAGTTCCCCCTTTCCTCCTACCACACAGAGTCAGGTAGACCCCTTGGACCCCTGGCTAAATAAGTAATCTGACTATTAACATTAGTTAATATTGCTGGCACTTCTCTTTATGTGAAAATTTATGTGGTTGTCATAAAATACCATTATTTATAATTACTTTGGTGGTGGTGTGGAGGGAGAGAAGGGTTCAGATTTTAGATATATTGAAAGGGATAGACATTTACTTGATGACTGATTAATTATGAGGGTAAAGAAGACTCAATCTTGATTCCCAAGCTTCTGGCTTTGGCAATTGGGGGTCATTGGGGCTATTCTCGTTGAGGCAGTCAAGATGGGAGGAAGAGCATGTCAGAAAATGGGTTGATATTTGAGACTGGAACAGGAGAGAGGTCACTGACTCGACCAATTGCTAATTTAAGTATCCTAACTAGTTCCTCAGCCTCCCCTGCAATCCATTCTCCACTATGCAGCTTGAATAATCCAATTAAAATGCAAAGAGAACCATGTCCTTCCACTATTTGATTAGTATCCTTACAGTTATGTTTTTTTCTTCTAGTGTTATTGAGCACATGCTGTGTCTGAGTTAAGGCCTTTATGTGCCTTATTTCATTTACTTCTCATTCTCTGAGAATGGATGCTGCAACTATCCCCATTGAAAAGGGCTCAGAGAGGTAAAGTCACTTTCTAAAAGCACCAGAGCTGGGTTTCAAACTCCTGTCTTATCTGTCTGACTGCAGTGTCTGTGTCCTTAACCACTATAGGACATTGTTCTTCATGCTTAAATCTATGTAATACTCCATATCCTTCAAAGTACTTCCACATGCATTATCCATTATTCCTTTCCTCCATTTGGTAGGTATTTTCTTAATTGTATAGAGGAGGAAATCAAAGCGGAGAGAATTAAGGAATCCAAATTCCTCATTAATTAATTAATCCACCCATCTGTTCTATAAATATTTATGGAGAAGATACTAATGGGGAATTAAGATGCAGAGGGTTTAAGTGACTTGCTCAAGGCCCCATGACTGCTTAGTGTTAAACAAAGACTAGAATCTTTGGGTCCACAGTTTGTGTTCTTGATGGGAGGGGAGAGCTGCTTCCAAACTGCTAAGGTACTTAGCAAGGGCTTGGCTTGGATCAGGAGTAAAAGCAGATTCAGTTTGTCCTCCATTATATCTTCCTTCTCTATCTCCTGGACATTAGCTCCTTAGAAGTTGATTTCTAAAACATAGGCCTGGCATTCAGCAGCTGTGGAACACTGATCAGATTTGTCTTGTGTGGCTTCATTCAGCAGGTCAAAGGGGGAGGAAATAACAGGGATATTCATTTCAGCACAATATATTTTATTTTTAAATGATTAATGCTGTTAAGAATGAGACAGAATTTCCCAGAGTGGATGTAAGTTCCCCCTTTCCTCCTACCACACAGAGTCAGGTAGACCCCTTGGACCCTTGGCTAAATAAGTAATCTGACTAAATAATGGCCCTCATCTTAAATAATAAATGTAGCATTGGCTGCTGCCAGCGATGGGATTAATTCCAAGTTAATGCTCTGCTTCTTTGAGTCACATACTCAGATTCAAACCCGGAGGTGGGACCATCTTGTTTGCTGAGTAGAGGTCATATGCCCTTGTTTTGGCTGCTGGGAAGCTGGGAGAGGAATTACCTTCCTTTCCTCCAGACAAAACTGAAAGGAAGCAATTGAGCTTTAAAGTTCTTCCAGGTTTGAGAACTGCGATTCTGTGGGTTTTAGTGCATCGTCTCATCATAGATTTACACAAGTTAACACTGGTGTTAGGGCAGGTGTGGGTATTTTAACAAGTGCCATGGCTTTAATGATAACTTGAGTATCAGACTTCTCTTCCTCTATCATCTTACAAAAGCATCTCTAGTTGTTCTCTGCCTTACATCCATTAAAGGTTAATGGGGGCACATGTGGCAAATTGTGGGTAGCGCCAGGTGAAAGTAGTTGTCCAACTTCCAAGTGTCCTCACAGCATGGATTATCCTGGTGAGTTTATCAGAATCTTGTATTCAGTTTTACATTTCCTTCCCTTTTATCCATGCTTCAGAATTTGACTGACCCATGAAGATTGATGTGCTCCTGAAACTCACAAAGAAATCCAGAATTCTAATAGTTAATTTATAATGAGAAATAAAACATTCAAGCACACCAGTCATGTCAGCCTAATCAAAGCATTCTCTAGTGATTTAAATAAAAACATATAGGAAGCCAAACTATAATCAGAATGTTATTCAGAGTGTTTGGCCTCAGGGCAAGGGGCGTTAATTATATGATCACAATAATCAATGGCCCCAGACTCATTGCCTGGTTGTAATAGCCAGGATTCTTTCAGTTGTAGGTGACAGACACAATTAAAATTATCTTGGGCAAAAGAAGAGTTTGTTTAAAAATTACTGAATACCACTGGGAACTTCCATGGAAGAGTTGGTTTCCAAAGACTGCTGGAATCGGGACTAGAAAACCTCCAGGGTTCTCTTCCTATTGTCTTCATTCACTCCCTCTGCATGTAGGGATGTTACAGCCCAGGGTTCTCATCTCAGGAGAGTGACTGGCCCTTTTCCATTGGTATCTCTGAAGAAATCCCACTGGAGAGCCCTGGCTGCCTGTGGGCTGGAGGCTGATATTTAGACCTACACGCTATAGGTAGGGATGGAGTAGTAAGCAGCACCATGAGGCACAGGCTTGCTCCTGGTGGCTCCAGACAATGAATGAAAGTCATCGTTGGCTGCCATTTGTTGGTTTGGAGCACTGATGTTGATGTAATCCATCTCTGCTCCCAGAACCAGAGCAGTCTGTTTATGAGCCAGGACAGCTCTTCCCCAGGAAGATGCCTCCCTCATTTTTCTCACCTCTTGCTTTCCTGAGTTTCTCTGAAGGCCATTTCTCTTCTAATGGACTTGTTCTTTTCTTATATTCTCTATTCAGGTACTGCTTTAAGCTGATATCTAAGAGGAAAATTTATGTTGATTTTTAAATATTTTCATTCTTAAAAGACCATCTTATTTCAAATTTGATGAAACATATCACTTAAAGATTGTTGCTCTGTTATGCAGATTTAAAAGGGGGGAGGGTGCTAATCATAAAGAGTTTATAAGTAACTGACTGAAAGCCATTCAGTATTTAAATTGTTGGAGCATCATCTTGTACCGAAAAGTTGTGGGGTCAATTCCCAGTCCGGCCTGTCAGAGCACATACCTAGGCTTGGGGCTCATTCCCCAGGTGGGTCATGTACGAAAGGCAACCAATCAATGTCACTCTCTCTCCATTCCTCTTTCTCTAAAATTATTAAAACATATCCTTGGGTGAGGATTAAAAAAGAAATAACTGAATATTTTAATTTCCACTTCTATTTACTTTTTTCTCAATATAAATATATATCTCTTTATATCTAATTTTTATTGCTTTATTCATTCAATATTTTTCAGTGCCTATCTTGTATCAGGCTCTGTGCTGGGAGGTGATAATAAGATAGGGAGAAGGGCCTGAACATGGATGGAATGGGTTTCTGCCTACTTTAAGTGAGTAGAGAGATGCCCAGTACTGCCTTGCAAGGTTGGCCTGCTCAAAGCAAAACTGAGATATTTGACTGATAATCATATCATTTGAGTCATAACTTTGGAAAAGAAAAGATAGGCAAATAAGTTAATTGTCATCTATTAATACTTAAACATCTTAAGATTATGGAATATGTTCTTTATATTTCCATGTTAAGATTATTGAATATTTACATATAAATACTATTCAAACTCCCATTTATCTACTCATTACCTAATTATAAATGTAAGTTAACATCTTTACCGGATTTGCTTTATATTTTTTAGAGAAATTATTTATAATGACTTATATAGCCATCAATATATTCACTCTATTGTTGGACATTATCTTCCAGATTTTCACCATTACACATGAGGTTGCATTGACTATCCTTATACATGTCTCCTCGAGTAAATATGCAAGGATTTCTTTATACTTAGAAACAGAATTTCTGGGTATTAAGATATATGCACCTTCAATTTAGCAAGGTACTGCCATCAGTAGTGTATAAATGTACACATTCTTTCATATCTTTAAAAATATTTTTAATTTTTACCAATCTTATGGGTATGAAGTGGTACCTCATTGTTGTTTTACTTGGCATTTCACTAATCACTGAATTTATCTTAAAATATTTACTAGCCATCTGGTTTCTTTTACTGTGAATTGACTGTTTAAAGGCTTTGTCCATTTTTCTATGGGATTCCGTATTTAATTGACATGTAAGAATGTTTTATTCTGGGTACTAATCTTGTTTTGATTAATTTTATGACATCTTCTATTCTATAGCTTCTCTTCTAACTGTTCATGCTGTCTTTTGATTAATAGAAGTTTTAAATTATAATTTAATCAAAATCTATATATATGTCAGACTGTAAACATTTTAGAAATTACATATATATGTATATATACATATATACACATATGTAACATATATTGATTGAGTCATAAACAAGGGAGTTATTTTATGTCCTTCAATAAATTTTGTATTTTTCCATAAATATCTTATAAATCTTGTTACATGTATTTCTATAGGAATTTTAGAAATTTTATTGCAATTATAAATGGGATTTTTCCACTTAGTCATGTTTTCTAATTTCTTATTGCTGATATATGAGTATACTATTTTTGTGTATTAATCTTATATCCAACAACCATCCTGAAACTTGCCTAATGTTATGATTCAAAGATTCTCTTAGATTTTTAGATGTAGACAATTTTATTATCTGTGGACAATGAAAATGTTGTTTCTTCCATTTCAATTATTATACTTATGCTTCTTTTTCTTGTTTTACTGCCTTCGTTAGAATGTCTAGTGTATCGTTGAATAGAAAAGCTGATAGAGGACTTCTCTGACCAGGAATGTTTCTGGGGAGGAGTTTCATCAGCTCAGTTTTTATTCTTATTTACTGTTTTCTTCTCATAGTAATGTTGCCTTTTTTTTTTTTACATTTTAAGTATGTTTAATTTTCCTGGCCTAGCAGCAATCAGGTAAATTCTATGGAGGGGGGAAATGAGAAGTTTGGACCATTTCCTCAATATTTTAGTTCAAGAGTGCCCTCTTCTGTTAGAACAGTGAAGTGAACTTTATTTCATTAATGGCTTTTATTTTATTTTATTTTATTTTATTTTATTTTATATTTTATTTTTTGGAGGAGTGGTGGTTCTAGGACCCTTAATTTCTGGGCTTGATTTCCTATTTTTCTTTATTTTGCTAGTTGTCCCCACCCCCGCTTCCTTGGAATCATTGCATACCAAGGCTGCCCTTATGGTCTTGCATACTTTCCAAGCCTCCTTCTTGAAAGCCAATGTTCAAATCCTCTAGTCTCAGACTTGGTCTCAGTTTTTTTCCCATCAGAGAAGGATGCTGTATTTCTGGGTCCATGTTCTCTGTGTTCCATCCCCACTGGGGAGTTGCCACTCTCTCCTCTCTTCCATGCAATCCCTGCCCGATTTTGCTCCAGCTTGGGCTCGGATCTAATTCTACCAATTCTGGATTGTTCTCCTCACTACATGTAAACTGAAGTTTGTAGTCTTTTCTGGCCTCTGTTATGCTGCATGCATGGAAAATTGTGTGATTTTATTTGCTTTGCTGGTGATATGTATAGTTTTGGAGGATGTCTGTAGGAATTTGGATTTAAGGAACTGAAGGATCTAGGAATGTTTTACATCCTCCTCTATGCCTGTGGAATTGTCATTTTATCTTTGTGATTCTGTCATTTTTTGCTTTAAATATTTAATGTGTTGTTGAGTATGTCATATATTCTTGGTGACTTATTCCTTTAATCAGTAGGTAATAATTAGTGAATCTTTATAATTAATAGTTTTTGGTTAATATTTGTATGATATATCTTTTTATTTTCTTTTGCTTTCAAACTTCATTTGAAAATAATTCTAGGTATAAAAGCATAGAATCAGACTGCATAACACAATTTGGTGTTCAATTTAAGTCTGAGAAAATACTATCCCTGATGGGTTTAACCCCTTTACTTTCATTGTGATTGCAAAGATATTTAATTTTATTATTTTAATTTGTCTGTTAAGCAGAAATTGACTTTCCTTTCTGTTATTCACATTTATTGTTTTGTATTAGGTTGGTCTCTTTTGGAAAAAAAAAAAGTCCTATTTGCTGGTTTGAAAGTTACACTTCTAATTTTTGTTCTCTTAGTTTCCAGTACTCAAACTTTAATGTGCATCAATATCACCTAGAGGCCTGTTAAAGCACAGATTGCTGGGCCCACCCTCAGACTTTCTAATTCAGTAGATCTCAAGCGGGACTGAAGTACAGTCACACACTGCTTCACAATAAAGACACACTCTGAGAAATGCATCATTAGGCGATTTCATTGTTGTGCAAAGATGGTGGAGTGTACTTACTTAAACCTAGATGGTGTGGCCCACTACACACCTAGGTTAGATGGTATAGCCTATTATTCCTCCTGGGCTACAAACCTAGAATGCAAGCCTGTTCCTGTACAAAATGACATGAGATTAAATCAAGCACAAAAGAAAATGATGCAGTCACGAGGTGTATGAGTCTGCCGACCAAGTTAACACGGCATATTGCTTTACAGAAAACTTTTTATTCTAGCAGAAAGAATACACTTGAAAATAGCGATAAAAAGTATAGCATAGTAAATACACAAACAAGTAACATGGTCATTTATTATCATTCTCAAATATTATGTACTATACATAATTGTATGTGCTATATATACTTCTATACACCAGCAGTTCAGTAGGTTTGTTCACACCAGCATCACCACACACACGAGTAATGTGTTGCACTACAATGTTATGATGACTACAACACCACAAGGCAATAGGAGTTTTTCAGCTCCATTTTAATGTTATGGAACCTCTGTTATATATTTGGTCCATCATTGACTGAAATGCCATTATGCGGCACATGACATTATTTGGATTTTTTAACAAGCTACTACTCTGGAAACCACTTCTTGTCAGGAATTGGTGATTATCACCAGATAAAATTGGTGCTATATCCATTAACTGTTCTGAGTTAGACTTTCTTGTTGTTTTGGAATTCTTATTTATTTATTTACTAGAGGCCTGATGCACGAAATTTGTGCAAGAGTGGGCCTTCCTTCCCCCAGATGCCGGCACCGGCTTCCCTCTGGCACCTGGGACCCAGGCTTCCCTTTGCAGCCCCAGCTTCATCTGGAAGGTCGTCCGGAAGGACATCTGGTCTAATTAGCATATTATGCTTTTATTATTATAGATTCCTCACCTGAGGATGTTTTTCCACTGTTTTTTAGAGAGAGAGGAAGGGAGGGGGAGAGACAGAGAAAGAGAAACATTGATGTGAGAGAAACACATTGATTGATTGCCTCCTGCAAGTGCCCTGACCAGGGTTAGTGATCCAGCCTGCATTTGAAGTACATGCCTTTGACTGAAATCGAACCTGGGACACTTCCATTTGCGGGCTGATGCTCTATCCACTGAGCCAACCCAGCCAAGTCTGGAATTCTTTATTTGTTGAACTATCTAACTTTCCCACCAGCTCAGCCATGCATTGAAATGTTTCAATTTCCCTGTATCCACTATTTTTAGATGTGCAATTACCAGTGGAGTTTCTTTGACCATCTCATTTCATAATATTATCAGAAAAGAAAATTAGGGCTTTAATTTCTCATTGGAAAATAATTTCCCCCCAACCCGCACCCTCAGTTTCAAACAGAAAGAAACTTTCTGGCAAGTTTCCCTGGACTGGTTACTGTAGTTTTTTGGTCTCTATTATATGGAGGTACCGCCTTTACAGACTCCTGGCTGTGAATAAGAGTTTAGCAATTTGCCTTCTGTGAAACCCCCAAGACCATGTCTTCTGCTCTTTCACATGCAGTTCAAACTCCAGCCCTTTCCTTGGGACATCAGCTTATGGCTTCCCATTCTAATGAGTATGTTCTTTATTTCCAACATTTCAAGTTTTCCCTTTTGAGCCTGGCTGTACTTATACACTTGGGGAGGGGGGGTGTATTTCATCTGCATTTCTGTGTGTTTAATGGGGGGAAGTTGGAGAAGCTATGTTATCTCAGTCCTCGTGGTTGTCTTCTATTATCTTTTCAGTTGTCTTCTAGCAGAGAACATAGGGCATAGGATCAAAAAGGGTTGAGGGGCAGAAAATGGGTGGTAAAGAGAGTCCCAAAGTCCAGAATGCACCCGATCTCAGGTAATAATTTAAAATCCTTGGGATCGGTAGCATATCATTAGCACAGGAGAGTAGTGAGTGGATGGTGCTGAATTGGAAGTAATGGAGGAAGGGCCTCCTGCTGGTGGTAGGTAACACTATAAACAAGGCTGAGACAGTTGTGGGTTTTAAAAATTTTATTGGGGCCAATCCTTCTTGAAATGGTTTTATTTTATGTAAAGTATACACCACTAAAACATCTAAATGTGTTTGTTTTTGAAGTATTTCTTTTCTCAGATATTGACTTATCCCTCTTAGGTCTGCATTGACGACATATGCTGAAAACTACCCTCCACCATATGATTATCAGCCACTTGTGAGTATAAGAGGGCTGTGAAGCCACATGCTAATACTTGTTTATATACATAAAATGGTTCTGTACATCGAGTGCAAATAGTCAAGCTTGGGAAGAGAGGACAATTGCTGAGATTTGTGATGTTTTATATTTATTTAAAGATATTTTCTGAGGGAGTCAACAGAATGTTTTATTGTTATGATTTATTTTTAGATGTTTATAGATTTCAGGGAGAAAATATTGTAGTGTCCAAAATATATTAGTTACTTTCTTCCTCATCTTGTTTTATTGTCCCTGTCCTTGAATTTAATTTATCTGGAATAAGAACCTGCCTTTCTATTCATTTGTATTGCATCGACACATAAAAGTAAATGGCTTAATTTAGCTCTGGGAAATGTGTATGTTGATAATATATGTCCAGTTTATAACTTTAATATACTTGTACTTAAAAATTATACAACAGAAACAGAACAAGGCTGCATCTTATTAGGCTTGTCTGGAAGACTTAACCAGTGTAATAGATAAGGTATTTGATTATTGAAAAAGAGGAGAAAAATTTTATCTTTATTTTAAGATGGTATGATTATCTTCTTAGGAAAACCAAGATACTAGGGAATTAAAATAAATAAGAATGAATAATAAATATTATTCATTATTAATTAAAATAATTATTAAATAAAATAAATAATAAATTAAAATAAATAAGACCATTTAGTAGGTGAGTAAATACAAAATAAGCACATGAAAAACAGTATCTTTCCTTCACATCAGCACTAACTGGTTAGTAAACTCTAAAAGAGAAAGCATACACATTACTATAGCAACACAAATTTATAATACTTTCATCAGGAAACGTTTAGATTAGCAAAGATCAATAAAGATGTGGTAGATTGTCTCTAAAGATGGCTGGCCTTCTGTTTGCGCTGGCCACTTTCCCAGCAAGAGGTGAATGTCTCTTTGCCTTTTGAATCTGGACTATCGGGCTTTTGATTTGATCAATAGAACCTGGCGAAAGTGACTCTGTGCCAGATGTAGGCCTAGCTTCTAAAAAGACTGCTTCCAGGTCTCTTGGAGCCCTGAGCTACCTCATGAGAAATCCAGGCTCCTGGGCTAGAGGGCGAGGCCATGAGGAGAAACACTACTGAGCTTGACTTAGGAATGAAGAAGCCATCTTAAACATTCAGCCGACCTGAGCCTGGACTCCCACTCCAGCTGCCATCCGACTGCAACCCATGAGAGATTCCAGCCATTAATTTTTAAAAATATACACTCAGAGATAAACAGAAATCTTAAATAAAAGGGAATAACTACCATTTTAGAGGACTGGAAAACTAAATTAATTAAAATTAAATTTATACATTTAATACACAGTGGGGTGAAGATGGGGTGAGATTTTTTTTTTAATCCTCACCTAAGGATATTTTTTTAATGGATTTTAGAGAAAGAGGGAGGGGGAGAGGAACTGATTGATAAACTGCCTCGAGTATGCACCCCAACCAGGGATCAAACCCGCAACCTGGATATGTGCCCTGACTGGGAATCAAACCCACAATCTTTTTGGTATATGGGATGATGCTCTGACCAACTGAGCCACCCTGCCAGGACAAGATGGGTTATTTTATCTGTTGCCAGGCAAATTGTAAATTATTTTAATCTTTCTGGAAAGGAATTTGGCAGTATGTATCAAGATACTATTTGATCTAATAATTTTCCTTCTAAGAAATTTCCCCAAAGGAAAATAATTTAAAATGCAGAGATACTAATCACTGGATTACTTATAATGACTAAACTTGGAAAATACATAATGTTTTAGTATTAGAAATAGTACTAATTGAATATGCTATAATCATATGATCAGGTTATTATAGCCTTTATAACATGCATAGATAGCTCTTAGTGTCTTGATAAGTATTCATTTAAGGTTAAGAAAAACATTAAGATGCAAAATGGAACATATATTTTATCTAAACTATGTAAAACATAGAGGAAAACATGAAGAAACTGTCAAAATGCTACTAAAGTTGGTCATTTTCTTCATCTGTACACTTTTTATCCTGATTTTTATAATCAGAAAACACACAAGGAAACAAATATGTCACTTAAAAATGCAATTCAGGAGAAACTAAGATGGCGGTATAGGTAAACACCTGAACTTGCTGCCTCGCACAACCACTTCAAAATTACAACTAAAAGACAAAAGGGACATCATCTAGAACCACAGGAAGGCTGGCTGAGTGGAAATTCTACAACTAGAAGGAAAGAGAAAAGCACACTGAGACTCAGAGGAGGTGTGGGAGTAAAGTGCAGAAGTACAGAGGCGTGCGCTCGTGGAAAGGGCTGGTAACTGAGGACGCGGTTGTCTTTTTTCAATCAGGAGGGAGACACAAGCTCCTGACTGCTCTGAACTCCAGTTCTGGGCGAAACTCTGGGGACCCAGACTCATACGGGGAGAAACTGGACTATCTGGCAGCGGGCGGAACTCGAGGGCGGCTTTCTCTCAGAGGTGCTTGCAGTGATTACCGAGGGACACTGAGACCCAGGGGCCTCTTAGGGCAGGGCTGAAGATCAGCCATAGCTGTTTGCTTTGCCCTGTTGATTCCCTGAGACCCCGCCCCACCCAAGTTGTGCGCAGAGGCTTTTGCATATGAATGGCCTGGCCCTTTGCAATCTAAAATTACCTAACAAACTGCAGCTGGGTCAGAGAGCCCAGAACTTCCAAAATAAGGCCCAAGGCTCCACAGCAGCCTGCATTGCTTCACAGCTGGGTCTCATCTGGGCACCTCCAAACCCCAAACAAAGAGGAGGAATCTGCAGATCTCTCTGTAGCTCCTGCTGGGTGGCCTCAGGCAGAGCTAAATTTGCACCTCCTTGGAGATCCAAGAGCCAGTGTACCCAGAGGTCAGAGTGGGACCATCCACATTACAACTCCTCAGATCCATGAGGGACACACTCAGGGGGCAGACTCAGTGAGGACCAAAGCCCTACTGAAGCAAGTCTTGCCCCATAAGGGTGTCTCCAGCACAGAAGTTCTCCCATCGTAGACACAGCTGATCCTCACAGCCAATTGGCCTGGAGGTCAATTCCTCCCAGTGATACCAACAACAAACAAGGATTAACTACAACAAGACTGTGCACACAGCCCACAAAGGGGTGCACCAAGAGTGTCCACCTCAGTTAATAGGGGAGGCTAAGCCACTGGGCCCTATAGGACACCTAGCACACAAAACCACCTAGCACACAAAATCAACACAGGAAGCAGCCAAATTGCGGAGACAAAGAAACATGTCACAAATGACAGAAATGGAGGAAAGCAAACTACTGGATCTAGAGTTCAAAACCATGGTTATAAGGTTTTTCAAGAATCTTCTAGAAAAGGCCAATAAATTTAGTGAGACCCTTGAGGATATGAAAAAGGACCAACTAGAAATTAAGTATACACTGACTGAAATAAAGAATAATATACAGAGATCCAACAGCAGACTAGAGGGCCACAAGAATCAAGTCAAAGATTTGAAATACAAAGAAGCAAAAAACACCCAACCAAAAGCAAAAAGAATCCAAAAATATGAAGATAGTGTAAGGAGCCTCTGGGACAACTTCAAGTGTACCAACATCCGAATTATGGGAGTGCCAGAAGAAGAGAGAGAGCAAGATATTGAAAACCTATTTGAAGAAATAATGACAGAAAACTTCCCCTACCTGGTGAAAGAAATAGACTTACAAGTCCAGGAAGTGCACAGAACCCTAAACAAAAGGAATCCAAAGAGGACCACACCAAGACACATCATAATTAAAATGCCAAGAGAAAAAGACAAAGAGAGAATATTAAAAGCAGCAAGAGAAAAACAGTTAGTTACCTACAAGGGAGTACCCATATGAATGTCAGCTGATTTTTCAACAGAAACTATGCAGGTCAGAAAGGAGTGGCAAGAAATATTCAAAGTGATGAATAGCAAGAACCTACAACCAAGATTATTCTACCCAGCAAAGCTATCATTCAAAATTGAAGGTCAGATAAAGAGCTTCACAGATAAGAAAAAGCTAAAGGAGTTCATCACTGTCAAACCAGTATTATATGAAATGCTGAAAAGTATTCTGTAAGAAGAGGAAGAAGGAGAAAAGGGTAAAGATAAAAATTATGAACAATAAATACATATCTATCAATAAGTGAATCTAAAAATCAAGTGAATTAAAAATCTGATGAACAGAATGAATATAATAGAATCAGGGGCATAGAAAGGGAGTGGACTGACAATTCTCGGGGGGAAAAGGGTGTGGGGGGTGTGGGAAGAGACTGGACTAAAATCGTACACCTATGGATGAGGACAGTGGAGGGGGGCGGTAAGGGCATGGGGTGGGGTGGGAACTGGGTGGAGGAGAGCTATTGGGGGGGAAAAAGAGGAACAATTGTAATAATCTGAACAATAAAGATTTGTTAAAAAATAAAAAATAAAAATGCAATTCAGGCCTGTTTCCTTATATACATGGAATTTGGTTTCATCTCTAAACAAAATGAAGTTGAAGACATAATTACAAACTCACAAAGCTTAACAGATGAATTTTCCATAGGCAGAAATATAGGAGTGTATTCTCTGAGTGCATACATCTTTAGCCATTGTGCTACATACTTATGTTTTTAATTTTTTCAGCATTATTTTTAATATTTCTTCATTGCTTATTTCCACATTAATAGCACAACATGCCATGGCAGTTGTTTGGCTTTAGTTAGAGTTTTGTTCTTTCACTTCCAAGCCAAAGTAATTGATTTTGAGACATGTTTTTAGCACTGCTTTTTAGCACCCCTATTTAATGAATGTTTGCATTACATTCTTATAGGATACAAAAATATTTTAAATTATAAGTGGATGGCTAAATAACAGCATAATAGTGACTGAGGTTATCTTGCATATAAACAAGTATCTATATATATAAAAGCCTAAGTGATTGGCTATCTGAATGGCTGGTAGCTATGACACACACTGACCACCAGAGGGTAGACGCTTAACACAGGAGTGGAAACCACAGGCATGGAAACATGGAACAGACTGATGAATCTCAGAGGGAAGGAGGGAGGGGGGAGGGCGGGAAGAGATTAACCAAAGATCTTATATACATACTAGAGGCCTGTTGTACGGATTCGTGCACCAGTGCGGTCCCTCAGCCTGGCCTCTCTGACATCCTTCGAGGAGTCCTGGATTGTGAGAGGGTACAGACCAAGCCAAGGGACTCCACCAGTGCATGAATTCGTGCACCGGGCCTCTAGTATACTTCATAAAATACTAACTTTTTTTACATGCTAGGTAATTTTTTACATGCTAGGAATTTTACCATATGGCCTTAGCATAAATAGTTCACCACTCACTCAGGCTACCACTTTTGCAATTATACAATCTTAAAATATCTGGATTCATACTACTTCAAACTTTGTGCATGAATTGAGACTTTTATCAATTTTTATATGATGGGCTCTTACATTTGCTTAAATGCATATTTGCATGAAGTGGGACAGCATTGTGGGAAGCTTAAAGAAAATGCAACTTATCATACCATAGCTCTAGACATAAGTAAGGAAATACAGAGTATGAGAAAGTTATGGAATTATTTCCAAGGAGAGAAACGAATGAGAATTGCCAGCTACATCTTCAGAACTCCACTTTTTGCACTGGGTACTTATTATGGCTCACCCAATTTCAATGAAAGATATTGTCTTTTAAAAGCTTCCCCATCCTTTTCCCAAAGAACCAAAAGAGAGGAAAAGATTCAGAGAAGGTAGGTTGGAGGACTGGTCCATGGCTGGCTGTGAGCCTTTAGGACAGGGGACAAGTCTTTGGCTCCACCCTTCCTTCCTGCTGTCTGGTAGTTTGATTTCCAACACCCATATTTAGAAGCTAGCCCACCCTGTTATTGTTAATATTAGAGGCCCGGTGCACAAAATCCGTGCACGGGGAGGGGGGGGCGTGGTCCCTCAGCCCAGCCTGCACCCTCTCCAATCTGGGACCCCAGGCAGGCAAGCAGTTGGGAGCCAGCAGTCCTGGATTGTGAGAGGGATGTCCCAGATTGGAGAGGGTGCAGGCTAGGCTGAGGGACAACACACCCCCATTCATGAATTTTGTGTACTGGGCCTCTAGTATCAAATAAAAAAGTTTGATTAATGTTTCTTAAATATGTAACAAAAATATATATAATTAGTTATATATTTAATATTGCTGTATTTGCCAATTACTCTTATGTTTGTAATTAAATCATAAGGAGAAAAAAATGCCCAATAGAAATGACATCATTTTATAAGTAGTGAAGGAGATGAATGAAGGGATCTGTCTGAGATGCCTATGCCCTGTGATCCCAGGGTTGATAAAGTAGATTTAGCTCTAAGGGAATTTTCTTTTCCTCCCACATCCCTCTGCATGTGTGCTTAGAAGACAACCTTATTAGGGGAAGACAGGTCTTTAGTCAAATGCATATAAGTGCTAAAGAATTTTATACATGATGTATACTGAAAATAATGAAACGAAATATCACTGCAGTCTACTATTATGTCTACTTTCATTCCATCCAATGTGACATTCACATTAATAAGTTTGCTGCCTAAAATGTCTTTCAAGAGTAACTGGAGAACCCTAAATGAGCACACTTATAGGCTTGCTAGGGTAGAATGGTCTTTGTTGCATAAATGCCAGGTGGCTAATAGCTGTTTGTAATGGTGGACACAAGGTTAGTTCACAGTGACTGATTTGGCCAGGAAACATAACCCATTATGCATTTTTATGGATGATCTGGATGGAGGAATTGAGCTATGCTTTTAAAGTATCTTATAATAGTAAATTAGAGTTACTGATATTCAGAAGGCAGGTCTAAAATGGAAAATGACCTTGAAAATAAAACTATCAAAAATAAAAGGCCCTAAAGAAAAAGCATGAAATCAAATAAGAATAACCAGAGAACAGTCCCTTGGAAGATTGGGAAAAACTGGGTGAGTACTGGGTATCTTTTGACTAAAAAATAGCAATATAATTTTATTCTGGAAAAAAAGAAGGTTTGGGAAATAATGGTGCCTTGTGTAAGAATATAACACTCAAGGAGTGATGGGGATGGGGTGAGGAGGGATTGGGTATCTAACAGTACAATAGATACCTATAACTTAAAGATACATGGATACATTTTACTGATATAAATGGTATAACCATATTCTATTTGTCCTTCATAATGAAGGAAAGTCAATTGGGGGCACTATTGACCAAGAGGACCCTCCTGTAACATCCTAACCCGCCTTTCTATGATATGTTAAAAAGAAGAAAAGGAAGAAGAACATGTTCTTAATTTTAAGACAGAATTTTTTCTATAGTGATTCTCTTGTTGCACCTTAGTGGTTTCTGATTCTGCAGGGTCTGTTGCCCTCAGTGCTCAGTGTTCCTTTATCTGATGCTCTTTATTTTTCCATCTTTTATCAGAACATTTCATTCAACTTACTTTCTTTTTTAAAATATATTTTTATTGATTTAAGAGAGGAAGGGAAAGGGAGAGAGAGATAGAAACATCAGTGATGAGAGAGAATCATCTGCTTCCTGCACACCCCCTACTGGGGATCGAGCCCACAACCCAGGCATGTGCCCTGACCAGGAATCAAACCAGTGACCTCCTGGTTCATGGATCAATGCTCAACCACTGAACCATGCAGGACAGGCCATTCAACGGTCTAGACCCTCCCTAAAACAGTACCCTTAGAGATGATGAGAGATTGATCCTTACTGTTGGTTATTTTTTATCAGGTCTTGCTCTCTATGAAGTTTCTTTAGAAGTGAGCATTTTTGGGCTACTACTGCATTCTTCAACCTCCCTCTCCCTTCAGAATCTATGACATTGCAACACACTCCATATCTCTCCTTCTGTGTCCCCAAGATTTGGATACCAGCACCCTGCTTCTCTCATTTTCTACAATCTCAGAGAATTCATCTACTCCATGGCTCCCTGACCATCACTTTTTTGGGGAAACATATTTTTATCTAATTTCAAATTTACAGGAAAGTTGCAAAAATAGCACAGGGAGCTCCCATATAATCTTGACTCAGAGTCACCAATTGTTTACCATTAGGCTGGAGACATTGTGGTACTTTATCTCTAAATAATTCATGCTTTTCCTAAGAACAGGATTTTATAGCCATGGTAAAGTGTTCAACCTCAGGAAAGTTGATGCAGTATAATTATGTCATCCACAGTCTGTATTCAAATATAATTCATGATCCCGATAATGTTCTTTATAGCTATTTTTCCCAGTCAATGATCACTGCTGTGCATAGGGCACAGACCTCCCTCCAGGCCATCTGTTCCACAGCACTGCCTTCCAAATAAAGATTTTGTGCTGATGTCATCTCTAATTAAAAATGTCTAAAATCTGACTCATCTCCTCCTCCTGAAACAAGTTCTCCCCATCTCCATGTCTGTCTTATTCTTTTTAATAGTGTTACCTCTCCCATAGGTTTGAGGCTATGGAACATCTCTGATTCTTTACACACTTAGCCAGGGAAGTCCTCTACCTTTTTCCTCTGAAATGTCTCCTCCAGTTTGGCTCTGCCCAGCTCAGATACCTGTTCCCAGTTACCCTCATCTCCCTGAAGGGCTCAGGAAAGCTTGCAGTGGTGGTTCTATCATAAATGAACTTTGTCAGAACTCAGGGTCTCTGAAGCACGAGAATAATGGACCAGCCAACAACATGTGGTACTTCAAAAATCTGTTTCTGTACACAATTTCTAAACACTTCTTCGCACTCCCACTAAATTGACGTTGAGTAAACATTTCATTATTAGGTTAGGGTGTTGAAAATACAGCAACTGTCTGCAACTCACATATGCATAGGAAAGAAATGTGCCTGATCACTGGCCTTCTTCCCAAGCCCACCACCAGAGGGAAAACACACACTCTTCAATCCATTTAAAGAGTAGCCTGATTCCATAATATAAAAAGTTCCTATAAGAAGTGTTTAATCTCCCTTGAAAAACTCTTAGAGATCCTTTCCCATCCCCTCTTTGTAGTAAAGGACTAACATAGCAGAACTGAGACTGCTACCTGTTAAAAAAAACCTGCTTATAAGGTTGGCCTTTGGTTGGCATCTAGAAACTTGACTTTGCAGATAAGATTCCCTAATAAAAATGGTTCACTGTGCCTAAACTGTGCCAACAAATGGTTTATGCTGAACACCTGCTTTCCTTCTGCAAGACTGGGATTTCGGTATGTTCAAGGCAGAGGGTGCCTATGTGACCAGCCTCTCACAAAAATTTGGTCCACTACGTTTCTAATGAGCTTCCCCAGTAGAGAGCATTTCACAAACTCATTGCTGGGGTAATTAGGTGCATCCTGTGTGACTCACTGAGAAAGGACTCTTGGAAGTTTGCACCTGGTTTCCTCTGGACTTCAGTTTGCATGCCTTTTCCCTTTGCTCATTTTGCTTTGTATCCATTTGCTGAATAAATCATAGCCCCTAGTACCACTATATGTTGAGTCTTGTGAGTCCTCCTAGCAAGTCATTGAATCTAAGGGTAGCCTTGGGAACCTTAACACTCCCTATTTTTCTCCCTGTGGCAGATTGTTATTGTCCCAAAATGGCTGCAACATACCTGCCACCTCACATGCTCTTGTAGTGTGATTTTAATGGAGAGGCAGAATCTGTATTACCTCCCCTGCAATTGGGTGAACTGGGACTATGGTGGGAGTGATGCTTGTGACGTCTGAGGTCAGGTGATAAAAGCTCCTGGTTCTCTTTGTGCCACCCTCACTCTCAGACCCAGTTATCATGCCATGAAGAAGCCTAAGCATGTACGTGAGGGAACCTGTGAGGTTGTTCCAAGTCAACGGCCCTAGCTGGGGTCCCAGCAGACAGCCAACATCAACTACCAATTGGAATGAGAGAGGTTTCCAGCCCCGGCCCTAAGTTACCTCCCCCCACCCCCATTCAGGACTTCCTAGCTGAGACCCCAGACACTGTGGAGCAGAGATGCTGTCTTTGATGTACCTTTTCCAAATTCCTGACCCAAAGAATCTGAAAATGGCCATTGTTTCTCATGCTACGTGTAGGTTGGCCTGTTACACAGCAATAATAACTGCAATTCTCCCAAGGGTGGTGTCCAGGTATATGGAGAGAGGGATACCATTTAGTATCCTGATGCCAGGGGGGAAGAATAGGGTATTTTTGAGTGGCATTTTTTGTGCCTGTTCTGGTCTCTGTGATGATATGCCTAGTCCACCTGGTTGCTCTTTTCTTTGCTGGCATTAGTGGCTCTGGTCTGTGGGCTTTGTTAACTGTCATTCTTTTCTATTTCTCTTGCTTTCTCTCTGGACTTTGTTGTAACCCTCATGGCATGTTTGGGATTATTCAGCGTTATTTCCACTCCCACAGATACTGTTGGTCCCACAGAAACCTTCTCTGATTCCTAATCATTCCCAGATCTAATTCTGAAACTGAGAGCTGAACCCCCTCTGCAGACTTGCAGTTATTCAGGGTCTTGTTTATGCCACAAGATACCAAAAGTGGCTCAGGATTGATGACTCTCGGAGCCTCCGTCTGCCTGACCATGCTGCTCTACCAGCTTGGGTATATGCCCCAGGCAAATGAAAGGGCAGCCTGAGATGTGTTTTGTTTCAAGAGTTCTCATAAGAGGTGGGAGCCAGGAGAAGACCCCACATGCCTTTCTGCCATTTTTCTCATTTATTTAATACTAGAGGCCTGGTGCATGGATTCTTGTACCACTGGGGTCCCTCGGCCTGGCCTGCGGGGATCGGGCTGAAACCGGCTCTCCGGCATTCCCTGAGGGGTCCTGGATTGCGAGAGGGGGGTTCTTGGGTGACGCACCCCGGAATCGGGCTCCCTCCTCCCTGGTTCCGGGTGTGTCATCTGAGAACCGCCACCGCCAAGTGACTGCAGCTCGGCATCTCCTGAGTTGAGTGTCTGCCCCCTGGTGGTCTGTGTGCATCATAGGTACTGGCTGGTTGCTTAAGCTTATATATATATAGACTAGAGGCCCGATGCATGAAATTCATGCAAGAGTAGGCCTGACTTCTCCCAGCTGCCAGCACCAGCTTCCCTTTGGCACCTGGGACCCGGACTTCCCTCACAGCCCCGGCTTTGTCCGGAAGGTTGTCCAGAAGGACGTCTGGTCTAATTAGCATATTATGCTTTTATTATTATAGATTATTATAGATACTTCTGTGTGTTCAAGTCAAAGAGACTCTGCCTGATTAAAGTCTAGATAGGGATGGGTACATTAGGAAACTGTTTCTGCTATCCTTTTCCCTTATTTTCTTCTTCCTACATTCTCCAGACAGACTCTTCCTTATATTCCTGATCTTTTTTCCAGCTCTTGTTGAAGCCTTATAGGCAAAGCATATTTTTCTTCACATTTGAAGAACTCTATGAGCTGATTTTTCCAGGTTTGGTCATTGATATTCTGAAGTCTGTAAGTCTGTGAGTTAAATGACAAGGTGTGTGTGTGTGTGTGTGTGTGTGTGTGTGTGTGTGTGTGTGTGTGTATCTGGGTACCCATGATCCAGTGAAGTTGACACAGAAAATTAGCCATCACATCCATTAATAGTCACTCTTCATTCTTCCCCATCTCCTGAAAAACTACTTTTTTCCTCTGTGTACTTGCCTATTTTGTACATTTTATATAAGAAATCATATACTGCGTGGTATTTTGGTTTAGCTTTTATCACTTGGCATAATGTTTTCTATGTTATAGCACCTATCAATTATTCCTTGTATTGCCAAGTAATATTTCATTGTGTGAATAGACCACATTTTGTTTATTTATCCATCAGTTGATATTGTAAATAGTTGAGATCCAATTCTAATTGCACTTCCTAAATCCAGTTTTTTCTACCTTCCATCTTTAGTAGCTTCTGATACCAGAATCCTTTTCCTAAAACATCACATTTAATCTTGTCATTCACATTATCAAAATGAATCATCGTCTTTGCATAAGAGGTGCTAAAGGAACACATTGACCTTTCATTTGACACTCTCTTCAGTTTGATGGCAGCTGGGGTAGGAATAGCAGATCCTGCCTCCCTCTGAGAAGGCAGTTTTGGCCAGTGATGCTTAAAATCTATTTTAAAGGGCCTCTACCTGATCAAAAGCAAATAAACAAATGAGCCCCCCCCAGAATAGACCCCAACAACAAAAAGCAAAAGCCCAAACTATGTAGAAAGGAACATGGATAAGATGTAGGTTTAGGATTTTATTGTTTATATTTCTTTTCATCTCTTAATTATTAAGAATTTCATGAGGATCCTGGAGGGATAATGGATCTTATAGTTAGTTGGTTAGTTTGAAGTCCTGGCTGAGTCACTTAATATTGGCATTCTTTAAATTCCCCCCTAATGAGATTTTGAGCAAATTATCTTTTCTTATATGTAAAATGAGAGCAGTAGTTTGTACTTCAGAGCCCTGTTATGAATTAAAAGATATAAACACTCATCTACTATGCCCATGGCACTCGGTAAATAAATAGACACTATAATGATTGTTATGGTTGAACATTTGGTTAAAGTTTTAAATTGTTTTCAATAAAACCAATCTAAGATTTGAACTATGTTTAGATGTTCTTTCATTGTTTTATAGATTTTGATGATTTAATTTCAATATTGTTCTAGTACTTTAAAATTTGTACCAATTAAAGGAAGAAATTATATAATCAGTTCAAGGGCTTTATGTTCGTTATCTGTCATTACCCTTGATGTAATCTAAAAGAATCATTGTTTCCTTTGGGAAATGGTCAATAATAATGTCTTATTTTATTACTAGAGGCCCGGTGCACGAATTCATGCACAGGTGGGGTTCAGCTGGCCCACCCTGATGGGGCCCCATTGGGCTGGGACAGTGGGGAGGAGGGGCTGCAGGTGGTTGGCTGGCTGGCCCTGCCCCCAATTGGGGTGTTGGGGGCCGATTGTGGGCAGGGCTGGATGAGAGTGGGGCCGTCAGGGCCCAGATCAGGCTGGTTGGCTGCTGCAGTGTGCGTCATAGCTACTGGTTGTTCTGGTCATTCTGGTCGCTGGATATATATATATATATATATATATATATATATATATATATATTAGAAGCTTTTATGAAGTGCTCTAAGGGTAAATACCTTAAACATTATACTGGATTATGCTGAGGTAAATTTCTCATAGGAATAAATCTTTGAACTTGGCATTTACTGACAAGTGTGAATTGATAGCAGTTATTAAAGATCTAGCCCAAGATATTATTCTTTGGAATAATTATAACACATTAATTTTAAAAAGGTGTTGAATGGTAGATAAATTGTAATTGCTTGGGGCTTACGTAGATGATCATAGAATTTTATCTGTAAATTTATGGGTTAGAACAATTTTAAATGTATAACAATTTATTTTTAGTTTCATAAAACAATCATGAACTAGTTTCTTCTTTCAGAATTATAAGTACTTATAAATGCAATAGCCTTTTTTCTCATTGAGGTATTTGTAATTTGAGAGGTTAAATTAATCAATTGTTTGAAAATTAACCTTTGTTCATAGTAAGACTAACATACTAAAGATCGGCTTTTAAACATCACTCCTTTTTACATATTTCAGTTATTCAGTATCACTTCTCTTTTCCCCCTCCTATAGGATTACCCTTGTCAAGATGATTACTCAATAGTCCACAGAAAATGCCGTTCTCAGTTCACAGATCTAAATGGTTCCAAAAGATTTGGCATCAACACTTGGCATGACGAGAGTGGGATTTACGCTAATGCAGATGTCAAAAAAGAACTCTATCCATCAACCGGTGGTCCTATTCTCCCATTTTCATAATAATTTATGAAATCAGATTCTCTAACTAATGAAAGCATAATTGATTTAGCAGTTGATGATTTTTTATCCTAATAAATGCAATGGAAATAATACTTTAGTAGTTTTCTTTAAAATCAAAACCTTATATTCTAGACCAGTGTGTATAATCTTCTTTTCATAAGCTACTCTGGCATTTTTCACAGTTTAATATGCATACCACTGAAGGTATACAACACAATTCTAGATAGTTGGTGGAATTTTATTTTATTTATGGACTGTATTTATTTGAATTTTATTAGAAAAAATGCATAAAAGTTAGGACAATCATGCTTATGATTAGGGTGTGGCTAATTTTTAAAAAGTGAGCTAACAAATTCCACTGTTAAGTGAATGAAAATAAAGGTGACATTCAGATTTGACATGAAACTCCAATGGTGGAAATTTGGATAACACTGGCACTACAATAATGTTGAGTGTGTGTGTGTGTGTGTGTGTGTGTGTGTGTGTGTGTGTGTGTGTGTGTTGGAGAAGTGTCTGTGGACTTTGATTTCTTATGATGGCTAGCTGCACTGTGGATGGTTTATTCAGCACAGTATTTTTCCTTATTCAAGATAACACCTTTTTAGTGTATGTAATAGCAGAGATGTAGACAGAATCTTGGTGAAACTTTAGGGGTTTGATGGGAAAGTCCAATCATCTAGTGTTGTATTTAGAAGAAATTCTGGAAGTTGTTTTGACTCACCCTCCAATTTTATAGGTGAGCAAACAGAGACCAACAGACGTTTAAGTAATTTGCCCAGGGTTACATAAATAAATTCTAGTTGATCTTTGAGGTGCATTTGGACTCTAATTTCTTCTGTGGATGGGTTTAATTATTTGGTCAGCTGAGGCTAAATTTATTCTCATTATGTCTTTTAAAAATAAATCCATTTCATAATAAGTGCAATTTAGCACTGCCTCCAACTCTTGATTAGCAAATATGAGAAAACCTATAAGCCTTGTGAATGGAGAAATGATAATTAGTAAAGAAAATGCAGCCCTGGCTGGTGTTTCTAAGTGGTTAGAGCCTCAGCCCCGCTGCACCGAGGGGTCTCAGGTTTGATTCCCAGTCAAGGACATGTACATGGGTGGCAGGTTCCATCCCCAGCCTGGTTGGGGTGCATGCGGGAAGCAACCAATTGATGTGTCTCTCCCACATCAATGTTTCTCTCTCTCTCTCTCTCTCTCTCTCTCTCTCTCTCTCTCTCTCTCTCTCTCCAGCCCCCACTTTTCTCCTTTCCCTTCCACTTTTTATAAAAAACAATGGAAAAAAATCCTCTGGTGGAGGATTAACAAAAATGCAGATATGCCAGGTCGGTATTTACCAGCAAAGTTTTACTAGAATTTCTTGCTACTTTAAACTGTGTCTGTATATAGGGTGTCCCAACAAAATGTATACACACACTTTGAATAATTATAAGGGCAGTGTTTATTAAAACATATTTAATTTTCAAAATTGAGCTATCAGCTGTTAAAGTGTGTATACATTTTTGGGGACACCCTGTGTACATAAGTGTGTGTATTATGTGTGTGTGGATATATATATGTACTGCTGGCATCACCCCAATCTCTGTCTTCATCTTGACATGGCATTCTCTCTGTGTGCATATGTGTCCAAATTTTCCTTCTTATAGGGACAATAGTCATATTGGAGTAGGGTTCCAGCCTAGTTTAGTATTATCTCATTTTAACTAATTATATCAGCAATGACCCTATTTCTGAATAGGGTCATATTGTAAGGTACCAGGGGTTAGAATTTCAACATATGAGATTGGGGGGCGAGGGGGATTCAGTTCAAACCAGAACACTTCTCAAGAGAGTAGTACTCATTCTTTCAAAGTATGTAAACTTTCCTGCACAAGGGAATGAAGGCTATAGTCTACAAGCTGTTTTCTCTTTCATGGTCAAACCAAAATACTGTTGTTTACAACTTTTCAGCCAAGAATATACAATGGGGAAAGGATAGTCTCTTTTAAAAATGTGCTGGGAAAACTGGACAGCACCCATGCAAAAAAAAAAAAAAAAAAAAGAAAAAGAAAAAGAAACTGGAACCATATCTTACCCATACCCAACAATCAACTAAAATGGATTAAAGCCTTGAATGTAAGACCTGATGTCCTAAAACCCCTAGAAGAAAACATCGGGGGCAAACTCCTTTACATTGATAATAATGATGATTTTTTTTTTGCTTTGACACCAAAATCAAAGGCAACAAAGCCAAAACTAAACAAGTGGGGCTACATAAAAAATGTTCCGTACATCAAAGGAAACCCTCAACAAAATAAAAAAAGGCAACCTGCAGAATGGGTGAAAGTATTTGCAAATGATATAACTTGTAGAGTTAATATTTAAAATATATGAAGACTGTATAAAACTCAATAAAAATTTTGTTTAAAAAATGGGCAGCGGAACTAAAGAGACATTTTCCCAAACACTACATGCCAGTGACCAACAGGTACATGAAAAGATATTCAACATTATTCATCATCAGGAAAATGCAAATCAAAACCACAACGGGAGATCACTTCACACCTGTTAGAATGGCTATCATCAAAAAAGACAATAGATAACAAGTGTTGGTGGGAATGTGGAGAAAAAGGAACCTTTGTGCTGTATTGATAGGAATGTAAATGGTGCAGTCACTATGGGGAATAATATGGAGGCTCTTCTAAAACTTAAAAATAGAACCATCATATGAACTAGCAATTCCTCTTCTGGGTATTTATTCAAAGGAAATAAAATTACTATCTTGAAAAGATATATGCTCACCCCCCCCCCATGTTCATTGCAGCATTGTTTACAATAGCCAAGACATGGAAACAACCTAAGTGTCCACAACAGATGAATGATAAAGAAAATGTGACATATACTACACAATGGAATATTATTCAGCCATAAAAAGAAAAATAAGGAACTCCTGCCGTTTGTAAAAACATAAATGGCCCTTGAGGGCATTATGCTAAGTGAAATAAATCAGACAGAGAAAGACAAATACTGTACAATCCTACTAGTATGAGAATTAAAAAAAAAAAGCAAATAAACAAACAGAACTCATAGATTCAGAAAACAGACTGGTGGTTGTCAGAGGGGGTGTGGATGAAATGAATGAATGTAGCCAAAAGGTATAAACTTCCGGTTGTAAAACAAACAAGTTCTTAGGAAGTAATGTACAGCATGGTGAGTATAGTTAGCAACACAATATTATATATTTGAAAGTTGCTAAAAGTGTAAATCTTAAAGTTCTCATCACAAGGAAAAATTATAATTATGTGTGGTGATGAATGTTAACTAAAATTATTGAGGCAATCATTTATCAATATAAACATATACCAAATCATGTTGTACAACTAAAACCAGTATAATTTTATATGTCAGTTATATCTCACTAAAAAAGAAAAAGACTTTTCTCTTTACTATAAATAAAAAAGTCCCCTCTAAAAAAAACAAACAAAACAATTACCATCCAACCAATGTAGCTCAATGGTTGAGTATCAACCCATGAACCAGGAGGTCACGGTTCGATTCCTGGTCAGGGCACATGCCTGGGTTGTGGGCCAGATCCCCAGTGGGGAGCATGCAGGAGGCCGCTGATTGATGATTCTCTCTCATCATTGATGTTTCTGTCTCTCCCTCTCCCTTCCTTTCTGAAATCAATAAAAACATATAAAACAATTATCTAGCTGTTGTGATACTTTTATAGTGTACATGTTTTAAAACTCGAACTCAGATACTAATAAGCTGAATAAATGCTTGTAAAAATCCTACCACTTCTGATGAAATTGATAGGATTAAAAAATATTTATTACTAGGAAAATTCTGGTCTTTTGGAGAATTAGTGGTGGCCTCTATGATACAATTTCTATTGTTTTATATATAAGACCTAGAAATGAGGATTCAGTATCAAAATACTGGTGTGTGTGTTTTTTTCTAGATTAGGCAAACATTTCTATGGAATAAATTATACTCTTGTTTAATGCTTAAAGTCTGGCTCCCTCTACTGGAAGATATAAAGGAAGGAGCTCCCTTCTTTTAACCCGAAGTCCAAGAAGCAGATACAGGATAGAAGTTCACAACTCATGTTTTCCTATCTTTATGCATACATGGAAATTGCCTCATTGACCAACGCATGGTTTGTAATGAGGAAAAACTTGTAAATCTCACTATTTGTAAATCAACCACCAACTGCCCTCCACTCCCTGTTAATGGAGGGGGCGTGCTTCGTCTCCCCTGTTGCTGCTGGGGGTGGGGTTCTTGGGGTACTGCTGTAATAAGCACCCCAGAGGTCCCCAGGGGAGGATGAGATGTAGTAGAAAGCCTTAGTTCCGTGGTACAATTCCCCTGGGTTTCCAGTCCCATTTCCCTTAGTCCAGTCATAGAAGAAGTGTAACTGGGGCTTCAGTAGAGCTAAAATCAGAGTCAGTGTCCAGAGGTTCCTTTCCATGTTGAATCCAGGTCCAGTCCAGCATCAGGCTAGCTTAGCTTGTGTTGCCCGCTGCAGTCCCTCAGTCCATTGCATTGGGGTCCACTTGGCTGTGGGCCATACCGGCAAATCCAAGTACCCAAGAGAGCACACTTCCCGAACAACAAGAGTCCCAAGAGCCCAAGAGTCCAAGAGAGCACAAGAGCTGGAGCTTCTTTGTTCGGGGGATTATGTATTCCAAATCTTCATGCGCTTGCAGTGGCCACGCCCATTCTGGCCAGCCATCTCTATCGCCAGGTGTGATTGGCAGGCCAGTATCTTCCCTATGCCATCTCAGCTTTACTGGGCATGCGTCTATCTTCCCTATGTGGTTCCCTCCTCCAGTGTTTTGCAGGGAACATGCCTATAATGCCTTCCCTTTGTTCCTTTTCTGTTATTAATAACTAAATAATTACAACGGTATCATCCCCACTTCGAACAGAGCTAATGTTTAATTCAGCTCCTAAAGCAAATAAGAATACGGTCCTGGCATTAATGTTCCCCTCACTGAGACATGGTCTGCTGGTCTGCATTTAGGATTTCAGATCTGGAAGGAACCCAGAGATCCTCCAATCTAACTTGTTATTTTCCTGGTGGGAAAGCACAGGTGCTGAGAGAGGAAGCGATTTCCTAAAACCATGCGAGAACTTCGAAGTGCATATGACAAATTATGTATGATGCACTTCTCTAACATTTTACAGTGATTAATGTATCAAATCAAGTTAATAAATATTTCCCGTGTTGCCTACTATGTGCCAGACACCAAGAGATGTACACAGATGTGCATGATATGATCTTTGCTCCTCAAAGAGCTTATGGTAAATTAAATTTTATGATTGATGATCCAGGTTAGACACAGCTGCCTGGTTTACAACTCCAAATGGCCAATTAAATGGCCTTTTCACATTAAGAAGCAATAATTCTTGACAGATGATTGATCATTTCTTTGCACAGCCAGTTAATATCATTGATTAGGTGTTGGCTCCTATACAGCAAGCTTTGGGGCATGACTGGTTTCTGAACTAGAAATTGTCCTTTGATGGGTGGGCAATATATGTGTTGGGGTGGGATTACAAAATTTTGTTTTTGTTGTAAGTGTAGAAAACGAGTTCTGACTCTCCTGGTAAATGATCTAAAGTTGCTTTTGAATGGAAATGTCAGCATCTCCAAGTGTAATTGGGAAGCACATCTGCTTACCCAGTTCTATTTATTGATCCAACAAACTCAGCCCTAAGCCAATCTTGCAATGCTAAGATGCCCATGCAAGTCTTTTGTAGTAAATTCAGTATATTATTTTTATCTGCCCACTCTTAACTGCCATATCAGCTGAGGTAGCACCATTCCTATGCATCTGTATGCGTTTATAAACCCTCACCTAAGAGTGAAGGAGTGAGCAGGCAGAGGATGGCGTGCTGAAGCCATCCTTTTTTTGTTTGGACCACTCCACTGCTCACTTACCCTGTCTCCCCAAGAAACAAAGTTATTAATTATGTAGAAACAGTACGTTGTAGTGATAGCCAGAGCTTCAACCCCAGATCTGCTGTTTGCCAGCTGTGTCACCTTAGGAAAGTTACTTCTTTGTGCCTCACATTCCAAATGAGGTTGCTGTAGTGATTAATGACTTAATATACATGAAGCCATTAGAAGAGATCCTGGTACATAGTGAGCATGTATATGCATCGGTTATGTTATTATTACTTGGTTTGTATGTGCAAGAAAAACTAATATGGTGTTTATAAATTCTTAAAAGGACTCAAAAGGTAATTTACAAAATGAGACCCAACTACATAATGCCATTTCCTGCTGGTTCTGGATACAGATATAGGGTAAGTTATTCTCTGGGGAGACTGAGCCTTTTCAGTAACCACAGGCACCAGGGTGAGAAAGCTCAGTTCTCACCTAATGAGCTAAATGCCAATCTCCTGCTGTTCTCATATCTTCTGCTTAGAAGGTATAAAAGTATAATCAAAATGATTTTGTTAAGTTCCTTGGGTGAGTGTGTGGGGAGAGTCAAAAGTCAAATAATCTGAATTTGAGCACACCACATCTCTCTTTCTTCTGAAACATTTTTAGGGAACATAGGTTGTTCTATTTCAAAGTCATTGGTGGCTCTTGGGTACTGGGTTTTAGAATCAAAGGAAGATACAACTGCAATAAAGGGACTCTGTGTTCTTAATATTCATCATGTAACATTAGGTGCTTCCCTCAGCCCTGCTCTGACTAGAACTTTTCCACGCATTTAGCTTTTAAAACTCAAATGAGACTTAATCAGCTGTTTCCTGTTTCATATCACTGACATCTTATTCTGTACAGCCCAGAAATCAAGCTGAGCTTGAATTAAGATCCCGTTTTCTAGGCTGTTTCTGAAAGATAAAAAGACTAGTTGGATTTTAGCATCTTCAAAGCCCATACAACAGGGTGAGTTTTAGAGGTTTAATCATTTGTGTTACTCTATAGTGTCTATTCAGGTACTGACAAAATCACACCTTTTATGTGATCTTACCAGGATAAAGTATGGTTCCACCATAAGCGTCTTATCACCATTAATTGGGGATCTCACACCATGTCACTAGTTGCTATAAACCCATTTGGCATTAATGAGTAGACAACATATATTTATTTCATGGCCATTCTGTTCTAAGTCAGCAATGAATAAACTCATTAAAATTAAGGGCTATTGGACTTCCTGCGTTGCAGTGTGAGGAGCTCTGCTGACTTGCTTCACAGAGAAAAAGATGAGAATAATTTTTTAAACATTAAAACCTCTAGAAATGGTCCTATGGGCAAACAGGAAATGAAAATACATCTAATATTTAAGAACATACACAAACATTTGGGACTACTGCTCTCCCCTACTGTCCCAGCTCAGTAAGACAGACACTTCATGTCAGACTGCTGCAGCCAGGTCCGCAGGGATCCCTCCCCCCCAGCTTTTGTCCCCTCCCCCAGATCCAGAGCCCTGGCTCAGAGGTTTGGCCTGTGGGAGAAGCAGGCCATAAAACAGATAGCTCTTAATCTTAAGGGAACTGACTTCATTTGTAACCGACTTTAGAGACGTTCAAGCCAAAGAAGTTCTCCTGAAGTGGAGCTATTTGTGAAATGCATTTGGGAGGCAAATTTGTGGATTTAATGACAGCCTAGATTATAGGTTGATGACTTTGCAGGAGGGGGCTGGAATAAGACAGTTGGGAGGAGTCCTTCGGGGTGAGAACAGATATCAAACAGTAATGTTAGAAACCATTCCTTTAGCCCAGCCTGGTGTGGCTCAGTTGTTGAGCATCCACCCATGAACCAGGAGGTCATGGTTCGATTCCCAGTCAGGGCACATGCCTGGGTTGCAGGCTTGATCGCCAGTAGGGGGCACACGGGAGGCAGCCGATCAATGATTCTCTATCATCATTGATGTTTCTATCTCTCTCTCCCTCTCCATTCCTCTCTGAAATAAAAACATATTAAAAAAAGAAAAGAAAGAAACCATTCTTTTAAAGGTGCCATAGTTTGCATGGTTTCATTTGTAGAGCTATTTATGACCCAGATTATTGTTTAAAACAATAAAGCAGTTAGCCGACATTTAGTGGAGCTAAAGAAAGCCCTACCTATACCACTGTCATTTTAGGATTACTGAGGTTATACCCAAAGGCATGCCTCCCTGAGGAGAGCATGAGGGGCTTCACACTATGGGATAAGAGGAAAATAGACTTCAGTAAAATAACCCAGCAAGTCAATAAGAAATATAAAAAGCAAATAGCAATAATAGTTCTGCGGAGTGAGTTAGAATTGCTACAATGTACTATCTAAAATATCTAGTTTCCAACAAAAAATTATGAGACATGCAAAGGAACAGGACAGTATGACCCATACACTGGGAAGAAAAAACAGGTAACACAAACACATGCTGACTATGAGAGTGACCAGATGTCAGATTTAACAGAAAAATACTTCAAAGTAGCCATTAAATATATGTTAACAGAACTAAAAGAAAGCATGATTAAAGAAGTAAAGGAAGGTATGATGACAATGTTGAATCAGATGAAGATTATCAATATATAGAAATTATTATTAAAAGAACCAGATGGAAATTCTAAAGTTGGTAAGTTCAATATCTGAAATAAACTTGGTACAAGTGCTAAGTAGATTTGAATTGTTAGAAGAAAGAATTTGCCAGCTTGATGACAGATAAAATAGAGATTAAGCAAGCCAAAGAATAGAAGAAACCATTTTATGAAGCCAGTATTACTCTGATATCAAAACCATACAAAGACATCACAATAAAAGAAAACTACAGACCAATTTCTTATGAATATAGGGGCAAAAAAATTCTCAACAAAATACTAGCAAACAGAATCCAGCAATATATATATATAAATTCTACGTCATGACCAAACAAGAATTATCCAGTAGTGCAAGGTTAGTTCTATTAATATGTAATAGATCATATTAATAGAGTTAAAAAAACAAAATTATGCAATTATCTCAACTGATGCAGAAAAATCATTTGGCAAAATCCAACACTCTTTCATGATAAAAACAAAACAGAAAAAACTGAACAAATGAGGACTATAAGGGATCTTCCTCATCCTGAAAAAGGGCATTTTACAAAAAATCTTACAGATAACATTATACTTAATGATGAAAGTGTAGATACATTCTAAGGATATCTACTCTCACCACGTCTATTGAACTTGTACTGGAGGTTCTAGCCAGGGAGAGGGAGGAGATTGAGATTGGAAAGTAAAAAGTAAAACTATATTTGCAGATAACATGATATTATATATAGAAAATCCTAAAGAACTTGCTAAAAACGATTAAACTAATAAACAAATTTGCAGGATACAAATCAATTGTATTTTTATATACTTTGCAATGAATAATCAAAAAATGAAATTTGGAAAGCAATTCCATTATTTTAGGGACCACATTCTTCTCAGGGTTCCAAAGTATTTGCACATCCTGCTTAAAAGTCACAATGTCTTTCTAAATCCAATAGTAGTTAAGAGTTATCTCTGCTGCATTTAAAGAAAAGAAACATAGGAAATTCATGACTTAACTGAGCATATATTCTAAAATATTATTTTATTTTAAAAACCTATATTACCCCCCACTAAAAACTAAACTCCATGATTTATTCATTCAACAAATATTTATTGAATCCTTGCAGTGTCCAAAGCACTGTTCTAGGGGTAGTTTTTTTCAGGGAATGTAACACAAAATTTTATGTGCTCATAAAAAATTTATTTACATTTCATTTATTTACATTCTGTTAAGGGGAGACAGACAATCCTATATAATAAAAGGCTAATATGCAAATAGACTGAACGACAGAACAACTGAACAACTGGTCGCTATGATGTGCGCTGACCACCGGGGGACATGCATGAAACATGGCGGGCTTTGACAGCAGGCGGCAGAGTGTGGAACATGGCGGGCATTGGCCGCAGCAGGATGATGGAGCAGGTGAGCGGGGGTGCCAGACCAAGGCAGGGCGCCGGTCGCTGTCATCGGGGCGAGCCTCTGGCAGTTACTGAAAATTCTTTGCTCCTGTATGCCACAGTCCAGCCCGGTGGTCACACCTGTTGCTGGCACTGGAGCCGCTGCTCGCACCTGCTGCCAGCACCCGGCACCGGCCCCAATCACTCAGCGCTGTCAGTGGGTGCAAGTGGTAGCTGCCATCCCTGATCGCCCCTCAGGGCTTCCCCACCTCCCCCTGCTCCTGAGGGGCGATTGGGGCCAACAGCTGCCTCTCACACCCGCTGCCCCCATTGCCGGAACCAGAGCTGCCGCTGGCACCCATTGCCACGCTGGCCCCACTCACACCCACAGCTGGTACTGGAGCTGCTGCTTGCACCTGCTGCTGGTGCCCGGCGCTGGTCCCGATTGCTTGGCACTGTCAGTGGGTGCAAGCAGTGGCTGCCGGTCCTGATTGCCTCTGAGGGCTTCTCTACCTTCCCCTGCTCCTGAGGGGCGATCAGGGCAGCAGATGCTGCTCGCAACCGCTGACGGGGCTGGCCCCACTTGCACCTGCTGCTGGCGCCAGCCCCAATTACTCCACACTGTCAGCAGGTGTGAGCGGGGCCAGCGCTATCAGCACGTGGAAACGGCAGCGGGGGAGCGGGGCTGTGGACAGACAGGGGACTGGGGGCTGCGGCTGGAGGGGCACAGAGGATGGGCCGAGACCCACCCCTGTGTCCACCGCAGCCTCGGGGCCCACAGTTTCTTTCAAGATGCACGAATTTGTGCACTGGGCCCCTAGTAATCAATAAGCTTAGTAAAGAAGTTAATCATGGGGTGTGTTTGAAGGTAGCCAATCCTATGGAGAAAATAGATCATGAGAGCAATGGTTTAATGTGTTTTCACATAAAACCCTGATGCCCAGTAGAACACCTGGCTCAGGGGGGAACAATGAGTATTTGTTGAATAAAAGAATAGATGTAGTTTGAACAGTATGTTTGGCATCTAAAGTTTTTCAGTTTACACTTTTGGACTGGTTTCCTTTTCTTTAGTTTTTCTTAAATCACCGTGTCCATAGAAAGAATTTCACCAGTCCTCCTTTCCTATCCTGCTTTTCTCTAAGAGGTGGCATGGCATATAGTGGCTAAGCACAAGAATCTCTGGAGCCAGACTTCATAGATTCAAATCCTACCTTACCACTAATTTCTGAAATCTTTAATTATATTTATAACAGTTCTCAAATTGCATTCATTTTATTAACTAAAACATGAGGCTTTGTGTTTTGAAGACTATCCTGTTACAGATAATTTTGATCTGTTTGTTAGCTTTCATCCTGGCCATTCCCTTGAGTTCCTATGTTCAGTCAACATTTATTTTGTGTCAGTTGTTTGCAAGAAACTATCCTGGGTCCCAGGAGTATTGCATAATGATGTGTCCATCATAAGTGGACATTAATTATCTTTTTCTGCTATTAATAGGAAATTTGATATATCTGGATTCTATGCAAGATGTGAACTTCTTATCATCTGGGACTGTCTCATTCATAGCTAACATCCTCAGAACCTTAGTCAGTGTCTGGTACATATAGACATGTAGCAAATGTTTAATGAATGAAAAGGTTATCTTTTAATAGCATTCAGTTCTATATGCAAAAGGCACACAATTGCCACTTGTTGGACATTCTGTTGAGAATATCTTTGGTCTCTCTGAGGTTGGCTCACCTGGGTCTGGTCTCCCTAGCAAACCTGCCTGGATGGAGGACCAGGTGACCTGTAACTTGGCAGAAGTCGAGAACATGCTTCTCTGCCTTGGACATCAGCCAATCTGGGGCCAAGTTCAGAAAGTAACTCCTTCTTTCCTTCCTTGGATGTGCTATTGTAACTCTCCTTGTAAGCTGATTTTTCATTTCTGTGTTTTGGTTACATTTTCTTATTTCTTTTTTGGGGTCCTGTTTCAAAGGTAAAATAATAGTAGGGCCCTAACCGGTTTGGCTCAGTGGATAGAGCGTCAGCCTGCGGACTCAGGGGTCCCGGGTTCGATTCCGGTCAAGGGCATGTACCTTGGTTGCAGGCACATTCCCAGTGGGGGGTGTACAGGAGGCAGCTGATTGATGTTTCTCTCTCATCAATGTTTCTAACTCTCTCTCCCTCTCCCTTCCTCTATGTAAATAATCAATAAAATATATTTAAAAAAAAAACAATATTAGGGTTTGTTAAGATGTCTGTCAAATAGTAATTTATTGGCTATCTATATATATAAAAGCCTAAGCGACCGTCCGACCATTCTACCGTTTGCCTGGTAGCTCATGACGCACAATGACAACCAGAGGGCAGACGCTCTGACCACTAGAGGAGGAAGCCCAATTCCTCATGGAATCAGCCATGGGTTAGGTTGCTCTTGGGGCACTGTCGGCCCTGAATCTGCTTCACCCACACCCCGGACCCATTGGGGGATGTCGGAGGTCCAGTGCATGGATTCATTCACCAGTGGGGTCCCTCGGCCTGGCCTGTGCCCTCTCACAATCTGGGACCCCTTGGGATATCAGAGAGCTGGTTTCAGCCCAATCCCCGCAGGCCAGGCTGAGGGACCCCATCGGTGCATGAATCTGTGCACCGGGTCTCTAGTGATATAATAATATCAGGAAATAGCAAGCTCTTTGGCTGTTTATTTCCTTGTTATGGATGGAAAGAGTAAATATAGAGATAACTCAGTTGCTAAGGATACCAAATCTTTGAGATAATAGAATCTTTTAAACATAATCCAATTCAGTTATTTAGGCTTTTCTCTTAATTATTATGTCTACCCAACATACTTTTTAAATACAGAAAATTATATCCCTTTCTATCAATATCATAAAGTGTATTTTAAAATTTTCTCTTGAAATATTTTTCCTATATCTCCTCTTTTCTGCATTAAGAAAGATGATATGGAGAAATAAACTATATTTCTGGCTTTTCTCCTATCTAAGCAGGAAAACTGATTTTGTTGGTTCCACATAATCACACAAATATCACAACATGATTGACTCAGTTGTGATGTTTAGATTTTTTTAAAAACTCAATCTTCAAAAAACAGGTTGATTATAAAAAGGAATATAACCATCTCTTCAGATTTTCATTGGTTCATTGAGTCAGAATTCTTTAAAATAGAATCTGTTTAGGGTGAATAGTTTTGAACACAGCATTAAGTTTCCTGATTGTTGTACAGAAAACCCACCAAACCTTCAAAATAAAACTCGAAAAGTGGCAATCAGAGTTCAGGAGTATGAAAAAAGTCTATTCCATGGATAAAAGTAGTCAGACACCTTGCTAAAAACATAAATTTTTAAAGGTTTAAAATGCCATTTAATCATGATTTATCTATTTTCAAAAGGAATTGTTAGAATGAATTTATCAAAACCCAATACTTTTTGAATTCCTATTTTGGTTCCTCGTTCTTCATTTTAACTTCTGTTTTTCTTTAGAGATGGGTTAGGTGCATTATATAAATTTTTAAATCTGTGCAATAAACATTTTTTTCTGGACCGTTTTGTGGGAGGCTGCCATGTTGGAGATAAAAGGGTCATTTTATGAGTTATAAGGCCTGGATTTTAGTCCCAACTCTGTCACTAGTTGTATGGCCTCAGATGATTCATTTAACCTCTCAAGTTTTCATTTTCTCACCCAAAAATTAGAGGTCAGACTACAAAATTTTCCAAGGCCCCCCTTGAAATTTATCCACATCTTCAATTGATATCCAGCATCAAGGTTAGTAACTGTTTGAAATAGTCTCACTGAGTTCAAAATGAAACAGAAAAAAACTTTAGAAGTACAAGCCCACTGGCAAACTTTTTTCCAATCCTGCACCACTACATTTAAAATAGTTTTACATTTGCAGTGGAAAATGGAAGGATATAGAACACATTTAGGTGGATCCTTTCAAAACATTTATTGCTGGTGATACTTTCTCCAGATGGAAAGTAAGTGTGTAAAAGTAATACTGGCTAAAACCGGCATGTATCATTCTCAGTAAACGCCAGGGACTTTGCTAAGTGCTTTACATGTCTCAACACGAATCATTCTCTCCTTTTCAGTGGGCCTTCCATGCACGCCTGACCTCAGTGAAAGGCACCATGTCCATCAATTACACAAGACAGAAACCTGGGAATTACATTGACTTTTCTTTCCCTCATTTCCACTCCCCACCCATGCAACTCATTACCAAGTCCTGTCCATTTAATTGAATCTCCCTCAAAATGGATGTATGAATCACAGTCCCAGATCGAGGGTCCCTGGCATACTTGGAGGATTTAAACTAAGAGACTTTAATGAAGGGGCCATTTATAAGGTGTCGATGTATGAAGCGTCCAAGCTTTTAGAGAAGTTTTATGAGTTTATTTGAGTCAAACTGACACCAATTGCCGGGAAGCCAAATCTCAACAAATTGAGAAAATGCTCTGGAGAACAGCAGTTTTGCAGCTTATTTTATATGTTAGAATAAAAGGAAGAGATGTAAGTAGGGTTATATGAAATCCATTGGTGGTAGATTGGGGGTGGGGGGCAGGAGAAAGCAAAGCAGAGAAATCTTGGGGATTGGATAAAAAGGCAAAAGAGATACACATACTTCCTTCCCATTGGTGGCCCAGGATAGTCAATAATTAACATTTATAGCACACAGAGGTGGTATTCAGGGAACAAGGTAACAATGAGTAGTCCCGTGGTTTTGTGCTCTGGTGGGAGGTTGTGCCCTGAGGGGTATGGAAAAGATTACTCTGACATTTCAAAGGTATGTTATCTGAGATGCAGAAAGACAATAGACAGGCTCACTTCAGGTAAGGACTGACATTTGTCAAGGAAGATACAGGTCTAGGCCATGACTATAGGCCATGACTTGCTTTTAGTTAGGACTTTTTATGTTTAGACCATCCTATGTGGTTACTTTTGGTCTCTTGGTTTTAAGGCCCACCCCATGCAGGCCTCCCCTGAGCTTGTCAGGTTTAGTATGTGGCCCCTTTTACATCTACACAGCTGTGGGAATGCTTAAGATAACCAGCAAGATATCACTATTGCCAAGAAGCTAGCAATAGTGAAATGCTGTTAGCATCTGTTATGGGTCACATTATTCTCTCCAAAAAGATATGTTGGAGTCTTAACCCCCAGTCCATCACCCTCTTGCATAAGACTTTAACTGGCTCCTATTGTTCTGGAGGTAAAACACAAATTTAAAGGTGGGCCTTAAGGGTCTCACTTGATACTCCTCTCCTTTCTTCTCATCTTCTTCCTCTCTCTCTCTCTCTCTCTCTCTCTCTCTCTCTCTCTCTCTCTCTCTCTCTCTCTCTCTTTCTCTGTGTGTGTGTGTGTGCGTGCATGAGTGCTGCTAGCCTCACTGGCTTCCTTTTATTACCTCTAATGCATGGTTCTCCCTCCCACCAGGGTTGGCAGATGCTTTTACTTCTGTCCTGTGCATGGCCCCCACCTTTGTTCCTGTTGTCATAGCATATAGAGCAGTCTAGTCAGCAGTCCTAATTTTTGAGTCATCTCAGGCTCCAGAATGTGAGTGTAAGAACCTTCAGGTGGTTTTAGTCCTCAGCATCAAGTCAAAGAGTCTTCCTGACTATCAAGCTAAACCCGAGACATTGTGAAGAACAAACCATCCTCACTACAACCTAGGACCTCAGAGTCCTAACCTACAGAATCCCTGAGCTTATAAATAAAGTTGTTTTAAGACACAATGTTGTGGAATATTTTTATTAGTATCTGATCCATACAGCACAGAAAATGTTTTAAATACATACATTAAAGAATATTAAGAGTGGGTTTAGTTGGGGATGTAATTAGAATATATATAGTAGGAAAAGGGAAGAGAGGTTTACATTTTTTAGGGCATATTTTCTTTTATAATAACATAAGTTAATGAAATCTTTGCGTATTTGCATGAACCAAGAGTTCCACAGAGAAATTAATATGGCAAAGGGAACAAGTTAGAGATGGGAGTTGGGGGATTTCATGCAGCTTCAGGGCAGGCCTTTGGAGAAGAAATCTCACCCCTCCCTTCCATTCCCACCTTTGTTTGATACCCCAGTTTGCATCAACCAAATGTCATCCCAGAAAGTCAAGGGAAGGAAACCAGCTTAAGAGAATCTTCTATTTGGGAGCTCACCACAAGATAACATCTTTATTACAGTCAATTTCTGTAATAGTTGCTGCAACCACAAACCAAAAATATTTACATGTGGCTGTTGAAAGCTTTGTTAGATTTAACGAGTGAGGTACCATCCCTGCCCTGTAAAAACTCCCAATGAAGAATGAGACCTAGATGTTACCGGTACCAGGAAACGAAAAGGCTCTGAGATGGGAATGAACTGGAAATGTTCACGTGACACAGAGAAGGCTACCACATCATGAAAAGAGAAGGGAGATTAATTCTGAAGGTTAAGCAGAGGGCGGGCTATGTAGGGCCTTTTAGGCTGAGATTAAAAAGTTTGGATTTTTTCTAAATGCAACCAGCACTTTTTGGAGAGTTTTAAACTAGAGAGTGATATGATCTGACTGACACTTTGGGCAGATCCCTCTGGGTGCTATTGGAGGACGTGAGCAGAGGGACACCAGTCAGGAGGCTGTTGCGAATGTTCAGATGAAGGTGCATAGTGCCTTAGACTTGGGCTTTGGCAGAAAAAATGAAGAGAAGTGATTGGATAAGGGATGTCCTTTTGGGGGCAGTGTTGTCAGGACTTACATGTGGGGAGGAGAAAGGAAGAAGTTAAATATGACTTCTGGTTCTGACTGGAAGGACTGGGTGGATGGTGGTGCTATTTATTGAGATGGGGACAATTAAGGGAGGATGAGTATATTTAGTGGGGAAAAACGAAAATTTTATCTTGGCTATCTTAGGTTCTAAAGGTCTGGAACCATCTAAATGGAAATGATGTTATGGCTCTAACCAGGCCCCTGACTCCAATCCTGGCTCCAATTCCCTCCCCTCTCCTAACTCTTCCATTCTCTTCTATAAGCCACTGGTCTATTAACTTGTCTAAAGCCTAGCTGGAATCACACAAGGTCATGCTTTAAAATATTCACCATGACCTAATTGCCCTCAGAATCATGTACAGATATCTCAGATAAACAGTGATACCTAGTACTGTGAGCAAAATAGTACAGGCCAAAATAATTATAAATGAAAGGGTCATATGGCTCCCAATGGATAAAATGAATGATACACATCTCCAAATTCTCATGAATCTTTACTGAGGAGCCATGAGAGCAAAAACCACTCAGAAGCTCAAAAAAATTTGGGGGGACTGATGAGTTTTATTTTATTTATTTTATTTATTTTTTTAAATTAGGTTTTCGATAAATCTTTATTGTTCAGATTATTATAATTGTCCCTCTTTTTTCCCCCCATAGATCCCCTCCACCCGGTTCCCACCCCACCCTCTGCCCTTACCTCCCCCTCACTGTCCTCATCCATAGGTGTACGATTTTTGTCCAGTCTCTTCCTGCACCCCCCACACCCCTTTCCCCCTGAGAATTGTCAGTCCACTCCCTTTCTATGCCCCTGTTTCTATTTTATTCACCACTTTATTCTGTCCATCAGATTTTTAATTCATTTGATTTTTAGATTCACTTGTTGATGGATATGTATTTGTTGTTCATATATTTTTTAAATTTATCTTTATTGTTGAAAGTATTAAAGGTGTCTCCTTTTTTCCCCATTGACCCCTTCTAGCTCACCCCCATCTTCTCCCCTCCAGGCCTTCAGCACACTATTGTCTGTCTCCATGGGTTTCGCATATATGCATATAAATTCTTTGGTTAATCTCTTCCCACCCACCCACCCCTGCCTTCCCTCTGAGTTTCCACAGAAAGGTTAAAAGCCTAGGGGATGATTTATGGAAAAATCCAATGGAAACCTCCTTTCATAAAGTAAAAGAAGGACATTAATATGATTAAAGGAAAGCAGAATGCATGTAGGATTTTAATAATAATAATAATAACCATAAATAGCAGCTTATATGCTAGCACCAACATTCTTTCTGTTATTGGTCATTACTCGTACTTTAGTGAAAGTCCTTACATTGGCTTTTGAAAGGGTTTGCAAAACTCTGGTACCTTTAACTGAGTCAGGTGTTCTGTGGATTCATATTATTATTATATGCATGGGAAAACACATCTGATAAATGAGCATGAAGAATTAGCACTTGGAGCTTTTGTAATGGACATGATGGCTAGGTACTATCCAGAATAGAGAAAAAGCCTCTTCATTGGAATTTGCATATTTATATTGTGTTGGGGGAAAAATGTCCCAAGTATAATAACTCTAAATTATAATTAATACATTTTGCCATCAATTAAAAAATATTTTCCAAATCAGTGTTACCTAGGCTCTACAAATGCTTTGTTAAATAAAGTGATTTTTAATCAGTTGCATCATACATGTCTAAAACAATGGTTATTTTTGAGTCTATGGCTAAAGTGACATAAAATAAATTGTATCTATTGACCAGCAAATTGAAATCCATTAGGCGTCATTGTTCAACACAGTTTGAGCTGTGTAGTAAGCACTAGATCTTCTTTTGGCCTGAGATTCAGGATCCCAATGCAAGGCCTGAGATTCAGAATTCCAACGCAAGGCATTTAAAAATTCCCCTTTGAATAGCTCTTCTATCCACTGGTGCTATTATTGAGGCCTTAAAATGTCACACACACACACCCACCACCACCATATGTTAATTTAGTTCAGAACAGATGTGTGTGACATCTGTGCACATATGTCCCCTGAAGAATTCGTGGGAAGCAGATCCCGTACAATGAACATACTTGGATCACTATTTCTGAATCTGAGAAATTATCCTTCCTCCCTATCTCTAACACTATCTGTGTTTTATGTGGCAGACAGGCACTTTATTGAGTTGCCTTTTTTTTCCCCTCCCAGATTTTTCCTCTGGCACATTCTAGTTTTCCAGCTGAGGTCAGGGCTGGGACTTCTCACTTCTGGACCTGGAAGTCAGCCTGCCAGGCCCAGCCCCAGAGCTATGGCCTCCTTACAAAGCCAGCTTTGTAATGGGACTCCTTGACCATGGAGAAACCCACCAGAGCACAAAGTTTCTCTCGTCAACTCATGGGAGCTGTGACAAATGTTTTGAGCATTTTCACCAGGCATTCTGACTTCCCTATGAGGTTTCTATGACTCCACAGTTAATATTTCCAATACTGACATTGGAGCACTTAGGAAAGAGCGCCAAGAAATTATGTCTATATTAAATGGGGTGAAAAATAACGCCGCTTATTTTAGAAGTGATTAGGAATGCCAGTTATATTTGACAAGGCACTAAAATGTCTCATGTTACAGGCAGGACACACACTCCTGGAGGCCCCACACAATCAAAGTTCCTACTTATTGATAATGATGGTCTAGAGGTGAGTAATGCTCACCACCCCAGAGTTCACAATCAAAGTGTTCCTGACATCTGTCAGATGACCATGGAAAGGTAGGTGTAGGAGACCAGAGTATGCAACCTTAACTATGCCTCTTTGGCATAAAGAGTATTTGGAGAAACAGTAACCACAGGAAGAGTTACAAAAACAAAGTAGACGTGATACCAGACAAAGTAGAGGTCCTCTTCCCCCCTGGGTGCTGCTGGGGATGGAGTTTTTGCAATATCCTGAGAAAAGGAATTTTCTGAGACTCAAATGGGAGAATGAGTGATTTTTTACTTGTGCGGAATTAAATCCCTGCATTTCCAAAGTCCCATTTCCCTTAGTCCAGTCATAGAAGAAGTGTAGCTGGGGTTTCAGTAGAGCTAGAGGTAAAGCCAGGGTCCAGAGTTTCCCTTCCATGTTGGGGCTGGGCCCAGTACAGTCTCAGGCTAGTTGCCGTTCATTAGTCCATTGTGTGTGGGGGTCCGCATGGCTGTGGGCCACCCTGGAGAATGCCAGGAAGCCAAGCATGAGCCATGAGCCAAGCCTGCCAAGAGGAACCAAGAGCATAAGAGAGTGAGCTTCTTTGTTGAGGGGATTATGTATCCCACATTTCCGCACACTTGACGTAGCCACACCCATTCTGATAACCATCTCTGTCCCCAGGTGTGATTGACAGGCAAGTATCTTCCCTATGTGGTTCCCTCCCCCAGTGTTTTATAGGGAACATGCCTATAATGCCTGGCCTTCCCTTTTATCCTTTCCAATAATTAATAACTAGTTAATTACAACGGTATCAGAAGCTGACCGTTTGTAAGGGAAATCTACATTTGTAAGGAAAATCACTGTTTCCCTTTCTGTACTAGGAAGAGAAAGATGACTGTAAATCCTAACAGACTCTTATTAACAGAGAAGGCACTTAAATCTGCATAACAAAAGTGACCCCAGTTTACTGTACTTTTTTAGGTCCCTTTCCCTTAACTTCTCTCCCCCTTGGGATTATTTAGCTGAAAAAGATATGTAGGCCGAAGTTCTAGCCACCTCTGAGTTCCGAGTTTCATATATATATATGATATACATGTTAATAAACTTCTGTTTGTTTCTCTCTTATTAATCTGTTTTTCATAACAGAGGTCCCAGCCAAGACACTGGAAAGGTAGAAGGAAAAGACTTGTTTCCTCTCTTGTATAGGGATGTGACAACCTGAGCCAGCGTCACCTACAAACTGGCTTTCCTTTTCTTTGCAAGTTGACAATGCATGGATATTTTTCTCCTGCTCCCATCTGGGAAATCAATCAGGTTTTTAAAAAATCTTCAAAAGGGATTCTGACAAAATCCCAGTCCATAAGCCTCTACATCTCTCTAAGCCTCCCCTACTACATCTACAATGGCTCAGTGTGATTTATTACAGCACCAGGTAATCTTGAAACCCTGTACAAATCACTGGGTTATAGTTCAACAGCATTAGTTTTTTAAAGATATTTCAGTACTCATTTAAACATAATCCAGATGTTATAATAACTCTCATAAGTTATAGCTAAGATTAGATATTATGAATATTTAAGAATGATTGAGCTCACCCCACGGAGAGGCATGTACTAAGTGCATTGATGGCACTGTCTTATCCTCATGAAACCTCTCTTTGTAAGGTGCTATTTATGCCTGTTTTACAGATGAAGACAGATTCAGAGAAGGTAACTTGCCTGTCTGATAAGTGGTAAAACTAGATCCCACTCCTAAGAACTTCTAAGACCAAAATATGTGGTTTTAAGTATCATGCTATATTTTTCCTCACTGCCCTTATCTGTTTTGTTTTTACTTTCTAGTCAAAATCTGAGCTAATTTTCTCCATTTCCCTGGCCTTTGGAAAATTACTAACCTTTCTCTTGGACCCCAGCTTCTTCCTCTCTTTGGGTTTCAGGCAGTTGTTGGGAAAATATAACTAAAAACAAAATCCCTGAACCCAGAAAACCTCAGGTGTTTTTTTTTTTTCCATTTTATGGCCATAAAGGTAAAAGAGAAAGAAAAAATTTTGAATATTGAGTAAGCATTAAACGAGAATGTGATGTGCATCACAGGCAACCTGTTGAAGGGATTGCAAAGATGGAGAGAAGTCTCACGCTTGTATATAGGTTGAGTGGAGGACAATTGCAGTCCATTAGTTCATTTTGCAAGGTGGGTTTAGCAATTTGCATTCAGGTGACAAGTTAGATCCAGAGCCTCCCAGAGCACTGGAGGAGGGGCCTTATTTTTGTTATTGATCACTTTCCAGAGAGATGACTACCAGGTCCTGGAGGAAATGTTTCTGAGTTGTGAGACCGGCTAGGTTTATTTAGCCATTAAAAAGATTTACATACATTTGAGAAGGATAGAGAAAGAAATTCTGAAAGAAAGGGGACAGGAGAGATGAAAGTTCCTTATTTTCCACAGGGAGAATTAAGCCTCTTGTTTTTAATTTGTATTTGCTTCTTATACTATCTAAGTCCTAACTCTTTGGGAGTACATTGGCTTGACCCCGTGGTCGGCAAACTGCGGCTCGCGAGCCACATGCGGCTCTTTGGCCCCTTGAGTGTGGCTCTTCCACAAAATACCACGGCCTGGGCGAGTCTATTTTGAAGAAGTGGCATTAGAAGAAGTTTAAGTTTAAAAAAATTTGGCTCTCAAAAGAAAATTCAATCGTTGTACTGTTGATATTTGGCTCTGTTGACTAATGAGTTTGCTGACCACTGAGGTTGGCGCCTCTTCACTGCTCCTGCTCCGGACAATTTTCTACAAAGGTCTCCCTATACCACTCTGATGCAGATGTTCTGGGGGCCCATGGACTTGAAGGTCTTCCACCCACTGAGGGTTCTTGACTGCACAGAAAGAATTCAAACTTGAGCATAGAGTTTAAAGTGAAAGAGAGTTTATTAGTGAAGCAGTGAGACAGAGTGGCTACTCCACAGACAGAGCAGCCCCCTTCGAGGGATGTGCTTCCTTCATTGAGATTTGTTAGCTCAGGTTGGGGCGGGCTTAGGGCATTCAATGAGGGGAAAGAATACTCAGCATCCTTCCAGGAAAGGAGTGGAGATTTCTCAGAAAAGCCCCATTGGCCATTGTGTGTCCCTACTTGAGCTTTACCGTTTCTGATCACGGTGGCACAGGGTATGTTGCGTAGCATGTTAGTGTATTACAATGAGCCTATAATGAGACTAGGGGTTAGAGTAAGGTGAAATCAGTTGCCCTGTTGGACTGAGCTGGTCTTTGCCTGTTTTAAGCAATAAATCCAGTGGGGGTGGTCTGAGGGTTCCTGTAGCTTTTACAGATTCAGCTGTTTCACCACATACCCTATCTCCCTGCCTAGGACTTCACTTCTGTGGTATCTCGGTTCTTAAAGCAGCTACCCCTCCTAGACACATTTCTGAGTCTATTTCCTTTCCTTAGGAGCAGGATTAGAGAAATCATTTGCTTTTCTTCAACTGAATTTCCATTAGTTTGGAGGCTGGACTGGGATGACTCCCAAATACGCAGCTGTAGAGGACCCTGCCCAAGCAGTTAGTGACTCAGATTACACTTTCTGGAAGAGGTCAAACCTCCAGGAAGAATTAGGAGAAAGATAAAAGTGGCCTGTCCGATATAAATCTATCTTCCAGTTAAATGACCAGAAAAAAAAACAATTGACTGCTTGAGCTTGATATAAACCAACCCTCTTAGGGTTCCTGGTGGGGTCCAGAAATTAAAATGACAAAGTTTAACAAGAGAAAAGCATACAGATTTATTTAAAATAAGATTTATGATACATGGAAGCCTTCATAAGAAAGGAAGAGCCAAAGAAATGGTTAAACCTGAGTGTTTTTATAGGTTTGATGAAAAAGACAGCAGCAGAGAAATACAATAGGACAGGGGATATAAGGCAAGTGTAGTAAACTGGGGAAACTTAGCAGGGCCTTCACTCAGATTACTCTGTGACCCTCTGTCTTGGAGATAAGTTTGCTCTTTTACTGTGAGTTTAAGGAGGGCACCTCTCCCATGAGGGTCTTATAACTGGTTTCAGGGGAGAAAAGCAGGGGAAGGTCAGACAAAGAGACCTTCCTGCTTCTATTCTTTTCTCGTCCTACTTCAGCTTAAAATATTTACTATGCTAAGTTGTCATATTTTGAAGTAGCGTATTCTGAACACCATCTCTTAACCATAAATTGCATTTTTAACATTGAAGTGCATTTCCTAAGAGTTCCTTTCCTCTAATTCTCCTTTAGACAAACCTTTCCTTGTCCTCCTAATGTCTCTTTTACTTACAGAGCTGACTTTTAAAAACACCTGATTTCATCCATGGATGATGTGATATGATGTTGAAGGTGATCAAGAAATGTCACCCCACAATACCAATATGTCACTTTGCCATAAGAATTATCTTTAGCTGAAGGGATTTGAGTTCCTCAAGTTCCTTATCTGCCTAAAGAGCAGTGCCTCCAAAAATAACTCAGTTATTATAAACCCCATCCCTGGAGAAGTTCTAATGTTCCCTTGAGAGAAGAGAAGTCAACTCCACACCAAATAGGCATTGTCACAAAGTACACGCTCCTACCCATTGTCCTAAGAGCCCATTTATCTTTCCAAAGGAGCATTTGTGTTTCCATAAGTGCCTTTTCTTCCCACCTTCTAAGAAGTTATTTGTTCTCCCAGAAGTGCCTCTCTGCTCTCCATCTCCCCTTTTCCCTCTTGAGATGGTATATAACCCTCAAATTTTACCACTCCTTTGGGTATTTACTTCCGTGTGTGATGTCTCTGTGCATGTACAATTAAAAAACAATGCATTTATATGCCTTTTCTCCTTTTAACCTGTCTTTTGTCAGTTTAATTTACAGGTCTCCAGTCACTGAATCTAAAAGGATAGAAAAAAAAGCTTTTTTCCCAGGATTTGTTTTAAAATAATGTAGAAGTGGAGAGTGGATGAGTAAGAATTAGCTGTGGGTTGATGGCTATTGAGATTGGTAATGTCTCCTTTACCATTTTCCATACTAAAAAGTTTTAAAAATTGATTTCTGTTGTTGTCAAGAATTTGCTAATTTGGTTTCCCATCATTTTTATTATTAGGGAAACAACAAAGAAGAATTCATAGATGAAAATTCACCCACCATATTTTTGGAGGAGATATTTGGTTGTCTATATGGGTAAAGTAAGTGATCATCCACAAGTAAGCTATTAACTACTGTGAATTACAGTAGGCCTATAACATGCTAGGTACCTGTGCGGTACTTCATAAATACTATTTTGAATCTTCACAAAAAGCCTGTCTGGTAGGTATTATTATCTCCATCTTGTAAGTGTGGAAACTGAGAATCATAATTAAGTTGGCCAAGATCACCCAGCTAGTAAATAATAGATCTGGGATTCAAACCCAGCTGTGTCCTCAGCCCTGTGCTCCTTCATTCATATACTTGAGAAATGTTACTGAAGGCCTTCTATGCACCAGGCATTTTCCAGAGCAGCGAACTTGGAGAATGCCATCTCTGCCCAAATCAGCAGAATCTACAATCTCCTCCTTCTCCCCTGAACCACTTCCAACCCAGGATTTGACTTCTGGGCAAAAAAGCAGGACCTGACACTAATTTTCTTTCTCTCGATCACATCGAAAGCCAAGGTACAACAAATTTATTCTCAAGAAATATATTGAGAAATAATCGATAGCTTTTCTGAAAATTGGATTTCCAGATATAATCTTCAATTCTTCTAGAGAATAAATATACCTGACATATTTTTTAAAAATAGATTTTTCCATTTTCTATTAACAATGCAGAATGTTATTAAAATTGTGCAAGACAATAGGTTTGCTTTGTGTAGAATAAATTCATTAGGATAGTTAAAGCAAATACATTTCAGATTTCTTTTTGTTGGTTAAGAGAACCGGCCAAAGCTATAGGGCAGAGAAGCTGCACATGCCCAGGGCGTGTTCTTTGTCTGGGACAGTGCCAGAGCCCAACAGTTACTAAGGTGCAGCTGGCTGTATGCCCAGTATTAGCTCAGGTCAGATTTTATATCATATTGGACCCGATGGCCATTTCTCTGCCATGTGATCATGTCTGCAATCTCAGGAAAGTAGGCAAGTCTGCCTCCCTTCCCTGAATTGACAGAGTGGGACATGAGGCAGTAAGATTGTAAGGGGAGAGAGAGGGAGAGGGAGAGGGAGAGGGAGAGGGAGAGGGAGAGGGAGAGGGAGAGGGAGAGGGGAAAGGAGAGGGAGAGGGGGAGGGAGAGGGGAAGGGAAAGGGGGAGGGAGAGAGGGAGAGAGAGAGAGAGAGAGAGAGAGAGAGAGAGAGAGAGAGAGAATGCACATTTTAATTTTTGGAGACACAATACACTAATTCATCAGCACATAGATTCTGGTCTATGGCAGCCCTTTGTGGTATTTAGCCCACTAGTAAGAGTTTCTGCTTTCATTTGCTCTAATATCAACCATTTTTGTAAATGACTAAAGCGATCAGCTCCTAGCGTTACTTCTCCTGAGATGTATTTAGGAGAAAGAAGTAGAGTGAAACAGGGAGCTATTTTTGAGACTAGCAAAGGGATCTTGGACCCTCCTCTTTATATTTTAAAGGGAGATTTAAAAGAAGCCTTCTTTTCTGATTAGGTCTTGCCTCTTTGCTCACAGTGGTGGGTGGCGGTGGGTGAGACAGTGGGCTCCATGGCCGTATTCCCTCAAAACCATGTTATTATAGCTCAAACTTGCTCCCCAGCACTGGGTCTTATTTATCAGGACTCGTGGGTTGTATGAGAATAAAACCCACTCAAAACAGCTTAAGCAACAGGAGAATTTATTAAAAGGGCAAGGAGGTGGTTTAGAATACTCCAGAGCAGGAATGCAGCCAAGCCAGGAGCAGATGGGAACCGGGACCTCAAACAGAGTCGGGGTGGATCTCTCTGTGTCGGCTTCATTCTTTCTCTGCTTATTCTTTTTAAGAGAGAGCCTTCACTGATAGAAAAAACAAATTGTCTTCCAACAGCTTTTAAGTTTAAATATTATTGGTGTGACTCTCCAGAAAAATTCCACTCCCCCCCCCACCCCCACCCCCCACCCCGTCTCCTTCTCCCTCTCTCCCCTTTTCTCTTTTTCGCCAGTTCTAAATTCTTAGAGAAGACTCAATGTTCCAATCTGGGTCACTTGTCCACTTCCCGGCCAATTAGCCAGATAGATTTTGCTATAAAAGATGGATCATAGGGAAAAGTTTGGTTCAGAAGAGGACCTCATGATGTGAAGAAACAAACCTGGGCTCCGGGTTCAGGGCTCAGGGCTTGGCCATAGCTGACTGTATGAAGATCTATATTTTTCTGGATCTCCATTTCCTGGGAGGGAGGTGGATTAGATCATCTCTATGGCTACTCACAGCTTTTTCAGTGTGCTTTTCCTGTTGTAGTGGAAAGTGGTATTGGTTTAATAAGGGAGAAAAGTCTTGGGAAGAGAACTATAAAGCTTATTAGCAAAATTCATCCTTCTGATTAGGGGCCCTCTTGGCCTCAGAAAAGGGAGGCTTTACAGGATTATTCTTATGGGTGTTTGTAGGGTTGATGGATGCTTATGTACATGGCTGTGGGGAGGAGGAATGGAATTTCACATATATCATTGATATTTAGCAAAACAGTCCCATTGCTATCATCAACTGCCTGGATGTGACATGTCTGTGCCCAAACTGAGGCCGTGGAAGCAAGAGGGAAGGTTGCTCTGTGGAAAGACAGCATTTTGAAAGAAAGATTCCGTGTACTTCCTGTAGTGTGCATGGAGGCAAGGCAGAGAGTAGAAGATGAAGATGCCCTTCTGTGGCTAGAACTTAGAGCTGACTCCCTGACCATGTTACCAGATGGGGACAAAGCCCGGAGTGGCTCTGTCTCAGGCCAGACTGTAGTGTGTGGGTTCTTTCCTACTTGGTGCAGGAAAGATTTCACAGTACGAGTCCAGGTGATTTTGAGAGGATGTTTATTGAAGCTGGGGACAGTGAGACAAGGAAGGGATTAACGTAGAAGAAGCAACAGGAGAGAGCCTAGGTGTCGCTCTGCTTTGGCTCTCCAGACAAGTTATAAGGGCACAGTGAGCCAAGGCGGGGCTGCTTTTAGCTCACAGGGAAGTCAGAGAAATGGGGGGCCTTGGAGACAAGTTCAGGGGGTAAGCCCAGACAAGCTGCTGCTGCCCACTGCTGCCCAGTTGCAAATGTAGTGGGGACTCTTAGAGTTTAGGAAAGAAGAGTAAAGATGCATGACTGAGAGCAAAAGAGAGGCGTGGGCATGCTCCAGAGAGAGCCCATGCTGGGTCTTTGTCTTGAGGGTTTTAAATCTTTCTTCTGCGGGTGGGAATCTTAGGGGAAGGTCTTAAGAAAATATTTAGTAGTTTTCCAGGTGTGTCCTTTAATATGTTGATTCATCAAAATAAGTGTATAGGGGAGTTTGGGATTATTTTTAGGTCAGCCTCACTGCTTTACTCTTATCTTGGATCTGTCTGGCTCTAATTGTTTTTCTTCTTGTTGTTCTTGTTTGTTCCCCTTCATTTGTTCTTGGGTTTGGCTGGCACAAATGGCACTAATTGTGTCTCTGTTACCTATCTCCCAACCCAGGGTGATTTAAGCTGTTTATTCTCTGTTTAGAGAGGAGAAGTATAAACCATTTGCTTTCAAATGCCCTTCGTTAGGGAAAAGAAGGCCTTGAGACTTACTAGCCAGCTATACGTGGATCAAATTGTTTGGCCTTGTTTAACTATTTTGAATCAGTTTCCCCATTCCACTTGCCAAGTAATTTTCCTAGCTTTTTACTATCCTGCCTCAATCACACACTGTCCCCGCCAACTCTCCATTCCTTCATTCCTACTAGACTCACCTTTTGTCTACATCACGTCAGTCATTCTTTATTCTTTTTAGTCTTCCAGTTCTTTTTTGACTCCACTTGACTCCCTACAGACTTTGTACTCCAAGTCAATTGTTGACCACCCCCAACAATCCTCAAAATTGTTGCTCCTTGGACCTCACACTCTGTCTTCCACACCAATTAAAGCTCCCTCAATCCATCCACCCCTGACACAGGTCACCTGTCTTTCCTTTTGAGCTTTGTCCTCCGGGAATTTCTCTGTATCTCTCAAAACTCCTGTCTATCTCAGCCAAAATTCTACTGCATCCTCTAGCCAAGACTAGATCCTGACATCTTTCCTTTCAATAACAGTGTATACGTTGCAACTTAATTTTTTCCCTCTCCACTGGCATCTTCCAAGGCCTTTTACAAACAAACTATCTGCTTCTTTTTTGCCTAGGTTTAATACACAGAATACCAGTAGTTATCAAAAATAAAGTAAACTCAATATTTTAACCCAGTCTCCTGGTTGTTGTTAAATTTGGTGGAACGTAACTTCAGATTAGGTTATGGAATGAAAGGGACACATTTTGGATAGAAACCCCAACTCCTACAGGCTTCAACATTAAAAGCAACTGAAAATCCTAAAGAGGAGGCAACGGGAAGGCTTGATTTTGCAATTCAGTGATGTCATCAAGAACTTGATTTCTTTCATTTTGTCTATTTCTCCTTCCATGGTGTCAACTTCATGGAGTTGAGGCCCCAAGATGGCTAGAGCAGCATCTTGACCTAAAAACTTTCTGGGTCATCTCTACAGGCAAGAGAAAGCTCATCCCCACATCCCCAGCCAGAGTCCTGAGGTTTACTTTATTGGTCTGTTCACTTCTGACCAATCACTTTGGTTATGGAGTGAAATGTTATGTTGCCATAGCCTCAGTCACATGTTCTATCTATTCCTGCAGCTGGAGTGGAATTTTCTTTCCTGAAACCACATAACTATCCTAAACTAAAGCAGAGTGTTTGCCTTTTGCTTGTGTGCTTGCAGGGTCTATAGATTGGTTTGGACCTCACTTACTGACCCATCCCTAAATCTATGTCTGGTAGGTGCTCTAACCTCTCTTAAGCTCCAGCCCTCCCACTTAAGTCAGAGCACTAGCTGTTAACAAAATACCATGTGGAAAACTCCGGAACTATGTGTAGAACTCTGTGGGCAGAGATGAAAGGATGCAGAAAAGTGGTGAGGGGGTAGGAACCTCTTGGCCCTATAATAGTTATGTGGTGATGTCATGTCTTTAACTCTCCAAACATCTGTTGGGAGGCTCCTATTGCTAAAAGTGGAATAGCTGATTAGAGGACAAAGTGAATAGAACATCCACTGAATTCTGACCAGAAAGGAAAAGCCAGTTGGTGAAACAGAAGGTGTGGGAAACATGGGAGGAAGTGACTGAGTCACCTCGGAATTCATAATGGCAGAGAAAGGAACAAATGGGCATGTTCAGGCACATCCATTGGTTTGCTTGTGTTTTAATTATAGAAGGGTAAAATGAGGTCAGAGTCAATTCTAAAAGGGACTATCACTTAAGAAGAGTAGCTTTGAAAAAAGGAACACCTACTCTGTAATTTGGGGTTTTCCTAATGAGGACACTAAGGAGACATTAAAGAAAAGAGAATGTGCTCAAGGAATAATCCAAGTCTAGATTTAGAAAGAACATAAACAGAATCTTGGAGGCAGAACATGTAGTCAAAGATGAGTATAAAATGATGGCTGTGGCACAAATCTGCGCAAATGAAACATCTTGAAGACTAACTGAATAAACTGACATTGGGGGACATGTTAAGACCATCACGTTTGCAGGGCATTGTCTGCCTAGGACTGTACGTGGTTGCCGTGCTGCCTCAGGTCTTCCCATTAGTCCACACCATTTTGTTCTTACGTTGTACTTCCTTAATTACCTCTCCATATGCACACAAGTTCATATATAACCTTAATGGGGTCAGGAACTGTTTTATGTATTTCTTTTTATCTCCCACAACACCTAGTACAGTCTCTTGCATGTAGTGCATGCTCCAAAATGGAATATTATTGATAAAGAAATAGGTTAAGTTAATGAAAATTTCAATGTTGAAGCATTTGTAATGGTAAAAATGGTGTTGCCTGTGATGAAGCACAATAAGAAACTCAATTAGCTTCAGAAGTCAATGGGTTCATTCTTGGAGGTCTAGTAAGGTTGCAAAGTACTTGGGGTAAGGTTGCAAAGTACTTGGGATTAGGTTCCAACATCACTAAGGCAGAAATCTAGTGCAGACAAAATTGCCATTTAAATCTCTTAAATTCAGTGTTTCTCTAGAAGTGGTTTCAGTTACATGGGAACTTGTCAGTCTTAGGTTGAACACAGATGAAGATCTTGGTTTCTGTTTGGGGGACATGCTGCACCAAAAATTATGCTTTTCTGGGTGTATGAGGTGGTAATGATGATGCTGCCTGCATTTTTCCCAAGTGGGTATTGTGAAGTATGCATATTCACAGTATATATGATTGACCAATGTAATTATGTAGTATTCAGATATTGATGCCTAATGAATTTAGGTGAGTGATTTAATCCTTCATGGCTCCATAGCTGATAACCTTTTGGGGAAATTGCTTATCATTTGGCAAATTTAAACAAATGACATTGAAGATGCCTTTCACTAGGAGTTGGACTTGGAAGTCAGTGTGAAGACAGAGGGGAGAATGAGTCCCCTACACGCTTTATAATATTTCCTCTTCTTCTCCATAGTGGTGTCTCCACTTTCTACACTATCCAAAATACTCAGGCAGGCATATTTTGGAACTGCTCTTCATTCCTTTAACAGATGTGGACTACTGCATCAACCAACAGATAGGTAGACTGTTTGGGATGAAAACACTACTATCAGCCTAACTCTGTGTCATAATTCAGAGGTGACATTTAAAAACATTAGTTAGTTTTAGAGGGAAAAGTGCAATGTTTAACTTTGCTAGACTCAAGAAACAATTTTAATGATCCTGATGAATGTGGACACCAACAGTTGAATAAAACAACCCATTAGGCAGAAAATATAAGTCTCATCATAGGAACAATCTAGCCATTCAGTGATGGTCAATATGCAATAGTTGACTGAGAAATGAGCCGTGAGGTCAGCCTACATATGAACACCATGAGTTATTCACCTCAATTGCACAAGAAAGGTTGTCTTGTTTTGTTGATATTGCTGTTATGGAAAAAGAAAATCATGAATCTGGATATCCTCCCTCGTAATATTAACCATCTGCCCAAATGTAATCTACTTATTTCCTGGCTGACATTTGACTTTTGTGGTTCTTTCTTTTCATAGTGATTCTGAAAAGTGCCTAACAGTGACTGATGTTCACTTACATAACATAAGACAGTCATTGGAAGGCTGGCTTCCAAGTTCTTCAACTACAAGCCCCCTTCCTCCCTAATTCCTTAAATTCTAATATTAAAGCTCCAAGAGGGTGGCAAGGAAAACCCATGTTGCTTGTGAAAACCTCCCAAGGGAAATACGTTTTGAAATTCTTTTTAGGAGTTAACCTTCTAAGGGTAGAAGAAAGATGTAAGCCAAAGGATGCAAGGCCAAGGCCAACTAACTCAATTGAAGGGGAAGGGATGAAAGCCTGTTTTTCAGGGTCTCCCCAGGTGCAGAGAGGAATAGTTTCTCTGCTAATGGTGAGCAGCTGTTCAAACAGAGGTGTTAACCTCAACTATCATAACCACAAGTAGTTGGGAAAAAAATAGTGTTTAAAACAAGTGACAAGATGCTATCTATAAATTTGAAGGATTATACAGCAAAGGTTGGGTTAAAAAAATGGGAGACTCTCAAAGATACTCCTTAAACTTTAGCTATTTTCCTCAAACTTTGACTTTTATCTGGTCTATTGACTATATGGGGTTAGTCCCATTAGAGAGAGATAAGACCTGGCTTCCATGAGATCAAGTTTGTGCTACATAGCTAATTCTGGGGGAGACTCCATAATAATTTGGAGTGATACCCATAACTAATTACACACTTGGAAGTCTTCTCATCAGCCTGAAATCTGACTGAGCTTTAAATCATTGAACAGAAGGGAAGAAGAAGAGTTAATTTCTGTTGAGCCTTGTTTCCATATGTAAGAAAATTAAAAACAACAGCAATGAGAAGCCTGGTGAGGGTCCAGACAGAGATACATTCAGTTTGCCCCTACTTATCAATTAGTATTTTTCAGTTTCCTATCACCCTTTTTATTAATTCAGAATGCTCAGTTGGAGGCTTCTGGGGACAGAGATAGTGTTGCATCCTCTTTTGCACACACCCTGCACCCCCCCCCCCCCCCCGCCCCCGCCGCTACCTTTCCTTCAGTAGGTGGTTCATGTTGACCTGGGAGGATCTTGCGGACCTTTAAAAGCCCCACTGAGTCGAGAGTAAATGTAAGCAGAGGAAATGGAGAGACTAGCTTCGTCTCTCACTTGGCGGGTGATGACCTCTTGGAGATGGATGTGAAAGCCAATCGTCAGCAGAGAAAGGTGGAGCTGGAGCTGGAATTTCAGACTCTTCCACTGCAACCTCTGGGTGATGTTCAGGGTTGCTCCCGAAGGCGGAAAATGGTTCCGCTCCAAGTTCTCTGGCTTGTATTCTCAAGTGTGGACCATAATTTCAAGCCAGTTGAGATGGATGCCATATTAGTGGAATTTACATTGCATCACTTTAAAAATGTTTCTCTTTCCCTTGCCCTGAGCAGTGTGTTTCTCTCTTTTATTTCTTCCTCCTGCAGAGAGAAAATGCTGTGTGAGGGGTTAATGATTTTATGACCATGCAGCCGGCAATGGTAGATCACAGAGATCACAGTGCAGAAATCCAATTATTTCCTTTGAGATGAAAACCAATACTTGGGAGAAGGACCTCTGTGCTTCAGGGTTGCTTGATTTAAGATTTTGTTCTAGAAAAGATGGGTTCTCTGCTGCAGCTTGGCTCCTGAGTCATAGAAGCTTGCCTTTCTCTCCTGCTTGATGCTGGCCACCTGAATACACTTGGGGTGCAGGAGCTAGGACAAAAAGAACCATTAGTTTCAGTTTCTGGCTACTTTAGGGCATAGGATAAGTGTTAAACTAGCATTAAATACTGTAGGCTGATGATGGTGATTCCAGCAACTTACTATCAATGCAAGAAATACTTGGGGAGTAATTTGAAAAGAGAAGCTGCCACTGAGAACTAAATCTTGGTGAGCAAATGTAGAAAAAAAAATATAAACACACAGAGAGATAAGAGAGATAGCTAGAAAGGCCTGGGATTTTTCATTAGCTTAAAGTGGATAGGAGAATTTCAAACTCCAAACCAAAGATAGAATGTTTGTACTTATTTTCTTTTTTTAAAGTAGCAATTGCAAAATGCAAAAAGAATAGAAATAGCTGCATGGTTTCCCAGTTATCAGTAACCACTCTGGAACCTAACCCAATATTCTCATCTATTTCCCATCTACCTTGTCTTAGAAATCTTGTGGAAAGATAGAACGATGTACCTACAGAGAAGCCCAGAGAAGGGAGAGAATTAACCAAGGACACAAAAGACTTAGAGTTGGAAATTGAATCAGAAACCAGGCAGAAGGGGATAGGCCAGAGTGTGGACCTTGAAGTCAAAGAGATCTGGGTTTAATCCCAGTGCTGCAGCGTCAGAGTGCTGGCCTCCTATCTGAGCTTGCATTCTTCATCTATAAAATGGGAAAATAATGCTTACCTAGGTAATATGTTAAGAGGATTAGTGATCCTGTACACAAACATATTTTCCCCTAATAATCCTGTAGAGTAGGTGAAAGGGAACAGCAGGTAGTAAGACAGAAAGGAAGTGGGACTCAGATTATGGAGCAAGCAGAATTCACCAGCTGTGCCTATCAAGATGTTTGGTCACAGGGGAAGGAGATGGACTTCTTAACCAACAGTGATATGGTGTGGCCGAGCCTATTAGAGGCTCAGTGGAAGCCTATGGAATGATAACGCTGTGAAGTAGCAAAGCTTTTCTTGTACAGCCATAGTCAGACTCTTGAATACTGACTTGATCCTTACTCCAACATAAAGGTATATAAGACGGGATTCTCACTTCACATGGGATGTCCTGTCCTCTGAACCTCAGCAGTGCCTCTATGAAGGACCAGGACCCACTCACTCAAATGCATCCTTTCCTGGCATATACCATTTGCACTGCTTCTTGGCTGGTTTGGTGGTAAACTGAAGTGAAAGCATGCTAAAACCTTGTCCCAGGCATTGTTCTTGTCAATCCTAAACATGCGATCTAGTCTAGCTTACTGACTTAAGCCAAAGAATAATGAATTAAAAGGATACAATCAGGGTAGCTCAGGTGATGAAAGGAATTGATGAGCAACCAGACCTCAGCAGATGGGAGTCCAGGCTTGTTTGGAGATCTGTAGGAGGCAGGAATAAATGAGCAGTCTTTTGGGGGTGCCACTATTGGGATTGATTAGTTTCAATGATTTTCCCAAACTTGGGTCACTCCCCTGAAAATTAAAATTCCTAGAGGAAAGAATCTGACTGGTCCAGCTCAGGCCACATATTCATAGTCCCACCCAGACTCTATCAAATGGAGGAGAACATTTTCTTCAAGGAGAAGGAAGAAGGGAAGCTTAGTAGGTGAAAACATCAGCTGTCTCCCCTCTGGTTAGGACTCTTATAGAAAAGTTACGATCTCCTGATATTGTAGACCCACAGTCTCTCAGAGGGAAGCTGCCTTTGCAGAATACAGTGAGGAATTACTAACCAAGGTGAAGCCACATTTTGTATGTCACTCCTGAGCTAAGTACATCTATGGCAGTCGGTGAACAAGCTTCAGTATAAAGCTTGTTAATAAAACTGCTGCTGAACATCACAAGGTCCAAAATCGCAGGGCTGTGTTTTGAGCAAGAAGTCAGTATTTTAGAAATACACCTCCTACTGTGTGCCTAAGGAGCTTCTTCAATTCTAGGTCTTGTTGTTTAGAAAGGTGTATCTCCTAAACAGCCAGAAGATAGGGACTGCTTGGGATTGCAGCAAGTGTCACAGAAGGGCTGGTGTCTTGGTGCTCCAGGGCTGAGTTGAGCATGGCCATCTGAAATGGTTCTCTGGGGAATAGCGGACAAATCTCAGATGTTCTATCTGCAGCACAATGTGCAGGTTCATCCTGATTCAAAGCATTTAGAAACAGCTCTCCAACCCCCAACCCACCTCCCTGGCAAGGTGGCTTCATTCTGAGGCATGGATCTCCATCCCTGCCCCTCTCCCCACTCTCTCTGCCCCCAGGAGACTGACTTTCTATGAACCTAACAATGGGCTTCCTTGCCCATTGACTTCTTCTTGGGTTTGGCCAGTGCGGGTACCAGCAGGACAGAGGAGGGTGAGAAGAGAGGATGATCAAGGCTTTCTCTCTGGTGGACCAGGGATTGACAGTGTCTGTGTTTCACTTGGAAGGCCACAACTCCTGCTTATAGCCCTTTCTATAGCTACAGGTATAGCTTTCTCCTGTTTGTGAGAACTCTTATTTCTCCTTGTGCCTTCAGTTCTAGCAGTGATAAAGGACTCCCTGCTTTACCTCTCCCGAGTGCTTCAACATGACTTGTTAGTTTCTCTGAACCCTGAACTCAGCTTTGCACATTGTCCCTCATTAAACCCTCCTCAATTACCCTGTTTGAGTATATTTTGTATCTGCTGCTAGGACTCTCCCTATTATGGCTGTATTACTGTCCCTGTTTTATAGGTGAGAAAACGGTGGCCCAACAGAGCATGTTGAACCCTCATTGTCCATCTATAAAACTCAGGCTCTCTCTATAACCTAGTCTATTCAACCATCTTCATATTTAAGAGAGCTCTTGCCTTCAGCTAAAGAATTACACTCTGGCCTTTCAGACATTAACTTACATGTGGGGATGTATCTCTGGAACAGTGACCCTTCTTCCCATCAGGCGTAGGTCCCACTCTGTCCCACCCACCAAATGTGATCTGGGTCCTTGTTTTCAATTTTGAAGAACCTTTCTTTCTTTAGTTTAAAAAGAATTGCTCTGAATACTGTCTTTTCACCCAGGAATACCTCCTGAGAGTTTGATATTTGCAATCCTATTGAGTAGAACTCTTAAACTTATTTGAAAACAACCTTAATAAAATTTGACTCAAGGCATGTCCTGAAATACCAGATCAGAGAGGAACCCAATTAGCTATTTTTTCCTACTCAAAGCACATTTGAGCTAGAAAGGACCTTAGAGATTATCCAGGTTCTTAATCTCATTTTGATAACATAGACCCTCTTAAAATTTGAAAAAGCTATGAACCCTTACCCCAGAAAAATAAAAATTCTCTCTCTCTCTCTCTCTCTCTCTCTCTCTCTCTCTCTCTCTTTGCAATAATTGTGGGAATTCATTGTCATTTTGAAGCCCACTCCTCATGGACCCCCAGATTAAGCCTCCCTGCTCTAGGTTAATCCCTTAGATTTACACATAAGGAAGCTAATACCCAGCCAGGTAAAATGACCAGTTCTCATAGCTCATTAGTTGATATATCAATCAGATTGGGCTGAGTTATGCTACAGTAACAATCAACACATCTCAGTGGCTAAAACAACATATTTATTTTTTATTCATGCTGTGTTTCTATTGTGGGTGCTCTGCTCCATGTCATTTTTACTTAGGAATGCAGGGTGACGAATGCCTTCGAGAACATCATCAGTCATGGTGACAGAAGAGGAGAGAACATCTGTCATCATGACAGAAAAAGAGAACGGTGCAAACTACTCACTGATTCTAACACTTTTGCCTGTAAGGGGCACATCACTGCTGGTCATACTTCACTGGCCAAGCACGTCCTATGGCCATGCCTAACCTCGGGTGGCAGAAAAACATTTGGTGGTAGCATACATGACTAAGAAAGCTGGGAAAGCCGGAAGTAGGACCCAGCACTTTTATTTTTGTCTAGTGCTTGCTACTCTTCCAAAGCTACCATATCATAATCTAATTCATGTGGGTGTATCTCTAGAAGATTTGCCATCAGTTTAGGAAGTCTGTTTCATACTGGGTAGGTTGGTAGTAATTTTATACACACTCATTTTTCAAACCAAAATCTTTTTTTCCCTGCTGTCTGTATTGCTCTTCTGTTTTCAGTCCTCATTTACTTTTTTCTGGCTCTCCATAGCTTGGGACCACGGTGTTGCCAGTGCAAACACAGAGGGGTTTCTGGGTGTGTGTTTTGTTTTGTTTTGTTTTTGTTTTTTACTTTAGCAATTAGTGATAGGCATGGCTCTGTTTTTATCTTCAGTTGTTCATTTATTCCACAATTTACTGAAAACCTGCTTTGCTTGGTGGGTTGTAGTGAGGATTAAATTAGAAAATTCACAGAGCCCAGTGCAGAGTAGTTGCTCAAAACATGTTGGCTGAGGTGTGTATGTGTACGTGTGTTTATATTTTGAAATCAATATAGGATAATGATTGAGAGCACACATTTGCTATGAGGTTTAGATAATTTTATTAATCTCTCTGTGCCTCAGTTTTCTTTATTTGTTAAACAGGAATAATAATAATATTACCAAATTCTTAGGCTGTAGTGAGTATTAATTATAACACATGTAAAGCATCTACCCAGCACCTGGATCATAGAAACTTGTTGATGAAATTAACTACTATTCGTGTTATCGGCATAATTACTGGAAAATACGATGGCTGTTTGCCAGGTACACAGGGAGGAGGAAGGAGCACATGCTTGGGAATTAGGTCGACTTGGGTTTCAATCTTAGCCTTCGTGGTGCAGACGGAGGCCAGTCACTGCTCTGAGCTTCAGCCTCTTCTTGGGTGTGACATGCTAGCCCTACTCATTTTGCGGGGTGTTTGGGAGGATCCCATAAGGACACAACATTACAATGTCTCACGCAGAGCATGGCATTTTAGACAGTCAATTAATATTAGTTCTTTTGGATGTTGTGGGACACACAAAGATGAACAAAGGAAACAAGTCCTCTCTGTCACCTTCAGGGTGTGGTTCATATCTCACTGTGGAAATAAGGTGTGCCCACACATCACTACCTAAACGGTGAGCGCCTTGACAGAGCTACAGCTAATGGGCTGCAGAAGTTTACATTAGGTGCGTTCCCGTAAGGGGCATTTGAGCTGGGCTGTTGGCTTTGACTGAGAAGAAGCGCTCTTTACTAAAGCAATATTTTAATCTGCAGATCCTATTTGTCTTCCTTTCTCATCATCACCCCCTCCTTACCTCCTACTCCCTTATGCACCACTGGTAATTGTGTATGGAGAGGGGATTCATTACCGCCAGGCACTGCCAGCACAGTTTACTAATGCGCTCTGTTTTCTGGCTGTGATATTTACAGCAGCCAGTTAAGACTTAATTTTCTATTATTCCCTGAACTTTGCAGCCTTCATTTTTCATTTTCTGTCCGAGATTCATTGCACTAGCACCCTGGAACCACGGCCGGAAAGACTCACTTACCATCAGAATCGATGAGCAAATAGGAAAAACATTTTTACCAGAGATAGGCCATAAGTGATATGAGTTTATTTTTTATTCTTAGCAATAGTTTCATTCTCTCCTTTCTGCTTCCTGTGGCCAACTGCACTTCTCTACCAAATTATATTTTTAAAAAATGTCTTGGAGGTACCTGAACTTGGGTGTTCTTGCCTGGAAATGCTGCAGTCCAGGATCTGTCTGGGTATTATTATTATTTCCCTTTAATCTTGGCCTCTGGACTTGTTTGATATTGTAGGAATCCTTTTATTTTTTTCCCTCTCATGAGTCACTTGCTAGAATTGCCCTATGACACAACAACTTGTCTAAAGATATCTCAAGGCTAGCAGACCTTTTTCCTGCTCATTATCTGTGGATTCATTGGTTGGTCAGACAGGATTTTGATGAAAGTATTTTTCCGCTCGGAGCTCTCTGCTCCCTACACAACCCCACCCCCCTAACCTCATGAGAGCATAGATCAGGGATGGGGTGGTTGAATACTTTCTCATCCCATTGTCTTTCACTCTGCAGCCCGTTACTAAGGTGTTAGCAGGCTTACTGTCATCCTGGACCTATAACTGCCTGCCCTTCTCCAACACATTTACCAGTAGTCGCATCATTGTGCTGGGACCAGCCATTTTATACAATTTGGCTATGCCTTCCGAGCCTTATTTCATCTGCGGGATGGGAACTTAACAAAAATGTTCTTCCCTGGGACTTTGGATTTGGGACTGAGAGATAGTTAAGCCAGTCTCTTGATAGGGGCTGGAGCCACAGGTGTGAAGGTGAGGGGCATTAGATGCCAGTTTTCTCCCCCGTGAAGCCAGCACACAGGGGAAAAATGGAGGCAGGAGAGTGTGGGGGCCTAGAGATGGAGGTCCTGAGGGCCACTTGTTCCTACAGCCCAGTACTGCCTTCTTCACGTGAGGCCTAGACTGCACTGTGGAGGGTTTCCTGTGGGTTATGTTAGAGACAGGTAGCATCTCCTTCTGTGTGTTCGTTCTGTGGGCCCCTGCCTCTCAAGAGACTGTTAGACAAATAACCTGGGAGATGTTCCACACTCTGTCCCCTTCTTCAGTAGTTTGGGTACCCCTCACCATACAAAAGATTAGAACAATCCCAGCCTTTTCCAAATTTCTCTGACCATAGAACTTTCTTTGGTGTGTCCTTTAGTGGCAGGCCTACATTTTAAAGCATCACTTTGGAAAGTCTATGTTAAGGTTGAGACCCTGAAATATAGGACCCTGGAATATGGGTTTGTTATTAAGATGAGGGAATTTTACTGGGAGATGATCTCACATTCTTTGAGTATGTTCAAGACTCTATTTCCTTAACTGCCTTCCTCTGCTAACTCACAGATGGGGAGATGGCATGTAGGAGAAGGCTGTGATGTAAGGGGCAGCTGGACTTGGCATCCATGTACAAGTTCTGCCCCAGAGGAGTGCTTTACTTCCTCCTACAGAAGCAGGTCTCCGAGATGAGGGTTTAGGTGCAAGTAATTTATTTAGGAAGTGATCCCAGGAAACATTCATGGTGGAATGCAAAACTGAAGCAGGGAAGGTAAGACAGCCGATATGTAATGTGTTATCAAGCAATTTCCTACTGGGGCAACTGAGGCTTTGAGGGAGCTCTGAGAGGCAGTGTGGACTCTGCACCTCCAAGTTAGGTGAAGGACACAGGCATTTATCTATCAGCTCCTGCCGGTGATTGGTTAATGGCTGCTCTTTTTCATTCCCTGGCACTGCTGTCTGTCACACACAAGAGCAGAGCAGACTCTAGGGATAAGAGAAAGTCCACAGATGGAGGAGGCATGCAGGGACTGGTGTCTGAAGTCAGACTGACTGGCCAGGGCCCAGGGCAGTGATTCTCAACTGGTGTGCCACTAGGATTTCTAAAACATGCAACACCTGATGATTTAGTCAAGGACACTGAGCTCTTTTCCCTTAGATTGTCAAATGAAAAATAAATGACAACAGCCAACACAACAATAGCCATCCAGTGTGAATGAATCAAAATTATACCTATTTTTTTTGTCAGATTGGCAAAATATATATTTTTGGTATGCTGCAGAATTTTAGTAATTAGTTTATGTGTGCCTTGAGATGAAAAGGTTTGAAAATCGCTGGTCTAGGGGTAGGGGTAGGGGTGGGCACTGGAAGTGTTTGGTGTCACCTCAAAGCTAGAGAAGTGGGAGAGAGCATTACTATTTTAATCTCCTGTTTTTGTAGTGAAGGAGGAATTCCTGATAGTGTGGCAAGTTTCTGTTCATTGTTTCAAGATTCTAGACTTTTATCTGCAGTTTTTCTTTCTGACTTTTTAAAATTCTAGGTCCCAGATTTTTTTATTTGTGTGATTATTATTCCAAATCATATTAGCCCTTCTGAAGAGACCTGTGGGTACCGTCCAGCTATTGCTTTTGTTTTGGGCTGGAATCTCCTCTCTAAATTGCCTTTAACTTTGTCTGAAGCAAGGTTCGTCATACTCGCCTCTCTGGCTGTTGAATGGAAGATTAGGTAGGCCACTTTAGACTATGTCCCTAGATCAGTCCTTTCAGTTTGCTCTCAGCCCCAGACGAATCCACTTGGACATTCCAATCTCTGGACGTATCTTCATCATTAACCAACTCATGCTTCATTCCTATGGGTGTGTCATTGTTCATTCAACAAGAATTCATGGAACACCTATAGTGTGCAACAGGCACCACTGCAGATGATCTGGGAGTAGGTGAGAGGTGAGGACTCAGGGGACAGAGGCTCCAGTGAACAGATGTGGAATGAGAAGGACTTGAGTGTAAGGCTCATTTTGTCCTTGGGCAAGTCACTTGGCCTTTCTGAGGCTCAGATAACTCATCTATTAAATGAGACCTCTGTTATGGGCTGAATTGTGTCCCCCCAAATTCATATGTTAAAGTCTCAGTCTTTTTGTTTTGGGCTGGACTCTCCCAAAACATATTAGCCTTTTATTATATATGAAATCCATGGTCGTCAGAGGAGAAAGAGCTGGGAGGCTGAAGTGGTTTGATAAAGGGGTAGCTTTTGACCCAAGGTGGATAGACTTGGTACATGTAGACAGCAGTGCTAGTATGATAATTACATATATGTGAGTGTTTAATTATGTATAGTAGACATTAATATATGTGCATAAATATCTATGCTTAATTGACCTGAAAGAATATTCACTCATTATTCATTCCATCAATAGATATTTATTGGATGCGTACACGAAGGTACTGTTGTAGATGCTAAGGAAACAGCAAAACAAGCAAAGTCTTTACCCTCATCAAATTTATATTCGAGGGGGTGATGTTCATGACTGATAAGAATAGAAAGATTCTGAAATGGTATGTGCAGTATGATCCTATTTTAATCATAAATATGAAAATATAAATTTATATTTTATAAAAATGAGATCATGTGCATATAGTTATAAATAAAGAGAAAGTGAGGGAACTAGAGCAACAGAAATTTGGAAAGATGGTTACAAAACTGTTAGCTGGAATTACCTTTTCTCATTTTTCTTTATCTGTATTTTCCAAATTTGGGGGTAATAAACTTGTGCTTTATATATAATACTCGTTTTAAATTTTATTTTATTTCTTAAATTGTAGTTGACATTCAGTATTATTTTATATTTATTTCAGATGTACAGCATAGCAGTTACACATTTATATAATTTACAAAGTCATCCCCCCAGTAAGTTTAGTACCCACCTGGCATCATACATTGTTATTACAATACTAGAGACCCGGTGCACAAATTCGTGCACACGTGGGGTCTGGCCCACCCTGATCCATTGGGGCGATTGGGGTGATCGGAGTGGGGCTGGCTGGGGGGAGGGGCCAAGGGTGGTTGGCCATCCTCCTCCCCTGGTCGAACTTCTGGTTGAACTCCCTATTGAACTTCCAAGGGGACAATTTGCATATTAGCCTTTTATTATATAGGATGATTGACTACATTCCCTATGCTGTACTTTACATCCCCAGGACTATTTTGTGACTACCATTTTGTATTTCTGAATCCCTTCACCTTTTTCACCCATTCCCCAATGCCCCTGCCATCTGGCAACCATCAGTCTGTTCTCTGTATCTGTGAGTCTGTTTCTCTTTTGTTATTTTGTTCTTTAGATTCCACATATAAGTGAATTCCTATGGTATTTGTCTTTCTCTCTCTGACTTGTTTCACTTAGCATAGTACCATCTAGGTCCATCCATGTTGCAAATGGTAAGATTTCATTCTTTTTTATGAATAAGTAATATTCTACTGTATAGATGTACCTCCTCTTCTTTGTCTATTGATGGGCACTTGGATTACTTCCATATATTGGCTATTGTCAATAATGTTACAATGAACATAGGGGTGCATATGTCTTTCAAATTAGTAGTTTGGATTTTTTTGGAATAAATACCCAGAAGTGAAAATTCTGGGTCATAAGGCAGTTCCATTTTTAATTTTTGGAGGAGACCCATACTGTTTTCCATAGTGGCTGTACCGATTTGCAATCCCATCAACAAGGTATGAGGGTTTTCTTTTCTCCACATCCTTGCCAACACTTATTGTTTGTTGATTTATAGATAGCCATTATGACATGCTGTTTAATTTGTATTTCTCTGGTGATTAGTGATGTTGATCATCTTTTCATAGATATCTGTATTGGCCATCTGTATGTCCTCTTTTGATAAATGTTTATTCAGGTGCTCTGCCCATTTTTAAGGGATTGTTTATTTTTATAAATAATGTTTTAAATGGTGTGTATTATATATGCAATTAAACAACTAAGTGCTAAAAGTTAGAATTTAACAGAAGTTGCAAAGAGCCCTTGCCTACTGTCCTTATTCCCACCTCCCAGACAGTTGTCACATTTCTAACCCGAAGGATTCTTTTTGTTATTATTTTTCACATTTCCACTTGAACGCTTCTGGTGATCAGCTCTTTCCCCCACAGCTGCTACCATCCCCCTTGTTTGTGGTCCATCAGTTTTTGTATTTGAGTAAATGAAATATTTAGCTTGAAGGGAGTGCTTTTCCCAGAGAACATTGTGTCAACTTCTGAAGCTTTGAGCTTTTAAAAGGAAATATGCCCCATAACTGCAAGTGGTTGCTGTTCCTGTTTGTTTTATAGTTCTTAAGTGTGCAGACCATGTTCGAATAAAGCTGGCCAGAAATTAGTTCATGGGCTTTACAATGACAAAAAAACCAACGGAATTTGGCATTGCCTTGCTGATGTGTGTCTCTGGGTCACAGGAGGGTTTCTGATGTAAAAGCCCTGCCTGGCCTCAAAGAGCACAGGCGATGGGCCCTGACTCACCAGCCCTGGGACAGAACCTCAGCTGTTGGGTGCATTGGCAGAGCCAGATTCTAGGCTGAGGTTCAGGAAAAGTTTGCTGGTCATGGTATCACTTCTGGCAAACACAGTTTATCCTTTTTCCACCAAGGCCCCGTGTGCTGGGCATGACCCGGTTTATCTGGCAAAGCTCATCAGTGGTGCCCCAGCTTTCCAAAGCATTCCGCATCTTGCGAATAGACCGGGCTTGGTGGTTTTAATAGGCTCACGGTTTAGAGCATGATATTTTCACATTTCTTTTTGTTTGTTTGTTTATTTACTCTGGTTTCTTATCCTGGTCCTTCCTGTCTTTTCTTCTGAATTCAAATGCTGGAAATTTTTAAAACTTTGCAGTGCATGTATTTATTTCACAAATATTTTTTCAGCCCTACTGGTCACTTGTGATTGTGGGCCGTCCTGTCACTTTGACTAGAATTAGTCAACTTGCCTATGTAACTTTTAAAAAAATGAAGGTCCAGTGGGGTGGTTATAATTTGACTAATGATTTACATGGATGATGAACAAAAGAGAATGAGTTATTTAAAAACTGACATGAACATACATTGGTATGTTCATGCCGCTAAAAAAATTCAAAGTTAAGAAAAAACTCTGATGCCTCTTTGGAAAAGCCATTTATATTACTGTTTCACTTTGTAATTTAAAATTTTTCAGTTTTCTATTGCTGTTAGGATAAGTACATTAAACTGGCCTATCAGATCTGGCCTCAGCCTCTTCTACAGCCTCAAGCTGCATTCTAACCAGGGCATAATCAATTTCCTTCATTTCCCCCAGGGCATCAAACTCCTTTACCTCTAACTCTCACATTATATTTTTCTTCTTGGACCATTTCACCCATTGCTCTCAGTCTGGGTCACTCCTGCTTCTCTCTCAGGTCTCAGCTCCCAAGTGGCTTCCTCTGGAGAATCTTCCCCAGTCCTCTTGGTCTAGGTCAAGGTCCCCTCCTCTGTGTTTTGCGTCAGAACAGGTCATTGCCTGTCAACTTCTCTGTGTCTTCCATTAGTCTGTATAATTGCCGAGAGTAGAGACCCTGTCTTTATGCTACTCTTTTATCCCTTGTACCTAGCACAGTGTCTGGTGGGCACATGGTAGATGTTCAATAAATATTTCTTGACTGAATGGGTCCACTGGAATAATATTTTCCAGATAAGGCATCAGATTTAAAGTGGTTTTATGAGTCCTGTGCTGCCATTTACTTGGGTGCCTGGATTAGCCAGTCAATTCAGATTGAACAATTTTTTCCCTTTATTGATTAAGGTATTACATATGTGTCCTTATCTCCCCATTGCTCCCCCACCCCACTCCCGTTCATGCCCTCACCCCCCTGGTGTCTGTGTCCATTGGTTATGCTTATAAGATTGAACAATTATTGAACACCGTTCTGTGTCGCTGCTTCCACCTACACTATTTCATTGATCTTCTCCTTACCTTTCTGTTTTACAGAGGAGGACACTCAGGCTCAGCGAGGCTGAAAACTTCATCATGGCACCTGATGGTGAACAGAAAAAAACCCTCGGCTTCGGAGACCTAACTCATTGCTCTTGGCCCAGTATCAGGATGCTGCTGCCTCTTTAAACTTTTGACCTTTACTATGCTTTTTTGCTGCAACCATCTGGTAGGCCATTGCATTAGAACCCAGGAAGCCTTGAATTAACTATATAGAAGGTACAGCTTAGGCAGAAATCAAACTGGGACCCTAAAGGAGAATTGGGGGAGGAAGCCCTGGCCTGTGGGTCCAGACACCTGGGCTCTCTCCTTACCTTCGTTGCTAACTAGCTGTGTGACATGGGGCATGTCACTCAGTCTTTCTGGTCCTTAATTTTCTCATCCACGCAATGACCGGGAGGGACGGGATAATTTTTTGGGGCCCTCCAGCTTGAAATTCTACCATCTTAACCTTGAAAGCCGGTGTGAGGCAGCAGACGTGCACGATGATGAGTGCTGAAGGTATCAGCAAGTCTACCCGAAAGAGCTTACCTCTCAGGGGCTTTCCCGAAACTGCCTTCTGAGGTAAGCAATAAAGAGAATAAACAATTTCATATTGCCCTCTTATTTATGTTTTTGAACATACCAGATAACAAAATAATAACCACGAGTCATGGGGGGAATTGAATGAAAAGAATGAATCACTGGCAATCAGCCACCTGATCATCATCTGTCATGATTGGCCTTTGAATAAACCAGAATAAATGCTGGCCGTCTTCTGCACACCTTCTGGCATTCACAGAACAGGCTTCTTCTAACCCACACTTTTATGAAAATGGTTTATAGCTTTGTGCCTGTTGAAACTGTCTATGTATTTAAGCAATTAGCAATCAGACTTCACATCACATTGCAGCACAAGCAAATCTGAAATGCAGAAATGCAAATTGTAGGGAATGAAAATAGATTTTAAGTTGTTTGCATATAAGTTGATTTCCATGAACAATGAAAACTTATCACATTTGCAGTGATTTTTTTAGAGGTGCTAAAGTAAATAAAGTAATTATATTACCCACGTGTGAACTTAGTAAAAGCACAGGTAAACTGTTATTCTGAATTTTAGAAGAGCCAATTTTGGCTTTAATGTAGCTGAAAACAGCAGAGTAAATTTAAAATATATGTAACTTTAAAACTTCGAAGTTATCATAGAATGTATATCAGTAAGTAAGTTAAAACTCCTATTAAAAAATTGAAATAGTGGAGAGGGAAACAGAAAAGAAATTAAGACTAACAAGAGATTTGAATTTGAGGGTTCATCTGCATTAAAACAGCAGCCACAACCAAAATGATAGAAAGTTAAATGGAATATATTTACTTCTGTTTTCTCTGATTTATGTAACTTTGAAACTACATTTAAAAATTAGGAAATTCATTTTTTCCCTGTCACCAGCTGTCAATTTAGGCAAGTCACTTTATCTCCTTGGAGAGAAATTTTGCTGTGCATGGAGCTAACATTTCATAAAAACTGTTAAACCATAGCAACTTCAGGAAAATGCTAAAATGTCCTACTAGGTATGATACCACAGATTACAGCCTTATTACAAGTTAAATAAATTCTGGAAGTGGGTGTCTACTCTTCTTGGGAAAAATGATAAATGATGTATTTTGCTTTCATACTGAATCAACTTTCTGTCTTCAAATGGGATTTCCACTAAAACACACACACACACACACACACACACACACACACACACACACACACACAGAGGCCTGATCATTGACATTGTGGTATAGTCATGTAAAAGCCAGACCCCACAGGTCATAGGTGGGAAAATTCCTGAGATTATTAACCTGTGTGGCAAAAGGTAGAATATACTCCATTAAAAGCCAGATTTAGAATTGAGAGATTTATGTTGAGCAGGATTTTTGAAGCATTGCAACACCTCATGGAAAATGGAACTCTTTTCTTTCATAGGAATGCTGCACATTTTTGAGAAGTTAATTACAAACAGTATTGCTTTCTCGTTGACCAACAAATGAAGAACATCCTAGAGATTTACGGCACCTTTTTCAAAAGAATGTATTTTACTCCGGTGAGAAATTCTATTTTTCTTGTTCATAAAATTCCTAATTTGATTTGCCTCAGTGAAAATTAAAAATGCGTATCACTGGTGGATCATAGAGAGTGTTTATTTTATCGGTTGAAACTCAGAAGCAAGGAATAGGGTGAGCTTCTGTGTTAAATGGTGGTTTTGAAACCAATTGCATTTCAAAACAACTGAAACCACAACAATGTTGATTTAGGGAGCAGAGCTCATTTTATTTTATTTTTTATAATTTATGTGTTTAATTTTAGTTTGCAAAAGCATAGCTTATTAAATTTAAAGTTTGAGGTATATTAGGAAGAAAAAGGAAGGGTCTTTCTCATTGTTTTCATCAGACTATTGAATATTAAAAGATAAATAACCTGTGAAATAAATAACCATAACTAAATATCCCTCATCAATTTATTCTGTCCATGAAATTAACTCTGCTGCTGCTGGATTTTGGGATAGCAGTCTGCATCCTTAAATTCATCTACTTTTGAACTAAAAAGACTGCTGAGACTCCCTTCTCAATCTCATGGTACCATCTCACAATTGGCTAAGCATTGTGAAACCCATACTCAGGAATTTCTCCTCCTTGAAACATCAGTAGTTACAAGTCGTTGGTAGAATCTTCTGCATGAGGCTCCGAGATTGTCCTTTGCTGAACATAAAGTCTGTGGGCCTTCAAGTAAGCATCAGAGGAAAGCAGAAAATATTTGTGGATAAATTTAAATTATTCATGGCTTGTGTTGTTTTCATGTTGAGCTAGAAGGAGCTTGAACCAGGTATTCCAGAGTGAACTCTGTAGAATTCCAGGATGAGCTACAAGAGTCAGCTGACTCAGCTGAAGCAGGGGGGAAAGGTGATGAGCAATCCTATGTAATAAAACCCTAATATGCAAATCGACTGAACGGCAGAAAGACTGGTCGCTATGATGTGCACTGACCACCAGGGGGCAGATGCTCAACACAGGAGCTGCCCCCTGGTGGTCAGTGTGCTCCCACAGGGCGAGTGCCGCTCAGCCAGAAGCTGGGTTCACCGCTGGCGAGCGCAGTGGCTGTGGCAGGAGCCTCTCCTGCCTCTGCAGCAGCACTAAGGACCCATTGGGGGATGTCTGCCTGCCGGCTTAGGCCCACTCCCCAGAGCAGGCCAGGCTGAGGGACACCCCCCTAGTGCACGAATGCAAGAAAGAATGGTGCTGAGCTGTGTAGCTCAGAGGAAAGAATAGGGCTTACGAGGATTTGTGGATAATACATAATGATGGTGAGAGATTGCTAAGGCTAATAAACACGTCAGTGGGAGAGGCATAACAAACTTGACTGAGGTGACTATTGAGGGATACATTTGACTTTTCATCAAACATGGATTACTAAAAAGTCTTGTGAAAATCTAATTGTCATAAAGTAAAAATATATTACTAGTTAGCTATTTAAAGAAAATATATGCCTCTAAGGGAAAAGGGCACTTTTATAATACTAATATCAATACCCTAACTTCTTTGAAAATTCAAGGTTTTTGTTTATATTGAGTTTTCTTAAAGCAATGGATTCAGTTGAGAGAAAGATACATATTATTTTAGCTTTGGGTATGGCATCAAAAAAGGACAGAATGGTATGGCTGGTGTTGTTCAGTGGTTGATCGTTGACCTATGAACCAGGAGGTCACAGTTAGACTGTAGGTCAGGGCACATGCCGGGTTGCGGGCTGGATCCCTAGTGGGGGCCATGCAGGAGGCAGCTGATCAATGATTCTCTCTCATCATTGATGTTTCTATCTTTCCCTCTCCTTTACTCTCTCTGGAATCAATAAAAAACTATTTTTTTTTAAAAGACAATGTTTCCAACTGAAAGAGGCTCTTGCAATTATCTCATTCAACTTCATTCTCCAGATGAGAAAACTGAAGCTTAAATGCTTCCCTCAAGGTCAACCAGGAGTTCACTGAGAGTTAACCAAGTGTTAACTGATTTGTTTAGGGTCCTTTGCTAGCTGGCTAAAAAAATGAGAGCTAGACCCCAGAAGTCCTGCGTCCCCTTCAGGCCTCATTCTCTACATCACACTTGAGTTGGATAGATTACTCTGTACAAAGAAGGAGGCAGAGCCACAGTGCAGCTGCACACTTTTGTCCTTGGGGTCTCTTTCCAGCTTCCAAATTCTATGATTCTATATCATCACTGCATCTCTTATTTTTTAAGACCTATACCTAAAAGAATTCATTGTAAGATCAGGGACTGCTAAAAGAAGGAAGAAAGGAAATGAAAGGAAATGAAAGGAAAGGAAAGGAAAGGAAAGGAAAGGAAAGGAAAGGAAAGGAAAGGAAAGGAAAAAGAAAAGAAAAGAAAAGAAAAGAAAAGAAAAGAAAAGAAAAGAAAAGAAAAGAAAAGAAAAGAAGAGAAAAGGGGAGGGGAGGGGAGGGGAGGGGAGGGGAGGGGAGGGGAGGGGAGGGGAGGGGAGGGGAGGAGAAAGAGCTGTTATATTAGCTCCCAAATGTCCAGGGAGTATAGTAATATATCTTATAGAAGGAGAAAGATAATGTGAAAAGAATAAATTTATCTTCCAGAAAGCAATAAAGCTTTAAAAAATACCAACCCAGTTTCCCTTCTGTTCCCAGAATTTATCAAATATAGCACCTTAAATTGGTCCAGGTTTCACAGATCCCAGAAGACCACAAGTGTGATGTTTTTGGAGATGCCATACATCTCCCAAACCAAGTCACTTGGTTCCAGCTTTTCTTCTGTGCACACCATTTAACTTAGCTCCTTGTCATTTCTTCTTGGAGGTTCTGCATGTATCTGTAGTGCCATAAGTGAGCTCTTTATTTTCAACTGCAGAAAATGGATTATGTGAGAATTTGAGGGAGCGAGGGAGAGGGAGAGGGAGAGGGAGAGGAAGAGCGAGAGAGAGAGAGAGAGAGAGAGAGAGAGAGAGAGAGAGAGAGAGAACACCATTCTCAAGCACCCACTTTTCTATTCTCTGCAAACCACCAGAGATGATCCACAGATTAAGGACTCTAATTTTAATTTCAGGATTTGAAAAATATTTTATTTCTAAGTAGCAGCCTTACATCACCTATTTCTTATTTTGATATATATTTTTTTCTTATCTAACATGCACATTTCTTGCTAAAAATATTTTAGATCATTATGCATTCATATGAAGTGTTTAATGTAGCAACATTTTTAGTTGGATAACCCAAAGAAGAATAGGTATGAGCTGCAAAAGATATTAGAATTTCTGGGGAAGTTTCCTCATTTTACAGATGAGAAAACTGAAGCCTAACCCAAGTATATTAGAAGAGGGATAGCCAGGCATTGCCTCAGCTGCCAACCTATAAAGAATCCTAACACGTCATTAGGATAAATGAGAGATCAGAGCTAGATAACTCAGATTTTCATATAGAGCTAACAGTCTTCTAAAACATCTGGAACTGAAGAATGCGTGGCGTAGTATGTTAACCAAGAGTACGTGATTTATTTTTATTATCTAAATTTTAATTTCCTCAACATGCCTCCAAGCACACTAATTTTTAAAGTCACACAAAAAAAGAGAAGAAATACATAAGAGTGGGTGATATAGTCTTAGAGTTTTTAAAAACATTGATACTATTTTGGCCAATAGAAAATATATGTTACTTAAATTTATTTGTGAAAATAAACACTTTGTTATTCAAATTATCTCTGTTCCTACAAAATAATAAGAGTGAAAAAATAATGGTTGCTGGGATGCCAAAGCATTAGCTCATTTCAGATACTGCAATTTTTAAGAGAGGCAGACTTTACCAAGATCATGGAGCCATGGCAACATTCCTATCAGTGGATATAATTTAACAAATATTGATGCTGTGCCTGTGCCAGAAGGCTGGGACTACACAAAATGAAATAGTAACCCAGTCTCTTCCCCCAGGATCTGACATTCTAATCATGAGAAAGACTTGCAGACATAAACAATACCCCAACTAGCTTGCTGAGAGAGCAGGAGGTCCCTGGGAACATGAGTATGGAGAGCCTGTATCCACTCATGGAAACTGAAAGGCTTCACGGAGGAGGCCACATCTGGACTGATAATTGAGGGGTGAGTAGTAATTTGCCAAATGGAAGAAGGCAGGAGAGGGGAACCAAGGAATCACCTGGTCACTGGCAGCGTCAGCCTATGCAACAAGAGCCTAGAAGTCTGGGGAAATTATTTTGGCAAAAATGTTCAGCTAAAACATTAATGTTGTTCTTTAAAAGCATTAGCAAAAAAGTGGGGAGGTGTAATGGTTGTAATGATGCACACCCCAGGTCCCTGGACGTACAGGCTCTTCCTCCGACTCCTGAGAGCAACGCCGAGATGGCCCTGGGCTGTCAGGCTTCTCCAGGAAGACTCATCTGAAGAGTGTCCTCGCCTACGATCTCCTCTGCTTTGTGGGCACATCCAAGGACTGGCCAAGGTGGAGGTGCCCCAACCTGAGACAGTGCTGAAGGGCTCCCTCCTACTTCAGAGCTCCCCAAGGGACTGGCTGAGTCCATCTGCACCATAGTCCACTCCTCCCCTCCCCCCTGCCCAGTCTTGCTTCCATCTTTTTCTCTCCACGACTATCCATAATACATTTCCTGCATACTAATCTCCATCTCAGGAGACAGGGACGAGGGATGACTAAGTATTTTAATAGCACATTTCAACAAGCAAGAGCCACTGGTCTTACACTCCCTGAGGGTTTTGGGAATGAGAAACCAGATCGGTCACCAGCCTGTGGCTATCACATTTGAACTTTCCTCCTAGCACTCTTGTCTTAGAACAACCCTGCCCTTTAGGTCCCCTTTTCGACAGCCTCCAAACCCTTCTCCCATTTCTACTTTTGAGGTTCTAGGGGTTTCTTGGACTCCTGGTTCCAAATGACTTTTCTGTAAGCTTCTAGCCCAGCTGTATTTCCAGGAATCCTCCAGAAATTTCTTCCCCCACATGGAACGCTCTGATCAGTATTTCTCAAAATGTGGTCCTCAACCTGCCTTGAATCAGGTGCTTGTTTAAAATACAGATAATAGTCTCCACTCTAGTTCTACTGACCCAGTGAAGTTGGGCGATGGGGGTGCGATCTATATTAGAAATAAGCTCGGAAGAGTCTTGCGCCTACTGAAGTTTGAGAATCTCTTCCTCAGAATCCGGGGGATGTATGAAAAGGAAGCAATGAAAAGTGTTTCTGAACTGCCTGCTGAATCTGTTGCTATATGTAATTTAGTCAGCTTTGTAGTCCGGTGATGAAAACAGTGTTGACACTGGGTTTACTTTTGTTGGTGATGATATTGGGACTCCAGTTTGCTGTCCATAGGAAGGACAGAGCTGTCTAAATCTAACGAGGCTTCAGAAGCCAGACACCTCTGACTACATCTGGGATAGTTTGGGATATTGTTTGGATCTAGGGTGGGTTGTGGGGAGGTGTTTTTCAGAAAACATAGCAGCTTGCTGAAAGAGAGCTGGGTGGCTATCAGTAAGTTTTCCAAGATTTGGTTCCAGCTCATTCACAAGTTCTTCTTTTGCGGGATGATACAGAGATGAGTTTTAACTAAGGTGAAGCGACCAAGGATTTTCCAACGTATACTGAAATTTAGAGAGTGCTACAGTTATTGGAAGTATTTTCTTAAAACCAGCTTAATTCTTAATTGTGGTGTAAGTTAATTAAACAATTATTGAGTGTACAGTTCAATAATTTCCTGAGAAATATACAGCTGTGCAGCCATGACCATGACCAAGGTGAAGAGCATCTCCATCACTGGCAGGGATTCCATTGTACTTGCCTGGGACCCCCCTCCAGGCTGCTTTGCAGAAAATAATTCCAGACAGAAAGCCAGCACAATCATAAGACTCGCCTCATTGTTTCCTTTTCCCCAAAGATCACAGTCCTGTCCTGCCTGTTGTCCAATATCTAGAAATATTAGTTGGTATATTTTGCTAAATTTACAAGTTATGACGGGAGTATTAAGTCTAGTTCCAATTACTTCATCGTGGTTAGAAACAAAGTTTCCACTATTAAATCTTTTTCAATTTTGCAATCTTTCTCCCGCTGTGGTTGAGAGCTAATTCTAGTTGTGAGCCAGGCCCTTTGATAACTGGTGAGACACCTGGTCTGTGTTCTGGAACCTACACTTTAGAGGAACACAGAAACTCGTGCACAAATGAGTTTATTAGGGGCCCGTGGGCAGCTGACAGCTGACGTTCAGCACCGAAACAGCCGGATCCATAACCAAAACCATGTTCTTGTGACTTCCACTGTTCAGGCCCCACGGGACTGCTTCTTTGCTTCTCTTGGTTCTTGAATCAAAATGTCCCAAAATGTGGCTACATGTGAATGCCAGGAAGCTTTCTTGGTTGTGTCCCTGATGATGTCAGAAGCAGACTCTGTGTTGGGGTGCTAGGAAGATTTGAATGGCAGAAGCACTCAGTGAGAGGAAAGAGAGATGAACTTGTCAAATTCTTCCTCTCAGCTGAATACGATCAATTCTTATTTATCTTGCCAGTAGTGCCAAATGTTCATTTTCTTGCTTCTCTTTGTGTTTCAGTTTATTGTGCCAGAGATACACATTACTGTGAATATTTGCAACAGTTGCACCTGGCAGCTGAAGAATGCCTGGAAATAGTAAGAAAATGAATATTTCTGTTAAATTCGTATGAAGGTAGATGAAGACAGCATTGTGAATTGTGATGCTGATTCTTTACCTTACTGATCTGATATTGAATTCTATAATTTTAAATAGGTTAAATTTTATTAAAATATTTATTAAAATTTAAATAAAGTTTCAAAAAGGCAAATTTTGTAAATTCGGCCTTATTTTAAAACTTTTAGTTCAACATTTTCCTATCCTTTTTTTATAATTTGTATTTTGCCTTTTAATTTTGATAAATAACTGAATGTCAGGAGAAATAAAATTTCAAAAACATTAAATACTGAAATTTTAACATTTAATTTAAATGTTTGATAAAATATATTAAGATTGTGCACTTTTAATAAATTACGTTTTAATATTTTACACCATTGGGAATGAGTACAGGTTGAAATCATGATAAATGTAGAAAATACAAAAATTTAGTTCAGTTATACAGCTGAAGAGGTAAGAGTAAACACTGTCATAATGAAGGTGTATATTTATCAAGGCAGAAGGATAGAATGTATTTTATTTAGAAGTTAGTTAACTTGATTTGGAACTTTTAAATAGTTACACTGAGGATATGAGAGCCATCAATTGTATTTCTGCTCCGGACCCGTGAATATTAGGGGTGGGCCTGGATGAGGGATGGAGACAAAGGTCTGTCCCCAACTGAGAGGGGGCTGGGCGTGGCCATGTGTCCAGCCCGGGTGGGGTGAGGTGGGGCGTACAGGAAGATGGGTTTGAGAACATTTGTCCCCAGACTTGTTAGTTATGGCTCTGGCCTGGGGTTTGCTTTCACTCACCGGTTGTTCTGTGGTGGGGGCCGAGGGCAAAGTAAGCTGGGTTTGGGGGCAGCATCCCAGCCAGCAGAGAACTTAAGTGCAAACAGGGCCAGCGAGGTGGGCATCCATCCGTTCATATAGACAAGGTCAGAGGTGGTGGTTGGGCAGAGGGGACAGCAGGCAGGAAAGCCCTCCCCCCCTCCCTCCGGGGGTCCCGTGGCTACCAGCCTCCCTCGGCTCCAGACTCCCGTTGGCCAGTGGTGCCAAGACTCCCGAGATGCTGCCTGCACTGGTCACGCTTCGCCGTTCTCGGAGCTGGTGGGACACGTCGTTACCTCCTGCTCCAAGGGGTAGAAGGAGACAAAAAAGCAGAGGGCCGTTTTTATCTACCCCGGGTGACTAAGAATAGTATTTGCGGTGATGTTTTATAAACAGTTTAGTCATAACCACCTCACTCGGCATGCCTCCTGCGACAAAATTTATGTCCTGCGATCGCCTCTGCGGGCTTCCTCTGACGGAGCCAGACGGATGGTGTGTAGTCTGCGCGCCAGTTTCCGGGCTCGGCAGGGGAGACTTTGGGCAGGAGGGAAGGACTCTCGGTGTTTCATGGACTGCATCTGCCGGGAGAGGAGATTGTGCCTGTGAGAAAAGTCACTGGAACAAACCAGAGACATAGCAGACAGTGCCTATCGCTCACGACAGCGGCCTCTGTCCCGCACACACAGTGTCAGCAAAGCCCAAAACGATGGCCATACCCACGGTGAGACGTGAGTGCCTGTCACACATCAGCCAAACTCACGGGATGTGTTAGAGGGAGAGACTGTGCCACATTCGAGTCTGTACCTCGTGTACCCAGCTGGAGGGTGCTCCATCCTGGCTGCACATCGCCCACACCAGGGAGCGCTTACCAGCCCCGCCGCCCAATCCCGCTGCAGACCCAGGAAAGCGGAATCTCTCAGCAACTGGGCGCCGGCACGGGCTGGTTTCTAAAGCTCCCCGGGTCACCGCGCTGCGCAGTGGCGGCTGGTGTTTGCTAAGTTAGCTGTCGAGCAGGACGTACAGTAATTACTCGTGAACTGAACTTGGAGCAAGTGCCTTTTGCAGATACCACTTCAACTGAGAGAGAGAAAAGAATGAGGGAAGGGCTGTACCTTTCCTGTTAGCAAACTGCAAAAGCTGGAACAGTTTCTTGAGAGGTGCAGTCTCCTGGCTCTTAACAAGGTGTGTGTGTGTGTGTGTGTGTGTGTGTGTGTGTGTGTGTGTGTGTGTAGGGGGGGTAAATGGGGTGACTTCAGGCTCTTTTGGGAAGCAGTGAGGCGACAGCCTTTCTAAGACTGCCTCTTCTGGCCACAAGTCCAGGGATGTGGTGAAATCATCAGGATTTTAACGTTTTCCCACATCTGCTGCTTTCTGTGGAATAAATGACCTCTGTTTAGATTTTCCCATTTGCTCATGTGTCTAAGAGATGCAGCTTCCTCAGTACACGGTGGAAAATTTGGCCATTTGACCCTGGCAAAGGGACCAGAACGGCCATTCTCTGTGAGTATGAGATGTGCAGCCCCGAGCCACTCACTCCCGCGAGCTTTCCATTTGTGCCAAAATGGGAGTCTGGGCCCAAGGGGGTCCCTAGCCCATATATTTTGGAATTTGCCAAGCCCACAGAATGATGTACAAATTTCTGTACAACACAAATATTAAAACATGGAGCTAACATTTCTAATGAGAGAATTCATGAATATACTGAGGATTCATGAATATAACACAATAGTCCTCACTCTTTTTTTTTCTCTTCCTCCCTAGGAAGGGGGATTGTGGGTACCCAGGCACAGTAGACCACTTTAAGTAGGATTTTTATTTATACCTGGTTCTTTATGGGCATTTCCTCTGCCTTGACTTTTGACTACATATGGCTGGGTTCCCAGGCAGGCCGAGTGATGCCTGTCCAAAAGAAAGAAAGTGTACTAGTGTTGCAATGCTTTCCATTGTTACTTATATCTTCTGGTAACAGGTCTTCATAGCAAAGGACGTGCTTGGACATTTTGGGGGATTGCTTAATAACTTAGATAAGCGACCTTAAGTTATCAAAAAAGGGAAAAATGAATGAAAAGATGCATAAGCGGGTAGATAAATGAAGGCCCAACAGCAGCAACCTCTGAGATCCGTGGCTGCCCCGTGATTGCTCTGGGATGCAAAACTAGTGCGTTCAGGTTTGACTGTAGAGGAGCTGCATGTGCCAATTGACAATGAACCCAATGTTGATTTCACTTCAGGCCACGTTTTATGTTCTGCTGGTTACCAACCCACAGATCAGATGTGTCCTGTGTCCTCACGTCTGTAATTGATAGTGAGGGTATAATAAAATGAAATGTTTAGGGTACATCACAAGAAAAGAATTGGCTCTTTAAAATATGTCACTTTATCTTTTATTCTATTTATAACCTTATACATCGAATAAACAATGACAAGTTTCTTTGGAAGCTTGCTGCCACTTGTAAGATCAGAAAAAATGTTACTAAATCTTGGGAATTTTATAGCGAGCCCATTTTATAGATGAAGAAACTGAGACTCAGGGAGATTGATTTGTCTTAGATCACAAACAGCACATCCAGAACCAGGACCCAGATGAGATGTAACTGGTCAAACTGGGGGGGGGGGAAGCACCATCTTCCTGGGACCTGACGCCTGTAGACTTCACTGAGCATGCTCGTCACTGATCCACTTCTAAGACCTTCAAAGCCTTTCTTCCCAGCCATCGCCGCTCCACCCTCTAGCAAGGCAGAGTCCGGGTCAGTGATTCTCCCTTTCTGTGCTAAGCACCTAACACTAGCCTGTGGATGAAGCTGCAAAAGGAAATAGGTCACTCAGAGACCTGTTAATACAGCCTAATGAGATAAGCCGTACGTTTCTTTGGTGATGTGGGGATCGGAACCACAAAGGATAACTTTAAAAATACTCTTGAACTTTGGATGTCACTGTGGATTCCAAAAAGTATCAGCCACATGGGAATCTTTACTTGTGGAAGTGTCCCACATGTGATCAGCTATATTTCTGTTGATCTTTACTCCCTGTCGTTGGTTGAGCTTTCTTTGTAATGGGAGTTAATACACGGACATTCGTGGGTCCTAGAGGAAGCATTTTGCCCAGGAAATGAAAGTCTGCTGTTTTCTCCGACAACCTTTGTGTTTCTTTGGGATGGTTTCCTGAGTCATGTAAGCAGTGAACGATGCCAAGTTCTTTTATTAAAACCTCACTGAAGTCTGTGTGATCAACAAAGGATCAGAGCGTTAGAACATCATTTGACCTAAAAGAAACTGAATATTATCAAATCCGATTCTCTGTGTTTCCAAATAAGGAAAAAGGCTCAGAGAGGTGAAGGAACTTGTCTGAGGTCACACCACTTACAAGTAACACAGAATGAGAACTAGAACTTAGGTCTTCTAATTTCTGGCATAAATATTGAGGGGTGGGGTGTAGTAAATGAAACAAATATAGTCACCTTTTTGGTAACTTACTGTCTTAAGGAAGCCCATTTTTTAATTTTGTATTTTAAAGTTTTATCACTAAATTTGACATTTAAAATTTTCCCCCCAACATTATAAAATAACCATGATACTAATACACATTAGAAGAATATCTTTCTAGACCAGGTAGTAAATTCAAATGCCTCAGCAAACAGGCAGGTAATGGGGGACAAAGCCAATAGGATGGCAGGGTTTCTGGCAAACTGAAGCTACAAGCCCTGCCTCTAGGCCTTCAAGTCCTCTGTCCCTCCTCCCCCACCCTTTCCTCCACCTCCACCTCTTGGTCCCATTCTCCTCTGACATTTACAAAGCGTTGGACCAACAAAACAGCGCAGCCCAGGTGGCCAGTCTCCTCCCCTGGTGGAAGCTGTAGTTCCCTTACGGGAACATGAGCAGGGATTCGGTTTCCCTCACCATTTACTCTCCGGCACAGCATCTGTCATAGGGTAGGCAGTCCATCACTTCTTTTCAGTGGGTTAAGGATTAATATGTATTGAGATTTCGGTTTTAAATTCAATGTCATGATCTGCTTTGTAAAGATAAACTGATTCAGAGCCTGATGAAATTTTTTCTAACATTTACCATTTAGAGCAGGGGTGGGGGATGTCGGCCCGTGGGCTGTATGTATAAGGCCAGCGGAATCATTTGGTCTGGCCCTGCCAAGGCATTAGGGGTGAGTTAATACAGCAGGCTAATTTTTAAGTTGATAATTTTGTATGGCCCGTGAATGATGTTATAAATATCTAAATAGAGCTTAGCAGAAAAAAGGTTCCCCACCCCTCATACAGAGCATACTAGTTCTTAAACAGTGAGTATTTGGGGAAGGCCATCGGTCATTCACAACTGAATATGAATTAATGCCACTGAGTTTGCCTTTCTCCTGACTCTGGATTGAGATCAGTCATGTTTGGAGGGAGGATGAGGCAGAGGAAAAGAAGCATCATACGCCAGAGGGTGGGGCTGGGAGGTTGACCTCATTGTACAGTGAGGACAGGGAGATGGGGCTTCAGAGGTCAGAGCAAGAAGTAAAAAGTTGATGAAAGTAGCAATCAGTGCCTATCTCACAATTTTATTTAAGGCTGGTACTGTTATATTCCAATATGGAGGAAATGTGCTCACTTTTAGATGCATATGACTCATAAACAAACTCATCATAAATTCTTTGGAAGAAATTTGGCTCTGTATTCCGTTTATATGAGAATTCTCTCTCTCTCTCTCTCTCTCTCTCTCTCTCTCTCTCTCTCTCCTCTCTTTCTTCCCCCCTCTCTCTTTCTTCCCTCCCTATCTCTCCCTCCCTCCTTCCCACGCACCCTCTCCAAACCATTACACTGTATAGAAACATATTCTTCTGTCTTGGGGCCAGGTATTATCAGTTAAACTCTGATCATTTCAACAACAACATAGCCTGTAGCTCAACACACACCATGGGGCCTTCAGGCAACACGCCAAACACATGTCGTTGTTTAGGGGGAATCAGGAGCAGAAGTGCTCTAACTTGCACTTTTCAAAACCTGTTTACACTCATGCCAACAGAATGAGGAAAGTTTCCTTTCAGAGCTGCCATGAAGAGCATCCAGATGTTTTTACTGAGCTGAAGTGCACCTGCACCAGAGGCTGCTTGTTATAGCAGCTGCCAGGATCCTTCGGGAAAGCAAGCCATGTTTAGCTTCAAGTGGCGTCATGAATAACGTGGGGCCAAGAACTTTGCTGGGCTTAGCTGTTCTGAGTTTAGCTCCTAGGTCTGCCCTTTCTGCAGGTGATCCCGGGTGAGCCCTCCCCCCACCTCCCCAAGCTTCACCCTGCTTGTCTGTACACAAACTCCAGCCCCTGCTCTGTCCACCAATAGAGCTGTCACGTCTGTAGCTTCCACGTGATGCTGGGCACTCTTGTGCATCCAGAAGTGAATGTATTCCTCATTACAGCCCCGGGGGTGGTTAGACTCCGTTATTACCCTCACTTTAGAGATGCTAAAACCCCAGCTCGGAGTGTTTAAGAAAACTAAGGTAGCACGGCTAGGAAGGGGGAAAACTGAGGATTGAAACCAGGCTTGCTTCCAGAGTTATTGAAAAAAAACAAATGTTATGTTATTTATGGAAGGGCTTTGCAAATCATCACCTAGCATGTGCAAACAAGAGTGATTTAAGATATTGAATTTTACAGTAATAGATGGCCCTGGCTGTGGGCATTAGGAAAATTAGTCACCCTGTCCAAGCCTCAGTTTCCTCATCTGTGAAACGGAGATGAAATCAGTACCTACCTCTGGGCTTATAGTGGGGATGGAAGGAAAATTGTGCATGTAAAACACTGAGTTCAGCATTCCTTGTGTTTGCTGCTGTTACTGTTGTTGGAGGATGATATTAAGGTATTGATTACAAATTAGAGAATCATGTTCACAGCCTTTTTCTCCTCTTATACGTGTCATCTTCGATTCACTTCCTATTCCTGCTGAAAAGCCAAAGCTAAAAGGAAAGCTGATTACTAAATCAACTTTGAGCAAGAACATTTTTTAGAATGAGTAACACATGTGTTTAAATGCCTCTCTGTTCCTTAGCCTGCACTTGGTAGATAAACAATTAATGTCCAGCACCTTCCCCAGCATGTCCACCCCTGCTAGCCTTCAACAGTGTTCTTAGGACGCTCCCTCCCACCTCTCATCCCAACCGGCTCTTGCTTCTGGTCTGTTCTGGGCTCTGACCTCTCAACTCCTCTCCCACCCCTGCTCCTCTGGGCTGTTCATCCCCTTCCTCTCTCCCCTGGGCCCCAGCGCCCCCTTATCCCCTCGAGCAGCACCTCTGGCTCCCCGGTCACTGTGCACTCAGACCCTGACTTCGGATCCCCCCCAGCCACGGCCCTTGGAGCCTCACCCAGTCGTAACTGATGAGGGGGAGACCGGCTTTCCTCGGGCTGCGTTGCTTTGCCTTCTGTTACACCCTGTTTTAGCTCTCATGATTCATGCAGGGCACGTACCAAGCAAAATAGCAATTGAGGCTCAGACTGTTGTCTCTCAATGTCAGACCTCCAGATGTTTCCCAGAACCCAGAAGTTTTATCGTGTCGCTAAATTCCAGTTCCTGCGTGGATTGTTAACCCTTCCTCCTGGTGTGGCATCACGCAGGCGCAGCCTGGGACTCATGTGCGTCAAAAGCTTGTCTCTCAGTGCTCAGACCCCGGAACTGCCTCTGATGAATTACACCTTTGCTGAATAAGCAGCCAAAGAGGTCTTTTCAGGCTGACATCAAAACTGGGCCACGTAAGTTAGGTTTTAGTAATAGAGAAAGGTGGTGTAGGTTAATCTCTTCCATGCCAGCAAAGCTTTTTCGGATTCCTTCTTCCTCAGTGGCCCCTAAGATATCTCCAAGTTTTACTACTGCCCACTCCTCCCCAACTCACGTGGTTGAGTGGAAATTGCATGATCGGCAGAGGAGTTCCCAGACCTGGGACGGGAGCCCCGCTCAGTCACTGACACCCGTGTATGTCGAGCAAGTTCGTTAGCGTCTACAACTTCTGACAACAGAGGTGATAAAACCTAAAACCTATCTCTTGGGGGAGTTAGAAGAGTTAATATTTGCAACGTATTAGCATAAAGTAAAGCTGTGAGTGTGTGAAGTGTGTGTGGGGAACCATTGGAATGGTATGTGTCCTTGTGTCTATGTAGGTCTACATATTGCTGTCGCTTTACATCCTCCTCATTTTGATATAAAAATCTTCCTTTGACCACAGGGATCATGTGGAATTTCGTGCTTATCCCAGGAGGAATTCTGGAGTAAGTTGTCCATTAAAATGTTCCTGAAAGTGGCTTTCTTGTTCAGACATCACAGGGTTATTATAATGTACGTGCATGGGTGTGTGTCTCCTCGTTCTCCAGTTCTTTCCACTGTCGCAGTCTGTCTCCTGCAAGCCTCTGTTGGAAGTGGTCTTGGTGCCTGTCCAGTGGGCTGGCTGGTGGACCTGCTCCAAGTCCCTGCTTCCAGAATTTCCGCTGGTGTCTAACAGCCGCTCTCCTTCAAAGATGTCCTCTCTAGTTGGTACTAGATGGGCTGTTTGCTCTAACAAACACATCCAAGTGATCTCTTTTGCAAGAAAAAGCTTTACTAAGATCCTACCCTGTCCCATCCCCACCGCCCCGGCCCCCCAATACATCTCCCTGGTGTCTGAGAGCTGGAACTGTATGACTGATGCGTCCATGAGTAAATTCTCTAGGAGGAAATAAAGCCCTTTGGGAGGGTTGGCATTAACCCTTTGAGGGTACCACTGTGTGACTTAGTCATAATTTGAGATGCCATACAAATTAAATAAACTTCAAAGATGTCAGATATAGCTAAGAATTTAAAACAAGAGTTCAGAGTAGCACCTGGCCTCATATAGTTGCTATGCAGATGGCCAGTTTTTGTCAGATCTTCCCAGTCACCAAATCAAAGAGGGATATGCATTTTTAAGATCTATCCTCTCTAATAAAGAGGGCATATGCTAATTGACCTTCACATCATTGCAAAGATGGCAGTGCCCACAGCCAATAAAGAGGGAATATGCTAATTGACTGCCACGCCCTCAAAGATGGCGGCACCCAGTCACCTCAGCCCCACTGGGGTGGCAGGCGTGCAGCAAGGCCGGGCCCGCCCCCAGATGGGCCCGGCCGCTCCGCCCGCCTGCCTCTGGAGTTCCCCAGTCCCCTCAGCCCCCCAGCCACCCAGGGCTGGACTGAGGCACAGGCAAGCCTCGGATGGCAGCCGCCCAGCCGCCCAGGGCCAGCCCGAGGCTCAGGTAACCAGGGCTGGCCGAGGCTTGCGCTGCCAGCAGTGGCAGCAGCAGAGGTGTGGTTTTATTTGTTTTTCATTTATCTTTATTGTTTAAAGTATTATAGATGTCCTCCCTTTTTTCCCATTGACTCCCTTCACACTGCACCTACCCCCACCCCCTCCAGGCCTTCAGCCCACTATTGTTTGTGTCCATGGGCTATGCACCAAGGCATTCATGACCCTCACCTCTGGGGTGGGATTAGCAAATCTCTTATCTTCTCCTTGAGATGATATCTAAATTTTTATAATGCATGTATGACTGATAGTTCTAAAATATTAAAGTAATGTGTTCAATATTGTCCATTTATAACTCTCTGTGGAATAAAGTGTATTATTTAGTTTTGGCTTTTAAAGGATTTGGGACAAAAACATAAAGGTTTTTATAGTACAACAATGAATACCAAAGCCATTCAGAATTAAGTAAAGAACAAAGTCCTTCCAGGGAGAAGAGCCCTGACAGGGGGTGCTCCCTGTTCCAGTCCTTTCCCAGTGTGTGCACATTGTGTCTGCATGGGCACGTGTGTTCCCATGCTCATGTGTGCATGTGTGCGTATCTGTATTCCCAAGCTCATGTGTGCATGTGTGGGTGCCTGTGCACCTTCACCACCAGGCTGTCACTACCTTAAAACAATTCACAGCTTAGGTTCACTGAATATGAACCTTTGAAGAATCTCTCTTAGGTCCATCCCCTGACATCAAGTTTTCAGGATATATTTTTGTTAATTTCAGAGAGGAAGGAAGAGGGAGAGAGAGAGATAGAAACATCAATGATGAGAGAGAAATCATTGATCGGCTGCCTCCTAGAGATCAAGCCCACAACCCGAGCATGTGCCTTGACCGGGAATTAAAATGTGACCTCCTGGTTCATAGGTTGATTAACCCCTGAGCCATACCAGCTGGGCTGATATTTTTCGTTTAGTCTCCCAGCCTCCCATGTTCCATGGTGTGCCATGAGTGAGTAGGGATGGGAGAGACAGTGGTGCATTTATGTCTGGTTCATACATACTCTAATTAATGTGTCCCTTTGAGATCATATTTGATTCCTCATCTTGGGTTTGACACCTGTTCCTGTTGCAGGTGAGGCTTACAAATCCAAAAGACAATTACCTGGATCAGTAAATGTCCTCAGCACAAACATGGCTAATGATTTCAAGTGTTCTACTTTCCCTTGGTGTTTTTTTTCTTCCAGCACTCTTTTTCCCTTAGGTTTTTAACCTGTTTATTTCTAGTCTCTTGACAGTTCAATGCTTTGAGTTAATTTTTTTTAACTTTAATATTCCAGTTGTTTTCCACATGGAAGATTAGATTGAACAATGTAGCCTACCATAACAGATATAGAAGTCTGAAGAGTTTCTTTAAGGATAAACCTATAACAGTACTATCTGAAATCTTCTCTTATTATATACTAGAGGCCCGGTGCATGAAATTTGTGAACTCACGGAGGGGGGGTTTCCCCTCAGTCTGGCTTGCCCCATGGGGAGCAGGCCTAAGCCGTCAGTTGGACATCCTTAGCTCTGCCGCGGAGGCAGGAGAGGCTTCTGCCACCGTCACTGCGCTTGCCAGCCGTGAGCCCGGCTTCTGACTGAGCAGCACTCCTCCCCCTGTGGGAGCACACTGACCACCAGGGGGCAGCTCCTGTGTTGAGCATCTGCCCCCTGGTGGTCAGTGCACGTCATAGTGACTAGTCGTTCCGCCATTTGGTTGATTTGCATATTAGCCTTTTATTATATAGGATTGTAAGAGACAAAAGATTAGATGGAAAATTAGAAAGACATTTTTTAGATTTTTGAATTAATCACGAAAAGTGGTATCTATTGAATCACTTTTATAAAAGATGGGATGCTAGAAGGATACAAATCACAAATATTTTCATTTGGCAGCTTTTTATTCTAGTAAATTTTCATTTTTTAAAAAATATATCTTTATTGATTTCAGAGAGGGAGAGGGAGAGAGAGAGAAACATGATGAGAGAGAGAATCATTGATCGGCTGCCTCCTGCACACCCCCCACTGGGGATCAAGCCTGCAACCAGGGCATGTGCCCTTGACCAGTATCAAACCTGGCACCTTCAGTCCACAGGCCAATGCTCTATCCACTGATCCAAACCAGCTAGTAAATTTTCAAATTGTAGTGTTCCTTTAAATTGCCTTTTATATTCTCAGGAAAAATTATGCTATCTAATTTCCTTAAGATCTCAATGTGCCGGGCCTATTCTTACATAGAGATTTATGGCATAGGATTGCATAATTATACTTATTTAAACAGATTATTTTATTTAACAGTAGGTTATTAAACAGTATTAATTAATTGTTAAGTGGTAATTTATTTAAACTACTAGAGGCCCAGTGCACAGTCCCTAGGCCTGGCCTGCAATCAGAGCCATCTTCCCCAGCTGCCCACAGCCAGCCCCACCCCCCGCCACCACCCACACCCGGTTCCCCATTCACCATCGGGTGATCGGTGTCTGATGGCCCGGGGAAGGGACTGAGAGGTCAGCTGTTCCCGCCTGCTTGCCGGCCCCACCCCTGCATGGGTGACCATCAGGCGATTGGAGCCTGCTGGCCAGGGAAAGGGACCAAGAGGTGGTCAGTGTGCCTCATAGTGACTGGTCCAGTGGTTGTTCTGGTTATTCTGCCGTTAGGGTCAATTTGCATATTATCGTTTTATTATATAGGCTAGAGGCCTGGTGCATGAGAGGGGGCTGGCTGGCCTGCCCTGAAGGGGGCCCCGGATGGGGTGGGGGGGTCCCCACTGTGGGGCGGGACCAGCCTGGGTGAGGGGCTGCGGGTGGTTTGCAGGCCAGCCTGCCCCCAATTGGGGTGGGGGTCCCTGCTGGGGGATGGGGCCGGCCTGGGCAAGGGGCCATAGGCAGTTTGCAGGCTGGCCACACCCCCGGCTTTGTCAGGAAGGACGTCCAGAATGACGTCTGGAAGACTTCCAGTCTATCCGGTCTAATTAGCATGTTACCCTTTTATTAGTATAAACATGACAGCATATTTTATTTGCAGAAAGTCATTCTTAACACATGGGATCAGAAAAAAAACTTGGCCAATAAATTAATAATGTTTCTTTGCTGTATCATTTCATAAATATAAGCAATAAGTTAGCAACTACTAAATTGGGTCTATGTGTTATATATATGTTTTTTATGCCAATCTCTTCCCCTTCTTTCATCCAGTCCTCCTTCCCACCTCCCATCTGACAGCTATCAGTCTGTTCCATGTATCCACGCCTCTGTTTATATGAATCATCTTATTTCATCCTAGGAGACAGTGACTGTTACTCTCTCTCCTTTGTAGAAGAAATGGAAGTTCAGAGAAGTTAAGGGACTTGTCTCAACACAAAGCTGCTAAGTGATGGGGCTGAAATTTGAGCCCAGGCAGTCTGACCAAACCCCACACTCTTGAAACTATCTATAATCATAAAAGCGTAATACGCTAACTAGACTGGATGACCTTCCAGACGAAGCCGGCGCTGCCAGGGAAGCCCGGGTCCCGGGTATCAGAGGGAAGCCAGTGCCAGAAGCCAGGGAAAGGAAGGCCTACTCTTGCACGAATTTCATGCATCGGGCCTCTAGTAGTAGAATAACATCACCACTGTAGCTCCTGGCATGAAGTCTGCACCCTCACCACCAGGCTGAGCCAGAGGCAGTTGGGTATAATGAGCAAAGACTTGTTAATCATGAAAATTAACCACGTATTTCTAATAGGAACAGACTGGGCATTCAGATGTCTCTTTGTTTTCCTTCATTTCAGTTTTGGAGTGGCACTTTTGAAAGATATTTGGAACTGCTGAATGAAAAATACTTGGAAATTTGGCTCCATTTTTAGGAGAAAAAAAAGCAGGGTATTTCCTTTCTGTCATTACTGTTCCAATTCCTTTGGTCTGGAGTTTCCCTATGCATTCATTACTCAGACAGTTTTTTTGAGTTTGTCAGCACATTATCATGTTAATTTTGCTCATTTTCCTCTACCACAAAGACTGAATTTGTTTGGTTTGCCATCAATGTAAAACAAGTTTCCCCTCAATAGGGTAATATAATAAAAAACCACTTGACTATGAGAAAGTATGTGAAAAGTTAGATGTAGTCAGCACTAAATTCCTTCTTTCTGATTAATATTTTTAAATTAACTGTAGCTAATATAAGAAAGGTAAATCATTAATATAACCCAACGTCTAAGCAAACACATTGCTTTACAGTGTATTTATTTATTTTTAATGCTCATGTCTGTTTTTAAAGAATGACTTTGTAAAAATATGTAAACTACTTAAAACATTAACTACATGGTCTGCTATTCTATCATCTTGAGTTAAATGCAGAACCTAACTGGAGCTGTTCATTGTCTTGTCTTGTCTCTAATGCAATTCATTAATGATGGTGTATGTATAGCTCACAGGGAAAAGGTCTTCTTTCATATATTGTCCTCTTTTAATTAACTTCAAATCCTTGAAAAAGAATTTAAGCTTAAAAGTCCTTCCAATAGATTTATTTTTTTTCTCTCAAAGTAATAACGTCACTTGTATGTAAAGGACCAGGATGGCTTGCTTTGGTTCCAAAGCAGTCTTTGTAAATCACGCACATGAGAGGTTCTTGAGAACATGGACTTGGATTTAGGGTTTGGACTTCATTGCAGTAGGGTGAGCAAGATAGGAAATGAAGGGAGTGCTGGGAAGAGAGGGAAAGATTGTCCTCTTGCCCCTTTGAGGAACTGCTCCTCTCTGCAGCATGTGAGATAGCAAGTCATCAGGACGAGAGGCAAGAGATGGGGGTGGAATTGCCTTGCACCTGGCAACCAGTGTGCTTTGACTTCTGAAAGCCGTAACAATGAAAACTAATAGTTACACATAAAGTTTCTATTCTGTAATTGGGACCACTTTCTGTGCCCAAATGAACACTTGATGATTCTTGCTCAATATGCAGTTTTATAGATTTTCTATACATTTGAAAGGAACAAAATGTCTCCCCTGGCCTTTTGCATGCCATGGATTACCTGACAATGTGAATTCAGGGAGTTTCCCAACACCTGTGTGGGGAAACTATAGTTTTCAGGGTAGAGTCAGGAAGGCAGAAGAGCAGAGAGCTTCAATGTCTTGCTCCAAACTTCCTGTGCTAATTATTATTGATTATGGGTTTGTTTATAATTGGCTTTTCTTTAAAGCTAGAGAAAATGAGTTTAAGACCTTTTACAAAAGGAAACTAGCTTTTGATATTTTTGTTGTCAATAAGCAAATTCTGCTCTTCCTGATTCCAAGCCTTTCACATTTCTTTTCATTGCCCAAGGTCTGTCAGAGCTGTGGACTACCTCCGAACTGGAGACATGTGAACGTAGCTGTGTGTTAAGCTCATGCTCAGTTTTTCAATATGCTGCATTGACTATTTGCTGCAAGAGTGCCATTGTGTTTGTTGTCTAAATCCTTAGGGCTTTAAGTCCTAACATACAGAATTCATAACCCTTGTGTGGCCTGCCTGTTACTGAGTAAAGGGTCTCACACAAAAGATACAATAAAAATCATTTTATCTCCTTTTATTTTCTATCTTATATGAGTAAATGCCAAAGTACATTTATAGTAGGTGTTTTAGGTTCTTGGCCCTCAGCTATAACCAGGGACCACGGTAATTTCCTGTAGCCTCTAAAAACATAATCCTGTCCATATAGTCCATTCCATCTTGTTTGCTCCACCTCAAGTGTCATCAAACAAATATTTTTATTTTAATCCTGAAACAATTTTCTGCATTGCTATTTTAATGTCCTAGTTGTTAGTACTTAAAATGGTATCCACTCAATAGTTTAGATTTTTCTTCTATTCTTGTAGTGCATCAAAGGTGCAGTTTACCAATTGTCCAATTTGCATTTCTAGTTTCTGCACTTCCCCAACCCCTAAAGGCAGGCCACTGTATGAAAGGCTGTTTTGATGAATAGACTCCATCATCAATTTCTTTTTTAAAATTCTTTATTATTGAAAGTATTACATATGTCTCCTTTTCCTCCCATTGACCTCTCCCTGCCCACTCTCTTTTCAGCACTTGTCCCTGCCCCCCTACTGTCTGTGTCCATTGGTTATGCTTATATGCATGCGTACAAATCCTTTGATTGATCTCTTACTCCCCCTCCCTCCCATCCTCCAGTGCCTTCCCTCCGAGGCTAGAGGATCTGTTCCATGCTTCTATGTCTATGGATCTATTTTAATTCATCAGTTTATGTTGTTCATTATATTCCACAAATGAGTGAAATCATGTGATATTTATCTTTCTATGACTGGCTTATTATGGTTAGCATAATGCTTTCCAGTTCCATCCATGCTGTTGCAAATGGTAAGAATTCCTTCTTTTTTACCGCAGCATAGTATTCCATTGTGTAGATGTACCACAGTTTTTTAATCCACTCATCTGCTGATGGACACTTAGACTGTTTCCAAACTTAACTATGGTGAATTGTGCTGCTATGGACATAGGGGTGGCATATATCCTTTCTGGTTGGTGTGTCTGATTTTTTGGGATATTTTCCTAGAAGTGGGATTACTGGGTCAAATAGGAGTTCCATTTTTAGTTTTTTGAGGAAACGCCATACTGTTTGCCACAGTGGCTGCACCAGACTGCATTCCCACCAGCAGTGCATGAGGGTTTCTTTTTCTCCGCATCCTCGCCAGCACTTGTCATTTGTTGATTTGTTGATGATAGCCATTCTGACAGGTGTGAGATGGTACCGCATTGTCATTTTGATTTGCATCTCTCGGATGATTAATGATTTTGAGCATTTTTTCATATGTCTCTTGGCCTTCTGTATGTCCACTTTCAAAAAGTGTCTATTTAGATCCTTTGCCCATTTTGATTGTATTATCTTCCTTTTGTTAAGTTGTATGAGTTCCTGATAAATTTTGGAGATTAAACCCTTATAGCTGATAACATTGGCAAATGGTATGTTCTTGCATGCAGTGGGCTCTCTTGTTGTTTTGTTGATGGTTTCTTTTGCTGTGTAGAAGCTTTTTATTTTGATGTAGTCCATTTGTTTATTTTCTCCTTAATTTCCATTGTCTTAGGGCAGTGGTCAGCAAACCGCGGCTCTCGAGCCACATGAGGCTCTTTGGCCCCTTGAGTGTGGCTCTTCCACAAAATATCATGTGCGGGCACACACATACAGTGCGATTGAAACTTTGTGGCCCATGCGCAGAAGTCGGTTTTCGGTCTGAATGAGTCTATTTTGAAGAAGTGGCGTTAGATCACTCAAGGGGCCAAAGAGCCGGATGTGGCTTGCGAGCCGCGGTTTACCGACCACTGTCTTAGGAGATGTATCTGTAAACATATTGCTATGAGGTATGTCTTATGTTTTGCTGCCTATGGATTCTTCTAAGATTTTTATGGTTTCCTGTTCTTTATCCATTTAAGTTCTTTATCCATTTTGAGTTTATTTTTGTGTATGGTATAAGTTGGTGGTCTAGTTTTTGTTTTGTTTTGTTTTATTTTTGCATGTATCTGTCCAATTTCCCCAACACCATTTATTGAAGAGACTGTCTTTACTCCATTGTATGCTCTTGCCTCCTTTGTCAAATATTAAATGAGCATAATGGCTTGGGTTAATTTCTGGGTTCTCTGTGCTGTTCCATTGGTCTATATGTTCTTGTGCCAGTACCAGGCAGTTTTGAGAACAGTGGCTTTGTAATATACATTGAAATCTGGTATTGTGATCCCTCTATCTTTGTTCTTCTTTCTCAGGATTGCTATGGCTATTCGGAGTCTTTTTGTATTCCATATAAATTTTTGGAGCATTTGCTCTAGTTCTTTGAAATATGCCATTGGTATTTTAATGGGGATTGCATTGAATCTATAGATTGCTTTGGGTAGTATGGACATTTTAATGATGTTGATTCTACCAATCCATGAACACGGTATATTCTTCCACCTGTTTGTACCTTCCTCTATCTCTTTTTTCAACGTCCTGTAGTTTTCTGAGTACAGGTCTTTTACCTCCTTAGTTAAGTTTATTCCTAGGTATCTTCCATCATCAATTTCAACTACAATCCTGGACCTATGAAAAACTTGAGTTGGCATAAAAATAACATTAATATTTATGTAGTGCTTACAATAGGGCTGTTTGTGGCCCAGTGTTTGTGGAGACTTAGGTGAACAGGTCTTTCTGATTTTTCCAACAGCCCAGACTGTCTCCTGAACCCAGACGGGAGGCCATGAGCCTGAGCTGGGACAGGCTCAGGTGGCAAGATCCAGGCTGTTTCATCATCTCTGTTTCTCTCCCACACCCAAGGCCTGGTGCCTCCTTCCAGGGCCCGGTTCTCTCCCTGTAGTCTCTGCTCTGGCTCTCGTGAAAGTGGTCTTCCGAGAGCCTCCTGGCCCTCCCTCCCTCCCCACAGTTCACTGAATGTGCTGCTCTGTCTCCCTGTTCAGACTGTTGCTCCTCTTCAGACTGGCTCTGTGTTCCCAGAGTGCATCTGTGCAGTTCACTGGTTTCCGTATGTGCCCCTGGGTGACTTACAGTTTAGATTTAGCTTTTTTTCTTTCTTCTAATCATAGAGTTGCAGCATAGGCAGGCCTCTGGGAGGTGTTTGTCAATGAGGCTATGCTGTTGTTTAGCCTTCCCTTCAAGGACCATTGACCGAGCGCCTACCATTAGCCACACACAGAGGGCACCTGAGCAGATACACAGACAAGGCAGACTTGTTCTCTGCTTGATATCTCAGCTTCCACTGTAGATAACTAAGTCTTTGTAACACAGTAATACATGCTGCAGCTTAGGAAGACAATGAGGCACGTACATTTGGGGGGGACATTTGAACTGGGTCTTGAGAAATGAACAGGAGTGCGTTCGTTTCCTAAGGCTGCATACAAAGCACCGCAAACTGGGGGGCTTAAACAGCAGAAATGTCCGTTCTGAAGGCTGGAAGTACAAAATCAAGGTGTCGGCAGGGCTGGTTTCTTCTGAGGGCAATGGGAGTAAATCAGTTCCAGGCCCCCCCCTCCCCCCGCCCCTGCCTCCCTCTCCCCCTGCCCCCAGCTCCAGTGGTTTGCTGGCTATCTTCTGCATTCCGTGGCTTGTAGACACATCACCTCGGTCTCTGCCCTCATGTTCACATTTTCCCTGTGTGGTCTGCGTACCAATTTCCCCTTTTGATAAGGACACCAGTCATATTGGATTAGGAGCCCACTCTCCTCCAGGGTGACCTCATCTTAACTAATTACATCTGCAGTGACCCTGTCTCCAAATAAGGTTACCTTCTGAGATACTGGGGGCTAGGACTTCAACATATGAATTTGGGGGTTAGGAGGGACACAGTTCAACACCTTAAAAAGAGTTTACCAACCAGAGAAAAGGAAAAAGGCATTCTGATTGTGAACAGAAAGAAGAGCACGTGAGAACACAGGAGGACATCATTGGGGAAGGCAAATGGGCAGCGGGGAAGTGGGTGTTAGGGTGGGATGGATGTGGGATGGAGAGGTCCCACTCTGATTCAAAAGACTATCCCCATAGGACGCTGGGTACAAAAACTTCATTGGGACAGGGAGAAACTAGCCTTCCTGGTCTCAGTCCACTCTAGGGGTAGAGGAAGGAGGCAGGAGGATCTGAGAACAGGACTTTTTTCCTTTTTTTAAAAATTGATCTTAGAGAGAAGAAGGGAGGGGGAGGGAGAGAGTGGGAAAGGGAGAGGAGAAAGAGAGAGAGAGAGAGAGAGAGAGAGAGAGAGAGAGAGAGAGAGAGGCTGCCTCCTGCATGTGCCCTGACCAGGGATTGTACATAAAACCTGAGTATGTGCTCTGACCAGGAATCGAACCCACAAACTTCTGGTGTATGGGACTATGCTCCAACCAACCGAGCCACACCAGCCAGGGCAGAACAGGACATTCCAAAGTGTCTGCTCAACCCGCCTCACCACCCCGTGTTGGAAGTACAGAAGTTAAGAGGACTTTGGTAGTAGCTATAGTTGGGTTCACACCCCTGCCCTGTACCCTTGGGCAGATTGCTTAAATTCTTTGGGCCTAGTTTCTTCCCCCAGTAATTGACCATGAAACCATCTGGCACAGCACAAACACTCAGCAAAGGTGCCAGTAGTATTTCTGTGATGAGCCATCCCAGGGGATTTTGATTTTAAAGAAATCAAAAGGTTGCATTCAAACCATATTGAAGGATGTCTGACTCCAAGTTAGGATTCACAGTGAGCTGATAGAGGAAAGAACAATGGTAGAAAGTACCTATTGAAGTATCTATTTCCTTTTAAATGCTCACTCTAAAAGAAGCATCTACTTTACTGGTTCAGGTCATTTGAGGGTGGCAATTTGAACAGTGGGTCATACATTTTGTAATAAAGGGAGATTTGTAAGAACTGGTTAACCATGGGCCTTGGTCCTTCACAGAGGACGATTCAGATCCACGGCGAGCATGTGACTGTCCCTCGGGGTGAGAGGCAGCTGGTGCTGGGCAGGAACCAAGGTACACCACCCGCCAGCCCCAGGGCAGCGCCCCCTTCACCCCCTGCTAGAGTGCCACAAAGGTCCCTGGCCAGACAGGCCACAGAGCCTGGGATTATTTTACCATCTCATTTCAACCTGATAGTAGGCAGTGAGCAGGGGCACGTCGGTGTGCATGTGTGGAGAGAGAGATGACACGAAAGCAACACAGAGCACAGGCAGAGTGAAGAGTGAGAGGCAGAGAAGCCCAGCCCGTGTGCAGCTCAGAGATCCAGAGACAGAGAGACAGGGACAGAGAGACAGGGAGGCAAGAATCCACAGCAGAGACCATCTTGGCACAGATTAGAGGTTATGTCATAGGTTATCATTTTAAAACTTATAATGTACAATAGAAAGAAACACAAGTATAATTACTATAAAGGGAATTATGAACAGCCTTACATTTGTACAGGTCCTAGAGTATTACAAAGTCCTCCCCACGTGCCCAGAAACTGGCCAATGAGGAGGCCAGCTAATGACTTCTCATTCTGTCCCTGGCACTTGGAGACATGTGACCTTGGTTAAAAGTCAGCTAGATTCTGTCTGCCTGTTTCTCTTCTCTAGACTGGCACTGGTTTCGTATGCCAGGCTACCGCCTCTGGAGGGCTGGCGGGAAGCCTTCCCATCCATCTCCTTTCGTCTATCTTGATGCTGCAAACTCCAGCTTAAGAAGATAGATTTAAATATATTGTTTTCATTAATTGCCAGCATTTGTAAGTCAAGAGCTACTGTGTAAATCGGGACATTGGGTTTTCTTTGAAAAATGGGCAGAATGGGCAATGCTGGGCCTCTGTCCCAACCTGGCAGCTCCGCCTCAAGCTGGTGCCAGCAATGCCCTTAAGCTCACCACAGTCCCCATTGCCTCCCTGGCCCCTGGATTTTGTTGTTTGCAGCCCTTGTTCTATCTCACCAACATATCTTATTGAAATGAAGTTTTCACGGGTCAGTCTCCTGTTCGCCCCTGGACTCCCAGCCCTGGGCCCAGTGCCTGGCACATCAGAGCACTCAGGCAGGTTTGCTGAACTTACCAATGCGTGGCACCATGTGAGGGTGACGAGCAAGGAGAGAGAGCAAACCCAAGGGAAAGTGGGCGGAGAAGACAGCCTCAGCCTCCGAGTCTGGCCTACCATCCACGACGCGTGCCAGGTGCGTCCTCAACGCTGCACTTCTTTATTTCCTCCCCCAGGTGAGCTGCTCCCTCCAATGCATCACCTGGCTATGAGAGAGAAAGTGAAAAGAGGGCGGTAGGCTCCTGCAAGTGTTCCATCTTCCTTTCTCTTGGATGCCGACAGAGACAGCGGCTAAGTTTGCTTGCATGTGGTCCAGGCAGTCCTTGTGAGGAGAGACAAGCCTTTGTGAAGAGGAAGCTCTTAGGGGCAATGTAGCATATGTGATCAAATTCTGGCGACACACTGGCTAGACATGTGACCTTGAACAAGTAATAGACCCTTCTGGGCCTGTCTCCCCATCTGTAAAATAGAGTTAGTAATGGTATTCGTCTCATAGGGATGATGCATACATTGAATGAGATAACACATGCAAAGTGCCTGGCACATGTTTGCTTGGTGCATAACACTCCCTAGATTACCTTCCTCCGGCTGCCAGAACAAATCACCACGAGCTGGATGACGTAAAACAACAGGGAGTTACTCTCTCGCAGTTCTGAAGCCAGAGGTCCCAAATCCAGGTGGCGGGCTACCCTCCTCGGGAGCTCCAGAGAGAATCTGTTCTTTGCTCTGGATGTGGTTTCTTCCAGGCATCCCTTGGCTTGGGGCTGTGTCCTCCAACCTCTGTCTTCCTCCTTTCATGTGTCTGTTGCTTCTCTCCTGCCTCCTGGAAGGACACTTGCCATTGGTTTAGGGCCCATCCATCCCATAATCCAGGATGATCTCATCTCAAAACCCCTAACTTAATTACCTCTACATAGCTACTTTTTCCAAATAAGGTCACATTCACAAATTCCAGGCTGCAGATATATCTTTTGGAGAGGATACCATTCAACCCACTATAATACCTAATGTTTTTTGAGTGCTTTCTGTAAACTGAACTACACGTGCATTATTTGATCATCCGATTAAGTTAGATCCCAAAGAAGAGAGTCCCAGGTGATTCCTACCCTGGGGCCTGATGCTGTCTGCCCAAGTGATGAGGCTGAGCACAGCTCTGTGGCTCCATGATTAGTGACCAAAGGGAGTGGGTTGACACACATAATTTGTAGATTTTTCTGGATTCGCTCTCGGACCTCTCCATGTGCATTATCCTTTCCTTTCTCTGCAAAATGCCTGTGGTGGGCACTGATGTGCTGTCCAGATCCTCCTTAAGGACTTGTCCCAGCTGCTGGGAGTGCTGTCATCAAACAGTCTTTAGCGGTCAGCCCCTTTGGGTCGGCCTCAAATACAGAGAGCCCCTCATTGGAGATCACCTGTCCTAAGGTGGGCCACATCCAGCGACTGATGAAAGCAGCAATACATAGAATTCGGCCATTTCAGCCTACTATGGGGCAACTTTAACTCCAGAGTTCCCGGTGGGGTCAGAGAGGCTGTGAGAGGACTGTGTCGTGTCACTTCCCCCTTGGCCCAGTCCTGCTTCCACAGGAGTTGATCCCAAAGGCACCCCCCGCTAAACATCCTACATGATAAACGCCAGTCAGTCTGCTTCCCAGACACATCCACCTGTGCCAATGTTGAAGGACCATCTGCTCTTGGGATTGAGCAATTATATGTGAGATAGAAAGTTTACTCCAAGTAACTGTGTATTTATGTGTAATGATTCTGTGTCCCATAGGTGACCATAAATAATGTCATCTTGAAGTTTAAATCACATTTTTAAATTTTTTGGAGAGCTCTTTAAAGCTCTGAAGTTTTTCTTTTTCCTAAGACTTAGAACATGCAAATGAATCTAAGGCAATCCTAAAACTTGGAAACACTCCGCAGGTACCTGGAAAAAAGGAGCACCAGTTTGATAGTTGCTGAAATTTTGTTTATTTGAAAATAATATTTTGAGGTTTCAACTGGACTTACTGGCCTTTGAATTCAACTGGCCTTTTAATTTTTAATTAATTTGATGAAATTCATCATATATTTAGCACCATTTGTGAGCAAGAAATCAGAAAAGAATATAAGACAAGGGAGACAGTCTACTGTTCTGGTTGAGAAAATAGGCTTTTGGAATAAATTGGGTCTGGGCTTGATCTTGTCTCTCCCACTCGCTGTCACTGAACTCTGTGCCTCAGTTTCCCCACCTATCAAATGAGAGTACTAATGATATCTATCCCAGAGACCTGTAAAAGTTAAATGAGATTCTCTATATAAAACATGTATAATAGTAAACACAATAAATGCTATTTATCATTATTAACTACTACCTGAGGCAAAGCAAATAAATACATACACACAAAGTTCAGATCATTTGATCCTTTGCTTACAGAAAATTCATGAAAATTTGTCCAAATTTATTTTTAAAAGATACAATGGGCTTTTCTTTTTTCTTATTAGAGAGAAAACTATTGAGTTTTCTAATACTGAAGGTGACATTTGAGTAAAGACCTGAAGGCAGTGTAGGCTCTCCTGGGAAGAGCATTTCAAACAGAGGGAACAGACAGTGCAAAGTTCTGAGAGGTCAGCTAGACGTGCTTGAGCTCTGACCAAGAGGCCCATGTGGCTGGAGTGGACTAAGCAGAGCAGATGAGGTCAGAGATATAAGGGGGTGGGGACAGGTCTTGTAGGACCTGGCAGGTCATTGTGAAGAGTCTGGATTTTGCTAAATGATTTGGGAAGCTACTAGGAGTCTTGAGCCATGGAGTGACATGGCCCAATTTATGCATGAAAAGGATCCCCTGACTCCACATGAGGGTGGAGTGGAGGTGGGTAAGGCAGAAGAAGCGGGGAGACCGCCATTGGACGGATGCTAGTGCTGCTGCAGTAACCCTGGCTGCAACAATCGTGTTTAGATCAGGGCAGTCGCAGTGGGCACGGAGCATTCAGCACCGGCTGTATTCTGAACCCTGAACTGACAGGATGGTAATGTCTTGAGAAGGAGAGTTAAGGATAACTGTCAGTGGTGTTTTGTTTTTGTGTGTGTTTTTTTTGTTTGTTGTTGTTTGTCTTGAGCAACTGAAGAAAAACGGCTCCTTTAACTAGGAAGAGTACGATGCAGAGAAAGGCAGGGTTGGGAAGGAATGGGAGGTGTTCGTGTTGGGCCCCCTTAAGCATGCAGTAGCTCCTTAGCATCCAAATGAACATGTTGAAGTGGCAGTGAGAAGAGTCTGGAGTTGGCTGGCAGTCTGGGCTACAAGTATAGAGTTAGGAGTCATTGGGCTATAGTTGGTGTTTCAAACTATAAGGCTGGATGAAATCACCGAGGAAGTGAGTAGAAATGGAAACAGGAGATGTTCAGGGGTCAGAGAGGTAACAAGAAATAGCCACAGAGCCTGGGAAGGAGCTGCCGATGAAGGACAAGGAAAACCAGGAGGGTCTGCAAACAGGTGATGCCTGTGAGCAGGGCTTTGATGGGTGACCAGGAGTCTGTAAGGCCCGTGGTCCTCCAAGCGTGGTTGCAGACTAGCAGCATCAGTATCCGCATCTGGAAGTTTGTTAGGAATGTGCAGAACCTCCGGCCCACCCCCATCTACTGGGTCACAAACTCCGATGGTGGGGCCCTCCAGGGGATTCTGATGCACCCTCAAGGGCGAGAACCACTACCCTAGGCACCAAAGTGCCTGCACAGCATTATAACGAGGATTGAGAAGGGGAAAAACAACAAATAAGCTTTTCTTTACTGGAAGAGAACAATTTTAAAGACCCACTTAGTGCTCAAAGCAAATGTGTAGCACATGAGTATCTCCCAGTAAACCCTGGTGCCCACGTCCCAATTTAGAAACCGTCTGTTAATTTATCATGGCTCTCTGGAGAGGAGGAATGCCCCATTCACTGGACAGAGGGAATGCAGAGCACCAGGCATGCCAGACATTCCACTGCTAAAAACGGGGGGCCGAGGGGTTGGTATTTCAAGGTTAGCGTTACTGGGCCACGAGTGCTGAAACCCGTGAGATGGGAAGCTGTTCCACCCTCCAGTTTCCAAAATTTCCTCTGGATTTTCCCAGGAGGATCCCACCGTCTTCCATTCCGGGGAGAAGTAGTTAAAAAATTAAGGCCAGCCCTGCAGGACTGCCATGCCAGATGCGGAGAGGCTGTCCCCAGAAAGAAGCTGGCTCCCACCGCGGCGGGGCGGGGCGGGGCGGAGCGCCTCCTGGAGCGCCAGTCCAAGTGCAAGGGATCTGGTCCCAAACTTTGAAATCTTGCGCGGAGGCGCTGCATCCCGACCTCTCCTTTCCCAGCCACTCCTGGCGAGCCTTTCAAAAAAAAAAAAAAAAAAAGTGTGCAGTTGTCTCCTCCCCGCCCAGCCCTACCCTCGCCCGGGACCAGCTGTGCGGCGGGGACGCGGTCAGACCCGCGGCTGCAGCAGACCAAGCTGCGCTCTCCATTTAGGCACCTTCAGCTTTCCGCCCGGCTCCGGGAGCACTGGGCAAAGTTGAGCAGCTCTTAAGTGCACGCTTGGCCTCTCGACTTCTCCCGCCCCGTCCCAGGCGCCCCCGCCTCCCACGCTCCCTCCCCTGGGAGCAGCTCGTCCCAGCCGCTGGCAGCTGACACCACTCTCCGGTCCTCCGCCCCGAAGCGCGACCATGCTGTTAAGGGGCATCCTGCTGGCAGTGCAAGGTAAGGCCTGGACCCGGTGTGTGTGTGAGTTTGGGGGAGCAGGGGGCCAGGGGACGCTCTCGTGACCCTCTCCCACTCCTGCTGCTCCCGTGGCCGGGCTCGCTGTCCTGGGCAGAGCCATCCAAGGGCGCCTCCGGATACTTCTCCGCAGCGGCTATCTCGCTCCCCTAGGCAAGCCTGGGGTGGTGATGAGGATGCGCGGAGGGTTCGCGGAACGGAAGCGCCGGTGTGGGAGTGCCCTAGTGCATCCCCTCACCTGCCCCCTCCGGCACGCCTTCCCCTCACTTCCACCAGGTAGTTTCCCAGGGGGCGCCCAGAGTCGGTGCAAAGGCTCCCCGGCTCGAGCCCGAACTGAAACTCGCTTTGTGCCCGCAGCCCTGCTGCTTGTGCGTGCCGTGGACCTGCCCGCTGGGTCCTGCGCCTTCGAAGAGAACACCTGTGGCTTTGACTCCGTGTTTGCGTTCCGGCCGTGGATTTTAAATGAGGAAGGTAAGGAGACTCGGTGCACCGGGGCCCGAGGTGAACTGCCCCGCTGGTTGGCTCTTTCACGTGGGAAATGCTCTCTTGGGGTTAAATCCCCTTGGAAGGAAAAGTGTGCGTCACGGATCCTCCTTCCAAACCTCAGCGGTGCTGCCTAGATGGCCAAGGAAGAGATGGGGGTGGAGCGGGGTGTCCTTTGTTTACCTGGCCTGGGGTAGAAGCGCTGAGATTTTGCCCCTCCCCCCAGCACTTAGTAATGGAAGGGAGAAAGGGGGCATAGCTGATGACTGGTCATCCTCTCTGTCCGCTGTGGACACCTTTGCGAGCTGGGGAAGTCAGATGGGGCATTCTCTTCCCACCCTGCTGGAGGGGTTCCATAATCCCGAGATGAGACTTCTGTGTTTTGCTGCGTGACATCACCATCGTATTCCTGTTGTATTTATAATCCAGCACTTGGCAAAAGAGGAAACCAAGTCCCTGACCTTGTGCCCGAGGTCACTAAGCTGGTGGGTGTTGGTCGTGGTCTCACCACTACATACCACTTGGGTTCTCACTAGTTTAAATGTGGGGTCTTCAGAGGTATCTTCTTACCCTTCATTTAGTGAAAATAGTAGTTCTCCAGTGCCCAAAGCAGGCACTGGGAGTCCCTGCTCCTTCCTCTCTCCCTCACTGTGTCACCCTTTAGAAGATTGATGCCCCGGCCATTGGGACTGGGAAAGAGCCTCCTTTAAAAAACACTGCAGCCTAAAGGAGGCCAGTGGACCTCCTTCCCCTTTCCAATTGTCCTCAGGTCTCCAATCACCCAACCTGGAGGAGGGTGGAGCCCAGAAGCTCTGGTTGGAACCTAGGAACTGTCAATCACAGTTTATTCTGCCCCAGGCGTCTATTTGGGGCTTTGCATACATTAGCTTCTCTGATACTCACTGGAGGGTGGTGTTAGCCCCATTTTCACAGAAGGGAATCTCAGTCTTCGAATATTCAAATGGATGGTCCAAGTCACATGGCATTGGCCAGCTCTGACCTGTCTAGTTAGGGGAGGGAACTCGCTCAGTAGTAATCTGGGCCTAAGGTCAAAGAGCCACTTGCATGACCTTGAGAGTGAAAACCTTCAATATTGCGCCCTAGGCACCTCTCTAGTCCTGGCCCTCAGAAAAGGAAGTGAGCATCACCCCTTAATCCAGGAGCCCCAGTCCTCTGGCAGGATGGTGGTCCCTCCACAGCAGGCTGCTGCCTGGGTCGGTGGCATGCCACAGCCTGCCCAACTCCACCGCCTCCCAGGCCCACAGGAAGTGCTCTCCGCTGAGTTGGCACCTCTGCACAGTGGCAGTTAAACCGTGCAAACAGGAAGATGCTTTAGGAAAAGGTGATTAAGGTTTAATAGTATAATGAAGGTACTGTTGCTTTCCCGTTTCCTTTCTTTCTAACTTCTAACGGCCACTGCTTTCTGGCTCAGTACTAGGACTTCTGGTTTGGCTGGGGGAAGTGAATTCATGCTCCTTCGAGCACTCCAGGTGGGGCAGGTTAGGCTTCCGTGGTTACAGATGGCGTTTTTCAAAGACCAGAACTTGGACTTAACAGTCCACTCCGGAGGGGTAAAGAGTTCGTTCGTTGTGTGCCAGCTGCTGTGGCTGCCTGCTGAGAAGCCATCGCTAAGAATTTCTGTTATAAACCCATTTCTAGGTTGGTAACTTACAGATAATAAAATCGCCCTGGGCTGAAATTTGGCAAGCTGTTCACAAGTTTCTCTGCAAATTTCCTTCATCTGGTTGCAAAAACCCTTTGAAGCTGATTCCATCAGTGCATTTGTATCCACCAAAGAAAAGTTGTAGGTTATAGAGACTTTTGCCCACAGTGTTTGGAACACAAATGGCATTTCTATATGTCCTTAGTCAGTAGATTGATTTCCAAGGGAAAGAACAATGCTAAAGGCCAGTGAAGGGAGAAATTGGAATTTCATCACAGGAGATTCAAATCTGGGATGATTGTCTTAAAATATCTCCCCAGCTGCCCGAAATTATATTTGAGGTCCAACGCTTTAGTTTATTTCAAGTATTAGTTCTCTACACATCTCCGGTTACAATTCCAATGTCTCTAGTTCATGGCCATTTTGAACTATGCTTGATCTCCACTGGACACAGGCTGGGCGAGTTCGGGCAGGGCAGTGTGCTGGCTTTGGTTGTGTACCTCCATGGGGGCACCCCGGGGACAGGGTGTGACACCAGTGCAGGGGGCCAGGCCCTGCAGTCTAGCCTCCTCTACTTTCTACTTTTGCCAATGGTGGCCTTGGTGGGTGTTTGGGGTTCCCCCCCCCCCCCCGCTCTATTTTTATTTTTAAATATATTTTATTGATTTTAGAGAGGAAGGGAAAGGGAGCGATAGAAACATTAATGATGAGAATCATTGATCGGCTGCCTCCTGCACGCCCCCTACTGGGGACCAAGCCCGTAACTTAGGCATGTGCCCTGGGCCGGAATCGAACCTGGAACCCTTCAGTCCGCAGGCTGACTATCCATTGAGCCAATCCAGCTAGGGCCCCTCTATTTTTTATTTTTTTATTTTTTTTTGGTAGAATTTTTTTATCTTCCCTAACTTGTCAAGGCAAGTGAGATTATGTCAGACTCAAATTTGAACTCATTTCTATGTTTTAGTTTTGAATTAAATCCAGGAAAGAAGAGATCTATTTTATCCTATAAAAATCTTTATTCATTTACTCCTTTACACAGTGGTCCTCAGCTGAAATCCAAACCATTGGTTCCATTTCCGCACGTCAGCCGTTCCTCGGAGGATTCTTAGAGAACAGAAAGTTGACCTTTCTTCCAGAGTCACAATTCAAATTAGTCATCAGGTGGATGTTGGCTTCACTCTGAGTTTTGGATATTTTGGCGCTTAGTACCTCTAACGGTTAGAGTCTAACCTAACGCCCTCAGAGGAACTGAGGAAGAGGGACGGGTAAAATCCAAATCCGGGCACTGCTCTTTAATTGGGAGTTTCAAAAACAAAGCCACCCAAGTAGGGGAAGACAGATACTGAAATGTGTCAGGTTAAGAGAAGGTAGAAAAATGAAATTCAAAGCATTTTTTTTTGTAGAAAAAGCATTTTTTATTTTTCTATAGCAGTGGGGGGTCAGGAGTCGAGAAATTGCCTAATCCAGGAAGAGTTTGGACGATATCCTGGAGCAAGTGCTGATATCCGAGGCAGGACCCGGCTAGAGGTTTGGTATAACAAGGGGTGGGCGTGGGGGTGGGGGTGTGACCACGGCAGAGGTGCCCAAATCCCATTGTGAGCACATGCATGGGTCTCTTTCTGACACCTCCTTTCTTCACCCAAACCCCTTCCTTCTATTTTGAGGACACTTCCGGTCACTTGGCCCTCTGAGTTTCAGTTCTGCACTCAGTCATGTGCCGGTTATTATAAATAGTGATAATCCGCCTGATATTTCTTGAAGCCCAGCTAGAGCCAAAAGTCTGGCAAGGGACCCAGAGGCCTTCCTGGAACAGGAGGAGCAGTCCTCCCTTACTGCAGATTACAGCTCTCTTTTCCTAACCCTGGGGGGCCCACTCTGCATCTCACCCTAAAATGAGGGGTTCACTAGGCAGTTCCTGCCCCCGGGCCTGCTTGAACCTGCATTTCCTCTGCTTATGGGTCTCCTGGTGCCCTCTAAGCAGAAACACAACCCCACGTTGTGTTGAGACCGGAGTGCAGCCCACATTCAGGGTGTCCCTTGGATGTCTCTCGGAGAGACGGTCAATGCCATAGTATCACCTGGCATTCTCCCGGCCGCCCTGGCTATGCTGCTGTTGAGTGTGGCTGTTGTGCCCTGTGCCTGCGCATGGCATTGGATCTGCTCTGGCTCTGCAAGGGCTCCTAGGTCCTAGCGGTGGGCCTTGGGGGTCATCCAGTGCAATGTCCTCATTTTATGGAGGAGCGCACTGGGCCCAGACAGGCTGCCAGTCATGGTCACGGCCCAGGCAGTGGCAACCTCTCATTTCCTCTGTTCTTCACCACTTCTTCCCTCCAGTATCACTGCCTCATCCCAGTCTCCACTGGGTCCTGGGCCCTGGAGCTTTGTGTTAATTACAACAGTTTGGGAACTCTTCATAAGAGATATAGTTACAGTTCATACATGTGATAGAACACAGGTTCCAAAGGTGTGGGCCTACCAGAGTCACACAACACTACACTCTTGGCCATACAGTGAATTTATTCACTCTTCCAGATGTCTGGGTATCCCACCTGTCGGCAATCTTCAGCATATAGAAAAGGGTCTGGCATGTAGTAGATGCTCAATAAAGATTAATTGAGTGAATTAATTTGCTGAATGAATAAATGAAGTATTGGATGATTAAAAAGTCCTTAAGCATGTTCATTTGTGCTCTTGGTTGATGCTGTACCTTCAAAGGTAATTCCTTATCATAAAAAACCACGTAAGCCTAGTGGTTAGTATAACCTCTAAGCTAGATAGCTTGAATCCAGGCTCTGCCCTTTCATACTGTGCGGCCTTGAACAAGTTATATATCCTTTCTGTGTCAGTTTCCTCAGCTGTAAAATGGAGATAATAAAAGTGCCTATCTCTTAAGATTGTTGTGAAGATTGAACACATTAATACATGTAACGCATAGTGAGCACTTTAGACATGTAACCTGTTGTTATTCTTACTCGCACTAGATTTGTATTTTATCAATCATGATTTCTTCTAATTCAAACAGCTTTCCAACACAGCTTCTGAGAAGCTACACAGAGTCTCATTTTCTTTTGATTATAGTTTTGCCATTTGCTCTATTTTTAGCACCCATGAGCCTCTCAGGCCATCTGACTTTTGTATATCTGAATGAGGTATGGAGATAAATTATTAAAACCAAGTTCACATTTGGCTGGTAGTCTCTCCAAATGACTTAACACCTTTTCTCCATAAATTTGTGGTTTGGGTCAGGAGACCTTTGCATCCTGCACCATCATTCTCCCCCCCCCCCCCCCCCCCCCTAGGCTGCTCTTCCCTACGTATCTATCCACAGAGCTGGTGCCTCAGCATCAGTCATGCTCCATGGTTGGTGGTGCTGGTGCCGTCCATGACATGCCTAGCCAAACTCATCTCTCATCTCCTCAGCTCTTTGGCAGGTCCCTAACCCTTGGCCTCCCTGTCAGTCAGTCTAGGGTCTTGAGTTCTCTTGTCTGCACCCTCCACTTGGGATTTTAACTGCCTGGACTAGTCATATCTGCCTGCTCTGCCTTGCCTGACTGACTTCTCTGGCCATAGGTTCTGTCTGGTCAAACTCCCTCTTATCAAGGCCAGCACCCAGTCTGAGTTCCTCCCTGCTCGAGTTAGAGTTGCTCAATGGGAAGCCACCACCCAGCTCCTGGTCTAATCCCCAACAAGGTGCCCTGGGATTTTTAGGAGGTTCCCTTTCTCATAATTGCAGAAGTCAGCTGTGGTCACAATGTATGGGGAGGAAAATGTAATTTCTTGTCATAGGACTTCCTGTCTTCATTGCCATTTTCAATCTCTTAGCCTGCAGTTAGCATGTTTTGTGAGTCGCCTCTTGGGCTACAGTACTCATGAAAGATCCTGGTTCTTAAAATAGCAGAATCTCTTTGGTAGGTCACCCAGCAGTAGTCCCACTTTTCTTACAAACAATATTTGATTTTTAAGAATTTGAGTGAAATCCAGTTTTGTTCAGAAGGGATGGATATCTCAAAAAGTAGGGCCAGCAGGTGGTGGAACATGTTTTAGGCATCTTGGCCGGTCAACCCTGATTTTCATATCTGCCAGTTTTCCCACTGCAGATAGAAGGAGTGCTTAACACAGAAAAATATATTACAAGTGATAAATGAAAAGGTTATTTAAGGGCAAGAAACTTTCACAGCATATCAGAAATGTCTATTATATCCATTAGGCCATACCTAAGTAAGCAAAGCATAATGTCATACTTAATGGCTGCAAAGCATTCCCGACCAAAACTAAAAATTTATAAATAAATTCTTATACCTATGCATTAGGCTAGTGGTACTTAACTTTGACTGGACATTAAAAACACCTAAGTAGTTATTTTAAAAGAGTCATGTCCAGGCCCTCCACCAAGAGATTCTGATTTATTTGGCCCAAAATGGAGCCAGACTTGGCATTGTTCACAAAAAAAGCCAACACGACAAATAAACTCCCTAGTTTTTCCAATATACAGCCAGGGTTGAGGACAGTGCCTTAGAATGACGGCCAACTCCCCACCCCTCCAGAAGTAAGAAAGAAGAAATGCCCTCTTGTCCAGGGGTTGTTAAAAATGCCTTGATAATTATCAGTTACCCTCAGGGTAAAGTGCAAAATGCCTAGCTTGGCACTCAAGATGCTTCATGATTTGCCCCAAATTATATTTCTACTCTGCCCTCTCATTAATTCCTAATGTGCGACTCACTCAACACACCCTTGACTTTAAGGCCTCCTTGCTCTAGTTGCATTGTTTTCAACACCTGTATTATTCTGCCCCATCTTAGCCTATTCAAATCCTATTCATGCTTTAAGATCCAGCTCTTTGTTAAAGCATTCCCTGAGTTGCCCAAGTCAATGAACCTCTCCCTTCTCTTACTTCTCTGCCTTCCCTTACTTCTCTGCCTTCCCTTGTCTCTCTTATTGGTAAATCTTATTGGTGTCTCCTTATCGGAGTCCCCACCCCTTTACTTCATCAGTGTGTTGCATCTTTCAGAATAGGAACCACCTCCTCCCCACCACCACACCTGACAAACAATATGTGGTATCAACAAACACTTTGGATTTAATCAATGTCTAAAGCTCTTGAAAAGCCTTGACATTTTTTCGCTGTAGTGAAAGAGGTTGTGTTTCATAATCCTTCCTACCATAGGACTTCAAAGACTTTGGAGGCTAATGTTGTAATTTCTAGATATAATGGTGAAGCAGTATTTCAGCTTGTCTCGCCAATATGTGGTCTGTGTCATCGCTGACATACCAGGGACAAATAGCCCTTGGGTTATTTAGCTGTGAGGCTTGCCTGAGTCCCTTGATCCTCTGCCATCACAAACAGTCACAAAGCAACCTCGAGAGTGACACTGCTTGATCTGAAAAGCATTTTTGGCAACAGACTATTACACTTTGAACTAGCTTTTGAGAGCTGTTAGTTTCCAAGAACTCGAGTGTGAGGCCTCAGCGGTACCCACCTTGATGGGTAAAAGCCAGTGGAGATATTTGTCTGCTCCTAAAAGAATCTCTTGCACACTCATGTGATTGATGCACAGACTAATGGATTGGGTTTGTGACTGAGTGAGATCGGCCAGAATATTTGCTTTCTCTACTTTGTGAAAAAGTTTTTTGTGTTTTTGGGTATTCTGAGGCTAAGAATAAGATGAGAAAGCAAAGCAAGTAATACCATGTCATAACTTCATAGAATCCAGAATGAATCACATCCTTTACAGAAAAAGCTCCTACTATTCATCTATCAACAAGCATTTGAGCGCTTGATATCCGTCAGGCACTATATTAGTGGTTGAAGTGAATAGGTAACAGGAAGTACATAGGTGGTCATGGTCCGTGTCCTTGGTGGCAGCAGAAGACCAATAAGAGGAAACACAAATCAGTAATTATGGTGGGAGCACATGGAACTGTATGCTACTCAAAGATCTTCACAGCAAACACCATAAGCTGGCTGTTCCAGCAGAAAAAGGAGTTTATAAGAAGGGTGCCAGTTAGCTTTCAGAATCAATAGGAAGTCCAGAGAGCTATACATTGGGCAATAATAAAGAGATGCAAAGTGTAGGCAAGATTCTACTGGAGGAACCATTTGTGTGACTTTGCCGCTGGACATTTGTCACTGAACTCCTGGACCTCCTGTTCATTATCTTGCAGACCATGAGTAGTATGTGGCCTGCTATCCAGACCAGCAGCTGTGAGGAGGGTCGGTGTGAGGGGGATGAGATTGGCACTGGGAGGCTAGTTAGGGGACTATCCAGTGAGAGATGATGAGGACTTAAAACAGGACGGATGAAATAGGAGGGGTGAAAGGGAGGGAGTAAATAAAACACCAAAAGGGAACTAAATTGGCAGGATTTGGTGACTGATTAGGTGGGAGCAATGAGTCAGTGAGTGGAGAGAGACTCCCAAATTTTTAATTTGAGTACCTGTTTGTTGCGTGGTGCCAAAAGTTGAGAAAATGTCAAATTTCTGTTACAGGAATAGTTCACAATGAGAAGTGTGAAGTGCAGCCTAATGAGATAGTTCCACAATCGCTTCCTACGCAGCCAGGGTCTGTGATCCACAGGTAGCCTTTCATGGTGCCTGCCACATACATTTACTGTCTTTTGTTAGGGTAGAAGATGTGTCCCGTTCTGAGTTGCCTGAGAAACGTCCAGGTGGAGGTGTCCAGCAGGCCTTTGATATAAGAATCTGAAGGTCAAATACAGTCGGGGTGGGACTATGGCTGCAGGAATCTTCAGCATAAAGACAGTGGTTGAAATTTTGAGCCGAGATAAGATCACCCAAGAGGAATGTATGAAGTGATAACAGTAGGAGGTTCAGGGCAGAGCCTTAAACTCACGTTTAAGGATTAGATAGAGGATGGGACTGGTGGAATGAGAGAAGCAGAAGGAACCAGACTTGTATGGGGAGAATTAGGAAAGTGCAGGGCCACAGCCCGAAAGCATGAGGAGTTTCCGAAGCAGGACGTGATCCACAGGATGCAGAGCAGCAGAGAGATGGACACCGTGAGCCTTGTTGGTTGGAAATGAATGAGTGCAGTTTCAGTGGAATGATGAGGGCAAATGTAGACAGTTGGCAAGGAATTCTCAGCAAAGAAGTTTGGATGTTCTTCCTTAGAGAGAGGTTCGACCTTATCTACAAAGAAACATGAGAAGAAGGGTTTCTGTTTTTATTTTGTTTTGCTTTGCTTTTTTTTTAAAAAAAAATTAAATTCTTTACTGTTGAAAGTATTACATATGTCTCCTTTTCCCCCCATTGACCTCTCCCCACCCGCTCCCGCCCCCCAGCACATACCCTCACCCTCCTACTGTCTGTGTCCATTGGTTATGCTTATATGCATGCATACAAGTCCTTTGGTTGATCTCTTACCACCCTCCCCACTTGCTTTGCTTTTTAAGAAGGGGAGACTTGAGCTAGTTTATAAAATGAGGGGAAGGGACCTGTAAAGAAAGGAAACTTAGTAGAGAAGGGGGCTTCCTCATGCACTCTGTCTTAGACCCAATTTCCACACTGGCAATTCAGAAACCCCTAGAACATGCAAATTTCTTTGGCCCACATAACCCAAGAGCTCTGCCCAAAATGGTTCAATAATACTTGAGTGTCATACAGATGGCCAAGAGACATATGAAAAAATGCTCAAAGTCACTGGTCATCAGAGAGATGCAAATTAAAATGACAATGAGGTATCACCTTACACCTGCAAGAATGGCTACTGTCAACAAATGACAAGTGCTGGCGAGGATGTGGAGAAGAGGGAACCCTAGTACACTGCTGGTGGGAATGCAGCCTGGTGCAACTATTATGGAAAACTAGGGGCCCAGTGCACGAATTCGTGCACCTTGAAAGGAACTGTGGACCATGAGGCTACGGGGGGCACAGGGGCGGGTCTCCCACCATGGCCCCCGTCTCCTGTCTGCCAGCAGCCCAGCTTCCGCCACCACTCCCACGTGCTGATGGCGCCGGACCCGCTCATACCCGCTGACAGCACAGAGCAATTGGGGCCGGCACCAGCAGCAGGTGCGAGTGCCCGGTGGGACTGTGGTGCATGGGAGCAAACAATTTTCAGTAACCACCAGAGGCTCGCCCTGGTGACAGTGACTGGCACCCACTTTGGTCTGGCGCCCCTGCTCACCTGCTCCACCATCCTGCAGTGGCCGATGCCCACCATGTTCTGCGCTCTGCCACCTGCTGCCAACACCCACCATGTTCCACACGCGCCCCCTTGTGATCAGCACACGTCATAGTGACCGGTTGTTCGGTTGTTCCGCCATTTGGTCTATTTGCATACTAGGGTTTTATATATATAGATAGTATGGACTGTCCTTAAAAAATTAAATATGGTCCTGCCATTTGACCCAGTGATCCCATTTCTAGGAATATATCCTAAGAAACATGAAACACCAATCAGAAAGAATGTATGCATCCCTATGTTCATTGCAGCACAATTTACAATAGCTAAGATCTGGAAACAGCCCAAGTGCCCATCAGTAGATGAGTGGATAAAAAGATGTGGTACATTTATACCATGGAATAATATGCAGAAATGCAAGTATCACATGATCTCAGTCATATGTGGAATCTAATGAACAAAATAAACTGATGAACAAAGATAGATCTAGAGGCATAGAAGCATGGAACAGACTGTAGAATCTCAGAGGGAAGGCGTGAGAGGGTGTGTGGGTGGGAAGTGGTCATCCAAAGATCTTGTATGCATGTATGCATAACCCATGGACACAGACAATAGTGTGGTGAAGCCTGGAGTGGGAGGCAGAGGCAGGCTAGGGGGGGTCAATGAAGGGAAAAAAACACTTGAGTGTCAACATCAAAATGTGCAAAATTTTATTTCTACTATAAATGCAGAAGATGTGGGAGATTGGGCTGAATCTGTGGTAATTATGATACATCCTGGAACATAGTTATTAAAAAACCTCTATAAGTTCTAGGAGAATGTTTGGGGTATAAGGAAATTGTAATAGCATTTCTGTTATAGGAATAGTTCCCAATGAGAAATGTGAAGTGAAACCTAATGAAATAGTAGCATAATAACTTCCTACGCAGCCAGGGTCTGTGCACCACAGGTAGCATTTTTTAAAATGTTTTTATTGATTTCAGAGAAGAAAAGAGAGGGAAGAGAGATAGGAACATCAATGATGAGAGAGAATCATTGATCGGCAGCCTCCTGCATGCCCCCTACTGGGGATTGAGCCCACAATCCGGGCATGTGCCCTTGACTGGAATCGAACCTGGGACCCTTCAGTCCGCAGGCCCACGCTCTATCCACTGAGCCAAACCAGCCAGGGCCACAGGTAGCCTTTTATGGTACCTGCCACCTATGTGTATTATCATCATGTCTAACCTTCACAGTGGTCCTGGAGGTGGTTATTCTCAGCATTTTACAGATGAGGAAGGATGAGACACACAGAGATGAAGATAGCATGCTCCAGGCAACACGGCGTCAGGGTTCCTACCCACGCCCACCTGGCTTCACAGACTTGAGCTGCACTTGGCCATAGACTCCCTCCTATCAGTGAGTAGGACGACCCTTTTGTTACTTCCAGAGGTCAACACCAAGGAAGACAGACCTGCAAGATTTATGCCACTGTAGGGTTAGTGGGAACCCGCTGCCAAATATTTGATGTCCCAACACTCCGGCTCCTTCCCTGTGTTCTAGGCCTCGGCTGCAACTAGTGTGCCTCCATGCGGTGCTGAGCCTTGGGAATCAAACAGGCATCACGCACAGACGGGGCAATGTAATTTTACTTATTTTTTTTCCATAACAGATTAAAGTTTACTCTTGGAAACATTGGAAGGATTCTCTCCTCAGTGTTCAGCGTAATTTTGGCAGAGAACTTCAGGGAAAATTTACAGTTTGACCCAACATACTTTGGCAGTCTTAAGGAATACTCCTAAACTTCGAATTCATCCATTCTTACTGTGAACCAATTAAAAGAGAAGTGAGATAAATGTGTTTTTGCAAGCTGGTTGCCCTACTAGACAAGCATTGCGGTACTTCTTTATTGTTACTCTTAACAGAATGGCAATATTGCTATACAGCAAAGAGATATGTAACTTAGCTTGATGCTGGGAGGAATTTCCAGTCCTTATTTGAAAAACTTTTGCCTGACTGCCAAGGAGAGCTGAAGTGTTATTTGGGGCCATGCTTATAACGAAGATGACTTTAATATGCTTTAACTCCACTGTAAAACTGCCTTCTTTGCTTACCAATATTTTCTGACTAAGACCATTTACTCTGAAACTATAACTTAAGAACTTTTTTTAAAGCTTCTACAGATTTCTTCTATTTTGTTACTTTATTAAAAATGGATAATAGACTGTTGGGGAATTTTCTTTTTTAAGTCTGCATTGACCCTGCATTAGCCATTTTAACAATATAAGCTTTATGGAAACTCTGGTTTTCCATTACAAATTTTGAAAATCTGGAATTAGCCTCTGAATGATATCATTGTTTCTGCAAACTTTTTTCCTTTTCCACAGATTCTGCTGAAGAAAATGTGAGTTGAACATGGGTATCTTTTTATTATTTTTTAAAGAATCAACATGGAAGAGCAGACTCCTTTTGAACTCACATTTAACACTTAGAAATAACTGGGGGGAAAACCCCCAATATATTCTGGGTTGTGTAGTATTAGCCCTACCGATTTCCATCTTTGTTGTCAACATAAAAACTCAACAAACTACCTGCACATAGTTCTCTACTAAATGTGGTCTAATAAAAGAGAACTGATGTCAGAGATGACTCATTCTTAATCTTGGGCTTGTGGACTGGGACTTATCTGCTTTCCATGCACAGATGCTTTAAAGAGGATTACACTCAAAAGGAAATTCTGTTAAATGTAGAACACAAATCTCAAGTGTTTAGATCACCCCCCACTTAAAGAACATATCAATAATTACCAACAGTGTCCTGCTCAAGTTTAATCCCAGTGGCCTTGTAGTTTGTCAAGCAGGCTATTGAGCCATTTTGGAGAGAGGAGGAGGGTGGCCGTTTTGTGTAACCATTGAGACAGCTGAAATGCTGAGACGTTTCTCTGTCCCTCCGCATATCCCTCCAGCCTCTTGCCTCTCCACAACTCAGCTACTCACAACAAAAACTGCTTGAAGATGAAAAGGGTGCAAAATGGTTTATATTTTAATTAACTCCATTTATTCCTCATTTTGATTATCAGGAAGTCATTCGTACTTTCTTGACTATATTCCTGTCATAAAATAAGTTTGGAGACATTTATGAGCGATCTCCTGCTGAGCATAATATTAGCCTAGTAGTCTAAGAATTCTTAGAAAATGTAACGGGTCTTGGAAAAATAGATAATATTCACCATCATTCTCTCCAAATGGGCAGTGAATCACGGTCATGCACCAAAGATGCTGCGTTTGAGACTCATGACTTAAGAACTTTTCCTTGGAAACATTTGATAAAAGGAGAAGGCTGCAGGGGGAACTGCAGGGTTTCTGTTTCTGTCTCCTTTTAGTCTCCATCACCAGCCGCCAGGTGCGTCTCAGAATGACACGCCATCAAAGTGCCCTCCGCTGGAAGCCGAGGCTGACGCCTGGCATGTTTTATTTAAATATCTCAAGAATAGACACATCAGTGATCATGTTTTATGTTCATCCTTTTATTGTTTTTTAATGAATCAAGATCTCATTTCAGATCTTGATTTTAAAGATCTCATTTCAGGGTTGCTAAAACAAACTCAAAGACCAGAGTGGCATTTGCAAGCTTTTATTGAACACTGTGTGATTATGTTGGCCCTGAGCCAGAAAAACTTGTAGAAAAATGAATAGTAACAATTCTTTTTATGTAACATTTATTGAGCAATTACTATATGCCAAGCACTGTGCTAGATACCTTGCATGTATAATCCTTACAGTGACCTAATGAGGTAGACGCTCATTACAGATGAAAAAGCTGAGGTTTAGAGATTTTTTTTAACAGTCCCAAAATGATGGAGCAAGTAATTAATGGAGCCTGGATTTTAACCTACATTTGTCTCCAAAGACTAAGAAAATAACCACTCTGTTATTTTACCTCTTTTTTCCTACTCTCCCTTAACACGGGGTCTCAAAGGATCTTTGTGATAGAAATAATAATAGCCGTTATAATAATAGCTAACTCTTATGGAGCGATTTCTCTGGTCTGCATACTGTTCTGTGTGTGTGATGTTATTAACTAATTTAATCCTCCCAGCAGCTTGGGGAGGTGATCCTATCTTCGTCCTCATTTGGGAGTTAAGGAAGGTGAGGCCTGCAGAGCTAGGTCACGGGGGTCCTAGGAGGCAGGACTGTCTTTTGTAAGAGGCTTCTGGCTCCCATCCGTGTTCCGTGAGGACGGGGGCAGTCCATTTGCTAGGCCTGGAACCCTCCTCCCCCACACCTTCCCGTAGCCGTCTCCTCCTCCTCATTTCAGGCTCCGCTGAAATGGTACCTCCTTCCCTGAACAGTTTGACCTTTCCCATGGTCACTACCACTTGGCCCAAGTTTCATTCTCTCCAGAGCACATTAGCTCTCTGGTATTTTTGTTTGTTTGTTTAAGTGGGTGTTTATTGTCTGTCACCTCTGTTAAACTGTAAGCTTCATGAGAACAAGGGGCCCGTCTCCCATGTGTCACTGTGGGTTCTCCCAGGTCCAGCACAGTGTCCTCACCTGACAGACACGGTCAGTGTTGGAAGGACAGATGACTAAATCTTAGTCCCTGTGGTGATGCTGACCTCAAAATGTATGAAGGCTGAAACATTGTTACATGAAAACAAATACCAGAGGAGCCGAGCATCACAGAGACGTTCTGGGTCAGTGTTGCGTTTCCCCGGGGGCGTGTGGGGCAGGAGCATCAGACAGGAACGGCGGATCTTCCAGTCACGCTGTGGTCCTGCTGTTAGGTGCGCCAGCTCTCCCTGTCTGCTGGTGTGAGCGAGCGGTCCGCTGGGGTAGCAGAGACTTATTACCCAGCGCAGGATAGTGTTTCCTTCTTTTGACAAATGTAGACAGCAATTCTACAGCAAAGGAAAGATGTATAATATTTAGAACCCAAGTTGTAAGACACTGCCTGGTGCTGAATAAGGAAGTGTGTGTGCGTGTGCTTGTGTGCCTGTGTGTCTGTGTGTGTGAAGGATAAATTTGGGGTCTGAGAGCGTTTTTGTTTGTTTGTTTGTTTTTCAGAAAACTGGCTAGTTCCTCCCAGTCCTGATGGCATGTGAATTGTTCAAACAATTGTCTTAATTTTCTTTTCTCTGCCCAAGATGAGCCAAGCTGATTCCTGAAATCCATCATAGTAATCAAACCCCAGATCATGTGGAAAACATTCTCCCTGGTCATGACAAGTGTTTAAGATCCCAGTGACATAGTGTGGAGCCTTAGAAGCAGTTTGAAAAGAAATGGTCAAGTACTAGGTGTCTGGCCACATTTCTCATGCATTCTTATAAAAATGTACATAGCGTGTTGCATTTCTATACCCTTCTCTCTATGGAGGTATTGATAGCCAGTATCATAACTGAGATTGTGGATCTGTGTTCTCTGGAACCACTTAGAACCACAACTACTAATCACTGCCACTGACCGTGGGCCCTGCATCTCACAGCCACCCTCTAAAGTGGGTGACAGTCCCTCGAGTTCACCAGTGAGGAAACGGAAGTCACTGGTGGTTAAGTGGTCTGCCTGATGTCACCACTAGAAGTGGCTGAGCTGGGGTGTGAAGGCTTGTCTTGCTATCTATCCTGCCTCATCACTCCCAGAGCACTGCCATTATTTCTGAACCTCTCCAAAAACACCACTCTTTTATTTTATTGGCCTTATTTAAGGACGTATCTTTTCCTTCCTATTATGCTGTTATGATTCTAGAAGTTAGCATCCACATCTCTTCCTTCTCTTAACCTTTTGCACTAGGATGTTGAGTGTGACTCAACACGGTTAGCATTAGAATAAAGGAATCGAGAAAAAGGCAAGAGTGCAAAGGGTTAATCCCTTATATGCCATAGTGAAATGCCTTTTTCAAAATAAACCAGGGCTGAGACTAGGGTAGGGCAAGTGAGGCACTCACCTTGGGTGGAAAATTTGAGGGGACACCAAAAAAATTCTCAGTGATCACGATACAGAATATTTGAATGCACTATTTAAAAACACAAACGAATGCCAAAATTCTGTGATGTCAAAATATCAAAATTTTAAATAAAGATAGGCTCTAACCCTGCACTTGGCCTCCCTTGCCTATTCCCGGTCTGTAAGAGCACTTAGAATGTGTTGAATGAATGGGCTGTAGAATTGGTGTTTGGCTCAAGGTGAGCTAAATGTGCCATTAATGATCCAGTGAAATGTTACCATTCAGTCGTCATTGATGAATCAGGTGGACTAATGCTCTTGGCCTTTTTTGCTGTCCGTCTGTCCATGACGATGTTGATTCAGCTGGTCACATCCACCCAAGGCTGGACAAGCCACCAGAGTCCAACTTCCCAACCAGCCTCAGCAGCAGTCTGCCCAACAGGGGCGTTTTCTTAGCAGAAGTTCAACTCTAAATTGAAAAATGACCTTTGATTGTCTAAGATCCTGACGTTTCTGGGATTGCTCTTTTATTTTGTTGTTTTTCCCATCTTTATTATTGCTATTTTAAGAAATCAGAATAATTGTTTGGATGCGTGAGATATATAAATGTGTACATATACCTACATATGTCACTCTCTCCCCCACTGTCCCCACCCCTCCACCAGGGCTAGGTAGATAGTAAGAAGCGCAGTAAATATTTGTGAAGGTATTAATTGGATGGTAGGAGATGGGCTGTAGGAACAAGAATAGTTGGATTTTGAGCATATTAAATTTATATCTAAAGTCAACATATGCTTTTTAGCCATAAAAAGCTTTATACCAAACTTAAAACACTAGCCCTTCCGTGTAAAAGGACTAGTGCTTTAAGTTAAGCTTTATTAAGTTAAGCCTACTTTTTCCATGCTGCTTTCACTGTTTGTATTTGGAAGAGAGCCAAATGAGGAATCTATAAGTGGAATGCCATTGCACCGCTGTTCGCAGTAACAATAAGACAGAAACCTGGGGCCTACGTGTGCATTGGGCAGCCCCTCCTTTCAGCAACCAGGCTCTGGGCATAGCCCTCTCATGGCAACTCTAGTTTCTCTCCAATGGCATGTCTCCCCAAAGGCAATAGAATTAGAATGTGGAAAGCAGGTTTCAAGTCTACAAATGGTCAGGCTGATTACAAGCTGAAATTTCGGAGGAAAGAGGCACCCTGCTACTGTGGCAACAGGGACTGGGCCACGGAGTCTTCTTTCCTACAGGCGAGGCCTTCTTCACTGGAGCACAGGTGTTGTTGCTGTGGGCCCACATGTTGAAAAGAATGAGCAGTTTCCATCAGCATAAATCTTTCTACTGCTTAGGTATAATCTACCTAGACAGGCCCAATCTAGAAAGACTTAGCAGTTTTTAGCAAGAACATGTTGTTCATTCATTCAACACATATCTACTGAGGACCTCCATATGCCAGGTGATGGGCATTCAACAGTGACCAAACTAATAGTCCATCTCTATGGACATGTGTGTGGAGAGTGGGTTAAGATAAATGATGTAACAAACAACAGTATGGCGTGACCGGTGGTATACGTGTGATGCAGAGAAATGGACAGAGGGGGCAGGCTGTTTGGCTCAGGTGGGCAGGAAAAGAATCTTTGGAGAGGAAACGTTTGACCAGAGGCTGGAATGAGAGGGAGGATGAGTGCTGCACGTGATGTGTTTGGGGAATGGCAGGGACGTCAGTGTGGTTGTAGCTGCGTGAGAGAGGGTGACAATGAGAGGAGAAGAGGTCCCTGGGGCCGGATCGAGTCAGCCCAGTGCAGGCCATGGGAAGCACTTTAGACATTGTTCTGGGAGAGATTGGAAGCCTCTGGCAGTCTTGAGCGAACACTGACCTGACATGACTTCTGTTTTGAAAAGGTCACTCTGACTTCTGTGTGTAGAAGGACTAGTGCTTTCAGCCTTGGGAACCCAGAAGACAGGTATAGCCCTGCCCTTGAGGAGCTTAAAATTTGGTGGGAAATTTTGGCAATGAACACAAACAAAGAAATAAAGTCAAATTCAGGTACATTATGAATAAAATGAAAAGAGGGTGATGGGAGAGGAAGAGAGATGGGACTGACTCTTAATGGTTGGAGAGTTTCTCTGGAGAGTTGACATTGAACTGAGAATGCAGTGAAGAGGAAGAGCAGCCATCCACCAGTGAGCCAGAGTGGAGAGTATTGCAGGTGGGCAGTAGGCAGTGCAAAGGCCCTGAGGTAGGGATGAGCTGCATGTGATGGAGAAACAACAGGAAGGCCAGTGTGGCCAGAGCATAGTGAGCTAAGGAGAGAGGTTGAGAGGCAGACAGGACCAGGCTTGGGGAGATGTTCAGGCCATGGTGAGGACTTGGTTTTTTAATCTAGTTAAAATGGGCAGCCATTGAAGGGATTTAAGTATGAATTCTATTTCAAAGGATCACCCTGCTGCTTTGTGGAGAATAAATTTGAACACGATTTCTGTGTGGAATTTCTTTTCAGACCTGGCATATGAAAATTTACTCCAAAAAGACATACTAGCCCGGCTGGCGTGGCTCAGTGGTTGAGCATCGACCTATGAACCAGGAGGTCGTGATTTGATTCCCGGTCAGGGCACATGCCCCGGTTGCGGGCTCCATCCCCAGTGTGGGGCGTGCAGGAGGTGGCTAATCAATGATATTCTCTCATCATTGATGTTTCTATCTCTCTCCCCCTCTCCCTGCCTCTCTGAAATTAAAAAAAAAAAAATGTTTTTTTTAAAAAACATACTAATAAATACTTCATTTTAAAAAAGAATAGAAGAGTGAATGAGGCTGGAAGTTAGGAAACCAGCCTTTGCAGTAGGTAGGCAAGAGATTTTTGTGGTTTTGATTCTGGTAGAGGTTGTGGACTTGAAGAATGGACTTGAGATACATTCTGGACGTAAGCCAAAAGGATTTACTAATGTAATGGGTATGGGAAGTAAGGAGAATCAAGAATGATTTCTAGGTAATTGATTCAGGCAACTGGATGGATAGTGGTGCCATTTAGAGGGATGGAGAAGACTGGGAGAGGAACAGAGGAAGGAGGGCCATTGTGGGGGCAGGGAAATCCAGTGTTCTGAATGGACATGTTAGGTGTGAGGCCATCGATAGAACTTTAAATGCAAATGTCCAGTAGAGGACTCAATATGGAGTTCAGAGTAGATGTCTGGGGGTGAGAGATAAATTTGGGGATTATCAGCAGGCAACTAGTATTTAATGTCCAGGTCTGGATGATCAGCTCGGAAGATAGTATAGATAAAGAAGAGAGAGAGGATAGCAGTACAAGCCCTGGGGATATTCCAGGAGTTAGAGTGGAGGAAGAGGCCAGGTAGGTAGAAGGCAAGTCAAGACAGAGGGATGCCGTAGAAGCCAAAAGAACAGAGTGTATTTAGGTGGGAGTGTCCATCTGTGTTGAATGCAGCTGAGAAATAAGATAAAGACAAAGAGAAACCAAAGGTTTTTGGTGATTTTGGCAAGAAAAGAGCATTTTGAGCAGTTTCCCTTTGGCTGAGGGAGCCAAGTTTCATGACTCTCCATGAAGTCATCTGTGAATGTTTATCTCTAGGAGCACAAAGTAATATGCCAATGTCCATCCGCTGCTGAGAAGACTGAAAACGGTTGCATTTTTGGGCATAGAATTAACCAATGTTTTTTGTATTCTCGGTTTCAGTAAAAACATACCAGAGTCCAGTTTCTTTTCTTGTATTTACTGCCTTGGTTTTTTTTGTTTATTACTTTTGAAATGTTTGAGATCATAGACTGGTCCAGATGGAGAGATGTTGGTGGTCATCTTTACAATCCCTTCATTTCTATGGATGAGGAGACAAAAGCCTGGGAATGTAGAGTTATAGAGGCAGGCTAAAATGCAGGAATCTTGTAACTATATCATATTTAGGGTTGATTACTCTTTCCCTCATCCCAAAATATATTCCCTTGAATAAGAAATGTGGTCCCAGGTGGCTTGAAGTAAAGGGGTTCTACCTTCCAGACTGCTTCTGGTCTGAGACTATACCTGTAAGATGGGATCAGCTTCATTGATTAGGTAACTTTTTAGGCTATTACAGAAGACACTATTTGTTGATAAAGGTCTGAAAACCCACATCCCTCATTGATGGCTTGCTCAGACACAGCCTCCAGCAGATTCCCGCGCACCTACCAACAATCATTTCCTGTGGTTGTGCAATGAAACCTATTTGCCTTACACGCTTTAGAAAGAAAATGCTCATGCCCCTAGCCTCAGCGAGCTTAGAACATACAGGGCAAAATCCGTACATAGAGCTAAGGAGTCAGAGATTCAGAGGGCTTTGATCCGACTAGACGTTCAGGTGTTCCTAGGGGCTAGTCATTGCCTGGTGTGGTCTTTATCTAAAGATAGAATCTTTCAGTTTGGAAAGTGATACAAGTGGAAAAGTCCAATGGGAGACAGCTCTTCTAGATAACTTAAGAAAATGACATTGTTTATGAGAAAATCACCTCTTAGACTCTTTTCTGTGGCTCTAATACACGTGCCTGGCTGTGTGGCTCATCAGTATGGTGTCACCATGGCAATAGCTCCTCAGCAAGAAGCTGGATCAGAGAACCAGATCTCAACCCATCACCATGCATGATCACACTGTCGCATCTGGGGTCTGAATGTGCTGAACTATGTGGTCTTACATAGTTCCGGGTTTATCCTAGGTCTCATTTTCAGCATCTGTAAAATGAGGAGAGTTCCCATAAAGAGTGCTGTGCGCTCTCATGAACTGCTTGAGTGGATGCACATTATAATCTGGAAAGCACTGTGCAATTGGGAGCCGTTACAAGACTTACAAAGTGAATTCGGAGCTGAGTTAAGCTTGACAGGTTGACATCTTAAAAGTATGAGAGACTATAAACCTAAGGAAAATATTTATTTTAGTTGACTTGTGAATTAGGCAAAGGGTTGTTTTATGAATATTCAGGGCACACATGCTACTTCTAAAAGGCACAACAATGACCCAGCATCTAGGGCAGCCTGTATTCCAAGGCCCCGCCTGGAGCTTTGGATCAAGCAAAACAGCATTAACTGTGCATCTCTTCTGCAGAGTGGGGAGCTGTGGACTGGGTAGGATTTGGATGGAGACAGCGATCTTTCCCTCGAGAGGTTTCAAGCCAATAGAGAAAAGGAGGCAAATGTCCAAATCCCAGGACAGAATGTAATGTGTGTAGCAGGAGAGATATCGAGGTCTCACAGTGTCCAAAGAGTGGAGGAGATTTATTAGGGGAGGAGGGGCGGGGGAAGAGGTTTCTTAAAGAGGTAGAATTTACAATTTGCTACAATCAATGGGTAGGATTCTGAGGTAGTTTACAAATTTTATTCCAGATAAAGAGTGGTCCAATGTGCCCTAGCCAGTTTGGCTCAGTGGATAGAGCGTCGGCCTGTGGACCGAAGGGTTCTGGGTTTGATTCCGGTCACGGGCATGTATCTCAATTGCAGGCTCCTCTCAGCCCAGGCAACCAATCAATGTGTTTCTCTCACATCGATAATAGTATTTCTCTCTGTCTTTCCCTCTCTCTTCCACTCTCTCTAAAAATCAATGGGAAAATACCCTCGGGTAAGGATTACCAACAAACAAACAAAACAAAACAAGACAGAGTGGTCAATGTGATTGGAGCAAAGGTCAAAGTGAGAAAATTATCATAGCTAACAACTTGTTGAGTGTTTACTGCCTACTAAGCACTGTCCTAAAGGATTATTGATGCCATTGTATGGATGGGCAAAGTGGGACACAGAGATGTTGACTAAATTCCACCAGGTCACCCAGCTAGTAAGTGATTGAGGCAAGAGTTGAACTGAGTGTTATTCAAGAGTCAGTACTTTAAAGTCTTGTGCTCTGTTGCATTCCCAGGGTCTAAGAGGCAACGAGCTGAGATGAGGTGAATTTCTCCTTTGGGACTACACTACTGTGGAGATGTTAAGGAGCAAATTCCAGTGTTCTCTTAATTCAGTAGACCAGTGTTCCCCCAAACTGGCTACCAGTGAGAGAGTAGGTATTTCTGATAATGTATTGACCACCAATTTTTTAAAGTTATCAATTTTAATATGTATTAGAAAATTTATATTTCACATATCAAACCCTTGAACTTGGAAATTTTAACATAAGATGCTGCTACATATTGAAATGTGTGTCAGATTAATTAAAACTTTAGTAAAGAAATTTGTTAAAGAAAAATGAAATCATAGTACATTTGGAATAAAAATTTGTCAACTACCATGAGAGTAGCCCTCGAATGCCTAAGTTTTAGAATGTACCAGATGGATAATGGAAAGCAATATTGTTGGTTAGAAAAGGGAGGGGCATGTTCAGACAGGGAAAATTAATCTTGTCTCAACATTTAGAATGGATTAGGGGGTCCTGCAGGGAGATAGGTATGGACTGTATTAGTCAATGTTCAACCCAGAAAACAGAAGTCCCTTTAAGTCTTTGTAACAAGGTGATTTAGTGGAGAAAATGCACAGGTTGTGTAGGTGATGGAAGAACTGAGGAGCCAGAGTGGGCATATTGAGGCAGCCAGGACGATGCTTCTGCCCCTAGGCTGGAGGGACAACGGGGAAAGGTCACGTTGGAGCCCAGGTGCGAAGGTCACTGGCAAAAGCAGGGATCACACTGGAGCTGTGGAGTCATGCTGGAGACATGCAGTTGCTAATACGGCAGAGAGGGATGGGGAGAAATAGTCAAGCTTCTCCCTCCATCCAGCTCCCCAAAACTCTTCCTCCAGCACCTCCCATTGTCTGAAGCCCACCTAGGAAATGCAGCCCCCTGCAATGCAGAGCAGGGAAGGGGGAGGGGCAACATATAGATCTGAGCCAGAGGCCCCCGGCCAGTCCTGGGGCTCTAGCCCTATCTGCCTAAAAGTAAGTATGGGGGGGCCAGTGGCACCAGGATGCCTCCTAGAGACAGCTATGGACTGAAAGGATGGGATAAGGGGCAGGGCGTGATAGAAGGATAGTGTGTGAGAGAGAAAGAGGGGTAAGCTTCAGTAGATCCAGGATTCAGCCTGTGGTTATGAGTCTCCTGCATATCATCTTCTCTCTTTTTCACATGTGTTTCATCCATCTCATTGGTGACATTTCATTTCTATGCACACTGGAAAAATCTTTATGCTTGTTCCTGTGGAGTCTTTTTTTTTTTTTCTTTTCTTTCTGTTACTGTAGTTGTTATTTTACTGGTCAAGTGAAAAACCCATATAATTACTGAATTACAGCCACAGGCGTTTTTAAAAAAAATCTTTATTGTTGAAAGTATTACATATGTCTCCCTTTCCCCCCATGGGCATTTTTTGTTTGTTTGTTGGTTGGTTTTTTGTCAATCCTCACCTGAGGATATTTTTCCATTGATTTTTAGAGAGACTGGAAGGAAGGGAAAGGGACAGAGAGAGAGAAACATCGATGTGAGAGAGACATTGTTTGGTTGCCTCCCGCATGTGCCTGACCAGAGCCAGGGTCGCACCTGCAACTGAGGTACATGCCCTTGACCGGAATGGAACCCAGGACCCTTCAGTCCTTGGGCTGACACTATCCACTGAGTCAAACCGGCTAGGGCTACCCACAGGCATTTTTAATGTGATTTTTCCAATTACAGCACAACTTTCTTGTGCAGCTATTATTCCAGCCTGCGTTGGTGGGTAATGTATGCTAACATAGCCTCAGAATCCTCAGTACTCTTGTAGGTCAAGCAGCCAGGGCTTGTCTTTGTAAACATTTCATACACGATGGGGTCAGAAACAAGTTGTAAATTTACACAGCCTCTCACAGTTTGTTTAGGATACCTGACCAGTTTTAAATTGAAAGCTACTTTGTACCCTATTGGCAGGCAGAGGCTGAAGTAAATCCAAACTTTTGTTTCAAGGAAGAAAACTGAGATGGGGAACTTTTTGAAGATGATCGAGCGTATTTAGCCTTCGCCCTGGTCCACACCACAGCACCTGCAAGGGAACTATTTTGCTTTCTGGAACTTCTTGTTCCTGTAGAGTTACAGGAAAAGTTGAAGCATTTCAGCCAGAAACATTTATTCTTTTGGTTGCTTTCCCCTCGTTTCCTAGTACATCATTTTCATATCAGCATGATCTTGGCTAAAGAAGTATTTATTCCTTTTAACATTTTATTCAACTAAGAATAACAGCCGTCATGGGCCTTTTCGAAGCCCTGTCTGAGCCTGTTGTGCTATCCCTCACAGGCAGAGTTGGTTTCAGAAGGGACTAGCTGAACTTTGAATGAGTGAAAGCTGCTGATAAGCTATATTTTCATTGTGTGTTGTTAGAAAAGGGCATACTATTTGGGAGGATCCACCAATACCCAAACCCTTCCTTGTTCAGTGACCCCTTAATTTCTTGAGGTTCCTGAGAAACATGCATCACAAAGTGGACATGGCCTTGCTGCTCCTTGGGAGGAGAGAAAGCAAAACCTAGCCTCATCCTCTGGAAGAGTGGGACTGGACTTCACCACGACAGGCATGTGGAAGAAAAAGAAGAAAGAATAAACCTGTATGGGTGTACGGACTTTGAAAAGCTCCACTGTTTAAAAAAAAAAAAAAAAATCTAGTCATTATCATCAATTTGAGGAGTTGCCCTCTTTTTTTTTTTTTTTTTTTTTGGAGAGTGGTTTATTTATCTTAATTTTAATTAAGCCTCTGGAATAAGTAAGGTAAGAGGTGGGAGATTGAGCATCAGATAGAAAACCCACTTACTGTTAGTGTAGTATACACTGAGTGGCCAAATTATTATGATCTCTGAATGCATAATAATCTGGCCACTCAGTGTATGTAGCTTAAGTGTTGAGTGATATTGAGGATTTGTGTCACTCAAAGTACAGGGCTGAGTATATAGATGTTCAGTGACTTTTGCCTGATTGAATATTTGATTCATTTGAGAGACAAGAAGATCTTATAGCAATATATTTCATAAATAACATGCTCTTGTGGTCAAAACTTGAGTAAATTATATTGAAACTGTAGACCATTCCTTGACCTTTTTAAAAAATATATATTTTTATTGATTTCAGACAGGAAGGGAGAGGGAGAGAGAGATAGAAACATCAATGATGAGAGAGACTCATTGATTGACTTCCTCTTGCATGCCCCACACTGGGGATTGAGCCCACAATCTAGGCATGTGACCTGTTAATTGAACCATGACCTCCTGGTTCGTAGGTCAATGCTCAACCACTGAGCCACGCCAGCTGGGCTCCTTGACCTTCTTTATAAGCATTTATTTGCCATAGATTCTTGACCAATATACTCCCTGTCATATCCCATTTTTTATTTTCCTATCTTAGCAGAATATACTCTTCTGCTATTTCTACACTCAATTGCCCTCGCCCCATTTTAAGGTAAATATTCTGAGATTTGATATGTAATGCCAATAAGAAATCCTATATAATAAAGGGGTAATATGCAAATTGACCATCACTCCAACACACAAGATGGCCGCCCCCATGTGGTCAAAGATGGCCACCACAAGATGGCTGGCAGGGGAGGGCAGTTGGGGGTGACCAGACCTGCAGGGGAAGGCAGTTGGGGGGGACCAGGCCTGCAGGGGAGGGCAGTTGGGGGGACCAGGCCTGCAGGGGAGGGCAGTTGGGGGGGACCAGGCCAGAAGGGGAGGGCAGTTAGGGGCAACCAGTCTGGCAAGGGAGGGCAATTAGGGATGACTGGGCCAGCAGGGGAGGACAGTTAGGGGTGAACAGGTTGGCAGGGGAGGGCAGTTAGGAGCAACTGGGCTGGCAGGGGAGCAGTTAGGCATTGATCAGGCTGGCAGGGGAGTGGTTAGGGGGTGATCAGGCTGGCAAGGATCGGGTCTAAACGGGCAGTTGGACATCCTTTGAGGGGTCCCAGATTGGAGAGGGTGCGGGCTGGGCTGAGGGACACACACACACACACACACACACACACACACACACGTGCATGAATTTCATGCACCGGGCCTCTAGTATTTTAATAAATAGTGATACTATATGCAAGGTGTTAAAAAAAATCATGATCAATTAAATATTTAAATATTAGTGGTCATTTCTGTTCACTTCTTAATGCCAAATATTCCAAGTCTAGAACTCTATAAAACTGCAGGTGGAATCCCAGGTAATTTTCAGAAGGTCAGAAGGAGATCACTGGTCTACCAGAGTGGAAGGGCCTTATTGGTGCTGGTTTTAATAGACTTAACTTGGGTTATGTTGGGTTGATAATGTGTGTTCTACCATACACTTTGAGCCATTTTTCCTTGTAAAGGAGACCAACTGTGAGATGAAGGAAGACTTGAAAGGAATACTTGATTTGCCTAATATGTCCGTTTGTTTTTATGAACCAGGCTACCTCCCAGGGTTCAAGAATTAAGAGATTACTCTATTTTTCTTTCCATTCAAGTAGAAATAGTTAACAAAGGAACCTAATGTGAGTCATAAGTCTAGGGGTTTTGGTGAAAATGTTCTTTTAATGATCTCAAATTTCATAAGATCAAAGTATCTGCCTGTTTAATTCTTCTGAGCTGAACTGTCATATTTCCTCCCTCCCTCCCAGGATTATTGTGAGATGGAGACAGTGGAAATATAAAATGTTTTGTAAATCTTAAAGGTCTATATACACTTAAAGGATTATTATTTCTGTGATAATAAAATAATAAAGAATTTGCAGCATACAGACTTTGGGTAATTTTTAGCTTTAGCTCTGGTTGAAAGAATTTCCACTTGGAAAGTGACTCATGGGGAGAGAACTAAGAGTCAGCAATTCTAGAAAGAAAGCAAAGTGATGATATTAAAAAAACTAATGACTTGGGGAGCAGAGAGGTAGCACCTGGACTTGATGAGATCAGTTACAAAGAGATGGACAAAGGCTGAAGGAAAGGGCCAAAATGAGACTGACATTTTACTTTCCCAAAAAGTTCTCGGGAATACATTACAAAGTGAACTTATGCAGTGTAAAGGAGGCACATTGGGAGGCTGAATTTAAAAGTATGAGTGTGGGATATTTAACAGAGCCCTCATTTTGTCTATTTTAGGAACTCCTCAAAGTTTATTAAAGATTGGTTGCCCATTAAGGAGGTGCCATCAATATTATGACTGATCATAACTTAAGAACCACTGATTATTAGACATTATTATTATTTAGTGGTTTGGTAAGGTCAGGAGGGTGAAGGTTGCTGAGCCTCACTGAGTTTATCTTGCTTTTAATTCTCTTATAAAGAACAAGGTATCAAGTTTTCCTGCACAGCAGCACCATTTCCATTTAAAACCCAGTCTCAAAGAAATGTGGTTCATAATTATACTGACTTGTGTGACTTGTCTGCATCGAGCCCAGGTTCCCAAGGAGTAAACATCTGGTTCCAGCTGTGGCCCCCTTTCCTCAGCATGAGTATTTAATAAGCCGTCCTGAATTCTAATCCCTTCCAAAGTAAATTATAAATCCTCTTAATTTTAGAAGTATGATACTGTATGTGGTAGAATCACAATAGTAGCTTCATACTCATCAGACATTTTCAATATACCAAACTCATTTAATTCTCACAACATATCTATGAGCTAGATATTGGTGCTATTATTATTCCCACTTTACAGATGAGGAAACTGAGGCACAGTGAAAACTTTTGTAACTTGCCCAAGTCATACTCAGCTGGATTTGAATCTGGGCAAACTAGGTTCTTAACCACTAGACTGTATTGTCTCTCTAAATACTTGCCTTTCAAAACTTTATAAAAATCAGAAGATTAATATATATTATCTCTATTTCTGCCATATTAAAGAGAAGTCTGAGATAAAGAAATACATCAAAAATTAAAGTCGAGAGAGGCACATTTGAAGAGGAAATATATTGTTATTACTTTCACTTAAGATGCAACAGAGATTTGTGTAAGGAAATGAAAAATAGGCTGCAAATGAATAAAGCTCTCATTTCCATGCTTAAGTATCTACAAATATGTGGTTTAAGAGGGAGAAGGCTTTCCCTTCTGAGCCTCCAAGTTTGTTTTAATGTGCAGTACTTGTACATCTTGTACCTGAAGAGTACTGAATATTTGTAATAAAGTGTCGGAGATGGTGTAAAAACCAAAATAAAACCAAGAGCTGGTATAAGGGCTGATTCCTCCCAAAGGGAAGGCTCCCATCCAGGCAACAGAAACGTCTCCAAATGTCAGTGTGGTCTCGACAGCTCAGATACCTCCCCTGGAGCCTAAAGGAGTATGAACTGGGTCTTTGGCCAAGGCCACTGAAGAGACTGGTTGGAGAGAACCACTGCTCTGTGGTGATTTATGGATGGTGTGCGCAGCTTTTGAATAATGTGAATTATATACAGGGTCCTAGCAGCTTTTGAATCATGATTAAGTATAGGTCCTTTATATTTCTTTTTAAAAAAATCTTTATTGTTGAAAGTATTACATAAGTCCTCTTTTCCCCCCATTGACCTCTCCCAGCCTGCTCCCGTCCCCCCACCCCCCCACCCCTCAGGTTCTCACCACCCCATTGTCTGTGTCCATGGGTTATGCATATATGCATATAAGTTTATTGGTTGATCTCTTCCCACCCACCCACCCCTGCCTTCAACAGTCTATTCATGCTTCTATGTCTCTGGGTCTATTTTTGTTCATCATTTTATTTTGTTCATTATGTTCCACATATAGTGACATCATGTGATACTTATCTTTCCTTGATTGGCTTATTTTGCTCAGCATGATACCCTCCTGTTCATCCATGCTGTTGGTTCTTTATATTGCTGATTTAAACCTTGAATCTCATCTCATCAAGACAGTGATTGGGAATGAAATGGTTTGAATCCCTCTCCTGGCCTGGCCTCGGTCCCCTTCTTGCATCATTCCAGCCGCTCATGTCTTATCCATGTTGTTTGCTTCTACATCTCACATTGCTCTGGTCAGTGCCTGATGTTACTGCAACATGTAAACAGCCAAGGAGAACTCTGTCTGCAGCTGCTTGAAGCTCAGTCCTTAAACTCTCAGGGTCAGGGACCCCTTTGAGAATGTGATGAAAGCCATGGATGCTCTCCTAGCAAAATATTCAGACACATAAGGGTTTGTCTACAGTGTCACGAACATCTGACACCAGCCTTGGTCCCAGGGTAAGAACCCCGGCCCTAAGAGCTTTAAGTGAAAGGATGTTGTTTGGGATCCAGGCTCCTTCTAGCTCCTGTTCCATTCCCTGGTGTGGCACTTACCTCCTGGTCTCAGATAGTGGCCAATACTCCAGCCATTACAGATGTGTTTCAGACAGGAGAATGGCAGGAAAAGATCATTGTTAAGGGGGTCTCCCAAAAGTTGCATGTAAAACTGATGCTGATGTGCGGGCCTGGCTCTGTGGGCATGCCACCCATGCAGTTACACCAGCCCTCTCACTTTGGGTTTAGTGCTCTGTAGTCACCATCTTGAAATTCTTCATAAATTCAGGTTTGAATTTGTGTTCTGTAAGTGAAGTTCAGTAGAACAATGTAGAATGTGCTGGGCTCATGCAGGGTGTGTTACCCCCCACACCCAGGACTAATTCACTGCTGGTCCTTCTCCCCTGACTCCTGGGGCCTTCCCAGCCTCCCCATCTCTATCCCCACCTAGCAGTTGCTATGACCTTCTACCCTGGGCATGTGGGCCTGGGCAGGTGGGCTCAGGGAGGGACCATGTCAGATGAGGTGTCCCAAGCTATTTGGGAGCTGGGCATGGCAATGGTGGTCCCCATCCTGAGCTTCCAGCATCAAAGTGCACAAGGCAGAGGGCAAGTGGCTCGCTCACTTTCTGTACACATGCCTGGATCATCCCAGGACGTGCAGGGTGTAATATATTTGGGGGTCACCCATCTGCAGTAGGTTGGGGCACCTGGACTATGGAAAGTGGAGATGCCTGGCTTGACTTTCCAGCCCTTGCCCAGGGCACACTGCCCACAGGTCTGGCATTTGGAAGGAGGGGCACCCAGTAGCCCTATGGGCTGTCCTCCTGGCATCTGCAAGTGTCTCCACTTCCCCATGAGTACCTATGTGCCCAGGGAAAAAATGTCAAACAGCAAATAAAAATCATCATAACAGGTCAAGAGAGAAATCCCAAAAGAAATGAAAAAGCTTTATATTTGACTCTTTTAATAGCACCTTTTTGCTTGTTTTTCAACAAGAGGCTCTGCATTTTCATTTTTCACCAAGCCCCACAAATTATGTAGTCAGTCCCACTCTGTCTCACTGGCCAGCCACAAGGAGAGACTGCAAAATACTTTATTCCGGAGCGGGGGAGGGGCTGTGCTCAGCCCCAAATCAGGAGTTCTGTTACCACGCAAGATGAAGACCATGGATGCTGGGGTCAATAACTAGCCTTTTCTACCATACTAGCGGCCAGTGCATTAAAATTCATGCACTTAGAGGGGAGGTTCCTCAGCCCAGCCTGCCCCCTCTCACAGTCTGGGAACCCTCAGGGGTGGGAGGTGACCTGGCAATCAGGGGAAGGCAATACCCCATTACACCTCTGCTGCTGCCACTGTTTATTGGCTGTGGGCGCTGACATCTTTGAGGGCAGGGCAGTCAATTAGCATATTCCCTCCTTATTGGCTGTGGGTGCTGCCATCTTTGCTATAGCATGAGGGTCAATTAGCATATTCCCTCTTTATTAGATAGGATTATTAGATAGGATAAGGTAACACTTTAAAAATAATTACAAGGGAGTAAGCATTATTGGAAGTGTTTAGAACTTTTAGCTCATTTAATCCTAAAAGCAATGGTATCATTAGCCCCAGTTGAGATAAAACAGCAGCATACAGAACACGCATCTCGCAGGCAATGAAGGCAGGATTCACACCTGAGCCATCTGGAGTTGGAGTCCAGGATACCTGCATGGCACCACCTTTGCAGCTCAGCCTGCAAAAGCTGTCGTCTGTGCTTCTAGCTCTCTAAGACAGTGTCTTAAAAAGCTGGGCCATGGGATCACCTGGATCGGAATGGCTGCGGTATTTGTTTGCAGTGCAGCTTCCTGGGCTCCAAGCCAGACTGCTGAATCTGCATGTCTGAGGGTGGGTCACAAGAACCTCCATTGTAAACAGATTCCTGCAGGTTTCTTAAGAACTTCGAGAAATATTGCTCCAAAGGTTTAAGGTTCAGGAGACTTCCTGGGATGAGTCTTGTGTGAGAAGCTGTGAGGAAGCTGATGCTCATATTAATGCATTGGTGGCAGGAAAGCAAACGGCTACACCCAGTGAAGGGGATCTGGCAGTGCCTGCCAAGGAAGGTTACAGATGTGTTGGCCCCATGAGGCAGCAGTCCCACTTCCAGAAACTTATCCTACCAATAGACCTGTACATGTATGAAATGGCACGTGTACAAGATTTTTCGTGGTGGCACTGTTGATAATAGCAAAATATTGGAGGCTGCCCAGGCACCCAGCAGTGGCCTGTTGTACTGTGTTCAGAGAACAAGGCGATCACAAAGTCCTGGTGTGGGGAAATCTCCAGGACATGCTGGGAAGTGAAGGAAGGAGGCACGCACAGTGTGCGTACCTAACAGTGTGCACAGTACAGGCAAGAGGATCACCTCTTACCAGGAATCACGAGCTCCCAAAATGCCTCTCTTTATGGACTCTGAGTCGCAGGGCTGGGATGGAGGGTGGGGCAGTGGAGTCAGCTCCGGCCCCTGCTAGGAAACCCTTGGCTGTTGAAAGCTCCCTGTCTTTAGAATGAATGGAGGTACTTGGGCCTTTTGCCCTAGGCCAGTGGTCGGCAAACTCATTAGTCAACAGAGCCAAATATCAACAGTACAACAATTGAAATTTCCTTTGAGAGCCAAATTTTTTAAACTTAAACTTCTTCTAACGCCACTTCTTCAAAATAGACTCGCCCAGGCCGTGGTATCTTGTGGAAGAGCCACACTCAAGGGGCCAAAGAGCCGCATGTGGCTCGCGAGCCGCAGTTTGCCGACCACGGCCCTAGGCTGTGGGCCCTGTTCACCAGTTCCACAGCAAAGAAAAACATCCCATTGCATCTCTTTGGAAAGAGTAAACCTGGCCCTTGCGAGTAGCATGGGTCTGAGGTTGCATTACCTTTCCGCTTGGAAGGCTGCTGCCTCAGGCCTGGCCTGGATTTGGAAGGACAGACTATGTAGGAGCATTTGGATGACTGTGCTCCTCCAGCTCCGTGCGATGCCTCTTGGATTGCATCTCTCGCTCCTGGTCGGGTGTTTTCTTCTGCATCTAAGAGAATGTTTACACTCTTGAGTGGAAGGAGTTGCAATAACAGATTGTTCTCTAAAAATAGGCCCTTCAGCTTGTCCCATTAAACTAGGTGTCGAGGCTCAGAGTGAGCAGAGTGGTTTGTTGGAGAAAAAGCAGCCCGAGCGTTCCCTGGGAGATTGTTGTATATGGCTGTAAACCCCAGGCTGGCACACCTTGGGATTCTTCTGAGCTAGAGGAGAGAAGCCCACATGTCTGGGCTTAAATAAGGATTGAAAAGTACTGTGGCATCAGGAAGTCGGTTAAATAGTAGATGATCTGTTAGCACAATAAAAATGTTGCCACTTCCTGTGTTTTGGTCCTGGAATAATTTATTCTGGGTTCTGTCGTGGTCGGTAGTTAGTAGTTGCAGAATGTAGGGTGGTGGGGCTTGAAGCTGCATTTTCATGGCCCTTTGTGTAAGATCGAAGGATTGTAAATTGACCATGTCCAAGAAGGAAGGGGTAGCTGATGCACAGTAGAGGGAAAGCTCTCCTCTCTACCCCCTCAGCCTCAGGTTGGCACTTTAATTGCTCTAACTTCATAGATGGTCCTCATAACAAAGGCCCGAGGTGATGGCCAGGGTAATCTGGACCAGCGATGTCCAATAGCACTTTCTGCAATGACGGGAATGTTGTGTACCTGTGCTCGCCAATAGCCACTGGTCAAATGTAGCTGTTGAGCAGTTGGAATGTAGCTAGCGGGACCGGGGAACTAAACTTGTAATTGTATTGATGTCAACTAAGTTAAACTTAAATAGCCACATTTAAATGGCTACCACCTACCATTTGAACAGCATGGCTCCCCACGCTTGGGATGTGAGTCAGAAATTATGATTTGCAAACTCTGTCATGTCAAATAAGATGACAGTAATGTCAGATTAGTGCTGTATGCTTAAATGCCCATCTTATAGCCCTAGCCGCTTTGGCTCAGTGGATAGAGCATCAGCCTGCAGACCAAATGGTCCCAGGTTCGATTCCAGTCAAGGGCATATTCCTCGGTTGCAGGCTCCTCCCCAGCCTGGGTTCTGGTCAGGACTTGTGCGGGAGGCAACCAAGCGATATGTTTTTCTCACATCAATGTTTCTCTCTGTCTTTCCCTCTCTCTTCCACTCACTCTCTAAAAATCAATGGGAAAATACCCTCGGGTAAGGGTAAAATAAATAAATTAAATAAATATCCATCTTACAGAACATAATTTATCCTTGCCTCCCCTTTGGATGTTCTGAGAGGTGTGGGCCATCCAGACTTCCTTATTGGGTTCCATGAACCAGGGATTCAGTCCCTAGAGAGGCAGGCCGGTGTGAAAGCCCTGCCCAAACAACAGGTGTGAAATCACAACTCTGCACTATGGATGAGAAAGGGGCCACAAACTCAACCTGACCAGCTCAAGGGAGGCCTGCATGGTGATCCCTACAAACTCTGAGGCCTAGAGTAACCACACAGGATGGTCTGAACATAAAAATTCCTAACTAAGAGCAGGTCAACGTGGGTAGTCATATCCTAGGCCAGTGATGGGCAACCTTTTGAGCTTGGTATGTCAAACTTCGCCAAAAAACCGAGCATAACTCGGGTAGTGTGTCACTTTGAGGAAAAAACATTATTTCATGATATTTATAGTTTAAATAACATAAATGTTTCATCCTCGGCATGTGGCTGCCTCAGCGGCCGCGTGTCATCAGAAATGGCACTGACACGCGTGTCAGAGGTTCGCCATCACTGTCCTAGGCCTTAGCTTCCTTGACAAAGATCAGTCTTTACCTTAAGTGAGCCTGTCTATTTTCTTTTTGCAGCTAAGATAACATACCTTTGGAATGTGAGGAATCTCCTTTTACAGACCCCTCGGTACACAATCTCCCACCAGAGTATGGAGACCACAGAACCCCTGCTTGTTATCTTGTTCCCCGAATACCATCTCCATGTTCTGTAAATGTTAATTGTTAGAAGAAATGTAGAAGAAATGTGTGTCTGTCCGTTCTACTCTTTATCCATTCTCAGAGATTTCTCCGCTTTGCTTTCTCCTGCCTCTCTAACCTACCACCAATGAACTTTATGAAATCCCCTTTACATCTCCTCCTTTGATTCTAATGTATAAAACACACTGTGAAATAGCCATTCTCAGGAGCAATTTTTCAATCCATTGGGATTCTGCTTCCTGGTAATTGTCATTAGTTTGGCTCAAATGAACTCATAAAAATTCTCTAAGGTTTAGAAATATCTTCTTTTGACAGCACCTGATATTCACAAGTAAGAAAACTTCGTGTGTGTGTGTGTGTTGGAGTTGATTGATTAATTTCAGGGACTTTACTCACATAAAACCCAACTGTTTATAATATTTACTAGAAAGTAGAAAAGACCTAATAGCTATAGTGCAATTTGTGGGATTGTGGCAATTATGGGCTAATTTATTCTTACAAAATCTTGAATTCGGTACAGATACCTAAGGCAGCTTTTACATTAGTCCCCTTCATTGCTGTTTTTCAAATCACCCCCTCCTAATATTTTATGTTGTTGATAGAGAAACAATGTATAGTTGAGCCTCCCATCATGCAACCCTGCCCAGAAAATTTCTCATCCCCAGCCCTCACACACTCACATCTCTAGGTCTGGGAGAGAGCTCCAGATCTTTAGGAGATGTGTCTAGTCCCCCTTTCTTTAGGAAGTCTACCTCCTTAGTTGGATGGCCCAGGGCAAGTCTAGCCTGCATCAGGCCCCCAGATCCAGTTGATCTTTACTCCTAAGACTGTCCAGCTGGGATTCCCAAGACTTTCAGGGTTAGCACTGAAGGAGCCATCTTCCAGAATAGTCTTCTCTCCAGCCTCCACTTAGCTGCTGTGCTTTGTGGTCAAGTCGTAGAGCTGGGTCACCATCTCTCCATTTCTGATGCATACCCATTAGTAATAACCCAGGCTTTGCTTGACCCCCTAAGGAGAAGCAAATGCCATAGACAGGTGACCGTTGGTCCACTCACCCTCCATTGTTTGCAAAACTCCTGAAAGAGTGACTTCTCTTGGCAAAGACTCATGGATCTAAGATGATTTCGTGATACTGGGACATAGAAGCTCTCCAAAGGACTTATTCACAAATTTATAACACATTACAAGTTGCTATAAGAATGACATGAATTACTCTTCTCCCCTATTGAGTGAGCCGCCCAGCAGAAGGCCATGAATATAAACAGCCCTGCAATTTCAGATCTTATTGTTTTGTTGATGAGCACACATAGTCCTTGAGCGTACAGTGTGGGTGGTCTACTGGGGGTTATGAATCAAAGCCAAGGGGTTTTGTTCTCTGGTCAGCCTCCGCATGTTATTTATGACCACTTGACTAATTGCTCCTAAACTGAACACTTAATGGCCACTTCTGGGTTTTTGTCAGGAAAATGGCTACTTGTTTATTCTCACATGTCATAGTACATCTGCCCTTTACAAGCCTGAGCCCCAGGATGGATACGTGAATGGGCTCTGGGCTGAGATTCAGAGAACCTCCCATGGGTCCACAGCCCTGAGCGACCTGAGAAAGTCCTTTGGCAGGTGTGCCTTCAGCCTACCGCCAACACAAGCAAAACACACCTGCCTTATCTGGCTGAGTGGGAAACGTGTGCAGCTGCAATAGATTAAAACCAATGGAAGTTTGCCTGCACACGGAGCTTCTTGGTGGTTAGATGTTATGTAACTACAAGTGTATTGCTCAATTGTATTCTTATTTACTTTGTATATGTTGAAGCATTTAAAATTTATCATTCATTTTGTAGGCCAGAATATTTCCCCAGTCTTCTGTTTTTTATTTACTACACTATTGATTATGTTAACTGACCAAAACATTCATGCTTTTATGACAATTCAAGTAATATAGGCATGTATAAATTACTATATAAGTCTTCTTCATCTGCTTATCCCATCCCTTCGAAGTAACCAGTGTTATCAATGTGGTACACTGCATGTACCTTTCCACCATTCCTGTGGGTGTGCAGAAACAAATTATTTTTATAGTTTATAAAAGCCTTTCACACACGCACATTTATACATATGTATTCAAACATATGACATTTTTTCAAGTTATTCTTTTTAAGAGTTGCCTACCAACCGATATTCTGAACCAGAGTCTATTCAGTCATTTCCCAAATGCTGGCTACTGTAGTTTTCCCTCTGTTTTTAAGAGATGAGAACAAAAGCAATGGTTGTTGCTTGGCTTTATGGTTTTGTTTACATATGATTAATCTTGACCTTCACTGTCTTTTCAGTGCTTCTCAATTAGATTTGTTGTCCTTCACATGTCAGGTGATTTTTAAATATATATTTATATATATTCATCTGAAGCCCTTTATTAAGAAAACAGGAAGAGAAAAGTGCCTTGCTTTATGGTGGTAGGGCTTGCAGGGGTGGTTGGTTTGGTTGCGTGAGCATTTGGGAGTATTATTTGTTTACATGGTTAGTTTCCTAGGTTTCCGAGTGTCACTGCCAATCTTTGTGACTTGGCAGCCAACAGCTCTTCCTAAACTGTGTCTTGTGGCCAAATGCAAGCTGAACGTCGAGGAATGGAAAATATTGCAAAGTTTCTAAACAGGAAAGTTTTAATTCCAAGATGGGTCTAGTTCCTAGTTTGTGCAAAAGTATGGAAACACCTAATTTTTAAAAATTCTCTTAAGTATTTACATTGCACACAAGGAATGAGAATTTTTTTTACTTGATATTTAATGAGGAGATTTGGGGTTACTGGTTTGATTAGGTACCCCGATGCTGGGCCTGCCTGTGACATGGTGCTTCTGCCCTGGACTGTGAGCTCCTGAGCTGCGCCTCTACCTATGTTTGTATTACGGCCGGCAGAAAATAGGTACTCGGTAAATGTTTACTGAGCCAAATGCATTTACATAGAGCTGAAGAGTACTGTATTTTTTATGAGTCTTACTGAAGAGAGATTATTGGATACTTGCAAAGAAGAGGGCTTGGGGAGACAGAGTGGGGGAAGGACTGAGTTTGGGAGTAGGAGGAGACCAGGAGAATGAGGTAATGTGGTTTGCCCTAGTGATAGATGCTAAGTCAGATCTTGAGGATGTTTATCTTGGGCTTGAGAGCAATGGAAAGCTGCAAGAACCTTTCTGTAGAGGGGAAAGAATGGCCAAATCAGTGAGTGGAGGAGCTGACTCAGACGTCTTATGTGTCATTGTGACTGATGACCTGGGAGGGACTGTCCTCTCCTGCCCCTCGCATGGGATGAGTTTGTTATACCTTATTTTTACAGTTTCTTCTGCCAGGTTTCTATGCATCAAAGAGTATTCGGAAAAACAGTAACAAAACTCCACTTTTTCATATTGGGGGTTTGTCAGTGGTATGATTTTTGTGTGTGTATACACACACCACACATTTCCACAGATCAGTCAACAAAAATATAATCGGGGGAACAATGCAAAAACCCTTCAAAAACACTGAAACTTCCTTTCTAGTCCTTAGTCCTCCCGAGTTCCTTGGTGGCCTCCAAGACTTCAGCCTGTAGAAGTTTGTGGATGTAAATTGGAGGTCCCATAGTCTCCTGAGCTGGCCCCAAGCCCAATCCACTCAAAAACAAAACAAACAAACAAAAAAACAAGTTTCCAAAGATCATCGTTTTGGGGAGGTCTTTAGATGGCAGAACTTCCTCCCAAGAATACCTAAATGGGTTGACCAACTAAAACTGATTCTCCTAACTTGCCTGTTGCTGATTGTGCCTGTGTTGGATGTTTTTATTTGTGTTGATCACATTTCCAAGCAAAATAAGAGATATCCTGCCAGGAAATACCAGACTGCCCCAGCTCTGGTGAGACCCATGGGATTGGTGTGGTTTAGGTCTAAGTGGTGGGGGAAAATGCAAAAGAGAAGGATAAATGGTTATAGGGACCATAAAGTGTTAAGTTATACCATGGAGTAATAATGCCAACTTCAAACAATTGTTGCAAAGCTCAAATAAGATAGTGTGGGTAGCAGCTCTATATAAACTGCAGCAAGTGCTATGAAGTAAAAGTTGTTATTTGTTCCAGAATGCAAAATTTATTAGGTAAAAAAATTATTTTAAACCTGTCTTCAACAGCTGAGCCTCAATCTATTGTCATTTTCCCATGGAAGTTAGTCTGTAATTCAGATATTAGACACATTGGTAAAAAGTATGTTTTTTCATCTAATGTCACTGGTTTTTTTATGCTTTTGCCTCAGTTGTTTGTGATTTGAAGTGTTACTATATTTTAACCTCAAAAAATATCAGGGCATATTTTTTTCTTTATATACTAGAAGCCTGGTGCACGAAATTCGTGCACGGCGGGGGGTTGTCCCTCAGCCCAGCCTGTACCCTCTCCAATATGGGACTCCTGGAGGGATGTCCGACTGCCCGTTTAGGCCCAATCCTGGTGGGATCGGGCCTAAACGGGCAGTCGGACATCCCTCTCACAATCCAGGACTGCTGGCTCCCAACTGCTTGCCTGCCTGCCTTCCTGATTGCCCCTAACCGCTTCTGCCTGCCAGCCTGATCACCCCCTAACCACTCCGCTGCCAGCCTGCTTGATGCTTAACTGCTCCCCTGCCAGCCTGTTTGCCCCCAACTTCCCTCCTCTGCCGGCCTGGTCACCCCTAACTGCCCTCTCCTGCAGGGTTGATCACCTCCAACTGCCCTCCCTTGCAAGCCTGGTCCCTCTCAACTGCCCTCCCTTGCAGGCCTGGTCCCTCACAACTGCCCTCCCTTGCAGGCCAGGTGCCTCCCAACTGCCCTCTCCTGCTGGCCGTCTTGTAGTGGCCATCTTGTGTCCACATGGGGGCAGGATCTTTGACCACATGGGGGCAGCTATATTGTGTATTGCAGTGATGATCAATCTGCATATTACTCTTTTATTAGATAGGATAGAGGCCTGGTACAGGGGCGGGGGCCAGCTGGTTTGCCCTGAAGGGTGTCCTGGGTCACGGTGGGGTTCCCTTGGGGTGTGGGGCAGCCTGAATGATGGGCCTGTGGTGGTTTGCAGGCCGGCCACGCCCCCTGGCAACCCAAGGGGAGGCCCTGGTATCTGGAATTTATTTTCCTTCTACAATTGAAACTTTGTAGCCTTAAGCGGGTGAGCCCAGCCAGGGTGTGCAGAAAGCTTTGCTTCCCCTGTTGCCGCCGGCAACCCTAGCCTGCTCTCTCAAGCTCCATTCTGCCGCCATTTGTTTGAATTTGTTTACCTTCTACAATTGAAACTTTGTAGCTTGAGTGGAGGCTTAGGCCTGCAACGGCTATGGAAAGCTTGGCTTCCTCTGTTACCTGGGAAACCTTGCTCACTGTGGCTGTAGCCATCTTGGATTGGGGTTAATTTGCATACTCGCCCTGATTGGCTGGTGGGCGTGGCTTGGCTGGTGGGCGTGGCTTGTGTAGCGGAGTGATGGTTAATTTGCATATTACCATTTTATTAGAGAGGATATCCTCTGTCTTTTAATCTAAGAATTCAAGTTGATGGCCGGGCTTCTCTTTCTCTGAAAGGCAAGCCAACAGCTCCTGCAGCCTTCCATCTAAAGAGCCTGCAACAGGTGGCTTAAGCCCAGGTGTGGGCCTGCCTCTGGCATGATTATTGTAGGAGAGCTGGATAGGAAACAGTGCCAATCAGGAAAGTTACTTTTCTTTGAAGAGTGGCAATTCCCTGTTCTTTCAGACCCACAAGCTTAAGAAACAATTTCCTTTACCTGATTCATTCTTGGCACTTAATATAGCCACCTGCAAATTGGAACTTACTAATAAATTCCAACTCCTCGTACTATAGGGAACACCAGCTGTCATCAGTGAAATTTCAAAGCATGTTTATGTTAGCTTGTAGTATCTCTCACCAAAGATGAAATTAATAAAAACAAGGAAACAACCCTGGCTGGATATGTTAGTTGGTTGGAGCATCATCCTGTGTACCAAAAGGTACATCCTGTGCCCTGATGACCTGGGTTCAATTCCAGGTCATCAGGGCACATACCTAGGTTGTGGATTTGAGCCCCACTTGGGGCATGTGCAGGAAGCAATTGATCAGTGTTTCTCTCTCTCTCTCTCTCTCTCTCTCTCTCTCTCTCTCTCTCTCTCCCCTCCCCATCCCCCTCTCCCTCCCTCCCTTCCCCCTTCTTCTCTTCCTCTGTGTCTAAAAATCAATAAACATATCCTTGGGTGAGAATAAATAAATAAGAAACATAGGACATTTTCTTTATATTATGAGTAAAATCAGAACAGAAATGGTCAACATGACCAAGCTTTGAAAACTGTGGACAGGAGCAGTGGCTTGTCTTTTTCCCAGAATGAGAGCAATTTTCAGAAATGAATGGGTCATTTGTCCACTATTACCCTCCCCCCTTTATATTCATGTTGCACCATTGATGATTTAGCAGTAAAGAATATGATTTAATATTTCCATCTTAAAATGTATATCTAAGAGATTCTCTAATTTTAGTTTACAGTTATATTTGTTTTGGACTAAATTTTGGAAAAGAGTTCACATTTCAGTATTTTGGGTTTGGGTTGTTCTATAATCAAAGCAGTAAAGGGCTTCACAGTTCAGTGAACTTTTTCGTGCATGGATATAATGTGTCTCCAAAGCCAAAGCAAAGTCCTGCCTGATCCATCACTGATGACAGGCTATTCTATTAAAGAGCAACAACAATCACCAGGCCAGGAGGGAGCTGTAACTGAAGATGAGGATGATATTTCTCACTGACAGAAGCCAGCGAGCACCAGGTCAGGCCTAGCATTCCATTTCCTTGGCTTCATTCCTCTTTCCCTCCTTACCCATGATTTCCTCTTTCTTATATCCCTCAGCACAAGCCAAAGCCTGGCCTCTCAGGGACCTGAAAAACATCTGGGACAGCTGCCCAGTAGTCCCTGGAGTTTATATGTATTAATAGGGATTCAGTTATTAAGGATATTCTTTAACCAGGCACATTTAAAGCGTGAAGTTGCACAGAGAAACATCTTGCTTCCATTCCTGTAATGATGACCATGTTTTTGCTTTTTATAGTAATTAGCTGACAGGCTTAAGAAGAGTTGAGAGGGGGTTGAACTCAATGAGTTCTCTAATATTAATATTTTGTGATCTCAATGAAACCGTACAGAGAAACCCAACTAGGTATCACCTAAGTTTCCTCCAATATGTCAAGTCCTCCTTGGCTTCAAAATACAACCAGAACTCTCTTCCCTTCTTCTGGCATGCTCTCAAGTTATCTCTCACTGAGGTCCTTCATGTGCCCTCACTGCTGTATCTGACATCCCACCACGTATTTGTCACCTCCTTGTGTTACATCTTAGCCATAGTCTTTGAAGAGTTACCATCCATGGTAACAGTTCTCACTCATGGTGACCTGACTTAAGGTCACCAGACAAGGAGTAAATAATGTCTGGTTTATTTATAGCTCTATCTCCAGAGCCTGAGGACAGTGCCTGGATATGGAGAAGATGCTTAATAAATGTTGTTGAACTCTGAGCTGGCACCATCTTCACATCTTGGACTCCCCACAGTCACAATCTCACACTGGATAGGTGTCCCCAGTTACTCTCTTCTCTGTTACCACCCCACCCCATGCCCAACCATTGCTCACAAGTTGCTTTTCTTTCTTCTGCCTGATTCCTTTCATAGGTTAATATATAAACAGTTCATATTCACTTAATTAATAATCTAAATGTCATGTTTTTACTTAGTGAATAAGCCATTTGGAATGAGGTTGGTTTTTCAATTATTCTCATGATTCACTGAAACCGTAAGGCAAATGCAGCCAAAGAACTTCGAGATAAATGATGTTGCTTATCTCTGACCCCAAGAAACTCTTGGCTCTACCAGTGAGTAGTCAACTGAAGCAAACTTTGCTCCACTATTAACAGTACTTAGTTGGAGGGAAATAAAGGCTGGCAACATGCCTGCATGGGAGTCACTCCCAGGGATTTTTATTATCTCTGAAGTTGTAATAATGGGAAAATAAACTTGTCTTAATGTAGGACTTTATTACATCTAGCGAATGCATAATTCACTCTATCCCATTTCCTCTAATTTACAAATATAGATACCCAAAGGGACACTATGAAATCAAAGGTGACCATTAACACATTAAACTGCACTTCAGAGTCCCTTATCATTCACAGCAATGTTCATCCTTGGATGAACCTCTGTTCTCAAATTAGGAAGAGTAAGCCTTTTGGAAAACAAATTATCTGAAGTTTGGAGAACAATACTCTTCCCCCCTCTTGCCTCCCACCACCATCACCAAATAATCTATTACCAAGGGGCATGGACATCATTCCTAGGGCTTTAGGTCAAACCCTCCAGTGGAATATTTCTCTTGGTTCCCATAGGCTCCAAGGACCAAGTTTATCCCATCAGGGGTAGTATTAAGTGGGAAGTCTGGGTCTTCACTGATAGATTGTTTCTTAGGGTCTTGATTTTGTCAGAACACCTCTTGCCCAAGGAGCTATCCAAGGTGCTGTCTGAAACTCCCTGTCATCCAGTAGATCTGAATCTTTGGTCCCAGTGTTGACATACATTTCTGCCTATTTTGAGTCTCACCCTTCTGCATTTGTCTAATCCTGAAGCCATTTGTTTTTCCCAATCTGGGTTCTTCCTGACCACCACTTGCTTCCAAATTCTGAGATGTTTGGTGACGCATTTGTAGATTGCCCTCAAATAACCCTTTGCCTGCATCTTGTTTCGACTCTGCCTAGTCTTATTTAACTCTTGTCCTCTCTTAGCCTGTCCCTCATCTGGGCTTTGTGTATCTATAGTACATGTCAGCAAAGGGATATAAATTAGAAGTTAATTAACAAGAGCAATTAAAGCTCAAGTTATATATAATTTTATTTTGTATTAATATAAATTGCATCTTATATACTGTTAAAAATAGTTCTCTAATGAGAAAACTTCTAATTATACAGAGACTAGAAGGACAAATAGAAAAATAATTCTAATGTATAATTTATTATCTTTGTTAAAGTAAATATTCAACTAAGGTTGGCAAGATCAATATTACTATTGGAACATACATTTGTTATACAGACTTTAGTCACATTCACAATCTTTACCTGAAATAACATAAAGAAAATTGTTTTGACTATAGTAGTAGATGACTCATTTTGGCAATTAGTGCTAAAATGTGTTTTTCAAGATAAATGTTTTAAAGGAATTGGAACACTCCAAATTTACATACAGTGTCAAATTTGCCTTGAAGTTAATATCTTTTTAATACAACCATAATAATTTATGTTCCCACAAAGTGCTTTTATGTGTCTTCATAAAAATTATCACCTCATCTAATTTCCATTCCAATGTGTATGTTGTCTCTATAAGGAAAAGCAAGTCTGTATTAGAGCACTGTGGATACACATCAGGTGTTGTGCAATTGATTGTGTAACAAGTGCTCTCAGTTTTTCAGCTTCTACAATAACCACACTGTCTTGAGAAAGGAAAACACACACACACAAAACAAACCTCCAAGCACATCACCCTCTGTCTTCTAACTATGTAGAAATTGCCTGCCTTGAGTCTTACCAGTGGTGTTCATATTGTCATTTAAGGCAGAGCTAGTGACTGTATGGGATCATCCTATTCCTTTTCCCAGCCCTTTGTATGACCAATGTCCCACATCTCTAAGACAGTTAGTTCTCAAGATTAGGGATGCGGATCATTGCCATTAACAAATTTTTTCTGTTTGTGGAAGGCTAATAAACTCTTCAGAGATTAAATTCTTGACCTTGGCTCCTGACCAACTGCTAGCATAGAGGCACCATGTTCTTACTGGCCCCAGCTGAGCCTTGATTCAATTTAGACTTCAGTATAAATAGAAATGGAGTGGTCAGCTAATCCATTTTAGCAGCAGAACCCATTCTTCCAACAAAACCTTGTAAAGAGTAATGGCAAATTATATAGATAAAAGAAGAGCAAGTCCCACAGAATGAAAGTCTAGGAACCTGGGTCCCCATTACCCTCCCATCGCCTGAGGCCTTCCAGGCTCCACAGAGCTCTGTTTAATTTCTTTACAGATGGGGAAACTGAGGCTTAGAGAAGTTGAGGCAAGACACTGGTCTTCTGACCACCTTCTACTGTCCAGTTCACAGCATCAGCCTTCTCTCTTTCTTTTTCCTTGTTTCCTCGTGACTGCAACCAACACACTGTGCACTCACTATGACTTCTATATTGATAAGGCTTTTTTTTGTCCCCAGGTAAAATATACTGTAATTCAAACTGGCTTAAACTAAAGGCCGTTATCACCTAATGTAAATAAAAAGTTCAGGATACCTGGCGTCAGGTGCAACGCAGTGCCTAAAACATGCCATCAGTTCAATCTCCCTCTCTTCATAGCTCTTCGTTCTGGCTTCTGTTGTGTTAGCTTCATTTTCAGGGAGTCTTCTCATGGACTCCAGCAGGTGGAGGCATCCAGCATTCACATAGCTGATCATTCCTAAGGAAAGAAGGCTTCTTTTTCCCAATAACGCTCATAAAATTCTCATAATTGAGCCTATATGCCTGTGTTAGACCATGTGCTCATCCCTGAACCAATCACTGTGGCCAAAGGGTTTGAATGATTGGATTGGTCAAGCCTGGGTCATGTGGCTGCCCCTGGAAGACGGGGTTGAGCTCAGTCCTACTCAAACCATTTGATTTGAAAATAAGGAAGGGTGGTTTACCCAAGGAAAAACCAGGGTATTGTTAACCAGAATTGTGAGGGAATGGATGCTGGGAAGGGAAAAAGGTGCATCTACACAGCATCCTTAACTCCTAGTTGGCCTTTGAGGCTATTACTTACAAACCGAGGAGAGAGGGCTCACCACAGAGCTGCCTGAACTCTTCTGGAGGCCCCCAGAGTCCTCTCTATTAGGGACTCTTTCATTTTATTATTGCTCAATTAGGAAGTACATAGGATTTCGTTATCTTTTTATTTAAAGCATTGAATTTAAACATATTCTATATTTTAGGGGTAATTTGTAGAAATTTCCAGATCAGATACATTAGAAAACTTGGTACATTTGAGAGTATTTGGTTGGGAGTAGATGAACTAAGGTCAGATAACTACAGAGAAGTCTTTAAATAGTACATAGTGTTGAAAACCCCAAATTGGCCCTAGCCAGTTTGGCTCAGCGGATAGAGCATCAGCCTGCAGACTGAAGGGTCCCAGGTTTAGATTCCAGTCAAGGGCATGTACTTCGGTTGCAGGCTCCTCCCTGGCCGAGGCCCTGGTTGGGACTCATGCAGGAGGCAACCAATTGATGTGCTTCTCTTATATCGATGTTTCTCTCTGTCTTTCCCTCTCTCTTCCACTCTCTCTAAAAATCAATTGAAAAATATCCTCGGGTAAGGATTAAAAAAAGAAAGAAAAGAGAATCCCAAATTGCTCTGTCCTCCTTCATTCCATTTCCCCCCGGGGTGGTGTACTTTTATATACGAAGCAAGGATGATAACTAGGTCAGTTCAGGTGTGGGCTCTCAGGCATGTTATGGAGGTGAAGGCTGCCTTTTAGGTTTCCTAGGTGAAGAAATAATAACAGCAGTGGCTGAAGAACAAGATTGGTTTAGGACAGCGGTCGGCAAACTCATTAGTCAACAGAGCCAAATATCAACAGTACAACGATTGAAATTTCTTTTGAGAGCCAAAAACCGACTTTTGCGCATGGGCCACGAAGTTTCAATCGCACTGTATGTGCGCGCCCGCATGTGGTATTTTGTGGAAGAGCCACACTCAAGGGGCCCAAGAGCCACATGTGGCTCGCAAGTCGTAGTTTGCCGACCACTGGCCTCTGGTTATCAGATAAAATACAGAAAGCCCAACCAATTTGTATTTCAGGTTAACAGCATATTTAGTATAAATATATCCCATGCAATATTTAGGACATACTTGAGTATTTTTCATTGCTTAATCTGGCAATCCAGTGGGATCCAGACCCCAGCTGCTCAGCAGGCAGCATGTACGCTGAAAGCCTGGCCTTCCCGATCTGTGAAGTGAAGGATAGTAACTCCCCAGCTTCATGGTGGGTTGCCATGAGGCTTCAGTACACCCTGCTGCTTTGTGAATCACACAGCTCTAAAATTGCGAGGAATGAACACAGTTACATTCCATGTTTTTGTGATCAAAACCCTAGTCTCTGTAGCAAACAATTGACTGAAATCCACTGTCTTGTTTTCTACCAACTTTGCTGTGATTTCTTATAATCCCTAGACACATAGTCATCCATTTGTTTTCATATTTAAGGAGGATTTCTAAAATATATTAACAGGGACTTCATTGTCAGTGTTTATTGTACTTGGACCTAAATTTGTTGCCTTTATTTTAAGCCATCTTTACCTTAGGTCAAGGAATGGCAGGGAATACTGCTCATTTAGTCTATAGTTATTGAACACCTAGTATGTACCCAGGCATTGGAGATAAAGGAGTGAGTAAAATGAACTCAGATCCTGCCATCCCTGAGTGCATGGTCTGGCTGAGATTCGGCAGTTATAGAACTGAAGCAGAGTAAACAGATATGAGTGCTTCTCAAGCCTGACTTGACTTTGAAATCATGTAGGGAGATTCTAAAAGTTCTGTTGTTAGAAGGGTGACCCACCAACCCAATGTGCCCAGGATGAAGAGGTTTCCCAGGAGGTGGACCGAAGTCTAGGCTGTTGAAGACCAGTGAGCCCTTCTTCGGTGATTCTCGGGGACACCTAAGGTTGAGAACTTCTGGATCAGTGTAGAGCATGTTGTCTCTCAAACTCAGTGAAGACTACTTAGCAAATGAGGACTTCTCAGCCAGTGTAATTGTGGTTACTTACACAGACATGTAGAGAGAGAGTCCATATACTAGACCAGTGGTCAGCAAACTCACTAGTCAACAGAGCCAAATATCAACAGTACAACGATAGAAATTTCTTTTGAGAGCCGAAAACCGACTTCTGCGCATGGGCCACGAAGTTTCAATTGCACTGTACGTGCGCACCTGCACGTGGTATTTTGTGGAAGAGCCACACTCAAGGGGCCAAAGAGCCGCAGGCGGCTCGCGAGCCACGGTTTGCTGACCACTGTACTAGACCAAGCACTCAGCTCATTAGGTACAACAGGCATGGAAGCAGCAGGAGTCCAGCTTGGAGTGTGCAGGACAGGGAATGGCTCTGGCTTGTATAACAGACTGCCACACTGGAGAGCCCCAAGGCCATCTAAGTCAGGGGCTTCCAAACCATCCCCGGATCCACAGGACAAGCCTCAGGGGACCCTGTAAAGGAAGTTGATTGGGAGAGAACAGACTTTGTAGGCAAAATTGCCCTGGATAACAAGTGGCTGAATAAAACTATTTAGAGAACGTGACAGTCACAGATACTCTTTTTGCTCTGTTAATAGATGAACTTCTGTGTTCAATTATGTTTGAAAAACAAAATGTTTTAAAACCATGAATCTAGATCAGATCACTCATTTTACAGATATTATGAAGTTTGTTTTCATTTAAACTCATCTTCCAGCCTGGCTGGTGTGGCTCAGCATTTGAGCATCAACCCATGAACCAAGAGGTTACCCATTTGATTCCAGGTCAGGGTACATGCCCGGGTTTTAGGCTTGATCCCTAGTAGGGGACATACAGGAGGCAGCCAATCGATGTTTCTCTCTCATTGATGTTTCTATCTCTCTATTCCTCTCCCTTCCTCTTTCTCTAAAAAAAGCAATAAAAAACATATTTTAAGAATAAATAAACAAAAGTAAACTCATCTTCTAATTATTATGCTTACACCATTGTAAGTTATATCTTCTCTAAGGCAACAAAATGAAATGTGTGTACCGCAATGGCAGTATTTTCTTTTGAAATTGAGTATTCTTGCCCCTACTTGCTTTTATACTTTATAATGAGCATAAAATGCAGAATTTAAAATGAGAAAGTACAAATAAAAGTAAATATATATCCATTTACATATAAAAGCATATATTTAAATTTAGATTTATGTACCTGTACCATGGTGAAATTTTCACAGGCACTCTTATTTTATTTTGGTTTGAATGAAGCTGAAGTGTGGATCACTCTTTTTTGTCTGACGAAATTGCCTTGCATAATGCATGAGCAAGAATCTTCAGCTGTGCTATCAGCAGTGGTACTAGCGAAACTGGTACTATAAAGAGTTAGTCTCTTGTAAGTCAAAATAAGAAAATGTCCTTGTAAGTGAGCACCTATTCCATGGAAGACTACTTTGTTCCTTCTAGGTCAGCAGTCACCAACCTTTTGGACATCACGGAGCACCAGTGGTCCATGGACCTCTGGTTGGCGACCACTGTTCTAGGTACACCCAGGGAGCCTAAACTGTGAATTCAGTCACCCATGATACTCTGATGTCACGCCGTCCACATTTCTTTTATCTTAAACTAGTGGCCTGGTGCACAAATTCATGCACATTGAAAGGAAATTAATTAAAGAAATATTTTAATATTGATATTCGCCATTTCTCTATAATAGAAGTGTCAACCAAATTCACGATCGACAATGACAGATGGAAACACACGCATGTGATTGGTGCCAGTGAGAGCTTTATATGTATCGCACATGTGTGAGTCAACTTAGCCTTTTATAGATAAAGAATAAACTTGTTTAATTAGATTTGTTTTCTGATGTAGCTAAACTTTTTCCAGCCCAGTGAAGCAACCCAACTTCTCTTTCAGGTAATTGTCAGCAACACAGCAGTAAATACCAACACGAAGCACATTATTATTGTAGATCACGCAGGGAGAACAAAGGGTAAAATATTTAACTGCAGCGGTGTTTGACTATATTCTGCACAGGGAGAAAACCTAAAGTCATTTTCAAAGTACACCTTTCTTTTTTTCAGTCATGTCATTTCTAAGCTTTCTAAATCTCCGTTTTCTGGCTAATGAAAAGAAAATAGGATTCCACAGAGTCTCCTATTGACCTACTTCAGAACTTCTGTGAGGATCAAATGAGATGAGGCAAGGGAAAACGCTTCACAGACATTTGTTTACAATGTGAAATGTTTCCACCTGGCTATAAAGCAAGTTGTGTTCCTGGGCTGAAGAAACTGCAAGGAGGCTAGTCACTAGGGAGTGGAAGCCGGGCGTTGCTACATGACGTCTTTACCCAGATGGTCGGACACTTAGCATATTAGCCTTTTATAAATATAGATAGAGAAACTTTCTAGTTTCTAAGGAAGATCTTCCCCACCTGACAAGCCATGTAGTGAAAATGTGTTCTGAGAACTGAACTTGGATAAAAAACAAACACTGCCTGTAATACAGCCTTTTCTTGTATTTTTATACTCCTTTGTTAAATACTATGGGAGGTGAAAGCGGCAGGAAAAGAGGAAGGCCACATATGAGATGGATGGACTCCATACAAGAGGCCATAGTCAGGAGTCTGCAGGAGCTGAGCAGGGCTGCTGAGGACAGGGTATTGTGGACATCACTCATTCATAGAGCCACCAGGAGTCAGAGACTCAACAGCACGAAACACACACGAGGTGAAGCTCCCTTTTAAATATCCCATGACCTCTCGTGGTGGGTTCATCCCTGGTGTTCTGTTGGGAGTTGATCCCTGGTGTTCTGTTGGGAGTTGCTGAGGTAAACTTCTCTTCCAAAACCACCACTGGGGCCGGCAGGGTTTAGAGCTACACCCTTCCTAGTTCCTATGAAAAGGGTAGAACAAACATCTGTGGCAGTGGTTCCAAATGTTGGCAGATTATTTACACTGGAGGTTGCTTCCTGGCTTTGTTTGCCTTTTGCCAGGCTTAAGGCTTTTTAATCTCCAAAGACTACTTCTGCAGACTTAGGCATGAAATGTGAATAATTTCCCTGTTGTCAGGGGGAACCAAGGGGGCATTCAAGACCTCTCAGCAATGCTGACCTCATCACTTCTCGATGTATTGCTGATCTCTGCACTTTGGAGCTCCTCAAAATTTGAGGCTGATGAAACTATAGCTCTCTTTAATCTAGAAATGCCACACGCTGAAACATTTTCTGAATGCTTCCCACAAACTCTGCATTCCAGAAAGGCGAAGAATTGTGCACTTTAACAGTCCCTTGTATATCCTGACATAATGGGAATTTGTGTTTCCATGTTAACAGTGGGAGAATATGTGAAAATACTAAGCGTGGTGTGAGTTACCAGTGGAGTTACAGCTCTCATTAAATGTATTTCCTAAATTAAGAGTATATTGAGTAATTGTATGAAATTTAAAACTAATGAGAACTCTTTATAGTAAAAGAATTTTCATGTATCCTTTATAGCAAACAGAAAGTAAATCTATCATCAGGAAGAAGTCTACTCATTTATTTTAAAACTAGAGGCCTGGTGCACGAAAATCATGCATGGATGGGGTCCCTAGGCCAGGTCTGCGATCAGGGCCAATCGGGGCCAGGCCGATCAGGACTGGGCCAGAGAGGAGGTAACAGTCGACAGCCTGGGCATGGAAGGAACAGATGCTGGCCGCCGCCGCCATCATTGGTGCTCTGCCACTGCGCGGTTCGCCACCTCTCCCGCTCCTCTTTCCCTTGCCGCGCCACCACTGCAGTGGGCGGGCAGCGGGCCAATCAGGGCCCGCCGGCCAGGGGGAAGGATGAGGCACAGGAGGTTGGACGCCGGCCCCAAGGTGGGAGCCAGCCCTCAGCCTCCCTGGGAAAGGAGCCGTGTCTGCCACCACCCACCCCGGGTTCCCTGTCCCAGCTCTGGGGCTGTGGGGAGGGACCAGGGGAGGTTGGCTGGCTGGGGGGAGGGACTGAGGGAGGTTGGCCGGCGGAGGGAGGTTGGCTGTCGGAGCACACTGACCACTAGGGGGCAGCTCCTGCATTGAGCATCTGCCCCCTGGTGGCCAGTGTGCATCATAATAACTGGTTGTTCCAGTTCCAGTCACTTAGGCTTTTATACTATATATAGATGTAGAATACCCCACCAGGTGGCAGGTAGATGTGAAGGGTGACCCACCAATCCAGTGTGCCCAGGATGAATCTGTGCCCTTATATGCTTAAAACCTAGTGAGAAACACTTCACGAATCCTGCCGGGAAAAAGCAGCATCTTAGCAGGACCACCTGTGTACAGCTGTCTAGGTTTTGCACTGCACAACTGTACTTAGTAGCTCTATTAAGCTAAGACCTTAATGAAGTGCAGGAGTGGAGGAGCTAGGAACGGAGGCAGGAGGTCACAGTGGAACATAGGAAGAAAAGGAGATGACAGAGTATCCTAGATCAGAGAAATAGCATGTGAGAAGGCTTGGACACGAGAGGGTGAGGTGCCATAGTTTAGAGGAACTAAAATTCTGTGGGTGCTGATTAGACTTTGAAAAGGGTGTGGTGGTTACAAATGACGGCCAGAACACCAGAGCCTTCTATTTTGAGGACAGTGGAGATCCCCTTAGTGGGGACCTCAAGTGTTTTAGGATGGGAAGTAATAGGATCAGTTTGGCATGGTAGGACTAACACTCTGGGTACAGTGTGGAGATCAGATTAGAGTGGGGCAAGACTACGGCGGAAAGACCTATTGTGAGACTATTACAGTAATCCTGACAAAAGATGGCGTTCTAAACTGGAGCAGTGGGGGGCACTTGGTGGAATGGATGGCTTTGAAAGAAATTTAGGACATTGAGGTATCAAGGTTGATAGAATTTTGGAGAAGGAGGGATCGATGAAGTTGTTGAGATTCCCTGAATGGTCATTAGACAGTCAGGGTCACATTCACTCAGATTGGAGCGCAGAGGACGAGCAGGATCTGGGGACAGAGAATGAGTTTAAGTGTCTACGGCATCCAAGTGAAGATGCCCAACAGGAAGTTAGATGCATGGGTCTGCAGGTTAATAGGGCATCAGGCCTGTGATTCAGAAGTGGGTCTCACCTGTATAAAAATGAGGCTGGAAGTCATAGACCCCTAAGTGAATCTGTACTAGAAAATACTGAATAGTGGTGGTTGAAACTGGGATTTGTTTTTCTCTTTTGTAATGAAAAATGCAGACGTGGAAATCCAGATTGGCCAGAAGACTTCACCACACAGGCAGGAATCCCGATCTGTCAGTGTTTCTGCCGTGCCCACAGTGATGCTTCCAATCCTTACCGTCACCTGCTAGGGTGACCAGCTGTGTCAGTTTGCTGGGGCTGAGGTGTTTCCCAGAACATGGGGTTTTCCATTTAAAACCAAAACATTCCAGGCTAACTGGGATGAGTTGGTTACCTTGTCACCTCCTGGTTTTAAGATGCAACTCCAGCCCATTACATCCACACCTCAGATGGGAAGAAAGAGGAAGGGAGAAGAACCAAAGAGGCATGCCCACTGAGTCAGGCATCTTTAAAGAGCTTTCTTAGAAGCCACATCCAACAACTTTCTCTTATATCTCTATCTAGACTTTAGCCATAGACCACCTCTACATGAAAGGGCGTCATGACAATGGCAGTATCTTTGCTGAGTACATCACCAGCCCCAATCAAATGATGGGGCGGGAAGAGCAAGAGAGAATGGATATTGGGTAGGCATTTAGCAGTTCTGCCTCAGTGAGGAAGACTGGTCAGATTAGAGAAACCAGACCCAGACCCAGTGAAATACAAACACCGAAGAGACAAAGTAGAAAATTTCACAGAGAAGACTGACAAGCAGCAGGTGGAAGGTTGGAGCAAAATCATGAGAGTGGGCCCAGCTGGTGTGGCTCGGTGGCTGAGTGTCGACCTATGAACCAGGAGGTCACAGTTCGATTCTCGAACAGGGCACATGCCCAGGATGCAGGCTCGATCCCCAGTGGGGGGAGTGCAGGAGGCAGCTGATCAATGATTCTCTCTCATCATTGATGTTTCTATCTCTCTCTCCCTCTCTCTTCCTCTGTGAAATCAGTAAAAATTAAAAATAAAAATAAACCCATGAGAGTGGGTGATCAAGGTGCCCAGAGAAAGAGCTCATTTTAAGATCAGGGGGTGGGTGGGTGGGAAGAGATCAACCAAAGAACTTGTATGCATATGTATAACCCTTGGACTCAGACAATAGGGTGGTGAAGGCCTGGGGCGGTCAGGGGTAGGGTAGAAGAGATCAACGGGAGAAAAAGGGGGACATATGTAATACTTTCAACAATAAAGATTTTTTTTTTGAAGATCAAGGGGGAGTCAGAGAGGTTAGTGTTGTTCCCGTGTGATTTTATAAATAAGGGCCACCTCTAAGGTGGAAAGTGCCACAGACTTCCTGTGAAAATTTCCCTCATTCCCCAAAGGCCAATACCTCAGATGTGGGAGAAGGTGCCAAGTCAATTAGAGCAGCGGTCGCCAACCTTTTGGACCTCACAAACCACCAGTGGTCCGCAGACCACCGGTTGGCAACCGCTGAATTAGAGGAAGGAGTTGGACCCTATCTGCCTGCATGGCCTTCTCCCAGGACCAGGACAGTGCTAATCAATGGTGACACTGTTCAGTGAATCTACTCTGGGCCCCACAATTTTCTCCAACTTTAATCTGAAGTGACACTAGAGGGAAAAACCTCCTCTGGCGCCATTGAACATCATGGTTCCTTCCCGCCCTGACATGTTTCTATGGAAGTTCTCCAGTCACAGGCAAAGCTCTGGCTCCATTGGTGAGAGGAGCAATGTCTTACCTATAAATGGACACAAGGACAACCGAACAATTGGTTCCCACCTGTGTGCTGGGTTGGCACTGAAGCTCCCACGTGGCCCTTTTATGCTGCTCTTTGGAGGCAGGCTTTCCTTTTTCCTTAAGCAAAGCTGCATTTTAAATTCTCCTCCAAACTAGAGCCTCTTTGCTAAACGAGGGAACGTTTCATTCTGGGAGGGGTTTCTTATCACTTGGGACAAAGGCAGGAATACAAATGCTGGCACTTCTCAATTAGAGATCGTTTTGCCATCACATATTTCAGAAGTGGGCCTTGACTATAAAGCACTGCAAATTAATCATTCTCGGTACATTGATTTCTGGGAGATTTAGATTTAAGCTCATCTCTTAAATCTCATCACCTCCTTCGCCAAGGAAGTTACCCATGAGTCAAGACTTTCATGCAATTTGATTGCATGGGAATGAGGAATTTCTTGAACTTGTTACTGAGGACTTCGTATGCAAGGAAAAGGAAGAAAAGCCATTTCTATCAAAAACATTTATTGAAAAGAGATGTGCCTTGAAGACCCCTTTCTAATCCAGCAGGGAGACTGGGAGGCTGGTGGGTGTGTTTATGTTGAATAGCAGGAAGCCTCCTGTTGTTTGTCAGCTAGAGGTCCAAATCCAGCCTAGAAATGGATCACTCATAGTGCCTCTGCTCAATGCACATGAGTAAATATTTATGAAGACCCTGGGCTGAAACTCTGGGTTGTGCCTTGCACAGTAGGCTGATACTCATGGATGTCTGTGCTGCCACTGTTGCCCTCATGCTGAGTGGCTCCATAACCCTTCAACTCCACAATGCCCTACTCTCCAGAAGTATCTACAGGGGACAATGCCTGGGATACTCTGAGCCCAAGACTGGGGATTGGGAGGGTAGGAGGGGGGTGGTCTCTCTGTCCACTGTCACTAACCAAAGTACAGGTGCAAATATGTTATTCTATATCGACTGGTTCTAACAATTTATTAACATCCTTTTGGAGGTTAGAGATACTTGTACTGCTCTAGATCAGTTATAAGGCATATCCTAATGTTAGAAAGCTTGATATGTTTAAAAACCTTTCAGATTGGAGGCAATGCAGTAGAAAAGTTAATCTTGTTCCTGTATTATCAACAGGAAAGATACCTGTAGAACAGCCTACGTGAATGAGCTTTCATATAGGAACTTGTAGTTCATCAGCTTCCCAGTATAAGGAGAAAGAAGACAACTTTGCTTTCCTGCTATAGGAAGGTAAATACAATTATGAAACGATAAATTAAGAGACATACAAGGAAATATTTGGAAGTAGCATGGTACAGGGGAAATGCATGGACTTGGAACCACACCTTGGTTAACTAGCTGTGACCTTGGATTGCTGAATTAACCTTCACGAGTCTCTGTTTCTTCCCTTGTAACATGGTAATCCCCACCTGATAGGATCATTCATCAGTTTTAAGAGGGGAGAACACATGTCAAAAATCCAGTGCCTGCAGCACAAGGAATGTTCATTCCCTTTGAATCTTTGTTTCTTAACAGATGATTTTAGATGAATTCTTAAAGTCTTTGTTTATTTTCATATGATTAAAATTATATTCATATAGAGATTTATTAATAAACCCAGAGGATAATAGTGAAGTTGGAAACTTCAAACAGAAGTTAAGAATACTTAATGCATGTCATAGAAATTTCAGAACAGAATATTCTTCTGCCAGAGGTAATCAGTACATTTATAAACAATCGTGAGTCTTATTGATTGAGAAAATAAAATCAGGTCTTTTCAGTCCCAAATGTTTAATACTGTTTTTGGCACATCAGGAATGCTACATCATTTATTCTCTAATAACTCAATCAACTGTTTTTGAGAATCTTTATGCCCATTGCATTTCTACATATATTTAGAAATTTGACATTTTAATTTTTGGAAAGTCTTTGATGTGCAAAGAAAGCACGATTTCTTCAAAACATAAGCTGATGGCTTATACATAATTGAGGATGCAGCTCCATGGAGACATCCTCTGGTTCTTTGCAAAAAAACCTTTATGAACATTTGCTAGTTGCTTCGCATGCATTATTGTGCAGGCTGATTTAATCACATGATTGATCCCAAATATGACTGTCATAGCTGAGAGCACAGTTGGACAATAGGATGGAACAGCCTATAAGGCTCTGGGGTTTAGAGAAAGATGTGCCCATAGCAGTAAAGGGGGCACTCAGGAGAACGGATTCTTATTCAGGGGCCAGAAGTTGGTGTCAGAAGGGCAGGGCAAAGGGCAACAAGTACAAGTAGCAGCTAGTATTGAGGAGGTCCAGTATGAATGAGATGATGAGATAGGCTAACCATCAGGAAGAGCATGTTGATGGGATAGAAGGAAAAATAAGAGCCAACATTTTTGTTTTGTTTTGTTTTTAACATATTTTTATTGATTTCAGAGAGGAGGGGAGAGGGAAAGAGGGATGGAAACATCAATGATGAGAGAGAAGCATTGATCGGCTGCCTCCTGCACACACCCCCCCACTGGGGACCGAGCCTGTAACCCGGGCATGTGCCCTTGACCCGAATTGAACCCGGGACCCTTCAGTCTGCAGGCCGACACTCTATCCACTAAGCCAAACCAGCTACGGCCATAAAGATTCTTTTTACTGAATTATATTCTAACACTTGGATAAGAGCCAACATTTATTAAGAGCTTACCCTGTGCCCTTGGGCACTGTGCAAAGTGCTCTCCTTACATGTTCTTATTTGATCTTTTTAAAAACTCTGCAGCATGAGTATTTAGCATCCCCATCTTACCAATGAAGAACCTGAGTCTCAGATAGTATAAGTAACTTGCCCTAAGTGACATGATTTGTAAATGTAAATGGTGTGACTGGGATTGGAACCAACATCTGGCTGACATAATACATGCACTTTTAACTATTCTACTGCACGGCTTCCACGGGCAGGACCCAATCCTGAGAGGCAGGCAGGAGGCATTCAGGAAATCTGGTGAGAAGACCCTCACCTGAGTTCAGGGGATGAACTTCACCCTGGGAAGGAAGCTGACCTGCCCCCCTAAAAGCAGTGTCATTGTCTTAGACATGTGAGGCACTAAAAGCTAAACAAAATAGAGACATAAGCATCATTATTAGACCTGGGTTATGAGGTTTCAGCTGGAATCACACCAAGGATAAAAATGCTGAATTCCACTTTAGATGATGATTAATCCTGGGTGAGAGCCAGGGGCTTAGCTGTGAGGAAGTAAACCACTGAGGAGGGGCAGCCAGGAGGAACCCAGCCCTAACAAGGATAAAGGTGTAGATTTCAGCACCACAGGGTCAGTTAAGAAATGAATGAAGACTGTTCTCACATCAGCATTGAAAATGTGCTGCTGATCTGCTACCTGAGCAAATAACAGCTCTGAACCCTATTGGAGAAAGAGGAAGGCAATATAAATTCCTTACTGTCTGTGGGACAACTAAAGGACTCCTCCGCCTGATGATGAGAAACAATTAACAATTAACATTACCATAACAAAGCATGTATGTATATACTAGAGGCCTGGTGCACAAAATTTGTGCAAGGGGCTCAGGCCTCACAGCCGCAGCAGCTGCCTCTGCCCTCGCAGCCCCAGCTTCGTCCGGAAGGTCGTTTGGCTGTCTGGTCTAATTAGCATATTACCCTTTTATTATTATAGATATATCTTCATTTTATTGGGTTCTCACAATAATCCCAGGTATATGAAGTCATATCTCACTTGAGCTTTACCTTCTAAATCCAGCACAAAAGGATACCATCAAAATTGCCATTGAAAGCTCCTAATTACACACTGTACAGCAAGCATGTTAAACGGCTGCGAGTTTGACATGCTTGTGTGTATAGTACACAGAATTTTCTACATATTATACTATTTCTATGTACAACACAGCCAATTTTCTTCTATGTGTTGAAATATATAAAGTAGATTTCATTTAGTGACTACTTATATGAAATTTTTTTCATATGTGTGTGTGTGTGTATATATACACACACACATATATATATATGTGTATATATATATACACATATATATATGTATGTGTGTGTGTCTATATATATATAGACACACACACATACATACATACTAGAGGCCTGTTGCACGAAGAGATTCGTGCAATAGGCCTTCCTTCCCTTGGCTTCCAGCACTGGTTTTCCTCCGGCACCCGGGACCCAGGCCTTCACTCCGGCCAGAGTCTGCCTTCTTCATCTTTGCTACAGACTCAAGCCAGAGTCTGTCATCTTCGTCTTCACTGCAGACTCCGGCTGGAGTCTGCCATCTTCGTCTTCGCTGCAGACTCTGGAGTCTGCATTCTTGCCTTCACTGCGGCACTCCGCTCCTGTAGATCCCTTCCCCGCCCTCCCTCTCATAGCAGGTGTCCTACCCTGCCTGGCCACTCTGCGCCTGGAATTGAGAGTGCAAAAATAAACTCTTCCACACCATCTTTGCCCTTCTAATTTGCATACTCACTCTGATTGGCTGTGGGCGTAGCGGAGGTACAGTCAATTTAAATGTTTGACTATTATTAGGTAAGATATATATATATATTGCAGAGGTCAGATTATTTTCAGTTGGTTTGTTTTTTACAATGAGTGACTTCCTAAATACTGAATGTATATATAACAGGACACCACTGTTTTATTATTCCTACTAGAAGCCCGGTGCACAAAATTCATGCACGGCGGGGGGTTGTCCCTCAGCCCAGCCTGTACCCTCTCCAATCTGGGACTCCTGGAGGGATGTCCGACTGCCCGTTTAGGCCCGATCCTGGTGGGATCGGGCCTAAACAGGCAGTCGGACATTCCTCTCACAATCCAGGACTGCTGGCTCCCAACTGCTTGCCTGCCTGCCTTCCTGATTGCCCCTAACCGCTTCTGCCTGCCAGCCTGATTACCCCTAACCACTCTGCTGCCAGCCTAATTGATGCCTAACTGCTCCCCTGCCAGCCTGTTTGCCCCTAACTTCCCTCCACTGCAGGCCTGGTCACCCCTAACTGCCCTCTCCTGCAGGGTTGATCACCTCCAACTGCCCTCCCTTGCAAGCCTGGTCCCTCTCAACTGCCCTCCTTTGCAGGCCTGGTCCCTCACAACTGCCCTCCCTTGCAGGCCAGGTGCCTCCCAACTGCCCTCTCCTGCTGGCCATCTTGTGTCCACATGGGGGCAGGATCTTTGACCACATGGGGGCAGCTATATTGTGTGTTGCAGTGATGATCAATCTGTATATTACTCTTTTATTAGATAGGATAGAGGCCTGGTGCACGGGTGGGGGCCAGCTGGTTTGCCCTGAAGGGTGTCCTGGGTCACGGTGGGGTTCCCTTGGGGTGTGGGGCAGCCTGAATGATGGGCCTGTGGTGGTTTGCAGGCCGGCCACGCCCCCTGGCAACCCAAGGGGAGGCCCTGGTATCTGGAATTTATTTTCCTTCTACAATTGAAACTTTGTAGCCTTAAGCAGAGGCCTGGGCCCGGCCAGGGTGTGCGGAAAGCTTTGCTTCCCCTGTTGCCGCCGGCAACCCTGGCCTGCTCTCTCAAGCTCCATTCTGCCACCATTTGTTTGAATTTGTTTACCTTCTACAATTGAAACTTTGTAGCTTGAGTGGAGGCTTAGGCCTGCAACGGCTATGGAAAGCTTGGCTTACTCTGTTACCTGGGAAACCTTGCTCTCTGTGGCTGTAGCCATCTTGGATTGGGGTTAATTTGCATACTCGCCCTGATTGGCTGGTGGGCGTGGCTTGGCTGGTGGGTGTGGCTTATGTAGCAGAGTGATGGTTAATTTGCATATTACCATTTTATTAGAGAGGATTTTGCAGGTAAGGAAATTGATCATACAGTTAGCCTATGCCTGATGAAGTTTTTTAAATATGTTTTTATTGAGTTGAGAGAGAGAGGGAGAGGGTGAGAGAGAGAGAGAGAAACATCAATCATTTGCCTCTTGCAGGCCCCCTACTGGGGTTGAAGCCTGCAACCTGGGCCTGTGCCCTGATGGAATCTAACCACTGACTCTTGGTGCATAGGATGTCACTCAAACAATCAAGCCATTCCAGCAGGGCTTGCATGATTATATTTTGCAAATCCTGAATGGGGTCCACTGCCCCACACAGTGAACCCACACAATCATCACACCTGAAGGACAGTACATTCATTAGCAAACAGAATTGCAGGGATGCCAAGAAGTCCCCCACGACTCATGCCCTGATCACACTGCCACAGTGACGGCTTGGGATTTAGAGCTGTCACGCTGTGCCTTGGCTACTGAAAGCCACTGATACATTGAGCTCTAGCTGTGCACATGTGTCCAGCAATTAAGTGTGACCTCAAAACTCACTTCTTTATGGCTGCCTTCATTAAACAGAAAAGCCTTGTCTGTTACTGTCTTCTCATGCCTGCATGTGACTAGCAGACATGTTCAGACCCTGAGGCACCTGGAGCCTGACCTTTTGGCAGGGTGGTTTAATTATTGGTTTTGATTGTCGACTTACTTAAAAAATATATCTGTTTGGAAGTTTATGGCTCTTTTCTGAACCCTTTAGAAAGATTTTATCTTTTCCAATAAATGTCTCTTAAATCAGTTCAAATTGCCTAAGCAGCAGTATCTGGAGAAGATTCTGTCCTCCCCCTGTCATCATGTCTCCAACACTGTGCCTAGTAAATCTCCCCAGACCCTTGGGCTGATGTGTCATAGAGAACAACCCATTCCACGTGTGATTTCTGCTATTCTTTGCCTTTATTTGTTTGTGTCTGCTTTAACATCTCTGAACCATTGTTTGCTGTTCTTACTGGTTTAAAAATATGTGGAAAGTGAGTGGTGTCAGCAGGAATGGTGGATTAAACACTTCAGGAAATTCTGTCCCCATAAAATCAATGAAAATACTGCCAACAGTTGTCAAAATCAACTTTTTAAGAACTTGAAATTAACCAAAGACTCACAACATTTGGGAGCATTTACTCAAGAAAAAGACTGAATACATTAAGAACAGTGAGCTTTGTGTTATTTTAACTTACCCTGTTCCCATCTTGATCTTTAAATTCATATGGAAATTAAAAGGACCCAGATAATGTAAACAGTCTTGAAAAAGACTATGATGTGGGAGAGCTCACATTTTCCAGTTTAAAAACTTACTAGAAAGCTATGGTAAGCAAGACGTGTAATACTGATGTAAAGACAGACCTGGAACTACGAAATAGAATTGAGAGTTCAAAAATAAACTCTTATATCTATGCTCAATTGATTTTAATCAAGGGTACCAAGAGAATTTAATGGACAAAAATTAACTCAAAATAGATCAAAAACCTAAATGTAAGAGCTAAAACTATAAAACTCTTAGAAGAAAACATAGGCATAAACCGTCATGACCTTAAATTAGATAATGGTTTCTTAGCTATTACACCAATAGACAATTGGACTTCATCAAAATTAAAAACTTATGTAATTTAGAGGACACACCATCAAGAAAGTGACAAGGCAACCAATAGAATGGGAACAAAAATAATTGCAAATCGTGTATCTATTAAGAATACATAGAATTTCTTATAACTCAAAAAGAGAAATAACCCAATTTTAAAATGCGCAATAGACTTATACATTTCTTCAAAGAAGATGACAAATGGCCAATAAGCACATGAAACAATGTTATACAGAATTAATCATTAAAGAAATGCAATCAAAAGCACAATTAGATACCACTTCACATCTACTAGGATGGCTCTAATTAAAAAGAAGATGGACAATAACAAGTGTCACTAAATGTGTAGAGTTATAGGAACTCTCATACATATGGACTAGTGGACATGTAAATGTGTTGCCACTTTAGAAAACAGTTTGGTAGCATCTCAAAAATGTAAATACAGAGTTACTGTATGATCTAACAATTCCACTCTTAGACATATACCTAAGAGAATGGAAACTTACGTCTGCATAAGAACTTTTACACAAATGGTTATAATAGAATTATTCATAATAGCCAAAAAGTGAAAACAACCCAAATGTCCATCAACTGATGAGTGGATAAATAAAAATAAAATCTGGCATAACCATAAAATGGAATATTATTTAGCCTCAAAAAAGAATGAAATTCTGATACATGCTACAACATGATGAACCTTGGGAGCATTGTGCTAAGTGAAAGAAGCCAGTAACAAAAGAGCACATCTATCTATCTATCTATCTATCTATCTATCTATCTATATATATATATATATAAGCCTAAGCAACTGAACAATTGAACAACTGGTCGACCAGTCGCTATGATGCGCACTGACCACCAGGGGGCAGATGCTCAACGCAGGAGCTACCCCCTGGTGGTCAGTGCACTCCCACAGCTGGAGCGCAGCTCAGTTGACTGACAGGCGCCAGATGCCGGGGCTCACGGCTGATGAGCACTGCTGCTGCTGCGGCAGTGTGAGCCTCTTGGTAGTGTGAGCCTCTCCCGATCAGGGCTGAGTGGGCGCGAGCCCACAGAAGGCTCAATGGGGCCGGAATGAGCAGGAGCAGCAGGCAGGAACAGCAGTTGGACTGCCAATTTTGGCCGATCCCCACAGGCCACGCTGAGGAACCCCACCAGTGCATGAATTCATGCACCGGGCCTCTAGTATTACATGATTCCATTCATATGAAATTTTCAGAATAGACAAATCCATATAGACAGAAAGTACATTCATGGTTTCCAGAGGCTAGAGGGAAGGAAAAATAAGGAATGACTAATAATGGATGTGGGATTTCCTTTTGGGATGATGAAAGATTCTAGAAATAGATAATGGTAATAGTTGCACAACTTTGTGACTGTGCTAGAAACTTGAGTTGTACTAAAAGGGTGAATTTTATTATATGTAAATTATGTCCAAGATTAACTTTCAGATATCATTCTCAATAGAATGGAATAAATGAAATATTTCACATACCAAGAAAACCTCATTAACTCACTCAGTGGTAAAATGATTCTTTAAAAAAAAATTTATTGTTGAAAGTATTACAGATGTCCCTTTTTACCCCCATTAGTCTCCTCCACATCACCCATGCTCCATCCTCCTTTCACCTTCACTACACTTTTGTCTGTGTCCATGGGTTATGCATATATGCATGTAAGTGGTTTGGTTAACCACTCTCCCCTTCCCACTCTTACCCCCTACCCCCTGCTTCCCCCTGAAATTCGTCAGTCTGTTCTATGCTTCTATGTCTCTGGATCTATTTTGCTCATCAGTTTATTTTGTTCCTTAGATTTCACATATGCATGAGAGCATGTGATACTTTATTTCTCTAATTGAAACAACTCCCCCAAAATGTTACTGATTAGTTCTAGAACAGCAATTTTATTAGTGACAGTCTAAGGTAAGGCACCATCCCTGATATCAATATCTCTCATTCTTTCTTCATTTTCTAAAACTTCTTTAAAACATACCATGTTCCTTCTGGTTCAATTCAGCTCTAACATGACCACAAAATATACTCTGACACGGAAGCTACAAGCAAGGGTAACAAAGAGTTTCAACTCAACTGCCAACTCAGATTGATTAGTTGAGTTTAGAGAGACCCTGAGGCTGTGTCCACACTGGGCAGAGAAGGAAATGTGATTAATAAAATCTGTCTTGAGCTTGGCAGTAGCAGTAGAGGTGCGCACCACTTGGGCTAGTCATTTTATCTAGGAAAAAGTGTTATTCTGCCGGTAGATGCAAAATCAGTTGGGCAGATAAATCTTTGGATGGATCATAATGCAGCTAGTAGGCACATTCACACAGCATGACCTAAAAATGAATTTGAGACCTGTAATTTACATGCAAAGTCCCAAAATTTGGAAATAGTCAACATTTGTGGCTGAGATGTCAAAAGCACTCAATAAATAGCACTAACTTTCTTATTGTATAATATCAAGGTATTTTAAATAACATGTTTTATACAGTGTTTGCTCTCAAAGGTTCTTAACATGAGAGCATTAGCATATCCTTATAATAAAATCTGATATAGTGAGAGAGAATGTCAAGAGAGTTTTTTTTATGTCATTCACTGAAAACTCAAGATAGTCACCAGAAGATGGACTCTGTAAGCCTGCTATAGCACACATTAACTTGAGCATTGCCTCCTGGTAGAACTGTCTCCTCCTTCCTTTACTTGCAATAGAAGCCTGCTCTTTCTTTGACAGGTAAGAGGTGTCTAGAAAATAGTTTGGCAGCTCCTCAAAAACGTAAATACAGAGTTACCGTATGAGCTAACAATTCCACTCTTAGACATATACCTATGAGTCCTGTTCCTCTGTCACATATGGTAAAACAATGGTTCTCAAATTGTGGTCCCAGACCAGCAGCATCTGCGTCACCTTCTCAGAAATGCAGTCTGTTAGAAATGCAGCATCACTGCACACCTGCACTCCAGCAGTGTGCCCAGCAATCTGTGTTTGTCCAGTGACTCTGGGCTCTAGCTTGAAAGCCGCTGCTGTGAGTTGTTCCCTTCTAGAATGGGAAAAGGCAGAAGGGAAGAGAACAAGAGAAGTTGGGGATGTGGGCCTCGGTTGGCAGCAAAGTTGGCATGTGATGTGAACCTCCAAGGACCTCTCCTATACCCCATGTACCAACTCCATATTTACTCAGTAAAGGTTTGAGGTGCTCCAAGGATCTCCCCTAATCCTCATCCCCACCCCACCCCACCACCAGACTGCTCAGAATCCCTTCTTTGGATTAGTAGGGGAGTGGGAAAGGAGGATGGCACTTCTACATTCCCTCATGTTAAAATGAAGCAGTATCATTCAAAAAAGGATTGGCATCAACACCCTGTAGCTAGTAAACACGTGTGAAGACACAGAACAGTACCTGGTTCCTAGTGACTGTTCACTGTATATAGGAGGTAATGGTGTTGGTGACGATTAGGGCAAGGGCCAAACTTCTCCACAGAGGGTGCCTGGGTTGGCATCTAGAAGTAGTTGCTATTTGCACCCAGTGGGTGGTTGTTACGTTAAGAAGACTGCCAGCTAGAGGTAGATCTTGATCTGGAAACCCTTCAGAGGCAAGTGAGGCTTCCTGAAGACAATGCCCTCACAGTGCTCCAACTGTGAGGATGGTCATTAGCTGAAGGGCTGCTGGCCTATTGGTCCTTGCCACAGAGACAAGGATCCTGGCTGGGATCAGCATTTTGGGCAACAAGCATTGTAGGAGGGACTGAAGAACATCAAGCGAAGCAATGAGACATTTCAGGGCCTTTGTAATAAGAGTTTAGTGTTATGAATCCCAAGGGGTGGAGTAGATGGTCACATGACAGCAGGCAGCAGTTTAGATGCTGACCACCAAATGTGGAACCTCTGAGTAAGCTTGGGAGTCTGCAGGCCAGAAAGGCAGTGGGTCCCTGAGACCCACAGGCAGATCAGATCACGGCTATAGGGAGCTGATGACCAGAGTTGGATTTGGAAGGTTCAAGTTAGGGTTCTTGGTTCCAGTCCTTTTTTTTTTTTTTTTTACCCCCCATGGAAATGCTGTTCAATATCCTGGTGTAGCCAGGAGAGCACCACTTGTCACTATTAGGAATATAGGGGGAGGAGGGAAGTGAGATGGAGAGTAGAAAGGGAAAGGTGAAGGGGGAGGAACGGGAAGAGGAAAAGGAAAGGAGAAGACAGAGAGAAGAGGAGACAGGGAAAAGGAAAAAGGAGGGAGTGAGGAAGGGGTAGAAGGGATGGAGGAGAAGGAAATAATGATCGCTAGTCCCAGAATGCCCACTGCTTTCCTTGCCGTGTCTTACATGTTTTACATGTGCTTCTCATTTGGTTATCAGAACTATGACACTGAGTAATGGAAAAGCCTAGAGACTCTTAAGGAGAGTCGTATTTCTAAAGAAAAATAGGTTACAATGAACTTTTTCTGCTCAGGCCCCAACACCTGAGGGAACCAAGTCCATTCAGTCTACGAAAACGATGCACGTTAAACGGAGTTGAATCATTAGGAACGAGGGGAAGCTATGGAAGAAGAAGGCTGAGTTTAAAATGGTCTTGGGTATTTTCCTTACTCGTGCTATTCCTCCTGATTCTGAAGCCCCTTTGCCTGGGTTCTCAAACTCATATGCATATGGGCACCAGGAAGATGAATGAAGTGTGTGAAGTGAGCCTGGTATAGGATGATTACAGGAAAAAGACACTTGGCCTAAATATCAGGAGGTAATAGGGAGTAGTAGGAATTACGACAAAATGGAGCCTATGTGTCACACTCTGTAGAGGCAGCACCACGCAGCTCCAGCCTGTTGCTGTCACGTGCCATGTGTAAGTGGGCACAGTGTTGCTGGACCTTCTAATTTTCACAAGAAGGCAGAGATCTGTGGACCAGGCAACATTCAGGGGGCTAAGGAAATGCACCTGAAGGCTATATCTGTCCTCAGATAGACTGGTCCACGGTTGTGTATTTTCCTGAGTTGGCAACAGAAGCTTGATCCCTTCCCTATGTTCCTTTCTCTTCTAGGCCATTACATTTATGTGGACACCTCCTTCGCCAAGCAGGGGGATAAAGCCCTGCTGCTAAGTTCTGACTTACAGGCTGAGGAATGGAGCTGCCTCCGGTTGGTCTACCAGATAGCCACGTCTTCAGGGTCTCCATCAGATCCCAGCCAGCTGAACCTCTACGTGAGATTTGAAGATGAAAGCTTTGATCGCTTGCTTTGGTCAGCTAATGAACCTTCGGACAGCTGGCTTATAGCCAGCCTGGATTTGCAAAACACTTCCAAGAAATTCAAGGCAGGTGGAATTGAGGAGGAAGGTGCAGGGCTTCTCCGTGGCTTCGTGCTATTCTGAGGTCTTCTGAAACTGCCACCATTGAACTTAGTTTTCTTCTGTGTCAGTATGTGATGTTTTATAGGAGATGCATCAGAGAAGAATGGTAGAAATGGAAATTAATGTTTTGTTTGTTCCTTAAAGGAGCTTCTTTCTAGATTTCTTTTCTATTTAAATGGGACTTCAGCCAAATATAAAGGAAGCTTAAACCAAGTTCTTTAATGGAAATTTGTCTTCTAATGGCCTTTAAGAGCACATTCTCATTTCTTATCATTTTGTTTCATTCTTCTAAGTTGAGTGTGGTATATGTTTATGTTTTCTTTCCCTAATGCTTTGTTTGCTATAAATTTTAAGCAAAGCATTAACCATCATAAAAGGAAAACTGAAAATACTTTGAAAGAGGAAAACTACTTAAAGGACATGTTCTGATTCCTTCTTAAAAATGTAAGTTATTCCATCAGAACAACTTGGAAAAGAGAAGTAAGTAGAAAATGTAAGATAAAGTTGGATGTGCATTGAAGTAGGGAAGGAGGATGGGATCTTGATTCACTTAGCCATAAAGTGTTCTGTTTGGTGAGAATATGTCATGGAGGATGCAAAGGAAGCTTCATGAAAATGCCCTCCATTTCTAATCCCCTTTTCAATGTCCTGTCCCTTCCACTTCTTCAAAGAGGTTTGAAATACTATGCTCTCCTCTACTCTCTGTCTGCTGGTGCCTCTCCATCGGGCAATAGGGCGGTCGAGGGAAGGAGTATTGAAGTTCTCAGTTCCCTATTTCACAACATCTTCCTAACAGTATATCAGACCCTAAATCTACCAACATAGTTGCAAAATATTGGCTAAAATCACCTAAGGAAAAGCAAATGTGAACCCATAACAGTGCTTAAAATCAGCCTCATAAATTGCCATGCTTTGTCTGTTCTTTGTGTGAAATTTTCAAGTTTTTCAGCAATAGAGAAATGACAAGTTCATTGATTTGAGCCTCCTCTATCTCATGCAGAGATCTCCCATCACTAAGCAGGTTATGCTTCCGACCTCCTTCTCCAGGGTCTTTTCTCCTCTGAATGACTCCCCTGGTCATTCTCAGAATGGAGTTCCCCGGAGACGTAAGCTCTCCTTTCCATCTACAGCCAGTTGGTGTAACCACAAGCACTGGCATGGGAAAACAGTGGGAGACAGCCAACTCTGAGGTTTTATTGGACATCTTGCTCCCCTCAAAGTTCTGAGTATATATGTACACATACACACACACGCACACACACACACACACACACACACACACACACACATACAGTTTTAATAAAGTCCATCATGAAATTGGTATCCAATATCAATTAGCTGAGACAAGCAATCTCATTTTGCCATGAATTGCTGAAAGCTTTCGACTAATAGCTGAAATACTGACCCAAGGGAACATGGCATTTTGAAGTCTAACTCCCTTTCCCCGTATGTTGTGCAGATTTTAATAGAAGGTGTGCTGGGACTGGGCAGCACAGCCAGCATTGCACTCTTTGAAATCAAGATGACAACTGGCTACTGTATTGGTAAGTGGGTTTCATTTTCATTGTATCAGAACGTGGATCTTTTCTAAAATCCCCTCTTGCCAGAGGGAATTGGATCCATCCTAAAGGCACTGAATTATGCATAGTAGTTAAAATTCTTTGCTAGTTCACTAGAATGGTCTATTTTGTTTCTCTGTCTTGAGCATGGGACAGCTCATTAGAGTTTGCCTGGACTGGCTGGATTAATGAAAGACAAGGAGATGCAGCAAATGTAACCTGAGTTGCTGCCTTAACCTCAACACGTTCTAAGAAAAATAATTTCCAGTTTGCTGCGAACTCAGCTTTTGTTGCATTTGCCAGAAAAGCAGGCATCGTATTACCTCCTTTCCTCACTTTACTCGGTTGCTCTTCCTGCACCCCATTGCCTGTCTTTATAATCACAATTGTCCCTTTGATTCCGCTTGAGCTGGGTTGGCTAGGTGCCTCTTATGTGCCAGTTCTGAGAGGGTGTAAAGAGAAGACATAGTCCATGTCCTGTGGTCGCCCACCTTCTACTTGCCTGCCCCTGAAGCTATTGCTACATTCGATAAGTACTGCCGGAGAAAGGCAAGCTGTGCTGCAGAGGTGCAGGGCGGAGGAGAGGAAATCTGAGAGGACTGAATTCAGTAGAGATGCATTTGAGCTGGGGTTTCAAGAAGAAGTGGAACTTAGTCAAGTAAAGGTGCTGGATAGGAAGACTCCAGTAGGAGAAAGCACAGGGCCTGCTCGGGCAGAGGCAGGAAACGAAGTAGGGCGTTTGAAGCGAGAATCAGGACTGCTAAGGGAGTTTGTTACGGAAGAGTCTGGATCCAGGCTGTGGAGTTTGGATTAATGAATTACGTGGTTGGGAGGTGCTAAATCTCAGTCTGCAGGGGAGGAGTCTCCAACTGTGGTTTGCAGATGATGACTCTGGCTGCCACATGGAAAATTGAGTTAGAAGCAAGGAAAATACAGAAGTAGGAAAACCCCTAAAAGTGATTGTGACATTACGGGGGCGGGAGGGGGGGGCATAACGAGGGTCTCAAATTGGGGTTGACAATGGAACAGGAAAACAATGGTAGATTTGAGCGATTTTTCAGCACTGACAATACTTGGAGGTTGATTGGCTGTGGAGAGGAAGAGAAAGGAAACTCAAAACCCATTTTGAACACAAAAGAGACTTTGCTAATTCTCTGAATCTTACTTCTCTTTTGACTTTCCAATGATGATGCTAATGCAAGTAAAGAAAACAAACTGAGAATGTTACCATTATCTGAAGACAGTACGTTTAGACCCAAGCTCCCTTCCTTGGACCTCCCTGTAGCTCTCATCTGGTGGCTGCATGGGTCTTAGACAGCCAGCTGGCTCCTCAGACACTCCTGGCGGAGCACCGCCTGCTGAGCCCCACAGCCTCTGTTTTATCACCTGTAAAATGGGGATAAAATGCTTCTCTCAGGATTATTGTGAGGACTAATGAGATCATGGATATGAAGGTGATTTGTGTTGGTGCTGGACACTCAAAAAATGTTCATTTACGTTCTTCAAGTCACTTGATGGCTTGTACTTTGTTTAAAACACAAAAGGAGAGCCAGTACTTTGATCTTGTTAAACTTATGCACACACTCTCACCTCTTGTTTCTTTTTATGCCCTCTCTTTGCTTCTCACAGTTCCTCATCTGGAAAATGAGGTTAATAATAGTGTCTACCTCATGGGCTTGTTTTGGGGATTCAATAAGTCAACTCATATAAAGTGCTTAGAAAAATGCCTGGCACATTGAGGAATATTTTGCTTTTTATTTTACTCTGCGTCAGTCTTTGGCACTGAATGTTGAGTGTTGGTTAGCAGATGCTGCAGTGGAAATGTTGCTAATGAAAATCTTAAATTTTTTCGTGCCTGCATATGTAAAAACACATTGATAACTATATCAGTCAAGGTCATGGCAGGAAAGTGGAAACAGACAGTATATTCAACCTGAGTAATTTGAGGAAAGTTCAGCAAGGAACTACAGAAGTATGAGTGGGTAAAGGAAACCAGCAAGGGAGGGTGCGGTAATCCAAGACCAGTAACAATGATGACTCAGGAGCTGTTACCAGCTTTAGATCTGAAGGGCTAGCAGCACCGGAAACAGTAGCTCTGTGGTGAGACCTGCTTGAGAAGAGCAGATCCTCCAGTAGAGGCCACAACCAACCCACGGAGGCCTGGCAGGCAGGGAGGGCACTGGAGAAATAAACAGTCCCAACCTCATTCTCCTCCTACCTTCCATTGGTTGAATCCAACAGGAAGCCAGAAGGCAGGGGATCCCATGGATACAATCCATACAAATCAACCTCTGGAGGCCGGAATAGAGTGCAAAAAAAGGGTGTGGATCTGAAGGAACCAATAGGAGGTGACCAGCACAATCACACTTCATATTTTTAATTGATGATTAGTGGAGTCAGTGGAAGCACTGGCTTGTGAGTTTCTTGTTCTTACTAAAGGAGTCTGTTGACTGGCAACAATGCAAACATGTCAGTGCCACTAAGAGGGGGGAGAGGGTCTCTTTATCTTGTGTCTCTTCTCAGTAGCTTCAGAAGGACACAAAGCCTCGGATATGCCTGTCCTGCCTGTTTTATCTGACTAGGTTCTTGTTTACAAAAAAAGAAGAGGATTTTAGCATTAGGAAAGATGCCCCTGAGCTCTGGGTATTTTGTCCACCATCATGAGAGAAGTAAATAGAAGATTGGGCTACCAGGTGCAAGAAAAAGTAGACAATAAAATTTCTGGAGCTAAGAGCATAGCCCTAAACAGTGCTTTGAAACAGGATGGCTGATATAAATGTCTGGCTTGTACCAAGCCCTAGCCAGGAGTGTGGCACTGTGCTGGGAGCTGTCCCACCTACAACAGCCCAATAAGGTGGGAACGCTGCTCCCCTTTCACATATGAAGAAACGTTGGCTAAGGGGGCAGTGAGTCACTTTGCATGCAAGAAGGTTAGTAAGTGGAAGAACCACAGTCCAAAGGGGCAATGATAAATGGCAGTCACAATTCATTACAGGATCTCTCTTCTTGACTGGTATTGTCCAGGGATCCTGATACAAAATTCCAGTAGACAAAGGGAGTGGGAAACATACTTTGATATCTAAGAGAAAAGTTTGCAGTACATCTCCATGAGGCATGTTTTTATTTCTCTTCTGCCAGAATGTGATTTTGAAGAAAATCATCTCTGTGGCTTTGTGAACCGCTGGAACCCCAACGTGAACTGGTTTGTTGGAGGAGGCACTAGTCGGAATTCCCACTCCGTTCTTCCCCAGGATCACACATTCAAGAATGAGCTGGGTGAGCTGGGGACATGGACTCCTTTCCCCATGATAACTTTCTGCCATCTCTTCCCACCCCCTGTATTGACCTAACTGTGGCTCTGTCAACAGAGGAGAGAGGAGAGAGGAAGGTGAGTAGGGTCCAGGAAACCTGGTAGAATAGTAGGGAAGCACAAGCTGTACGATAAAGACAAACTGCAGACATGAGAACTGTAGCTAAGAGGAAGGCCACCCAGTTAAAGGCTTTTCTTCACCTATGACCTGGTCTTGCTATTTTCACATTTCCATACATATTATGCTTTACGTTCTTATCTATTTGTTTGTTCCGTACTTCTTATTTCTAAAGACCATGTTGGAATAATCATAGGTGACTTTTCACTAAAAATAGATCGAGTAATGGGAGCAAGTCCTTAAGAACATTTCCAGTGGCAGTGAGATGAGCTAAGACCCATGATTAATCCTGAATGTGGTGTGCAGCAGGGCCCCCTAGTGGCCACGTTGACTGGTTCTCTGTAGGGAAAATTCGACCTTGAAGAGAAAGCTTCCACTGAAGGGAGTCAAGGTCAAGGTAGAACAATAGAACAGAAAAATGCCCCGGAAACTATTTATTTAGCTATATCTAGGATCACTTACATAAGGAGTTAAGATTAGAAAGAGACAAAATATTTTCACTTCCTTCTTTAATAGTAAGGCAAGTTTAGCACTTTTGGAAATGACAAAAGATTGGGGTTTCCATGTGTATCTGTAAATTGGCCCTGAAGATCCACAGCCCAGCTCCACTATGGCCATTGTAGGAACCACACTACTAGTATAAATGAGTGTTATGTGTAGAGTGAATAACTAGTTGTGAAACATTAATCCATGAATCTGCATGAGTATTTTAAAAGACAATTGAATTCAAAACAAGAAAATGCCACTGCCTCTTGACATCTTTGTTTAAATGAATAAAGCAACTAGCAATCTCTTGGAGTTTCAGAAAGAAACTTTTTCTTAATTTATGGGAGTATGCTAATTTTGAGGTTGTTTTCTGCCATATTTAGAATCTAGTACAAGGAATACAAAGAATCTTGAAGGACTGATGTTTTAAAATTGCAATAATTCTTGGTGTCCTTATCTCAGAGGTATGAACTTAAGTATGGGGAAGTGTTCAAGAACTTTTTCCAATCACTTAAAAATTAGTTCCAAGGTCAGATCATCTGGGTACCAATGTCATGATCTAATGATTATTTATTCAATGCATCATTTTTGAGGACTGCTGTCTGGGGAGCACACATATTTTTTGGGAGAGGCAACAGACCAGTAGACTAGTGTCAAATCACTTATTTGACTATGTTACCTGAATGTAATCCATCCTTTGAAGGCTACAGCACCCCTGGTCCTCGCTCACTCTCACTTGTGACCACAGACATTTTGACCATATTTGTGTCAACAGGGATAGAGGAGGAAGACGAGGCTAGGAGCCGTGACGCCTGTACTCCAGACCAGTTACCAGAGTGCTGCCTTACTCCGGGCATTACTGTTTTTCTGTTACCCTTCACTTCTCAGAGGCTTCATTGGCCTGTCTGCAAATGAGAAATTTGAATTCCATGATCTCGAAGATGTCTTTGAGGTCTAACAGTTTACTGTTCTCTCTTTACCTAATGCTATCCATCAAAATCTCCAAATTCATCATCCCCTGAGATCCATCTTAAAATGTTTTGGGTCCCTCCTGAATACTTATAAGCACACTGTATTTGACCTTAGAAAAAAGAAAAAAAAAAGAAAAAGAAAAAAGGAGGTTGAAGGGGCCTAAGGACTAAGAAAATAGGATCTGTCTTTTCTACTATCTAAACCAGAGATTTTTAAATAGTTATATCTAGAGATAAACATAATGATGTGGTCATCCCTGAGGAGACTAAGACTTGGTGGAAGGACACTGTCATCCCTGCCATAGGCACACGCCTCTCTCTCTTCTCTCCCATCCCATTTTTCCCTTTCCATTTTCTTATCTTTCATCTTTTTTCTTAGCTATCCTAAAACCCCTTCCCAAGACAGGCAACTGTGCCTACTATCATTGCTTAGTCCCCCAATGTCAATACAAAGGCCTAAAAAAATAGCTGACCCTGGGCCTGAAGGGAAGAAATCTATGGAGAACTTTTACCTCCCTTCAGCAATCCACCGGATTATATAGTCAGTCCAATTAGAGCCTGAACATCAGAATGAGGCTTCTTCATTCATCACTCATTCATTCACTTATTCAGTCATTCAGTTATTCAACAAACAAACACATAATAAGCACTTTTTATGTGTCAGGCATTCTTGCATACCCTGGTAATGAATTCGAGATCATGGAATTCAAATTTCCTCAAAAAGATCACAGGAAACAACTTTCCAAAATGCTGTTTCCTATACCAGTGATTGAGAAGAAGAATCTTTATATGAGGGAAGAAGGGCTATATATGGTCAAATAAACTGGGAGCTAAAGAAAAATAATCAGTTTTCTTTATGTTAGGACTTCTTAGAGCTTTAATATGGTTCTGTATTAATATATATTATAGCATTTCTCATATTATTCAAATACAAAAATTCCATGTAAACATGCAGTGATTCATGACTAACAGAGGTACAAAACAAGTGATAAGTGGCCAGAAAAGTGTGAAAGGCCGCCTTGAATTTGGGGTTCAGGGAAGGTTTTCTAAACGAAGTGGTTTCAGAACTAGAATTTGCCAGATGAATAGAAAATAAGTGCAACATATGCAGAGGTGTGTAGGTGTGAGAGTGGAGGGTGTATTAGATGGTCGGAGAGTATTTGAGAATGCTGGGATGTATGATGATGGCACAGTAGTCCCTAGCTCCAAGATTATGTTCCTGCTAATGTTAAGTAAGACGCCTGGATGCCTACATTCCACATACTTCTTCCAGCTCTTTTATGCTATTTCACTTCAGTTTCTCTTCAGCTTTTGGACTAATGTTTTGCCCAAACATTAGCCAAACTGCCCTCTCATTCCCACCCAATGCACACACATATGTGTGCACACACACACACACACACTCTCTCATACTCATTCACACTCCTTGCACCTGGACTCCTAGGTAAGACTTTCCCCTATATGTGATGGAGCTAAAAAAGATGAGTTCTATAGATTTTTAAATATTTTATTTGAAAAACACTCTGCCCCTGTGACTCAAAGGTTTGACCACAATCACTCTTGAAAACAAAAAACCCTCCAATGCTTTGCATAAGAGAGAGGTTGCCTTCCTTATTGCATTTACCTTCTACTGGGTTTATTGATTTCCCCTGATCTCTATCTATTTGGGTGGCAAAGTAAAGATTAAATGGTTCAGATCTGCCCGAGGCAGCAGATTTTGCAGTAGATAAATTCACCTCCTGTTCATTTGTATACTGGAAGCAGTTTTTACCTTTGCTTTCAGGTGAAAACTGGAGAGGCTAACAGCAAGGGGCCAGGGAAGCTGTGTGCCGGCTGGCTCAGAAACTTTAGTGCTTCAGGGGGGTTGAAGGACATCTTCCCAGGAGGATTCTGACCTTTATGTTGTAGAAAAGGGAACAGTGAATGTAATATCTGAAAAATATGATGTGGATATGAATTTTCCTATATTCGGCTGTGTGTTTATAACAGTGAGTCAGATTTTTCAAACGAGCACTGTGTCTCCGAATTCTTGTCTAGTGATGAAAATGGCTGAAGGGCGCAGTACGGATTGTGGTGGGACATCTTCGGAATACTGGAGGCGATGGGATATTGTCAGCTTTTCCTTATTCAATTCTGATTCATCACATATGGATTTTTTCTTTTTGAATATTTTATGAAGTGCAATAAAATCTTTCAGGAGGGAACCTACTGACATCTCAGATCATTACTGTTTTCCACCTGCCTTAGCAAAAAGAAGATAATTGCTGGAAAAATAAGGAGGGAAATCCATTTCTTTGCTGAGATTCGTTTAAATCCAATCTGCTTAGGGTGCCACTCTAGAAGGAACTGACCAAGGTTTCAAAACCTAAAATAAGGCCAGAATTATTGTGTTCCATCGAACACCCTGAGATGGAGGGATCACTCTTCCATAACTCATGACATTCTTTTCTCATTTCAGTTCAGATTGAGCTCAAGCGTCATCTTAACAGCACCTATTCATTTGCCCTCTGCATTGATCTGCCTGGTTCAGTGCTGAGCACTCAGTAGGGAGGCAGCCTTATTAATTTTCTTCCCTTTGCCTTTGTGCAAGCTCTGCTGGATCTCCTTTCCCTGTCCTTAGATGACTTACCATTTCCGGTATTCGCAGCTTCCTCTTAAATAATTAAGTTCCGTGAAGTCAAAATTCGAAAATCTCACTCAAGTGAAATCTTCCCCCAGTCAGAGCACAATCAAGCAGTAGAGAGAGCATTTGTGCTTTATTTCTTCATACTTCTCCCCTTTGCCCTTCTCCCATTGGATCTGCTGCTCCTGGCTTCTCCAGGGTTGGGGGAGGCGTGCTGAGGGTGGGGCAGAAAGGGAAGGGAAGCAGACTAAAAGTTTTATGTGATCAGAGCTGTTTAATCTGGACTTGATGCCCTTTATCCTGCAGGCAGCCAAATGCTGGCCATTTCTCTCATGGCCAACGGAGAATCCCGCTCCACTATTCCCAGACAGGGGTGATGCACTCTCTAGGAATCCCCTTTAGCATCTATAAGTAATGGTATACCCAGCCAGCCCTTTCTGCTGGAGTTACCACCACACATGCCATCCTTTTGAGAAGAGTCCTTTAAGGCCCTCTAGCCCAGCTACCATCTGAGTTGCCCACTTAAGCTAAGGGAAAACTGAAATCTTTGCCCCATCAAACTCCAGAGGTACAGCTCACTGGCAACAAAATGCTTTCTGTCCTCTCTGCCGCCACCGGTCCCTCCTACAGCCTTTAGATCTATGTAGTTAAGAGTCAGACACCAGTCTCTGTACCCCACAAACTCCAGTTATCACTCATCAAGTTCCCCTGGTAACTCTGGCCACCCTCCTCTCATGGCCCAAGGCAATCGCAGAACTCGGAATTGCTGCAAGCGTGGGTGGGGATGAGGTTAGATGGAGTTTCCCTCTCCCACCCTCTCTGCAAGTGGCTCCCTTAAGTCTCCTCCCTTGGATCAGGCAAGAATGGGGAAGCATTCCCTCCCTTTCCCTTGGCGGGGCAGGGGCGGTGGGGGCAAAAGGAAACACATGGCAGGTCAGCTCCATGACAACTCTCTTCAAAGAAACTCTGTCTCCAATCTCTCTGATCCCTCTCTGGCCTTGCCATATATATACAGGCTGGGTGGAGAGGTAAGCTAAATCTGGTGGAGCTGGCTTAGCTGCCAAGTCTGCCACAAAGTAGTGCGTTATACATTGATGGTCTGTACTACTCTTTAGAAAATAAACCTACTTATCACCCATTGTTTTTGACATTGAGGTCTTAGCAGAGACAAAATGTTCCACTTCACATTCATTTATACTTATGATATCCCTGCAAACTATTGTGGTCTATATGATCCCCAGTGATTGGTTGATTATAGGAATCTGACTCTATTATAGTAAAATTCACCCAAACCCACAGAACTAAAGATTCATGAAGGAAACTGTCTGATTCATAGACTAGGAGAGCAGGCATGATGACTGGCTATCTTTGGGTGCTGTCTCCTCACAATGCCAGCAGACCAGGGGGTGTTTCCAACTGGCACACGATTCTGCAGACCAAACTTGCTCCTCACCTGGGAGACAGCTTGTCCAGACAACCATGACACGGACGCAGGCGTCACAACCAGAGCACAACCGTGGCCAGCGGGGCGGAATCACAGCTGAGTCAGAGGACGCCTTTGGCCTGGCAGCCAAGCCAAGGGCAATCTTTGTGGAATGCTGGTTAGCCAGACTGTTTGAAAATCAAAGTTCAGGGACTTCCCTCAAAGTTCTTTTCCTAATTCAAGGGAAAATGGTGAACTAGCAGGGGCCATGGATTCCATATGAAAAGTTGAGCTAATCCACGGGCTGCTCTAGAAAGGGAGAAGTTCCTCTTCAGAGGCAAGCGCACATGCGTGGTCACTGCAGACATGGTCGGGGAGGGGCGGGGGGACCTTGGCTTTGGCTGGCACCGTTGAGAGTTTTTATCTTTCAACAGAACTGGGAATTGTTGGGGTTTTTCTCCCCCTTGAAACTGCAGGCTTTTAGCGTATAATCCAGAATGAGGAGGAAATAGACCAGCTCCCAGTCTGAGCATGGCAAAGCAGCTCAGACTTAGAGGAGTGGCAACAAACTTCTCACTTTTTAATCTTATCGGGCAACCCTTGTCCCCTTCATAGGTTCTTTTATTTCCAGTTTAAAATGTAATACTTACAAGTCTTTGTGGTCTACAGGATTCCCGATGATTCAGTTGATTATAGGATCCTGTCCACATAGGGTCCATCTATACCTAGTTTCATCCTATTCAAACTTAAAGGATCTGATAAAACTTGCCTCTCACAGAAATTTTGGAGGCTCTAGAACCAGATAAGAGGGTTGGCCTCATTGAACTGGGCAGGAAAAGTCTCATAATACCAGACACTAGACATAATTCCCCAAGAACTCCAGTACCTTCTCCATTCCCCTTGGCAAGGTACACAAAATGGTGCCGGCACCCACCCAGCCAATTGCTCAGAGCAGAGTGTGCCCAACAATGACACACACGCAGCCTGGGCAGACACCTGGGGATTTCTGAATCATCCCCACCCCTTCAACTGAGATGATAAACTTATGACGAGCTACCTTTTGTTTTCCAGTGAAAAACTTAGTCTTATTCAGACGCTCAGTAAATAGTACCCAACATTGGCAGCGAATGAATGATGTGGTCTAGTCTAGTGGTTCCATATGAGACTTGTCAGCAGTCCTGTTCTTATTCCCAGAAGCCTCTCTGACTCACTTTGGGCAGGTCACGTTGTGTTTGCTGGGTGCTTTTTTGGATCAGAAATGTGATTGTGGCTCAGTTGGCCTAGTGTCTTGAGCATGTGTTGATAATGAGGGACTTTAACTGCAAATTCAGGGATTAAAATATTATTCACACAGCAGGTGAGTAACTAGCCTCTAAAGAAGGTGGTCAGGAAGATAATTCAGAATGGGACAGGGTCTGAGACATTTCTCTAAGCACAGTTATCATGCACTCTAAGAGTAGAATGAATAATTTCAAGTGAATATGTGAGGTCTCCCCCAGACTCTCCCCCAGAGAGTCTCCGAGAGTCTTTGGAGGTATTCCTCAGCCTGGGTAGAATGGTCCTCCAAGAAGCAGACACTAAGATGGGATCGGGTGTGAAAGAAACTAATTGGGGGAAATGAATATGAAGGATAAAGGAGGAGAGAACTGGAGTAGCTGGGCCAGGTTAATATATCCATTAGGCATAGTGGTCACATGCCTAGTAGCCAGGACATTTTTCAGGATCTATGAGAATGTTTATTTTTTTATTTATTTATACTAATAAAAGGGTAATATGCTAATTAGGCCAAAAGTCTTCCTGATGTCCATCCAGAAATCCATCTGGACAAGGCCACAGCGGCTGCGAGGCCCAGGGCTCAGGCAGCTGTGAGCCCCAGCGGGTGTGGTGGCCGGCAGTGGCAGTAGCAGTGGGGTGATGGGGGCAGCGCCCGCAGAGGGAGGCCAGACTGCAGCTTAGGCCCGCTCCTGTGAGGAGCGGGCCTAAGCTGTCAGTAGGACATCCCCTGAGGGCTCCTGGACTATGAGAGGGGGCAGACCAGGCTGAGGGACCCCCCCCACCCCAATGCATGAATTTTTGTGCACCAGGCCTCTAGTTTTAAAAGAAAAAGAAAAAAATGAATGCAATAATAAATATATAAGTCCTGCATGGATTATATTAATCTTCATCCAATGCAGTCATAAAATATAATGTTAGTATGTTTTATGGAGAAAGGGGCCCATGGCGGTGAGAATGTCTTGGTTCCACACAAGTCATAATGCAACCATGGGAGAGCCTTCGGCACAGGCTGGAAGGCCGCCGCCTGTGAAAGAGGGGCCAGGCCGATGGGGAGTTGTTGAAGAGGCCGTGTCACACAGACTGGCCCTGCTCTGGTCCCCCTGCTGTGCTTGGTCACTGGCTGAGAACAGCCCAGTGTGGTGTGGCCATTGTAGACCCACACGTGAGATAGCTGGAGGCTGTCAGTCAGTTGTGGTCCATGAAGCAAATTCACTTGAAGGAAATGTCAGCAGCCCACCTCCATGGTAGCTCTTCTACCCAGTTTCCCCAGTGGCATGTCTTGAAAGAGATTGTTTCATTGGTAAGACATATTATTAGGAAGTGCATTAAAAACTTCCTCTCTGAAAACAAACAAACAAACAAAAAACTTGATCTCTGGAGAACTGGTAGTTGTCCAAGGGAAGGGGTTTGGGGGACTAAGTAAAGATGAGAGGGGGGGGTTGGAGGGATGGATGAAAAAGGTGAAGGAATTAATAAGCACAAATTGTAATTACAGAATAGTCACAGGGATATAAAGTACAGCACAGGGAATATAGTCAAAAATATTGTAATAACTATGTATGGTATCTTCTTCCCTGACCCAATCTACTTCAGTCATATACCTGACCTAGCTGGCTCCTCTGAGCAGCAGAATTTGTGATCTCCATGTATTCACAGTTGCATGGCTTGGCGAGATGACTTAAGAAATTATCTTTAAACAAGAAAGGTTATTCAGGAATTGGACAATTTGCTATCAGGAGAAAGAAAGCTTTGATTTGTCCATCTTTCTCCTCTTCCTTGTTGACATGAGGACCTTTCTGAGACCATATTTATGCTTTGAATAACTATTGGTTGAGGGCACACCACATACTGTGCAGTGTGGGAACCCCTTTCACATCCCGCGTGTTTCAGGGTTCCCGTTCAGGTCCGGTTTCTGGAGAAGGCCGCAATCAAAATGAAAAGAGACTGGAAAAGAGTTAATTTGGGTAAATGGGGGGCCAGGCGGGAGTCCACCTCTAGTGGGAGAACTACTCCCTGCTCTGGCCTTTGCTATCCCTTTTATTGAGGTTCTGAGATACACCCATATCCTTTAGGCAGGTAATTCCAGTAACAGGCAGATTATCTTATCAATAAGGATTTACATGATTATTTGGTAGGGAAGTTGCCTCAGTTACCATTGTCTCAATTAGATAGGGAGTGGTTGACTCTGACCTTTAGCTTCAAGGTTGACCAGCCTTCCCGGGTTCCCTTTTCACATAACTACCAAGTGATAATGTTCGGTTTCCGGCAGTGCAGTGTGCTAGATCAAAGTAAGTATCCAGTGTGTGAATGCACATATTCTTCCTAATATCCTTACCACTATTTTGCCAAGGATAAAAGGAATCGTTATTAAGCAGGCATAATGTAATAAAGACAAAGATATTATTAGGCTGTAGTTGTTCTGAGCTTGTAAATAGAAGGGCCATTCAGTGGAAGCTGCATTGCATAGCATTCCTTTGTCATTGCAGCTTAAATAAATTCAGACAGAATTGCTAATAATAATAGCTCCTCTTTACATAAAACATACCGTGGGGAAAGCATGGTGCTAGAATCATTAGTGACCTTATTTTCTTTCATTATAATTATGTTAGGCAATTACCATGTGCCAGGCACATGCCAAGGACTTCACATACATAATCTCATTTCATACTCATACCAATCCAATGAGAGAACTATTTGATTCTCATTCTAGAGATTAAGGAATTGAAGCCCAGAGAGATTCAGTAACTTGCTTGAGGTCACAGGGCTAGTAAGAGATAGAGCAGGATTCAAACTTAGTTCTTTCATTGCCAAATCCAGGCTCTCCCTATTCTGCCTCATCGTTTCTCAGTTTCACCAAAATGCCTCCCATGGAGGTCAGCCTCTGAGTCCAGAGCCCACCAAGGCCTTCCTAAGGGTGCATCACAAGTTCAACCTTCCAAATCCTAATCCTGTCTGCAGTGTTGAATGACCTACATGTTCTATTAAAGAGGTACAACTTGTCATCCAGTATGAATTGTGAATCTTAGTTTCTCCAAGAATATACAGTGACATTTGTACATATTGTAAAGACGTATAGGAGGGCCCCCTATGCCTTTTTAGAAACAGATGGTACGCTTGGCATGTTCTTAGAATCCTTATAACTCAAAGAAGGCTTTGGGGGGTGGGGGGCGGGTTTCCCCTGGGGTAATGTTCTGTTTTCTTTCCACAGCTGTGTTCAGCTTGGGAAAACTCAAACACTTTACCGATGATATATCTACCTTTCTATATGGATGTTTACTTCAGTCAAATGTAAGGAAAAGAAAAAGAATGATTCTTGTCTTGTATTTAGCAGAGCACAGTGAACTCCATGTATTTATCTCCCAGGTGCACCCTTCATCAACCCATAGCCAAACTTCTTGCATCGGTAACTCATTCACTTCCTCTCCATCACTCCCACTGGATGATTCCGAGTGAATCCCAGGATCCCACCATTTCATCTGAAAATCCCAGCCTGTCTGATGCCGTGTTTTCTTTTCTCTGTGGTCTCCAGGCCATTACATGTACGTGGACTCGGTTTACATCAAGCACTTCCAGGAGGTGGCACAGCTCATCTCGCCCATGACCACAGCCCCCATGTCTGGCTGCCTGTCGTTTTATTACCAACTCCAGCAGGGGAATGACAATGTCTTCTCCCTGTATTCTCGGGATGTGACCGGCCTTTATGAGGAGATCTGGAAAACCAATAGCCCAGGGAATCCTGCCTGGAACCTCGCTGAAGTGGAGTTCAGTGCCCCGTACCCCATGGAGGTAGGTGTTCCCCTGGGTCCTGTCCTGGCCACAATGCAGGGTACTGCCCACACAGAGATGGAGGTCAGGAGGTGCTACAGTCTCACACTCATTCTTCTCGGCTGTATCTCAGTCTTTTTTCTCTCTTCCCTTTCTCGGCCCCCTCCACTTCTCTCCCTTCTTTGTATTCCTGTCTGCCTTCCTCCTTTATCACCTTCATTTTCTAACACGACTATTTTTTCTAAGGATGGATATGGAAAAGTCTGTCACCAACTAGATTTGGGGGGGGGGGGGGAGGGATTATCCTCTGGGTGCTTTTTGGTGGTGCCATCTGCTCGCCTGATGTGGAGCTTCAGAGAGGGTGGGGTTGGGTCTTGGTTTCTGTCATGTCATGTCTACTGATGGCCTGCCACTCCCCTGACCCTCTTCAGGACCCCCTTTTCCCCCAATACAGCCCAGAAAGAGCACGGTGCCCCTCCCAAAGGCTGACCCGGCCGTGGTTTGCTCTTGCAGCTCAGTGGAAAGTGCTGTGTGAGCTTGGGTTACTTGGAGAAAGAGAAATGCACATACTGCTTCAGAAATAATTTTTCCTTCTGTTAAAATCAAATGAGTCACACACATGCTCTCTTTTACTCTCTCTCTCTCTCTCTCTCTCTCTCTCTCTCTCTCTCTCTCACACACACACACACACACACACACACACACACACACACAGCATTTTCTTTGTGAACTCTTTCCCTCCAACCATAAACTCCCTTAGGCAACATTTGTTGGATGCGATGTTGCCAATTTTTTAAAAAAATCAAAGCTGGGCATTACTAAACTTCACTATATATCCTTTTGATTCACATGTGTAATTTGCTCTAGTAGTCTGAACTCATTATGCTTGCATTATTTGCTCTCAGTAATTGCCAGGAAGAGAAACGTATCCTGCAGAAAACAGTGAATTTAATGTCACCGTATTAACCAATGAATTTTAAAGAGGAAAACAAGCATTTGAGACCTCTTTCTGAGCAAGAGAGTGGCACATGAGCTGTGATGAACATATGAGCATATTCTGATCTGAAATAATCATTCTCATTTGGCCTGCTCTGTAAGATAAGTTCTGCCATTCGCGTCCTTTATCGGCTTTCATGGACCAGTGCTAAGTGTGTAAACTTCATCTGCCTCTTCTCATTTGCCCACATCTGTCCCTTTGTCCTCAGTGCTTCTTGCCTTGCCAGAGATAAACTTCCAGGCCCCTCTTGGATTCTCCTGAGTCCAGGTCCCAGGCCTCTGCAGGACCGCTGTTGTTAAGCTGAAAGGGACCTTAGGAACCATCTTGTCCAAACTCTTTTTTTTTTTTTTTTCAAAAATGGAGAAACTGAGACCCAGAGGAGAGAAGGGGCCTGCTCAAGCTAATTAGTGGCTAACGGGGCTCAGGGTCAACCCAAGAAAAAGGCATGAGTTTAATTCAGAGCTCATTGTGCACCTGACTGCATGCTCTGATCTTTATGTACATCTTCTCATTAAATCTCAACAGCCATACAAGGTCGGTGTTAATTATGCTTATTTTATAAATAAGAAAAGTGAGGCCCCAGGAGGTTTAGCAATGTACCAAGGTCACCGAGCTTTTAACCAATGGAAATGGGATTTGAACTCTGGTCTTTCTGCCTCCAAGACACTATTCTGTTCAGAAGAGGCTGAAACTGGAAGCCTATGGGTCAAATCTAATCCACAATGATTTTCCTAGCTGCTGTAGAGGTGTTTGTTTTTGCTTGTTTGTTTTTTGCTTCTTTTGATTTTTAAATTAATTACCAACATTAAAAAATATCCAAAGATTTCAAGTAAAAATCTAGAGATCCGGGTCCTCTGACAGTTTGGTAGATCCAGACACATTAGGACTGAATTCCCACATGACAGCAACTGACAAAGTAGTAGCCAAAGCCTTTTCACCACCGTCTGCACCCTTTCTTACTCCATCACCCCCGGTCATGACCTGCCTGGTTTTTGTAGGCATTTGAGTTTCAGCTCGTACTCAACACTGTTATCAATTCACAAGAGTGGACTTCACACTTGGATGGTTTTCCCAATACAGGTGAATGCTGTACTCAGCACACCTGATCCCCCTGGTCACGGGCAGAATGTGGTTGATTGAACTCAGAGTTGGTGTCAAAGGGAAGAGCAAAATTAAAGGGGATAATGCATTAACCCCATGTTCTTTCTAGCCATTCAGACATTCCTGGAATTCTAACATCTATGTATAGAATTTCTGGGCCTTATCATGTCTTATCTATCAGGAGAATTGATTGCATCATCTTTGTCCAGGACCCTCACATAGAATTTCATGTATGAAAAAGGCAGAGGCCTTAGAGGGGCTTAGTTCTCTGTGAATTGCAGGGAGAGAACCTAACCTACTTTCTGCAAGTAGCCTGTTGGTCTTTAGCTGAAGTTCATAATGCAAACTGTCACTTCTGTAATTCTCTCGGAAAGTGACATCGGTACTTTAGCTGATGCTCAAGGGAGGGGGCAAAGTTCACCAATAAAATTCAACTTTGGGCTTAGGATTTACTCTTCTTAAAAGAGACTGTGGGTGAGGAGGGAGCTGCCCAAACTCCTCTATTTAGGGACATGATTCCTTAAGTACCTATAACTTGGCATCTCCTGGCTTATAGACACATCATTTTACATCATGGTTAAGAGCACTTAAACCTAAGAGAATATATGTGGAGCTGGAGCACACCCTGTCATTTTCCTCTGCAGCTAATTTTTGAAGTTGCTTTCAATGGTCCCAAAGGAGGATATGTTGCCCTGGATGATATTTCTTTCTCTCCCGTCCACTGCCAAAATCAGACAGGTAAGCATTCTTTTCCTTTACATTTGGAATTTTCCTTCTCAATAGATGCCTATGGTCAGGACTTGTCTTAATTCTTTCTCATTTCCTTACCTTTTCTATGATCTCATCCTTTAAAAAATTATTTAACTGAATAGTCACTTTACTGGTTATATTACTCTTTATTTCTTCTCACAGAGTGAATCTAATTTTTCTGACACCACAGGCCCTTGTCAGGTACTAAGGAGCTTTCATCTTCCTACCTATTAGGAAATGAAAAGTATATAATATTCATTCTTTCCACATCTTTCTCTTTAATGGATATCTGGAGTTCATAGACAGGTGGATGGATAGGTAGGAAATATCTCAAAATCTACTGAGTAGAATTATGGAAACTCTTTCCAGTGTTATGTATCCAAGACCTATAAATGTCCTCATGTTTAAAGATATTAGTATATGATGGTTTTTTGTTAAATATTATGTACTCAATTTAAATTCTCTTTCTAAGTGAACCCTCAGGTTACTTTCTCATGGCTAATTTTGTAATTTCTATAATCTTGGTGATTGGAAAAGAAGAAATGTTTACTTTTTGGAAAAATAGGTAAGCAAACCATTTCAATGTGAATTAGAAATGAGAATAGGTAAGCAAACCATTTCAATGTGAATTAGAATATGAAGTCTGACACTGTATTAATGATAACCCAGATAAATGCAATTGATCTTACATTTTAGTGATTTTGTTTCCTTGAGGGGCCCCAAGAAGATACTGTAGTCTTCCCATTTTATTTTTGAGTCCTTCTTTTGGGTTATGGACTATGGAAAGTAAATTTTTAAATTTAAGAATTTCCTAAAGATAGAGTTCATATCTAACTTAATATGGTTTCAGATATATTAAACAAGCAAGGGGACTTTCAAGAAAAATAATATTTTCTACTCAGGCTAAACTGTTATCCCCGAGTTAGAGAGAAACATATGAATTTGATGAAACCAAATATTATTTTTACTGATTCTAATTTTTAAATAAAAGCTAGTGAAATGGAAAGAACTAGACTGAATTTATGTATGTTCATTAAAATTATTGAATCTAAACTGTAATAAAAGGCTAAAAGAGTCTCTTAATTTAGCAGAACACAGAAGGCAAAATTGTTTACTTCTCTAAATCTGATTGCTCCCTAATCCCACCTCCAGCTAGTATCTCAATGATATTGATAGTAGTTTTACAACCTCATTATCATTATGTTTAGAAAATTTTTCTTTGTCACTAGGCATTTACATTGAACGTTTATATTTCCAAGTGCCATGTGTGCAAAAGGAGGTGTTTATTCATTATCTGTACTGGCTAGAGGGTGGAGTGAAGAGGCAGCTGGGAGGTCACAGAATCTACTGAGCCACTTTTGAAGTAATGTTTGGAAATACTTTCCCTTTTAAAAAGATACAGAATATACGTATGCGTGTTCCTTCCTACTGACTGGTGACCGGAAGAGAAAGATCCCAACATTATTTCAAATAAGGACCATGTATTAATAGGGCTGGTGGCCCCTCAGTCTGTAAAATCCAGCCCCCATAAAGACCCTTCCTCCACATTTTTATATACAGGGTATCCCGAATAAATGTATACACACTTTGAATAAGTATTAACTCCAATGGGTTAAATTTGAAAAGAAAGAAACATCAATTGAGCTATCCATTGATGTGTTCACATTTTGGAGGGACACCCTATAGTTAGGTTCACCAAGACTCCAAATTGGCCTTCAGAACCTCCCAACATACCAACTTTGCTTTAAAATGGTTTAAACACGTGATCATCGTGGTTATGCTCGAGAGCCAGGACTTTGGATTCACATCCCTACGCTGCCAATAACAAGCTGTGTGACCTTGGGCTTGTTAATTAACCTCTCTGCGACTCTTTCCACATTTATACGACGAGGATGAAAGAATCTGTTCCATAGTGTTGTCAGAAAGACTGCTGAGTTAATATCTATGAAGGCCTCAGCAGACGGTGGCACACAGAAACTGCTTGGTCATGAACCTTAATGTAATTTACTTAATTTTCAAAATACTCCCATCCATTCCCTAGAGAGCAGGGGCTCAGATTGAAACTGAAGAGAACCAGCAAAGGCCACGCTGCCTTGATGGATGTGGGAGCCGGAGCCTGCTTGTGCCTTTCATTAAGCAGCTGTGAGCCAGATTCCGAGTCTTAGAAGCTGAGCCCTTTAGTTTTCATACCTCATCTTACATTTTTCAAATAGTTTATGCCCTTCTGTTTCATAACAGGTGCCAACATTTTTTTTTCTTTATCTTGGTTAGCTCCAGACTTATTGTCTGTGCTTCTCCCAGCTGGATCTAGCATCTCCCCTCACCTCCCTAGTAGGCCGAGACAGGAATTAATTCCACACATGAAACGTCTGCTCTCCACCATCTGGTTGGGCTTAGATTTAATCCAGTTCCCCTGACCTGAAACCCATCGCAGAGTCACAGGGGTGACACACCAATGTCGTGTTGCTCCCCGAGTATTTCCGGGGTGCTCCAGAGGACAGTGAGACCACCCTACTCCTCCCACCGTGAGTTCCAGCACTTGCCTTTCCCACCCACGGACTCCCTCCCTTCCACCATTAGATCTAGAGTCTGGATCGTAGGAAGAAGCTCTCCTTTTAGGTCGTAAATCTTGAATGCCTGACAGGTGATTCCATTCACTTCTAGGAATCCTGCCTGAATGCTCAGCCTCAAACTGAACGTTTCACTATTCTGCCCCCTGCAGGCCCAGCCTCCTTTCTGAGGTTGGGTCCACCCCATACCAAGGCCAGGGTTTGGGAGGGGCCTAACTGGGCCTAACTCCCAATCGTGAGCAATCTTGTTATTCACCAATAACAACACACTACCCAGATCTCTTGTTCAATTGGAAACCTGGCTCCAGTTGTTGCCTTGGTTACAGCTGAAGTTGCCATGGCCATCCTTAGCTCAGAGGCCCTCGAGCGCATCCCCAGCCTGGTCACTGGCCCAGCCTCTGCTCTGTCATGATTCCTTGTTCTGGTGCCAGGTCCCACTCACTCTCTTCCCCAAGCCAGCTAAATAAAATTACTGAGCTAATTCAGCAGCCTAGAGAGCACATGGCACCCAAATCCCTCTAGCTGCACAGGGGCTGGCGAGCTTTTAAATCTCTAGGACTGTGTTCATCACCATGAACTCCAAGGAGCAGAGCAAAAGATGAGAAACACTCACACCAATTCTTCTCAAACTGCAGTAACCCTCCAACTGATTAGATTATCTTCAAAGCCTCTCATTTCTAAAACGTTCAAATGTCAGAAGGCAAGGGATTAACGAAAACTTACATTTTAATGCTTATTGGTGCCTTGCTAGGGACTTGGTTTTCTGATCAGCTACTGCTCGGGGGGCTTCCAGCTGCCTGATCCTTCCTATGCTTCAAATATGTCATGAACGCTCCCCAGCAGCTCAGTTGTGACCACCACCTGACCAGGTGCTTCTGAAACAAGCCTGAAGCAAAGGCGTTTGCCCACCTCAGAGCTCTGAGGAGCTCATGTTAGGCCACAAGCAGGCCCTCTGGCCCCATCTTCAGGAATTAGACACTATCTCGTGGTTGAAAAAGCATTCTGGGTGGAAAGGACTTAGGCTCTGAATTATGCTTTTGAGATTTTTGTTTTATCAGACCTTCTCAGGGTCCTGGACAAATCCATTTCTAGGACTAAATATTTAGCAAAAGAATATAATCTCATCCTCAGAAAAATATTTTCTGTATGACTCAGTTGGTGACCATGGAGAGAGGTGATCCTTACTTCCTTTGAAGTTTTAATACCACCTCCCACTCTCCCCTAAATACCGAATAAATGGGCTATGGTTCTCTTGTGGCCTCCCAGGGCATGTTCCGTGCTATATATTCCTGATGAGTAATTTCACTGACCTGCCGTTCTCATTGAGCATGGCTTTGCGGAATGCCATGCCATTTTCTGTAGATTTTACTTTATTTTATTTTTTTCATTACTAGGTAGCAGAGGGATGACTAAGACTGGAGACCATCATGGGGTTTCCCATGGCACCAAATCTCCATGGGGGGATGTCAAAGGGTCCTTGTTTGTATGACATCATTTTCATTTTTGGAAGACTGTCTTCATGGCCTAAAGATACTCCCTGATGCTGACAGGCAGGCCGAGCAGTGTGGGGTAACCTACCGGTCCCGGAGCGGAGGCCTCCCGTCACTTCCTTTTCTCCTGCCTGGCTCATCGGGCGCTCTTTCTCTGCACCTGTACAGTTCCAGAGACACTGTCAGGTTCCCGATGCAGGGGAACATTCCTATCCTTTTCTTTGTAATGTTTGTCACTGTGTTTTTTTTCTAATTTAGTGTTTTTAGAACTGGGTGTTCTTGTATCATTTCAAACTCAGACAAAATTTGCAAGAATACTATCAAGAACTCCTGTATACTCTTCACCCAGATCTACAGATTGTTAACATTTAGCCACATCTGCTTTATCAACCATTTAAGAGTAGGTTGTGGACATTATGCCCCTTTACCCTTAAATACTTCGATGTATGTTTTCTAAAACCAAACATGTTCTCCAACATGATTCACTTCAGGAAACTTAATGCTGATAGAATATTATCAACGAAACTATAGCCCATATAATAATTTGCCAATGGCCCCAATAATGTCATTTATAACTGTTGGTTTCCTGGACCAAGTTGTCCTGCCTCTTTTGTCCCTTTAATCTGGGCCAGTTCCTCAGTCCACTTGAATGTTTTCTTGCTTTGAAAATTGATAAATTGAGAGTATACTAGCCTTTGTCCCTAAACAGCTCCCTGTTTCATTAGATCACTGCTCCAAGAACTCCAGTGTTCCTCTAAGGGTGGTTTCCCAGGTGTTCAGAACAGTGCCCCCTCTCTCTTGCCCTAAAAGATTGGAACAGTACTGGGATGTCAGCATGCAGCACAGGATCCCGCTCAGCTGCATTGAATGTGTCCCAAAGTCTGCTTCACAGTGAGGTCTGCAATAATTTGTTGCTAGGACTAAGTTATTCTTAAAAGAACAGAAATAATTTATATGCCATTCCCTCCGGCAATCTGGAATGAGAGAGCATTTATAAACCAAGGTAAATGATACTGGAACTCAGAAAAAAAAAAAAAGAAGAAGAAGAAGAAGAAGAATAGCAGTATCAGTGACAGAATTGGTATATCTTTTTGCTCAGTGTGATTTATACTAAGTAATGATTTTCTCCCAGAAGATCAGCTTCTACTAAGAATGTCAATTATAAATAGACGGTGGCTGCGCTTCTGCCACAGGGATTCATCAACAAAAGAAAATTCTTTCTGGAAAATATTATTTCTAAAGTATCTGTCTTAAAGTGAAAGTAAGGATTTCCTAAAATCCCTGTCTTTTCTCTTTCCTTTTAATTTTGTATGAATGAATTTTGAATTGCAAAGAAGTGTATGAATAAATGTTCACACTCTTTACAGCATGAAAAGAAATGTCTCTTGAAGTCTGGCACTTCTCTATTTTTGTATAGAATGTGAAAGGAGCGTCTTCCTTCCATCCCTTTAGGGAGGAAAAGAGCAATTTTCCTGCCATGCTGACATGTTGATCCGATGCTAACCTGTCAGCGTGCCATTAGGTTAAAAACATTTTGATGTGTTTTACTTCTCCTGGTACAAATGTGTACGTATTTGTCAATCCGTTGGTGAAGTCCTTTGGAAGCCTTGGGTTAAGTGCACATTAACTTTGGTTCTGCTTTGCTTAGAGCTTCCTTTCAGTGCCATAGAAGCCAGCTGCAATTTTGAGGAGGATCTCTGCAACTTTTACCAAGATAAAGAAGGTCCGGGCTGGGCCCGAGTGAAAGTGAAGCCAAACATGTATCGGGCTGGTGACCACACTTCAGGCTTAGGTAAACCAGGAATCATCCCTGTGGGGACTTTTGGGGAGGGGGATGGAGGAGATGGGCAAGGTGGGGGTACTGTTCATGCTCCATTCTCCATTCTTAACCCACATCTACCAAGACTTCAAAAAAAGAAGAAGAAGAAGGCAGCTGTAAAGAGGCAAAGACAATTGCTAATCTTGCATTTGACCATTTTTTTTTAAACTGGAATTCAAGTTGCTGGGCTTGTGATACTTTTTGCCAATTAATTAATGCCAAACCTTTGGAAATTATCTTGCTCTTCACTTTAAATGGAGAAGTACCTCTAAAAAGCTACCAGAGTCCAATTATATGAAATATTCAGAATAGGCAAACTTATAGACAAAATGATTAGTGGTTGCCACGGGCTGAGAGGAGGAAATGGAGAGTTGCTGTTTCACGGGTATAGAATTTCCTTTGCGGGTGATGAAAATGTTCTGGGATTAAATAACGATGGTAGTTGTACAGCATAGGGAATGAACTAGATGCCACCAAATTGTACACTTGAAAATAATCGAAATGGTAAATTTTGTGCTATGGATATTTCACTGTGAGAAAAAATATATATTGTGGGGGAATAAAAGCTGTTGGAAATGTTGGTGGGCATTGATGGATTATCTACAAGGGACTCTTAGAAAGCAGTTGGAGCTCCCTGTATCGGGATTACATATCGCTTTAATGGCTCCCTTGTGAAGCTCACCCCAGTAGACACTGGTGGAAAGGGCTGGTTCTCAAGGGGTTAGTGTCTCAGTTATTTATTCGACAATGACTTGCACACTGGGCACTGGGGAGAATTGCCTTGAAGGGGGCCTTTGCAATATTATACTTGTAATTTTGTATTTTTTTCTCAGAGGTTGCTTAACTTGTACAAGCACAGGCTCTGCAAAAACCTATTCTGATCTTGGCCAGACTAACTCCTGGGGGATACAATAGTGAGCAAGTCAGGTATGAAGCTTGTCTATGTGGCTGACATTTCAATAGACAGGAGAAACATTAGACAAATATAGACACAGATAAACTCATAATTATAACCTGTGGTAAGTGCAATAAAAGAAATGAAGAGTGAGCCCTCAGAGAGAATAGAGGGGGAAAAACCTAATATTGGTTGGGGATTCAGGGAGTCCCTTTCTGAGGGAAGTGGGAATTAGCCAGGATAGTGGAGGTCACCCAGCAGAGGGGACAGCATCTGTGGGGACCTCGAGTTTGAAAAGAGCTGGACTCTCCAAGGTATTGGAGGTTAGTAAGGCGGCACCATAGGGAGGAGAATGAAGTTAGAGAGGGAGATGGATCGTGGGTGTAGCAGGCCAGAGTAAGCATTTGGGATTTTATTATAAAGGAAATGGGAAGCCTTTGAAAGGTGTTAAGCAGAGAAGAGAGTGATTAAATTCAGATTTCAAAAAGATTGCTGGCTATTGTGTGGTCCCCTGGATTAGTCTGCTTGGGTGGCCATTACAAAATACCACAGACTGAGTGACTTAAACAACATAAATGTATTTCTCACAGTTCTGGAGGCTGGAAGTCCAAGATCAAGGTGTTGTCAGGATTGGTTTCTTGTGGGCCCTCCCTTCCTGGCATGTAGATTGCATCTTCTCAGTGTGCCCTCGCGTGGCCTTTCCTCTGCGTGTACACGTGGAGAGAGATCTCTGGGGTCTCTTCCTCTTCTGATGACGTCAGTCCTCTAGGATTAAGGCCCCACCCTTGTAGCCTCATTTAACCTTAATTACCTCCTTAAAGGCCCTGTCTCCAAATACAGTCACCTTGGGGGTTAGAGCTTCGACATATGCATATACAATTCAGTTCATAATCTCACTCCTGTGAAATAGAACTTTTTCCCAAGCGAGTTAAATAATTTGGTAAAACTATATAGCAAAGACTGAGACACCCCTCTCCGCCCCCCCCCAAAAAAAAACCACCAAAAACAACAACAACATAATGGGAGAGGAGCAGAGAAGGAAAAGAAAAAATGTAGAGTACAGCAGGTCCTCAAGTGACTCATTTTATTCAATGCCTATTGTTTAATGTTGGTGAGATGCTGTAGGAACCTAATTCTTGTTGCATCAATTAGCCTTTGGTAAAATTGGTTTCATTATATGTCTTTTCACTTAAGTCGCAGAACCTATCAACGACTTTAGGTGAGGACTTTCTGTGTTATTTTTTACTATGGGGGTGGAGAAGCAGGTGGGAGGGAAGGTCCATCTGATTCAAAACCTGCTCGTCAGGGGCAGGTTTAACATATGAGCGAGAGAGTACTGGGCTCTGCCCAGACACACCAACCCTCCCTCGCCCAGGACTGCCAGGTCAGCCTGCAACCTCTCCATCTCCAATGCTCACTGCAGAGAGAATGGAAAATCGGCCCTGGGCTTTATGCTCACTGTGACTCAGCACTGGTGCTCAGTCTAAGGCAGCTGGTTGACCCGTGGTCAACAATTATAAATCCTAATTGATGACCAGAATCTGGGCATATGCAGTTGGAAATCTATACTTGCTTATGAAGTTTACTTAGAATTGGAGAAGGTTTATTGGCAATATAGTATAAGACTGTTCTTTCATCAAGCCAGATATTAGAAAATGCTTTACCATGTAAAGCCTGTGGAAATAGTCTCTTGACTAATTCCATGACTTTAACCAAATTTTCCCACTTCATAATCTGAGCTACATTATTTAAACTTGTCCTGGCTGATACACTGACTGCTTTGTCCCGTTCACAGGGTATTACTTGCTGGCCAACACAAAGTTTACATCTCAGCCTGGCTACATTGGAAGGCTCTACGGTCCCTCCCTGCCGGGAAACTTGCAGTATTGTCTGCGTTTTTATTACGCCATCTATGGGTTCTTAAAAATGAGTGACACTCTAGCTGTTTATATCTTTGAAGAGAACCACGTGGTTCAAGAGAAGATCTGGTCTGTACTGGAGACTCCAAGAGGCGTTTGGATGCAAGCGGAGATCGCCTTTAAGAAGCCCATGCCTACCAAGGTACAGGAATCTGCACAACCCTTTTTTCACTTGCTGTTCCTGGACTGCACAAGTGAATTTCTGTTTAATTATTTTCAACTGGTGATGTGTTATTTCCCTTCTGTTCCAGCTGACAGCCCACACTCACACGCGGTCCCCAGCCAGGGCCAATTATATCCTTCAGTTCTTTCCAGTTGTCTGTCTCTCAGAATCATGGCCACCTAGGGAGCTTGCTTGTCATTTATTTCTCAGGTTCCCTGAGAATAGTCAAAAGAAAGGGAATATGTTAACAGTCCAAGTTTAACAGCTAAACTTTAGTTTGAAGCCACAACACACACACACACACACACACACACACACACACACACACACACACACACAGACTTGCACCAGATTGACACAATCAGGGATGTACCAGAAATTAATGGAATTTTTGTTGTACTCCACACTCTGTTTTGCTATTGTTTTCAAAAGGGGCTATAGTAAGCATTTCATTCATTCATTCATTTGACTTTCATTCATTCATTCATTCATCCATTTGTTTATTTCTTGATTCAACCAGCATTTATTAAGTATATGCTCAGGACAGGGGATATAAAGATGAATGAGGTTCAGATTCACCCTTAAGGAGGTCACAGATGACAGAAAAGTGAGATACAGATATATAAGGAACTAACAGCATACTATCTCACTATCTCACAGAAAGGCAGTGGAGAAAAACAGGAGTGATTCTACCAGTTGGACATATGAAAAAGAGTGACAAATTGAGGCCCCACTGCGCTGGTATTTGGAGGGCTAAGGTTCAGACCATGCTGGATTCTAGTTCTTGCCCCCACACACCCAACTCCACCCTTTCCCCCCATATCCTGTACTCACATGGCTTGTTTAGGGACCTGCCCACCTCTTTAGAGCGAGCCCCGCTCTTACCCTCCAGCAAATAAGGATGCCCTCCAGCAAATAAGGATGCCTCAGAGGATCTTCCCGTGTCTTCTGAGGCTGACCTCCATCCCTCCCAGCAACAAATCCTCCCCAATCACTTAAGGAAAAAATGGATGGAGACCCAGTGGGGGCAGGGAGGTTCTCACAGCCTCGGGAGGAACTCCCCATGCCTGTGAGGAGATGGTACACTACAAAACTCTGGACATGTGTCTGGAGGTAGCCCCCAGTTTCCACAGGTCCCTGCGAAAGAGAACCAGCTCCTCGGAGAGGCCATTTGACATCCATCATCGAGGCGGGCCTTAAGAAAGGCAGGAGACTAAAGTTCACTGATGTTAACGTATACAGATGGGAATAACATACAAACAGTATTTCAGAGAAGGGATAAAATCAAAAGTCAGACTCTCCCTGACCATTTCCTATCCTCGAACTCAAACTTTGATTCCACTTCTTTTTCTGATGGTTTTCTCCCTGGTTTTCTGGTGGTTTCCTCTATAATTCTAAGTACTGTATTTCTGCCTCCATTTCTTGATTCATTAACCTTAAGTATTTGCTGGCTCCCTGCTATGAAAGATAAAGAATTTAGCTTATTTATACCATTTCTTCTCCCTTTCTCTCTCCTCCTCTTTTACTTTTCTCTCAATTTCCTTTATAGCTTTAATCCACTTAACCATCTATTTTTGGACCCATACATTTAGATAGTGCCTCTTAACAAACACTATGTAAGATGAATAAATTTTCGCTCTGACATTTCCCTTCACCTCTTTGGCCCCCTCCATTCCTCAGAGTCTCTCAGCTATACGATTGCTTTTGCATTATCATGGCTTATAACACTTATATTCCAGCAGGGATCCCTCTGGCTTTCCCCATAGCTGGATTTCCCAGTGGGGGGCCCCCTTGGCATTTGGAAGATGGCCTTTGTGTTTGGGGGGGGGAGGGGCATCCCTCACATTACTGGATTTTTAACATCTGCAATTAGTGCAGCAACCCAAATTATTTCCACACATTCTCAAATGGCCCAGAGGTGCCATACCATCCCGGATGGGAACCATTATTCTGCAAATTGATTCTGAAAGATGAAATTAAAAAGCCCAGCCCTCCTGCAGTCCAATCTGGGTTCCCCAGGCAGCAGAGTTCTCATGAGGAAGCCCTCCCCTGTAAGAACCCTGAGTCTTCCTATTGCTCTGACATCAGTCCCCTTTCCAGCTCACCTCTTGTTCTCTCCATTCAAACTGCATTGCACCATGAATTCCTGCTGCATTCTCTGCTCTCTCTCACCTTGAGGCTTCGCACACCATTTCCCCTGCCTAGATGCCTCTTAATTCAATCACAGCTTAAATCTCACCTCCACAGAGAATCCTTCTCTGGCCCCAGAGATGGGTTAGAGTTCGGTGCACCCCAGGCCTCCCATTATCGTCTAGGAGACAGTATAACACAGTGACTAGGAGCATAGCTTCAAATCCCCATTCCACCATTTACTGGTTTTTCAATCTTAGTTTGTGTTTTTTTTTTAATATATTTTATTGATTTTTTTATAGAGAAGAAATGAAAGGGATAGAGAGCCAGAAACATCGATGAGAGAGAAACATCGATTCAGCTGCCTCCTGCACACTCCCCACCGGGGATGTGCCCGCAACCAAGGTACATGCCCTTGACCAGAATCGAACCCGGGACCCTTCAGTCAGCAGGCCGACGCTCCATCCACCGAGCCAAACCGGTTAGGGCTCAATCTTAGTTTTTTAAAAATTAAGATGTAATTGACCTTAACATCCTATATAATAAAGAGCTAATATGCAAATGGTCATCACGCCCTTGTGCCCTCGCGCCCTTACTCCCTCGCGCTGGGGCCGAGGGACCTGAGGCCACAACCCCGCTGAGCACCGGGCCGGGGGACCTGAGGCTGCGCCCCCCAGCCCAGTGGGGCTTGACAGGAGACCTAAGGCTGCGCCTGGTGTTGGGCCGGGAGAACTGAGGCTGCACCCCCCACCCTGTGGGGCTTGACAGGGGTGGGGCCAGCCGGGTCTGGGTCTCGCACGATTTCGAGGCATGCACAGGTGGGCAGGGACTTGACTCTGGGTCCCGAGGCATGCCCCAGACTCTGATAGGAGGGAGATTTTCATATACATTTTACTAATTTTCTTTCATCTCTGACACTTCTATTATAGAGAAAGGGCAAATAGCTATATTAAAATATTTCCTCTAATTAATTCCCTTTTAATGTGCATGAATTTCATGCACCAGGCCACTAGTATTAATATAACAAAATAATCTAATCTAATAATAGACAAATATGCAAATTGACCGCACCTTCGCTATGTCCAAGCCACGCCCACCAGCCAAGCCATGCCCACCAACCAATCAGGATGAATATGCAAATTATCAAAACAAAGATGGCGGCTAATTTGCATATCGCGACAGCATAGAAAGAAGCCAAGAAGGGAGCAGAAGGGAGCAAAGCTGCAGAGAAGCAAGCAAGCGGGAGGGGGGGAGGGGGGGAGAAGGGAGGAGTGGAGGCGGGGCCGGGGGAGAAGGAAGTTGAGCAGGCAGGGCCGGGGGAGAAGGGGCGGGGCCGGGGGAGAAGGGAGGAGCGGAGGCGGGGCCAGGGGAGAAGGGAGGAGCGGAGGCGGGGCCGGGGGAGAAGGAAGTTGAGCAGGCAGGGCGGGGGAGAAGGAAGGAGCGGAGGCGGGGCCAGGGGAGAAGGGAAGAGCGGAGGCGGGCCGGGGCAGAAGGGAAAAACAGGCGGGCTGGCAGAGAAGGCGGGCCGGGGGAGAAGGGAGGAGTGGAGGCGGGGCCAGGGAAGAAGGAAGGAGAGCAGGCTGGCGGAGAAGTTACAAAAGCAGGGGGGCTGGCAGAGATCGCGGGGCGGGGGACAAGGGAGGAGAGCAGGCAGGGTGGGGTAGAGTGCAGCAGGAAACCCTATTGCAGGATTTTTCCTGCAATGGGAACGCTAGTATTAATATAATATCATATATTCTATATAATATAATAGTGTAATTATAACATATTATTTATATAGCTTATAATCTATACTAATAAAAGGCTAATATGCTAATTAGACCAGGTCGACTGGACACCTTCCAGTCATCTGGTCCTCCTTCCGAACAAAGCCACGATGGCGGGGGCTGAGAGAGAGGTGGTTAGGGGTGATCAGGCCAGCTGGAGAGAGCAGTTAGGGGTGATCAGGCTGGCAGGGGAGGGCAGTTAGGGGTGATCAGGCCAGCAGGCAGAGGGGTTAAGAGTGATCAGGCAGGCAGGCAGGTGAGCAGTTAGGGGCGATCAGGTAAGCAGGCAGAGGGGTTAGGTGTGGTCAGGCAGGCAGGCAGAGTGGTTAGGAGCGATAAGGCAGGCAGGCAAGTGAACGGTTAGGAACCAGTGGTCCCAGATTGCGAGAGGGATGTCCGACTGCTGGTTTAGGCTCATTCCCTGTGGGATCAGGCCTAAACCAGAAGTCAGACATCCCCGAGGAATCCTGGATTGGAGAGGGTGCAGGTCGGGCTGAGGGACCCCCCCGCACCCTGGTGTACGAATTTTGTGCACCAGGCCTCTAGTACAATTATAATAATGTAATATGACTAACATTTTATTAGTTTCAGGTATATAACATAATGATTCAATATTTGTATATATTGTGAAATCACCACATAAAGTCTAGTTGACATCCATCACCTTACATAGTAACAAAAATTATTTTCTTATGATAAGAACTCTTAAGATCTACTCTCTTAGCAACTTTTAAATATGTAATACAGTATTACTGACTATAGTCACTATGCTGTACATTACATCCCCAGGACTTATTTATTTTATAATTGGAAGTTTGTACCTTTTGATCCTCTTCATCCACCCTCGCCCCACATTCTTACCTCTGGCAACCATCAAATCATTCTCTTGGATTTTTGTTCTGTTTTGTTTTGCTTTTTTATATTTCATATAAATGAGATCATCCAGTATTTCTCTTTCTTTGTCTGACCTATTTTACTTGGCATAATGCCCTTAGCACAGTTGTAAGATTTAATTCCTCTTTTTTTTTTATAGCTGAATAATATTCTCTTAGTTTTTTAAATCTCTTTCTTCCTTACTTTTCTTGTTGGAACCCAAAACCTAAAAGATACTTGGCACACAGTCGATGCTCAATAATTATCTGTGGAATGACTGTCGGGCTCTGACTTTGGAGCAGTGGTTGTTGACCCTCATTCTAATCATTTTGGAGGCCTTTAAAACGTTGATGCTCAAGATGTTCATTGTCCATTTCTCTTCTCCCATAAAAATATAACCTTCATAAGGACAGAAACCTTGTTAGTCTTATTCATTTCTGTATCTACAGCACTGTGCCTGGTACAAAGTAGATCATCAGTAACATTTTGTTTAATAAATTTGGTTTGGTACTTATGTACTGAATGAATAAATAGAAGAATAATGAAAAATGAATAAATAAAATAACAAATGAGTAAATGGCTGGTAAGTGGCAGAGCTAGGATTTGAACCATGGTCTGTCCAACTCTGAAGCTTGCCCTGTGGAACGGGTTTTCTTTGGTGCTCAAAGTTTTTAGCCTTGGGGAATGCTTGTTCTTGTGCAGCTGTAGAAAGTAAGGCTCCCCTCTTGCCTTGGGGTACAGATACCTTCTGTTATTTTATTTAATTCTTACAGCATTCCTGCAGGGAGAGCAATGTATCTTCTTTTAGTGCCCTTGGCATCCTAGAATGCGGAGTAAGACTAACCCAAGATCATGTTCCACTAGAAATGAATGTCTAAGCTCAGAGCTTATTGCACGGTTGTGGGGAGAACCTTCCTTGCCTCTGTTTTACATCCTCACCACCCCATCCCCAAAGCCAGTCAAGTGTGATTAGTCAGGGCCCAACCCAAAGAGAGCGAAGGCCTGTATTTCACACTTGTCCTGTAGCTCAAAGCCATGTGTTTGAATTTTGACTGCACCTAGCCTAATCCTGGTGCTAATTTTCACTAGTGGAAGTGTTTGGTGGATATGTCTGAGTATGCTACACAGTCAAAGTAATAACAACAATCCCTTCCATTGGAGTTTGTGAGTATAACCTCCCTGAATAAAGGTGAACATTATTTTCACCTTTCAGTGAGGTGCCATCTCAAACCAGAGCTGAGCTGAGTGAGGGGTAGCCTGGACAGAACTGGAAGGAAGTCAGAACTTTCAGCCTGTCTCCCTTCCTCAGCCTGTTCCTCCTTCCTCACTCCTAACTCACACGCTACCCCATCTGTGCCTCCCCAGATGCCTTCACTCCGGCTGTTTCTTCACCTTTCCCCCTCTTAGTTCTTACCCAACTTGTTTTAAAAACAATGGGCTGGTTCAGTGAACAACTCCCTTGCTAGAGTGTCTGCTATTCAATGGAAACTGTAATATAGAGCTCTATTTAAGGAATGATAGCAGTGGTAAGAATTTCCCTGAGACCCTTTTAGCAAAGTATCTGTATGATGGATTCAGTGTAATGTTGTCACACCTACAAACAACAGTAACTTTTATTGAACACTTTCCCTGTGCCAGGCACCATACTAAGCATTCATTTGATGCTATAGCACCCTCGGAAGGAAAGCATTATAGCCTCATTTAACAGATGAAAAAAGCTTGGGCAGAAAATTAAAGACATTGTTTAATAGCACACAGCTATTAAGTGGCAAAGCTGAGAGGTAAATCCAGGTCTTTTTGACTCCAGAATCCATGCTTTAAAAAAAAATTACAGTTGATATTCAATATTAGTTTCAGGTATACAGCATCATGGATAGACATTTATATAATTTACGAGGTGATTCCCCCATTAAGTCTAGTGCCCACTTGGCAGCCATATATAGGTATTACAATAATATTGACTATGTTCCCTATGTACTACTTTACATCCTCATGACTATACTGGTATTGCAGCTGCCAATTTGTATGTCTTAATCCCTTCACCTTTTCACCCAGCTTTTTATATTATGCCTTTATGCCTCCCACATCTCTCCTAACATGGAAAGTATAGAATCAGGTGAAAATGGGAGCCCTAACTCAAGATTCCTAAAAATGTCTGGGGTTTTATTACTAGTGATGAGTTGTTCTATTTTAGAAGTAACTTTGGCTCCTAGGAGAGGTCAGAATTCAAGGTGGTTCAATACAGACAGGGAGAGCAGTGGCATAGAGGGAAATACAGCACAATGCATCAGGGACTGGGCTGTGGGTTCTGTGCCACTTATGCCTAATAGTTTGGGTTAGTTATGTAATCTTCCTGAGCCTCGATTTTCCTCATAGGTAAAATGGGTGACTAGTATTGCCTACCTCACGGGATTATGGTGAAGATCAGATGAGATGCATCATGGAAAGCCTTTAGCATGCACCTGGCACTGTAGTTAGCATTTATTAAATGCAGCTGAAAGGAGGCAGGGAAGGAGAGAGAGAGAGAGAGAGAGAGAGAGAGAGAGAGAGAGAGAGAGAGAGAGAGAGAATGAATGACAAATATTAGGGGAATTTTTTTCTTGGTCCTGATCCTCATAAGGTTTCATAGGCAATGCCTCTATAGCACATGGATATTTCTGCACATTGATTTAATATGACTATACTTTCTTAATGAAATGGCTGCTTTTACACAATCCTGAACAACCCAAAATAAATTTTGTAATGTTTTAGAAACATTTTGAAAGGGCAGGAATCGTGAAATGGTTTTCTTGATTGGTTTTTCTCCAGCATGTTACTAAGTGGAGAGCAGGTAATCAATAATTACCCTGAGACTTCAGCACACCAGAGAGGGCAATGAGGAGAGGCAACATTTCACTCCAAAATGCTTTCCTTAAAAGCCAGATGTCGGGAGAGACTAGAGAGTCCTTGTCAGAAATTCCCTAAGGATGGAGCACAAGCACCAGTCATGTGCTTAAACCCTCAGTTTAACATTATGCCTGTCACTGCAGCGCACATATCAGGCCCTGCAGTATCTCCTGGCCTGGAGCTAGTTGTCCCTTTAGCAAAGACCGTTGAGTAGTCTGTTCATTAGAAGCACTGAGAGGAACTCAATATTTTGTTCATTAAATATTTCTTTTGGAAAACAGTGCTAAGTAGCCCATAAATGAGAGAACGGGCAGGCCTTCTGTTTCATCAGGTCTGGCTTAATGGTCAGCTCAGCAGTCAGTAAAATCTTCATGGTAAACTCCTCTAAGTCTACATCTTTACTCTGTTATAGGATTAGAAAACAAACAAAGTTCCAAAGTCGTTTATGGATTTAGAGAAAACCCCCATCTGGCCAATCTGAAAAAAATTTTAACACTTTTTTGTTTTCACCAGGCAAGAACCTATGTCAGCACTTCTCGGGGTGTGTGCTATGGGATAGAAATTTCTTGAGTTGTTCTATTGAAAGAGGGTTCTGTGATCAAATGAGTTGGGGAAATTTTACTTACTAGATCTCTATTCTTACACACATAAAGATTCACAATATGCAGAGTAACATATTAGAAACTCTGGTAAGCGCTACATGGAAAAATCCTGTTTAAGGTACCAGTTCCTGCAAAGTACTTGACAGAGAACCCTTGTCTTATGTAGCCCTTTTAGCACCACCCTACTATCATAGCATGTGATCCATTACATTGAGGCTGCTATTTCCCTGCCTAGCTACATTAATCTGACTGTAAGCTTCTGAAGAAGATATCCATGTCTTAGTTCTTTTTTATTTAATCATTTATTTTAATCCTTACTCGACATTTTTTGCATTGATTTTTAGAGAGAGATTAGAAGGGAGGGAGAGAGAGAGAGAAACATCAATGTGAGAGACACACATCCACTGGTTGCCTCCCGCACGTACCACCGAGCCAAACCAGCCAGGGCTAATTTTTATTTCTAATTCAAACACAATTTCTGGGACAGAGTGGGTACTCATTAAATAAGAAAGAGAACTAAACTCTCAAAAATGATGTGTTCTCATGGCAAGGAAGAGTAACATAAATCCATCAAAGGAAGAAGGAATATTAAATGTTTCTGCCCTTGGACCATATAAAACTTAAGCCCTGTAGCCCAACAGCTGAGCAGTTTGTTCTGTAGGAAATTCCATTGTGAACACTTAAATGCAAGACTATTCTGCTGGCATGGGTATAAAGACACACATTAACATACACATGCTAAGTCTGGTTTGGGGCTTTTTATGATTATATTTATTAAAACCCCAAACTCTTCTCTTTGGAAAAACTTTCCATCCTTACATCGCACCATCTTTGTATACCCAAAGATGGATGTGAGATTTTACAAGATCCTTTCTCAATTTTCCAGATCCTTTCTCTGTCCCCGCAGCCTCCATTCTGTGCTTGTGGTCACTGATAGGCTCACTTCCACATCACACTCTCTCACCCCCAGGCCCTTCTGGCTTCTACCACCTTGGTCCTCTGAACCCTTGGCAGCTCCTTTCATCTCCCCCCCCCCCCCCCCCCCCCCCGCCCTCCAGGCCCTTCTCAGCACAGCTGAAGAAAACCAGGCTAATGAACCTCCTCCATTCCCTCAAGCTGCTGGGAAAACCTTTACATTCATCTCGCCTCCAGTTGACCTCCCTTCTCATTCCCCACCCAGATGTTCAGATCCACTTTCATTCACAAGTTTTCAACTTGATTCTCCCTGCCTCCTTCTTAGGATGTGACCCTTGGGCTCATCTCCCAAAAGGATGAAGGCATTCGGCACAAGCCCCTTCAGTTCTGTTCCGCTCTGAATCCTCACCTGTCTTTCTTTGTCACCCGATGAATTTGACAAAACCAACGGATCCATCTACACATTTTATCTCACTTTCCTTCCTCCTCTGGGGCCTTATTTCATAAATTATTGCCTCTCTTGTAAATCTTCATTAGTCCTTTGCAACATATGTTGTTCACACAAATGAACAAACCTTCCTTTCACCTTCATACCTATTTAAGCGGCCACCCTATTCCATTCCTGTTATCTTCAAACTTCTTGAAAAATGCATCTTCAATTACTGTCTGTGCTCCAGTGCATTTTCTCACTCCCCTATTCCTTGCCTTCTGACCTTGGCCTTCTACCCTCACAGGGCTTATCCCATTGATCTTGCTGCAGGAATCATCATGCCTGAGAAAATCAATCCCCTCCTTCTCTCAAAGTCCACCTCAAGTGCCCCTTCCTCGGAATCTATTATCCCTCATTAACTTGTGTTTCACTTGTTAGAATGAGATTTGTATAATAAAGGATCCTATGTCTGGAATAGGAAGACTTGGCTTCAAGTCTCAACTCTGGCATTAACTATGTAGATCGGAATGCCACGTCACCTCTCTTGAAATAAGGACCTGTTTTAAGAGAACTGCTAAGTCTCTTCTACCTCCTATTTTATTTTTGGGCACCTTCACATCAGGAATTGACCTTTAACGTTGTGCAGCACAATCCTCATGAATAGCTTTCTTTATTTCCTCATACAAAAATCTCCTTTTAGAAAAAAAAAAATCAGTGAAGTTTAAGTCTTTGATTTGGATTTCTGCTTTTAAAATCTTTCTTTAAAAGCAGAAATCTAAGGGTTTTGACATTTTTAAAGGTAATACTTGGAAGTTCATCAAATAGAAGAGCAGGTGTAGTAAGTTTCTGGAAAGATGTATAAGTAGGTGACTATTTAATAACAAGATACCTGGTTATAAAAGGATTGAGGAACCAGAAAAACAATGTGTAGACAAGATACATGAGAGGAGATACATTTCCTATCACATTTCACGATGTCTTGGGAAAGAATTGCTCCCGAACACTAACGCCCCAGCATAAGGAAAGTAGGGCAACCGTGTACAATGTAGAAATAGCAAGATCATTACTCACAAGATAATCAGTACATATAGAACAGATTATAACGGTTCCATACACAGGGCAAATTATACTGTTAAGTGGAGTAAGTTTTAACATGGAAATGAATGGAGGGGCCAAGTATGGAAAAGGAGCCAACTCTTGAGTTTTTTTTCAAGCTACACACAGTGTCTGTTGTCAGTCCAAGAATTCTACCTTAAATATGAATAAGGCAGGATTGAGGTATTCTGGGTTGTGTTCTCTTTCATTTCCTTCCAGGTATTTGTTGAGGGCTTGTGCGTTTCATGTCAGCTTATGGGGAAAGGACTGGAAAGACTGATTAGCACAACTGGTAGCCGCTAACACAGCCGACAGGGATGTAGTGTTTATGTCACGGCATTCTTTCATGACTTTCCCAAGGAATTAATTTCATGGAATATTGCTAATTACCACCGTTTGTCCTCACAGTACCATGGAGGTATCTGAAAAGACAGACTAGGCATTCTTTCCCAATATTTTTATTAATAAGCTTAAGTAAGCTAACATTTATTCCAAGGATTGCTTAAAACCTGAAAAACACTACCTTCCACCACACTTCTAAATTTCTAATCTTGTTATTTCACAGCCTTAAAATGGCTGCATTTTAGGGATTCTTTTCCCAAGTATTCTGGATGAGGCAATGTTAGTTTTTGATACTCACATTGAGCATCTTTAGGGGTCTTCTGGTTTTCTGAGCTCATATATTAGGTGAGTATTTCTGAGCTCATGGACCAGGGAGCTAACTGTAAGCTGAAATCACTTACTGGAAATTTGCAATTTAGACATAAATAAAAACTCTCTACTTTCACTTGGGGAAGAATGCCTTACTTCCTTTTGCATAGATATCCCTGTCCTTTTCTCCTCCTCCTGTAAGATTTTCTCTGGCTATTTTCTGCTCTATCTTTTCAGTGTCTACCTGTAGTAGAGGTCTCTCTCCAAATGGTCCACAAGCCACTTCTCTATGGCATCTCCCACCACACCACAGATGGGCCGTGAGCTTCTATTTTCTGTTCAATGTCAGATTACACGTGTATCTATACATTGCTCAAGGAGGCATTACTATTTGTGGCCTGCCGGTTCATCTCAGTCTTCAAACCAAGACATTTGATCCTCCTTCTGTTATTGGTGTCCCCATCTGTTACCGGCAGAAGTAGAGTTCTTGCAGGGAAAATAATTTTCTGAGGCCCGCACAGCAGGATGAGGTATTGTGGAAGGTTTTATTGATGATATAAAATTAAGAGGGTTTCCTTACAAGGTCCCATCTCCCTCCATCTCACCATGGACAAAGTCCAGTCTTGTTTTCAGCAGTAGTCTCTACTCCATAGTAAAGCACAGTCCAATATAGCATCTGGCTAGCTTAGCCTGTGCTCCCAGCTGCAGTCTATTGCGTGTCAGGTCCACGTGGTGATGGGTCATGCGGCTGCTTAAGGCCACATGGCAATCTAGTGTATGGGCAAGTGTGGGTCTTTCTTGCTCTGTGACCTATACTCACCTCCATAGCCATGTGCCTTAAGCATGTACCCTCCCTGGGAATCAAACCGTGACCTCCTAGTTCATAGGTCGATGCTCAACCATGAAGCCACACCGGCTGGGCAGATATATTTTTAGATGGCATTTCAATTATGTTCATCAAAAAGAAAGCCTCCAAACATACAAAACTTTGGCCATAACAATTGTACTTGTAGGGGTTTATCATCAGGAAATAACGGTTATGCACGAAGATTTAGCTACCAAAATGCATCTCAGAAATAGTTGTAAAAAGTTGAGAAATTGGAAAATGCTCAATTATATATCAGTAGGGGTTGATTTAATAAGTTGTGGCATAGTTTAAAAGGGTTTAGTGTTATGTGAGCTTTAGCCACAGCTCTTCATCAAGTCAAGGATCTATACTTTGCCTTGGAGATCAATGAAAATAAGGCCAACAACTGTCTCCATGTCTCAGACATGAGTAGGGCAAAGCCAGTATTTCTGCTAGAGTGTCTGCTGTCTCTCCTGATCCTGGAAAAGTTTGTCCAGGGCAGGAATGAGCTCTTGAAGGTCAAGACAAAGACCTAGAATCCTCCTTTTGTGCTATTTATTGATTGCTCTCTGCCTGTCTTCTGGGAGGACTGATATTTTTTATATCTCCATCCAAGTGAGCCACAACAATAGTTCTGTATTATGATGTCCATCCTTGGACTTGACAATTAAATTGGTCAATACATTACATTACATTACATTACATTACATTACATTACATTACTCGGGAATGTATTTGGCCAGGGGTCTTCCCTAAGGGAGGTGGGCCAGAGATAAACATTGTATGTCCACCCAACATTGTTTTGTTCAGGCCCCATGCCCCCTGAAGAGAGTATGTAAAAAAAGATGGAAGGCATTTGTATCTAATTTCCTTCAATGATGATGTAAGGTTTATGAAATAATTAGATTTAATAATGTCCTCATTATTAGAGTGTGGAATTAGGCTCTAAAACACTAAAAATGATACCATCTTACTTTTGTCTCATGTTCATTTATCAGAGACTTTTCATGTATATTTTCCATTAGAATCCTCAATATTAATTGAGTAGGATTAGGTATCTTTGTCCCACAATGAGAAGAGCATGAACTTGGCAATCAAACAGACCTTGCCCCCAAAACAAAGAAAAGGAAGTAAAAATGGGTACAAATATAGATAAGGTTGTAGGTGTGGATATGGGGATTTGAGGAGATGCTTTTGTATGGACTTAAATTTTCAGTATGGAGCATCAGCTAAGGGAGAGAAGGACATCACTGAGGTGAGGGAACACCTGCTACAGAGAGGAGAGGTTGCTGACTGAGAGGAGAGGTTGAAATATGCTGTATATTTCATGCCTGGGGATGTAGCTGGCTGTTGTGTGACCTTGAGCTTATGTCACAGGGGCCTTTTCCTCATTCTAAAATAATGACTGATTCTGATGTCTCTTCTGGAATCTCTCCTCCCTTTACAGTGACCAAAATATTTAAAAATAATGTAGATTTCTTAAATCGGTGAGCTGAGAGATCTGGATATTAACCAGAATTTAATCTGGATATTAACCAGCAAAATAGCAAGTAAAACTTTTATTGCAAATCTGCAAGTGTACCACAGCATGTCCTCCACCCCAGAATAGAAGGCTCCTGTGAGCAGAGAGACTTATGCTGGGAGAAGTGGGAAGCTGCTCAACCTTTATTGCTTGTCAAAGCCAAAAGTTGAATTAAATCAGATGAGACTTTAAAAAAGAAAAAACAAAACAGATGGCTCATGTAAGGAAAAAAAAAGTGTTGGTCAGCTAAAGACATTTAAAAACACATGTCATTCTGCCTTTTGTGGGTTCTGAAGACTAAATATAGTATCTGCAGGAGGCATGCTATTACAATTTAGCAACTATTTCCCAAAACATGGCTGTGATTCTAAAAATGCTAACGTTTCATACTCATTTTTCTAGATAGAGCTACACTCACCCTGTCTTTGGGGATTTGTGAAAATTAGTCAAGTGTCTTAACATTTGAATTTTTGTTTTGCTTTGTGTTTTTGTATTTTTAAAATTATATTACAACTTATTGTCAAATAGTTGAATGAATGCAATTTCATTATATAGCATATCCTACAATTGTGTCAATAGCATCTTTTATGAAAAGCTCTGGGATTTCACTGACTAGATTACAGTCATTTTGTGAATAATTATTCCATCTACTCTGTAGTTGCCATATCCAAATTTATCTGTGCAAGGGATTCCAAAGGATTTTAACCTCATCAGACAAAAAGTTAAATTTAACCCAGAATCAACTCTCTGGTAAATTGTTGAGGTCCACCATGTATAATAAACGCCTAACTAGGTTTGTTTTGTGAACATGGGTAATTTATGGTATTGGCATAGGATTGAAATGCTCCTATGTGAAGATAGAAGGCCATTTCTGGAAGCTATCATTCACATGCTAATTATAAGCCTAACTGGGGCTATTCAGTTGGTAAAGTAGATGGTGGACCAACCCAACAACCTGGCCATGGCCAACTATGTCTATCCAGCCGACCATGGAAACTACTATAAAGACAGTGGGGGTGAATATAGTGAAAAACCAGTTACTATAGCCTGTGTTTAATTCTTTAATACAGACAGTCCTTTTTAACTGTACAACAAAGGTTTGCGGTTGTATATTCCACATCTCCCAGCAAAGCTTGATTTTCTCCCTCCCTTAACAAAATCCTATTCATTGTGTTGGGTCGTCCTTAAACTATGAGACTTCATAAAGTTAAGATCAGTAACCCTAATACTTTTAAAAATCCAATCTGACTTGGTTTGGAAAATAAGCTCCTGACATATCTGTTTCTCTACTTTTTCTTTCCTAGGTGCTTTAACCAGGAACTTTTATGGACTTTTACTGATCTAGGGGCAATCTAGCCCCTCTGACTAACACAATCTTGTGGTTGGGTTTCTATACAGGCCCTCTCTCCACCCCACTGCTTCTCCCACACTTCAAAAAACTTTAGGAAATAGTTAAAGACTTTGCTCAGTTACTTTTTAGGATTATGTTGTTTTGAGGGAGTAGATCATTCTTTTTCAAAAGAGAGAAGGTTGAAAACAAAGAAGAGATTCCATTGCCCTTGGACAATGTGCAGTTCTGTGAACAGGAAATTGGAGCAGTAAAGCCCTGCTAATCTCAGGGATGATGATTCAGTTCGAGTGTTAGTACATCTCCGTTGCTTTTATACTCCTTTGACTTTTGTTTCCAGGGCTTGGAGATATTTCATTCCTTATTCGAACCACTCCCCAGTGATGTGCAGGAGAGAAAACCAACTCAATCTAGTCCACTTTTAAAGTAGAAACAACTGTTCTGTTCTGACCTGGGAGAAGAAATAGGTTGAAAATAACAGTGAATCAGATAATGAGGTAACAGACCCCAAAGTGCCAGCACAGGGAGGACACAGAATAGGAATTTAGTAAATGGGCTTTTATAATCCCTACAGCAGTGTCTACCACCCTGGACCAGAGGAGATTTTGTCCCCGCCCCAAAGGTATTTGCCAGTGTCTGGAGACATTTTTGATTGCCATGACTTGGGGGTGATACTGGCATCTAGCAATATTGGTATCAGCTTACTATGTCACAAACTACCCTAAATTAACCTCTCCACCTCAAGTAGCCCTCACAATGTAACATGGCAGCACAAGAAAAGGAGCTGACATTATCAACATTATTAATAGCAGGGGGCAAACCCAATGTGATAACCAAACAGAGACCAGGGGTGCTGCTTAACATTCTACAATGCATAAGGGAATGCCCTACAACAAAGAGTTATCTGAACCTGCAAAAGTGCTGAGATTAGAACACCTTACTATACGTAAGTGAGCATGTACAATGTCTGCTTAAGAAGTAAGTAGTAGTGTTGATCCTTACTTGATTATATTTAAAAGTAATTGCAGATATGTTTCTGTAGCTCTCCATTCATTGCTTGTTTCCAAAGTTAGTCTAGGTAAGATTCCTCAACAATGAATATACTCTATCAAACAAAAATGTTAAAGTATCACCAGTGCCCAAAACTGGAACCTTTAGTACACTAAAACAAAGTGATTTACACAAATCTAATGTGCCTCTAACTTTTAAGAGATTTGCATAAAATCAGAAACACCTATCTACGAAATATCATTTTCCTTCATCCCTCTTCTTCTCTCCTCTCAAATAGATATTAATATACACGCAAGTTGCCTAGGGTTTTCCCCCTAGTCTTTAGAAATATCCCACTTGCTTTGAAATACTGCCTCAAATGAAATAAACACTCTTTTTTTAAAAAAGATCTAAAAATAAAAAGGGGTTGATTCCTCAAGAATTTGGGCCAATTCCATTCTTGTCACATTCTTAACTGGACCCAGAGACAGAGTTCTTAAGAACAGACCAGGATGTTTGGCTTTCCCTTTGTCCTGTGGCAGCCAGACCCCACCATCTGCTTGCTGTGTCACGAATTACCTAAAATAACCTCTCCACCTCAAGAAGCCCTCACAGTGTAAGATGGTGGCTCAAGAATGGGAGCTGACATTATCAGCATTATTAATAGCAGGTGGAAAATCCAGTGTGTTAAACCAAATAAGCTGATCTTGTCGTGTGTCTTTTGTGTGTGTTGGGATGCTGATAGACAACTGCCAAACAGATTTGGGGTTTGAGACCATAGTTTGAGTCTAATCCTTAGCTAGCTGACTGTGGGCCTTTTATCAGACAGAACAGCATGCGGTATGGCTAGTAATCTCTGTGCGGAAAGAGTTCTAAGAACAACCCAGTACAGTTCCAGAACATCTTTAGCATTTCACTTAACCCACTGTGGCAGATCACAGATTGCTTGGAATGCCCAAAAGGAGCCAGGCAGTTCTCGCCAATGGGACGTTCTGCAGTGAGGACATGTTATGTATCTGCTGTGTCCAGTTCAGTTGGCCACTAGTGCTATGTGGCTATTAAGCACTTGACATGTGACTGAAGAAATGCATTTTTAATTTTACTTAGTCCTAGCCATTATCAGAATAAACAATGCCAATCTAGGACACACAGACTCATTTTTCCACATCTTAATTACAGATATCCCGATTCCTTTTTCTATATATATAAAAAATTATAGAATGTTTAGAAAATAAGGGGGAATTCTGTTTACTCCTCCTAAATTCATGAGCCTAAGATAATTGTTATGAATTTGGTCAGTTTTCAAGGTTTTTTTCTATGTATTTTTATATGAGCTAGCTATTTTGTCTTTATTTCCTGTAACCAGCTTTTTCTACTTAACATTATGAAAGGGATATATTTTTGTATTACTAAATAATATTTACAAACTATCAAAGCTAACAACTACTTGTTTCTTAGATTGTGGAGCACATTTTATTTCCTCTATTTTTAAAATGTTTGGATTGTTTCATTTTTTTTTGGTTTTATGGTCACTATAAAATAAAGCTGTAGTAAACATATGAAAGCATGCTAATATTTCTTCATTTTAGAATGCATTTACATGCTAAATGTTTGACTCTTAGGCAGGTAATGATGAATCATTTCCCTCCCACAGATTCAATTTACAAAAGTACTTTTCACTATTCTTGTGAAATTTCACTATTCTTGTAAAGCTTCTACAAGGGTAGAAAGCCAAGACTTTTCTCTCTGCAGCATAGTAATTGAATAAATTGTGAGACGATTAGTATTCCTTCCCATATAACAAAAAAACTCCTAATACAATATAACTATACTCAGGGTTGATGGCACAGATCTTTGCTTTGCTAATAAGTTTCCAGGCATAAATCCTGCAAATAAAATATTTCACATGTTCAGATAATTTGCAGACTCTATAGAATCTCTAAAGATGAGAAAATTAACAAGGTTAAAAATTTGTTTTTATGTTGTTCCCTGTAAATTTACGTAGTTATAGTGTACCATCTCCAAACTAATTTTTTTATCATTTAAAGCAATATAAATATAATCCAAGTAAACTTGCACACATCTTACAATTAGTAATTATGCTGAAGATCTTGGCTGAAGACATTATATTTTGCATACTGGAAAATTGTCATATGGCTTTTAAAAAATTTCTTTTTAAATAAATTATATATTCTGATGGCAATGATCATCAAACAACAAAGGGATCCTACTGATAACACAGATGAATTTAATATATAACACACTGAATATTATAAGCCAAAAAACCAAATGTTCTCATTATTTATGATTTTGGTTTCAGCTTCTGTTATATCTCCCTTTGTCTTTGAGTTAAGATTTGTATTTGAGAGACTGAATGTGGATTGAATGAACTTGTGCTAATTAAACATCAGATTATACATGCGAAGCAGCTTTGTAAACCATGAAATACAGTACAGTGGAAATCTAAATGACTTGAAAAGTGCTCTTTGCTCATCCTATATATGAAAAGTAGACTTTAAAATTGGCCTAATGGAAACAAATCTAAGATATTTCTCTCTCTCTCTCTCTCTCTCTCTCTCTCTCTCTCTCTCTCTCAGAATGAATTTAATAATTTATGGTATAGATTTTTTTTCCTTCACATGCAACAGTAAAAAATGTTTGGTCTGATAAAATAACTGCATTTAGGGCTTTTATTAGTGAAACATCCCAGGGACATAGATCTTTTTTGGGGGCAGTGCGGGAATGGAACATAAGACCCCAGATTATAAATCACTGGGACTTTGTTCACAATATGAATGAAGCACAGTGCCAGAAAGTCATTTCCCAAAAATCAATAGTGTTTGTACTGGAAATGTTTGTAAAAATTCTTGGAATACCATCAACTCTGCATGCACTTTGCGGGTTATCTGAGGAAAGTATTTAAAACTTGATGGTTTTTCCTTTGCCTCACAGTTAATCTCTTACTTTCCCCCATCAATTCTTTAAGAACACAAACTAATTTAGCATTATACACAATATAACATTATGAGCTTCAGTCTGCTTTAAAAAAATAATAGAAGTAATTCCAATGTCCTACATAAATGGTTCGCCATTACTCATACCACTGTGGTCTGTTGTTCATATGTACAGTGAAGAGGTGTCTGCTGTTTGTTTTTTGTGCACCTGCTGTGCTAAGAGTTTCTCGTTTTTAGTTAACAGAATTCATAGACTTATTTTTATAAATTGCAGGTGGTTTTCATGAGCCTATGCAAAAGTTTTTGGGACTGTGGACTTGTAGCCCTGGATGACATTACAATAGAATTGGGAAGCTGCCGGTCTCCAGGTAAGACGGCCATCTCTTCAGCTCTCTTTGTCTCCCTGGCCTATACGAGACATTCCTTATTTCTCTAAGAACATACAACATACATTTAATCTGTGCTAGTCCATCCTTTGCTTTGCTTTCCAGAAGTGCCTTTCTACAGAGAGGTGGGATTTAGAAATGAAGACTCAAATGCAATGTGAGACTTTGTCCAATAACTTTGTCCCCCATATCCTCATCTGTAAGAGAGGTAGTAATACTTACCTGAATATTGGGGATAATGCCTCAAAATTCTCTAACATAGGACCTGGCACAAAGCGGTGCTTTAAAAACAAATACCTCCTGTTATAGTTAATATTGATATTTGTATTATCATTGCCTTACAGGAATGCAGATTTTCAAGCAATATGGATGAAATTTTTTAAGAACTAAATTTTTTAAGAACACAAATAATTTAGCATTATACACAATATAACATTATGAGCTTCACTCTACTTTAAAAAAATAATAGAAGTAATTCCAATGTCATATATAAATGGTTCGCCATTACTCACGCCACCGTAGTGTATCCTATCCTATTTACAGATAGGATACTAAACATATACAAGGTTGGGGGAAAGTGGGTACAGTTGTTTGTATGGAGAATAATACAATAAATAATAAACAAGAATACAAGAATAAACTCTGTGTTTCATATACTCACAGCTGTAAACCTACCTTTGTTCCACTCTGTAATTTTAAAGTGATAATGTCATAAATATTTTCAAAGTGAATTCAATGACAGCAGAACAATGGGCCAAGCCTTGACGATAGTGACAAAATAAAGATGGCGGCTATGCGTTGAGCATTATGTGTAATGAGAAAAGGGATGGATGCTTCAACCCAGATCACTGGTCTGTATCTACTAATTACCACTGCATCCTAAATCATGGGGTATCCATTTCTTTAACAAACAGGCAAAACATGGTAGCAATCTGGCACTGTAGAATAATCTCCATGTTTATTTAATTAAAAGACTATTTGTTTTTAGTCCCTTGACTTGGCAGGGCATTGCAAAGACAAGACAAAGAAGAACAAGATAAAAATCTCCACACGCATGCTGCAGAGAAGGAAATGAGGCTTCATTAGCTTCTACCATATGCAAAATAAAATAAAGTAAAATAGTTATCATGCGAGAGATATGAAATACAGCCTATTTACTAGAGAAATGTGCTAAGAATCTGAATATAGAAGTCCCCAGTAAGTTGAGAGGTGGCACCATTCTAATAATGATAATTAATAAAATTATTGAAGATGGCATCTAAAGACATAAAATTTGTTTTTAGAAATAGAAAATAAGGCTTCAAGTAGCAAATCACCAAATTTTAATATTCATTTAGCTAATATGTATTGAGAACCCCATATTCTAAAAACTTTACATACATCATCTCATTTAATCCTCATAACCCATGAGGTGGATAATTAACATCCCCACATTACGGGTATCAATGGCGATGCACACAAAAACTGGAATCATCTGTTCCACACAAATTAAGCGATGCCTAGATTTCAGAGTCTAGAAGCACATTTAGTTCTCTTGCATTCTTCCCCTCCTCCAAAGCAACTCAGAACTGTTCCGAGGACTCCCTTCACTCATCCTGGATTTTGAAGATAGCTCCTGCATTATGCATTTTATTATTTTCCACATTTCCATAAAGGCAACATACCTCCAATGTTCAGAGCTTTGTAAACTTATTCACATGAATAAATTCACAATCCAGAAAAAGTTTCCTTCTCAAAGTAGCCCCATCGTTTTGAATAGGGATCTCTATTGTTCGCTGCCTCTGATGGCAGGGCCCACGGTGGAGTTCAGGCTCTAACTGGAGGCAACAGGTGGTGGGCTGCCAGTTTGGGGTGAAGGGACTCCCTCTTCATCAGCAAGGCATATGGCCAGGCGACACTCAGACACGCAGAGTGGGCTAGCCTGTGGGAGAGCCAGGGCCTACGTATTCACTGAAAGTGCCTCCTGCTGTTTTCTTGCAGAGAAGCTTCCCCCTCCGCCTGGAGAATGTACCTTCGAACAAGACGAATGTGCATTTACTCAGGAGAGGAGAAACCGGAGCAGCTGGCACAGGAGGCGGGGAGAAACTCCCACCTCCTACACAGGCCCAAAGGGAGATCACACTACTGGGGTAGGTGAGTTACGCCACAGGGTGCTGTTTCCTGAGGAAACCTAGAATAGCGTTCTCGGGTAGTCACTGCGTTTTGATGTGCAAATTTACGTCTTGTGTTTAGAATGCACTACAAACGTCATTCAACGCACATGGGATAGATCATTCAGCATGTGCATTTAAAATTGCTCTTTCCATTTATTACGTGGCTTATGTATCCTGCTGCAAAGAGGAGATAAATGGGCTTACAAAGGTACGCACATGGAGGTAATTTGATCAGAGGTAGGTTTAAAGGGGGAATGACAAACGTTTTCTTAAAAAAATGGCGATCTCAGCTGGAGCCAGGACTGAAGTTGGTTAGAAAATGTACTGGCAGATGGGGGAGAGGAGACTTGCGTGTTCGACTCCACCCTTTCTAGCAGCTGAAACAAAGATGGAAAGCCCATCTTCCCTTCACGATTTCAATCCTTTGCAGTTTGTTGAGGTACTTTGTTACCCACCGTATAGTCAATTTAGGTAAATGTTTCATGTATATTAGAAAATCATGTATACTTTGTTGTTGTTGGATGGAATGGTCTATATACATGTTGATTGAATCTAGCTCCTAATTTTTACTGATTTTTTTTTTTATCTTGTTCAGTTCAGAGGTATATTAGTTTCCCATGATGACTGTGGATACATTTGTTTCTCCTTTTAGTTCCATGAATTCATGCATGCCTATACTTTTGGACCTATGTTTTAGGCACATGCAAGTTTATAATCCTTATACATTCTAGTGAATAAGCCATTTTATTATTATGAAATGTCCCCTTATCTCTGTCATGCTTCTTATTTTAAAGTCTACATTGCCTGATATTAGCATTGCTTCACCAGCTCTATGTTACTAAGTGTTTATGTTTCTTTCTCTATCCTTTAACTTTCAAATGTTCTGTAAACTTATTTTAGTATGGCTCTTGTATGTGGCAATAGTTAAGTTTTATACTGTATCCAGTCCCACAATCTTGTATTTTAATTGCAGTATTTGGATCATAAACATTTAATGTAATTAATGAAACATTTGGATTTATATTTACTTTCTTAGTATTCTAATCTCTCCTCTATTTGCCTGTTTATACACTATTTTACTAGTCTTATTCTTTTAATGGTTTCTATACTATTTGTCTTGTATTTTATTTCTATATATTTTAAATCCCAGAAAATATTATTGGGTTGGTATTCTTTTATATTTATTCACATATTTCCCCCATTACATTAGTCTTTATTCCTTTCTGCATTTCCATGTTTCTCTCTTGAGTTACTTTATTTTGTAGAAAATGTTTTTCTTCTGCCAAAAGAATTTTCTTCTGCATCTAGTTTTTGTTTTAGTGTTGATTCTGGGCGGGGGCAGGGAGGGGGGGTTGGTGCAAATCTGCTAATGATGAATTCTCTCAGTTTTTTGTGGTTTTTTTTTTTTTTTTGGTCTGGGAATGTCTTTATTTTTTTCTCTACATCTGAGAATAGAATTCTAACTTGACTATTACCTATAATTGTAGAATGCATTTTACCTTTTCACTCCCCATCCCTAAAGCCTATCAATTTATACTTGGAAAACATACACAAGAAGAAAATAAAAAGAGGAGAGGCATTCAAAGCTGTTTTATAGACAAGTGCATTAGATGGTCAGTAAATATGGGCCCTTTAAATAAAAGGAGAAACTCAGAAAAGCCACCATTTAGATATGACAGTTTACTGTGTGTCTACCAAAATCAACCGAAGCTCACGTGTAGCAACTCCAGGGGAACTATAGTTTCCTACTTACTAACTGGAGATGCAATACAGCTTTCCAAATCTAAGGCGTAGCCTGGTGTCGTCTAGTGTAAAGACCATGGATGAAGAGGGAGCTGGCTCTGCCCCTCGCTGCCTGCACAACCTGGGTTTGTTCACATACCTTTTCTGAGCTTTGGTTTCCTCATATGTAAAATAAAGAGTACAATGGATGTCCTGCTAATCTCTTAGGGTTGCTCTGATGATTAACTGAGATTATATTTGTGAAAAGGCTTGATACTATAAAAGCTCCATTGAAATGAATGGTATTACTATTTTTATAATTGGAAGTCTTTTATAAACTAGCATGTTCATCTCTGGGATACTTTCTTGGACTCATTGTTCTGTGTCATTTGTGCTTTTATAAATAGAAAACCACAGCCTATGACTACAAGTAAGATGGCTTCATAGTTTGGTAGACCTTAAACTAATGTGTTCCAAACTACCACTGGGTAACTCAAGTGGTAGGTGAATAAACATTATTTTTAATTGATAGTAATATCCATGTAAAAGAAAAATATACAGAAGGCCTGGCTGGGTAGCTTAGTTAGTTAGAGGGTTGTATCGACATGCCAAGGTTATGGGTTCGATCCCTAGTCAGGGCACAAAAAAGAATCAACTAATGTATGCAAAAATAAGTAGAACAACAAATTTCTACCTCTCCCTATCTCTCTCTCTCTCCCTCTCAAAGTCAATCAATCAATAATTTTTTAAAAAAAAATATATAATCAATACATCAAAACCATTATTTCATGACTAGAGGCCTGGTGCATGAAATTCATGCACTGGGGGGGGGGGGGTCCCTCAGCCCTGCCTGCGCCCTCTCACAGTCCAGGATCCCTTGGGGGATGTCTGATGCGAGGAGCGGGCTAAGCCAGCAGTCGGACTTCCTTAGTGCTGCCGTGGAGGCAGGGGAGGCTCCTGCCACTGTGGCTGCACTTGCCAGTCATGAGCTCAGCTCAGAGCTTCTGGCTGAGCGGTACTCCTCCTGCAGGAGTGCACCAACCACCAGGGGGCAGCTCCTGCATTGAGCATCTGCCCTCTGGTGTTCAGTGAGCATCATCTCTGGTGGTCAGTGCGTGTCATAGTGACGGGTTGTTCTGCAGTTCAGTCGATTTGCATATTATCCTTTTATTATATAGGATTTATAACTTATTTTCTGTTTTCATGCTACTAAGTTTCCTATTTGAATAAATGTATTTAAGTAATAAAAATGAAGTCTATTTAAAGAAAATGATGAGATGAATAATAGTGTAGGTAGTATGAGGACAGCCAAAAACAATATCTTGAAGATGGTATTTGTATGACTAAACTTTGGGAAACATTTCCAATGCTTAAGTAAGTCATCGCGTAGGACAAGTCATTGTAGTAGAATGACAAAGACCAAATAAAAGAAAAATTCTAGCCCCATCATTTGGCTCCTTCTTTAATAAAATAATAAAGGCATTTGTGAAAGATGGATCTTGACTTGCATCAAGATGGGATGGACTCTGCGAGATTTGTCTCTCCATTTCCTGCCACCATCTACTTGAGTGGCTCTCTCCTGGCAGAATCAGCAAGTTTTCTGAAACAGTTGCTGTTTCTTTATAAGACATAAAGACCAGTCTTAACAAATTTCCCAGGTTTTTATTGGCTATTGCAATTTTATTAACATTTATTTGATGGCATGCTGTCAGAATTTTTTTTAAACAATTGCTTTAGTTGTCCTGGAATTTACAGAAATTGTCTGACCAAGAGATAATATAATACATAAATCAACAGATAACTATGCAGGTTAGTAAGAAAATAACTTCTATGTAACATTTCCTAGCTCACTGAGTTCACCAGTAAATAGATTAAAAGTGGAGTCCTCCCTTTCTCCTCCCCTCAACTACATCCTAGAAAAACAGCTATTCATCATTTGCTTCACAATTTCCTGAGAAAAAGACACCATCCATTTCTTTTCTGGCACTGTTTAGTGCTTTACTACATCTCCTGTATTTCTGGCGATTAAATTCTCTTCCAACAAGCTGCTAAGGTAGAAGTCATTTCTATGGACACTCCCTTCTTGTGTGATAGAAATAACAAGGTTGCATTAAGTGCAAATGACATTTACTTATAAAATTGTGCTGTCGAACAAAAGAAAACCAGAACTATATTATATTTACCATGTTATATAGCAGAAATTTTAGCAGTGTAATTCAAGTCCTTGTTCTTTAAGAATTTTGGTAAACTTGTAATGATGCTACCCAATTATTCTGTAAACATCTGATCAGTTCCAGATGATCAAAATCTCCAAGTCCTTCAATCTTTCAGTGACTTATCTCACTAGTTTCTGATCATGTCATATCCTACTTACACAGAGAAGGCTTCTATGACAAGCTTTTTAAAAAATTATAATAAAATATGCATAATATAAAACTTACCATTTTAATTATCTTTAAGTGTATAATAGTTCAGTAGCATTAAATCCATGCACATAGTTGTACAAGCATCACCACTATACTACACCTTCAGACTTTTTCATTTTTCCAAACTGAAACTTCTCCCCTTAAACAATAACTTCTCATTTATGATAAGCTTTAAAAGTCATTTAAAAGGTCTGATAAGCCCAGCCGGTGTGGCTCAGAGGTTGAGCGTCGACCTATGAACCAGAAGGTCACGGTTTGATTCCCGGTCAGGGGTCAGGGCATATGCCTGGGTTTCAGGCCCCATCTTCAGTGTGGGGCATGCAGGAGGCAGCCAATTAGTGATTCTATGTCATCATTGATGCTTCTCTCTCTCCCTCTTCCTTCCTCTCAAAATCAATAAAAATATTTAAAATAAATAAATGGGATGATAAAAAGCAATTTTAGAGACACATCTAGCTGTTGTTCTTCCCAAAGATGTTTCTTTTCCCGGGTTGTTTAGAATCCTCTTCCAGCTCGATGAGTGCAGCTAGCTGTTCATTCCACAGGGCCTCGCACAGGCCGCCAGGCTCCCTCCCAGCCCTGGAGCAGGGGCTGCAAGGCTGGAGGAACAGCTGCGTGGCTGTTCCGGATTATGAATGTGGTGTGTGTCTCCACATCACAATTGCTGGGCAAAGAACATATGGGACCCTGATCTCCCAATCAACCCATTGGAACCCTTCCTGGATGTTAAACAATGACCCACGGAAAGAAAGTGATTTGTTTTCTCCAGTTAATAATCCCTTCCACAGACTGGAGTCCCTCACGTGCAGGAACACGTGAGCTGGTCTGAGGTTTGCACGCTGGGGCTCTCTGGCTTCCACCCAGAGCTTTTGTTTGCTGAGACGGGCAGCATTTGGAGTAGTAATGTGGCAAAGCTTGTCAACACACGGCGCTTTTCTCTGCCTTCCGAGCACATGTGAGGCAGACTGGCTCTCCAGGAAGCTCTGATCTTTCCTGGGGAAAGGAAGTGTCACATGCAAGTCAAAAAGAAAAACAGATTCGGACTCAGAGAAATAATTGGTTTGTGTATCAGAGGGGCAAATTCTGGTCAGCTGACAAATAGGTTACAGTTATTTGTAGGAATAGATGTTGGTCCAGAATGGTCTAAATCAGTATTGCCTTACGGAATATGCATATGGGCTTAAAATAGAAATTATATCCCTGAAGGGTTTTTGGAAAGACCACTGTTACTCAAGAAAAGCAGGCTGGTGTCAATGCCCGGGAAAGGCAATTGTACTTACTTTCCCCTGCGTGGTCCCCCTCCCCCAAAAGCAGCACAATTAACACAGATCAAACAGCTTAGGAAATTCCTTTCATGTTTCATGGTCCTAAACACAGAGATCTCTGGAACTGGAAACCTTAGGTTGTGGCTTCAGCCACATACCTGAGACCCAGAGGTGAAGTAATGCTTCATGCATTTGGGACTAAGTGGTCAGTGCACTGTACTCATGAAAGAAAGAATTCCATTGGATAATCCTAGAGGTGATTAGGGCTTCTCCTCCCTCCTCCAAGACCTCAGACCAATTGTGGCTGGGACTCGTATTGTTATCACGAGACAAAAGATACTTCTTGGGTCATCTCTCCTCCTGATAGATCCATTGCTTTCTTTGCATTGTGGAAAACAAAACAAAAACAACTTTGTTTCAGGCCCCAGTAGTCCCTACTTTCCATTTTCCCAGTGATAGCATCTTTCAAAGGGTCCTTCCCCTCCCCACCCTCATTGAGTGTTTCATCTTTAGCCAAAATTCTTTACTTAGGATTCCTAAAGCCAGACATTATTTCCTTAAAAATTACTTTTTGGAGAAAATGTTTTTTAGGTTAAACATTCATTAAGATAGGATCTCGATCCATGTGTCACTAACTTATGTATAGAATAGAAAGGGGGGAAAAGAATAGAATGGGATATCTTCAACATAGCTAGATGATAAACCATGGTCATTTCATGCTTTGGTCTTATTTTCCATGGAATTAAATTAAATGTACCCCTCTATTAGGATAATGTATATATGTACTTGTTTACATCTAGCCTAGCTTTTGTGAGGAAGTCATAAAGAAAAGAACAATAGCCCTAACTGGTTTGGCTCTGTGGATAGAGCGTCGGCCTGTGGACTCAAGGGTCCCAGGTTCGATTCCAGTCAAGGGCATGTACCTTGGTTGTAGGCACATCCCCATTAGGGGGTGTGCAGGAGGCAGCTGATTGATGTTTCTCTCTCATCGATGTTTCTAACTCTCTCTCCCTCTCCCTTCCTGTCTGTAAAAAAATCAATAAAATATATTTTTTAAAAAAAGAAAAGAACAATAACAGTGTCTTTCCTTGCTGAAGTGCAATGACTGGATTCTAGGCATATTTTGAAGGTAGAGCCAACAGGAACTCTGACAGCCTGGAGTGAGAGGAGGCCTAGGTTTGGGCCTGGCCAACTAGAAAGGCTGGAGTGGGTTTTAAGGTAAAGCTGTTAGGAGTTTAGTTTTGAACATGTTTCAGCTGAGATGTCTATTTGACAATAATACATGAAGATATCCATCAGGCCGTTTGAGTAAACAAGTCTGGATTTCAGCAAAGAATTTGGAAATTTAAATTTGAGAAATGACAACATATATAACATTTAAAGCCATGAAACCAGATGCAATCAATGAATGAGAATAGAGAAGTTCAAGAACGGGGCCTTAGAGCACCCCCAGGTCACAGGTCAGAGAGGAAAGGTTAACTAGCAAAGGAGTGACCAGTGAAATGGGAGAAAAACCAGGAGAGTACAGTGTCCTGCAAGCCAAGTCAGAAAGTACTTCTAGGAGGCGGACGTGACCTACTTTGTCCAGTGTTACTGGTGGCATAAGAATGGCAAGGACCGCAAATTGACCATTGGTTTTAGTAATGAGGATGTGACCGGTGAGCACTCCAGAAACGTGGACAGTATTTTTCCTAATATTTTATTTTATTTATTTATTTAAATATATTTTATTGATTTTTTACAGAGAGGAAGAGAGAGGGATAGAGAGTTAGAAACATCGATGAGAGAGAAACATCAATCAGCTGCCTCTTGCACACCCCCTACTGGGGATGTGCCCGCAACCAAGGTACATGCCCTTGACCGGAATCGAACCTGGGACCCTTGAGTCCGCAGGCCGACGCTCTATCCACTGAGCCAAACCGGTTTCGGCTTTCCTAATATTTTAAATCAGATCATGGGAATGACTGGTGACAATGAAGGCCACATCCCAGGGCTCTACTGGTCCAGTGTGCCATGTGATAACTGTACTGGGGGAAAGTGTTGCACGGTGCATACAATCTATAAGACCGAATTGGGCAGGCCTCCCACCCTTTTAATAGCCTATAGGATTGCTCAGATCTGTGTTTGTGGAAATGATGAATATAGGTTCAGAGAGCATAATTCATTAGACCAGGATCGCAGAGATAATATGAGAGTGAAGACTTGAACCCAGATCTACCTGACTGCAAAATCTGTGCTCTCTCCCCTAAACCAATGCCTAGGAGCTCCACAATGTTGTCCGTGAATTTAGTAGACCAAATTCTGATATGTTAATCACCATATCAGTGGTATAATACTAGTATATTAACTAACTCCCATATATGATACTGAAGTATAAATTATTAAATGGAAAAAAATTATTTCAATGGTCTAAATTTTGTAGCATATTTATTCTCCTTGGATTATACATATTCTCCAAAATGATGATATCCTTTATCAGTACTATAGTCAAGCCATTCATTTACTCTAATTTGTTTCCAGGAACACTACTCAAAAGAGAAAGAGAATATAATCTGTGTCCTTTTTAACAATACCTGCTTTTGCATTGCTCTCAAGGCTACTACATGTACATCGAGGCCTCCCATATGGTGTATGGACAAAAGGCACACCTCTCATCCGGGCCTCTGCGAGGAGTCACTGGAAAACACTGCTTGGCCTTTTTCTACCACATGTATGGAGCAGGGACCGGCCTGCTCAGTGTTTATTTGAAAAAAGAAGGTGACAGTGAAGAGTCCCTCTTATGGAGAAGAAGAGGCGAACAGAGCATTTCCTGGCTCCGAGCGCTGATTGAATACAGCTGTGAGAGGCAGCACCAGGTAAGCCAAGAGATAAGACTCCAGTAATGGAAAACATTCCTGTAAGCGTCTGATGTTCTTTCTATTTCTTGCTACCAGAGAGAATGTTTTGTTCTCTTTCAGGGTCATAGATAAAGGCAGTGCTTGTTTAAGAGTAAACATAGTTAGTCTATATTGATTAAATCTAAGCAGTGAATGGAAAATTAGGCTTTGGGTATTTGTGCCTGAAGTGATTTTTGCAGCTCAACAATGACAGTTTATCTATTTTTGTCTTGGTATATTATGAGCGTCGAGTACATTCTATGAGTCCTGCGAATCTATAAAACAGAGTTTCCCTTTCTTCTAAACATGCCATTATCTCATTAGCTGTTGCAGCTGCATCATTCACGCCTCTTTACCCACATACAAGGGCTGTGTTGTAAGCCTACATTTACCAGAGTACATGGTCCAGAGTAGATTTTTAAGTGTCTGTCCACCTGGGTGCAGAAGAAACCACGAGCTTTGATGCTAAGTCCTGGGTCTCTCCCTGAATCTCCTCGTGTACTGCAGAAGACCTTCGTCCTGAGGATCCCGATGGTACGGGAATCTGAGCAGTGACGGGAATGAGCCTTTTACGTTCCAATCGATGAGGATGAGCAGCCAGTCTAGTCTAGATCAGCAGGGGCCTCCTGACACCACTGACTTCACCTGCCCCCATGCGCCAAAGCTTCAGAAAGCTCTGGGGAGATGACCTTCAGACCCCTGGCTGCTCCTGAACTTGCTCTGAGCGGTTCTCAGGTGTGACCTTCAACTGAAAGCCCTTGCTTCCTCCTCATCCTTGCTTCTGGCTGATAGCCCTCCTGGACCAGTGCCTCTCAACGGTAACCACAGGCAGCTTGGTCTAAGCCTAAGTCTTCCTGGGAAAAGGTATCAAACGCAAGGACTTCATTTTATATCACCTACAACCACAATAACTTTTCTACAGATCTAAATGGGGAGGAATTGCAGAAGCTCAGGTGGCCAGGTGGCAGTGCCATCTCGGGTGCAGCATTGCTAAAGGCAAATGACAGAGGGAAGATGTGCCATTATCCAGGGGTGGCCATTACCTCAGCATGGATAAAACTGCCTAGAAATTTAGTAAAGAATAGCAGATGGCCCCAAGGATTATTTTGATAGTGACTTAATGTGTGTTTACAGAAGGAAAGTGGATCACTCAGGAACTTGCTAGTATAATCGATCACCATTCAGAGGTGATGGATTGATTTTGTTAGGCTTTTAGGGCACCAAACCCTGTTCTGATGTTTTCAAAGTGTGGTCCTGAGACCAGCAGCAACACCTGAAGTGCAAATTCACCTAAAAATGAAACTCACCTGAAATGCACATTCTCAGGCTCCACTCAGACAGAAACTCTGGGGGTGGGGCCCAGAAATGTGTGTTTTAACAAGCCCTCCGGGTGACTCTGATTTATGCTAACGATGGAGAATCTCTGTCTCTCGGGTGGAGCCTGAGTGTTGATGTTTTTTAAAACCCCCAAATGATGCTGATGCACAAGAGTAAGGGAATCTGAGTTGAGTTCTGGGGAATGGGTGACTTCTCAGCATCTACGCCCAGGGGGTCGGGTACAGGGCCTTGCATCTATGAGACTTGCTGGGTGGCTGGTTCTCTGAAATGTTTTTTGAGCACAGAGTAGTGAGGCATCTGGGCTGGCACCTCGGGGTGCTCAAGTTCAAAGGCCTGAGAGATTTATAGCTCACAATCTAGAAGAGTCCATTCTCTTTGGCTTAGGATGAAACAGATATGAGTCTGCCTGAGGGGCTTTCTTCTGGATTTAGTGATTCCCTCAGGTTTCCCAAACGACTGTGTGGAGACTGAACCAATTTCCTCAAAACATCCTAGTGTCTAATAACACAGACACACGCCCATGTGCAAGTAGAATGGCCATCTTCTATGTGCCAGGCACTTACAGCGCTCAGAGTCATACGTAAGTTCTTCCCATTGATCTTAGAGCTCTTTCTTACAGATGAGGAAACCGGGTGTCCGGCTGGTAAGTGGCAGGGGGAGAATTTGATCCCAGATCTGACTGGTTCCAAAGTTTGTATCTCTATACCACTGTTCTACACTCACTCCCACCATAGAAGTTCCAGATTACTCTCATTCCCCTGGATGTCACCAGCACTGGGCGACCTTGGAGAAATCTCATCCCCTCTGGGGTAGCTTATATATTTTCAAAATGGGGCAATGATTCCTGCCAGGATGATACCACCCGAGTCAGAGTGAGGGTCCGATAAGATTATGTATGTGAAAGGGTTTTACAAACTTTAAAGTACCAAAATAGTAAAAGATGAATTATTGTTTCTAGAAATAACATGCCCTCTAAACCTCTCTGATCTCTAATTTATATCACCATGACAGACCTGGTATTCTCAATAGCTACATCAGGCAGCCAGACCGAGCTCCTGTAGGACAAGGCCAAACTCGCTCATTTTAACAAATACTTATTGACCACTTGCTGACCTGGTAAATGCGTACATCATCAGTAAGGGTAGGCAGGTGGGGATGATTTTTAGAATGCTGTAGTACTGCTGTGACTTGAGACTCATCCTATAGGGAAAACATATGGGTGTCCTCTGATGACATTCCAATCATCAGGTTATCCTATAGAGGAAATGTTATCAAGTAGCAACATTTTAAACATACTCCTTCCTAAGGGATTTATTAAAGTGCTAAGCAGAATCTGACTTGGCTATTGATCAAAAACACAAAATGATTTTACTTCCTTTGGGTTTTTGGCTTACCCTTCCTTCCTCAGCTGCTCTCGGGTGTTTTCCTCTCTGGTTTCTTATATTTTGCTGCAAGTGAAAGAAAGTATTCAACAGATTCTCAGCTCACTGAAATATGTACATCATTCATGTTTATTAGCCTAACATTTACTAGGAATCATTATGTGCCAGGGTACTCAGCTAAGCCCAGGCGCCCAAATTTTCTTGTTCATGGTACCCTTTGTCTCAGTTCATTGTTTTCTGGTGTCTCTCGACCAAAAGAAAGACCTAACAGTTCCATTTATTAAGTAATTGGATTCAAACAACTTAATAAGTATTTATGTCCTCATGACTTAGTAGCCATCTCAAAAAATAATACTTAAATTAAAAGAAAAAAGTAATATTTTTATCTTATTCTTAAATAACCACAATTATTTACTGATAGGATGTATATCCATAATACAAGGGGGAAATCATAATGCTATAAAATAGTTATTACTCTGCCCTAACCGGTTTGGCTCAGTGGATAGAGCGTCGGCCTGCAGACTGAACAGTCCCAGGTTCGATTCTGGTAAAGGGCATGTACCTTGGTTGTGGGCACATCCCCAGTTGGGGGTGTGCAGGAGGCAGCTGATCGATGTTTCTCTCTCATTGATGTTTCTAACTCTCTATCCCTCTCCCTTCCTCTCTGTAAAAAAAAATCAATAAAATATATATTTTAAAAATAGTTATTACTCAAGTATTAAGGAAATTCAAAGAAGTTTTATAAAATTAAGTGTTTTAGCCCAACCACAGACTGTTAAGAATATAATTCCATCAAGCAATTTGTCTATTGTGTTTTATATTGTAGACTTGGTGGTCAAAAACCAGGTTTTATTGTTTTTCAGGAAACCAAAATGCTTATTAACTACACTCATATACCCTCCTATATAGATTTGTTAGGACATTTTTTAAAACTCTTCTTGACAATGATTTGGATCTTTATTTAGGGTTGTATCCTTAGAATTTCTATTAATGTTATTTTGCCACATTTTTTGTTATTAAAGCTTCTTTGAGTCATTAATTTCAAGATCATTTCATATGTTTATTAATTATCCACTTTATATGCTTTGATTTACTTTGAATCATAAACTAGTCCACTGGGGAGTCATTTGCTCATTAAATGAATAGAGAAACTGTGTCTTCTGGATACTTTTTATTACCCATAGCCTCCCTTGAGTACTCAGTGGTTTATTAACCATAGTTGGGCTGCCTTAGAGATTATAATGTAATTGATTTACCCTAGAACCTGAATATTGGATTAGTTATTTTCTTCTCAGGATCTAAAGTCATAAAACTGGCTTCCTCTTCATTCTGGGCTTTCTTGGATGTCATGGTCTGTAACACGATAAGTGAAACATTGCCTTTTTTATAAATTTAATGATTGTGCTTTGCTGTTCATACATGGGTCTCATCAGTTATATTAAGTTCTTCCACCTAGCGTCAGGATCAAAGGCAGATTTACGGAGAGCCTGCACTTCTGGGCCCATCACCCTCATAGGCCCTGAGTGCTAGGAGGGGAATGTTCTAGGAGGGGAAGGGAAGCCAGGTCCTCACCAGGAAGCATTGCAAGGTGAGCGTTTCTAGGAAATTACCTAAAGGTATTTTCTCAGGAGAAAGGGCTCTGAATTTCCCCGGCTCCAGTAATTTGTTGTGAATTTCTTTACATTAGAAATAAGTATTCTCTTTAGTACCTAAATTGGAAGTTGTGATTTTGTATTCTCTTTCTTAAAGGGAGCCCTAAGAACAGGCTAAGCTTCTAGTCCCATATAACCTGGATCCGTCCCTGATCGGTCTTGTTTTATCAGGATGACTCTATTTCTAAATTCAAACTTTCTTACTTTTCAGATAATTTTTGAGGCCATTCGGGGAATGTCAATAAGAAGTGATATTGCCATTGATGATGTTAAATTCCAAGCAGGACCCTGTGCAGGTAACAGTATTTTTCCCAATTATATAACCTTGATTGAAAAGGGATTTTGCAACAGTCTCAAATGATAAGAATGCAAATTCGGTATTTTTCTACAATAAAAATGGAGGGAACTATTATTGTCTATTTATCTCCTGACAGAAATAGAAGATATAACTCAGCAGTCATCAGGATATTCTGAGGATTTAAATGAAATTGAATATTAAGAAATAACCTGAATTGGATTAACTAAACAAAAGCATTACCTCTTCAATCAAAATGAAAACAACACAAATGAATACTGGACAGTCTTAACTATTTTATAAGTTATAAAATGACGTCAGAATACTCTTCTTCATTACTTTTGCAAAAAATACTGACTCAGGGCTTTTCTTTTTTTTTCTTTTTTTTCATATGACAACTGTTACTAGAAGTACAGGCGGCTGGTTTTGCATAGATCACTCATCTTAATTCTGGTACCAGTTAAAAACACAAATGTACTATACTGTAGTCATTTTTAAAGCACACAAGTAAAAGGCACAATCAAAATGAGATGTGCTCACTTAAATCTGCATTCAGTGAATGTATTGGGAGGAGGAGAAGTCTGTGGGTTTCCATTTGAATTTCAAATATAGTAATATGTTTAAAGAAATAATGTGGGTGTCAGTAATATCTGCAAAATGAATGCAGTTTTTATGGTAACAAGTTAGCCTAAGAATGTAAAGTCTTATTTTCTATGTTTTATTCATGGAAATGGAGTTTTGATTTTTAAATATTTTTACTACATGTTAGTTAACAAAGGATCTTTTATGAGTGTCCCAGGTTAAGTCAGTATTAATTAATGCTGTATTACAAGGCAATGCTACCTTCTTCCCCCCACCCCTTAAACTACTTTTGAAAGTCACTATGAACACATGGATAGAAATTGCACTCTTTTTTTATAAAGCAAGCTTGAAAATAATTATGTACACATGCCCCAAATTTTTTTAAGTGTGTCAAACAATTTTATTGATTTTTATAACATGTTTTTGGTAAGGTTTTGAGTAATATAAATGCCAGCAGAAATAATAAACTACTGCTTTTCATGTTTAGAAAATTGTATATACTTGTTTATATACCTAAACAGCTGTTATGAAATTATAAGATTACCTAATAAAAGGTAATTTGAAAATCTTTTCACTGGCAATTAACTCATTTCTACATTATTTTTTGTTGTCAGAATATCTTTACTACTTAATTGCAGATTCCAATTTGAATTTCTACTCTGCCATAACTAACTGCTTCTCTTTTTTTTATATCAGACATTTTATTTTATTTTTTTTCTTTATTGATTAAGGTATTGCATATGTGTCCTTATCCCCCTCATTGACCTCTCCTCGCCCACTCTCCCCCCCCCACTCAAGCCCTCACCCCCTGGTGTCTGTGTCCATTTGTTAGGCTTATATGCATGCATACAAGTCCTTTGGTTGATCTCTCCCCCTTACCCCTGCCCTCCACAACCTGCCCTCTGAGGTTTGATGGTCTGATCGATGCTTCTCTGTCTCTGTCTCTGGATCTGTTTTTGTTCATCAGTTTATGTTGTTCATTATATTCCACAAATGAGTGAGATCATGTTATATTTATCTTTCTCTGACTGGCTTATTTCACTTAGCATAATGCTCTCCATCCATGCTGTTGCAAATGGTAAGAATTCCTTCTTTTTTACCGCAGCGTAGTATTCCATTGTGTAGATGTACCACAGTTTTTTAATCCACTCATCTGCTGATGGGCACTTAAGCTGTTTCCAAATCTTAGCTGTGGTAAATTGTGATGCTATGAACATAGGGGTGCATATATCCTTTCTGACTGGTGTTTCTAGTTTCTTGGGATATATTCCTAGAAGTGGGATTACTGGATCAAATGGGAGTTCCATTTTTAGTTTTTTGAGGAAACTCCATACTGTTCTTCACAGTGGCTGCACCAGCCTGCATTCCCACCAGCAGTGCACAAGGGTTCCTTTTTCTCCACATCCTCGCCAGCACTTGTCATTTGTTGATTTGTTGATGATAGCCATTCTGACAGGTGTGAGATGGTACCTCATTGTTGTTTTGATTTGCATCTCTCAGATAATTAGTGACTTTGAGCATGTTTTCATATGTCTCCTGGCCTTCCTTATGTCCTCTTTCAAAAAGTATCTATTTAGATCCGTTGCCCATTTTTTGATTGGGTTGTTTATCTTCCCTTTGTTAAGTTGTATGAGTTCCCTGTAAATGTTGGAGATTAAACCCTTATCAGTGATAACATTGGCAAATATGTTCTCCCATGCAGTGGGCTTTCTTGTTGTTTTGTTGATGGTTTCTTTTGCTGTGAAAAAGCTTTTTATTTTGATGTGGTCCCATTTGTTTATTTTCTCTTTAATGTCCATTGCTCTAGGAGCTGTATCGGTGAAGATATTGCTTCGGCATATGTCTGAGATTTTGCTGCCTGTGGGTATCTCTAATAGTTTTATGGTTTCCTGTCTTACGTTTAAGAACTTTATTCATTTTGAGCTTATTTTTGTGTATGATGTAAGTTGGTGGTCTAATTTCATTTTTTTGCATGTATCTGTCCAATTTTCCCAACACCATTTATTGAAGAGACTATCTTGACTCCATTGTATGTTCTTGCCTCCTTTGTCAAATATTAATTGAGCATAGTGGTTTGGGTCGATTTCTGGGTTCTCTATTCTATTCCATTGGTCTATATACTAACTGCTTCTTAAGCCTTTTACTAGTGACATAGCACTGCATACATTGATGGAATAATTGATTTTTAAGTATTTTATTTCACATAAACAATCTCAATGTCCCCCCAAACTTTATCTTTTTAGAATATAAACTGTATGAGGATAAGGACTCTGGCTTGTTTTGTTTACCTTTGTAGTCTCAGTACCCAGAAGAATGTCTAGTATATAATAGGTGCTCAATCAATACTTGCATGAATGGATGGAAGGATGGATAGGTGGGTGCATGGATGGATGGATGGATGAATTTAATCCCTTCAACATCCTTGTAGCTGGAGATATTATTATCCCTTTTCAAAGATAAGAAAACCAAGGCTCAGAAGAATGAAAAATAATATAGCTGTTAAGTGAAGGAACTCGGCATCAGGTCTCTCTGCCCCCAAAGCCCATACCTCTTACTGCTTTGTGTACCCCCAAATACATTGTTCTGATAGAGGATTTCCCATCAAAATTCATAAATTAATCTATAAAGAACATTATATCTCCCTGAACACCACATTACTTAGAAAAAGAAAATATTCAACTATGCAAAATAAACACTCTGAGATTTATGGAGAAAATAAAATAAACTTTCATAGTAAAGCAAAATTTTGTAAACCAAATCCATTCCAGTCATGATGATTAATTATCAGAGCAGGGAAATCCCTAGAGTTGAATCACTGGGAAAGGAAGATTTCAAGATGTTGACCAATTCAACAGCAAACTAGACTGTTTAATTTCCTCAAAATGTAGCTCCTGTCCAGAGCTTAGTTATATCTGCTGAATAAAGAAATGAAGATTGTGTCTCTAGGACCTAGTATCTAGTGCATAGTAAGGGGTTTTTAATAGTGGTGAATGAATGAATTCATTCACTAGCCTCCTTGCTTATGGATTACATAAATCCATAGTAATCTAGCTAACATTTATTGAATACTTAACTATTTTTAGGCATTGTGCAAAGAGCTTTACACGAATTCACTCATATTATCATTCTGATAGCCCATGAAATAGATCTAGGGATATTTCCATTATAAATAGGGAAAGTGATACTGTTCAAGTACAGCTGCTAGTGCAGGGCCTAGATTTTTTGTTTGTTTGTTTGTTTTTAAAATAGTTTTTATTGATTTCAGATAGGAAGGGAGAGGGAGAGAGAGATAGAAACATCAATGATGAGAGAGAATCATTGATCGACTGCGTCCTGCTCGCCCCCTACTGGCGATTGAGCCTGCAACACAGACATGTGACCTGACCGGGAATCGAACCATGACCTCCTGGTTCATAGGTCGATGCTCAACCACTGAGCCACACCAGCTGGACAGGGCCTAATTTTGCACCTGAGTCTGTTTCACTGCCAAACTTGTGTTTTAATCCTCATCAGACTGCCTTCTGAACCTAACTCTCCTGACAGCTCCATCCACAGTATTAATTTAAACTCTAGCAAAAGGTTCCGAGTTTCCCTCACTCAAGAGGATTTATTGGCTACCAAAATTGCCCCAAAGATTGCAGAGTCAGGAATACTACTTGGGACACCAGCTTTGGGACTTGTGGGGTGAGGGGGAGTTGGGAACTAGTTACTGACTTAGGCAGAAAGGAAGGAGGTCATTATTGCCATTTGTTGTGCAGAAACAATCTGAAGTTCCTGTAAGAGGAGAGAGGAGGTGGAAGGTGAGCAGATTCATTTACCCTCCCTCATGGGAGGATTTTGCAGGATTTGCTTTTTGGATGCTTCTCTTCCTTTTCCAGGTTGCCTTTGGCATTCATTTGAACTAAATTTCACCTGGATGGGAAATATGGAAGGATAGTAAACATGGTATAGTTTTCTCGGGTTTAGAAATATCCTGGGAGGAAGGCATACTAACTTTAACAGGTAGCACTTAACATTTATCCCCAGTGTTTGCATTTATTCCAGTTTTCACCTAAACACACAAGTGTTTCCGATAGAAACTTTTTTTTCACACAATTGTCTTCTCTCCTATAATTTGCTGTCTAGGTGTGAAGGTAGTGAAAAAGGGGAGGCTGAGAAAATAATGGCTGTGATGCAAGGGCTGGTTTAATGTGGAAGAAGAAAAGGTTCAGCAAAGACTTGAGAAATCTATGCCGCAGGCATTATACCAAGCATGGGGGTTACAAAGATGCTCACATATCAGTGAGCAAAGCAGAGATCTAAACCTGTCGGCACAGTTCAGAGTGCTAAGCACCAAAACATCATATGCTTAGGGTGCTATGAGAGGGCCTAGGGGGGAGCATCTGACCAGGGACGACAGGCCAGCTTCTTGGTTGAAGTCTGGGCAGAGCAACCAATGGAAACCTACTAACATGGACTCTGACTTATTGCCAGACGGGGACATGTTTTCCTGTGTGATTTAACTAGAACTGGGAGAACTAACGAGTTTTAGTAACTGATCATGCTAATGTGGTGGCATTTTTATCATGTGGATTACTATAAAGAGGTGATACAGCATAGTGATTAAGTGCACGGTTCCAGATTCAGGCTGTTTCCGTTTAAATCCAGGTTTTGCTTTTACAGGCTTTCTGACTGAGGACAAGTCACTTCCACCCTCTCCGACTTCTATTTCTGGTCTGCAAAATGGGGCAAATACTTGACTCTGCTTCTTTAGGTTGCTGTAAAGATTAAATGCAAATATCACATGGAAGCATTTAGTATCTTACACACAAGTGCCATTCAAGTTTATAAGGTTTGAGTGAAATTTTTGGATAAATCACAGTTATTTGTATTCTTTCTCTACAAAGGAATTGTGAGTTTATAGTGCCATCTTAAGGATAAAGCAACCATATAATCTTGTCCTTTTATCAATTTTTTCTTATTACTGACAATACACGGCCCATTTTAACCAGTACCTGGGCAACGCCTTCCCCTTTGTTCTTCCTAATCCAGCCACTATTAATGCTGCTTCTGGGCTACTTACCCTGTACATATGCTCCTAGCAAAATTTATCATGCTAAACCTAACTTCTTGTTTTCATGTCCATCTCCTCAACAATGCTCAGTCAGTGGTGGTGCTCTCACAGCCTAGCATGCTCGACAAATGTGGATTAAGTAAACAAAAGCTCAGTGAAAGCATTTAGTTTAGTACAAATATGTATGTGGATTTTTTTAAAAAATCACAAAGGATATAATCTCTTTGGTCCATCAAAATTTCATGGTCTATAAATCCACAAACTCACACTTTAACATGAAAATATGTCCCTGGCCTGTGATACGCGTAGAGTACCTGGAAAAAAACAAATAAAAACCTCCTTTAGAGAGCCATGCACCGAACCCAGACTGTACAAGTTCCCCACATGTAAAACTGCATGGAAAAAGGACACACAATCCAAAATTACAAAACATTTAGTGAAATAGTCCACTAGAAGCAAAAATCAACCATCAATGAACAGCAGAATTAGATACCCAAGACTTCATAGGATGAAATTTTTAAAAATATATTTTTATTGATTTCAGAAAGAGAGAGAGAATCATTGATCGGCTGCCTCCTGTACGCCCCACAATGGGGGGTCGAGCCCACAACCCAGGCATGTGCCATGACCGGGAACCAAACCGGGACCTCCTGCTTCGTGGGTCGACGCTCAACCACTGGGCCACGCTGGCCAGGCAATAGAATGAAACATTTTGACAGACACTTTAACTATTTTTTAAATAATTAGACCCCCCCCCCAATAAAAGCATTGAAAACATAACAGAACAAAACAGTACTCTATGAAAAATAAGCAGGTAGATTTTAAAGGGAACCAAACAGAACTTCTAACATGAAAAATACAGTCATTAAAATGAAAGAGTCCATGGAAAAGACAAATATTTAGTTAGCTGCATAAAATAGAAGAGACATGGTGAGCTAGAATATAAGATAATAAACCAGAATGTAATATATAGAAAGATAAAAAAGTGAAAAAATATAAAGGATACAATGAATGAGACTATCATTCATTCTGTCTTTCATACTAGTGTATTAATATATACATATGTACTAGTGTATTAATATATACATACTAGTATATTAAAATAAGAGCTCCAGAAAGACAGAATGGAGGGAGGGTATATTCAAAGGGAGAATATTTGAGACTATTTAAGAATTGGACATGCCTAAAAATGCTCAAAATCAAGAAGTTCAACAAATTCTGAGCAATATAAGTCAAAATAAATCCATTCCTAGATACATCATTATGAAATTATGGAATGCCAAAGGCAAAGAGATTGAAATATAACTAGAATGAAAAGACAGATGAACTACAGAGGAATGAAAATTTAAAATCAATCATGAGGAAAGTGTGAAGACAGTGTAATATTTTTAACATGTTGAGAGAAAATAAATGTCAACTGAGAATTTTATCATTCAAAAGGGCAAAATAATATTTTCAGATAAACAAGGAAGAAATCATGTTTTATATGGTTATATGTATATATACACACATTTATATCTATCAATGATAGTAAAATGAATTTATACATATTCATGAATCAATGATAATAAATGAATATATATATCAATGATAGTAAAAGTACCACATATAAAAATTCACTATATATATATATATATATATATAGTCATGTATAATTTGCCTTTTTGCTCAAAATTATGTTTTGGGGATTCAGCCATGTTGCATTTCTAGCTGTAGTTCATTTCTCTATGGTATGGTTTTCCATTACATGATTATACTTGTAATTAACCCATTCTATCATTGATGGATACCTGGGTTTTTCTTAGTGCTTTGCTATTGTGAATAGTGCTGCTAAAATATTCTCATACAAATAGCCAGGTACCCATGGGAAAATAATTCCTTATTGTTATATAGCTAATACATAAATTGCAGGTTTGTATGATATGTACACTTAACTCAATGATGAAAAACTGCTTCCCAAGTGGTTACACTAACCTACACTATCCTTACCAGTATAGATGATGCCAAAACTTGCTAGTGTCAGACTTTAATTTTTGCCAGTCTAATAATTATGAAATTGTATTTCATTGAGGTTTTAATTTGCATTTTTCTAATTATGAGTTAAATTGAGCATCTTATATGTCCTATGTCTATTCATGTAAAATGCCTATTTTGCCCATTTGTTTAATTGAACTATGTATCATTTTCTTGCTCTCTTTTTAAATTGTTTATTTATTTATTTATTTTTAGAATTTAATATTAAAGAGAGTTTATTAGTGAAGCAGTGAGGCAGAGTGGCTACTCCACCGACAGAGCAGCCCCTCCCTAGTGGGATTTACTTCTTTCATTGAGGCTCATTTCATCGAAGGGTAAGGCATTCAAGAAGGGGGAAGAATATTCAGGATTTTTCTGGGGGGAAGGGGTGGAGACTTCTTGGACGAGCCCCCTAGATATCACCTTGTGTCCTTAGCTTTCTGTTTTGATTATGGTGATGTCATGTAGTATGCTAATATTACATTGAGTGTATAGTGAGACTAGAGGTTCCCACAAGGTGAAATTAGTCACCATGTTGAATCGAACTGGTCTTCTGCAGGTGCTAAGCCATAAATCCATGAGGGAGGGGGGGTTGCCTCACTATCTCCTTGATAGCCCTTATAGCCCTTATCGATTAAAGCCCTTTGGCCACATACCCTATCTCACTCCCCCCTCAGAGATTTTGTTCCTCCTGATTCTTAAAGGGTTGTTGGGGAGGAGGGTATGTATCATATTCGTATATTTTTGTAGGGATTCTCTAATATTCCAGATATTAAGCTTCTGTTTGTATTAAAGGTTGCAAGTGTCTTTTTTTCTTTTTTAGCTGTGACTCCCCCCTCCCCTTTGGTGCATGGGATGATACTCCAGCCCACTGAGCCACCCGGACAGGGCAGCCATTTCCAGCTTTTAGAGGCTTCCCACATTCCTTAGCCCCACTCATGAAAGACCATAGTTTTTATTATATATTAACTAATAATCTTTTAATTTTATTAATGATTTATGTATATTTTGTCTTATTTAAGAAACTCTTCCTTACCTTGTGTTTTGAAAGATGTTCCCATGTGGTTTCTTCTAAAAAATTAAATGTTTGCCTATCACCTTTAAGTCTTTGATTCATCTGGGATTATATCCAGTAAAATTGCCAAGTTCTCCCATCACTTATTGAAATAGACTCTATATTTGCATTCATTTCCTGTTGTGGCTGTAACAAATTACTACACTCTGCTACACTATTTGTGTCACAAAACAGCACATTTATTATCTTACACGTCTGGAAGTTAGAATTCTGAAAATGGAATGCATGAGGCTAAAGTCAATGTGTTGGCAGGGTTGTGTGTTCCTTTAAGGGAAGCAATGTTTGTAAAAATGAAAAATTGGAAGCAATCCATATGTCAGATCTGTAGAGTAATGGATAAAGTATGATATATACATATAAAACTCTAGAAAAGTTCAAAGAAAACCAGATTTATATGAGTCTACATGGATATATCTCAAAATTAGATTTTTGAATGAAAAACCAAGTTGTATAACTACTCTTATTATATGTTAATAATGTATACATGTAATACATTGTGTGTTTATGTAATACATTTATGTGATATATTCAGACTCAAAATATTACTATGTATCTTCTCTAGTTCAAATGCTTGTAAAATATTAAAATTGCCTTAAAGGACATTACAATACACAATGAATACGTGTGTAAGAGTAGTTAACTAGGGGATAAGGAGTGCAGGAACAAAACTGAGAAAAAATGTCAAATACACACTAATTTTATCTGCATTGTTTTAACTTTTAAAAGGACAATAGATTTATATGCTTCATGTATAAATTTTAAAAGTAGATAATAGAAAAAAAAACTAGATGAAATCAAATTGTAAGCAGTGTTAATTCTTTATTATAGACTAGAGGCCCAGTGCATGAAATTCGTGCACAGGAGGGGGGGTCCCTCAGCCCAGCCTTCACCTCTTATAATCCGGGACCGCTTGGGGGATGTCTGACTGCCAGTTTAGGCCCTGCGGGTTCGGGCTTAAACTGGCAGTCAGACATCCCTCTCGCAATCTGGGACCACTGGCTCCTAACCGCTCACCTGCCTGTCTGCCTGTCCGCTCCTAACCACTTGCCTGCCTGCCTCATCACCCCTAACTACTCGCCTGCCTGCCTCATCACCCCTAACTGCTCGCCTGCCTGCCTCATTGTCTCTAACTGCTCACCTGCCTGCCTGATCGCCCCTAATGGCTCGCTTGCCTGCCTCATCACCCCTAACCATCTCTGCCTGTCTGCCTCATCACCCCTAACTGCTCGCCTGCCTGCCTGCCTGATCGTCCATAACCACTTTGACTGTCTGCCTGATCACCCCTAACCACTCTGACTGCCTGATTGCCCCTAACTGCTCGCCTGCCTGCCTGATCGCCCCTAATCGCCTCTGCCTCAGCCCCTGCTGCCATGGCTTTGTCTGGAAGGACATCCGGAATGACGTCCAGAAGGTGGTTTGGCTGTCTGGTCTAATTAGCATATTATGCTTTTATTATTATAGATATATGGATGAATGGATGTTAGTTTCTGTTTAGTGCTCTTTTGGATTTTCAAACTTCCAAAAACACAACTTTAATTATTAAAAAAGAGTTTTATTATTACCAATCAAAGCTATGGAAGTGAGAAATTAAAACCACCAAGTTTATCGGAGAGTTCAGCAATACCCCAGCTTGTTGAGATGCCTGGATGAAATGTCACTCTTGGTGACCAATACCACAGAACTGAATTTAATAATTCATATAACTAATTTCAACAGATTCTCCACAGTTCTAACAATTGCCCACTTTCTTTCCTTTGGGAAGTAACAAGGAGTGAGAAGAAACCCTTGCTCTCACCCCAGATGCTCCTGACCTAGCCTGGGCAAGAAGGACTATCAATTCACTTTGCAAGGACTTGCAGAGGGGATTGCACATGGTGCTTTAGCACCTTATTCATGAAGGAATTAAAGGTAAATTCCTTCTGGAGCAAGTTAATACTGTTCTCCAATTTTATATTCTCAAAAGAAATGAAGGCCGGTTTAGCTCTAGGCTTTCTATCATGACACATCACAAAGAACCTCTGAAATCTAATATTAATTCCTAATGATTTTTTTAGTCTTTCAGTTGGTTTTTGTATCCAAGAGATGGAAATTTTGGAAAGGGGCAAATCTGTTGAGACACTGGTACAGAATATAAAATGAATTATGAAAAAGTGCTTAGAACAGTAGTTTGGTGTATGGTAAGTGCTGTTGGTTTTAGCTATTACTACTAATACTATAGCTATTACTACAAACAACTCTAATACTAATATGACGGCAGTATAAGTAGGTATTTTGTTTTGTATTATGTTAGAAACAAATTATCTCTAGCAGAAGCTTGCTCTATGGGGTTTTAGGTCCCTTGGGGAAGGGTGCTCGGAACGCCTCATCCCTGCCTAGATCTTCCCCAGGAGTTCTTTAACTAGGTCAGTTAGAAAGTGTACATGGCAGGAAGGTGGAGGGAGTGCGAGAAGGTTTGTTCCTGGGTGCCAAGGACTCAGGTTTTAGCATCTGACTGCTTCCCTCTCTTTCAAGCCATGAGGGTTCACTTTTTCACTTTAAGAATTTGCCAAAAGCAAACATAATATGTCCTCTTACTTGGTATATAAAGCAGAGGAGATTATTCCTGTTAACCTGTGAGGGTTCTTGTTAGAATAGTAAAATGTCTCGAGACGTCTCAGTGGAGTCCCACTCCATGCATCTTGTCCACCTCCTTGCTACTGTGGCACCATTATCAAGGGCTTGAAGTGAAGCCCAGAAAGAGAACAAACACTGAAGATGGTATTTCGATGGTGAGATGAAGTGTGTAATCCTTGACCCTGCCCCTTTCTGCCGGCTTTCTGTTTGTGTCAGTTTTCAAGTTTCTGCAGAATGAAAGGCCATCACTCAAAATGACCACTGGTGCCCTAGCTGGTTTGGCTCAGTGGATAGAGTGTCAGCCTGTAGACCAGAGGGTCCCAGGTTCGATTCCAGTCAAGGGCTCATACTTCGGTTCCAGGCTCTTCCTTGGGCTGGGCCCTGGTCAGGGTGCATGTTGAAGGCAACCAATAGATGTGTTTCCTCACATTGATATTTCTGTCTTTCCCTCTTTCTTCCACTCTCTCTAAAAATCAATGGAAAAATATCCTCAATGATTAAAAAAATATATATAAAAGCCCCCTGGTCACTTACTCCTTGGTCTGTAGAATGTTAAATGCAATTATTTTGCCATATCTATTAGCTAGCAAGGATGGGGTAATGAATTCAGCTGATGACTGGACTTTTAACCCTAGGAAGTGTAGGATTAGCTATTGTGTCTCACTCACTCATCAACACATTCTTGTTAATTTATAATCTTTCTAAAGACTTTATCCCTCTGCCTCTTTAACCACCACTCTTTGCAATGCAGACAGTTTTCATCAGTGGAATGAAAGAATCCAGATGTGGCAAGGTAAGTGTGCATAATTTTATGGGTGCATGAAATTTTTAAAGAATGTTAGGTAGCACTGAGCCATTATAGTCTGCAGAGTATCCTTGGTTCATGCTAAATTCCAGTTATACAAAGCCCAACAAAAGACATTTAAATCAATTATGGTACATCTATATAGTTACTTAAAATTATGTCATAGAAATTAATGTCATGGAAAGATATTCATAATATATTCAGTGAGAAAAGGAGGTCAAGTAATACTATATATAATTTGTGTAGTGTCATCATTTTTTTTTTCCTAATGAAAGGAGCAAACCATACATGAACAAGTAAAAAATATGTCAAAAAATACAGCAAAATCTTAACAGTGACTTGTCTGGGTAAAGGAATTATGAGTAATTATTCCCTTTGTGTGTTTGGTTTTTTGTGTGTTCCCAAATTATCTGCATTTAGCCCTGGCAGGTTGCTCAGTGGTTAGAGCATCAGCCTGCAGACCCGAAGGGGCCTGGATTTGACCCTCTCAAGGGCAGGTACTTCGGTTGCAGGTTCCCCAACCTGGGTTGTGCAGGAGGTAACCAATCCATGTGTCTCTCTCATGTCACTTCAATGTTTCTCTCTCTCCTCCCACTCCTCCCTCACTTGCATTCTCTCTAGAAAGCAATGGGAAAAATATCCTCAGTATTTTTTAAAAAGAGATTTAAACCAATTATGGTACATCTATATAGTTACTTTAAAATTTTTTTTTAAATTACTGCATTTAGCATATGTTGCTTTTGTAATTAGAAGCAGAATTTTCCTTTTTAAAGTATGATGGTAGAGTATAACTGGCTGGCTGATTAAACAAGAACTCATAGTGTAGTGCACTTGTGGGGTCATCACAAGTTCAGGGGCTCATTCTTAAATTTCAAGTTTATAAGCACCATTTGATTCACTATAGAAATGATGATGGTACACAAATGATCAGACTGGTTCTCTTCCCTCAATTCTCATTACCACTGTCTATATTATTTTCCCATTAGGATAGAGTCCCCCAGATGTAATCATTTCTTCAAAGAATTTGACTCTCCTAAGGCTCTTAAAGCAGGGTAACAAATTCATTTTTTTTTTTTTTGTATTAGCAATGTAAGGAATGATAGTGCTATTGAACTCAAGGGGTTCCCTGGCTGGGATATTATATTCAAGGACAAGATGTGGTTGTCCTCAGGTAGTTTTATTTGCAACAAGTAAAGGAGACAGGGGATTCATATCCAAAGTTCTGTCTCCCAGAATGGAGGTTTAGCCATTGCTGTTATGCACTATTTAGTTAATTGTTTTTCTTCTTTGCAGCTGGCTAAACTTCAGGTCAAGCTCACCAAGTTGCAGCTGAGTCTTCAAAATACTGTGCTACCTTTTAGCATCTAGCAAGACAGCATTTAGTAAAAACTGCCCAGACCCTGAGACCTTTGTCTTATCTAACAATAGTATAATGGTGCCCTTTCATAAGCACTGAGTATTTTTATTATTTTTCTGCCATTGGATAGTTTTCAAATTATTCTTTATTTTAATTTGCTTTTTAAAAAATTTTTAGTAACCATGACAAGTTCACGTGCTTTTTACTCATTCTTTTTTCTTCGGTTATAACTTTGAAGAGAATGCAGGTTCTACTTGCATAAGAGGAGAAAGCAGAGACCAGGGAAAGGAGCACTGGGGTTCTACTGCAATTGCTTTCTATTTTATTTATTTAAGTGCTGTTAATCTTCGCCCAAGAATATTTATCCATTGATTTTTATTTATTTTTAGAAAGAGTGGAAGAGAGGGAGTGAGACGACGAGAGAGAGAGAGAGAGAGAGAGAGAGCGAGCGAGCGAGAGAGAGAGACATGGATGTGAGAGAGACGCATATCAATTGGTCGCCTTCTGCATGCGCTCCTTGGGCCGGCCGGGGCTCCAGCCTGCAACCAAAGTCAGCAGGCCCTTGATGGGAATCGAACCTGGGACCCTTCAGTCTGCTGGCCAAAGCTGTGACTACTGAGCCAAATCGGCTAGGGCTGCAATAGCTTTTTAAATCGCCTACCCACTTCTACCTTGACCGCCTCCAAACAGCAACCAGAGAAGTCACTTTAAAACTTGAACCAAATCCTGTCCCCCTCCTGCTTAAAACCATCCAGCGGCTTCCCATTGCTTTTCAGATAAAATTCAGCTGTGCCATGATGGGCACAGGTGTGCCATGAAGTCTTGTTTACTGCACTGCAGCCACACCGGCCTTTGCTCCTCAAACACCCCACTGGCTGGCCCATTAGTCTTCGTCCTTGCCTGTAATAATGGTCTGTGCTCATTTAGGCACTGGGCTCCTTCTCCTTGGCTTTTAGCTCAGGCATCACCTCCTCAGACAGGCCTTCCCTGCCTCCCCCATCACAGTCCTTGTTTTAGTTTCTTGTAGCACCTACCACAGCCTGAAATTACCCTTCGTTTGTTGGTTCGCTTGTTCTTTTTCGCTCTCCCACACCACAAAGGTAGGTAGGAGCTAGGCTGCCCAAGCCTCTTGATTAAACAGTTAGTTGAGTGAAGATCATCTTTAATGAAGGGGTTAACCGGACGAACGCGAGCAGGTTTAAGTGGAAGCACCCTCTCAGGAAGCCAGGGCATTCTCCTTCCTGCATTACTAGAAACTTCGGGAGGAGGAGGTCTTAATAAGGCCTTGGGGAGCGAGAGCAGGGAATAAATAGGAAGAGTCTGGGCGACGCAGTCTTTTCACAAGCCGGAGAGCGCGGGAGACTTCGCACGACACTTTAAGGCAGCCACTGGGCACGGAGCCATTTGGAAGTTTTCTTTTAAGACACCGGGACCTGAGTGAAAGCAAACGGAAGCACACGGAGAAGAGGAAGAGCCCAAGACCTGCGAGTCCCGGCAAACTTGGGCGGAATCCACGCAAGACCGGTCTCGCGTCGCCCGCCTTGGTCCTCCTGCAAACGCCTCCCTCCGTCCCCTCGCGGGTCGGCTTCCCCAGAGCGCTGCAAGGGCTTTCAAAATACTAAATGGACATCTTTTTCTAAATTAAAACAATAATAACGACCATCTGGAAATGGCAGGAATGTACAGAAAAGAAAGTCCGGTAGCCAAATTCCACTAATCTTCCAGCCACCCCCACGCACCGCACATTAGGCTTCCCAGGGACCGGGGCGGGGCGGGGCGGGGCGGGGCGTGCCCACGGACGCCGCCGGGCTGGACTGCGCAGGCGCGGGGCGGGCTCACGGGCAGTGTCGCGCGCCGCGCAGTTCGCGCGGGAGCGGGACGTCAGGGCGCCGAGTGCGCTGGTCGGTGGGAACGGAAGCCGCCGTGGGGCCGAGGGGAAGCCAGGATGGCGACTCCGAGCGGGAAGACCTCGACCCCAACGCCCCTGGCCTCCAAGAGACCTCTTCCGAAAGATCCCTCGTCGGAGGTCCCGAGCAAGAAAAAGAGTTCGGCGCCGCCCCTGTCGTTGTCCGGACATTTTGTGGAAGGCTCCATCGTCCGCATCGCGATGGAGAACTTCCTGTGAGTGGCCCGCGGCCGCGGGGAAGGCGAGCGGGCCTGGGGGCGCACGCTGCGTGCGGGTGCGCGCGTGGGTGCGTGGGTGGGTGGACGTGTGCCTGGCTGGTCGGTCCGGCCGTGGTCACCGGCACAAATATTCGTAGGCTGTGGGGATTGATGTGTGTGCTGGTGTGCGAGGTGTGTGTCTTGTGTGATGCGTTTTTGTTTTGGTTTTATTCGTTCTTACCATGGTGTTTTTTGAAGGCGTCATTGGCCGGACAGGGGACGTAGTAGGGATTAGATCTCTGCTCGCTGCAAGTCACGGCCTACAGAGGGAGGACATAATCTGGAATTCACAGAACTATGGGCCCGTGGGACTCCCTGGCAGCAACAGTTAAATCAGAGCGGTAGTGATGATGTGGCAGTGCCCAGGTAGATAAAAATGGTGAAGGTGGTACGGGGTGGAGGTTGCAAAGTACAAGAAAATTAATCCCGTACTCTCAGTTGTTGAGCCTCCCAACAGACCCTTGACCCTTACAAATCCACTTTTCTGCCCTGGTTCCTTTCTGTCCCTCCAGACAACTAATCATAATCATTTTAGAATTTAATAATATGTTTAAATACACATACCGTGTTAGTGTAGCACCTTACAGTTCATTTGACCAAGATTTTTTTTTTTTTAAGCTTGTACAGAGTAGGGAAAACAATTGCAATGACAGCAACTTTTTTTTTTTTTTCAAGCATCTATCATGCTAGTTATGGAAGAAGGTGCTTTATTTATACAGTGCTCTCTCATTCTTTCTTCACAACGATTCTTTGAATTACTATTTGAATCCAGATCCGGAAAGATCATCAAATGAATTACCTACCATAATAATGTATACATGGGGATGGCATGGGGGCACAAAGGATGAAGTGGTTACTGTCTTCCACAACTGTGAGAAAGGGCTTTGTACGGACGTTATAAAAGTCTTAAAAGAAGGGAACAGGACTGTAGACAGAAGGAACTGCCTGCAACAGTTTGTTATATTTAGGTATTTTAGTAAACCATAGGATGTGAGTGAATATGTGAACATATGTGATACTGCAGAGGTAGTTACATAGGTGATACTGAGGGTCTGTTACATACTGTGTAAGGAATTCCAGCTTCATTCTAGGAAATGGCAGTGATTTATATTACTCTGGAAGCAGTGCAAAGGATGAATTAGAAGGTGCAAGATTGGAGGCAAGAAGACTCGCAATATGAAAGCAAGAGATGATCAGGATTTGAACTTGTTGAGTAGCACTGGGGAGGTAGGAGTGGAAATACAAGAAATTTGACAGAATCTGGCAACAGATTTTATTTTTAACCCTTTGCACTCACTTGCTTTTTTCTCGGTTCCTTTATTCTACTCGGGTTTTAATTTTTTAAATACCCCAGATTTTACAAAGCGTGGGAGTAGAATAAAAAACTGGAGTTTCTTTTCATACAAACTTATTTATTTGGATTTTTTAATATTTAAAAGTATTGATACATTCAAAGAGTAATTTTAATCTCGGCATCTGAGTGCAAAAGGTTAATAAATCTTTATTGTTCAAATTATTACAATTGTTCCTCTTCCCCCCCCCCATAATTACCCTCCACCCGGTTCCCACCCCACCCTCTGCCCGTACTCCCACCCACTGTCCTCATCCATGTATGATTTTTGTCCAGTCTCTTCCCACACCCCCCACATCCCTTCCCCCCCGCCCCCAGAATTGTCAGTCCACTCGCTTTCTATGCTCCTGATTCTATTATATTCACCAGTTTATTCTGTTCATCAGACTTTTTATTCACTTGATTTTTAGATTCACTTGTTGATAGGTATGTATTTGTTGTTCATAATTTTTATCTTTACCATTTTCTTCTTCTTCCTCTTCTTAAAGAATACCTTTCAGCATTTCATATACTGGTTTGGCGGTGATGAACTCCTTTAGCTTTTTCTTATCTGTGAAGCTCTTTATCTGACCTTCAATTCTGAATGATAGCTTTGCTGGGTTGTAGGTTCTTGCTCTTCATCACTTTGAATATATTTCTTGCCACTCCCTTTTGGCCTGCATAGTTTCTGTTGAGAAATCAGCTGACAATCGTATGGGTGCTCCCTTGTAGGTAACTGTTTTTCTCTTGCTGCTTTTAATATTCTCTCTCTGTCTTTTGCTCTTGGCATTTTAATTATGATGTGTCTTTTTGTGGTCCTCTTTGGATTTCTTTTGTTTGGGGTTCTGTGCGCTTCCTGTACTTGTAAGTCTATTTCTTTCACAAGGTGGGAGAAGTTTTCTGTCATTATTTCTTCAAATAGATTTTCAGTATCTTGCTCTCTCTCTTCTCTGGCACCCCCATAATTCTGATGTTGGTACACTTGAAGTTGTCTCAGATGCTCCTTACACTATCTTCATATTTTTGGATTCTTTTTTCTTTTTGTTTTTCCGGTTGGGTGTTTTTTGCTTCTTTGTATTTCAAATCTTTGACTTGATTCTTGTGATCCTCTAGTTTGCTGTTGGATCTCTGTATAATATTTTTTATTTCAGTCAGTGTATGTTTAATTTCTAGTTGGTCCTTTTTCATATCCTCGAGGGTCTTGCTAAATTTATCGGCCTTTTCTAGAAAATTCTTGAAAAAACCTTATAACCGTAGTTTTAGACTCTATATCCATTCGTTTGCTTTCCTCCATTTCTTTCATTTGTGATCTGTTTCTTTGTCTCCTCATTTTGGCTGCTTCCCTGAGTTGATAGAGTGGCTTTGTGTGCTAGGTGTCCTATAGGGCGCAGTGGCTCAGCCTCCCCAGTTACCTGAGGTGGACACTCTTGGTGCACCCCTTTGTGGGCTGTGTGCACAGTCTTGTTGTAGTTAAGCCTTGATTGTTGTTGGTATCACTTGGAGGAATTGACTTTCAGGCCATTTATTTGGCTGTGAGGATCAGCTGTGTCTACAATGGGAGAACTTCTGTGCTGGAGACACCCTTATGAGACAAGACTTGCAAAAGCCTTTGTGCTCAGCTTGGATGGGGCGGAGTCTCAGGGTGGAGCAGACAGCAATGGCTTCCCGTCAGCCCTGCCCTAAGAGGCCCCTGGGTCTCAGTGTCCCGTGGTAATCGCTGCAAGCACCTCTGAGAGAAAGCCGCCCTTGAGTTTCGCCCGCTGCCAAACAATCCAGTTTCTCCCCAAATGAGTCTGGGTTTCCAGAGTCTCGCCCGGAACTGGAGTTCAGAGCAGTCGGGAGCTTTTGTCTCCCTCCCGATTGAGAAAGCCAGCCACGTACTCAGTTGCCAACCCTCTTCGTGTGCGCGCGCGCCTCTGTACATCTGCCTTCTGCAGCTCCTCTGAGTCTCAGTGTGCTTTTCTCTTTCCTTCTAGTTGTAGAATTTCCACTCAGCCAGCCTTCCTGTGGTTCTGGATGATGTCCATTTTGTCTTTTAGTTGTAGTTTTGAAATTGTTGTGCGAGGCAGCCGTTTAGGTGTTTACCTATGCCGCCATCTTGGTTTCTCCTCTACTATCTGGCAACAGATTAATTGGGAAACATTAGGGTAAAGGAGAATTGAAGCATTGGCTAATTGGTCAAATATGGCATTATTCAGAACTGGGAACACTTTGGAGAGAATAATAATAAGCGCCTTTTGGATCCTGTGACTTCAAGTTTCTTGCGGGCGGGGGGCGGGGTCTTCCATAGACAGTATTTTAAGTGCCTGAGTTTATAGAAAAGTGTGAACACATGAGAGATTTGGGAATCATGCATATAAGTAATTGTTGAAGTTGCAGAAATGGTTGAGATTGCCCAAAAGGAAATATAAATAGGAGAAATAGAAGGCCAAGTATAAAGTCCTGGAGGAATGCCAACATTTAAGGGTGAGCTGAAGAGGAATTCACAGGCTGAGAAGGAACTATTCAGGGAGGTGAGAGAAGAACTGTGGGAGAGTATTATCAAAGAAGCCAAGGAAAAAGAGTGTTTCAAAACTTTCTGCTACACTGAAGTCAGATAACAGGAGTGAAAAAGAGCCCACTGCTTTAAGAATTCGGAAATCTTTGACCCTTTGATGGAGCAGTGGAAGATGAATACCCTTGCAGATCAGAGAAGAATGAATGAGTGTTGAGGAAGTAAAACTTCGATATGAAGAGAAGGAAAAATCTGGCTGGAAAAGGCAGAACTAGAACTAGGGGAGGTTTTATTTTCACAGTGAAAGGACTTCTGAGTTTTAGGAAAGAAGTGAGAGAAAGAAGCTTAGAGAAAAATGTTCTGGAAAAGAATGGTCAAGGGAAGGTTTCCTATGCGTGAACCAAGTCAATGGGGTTGGGAGTGGAGGGCAAGATTTCTAGGTAGCAGGAACAGCATGTGCAAAGGCTCCATTGGAGAAAGGAAGGGAGCCTAAAATAAGTCAAGAAACTGAAGGAAATCCATCATAGATATGATTTAGAGGTCTGATTAGAGAAGAGGGGAAGGAGATAGAAAGGAGAAAAAGTGGAAGCTAGAGAGAGCTAAATTATTAAGGATCCTATTTATTTTTCTTATTTTTCTTTATTTTTTTAACAAGTGACATCAGATTTGCACGTCTACCAACATGATTTGGTGATTGATGGAGTGTTGTGGGTAGAGGTTAAGGAAATGGTAGAATCAAAGATAATTCAAAACTAATGCCTAGGTTTCTGAATGATACCATTTACTAAGAGATCACAAGAGTGGTTTTGGATGACAAAGATGGTGGCTTTCGTTTTGAATGTGTTAAGTTTGAGTGACAGTTGTGGGACTCCCAAATAAAGTTATTGAGGTGGTAATTTCATTTATAGGTCATCTGAGCTGACTTTCAGCATGTAGATGCTCTCTGAGGCCATAGAGAATACATGGGATACCAGGCAAAGTATATAAATGAGAAGAGGTGGGCCTTTGACAATAGCTGTTTCTGGGGAGCTTAGATGAAAGGGAACTCACAGAAAGGGAATTCCCAATAAACATAATGTAGAGTCAGAACAATTCATTATTTTAAATGCAAAGGCTTTGTTTTGCTTTTGGCAACTCTTCCTGTTTATAATATATGTGTGTATTGTATAGACCATAAATTCTCATGCTTTTTTCTGTTGTCTCTATTGTTTTCTTAAATACCAATTGCAACACTATTTAATAAGAGTTGTGCAGAGATTTCACAGGAGAATATTCAAGTGTCAAAAGAATAGGGCTTGTGTGTTGGGATTAAGAAATTCCACCTCAGGTAATTTTCCAGATGTGTGAAGTTCCCCAAAGAGTTTTACTTTAATTAACCATTATAAAGAGTTCCTTTAAGACCCAGCTGCTAACAGAATAAAGCATCTGAAAAAGGTAGATAGATGCTGTGTAGAAATGTGGGGTTGGAAACTTGCCAGAAAATACTTCTCTTTTACTACCTGTTTTTGTTTTTATTACCACCTGGCATTTCAAAATTATTCATTTTTTTAGTATTAAAGTTGAATGTGTTTGGTTGTTATTTATGTGTAGGGTGTGGCAAAAATAGGTATACAGTTGTGAGTATGCAAAACACAGTTTATTCTTGTATAATTATTGTTTTCCATAAGAACAACTGTAAACCTACTTTTGCCCCACACTATATTTAGTAGATTAGTAGGAGGTAAAACATTTATTCTTGGAGAATTAGTTGTGGGAACAGGATGTTATTTATGGGGTTTAATTCAGGGTATTCAGAGATAAGCTAGGAAAATATCTGAGTCAGAGTTAGCTTCACATTTTGCCATAGCTGTCCCTGGCCACTAATAAGGATTAGATGCTATAGATGTAGGTAGAGTGCTGGAAAGCATGCAGCTTTCTGGTACAAGGGAATATTACAGAAGTACTTGGTGTTGATGCATTCTTGTTTCCTCCCATAGGAATAAGTTCTATTTGAACATGGACTATGCATCCTTGGGTGAATCTCTGGCAGCATATTCAAGGAAAATGGATGTAATTTTTTAAAATTAATAATAAAATGAAACCATAAGGTTGATATATATCTTCAGTTTTCTAATAAGAATAAAAACAATTTGATTGGATTATTTCAAATATTAGGATATATAAAGTTACTGTTAAGCATTTTAGTTTAAAACAAATGAAATGTAAAATCTACAGCTTACATATGAGCCATAGCTTCTCTTACATAACATTTTTAAAAATTATTTGTATAGTAGCTTTGATGTATTCTTTCATGTATTATAATTGTTAAAAAATAAATAATATCAAGCTTTGCTTTACTCAAACAGAATTATAGTTGAAACAGGCATACGAAATCTATTTTCCTAATGATATTTTCATTTTATTTAGTTTTTAAATTTTATTATTCAATTACATTCAGTATTATTTTATACTAGAGGCCACGAAATTTGTGCAAGAGTAGGCCTTCCTTCCCCCAGCTGCTGGCACTGGCTTCCCTCTGACACCCAGGACTTGGGCTTCCCTCCGGCCACCGGCAGGCACTCAAGACCTGGGCTTCCCTCACAGACCCGGCTTCGGACGTCTGGTCTAATTAGCATATAATGCTTTTATTATTATAGATTAGTTTCAGATGTATAGTATAGTGGTTAGACCAGGCGTCCTCAAACTACGGTCCGCGGGCCACATGCGGGTGTTTTTGCCGTTTTGTTTTTTTTACTTCAAAATAAGATATGTGCAGTGTGCATAGGAATTTGTTCATAGTTTCTTTTAAACTATAGTCCGGCCCTCCAACGGTCTGAGGGACAGTGAACTGGGTCCCTGTTTAAAAAGTTTGAGGACCCCTGGGTTAGACAGTCATAGACTTTACAAAGGGGTCCTCGATATTTCATGTACCCATCTGGCACCATTACATAGTTATTACAATATTGATTATATTCCATATTCTGTACTTGACATCCCTATGACTGTTCTGTAACTACCAATTGTATTCTTATTCCCTTCACCTTTTTCACCAAGCCTCCAACCCAACACTCAGTCTGGCAACCATCAGTTTGTTCTCTGTATCTGTGTCTTTCTGTTTTGTTTGTTTGTTTATGTTGTTTAGATTGGCTTTTTCATTTTTTTTCCCATTAATAGATTTTTTCCCTCTAGTTTATTAACAGCCTATAAATAACATTAAATTTGTAAGATTAGCTGGCTTTAAAGGAATTTAAACCTATAGATGATGATAATGTAAAGCAAGAAAAAATGCTTTTGCAAAGAAAATATTCTTCACTTCTTCTCTGCTTAGTAATTTCACCTCTTTATAATTTAGAACATATGATATCTGTGAAGTGTGCCCTGGACCCCACTTGAATATGATTATTGGAGCTAATGGAACGGGGAAGTCCAGCATTGTGTGTGCCATTTGCCTTGGATTAGCAGGCAAACCTGCTTTCATGGGACGGGCTGATAAGGTGAGTTAACATAAGTACTTTTTAAAAAATTTCAAAGTGGTGACTTGCTTTAGTAAGAAATTCATTTCTACATTTCAGTTTCTTGGGTGTAGCAAAAGTGTAGTGCTTAAATTTAAAGAATGAAGTTGGCAGGTAGAGAAGCTGGAAGGATATTGCCATTTCTAGAAATATTTTAGGCTATCGATGGAGAAAATTCTCCAAGTATACAATACTTGCAATTCTTAGATAGTGTTAAAAAAAATTTTTTTTAAATGTATTCCTGGGCTTGTAGAAAGGTGAGGTAATTTACCAGGGCGAAACAAAATAGTATGGATCTGCAAACTTAAGCAAGCTCTAGAAGTGTTTCCCTAGGGTTATTTGCTTACCTTCTACCTTAAAGCCTGGCTTTGAATTAGATCCATGGGATAGGGAGCCCTGAAGGTGGTGGGAAAGGGCTAGAAGATAAAACTAGAAGCCGAGTACTATGTGTAGCACAGAAAACACACTGTCAGAATGGGACAGTGGGGTTGCTTACTCTTCTCATTGTTAACTCTGAATATACTAGAGAGAAAAACTCTTCCAATGAATTCTTAACCATAGGCCTTAATACATGTTTGGGGCCAGAATTCATATAACCTATATGGCCTAAATATCATAAATTGTAATTTTAGTTTAGAGTGGTCACAGTTAATAATATCTCCAGGCATATGAGCGTTTAGCAAATCATAGTATTTTTGGCATAGATAGACTTGCTCAACACAGGGTTGCCACAGAACTTCAGTTTGTTAAAAAAATAATAAAATGCATTATCTGCAGTGTAATAAAATGCCGTACCCCTGTAGAGATCAATAATTAAGCTTTAATCAGTGGTCATGTTATAAATGCTATACTCAACAATTGGAAAGGGTACGTTCTTTTTTTTTTAAGTACAAATAGTACATTTCTAAAAACCATCTACTGAGCCATAAAGCAAATATCAAAAATATCAAGTAATTTTTACCACACAGACCATATTCTCTGACCACAATGCTATTAAGAGAGAAACAATAATAAGATAATTAAATTTTTTCAATTTGTTTGGAATTAAAAAATAATACACAGGTCAAAGAAAATTATTAATGGTAATTGAAAAATAAGAGCAAATTAATAAAAGATGAACAATGATATAAGTACCACAAAACCAAAACCTGGTTTCAAAAGACTAATGAAATTAGTAACTTTTGAGAAAGTAAAGTGGAGGGGGTAGGTAAAGAACAAAATATAAAGGAATGAATAAAAGTAATAGTTGGTATATAACATTGTGATCCAAACAACCCCCAAATTTAAGTGGCTTGAAAATACAAAAGGTTAATTCTTGCCCTTACTATTTGTAGGCTCTTTGTGGTCACTCAGGTACCTAGGCTAAGAAGTCAAAAAGCCACAACTTGTATCAGAAAAAATGAGCAAAAGCAATTCTACCATGGGCTTGGAGAACCAGAATATTCATGAACTGCCCTGATAATTACCACTGGGGCATTATCAGAATGCAGCAGAGAGTTAAAAGATTATAAGAGAATATTGACAATTTTATGCCAATAGATGTTAAATTTTTAAAAAGTGAATATGTAGGTTTCTACAACTAAATAAATTACCGAAGCTGACTCTAACTAGAAAAAATAAATGAGCTGTTGCATTTTTCTCAGAACACCAGATATTTATGGGTTAGTTCAACAGCAATAATTTCTTATGTATAGTATACTAGAAGCCCGGTGCACGAAATTCGTGCATGGCGGGGGGTTGTCCCTCAGCCCAACCTGTACCCTCTCCAATCTGGGACTCCTGGAGGGATGTCTGACTGCCCGTTTAGGCCCGATCCGGGCAGTCGGACATTCCTCTCACAATCCAGGACTGCTGGCTCCCAACTGCTTGCCTGCCTGCCTTCCTGATTGCCCCTAACCGCTTCTGCCTGCCAGCCTGATCACCCCCTAACCACTCCGCTGCCAGCCTGGTTGATGCTTAACTGCTCCCCTGCCAGCCTGTTTGCCCCCAACTTCCCTCCTCTGCCAGCCTGGTCACCCCTAACTGCCCTCTCCTGCAGGGTTGATCACCTCCAACTGCCCTCCCTTGCAGGCCGGGTGCCTCCCAACTGCCCTCCCCTGCTGGCCATCTTGTGGTGGCCATCTTGTGTCCACATGGGGGCAGGATCTTTGACCACATGGGGGCAGCTATATTGTGTGTTGCAGTGATGATCAATCTGTATATTACTCTTTTATTAGATAGGATAGAGGCCTGGTACAGGGGTGGGGGCCAGCTGGTTTGCCCTGAAGGGTGTCCTGGATCAGGGTGGGGTTCCCTTGGGGCGTGGGGCGGCCTGAGCGAGGGGCCTGTGGTGGTTTGCAGGCCGGCCACGCCCCCTGGCAACCCAAGCAGAGGCACTGGTATCTGGAATTTATTTTCCTTCTACAATTGAAACTTTGTAGCCTGGAGCGGAGCCAAGCCTGCTGTTCCCTCCGGGGCGGCAGCCATTTCTCTGGCAGTTAATTCACCTTCTACAATTGAAACTTTGTAGCCTTAAGCGGGTGAGCCCGGCCAGGGTGTGCGGAAAGCTTTGCTTCCCCTGTTGCCGCCGGCAACCCTGGCCTGCTCTCTCAAGCTCCATTCTGCTGCCATTTGTTTGAATTTGTTTACCTTCTATAATTGAAACTTTATAGCTTGAGTGGAGGCTTAGGCCTGCAACAGCTATCGGAAAGCTTGGCTTGCTCTGTTACCTGGGAAACCTTGCTCTCTGTGGCTGTAGCCATGTTGGATGAGGTTAATTTGCATACTCGCCCTGATTGGCTGGTGGGCGTGGCTTGGCTGGTGGGCATGGCTTATGTAGCAGAGTGATGGTTAATTTGCATATTACCATTTTATTAGAGAGGATGACTCTAGGTACCAAAATCAGTCAAGGAAAGAATAAAAATATTGTAAGCCTGTCTCACGCATGAATATAGAGGCAAAAATCTCAAAAAAGGAGAGAGAGAGAGAAACTTTAGCCTGCTGAATTGAATACATAAAATGCATAATACATTATGACCAAATTGAATTTATTTAACACATGGGAGATTGATTGAACATTAGAAAAATTAACGTAATATATCATGTTTTAAAGAACTGCATGATCATCTCAATTGATGGAGAAAAAGTATTCAGTTAAATTCCACAGTAATTTATGAGTTAAAAACTCTTAGCAATAGATGGGATCTTAATTTCATAAAAGAAACCCTGGGTATGTGCTCCTACCAGGAATTGAAACCCGAGACCCTGTGGTGCACAGGACAATGCTCCAACTAACTGAGCTGCACTGGCCAGTGCAAACAAGTTTTTTTTTTCATCTTCCTGGGACTCAGTTGTAAAGATAATTGTTTGCAATGTGTCTTATTGTCTGATGTAAGAACCAATTTGATTTTTTTTTTAGGCCCAAGGTCTGTTTTCATGATTATGCTCATATACATATAGAAACTAGCTCAAATAGTCTATGTACATTGTACTTAAGTTTTTTTTATTCTGTATATTGCTCTTTTTTCAAAAAAATACTTAGTGACACTTATGCCCTGACTAATAACAGGATAAGTAATATTGGAGTGGTTGTTAATAATATTTAATCCGTGCAGCTCCTTTGAAGTTTCCAATGGTAATGAGATTGGGTATATATTTCTTTGTGATTATTCTATAGAAACTGTTTTCCCACTGGCTTGCTTTCTTCTCTCTGAGAGTGTGTTTGTTATAGTGGCTAAGGACACTGGTTCTGGAGCCAGATTATCTGGGTTTAGATCCTTGCTCTGTACCACTTAGGAGCTTTGTAAGAGGCTGCCAATAAATGGTAACTAATATTATTATTGCTTTTTGTGAGTGGGAACAATGAAGGGGCTTTTCGTACAGAAAAGCTATTGAATGAATGTTGATCTGACAAATAATAATGACATTTCTAGATCTCCTGACCTGGGAATGTCATCATACAGTTCACTTTGTTTGTTTGTTTTTTATTTCTTAGGTTGGCTTTTTTGTGAAGAGAGGATGTTCCAAAGGCATGGTTGAAATTGAATTGTAAGTGTTAAAAGTGCTAAAATCACTTTTTTCCCTATAATTTTTTTATTTTATGTTCATTCTCTCCTGAAGACTTTAGAAAAGAATAGTCCTAATATATAAAAAGTCAGGGGCTGTCATGACCGAAATAACTGGATGGACGACTGAACAGCAGGCTGCGTGGGGTGACAAGGCCAGCAGGGGGGTTAGTAAGGGACAACTAAATGACTGAACAGCAGGCTGCATGGGGCGACCAGGCCGGCAGGGTGGTTATTGAAGGACGACCAAACGACTGAACAGCAAGCTGCGTGGGGTGACCAGGCTGGCAGGGGGCGGGGGGGAGTTAGTGAGGGACAACCAAACGACTGAACAGCAGACTGTGTGGGGCAACCAGGCCAGCAGGGGGGGGCAGTTGGGGGCGACCAGGCTGGCGGGAGGGGGGCAGTTGGGGGCAAACAGGCCAGCAGGGAGGGGTATTTGGGAGTGACCAGACCAGCAGGGGTGCAGTGAGGGGCGACCAGGCTGGCAGAGGGGGGGGCAGTTGGGAGCGACCAGGCTGGCGGGGGGTGGGGAGGGGGACAGTTGGGGGCAACCAGGCCAGCAGATGGGGGCATTTGGGGGTGACCAGGCTTGCAGGGGTGCAGTGAGGGGCGACCAGGCTGGCAGAGGGGAGAAGTTGAGGGCAACCAGGCTGGCGGGGGGACAGTAAGGGGTGACCAGGAGGGGGGGCAGTGAGGGGCGACTAGGCCAGCAGGGGGGGCAAGTTAGGGACGACCAGGCTGGCAGAGGGGGGCAGTTGGGGGCAACCAGGCCGGCGGGCGGGGGGCAGTTCGGGGCGATCAGGCAGGCAGGCAGGTGAGCAGTTAGGAGCCAGCGATCCTGGATTGTGAGAGGGATGTCTGACTGCTGGTTTCACACATCCCCCAAAGTGTCCCAGATTGGAGAGGGTGCAGGCTGGGCTGAGGCAACCCCTCCTCCCGTGCATGAATTTCGTGCACCGGGCCTCTAGTAATATAATATTATGATATAAATATTGGAAAATTTCAAGAATACTTAATCCCGATAAGGTTTTTTAATGCATCTTTAAAACCTGAATTATAAGAATTTCCTTTTGGAAAAGTAGTTAAGGAAATTATAAGTTTATGGGAGATAATGAAATAGAAATATATCATTGTTAAACATTTAATATGAAGTTGCAGTATTTTTTACAAATTTAAGATGTCTGTGTGTGCATGCTGATTTTGAAAGTAACGCTTGTTAAATGCAATATAAAAGTGTATAAAGTTGAAAATGAAGGCCGCCTTGATATAATTTTACTTCTAGAAATAACCGCTGTTAATAATTAGGTGAATCTCATGCATAGCAAGTATTTGGCACCTCAGTCTCCATTTTCCATATCCTTCTTCATGACAGAGATCAATTATTCATTATAGTATTCTTTTTCCTCGAGCTTAGATGTTATCAGTTTACCACACTTGGCAGCCATTTCTTTTTTCTTTTTTTTAATTTTAGAGAGAGGAAGGGAGAGGGAGAGAGAGATAGAAACATCAATGATGAGAGAGAATCATTGATCATCTGTCTCCTGCATGCCCCCCACTGGGGATTGAGCCCTCAACCCAGGCATGTGCCCTGACTGGGAATCAAACTGTGATCTTCTAGAAGGTTGATCCTCAATCACTGAGTCATGCCAACTGGGCCAATTGTTTCTGTCTTATATAATTGTTTTCTATTTCATTAATTTCTATCATCTTTACTAATTTTTCTTTAAACCTTTGGTTCCTTTGCTCTTTTACTGATTTCTTCCAATGGATATTTATTGTACTAATTTTTAGTCTTTTGTTAAGGTTAAAATTTTCCTCTCAGTATTTAGTTCCATCTCCCAAATACTTTTTTTTAAAATTTAAGTTAGGTTTATTTGGCTCACTGCAGCAAGAGAGGAGAGACTCCAGAGAAACCCAGGGCATCCCAGTACTAGGAGTTGAGAGGGACTTCTTAGAAGATCTGGGCTTGTGCTGGTGAGACTAAGAAAGGGTTTGGGAAGAAGGGGCTGTTCTGGATTGCAGTCTGTTGAAAGAAGGGGGTGGGCAATTAGATGATCAGGTCTCTATAATTTGATAGTTAATTATTCATTCATTATTGGTTAGTTTTATCCATAATGATCTAGCAGGCAGGAAGATGAAAGTGGGTCTGTAGATAGCATTAATATGGAAGCAGGACTCCTGTGAGTTGGAAAGGGAAATGTTTAGTCTCATTTTTGGTTTCAGAGTGGCTTCCTCTCTGTCTTGTTGAAACGTAGATGGATATGGAGGATCCTTGTAGCACATTGTTTCTATTCAATAGGCATTGTCTGTGTTCAGTTGAATACATCATAGTCTGGCTGCCAGCAAGGCTGGTTTTTGTTGTCATCTTTTGTTTTCATTTTTTTTGTTGTTTTTTAAATATATTTTATTGATTTTTTTTACAGAGAGGAAGGGAGAGGGATAGAGAGTTAGAAACATCGATGAGAGAGAAACATCGATCAGCTGCATCCTACACACTCCCTACTGGGGATATGCCTGCAACCAAGGTACATGCCCTTGACCGGAATCGAACCTGGGACCCTTGAGTCCGCAGGCCGTCTCTATCCACTGAGCCAAACCGGTTCGGGCTGTTTTCATTTTTTCACACACCAAGAAACTGGTAATGTCTTGGAGGTATCTCTGTACCTTGGCGCTGGCTGCATGGCTTTGGCTGACTGCCTTTACTTCCTCTGTCTCTTGATTTCCCGCAAGTAGGGAGCATTGGATTTCTTTCCACACTAACATCTTGGGTATCAACAAGGCTCATTGAGAGGTCAGTGCAGTGCCCTGAGACCTTCAGTGGTTGCCTCATCTGGTGTCATCTATCTAAACATTAACAAGGCAGAGAAATAAGAAAGCACAGTTTTATCCATTTTAAACATGAGACATTGCCCCCTCCCTTAACTCTCGTGTGACTCAATTTCCTTGAGCGATTCAGAGATTCACAGATATCACAATTCTGTTTGCATTTCTATAAGAATAGTATAAGCAGTAAATGACCATTAGACCATCCCCCCCCCCCCCATGCTCTTTTATGCAGGGACACATTATCAAAGTTTGATCAAGTATTAACAATGAAAACATACATTTCGTGCTTTTTGGAAAGAAACTCTTGCTTTGAGTAGAACCAAGATGTATGAAATAATAGCAGCTGTTATTTTTCTTTGTTTGTGTTTGTTTGCTTGTTTTAGCAGCTGTTATTTTTAAGACCTTTGAAATGTGTCAAATGCTTTGGATATTTTTTTTCACTTAATCCATGCAGCCACAGTGTGAAATTAGTATCATTATCTCCATTTTATAAATGAGGAAGTTGTCACTCAGAGATTTGAAATAACTTGCTCTAGCCCTCTCAACCAGAGAGTAACAAAGCAAGAGTCACAACCAGGCCTGTCTGACTTAAGCCCACTACTCCCTGGCAAGCCAGAGAAATTGGGTACTTCAGCCTTCAGAGGTATCCCACTGTGGATATCTGTGCCATGGGAGCTTCGGACATACTTTGAGCCCCTCTGGGCCTGGCCACTTCTAACTCACCTTACCCATGATGAGTGATCGCCACCTTAGTGGCCAGGAAAAAACCCATCCCTAGTCAAAGACCTTGTCCCCTCACTCCTCAGCCTCCCTCATAGCTCCTGCCTCCTGATAGTCAAGCTCAGAAACTGTGTGAACACAAACTCAGGCAGCCCTACAAAAAAAAAAAAAAAGGAGTGGTCCCATGATGTCAAGCCTGAAAACCGGGGCCAATCTGAGGTAACCAGAGGTACTTCAAAAAGGCTAAAATGTTTTTCTTCACCCAAGAATCCTCTAGGTCAGGGTTTTTTCACACACTGAGCTGGATCCTACATGGCTTCTGTGTGGCTTGGTGATATCATCAAGACAACATCTGAGAAATCTGCCTTCATGAAACTCCCTCCTGCCTGTTACACAGGTCTTGCAATTGTTCCATGACTAGATCCTCCTGGTGTGTTGTTCATGTCCTGGCCACCACCTTTATGCCACTTAGAGGAACTCCCATCCCTGGGATTCATAAGGATAAGTGATATTGTAGCAGGAAGAGCTGGAGAAGAGACTCAGGAGGGAGGGTGGAGGTCAGCTCACAGGGGACACCTCCAAATGACCAAGACATGTGGAGCATGGTACCTGGGGCATGGATTTACTCACAGTTGTACCTATACACAAGCTTTGTGCCAGGTCTTGTGGTTGGACTGCAACACATTCAAAATTCTTCCAGTGAATTAATTGGCTAGGGCTGCCATAGGACCACAGAATGGCTCAAACAACAGAAATTTATTTTCTCAAAATTCTGGAGGTTAGAGTCCCAAGATCAAGGTGTCAACTGGGTTGACTTCTGATGTTAGTTGTGTATTTGTCAAATATGGCCTTTATTATGTTAAGGTATGTTTCCTCTATTCCCAGTTTGCTGGGAGTTTTTGTCATAAATGTATGTTGGATTTTGTCAAATGCCTTTTCTTCATCTATTGATATCAAATTATTTTTATTCATTTTGTTTATGTGGTGTATCACATTATAATTGATTTGCGGATATTGAGCCAATCTTGTATCCAGGGAATAAATTTTACTTGATCATGGTGTGGATCTTTTTAATGTATTGCTGAATTTGGTTAGCTAATATTTTGTTGAGGAGTTTTACATCTTTGTTCATTAGGGATATTGGCCTATAATTTTCCTCTTTTTTATAGTGTCTTTGATTTTGGTATCATGGTAATGTTGGCCTTGTAAAATGAGTTTGCAGCCTTCTCTCCACTTCGATTTTTTTGGAATAGTTTGAGAAGGATAGATAGATATTCATTCTTTGAATATTTGGTAAAATTCACCTGTGAAGCCATCTGGTTCATAGCTTTTGTTTGTTGGGAGTTTTTTTTATTACTGTTTTAATTTCATAAGTAGTTATCAGTCTGTTCAGGTTTTCTGTTTCTACCTGATTCAGCTTTGGAAGATCGTATGTTTCTAGAAATTTAATTAATTTCTTTTAGGTTATTCACTTTGTTTATCTTTTCAAAGAACCAGCAAGCTCATCGATCTTTTGTATTTTTTTAGACTATTTTATTTATTTCCACTCTGATCTTTATTATTTCCTTCCTCCTACTCATGTTGGGCTTTGTTGTTGTTTTTCTAGTTCCTTTAGGTATAAGGTTAGATTGTTTATTTGAGATATATTTGCTTTCTTGAGGTAGGCTGTATTGCTATAAATTTCCCTTTTAGAACTGCTTTAGCTCTGTCCTACACATTTTTGGGTCATGTTTTAATTTTCATTTGCCTCAAGGCATCTTTTGTTTTTTTCTTTGATCTCCTTGTTATCCCCATTCATTGTTTAGTAGCACATTATTTAGCCTCCATGTATTTGTGTGTGTTTTTTTTTTTGTTTGTTTTCTTTTTCTTTTTAATATATCTTTATTGATTTCAGAGAGGAAGGGAGAGGAAAAGAAAGATAGAAACATCAATAATGAGAGCGAATAATTGACTGCCTCCTGCACATCCCCTACTGGGGATCAAGCCCGAAACCCAGGGATGTGCCCTTGACCAGAATCGAACCTGGGACCCTTCAGTCTGCAGGCTGATGCTCTATCCACTGAGCTAAACAAGTTAAGGCTAGTTTTCTTCTTGTAATTGATTTCTAGTTTCATTCTATGTGATCAGAAAAGATGCTTGATGTGATTTTACTTTTAAATTTATTGAAACTTGATTTTGGGCCTAACATGGTCCTGAAAATTTTTCCATGTGCACTTGAAAAGAATGTATAGTCTACTGCTTTTGAGTGAAATGTTCTAAAAATATCAATTAAATCCATCTGGTCTAGTGTGTCATTGAAGGCTGTTGTTTCCTTTTTGATCCAGACAGAAGTCTGGATAATCTATCCTTGGGTGTCAATGGGGTGTTAAAGTCCCCTACTATGACTGTATAGCTATTGATCTCTCCCTTTATGTCTGTCAATATTTGCTTTATATATTTAGGTGCTCTTACATTAGGAGCATGGATGTTTACTAGAGTTATATCCTCTTCTTGGGTTGACTCCTTTATCATTATGAAATGCCCTTCTTTGTCTTTCACAGGCCTTGTTTTAAAATCTGTTTTATCTGATACAAGTATTGCTATCCCAGCCTATTTTTCATTTACACTTGCACAAAGCATCTTTTTTACATCCCTTTACTTTTAGTCTATGTATGTCTTTCAATCTGAAGTGTGTCTCATTAAGGAAGCATATGTACAGGTCTTGGTTTTTTTGTTTGGTTTTCTTAATCTGTTCAGCAACCCTGTGTCTGTTGATTGGAGTATTTAGTCCGTTTACATTTGAAATAATTTGTTGATAGGTTTGTAGTTATTGCCATTTGGATGTTTTTAAGTTGATGGTAGCTTAATTTTGAACATATTCTAAAGTTACTAAAATTTTGTATTCATTCTGCCCAGATTTATGTTTTATCATTGTTTGTTGGTTTTTTTTTTACTTCTTTTGTGTGTTTGTGTATCTGTTAACTTATTGTAATTATACATGATCTTTCTACTTTTGCCTTTTAACCTTTGTAGTAGGTTTATAGTTGGTTGATCTACTGCCTTTACTATGAATTTAACGTTTTCAATGATTTTTTTCTTATATTTTTTAATCATATTTTTTATCTTTTCTGCTTAAAGAAGTCCCTTCAACATTTTCTGTAATACTGGTTCAGTGGTAATGAACTCCTTTTTTCTTTTCCTTATCTGGGAATCTCTTTTCTCTCCTTCAATTCCAATGATATCTTTGCTGAGTAATCTTTGTTGTAGGTTTTTGCAGCTGATAGTCTTATGTGAGCTCCCTTTTATGTAGCTAATTGCTTTTCTCTTGATAGTTTTATGATTCTCTCTTTGTCTTCAGTTTTGGGGATTTTAATTGTGATGTGTCTTGGTGTGGACTTCTTTGAGTTCATCTTGTTTGGGACTCTGTGCTTTCTGGACTTGTAAGTCTGTTTCCTTTGTCAGAATAGGGAAGTTTTCTACCTTCCTTAACTCCATTTCATTTCTTTCTCATTATTTGTTCAAATAGGTTTTCAATCCCTTGCTCTCTCTCATCTCCTCCTGGTTCTCCTATGATGCAACTGCTGTAACATTTGATGTTGTCCTAGAGGTCCTTTAAACTGTCCTTATTTTTAAAAATTCTTGTATCTTTCTGCTATTTTGGTTTGGTGTTTTCTGCTACCTTGTCTTTCAGATCCCTGATTCAGTCCTCTGCTTCATGTAATCTGCTGTTTATTCCCTCTAATGTATTCTTAATAGCTTCTATATCTTTGTTGAGGTTCTCACTGAGTTCATCTATTTCCCCCCTAAGTTTATTGAGCATCCTTATAAACAGTTTTGTTTTGTTTTTAACTCTGTATCTGGTAGATTGTTTGACTCCATTTCATTTAGTTCTTCTTCTGCAGTTTTGTCTGTTCTTTCATTTGGATATGTTTCTTTGTCTCCTCATTTTGGCTGATTCCCTGTGTGTGTTTGTATGTGTTAGGTAGATCTACATTTCCCAGTCTGTGTAGAGGTCTTATGTTGTAGGTGTCCTATGAGGCCCAGTGGCACAGTCTCCCTGTTCATGTGAGCCCTTTGCTCCAGGAGTGTCCCTTGTATATGTGTGTCTTCCTTTTGTAGTTGAGCCTTGATTGCTGTTGGCACATCAGTGGGTGGGATTGTCCATGCTGACTGGTTCTGACAGTTCACCTTGACTACAGCAGACAAGCTGTTGTGTGGGGGCTCACTCCATGGAGTGGGAGTTACTTTACTGGGGTTCTGGTGCCAGCTGAATCCACCTTCAGGTGTTGTTGTTTGTGGACCTCGTTGGTGTGGTGTGAAACTTGCCACTGGGTTTGTTGGTTCTAGAGCAGTGGTTCTCAACCTTTTTAATGCCGCAACCCTTTAACCCTTTGCACTCGCTTGCTTTTTTCTCAATTCCTGCTACCGATGCTAACCGTGTCGAGTCACACTCGACATCCGAGTGCAAAAGGTTAATACAGTTCCTCATGTTGTGGTGACCCCCAACCATAAAATTATTTTCGTTGCTACTTCATAACTGTAATTTTGCTACTGTCAATGAATCGTAATGTAAATATCTGTGTTTTCCGATGGTCTTAGGCAACCCTGCTAGCGGTTCTCAACCTGTGGGTCATGACCCACAGGTTGAGAACCAATGCTGTAGAGCCTAAGACCATCGGAAAAGACCACAGCCAAACTCAAGCACCAGCCCAAGCCACTTCCAACAGCTTTTCCACCAAATCTGTGATCTCCATAAATCTGGTTAACACCAGGCAGGGAAAATGGTGTTAACCAGATTTATGGAGATCACAGATTTGGTGCCTGCCTGCACTTGCTGGCTGGGTGAAGAAGGGGTTAACAGAGGAGTAATGGTATCTGCCAGCATTTACATCCTAGGAAAGATATACCCTTACTCCAATCCCCACTCCTGGCCCTCTCCCTGAAGCCAGTCAATTTTGTTTCTCCCCATATGTCCCTGGTGCTCTTCAAGCTACTGCCCCTCACTGGACTGCAGAGCAAGTCAGTCTGTGAGTGAGCAAGTCTGTTCATGGGTCCCACGAGAGGAAGGCCTGGGACTCCAGTAGATCTCTGTCTCACTCAGATGCAGTCCATGTTGGTTTTCACAGCCAGCTGTTATGGAGACTTCTCTTCCTGGCACTTGTGCCCAGGTTGAGGACCTGAGTGTGGAACTGGGACCCTATGTGCTCCTCGGGGAATCTCTACAGCCAAGATAACATCTATGAACTAATGCTGTTTTAATTCTGTCTTATTAAACCCTTCAAAGACATACCTATTATTAGTTTATACTGTCTGTGTTTGTCTAGAATTACCCCACACATTTTCTCTTTGCCTTGCTTTTCACTCTTTCTTGCATTTTTATTCTTCCCTTTGGGATCTTTTTCTGCTAGAGGGCATTCTTCAAAGTTCCTTTTAATGAGGATCTTCTAGTGGAACACTTAGTTTTTGTCTGAAAATGATGTAATTTTGCTTTATCTTGAAAGCTGTATTTGCTAGATATAAAATTTTACATTGATAGGTTCTTTCTTAGCCCATGCTAATTTTATTGTCTTCTCATATGAGCCTAATTGTAGTTTCTTTGATAGGAATTCTCTTTTTGTCAGGAGGTTTTTGAAATTATATCTGTTTTTGGTATTTTGTAGTTTTACATTATATATTTAGGTGTGGGTTTATTTTTTATTTATTTTGTTTGGGATTTAATGAGATTCTTCAGCCTGTGATTTGAAAAATTTATCTGTTTATAAAATCTTCAAATATTGCCTATGACCCATTCTGTCTTCCCTCACTTTTAGAACTCATTAAACAGATGTTAGACTTTTTTACTCAGTTTCAGTCATCCATGTCTCTTAACAGCTTTCACATTTTTCTTCTTTTTATGTCTTTGTGTGGCATTCTAAGTCCATTTCTCTTTGGATTTTGTGTGGGTTTTTTCTCCGATCTTCTTGTTTACTGCTTATATTTTTAATATTTTCTTAAAATACTGTAAACCTATGTATTTTATTCTGGAGTTCATTAATTCCAATGTAATTCTACTTTCTACTATTTCTGCTAGTTCTTACTCTTGATGCTTTGGTATGTGTGTGTGTTTCCAGTGAGCCAGTGAGTTGCCCCTTTATCTTTGAACTTTATCTGTGTTAATTCTTTGAGGATTCAGGTAGATTCCTACAGAAAGAATTTTTATTAACTTCTGTCACAGACCATTGGACACTTTCAATCAATATATAGTATTTTCAGTGTGAGGGTTTTTTAACCTTCGTAGGCATGTCATTTAACTTCAAGGTGCATCTCTGTTTGAGACTGACTTGTTAGTAACTTTTGGTGGAGGTTTTTTTTTTTTTGCTTGTTTCACAGTTCAAGCCATAGTTTAAGACAGGCAATTTACCTTGCTGTCCGTGTGGTAGTGAAGGTGTATTTCTAGTTTGCGCTTACACTGAGGGTATATAGCCTTTGGGGATGGTTTTAATTAGACTGTCTACCTTTGTAGCTCTGGGCTATATTTGCAATACCCCTTTACTGTGAGATCATGAATGTGCAAGATTACTCTTTTGCCAAATGCCCTCAGGGTGAAAACCCACTTCATTTTTTTTCACTCCTGGGTTCCTACTTGGGATTTTGACCAGAACTCATTTCTTTCATGCTAACTCATAAGTGCATTTATGAAGGTATTTTAGTATTTTATCTATCAATTTTTGTTGTGTTTGTAGCAAGATGATTTTATAAAGTCTAATTTATTATTCATTCTGCTGGAAGTGGAAGTTTAAAACAACATTTTTTAAGTCCTAAAATCTTACTATTTAGAGAGTTCTGATTATAGTATAATCTATACATACAATGTTTATAAATTGTCATATAGCTATTGGATACCAATAATTTATCTTTCTACCACATGCTGCTGATTCCCAGTGAAGAAGATGAATGAATAGATGGGAAGTATGGTGCAGTAGTACTCCTAAAAGCAAGAAATAAGTAAATACCCTTCTTTTAGGTTCTTTATCATTTAATGTCCTTGTATAGCCATGTGATATAGTGCCCTCTGAATTCATAGTGTAGTACATAATGAGGAGAAGCCATGGACCCAGGCTAGTTTTGATATCTGGAAATGCATACGCAAGAATTGGTTTCATTCATACATTTCCCAAGTAGAGGGATTTTCAAGGTTTGACTGTTACATGCTTTTATATACCAACCCATTTTGAATTGCAATCTGATTGGAGAATAGCATAATGATTAAAGGATAAATAACTTCAGATAGTGAATCCTCTGGCAGTGTTTGGGAATTAATATTGGAATTTATTTCAATTTTATTTTGTTTAAATAATTTTGAATGTTGAAAAGAGTACTAAATTATGTGTTAATACTAATAAAATGTCAAAGTTTTCTTCTCTAGATAGAATACTAATAAATGTCAAAGTTTTCTTCTCTAGATAGACAAAAATATCAAAAGGAATAAAAATCCTACCTAATAAAATGGTAACATGTAAATTACCATCACTCCGCTACGCCCAGGATTGGGCCAGAGGGAGGCGCAGGGGGCGGGACTCGGGGTGGCCGGGGTAGCCGATTGGGCCGGCGGGACGCTGAGCTCATGTCGCCAGTGGCGGTGCGAGCTCAGCGTCTGCGCCATGGCTGTGCTGCGGAACAGAAGGGGCCTCTGGGGCAGCGAGCTTACGTCCCGCTGCGGACCATCAAAAGCGGGGGAGCTGGGTGCCTGTCCGCTCCGGCACCAGGCCTTTCGGAAGCCTCCGCCCCGCCGGAGGCTTCTGAAAGGCCTGGTGCACCAGTGGACAGGCACCCAGCTTCACTGCGATCGAAAGCGAAAGCGTGTAGAGGACTCTACACGTGCATGATTCAATCATGCACTGGGCCTCTAGTTATTATAATAACCCTGTTCGGCAACCTTTGGTGCAAGAGTATTTTGAAAATTTTATTTCTGAAATAATGTATGTATTTTGAATATAAATGTTTTTAAATTATTTTTTAACTAGGTTCAGGAGTTCTGGAAATCTTGTAATTACTCGTGAGATTGATGTGGCAAAAAATCAGTCCTTTTGGTTCATCAACAAAAAATCGACAACCCAGAAAGTAGTAGAAGAGCAAGTTGCGGCCTTAAATATTCAAGTGGGCAATCTTTGCCAGTTTCTACCTCAGGTATGAGAGAATTCAATGTAAAGATAGGAAAGCTTTGTATATAATGTTTCCTTTTTATGCTATGTTAGAGGCCTGGTGCACAGATTTGTGCACCAGTGGGGTCCCTCAGCCTGGCCTGCGCCCTCTCGCAATCCGGGGCCCCTCGGGGGATGTAGTAGTGTGCGAAGCAGCAGGTGGCCGGGGAGGAGCCTGAGCCTGGGCTGGTGCCGCACCACTCGGCTCCTGCTCATCCCAGCCCCACCGTGCCTACCACGGCTGCCGTTCAGTAGTGCTGCTGCGGAGGCAGGAGAAGCTCATGCTGCTGCAGCTGCACTTACTAGCCATGAGCCTGGTGTCTGGCACCCATCAGTCAACTGAGCAGTGCTCCCACTGTGGGAGTGCACTGACCACCAGGGGGCAACTCCTGCATTGAGCATCTTCCCCCTGGTCGTCAGTGCGCATCATAGCGACCGGTTGACCAGTTGTTCAGTCGCTTGGGCTTTTATATATATATATATATATATATATATATATATATAGAGAGAGAGAGAGAGAGAGAGAGAGAGAGAGAGAGAGAGAGAGAGAGATAAGAATGTAAAGATTACTGTTTAAACTGAGCATAGCAGTCTTAATGCTAACAGTTCTTTGTAAGAAAGGTAGCATCTAGTTTCTTACAGCAGCGATTTTCAACCTTTTTCCTCTCAAGACACATAAATTAATTACTAAAATTCTGTGGCACACCAAAAAATATATTTTTTGCCAATCTGACAACAAAAATAGAGAAAATTTTGATTCATTCACACTGTGTGGCTATTGTTGTGTTGGCTGTTGTCATTTTTTTGACAGTCTAGGGGGAAAGAGGTAAGTACTCCTGACTTAGTCAGATATTACATGTTTAAAAATTCTTGCAGTACACCAGTGGGGCACACTGATTGAAAATCACTGTTTTAAGGTATAATCTTATTTCTAGTAATTTGGAAAATTTCAATTAATAAATAGTCTAAGTTATGGAGCATTGTACAGGAAGTAAAGTTGTATTATTTTCAAGTACAAAGAGTAGCTTGAATTGCTATAGGCTTCTGTTTAATTTTTATTAAACAATTTAATCATTGGTTTTATATAAAATATTTGATAAACTAAAATTCTGAAATCTTTAGGCATGCCTTGTAATACCTTTATATATTTTATTTTCTTTAGTAAAAATAAAACATCTTGCTAATGCATGTTAAATGCTAAAATGAGATGCCTTTTAACTTTATCTTTACTGCTGCCTGGTAATAGTAACTAGATTATAGTTCATTTTTTCTTTAAAAACAATGATGATTTGATTACATGTTTATATCAAGTAAAAATTAAAATTTGAAAGCATTTATCAGCTGATGTCAGGTGATTTCCAAAAGTAGATGTTTAAAATTGCCTCTTTTTTTTACCTTCTAACCTTCCAATTGATGTGTGGTAGATGATCATTTTGACTATTTTCTCTTATCCCAAACTGCTTATTATATGTATAAAAACCTCTGAAACTGGAGATAATGACATAGAATTTTTTAAATTTTTTACTTAATTTATTGGGGTGACATTGGTTAATAAAATAGTATAGGTTTCAAAGAGTACAATTCTGTAATATGTCATCTGTATATTATATTGTGCGTTCACAAACCCAAGTCAAGTCTCCTTCCATCACCATTTATCCCCCCTTCCCCTCTTTTACCTCCTCCCCCACCCTTTTCCCTCTGGTAATCACCTTACTGTTGCCTGTGTCTATGAGTTTGTGTTTTTTGTTTCTTAATCCCTTCACCTTTTTTGCCATTCTCCCAACTCCCTCTCCCTCTGACAGCTGTCTGTCTTTTCTCTGTGTCTATGAGTATTTCTTTTTTGTTAATTTATTTCATTAGATTCTACATATAAGTGAAATCATATGGTACTTGTCTTTCTCTGTCTGGCTTATTTCACTTAGCATAATAATCTCTAGGTCCAGTCATCTTATTTCAGAAGGTAAGAATTCCTTCTTTTTTATGGCCAAGTAATATTCCATTCTGTAAACATACCACAAATTTTTTTATCCACTCATCTACTGATGGCCCCTTGGGCTACTTCCAAATCTTGGCTGTTGTAAATAACGCTGTAATGAACTAAGTGTGCATATATTCGTTCAAATTAGTGTTTCAGATTTCTTTGGATATATTCCCAGAAGTGGAGTAGCTGGGTCAAAAGGCAGTTTGATCTTTAATTTTTTGTGGTAGCTCCATACTGCTTTCCACCAACTGCATTCTCACCAACAATACAAGAAGGTTCCCTTTTCTCCACATCCTCGCCAACACTTGTTGTTTGTTGATTTAATGATGAAAGCCATTCTTATAGGTGTGAGGTGATATCTCATTGTAGTTTTAATTTTCATTTCTCTGATTATTAGCGATGTTGAGCATCTTTTCATATGTGTCTATTGGCCTTCTATATGTCCTCTTTGGAGAAATGTCTATTCAGGTCGTTTGCCCATTTTTACTTGGATTGTTTGTTTTTTTGGTTGAGTTTTATAAGTTCTTTATAAATTTTGGATATTAAGCCCTTATCATATGTATCATTGAATATGTTCTCCCATTCAGTGGGTTGTCTTTTCATTTTGTTGATGGTTTCTTTTGCTGTGCAAAAACTTTTTAGTTTAATTTAGTCCCATTTGTTTATTTTTTCTTTTGTTTCCCTTGCCAGAGGAGATATATCAAAAAAATGTTGCTGCAAGAAATGTCCAAGATTTTACTGCCTATATTTTCTTCTAGGATTTTTATGGTTTTGAGTTCAACATTTAAGTCTTTAATCCATTTTGAGTTTATTCTTGTGTAGGGTATAAGAAGGTGTTCACAGAAAATTTTAAAGGTTCTCAAAAAGATGATAGTTTATACCCTAAATTTATTTCTGTTATTTTAAAGAATAGTATATGAAAGGACATAGTTTATATTAAGAGCACATCTCAAAATATTTTTTTCTTTTATTTCATCTTGACAAGTGTGATCATTGAGTGAAAAATATTTTGGAGATATTTATAAATGATAATAGTTGCTGATATTTAAGTTTTGTGCTCTAGGATAAAGTTGGAGAATTTGCAAAACTCAGTAAAATTGAACTACTTGAAGCTACTGAGAAGTCAATTGGTCCTCCAGAAATGCATAGATATCACTGTGAACTCAAAAACTTCAGGGAGAAAGAAAAACAACTAGAGGTATTTATAAATGGACAACTCATTTTAATTGCCCTTCGTTGATTTCTATGTCTCAAAATGTGAAAAAGTGAGTTCTGATCCATTGAGTAAATTCATATATTTGTGATTTTTTTCATGCAGGATTGTATTGCTAACATTAATTAAGTTACAAAAAGTGAGAATAGACTTGATAAATGTAAAGTTAGAAATTTTTTACTGTCATTTCATCAAATATATGTTATTGAATTTCTAAGGAACTAATAATAGTATTACAAAGCATTTTTGTCTCAGAAGTTTCAGTATTATTCTCTTACTTAATATTTATTAAATACCTACTATGTGCCAGGCATTTTGTAAGGCTTTGGATAAGTGCAGCAAATACCATACAGTTTTTAATATAGTGTCTCTGTTCAGCCAGTTTTGATATTATTTCAGTTGTATGAGGGTAGACTTTGTAAGAAAACTATACATTTAGTAGAAGTGTTGATTTTTTCGTCTTTAATAAAACATAAATTAAAATGTCTCTTTTTGCATATTGTTTGTAAAGGTGTTTTATTTAATGAATCATTTCTCAGGGCCCAGAAACTAAAATAATTCTGTAAGTTTTTGTAATAAGATATCTTATAAATGCTTTTTCTTATACTGTAACTGTCTATACTTTATAATATGTTTTTGTTATAATTTAGTATTATTTTTATTATTACACTTATTCAGAGTGAATGACCAAAGGAGTTGTAATTATTTTACCTTCAGACCTCTGTTTACCGTCCCCACATCAAACAATCTAATATTTCCATCTGAAACACTCACTGAAATTACCTACTGTCATGTGAAAGAAAAAAAGCATATATTATACTAAATTCTAAGTACATCTTTGTATTTGTTATTTTGCAGTAGCTTTTCTTCATCTCATTTCTAAATCCTTACATCATGGGTGTTCATAACATTAATATTTTCATTTGTATATCACATTATAGTTTATGAGCTTTTACCCAAAGCAAGTGAACTGCTTCTACCCTTGAGATGAATGAGGCAGTTAACTTTCTCCTCTTTAAGCGAAAAGAGTCCAGGCTCAGTGAAGTGGCAGGGCTTCCTCAGAGTCACATGACTAATAAATTATAGTGCCTAGACCAGAGCTTACATGTGCATGTTTTCCATAGTTTTGGGGTTTTTTGTTGTTGTTTTGTTTGTTAATCCTCACCTGAGGATATTTTCCCATTGATTTTTAGTGAGAGTGGAAGAGAGAGGGAAAGACAGAAACATGGATGTGAGAGAGACACATTGATTGGTTGCCTCCTGCACATAACCCAACTAGGGCCCAGGCTGAGGAGGAGCCTGCAACCAAGGTACATGCCTTTGACCAGAATAGAACCCTGGTCTGCAGGCTGACGCTTTATCCACTGAGCAAAACTGGCTAGGACTGTTTTATATAGTTTTTAAGAACTTCTGTGGAATTCTTCACTGTAAAATTTTGTTAAATAAAATACATTTTTTATTATTAAAAAATTTGACCTGTTGTCTTTTTTTTTCAGTTAAACTAATAGTTTAAACAAATATTTCTTTTAGACCTCATGCAAAGAGAAAACGGAATATCTAGAGAAAATGGTTCAGAGGAATGAAAGATATAAACAAGATGTGGAGAGGTTCTATGAACGTAAACGACATTTAGATTTGATTGAGATGCTTGAAGCTAAAAGGCCATGGGTGGTAAGTTCTTAGTTATTAGAGGCAAAAATAGTGATTCTTGAAGTAAGTTAGAAAGGAGGACTCAAATTCCAATTAGGTGTTTTTGTTCATTTTTGCTTTTATAATCCTAATATATAAAGAGCCAAGGCCGTCACGCCCTAAACGTCCGGACCACTGAACACCAGGCTAGGGTCCCGGCCGGTGCGGTAGAAGTCAGTCCTGGGTCCCAGTTGCGCAGCGGAAGTCAGTCCTGGGTCCTGGCTGCCCACAGTGTGATGGCGGGAGGGAGCTGTGGGAACCGAGCCATGCTGCCATCGGACTGGCCTCTGGGTCCCTCCCCCCGCCCGCAGTTCCAGGGAACCAGGGCCATGCTGCCATCAGACTGGCCTCTGGGTCCCTCTCCCCGCCTGCAGTTCCGGGGAACCAGGGCCATGCTGCCATCAGACTGGCCTCTTGGTCCCTACCCCCTCCTGAAGGCTCTGGGGACCAGAGCCGTGCTGCAATCTGGGAATCTTGGTCCCTCCTCCTGCCCGCATGCTGCAATTGGACTGGCCTCTTGCTTCCGGCCCGCAGGCCTGGGGAACCAGAGCCATGCTGCGATGGGACTGGACCCTACCAAGGGGTCCCGGATTGTGAGAGCATGCAGGCTGGGCTGAGAGACTCCCCCATCCCAGGGCACGAATTTTCATGCACTGGGCCTCTAGTATATAATAAAATGTATCTGTCTCTATGTTATTATATAGCTGTGTGCTATGTTATTAACATAGTAACAAGTGACAATTTACTAAGTCTAAGGACTCAAATCTGGGATTTCTTCCAAATTTTTGTCCTTAACAGATTAGCTTTATTTTATAAAATGGTAATGATATAAAAATGTTTACACATAGTAAAAATTAAATTCTTGAGTGGCCTCTGGTCACGAAAAATTTACTTGGAGTGTGCTATTAATATCAAATTCAGCTATAGACAGGTAGCTGAAGGATATAAGTTGTAATCTTCGACTCACGTACTTCATAAGTTTTTTGAGGCTACTGTTTCTAATCACTGTGTGATGTATATTTTATTATTTATGACTGCAGTTTGAGCTAAAGATTCAATTCCCTCATTGCATTCCTTTACAGTGGGTGAAAAGAAATAAGAAAGTTTTATAATGTTTGTTCCAGGGTTAGGATGGAAATATTTGTTACTAGATTAGAAAAATATGTGCCTCTATTTTTGTCCTCACCCCCTGCCATTACTTCACCCTACCCTGTCTCATAATTCCATTATTAAACTTTTTCCATTCTTCCACTCATTTTTATTAAATTTTTCTATATCCATTAGTACTTTTACACTTTATCTTTGTTTTGCGAAGTCTTCAGTTTCTCTTTTATTTTCTGATATTGACATCAGTCTTTTTTTTCTTTTTTGCTTTACTCTAACATTTACTTATGTTCTTTTTAACTTCATCTTAGTGCTCCACTTATTTTTATTAATTCCTGTGACATAACAAGCATCGTTTTCACCTGCATGCTTCTTTTTGTTTTGTTTTTTTACTCATTTTCCTTTTGTCTGACACTTTTTTTCATTTTTATTTTTCATAACTGAGTTTCTTTTGCTTCTTTATACATTCCTGTATCCCTTCTCTATTGAGAGAATAGAGGAGAACCTCATTTTACTAGCCATTAGGATATCAGAAACAGGAAGAGATGGATATCAGAGTCCAAACTACTGATGGAGATAAATGCTCAAAGTTTCAAGACTCTTAGTAAATCACCGTGTTCGTATTCACCATTTCTGAAGTTGTTTCAGAGGGCAAATGTTATATTAATAGACCTGTCAAATGGATATCAAAACAGTCTTTTCATAGATTTAGTTTCTGCTTCTACCTTGATGTTAGTATATGTATTAGTTTAAGCTAGTAGTGCATTAACTTATGATTTTTTTTTAAATAATTGCAAGGAATATGAAAATGTTCGTCAGGAATATGAAGAAGTAAAACAAGCTCGTGACCGAGTAAAGGATGAAGTAAGAAAACTTAAAGATGGGCAGATTCCTATAACACGTCGAATTGAAGAAATAGAAATGCAGCGTCACAATTTGGAGGCTCAAATCAAAGCGAAGGTACTTTCCTGGCTCAATATTGGACTTCTGTATTTTATTTTAGCACATACAAAAAATATTTTGCAAGACATGTAGCGTTGGTTTCTTAAGTTTTTTAACTAGAAATTGTACCACCATAGGGCTTGCAACGTTCTAATCATCACTGTTGGAAGGTTGCTACTTTATAGCAATATCAAGATATAAAAAGAGGAAAACAAAATGTGATTAATTATAAGAGTATTCAAGTAATATTCCTGAGAATAGTTTAAACTATGGACTCTGCTATCCTATAGGATTGTTTTTAGGATCAGATGAAAGAACATGAGAAAATAAATGTGAAGAGACTAAACAACATGTCTGTGTATTGCTACAGTTGTTTTTAATACCCATAGGAATAACCTCCTATAGATTTGCAGATAACGTGTGTTGTTTTTTTGTGTGATAATGATATATTTGGTTTGAAAGAAATCATGGAAAAGCATTGTAGGTTAACTTACATAACAATTAATATTTGGATGGGTGAAGCACATAATTTATTTTGCTTGAGTTTCTAACATCTTTCCCCTTCTGGTTCAATCTTACAGGCAACAGATATTAAGGAGACATCTCAAAAATGCAAACAAAAGCAAGATGTTATAGAAAGGAAAGATAAACATGTAAGATTTTGTATTGAAGTTTTTATTATACTAATTTGCTCTAACGTTTGTGTTCAGGTCTGGATTTTGGGATCACCTTTTGTTTGGGAATTGTCTTAACATCTTCCTTATTTATTTCTTAAAATATATGAGGGAACTAATGTTGGAAGTATAACGGTTGCACAGAGGATAATTAGGAAAAATTGCTCAAAACTAATCATAGATATGCATTATCATCTTTATAGCTGTGTGGCTGTACTTTTTTTTTAATAGGGTAATGATAAAATTGGATTCAGTTACCTTAATAGCAAAAAATTATAAGAAATTTATTTTGTTTATTTCAAGAGTGGGGCATTAAAAAGCTGATTACAAAGTATTTTTTATGGATAGGGCTTCAGGCAAAATTATTTTAGAATGTTGGGCAAGAAAGTGGGGTTTTTAGCTAACAAATCCCCAAATGTAAGTGGGGTTCTATTTTCTAGGACCATTCAACAACTAAATTTTAAATTATGTCTTGGGGGTAGATATTCAGCCTCACCCCTTTTCCTGTGCCTTTATCTTCACGTCCAAGGCTTCTTTTATTTATTTCCCTAGAGAATAAACCTCAGATTTTCATGGCAGAAGCTTTGGCTGCCAGTGTTATGTGCTCAAGGTATGTGTACGGGTACATTTGGGTAGGAGGTAGTGCTGGAGTAATTATGTTCTACATGATGTCTGTACTTGACATTTCCTTGTTCTAAGAGTCTCTGGAAATTTTTTCTTTTTTTTTCAGAATTGTCAGCTCTTTTATTGTTCCTATCTCTTTCACTCTTTTTTTTTTTTTAAAAATAGCATTATATTAGTTTTAGGTATACAACATAATGATTTGATATTTGTATACTAGAGGTCCTGTGCACGAAATTCGTGCACAGGAGGGGGGGTGTCCCTCAGCCCAGCCTGCACCCTCTCCAATCTGGGATCCCTCTCACAATCCAGGACTGCTGGCTCCCAACCGCTCGCCTGCCTGCCTGCCTGATTGCCCCTAACTGTTTCTGCATGCCAGCCTGATTACCCCTTAACCACTCCCCTGCCAGCCAGATCTATGCCTAACTGCTCCCCTTGCAGGCCTGATTGCCCCCAACTGCCCTCCCCTGCTGGCCCGGTCACCCCTAACTGCCCTCCCTTGCCATCCTGGTCACCCCTAACTGCCCTCCCCTGCTGGCCCAATTGCCCCTAACTGCCCTCCCCTGCAGGCCTGGTTCCCCCCAACTGCCCTCCCCTGCAGGGCTGGTCTCCCAAAACTGCCCTCCCCTGCAGGCCTGGGTCCCCCCCAACTGCCTTCCCCTGCAGGCCTGGTCACCCCTAACTGCCTTCCCCTGCAGGCCTGATCTCCCAAACTGCCCTCCCTTTCAGGCCTGGTTCCCCTCAACTGCCCTCCTTTGCAGGGCTGGTCCCCCGCAACTTCCCTCCCCTGCAGGCCTGGTTCCCCCCAACTGCCCTCCCCTGCAGGGCTGGTCCCCTGCAACTGCCCTCCCCTGCAGGCCTGGGTCCTCCCAACTGTCCTTCCCTGCAGGCCTAGTCACACCTAACTGCTCTCCCCTGCAGGCCTGATCTCCCCAACTGCCCTCCCTTTTAGGCCTGGTTCCCCCCCAACTGCCCTCCCCTACAGGGCTGGTCCCCCCCTACTGTCCTCTCCTGCAGGCCTGTATCCCCCCCCAACTTCCCTCCCCTGCAGACCTGGTCACCCCTAACTGCCCTCCCCTGCAGGCCTGACCTCCCCCAACTGCCCTCCCTTTCAGGCCTGGTCCCTCCCAACTGCCCTCCCCTGCTGGCCATCTTGTGGTGGCCATCTTTGACCACATGGGGGCAGCCATCTTGTGTGTTGGAGTGATGGTCAATTTGCATATTAGGCTTTTATTATATAGGATGTTGTGAAATGATCACACAATAAGTCTAGTTAACATTCCTACTGTATATAGTTACAAATTTTTTTAACTGGATGTTTGTACCTTCTGACCCTCCAACACCCATTTCACCCATCCATTAACACCTCCTATCTCTGGCAACTATCAATCTATTCTCTGTGTCTGTGAGCTTATTTCACTTTGAATAGCCCTCAGGTTTCTTCCATGTTGTTGCAAGTGACAGGATTTACTTCTTTTTTTATGGCTGCATAATATTCCATTGTGTATATATCATATTTTCCATTTATCCATTGATGAACACTTAGATTTCTGTTTCCATATCTTGACTATTAGAAATAATAGTGCAGTGAACATGGAATTACATATGTATTTCTAAGTTAGGTGTTTTTGTTTTCTTCAGATAAATACCCAGAAATGAAATTGCTAGATCATACTAGTTCTATTTTTAATTTTTTGAAGAACCTCCAAACATGCCCCCAACCCAGGCATGTACCCTGACCAGGAATCAACCATGACCTCTTGGTTCGTAGGTCAATGCTCAACCACTGAGCCACACTGGCCTGACAATAATTGTGGTCTTTATAACTTTGTTTTAGAATTTTTTAAGACCTCTTTGGACTTTTATATTTAGTTGTTTACATGTTTTATGTATATTTTAAAAGAATGTGTAGTTTGTCTTTAGGTCTGGAGATATATGTTAGAATAGGCTTACTATAATTATATTTACACAAATGTCCTACTTTCTTAATACCTATCTGATTTATTCATTTTTATTATTTTATTATTTTATATATATATATATTTTATTGACTTTTACAGAGAGGAAGGGAGAGGGATAGAGAGTTAGAAACATCAATGAGAGAGAAACATTGATCAGCTGCCTCCTGCACACCCCCTACTGGGGATGTGCCCGCAACCAAGGTACATGCCCTTGACCACCGGAATCGAACCTGGGACCCTTCAGTCCGCAGGCCGATGCTCTATCCACCAAGCCAAACCGGTTAGGACTGATTTATTCATTTTTAAAGTGTCAGTACCTATGAGTGTAGATTTATCTATTTATTTATTTATTTTAAATTATATTTTTGCTTCCTAGATTTTAAAGCATCATTTTGTTCTTTCTATATCATGTTTTGATTCATTTTATTTACTGTAAATAATATATAGTGGGCTTTATTTTGAGGGTTTTTTTCTATTTAGTGTGAGACACTTCATATAGTAAAGGAGTTTAGCCAATTCACATTTACTGTTGTTTACTACTTACTTTGCATGGTTTGATTCCCCCTGTGCCCCTTTCTACTTTGTTGCTATTGATCAAAATTTTCTTAATCCATTTTTTCTGAAGTTATATATTTTAAACCTATTCTACTCATTACTCTTAAAGCTTAAATTAAACATTTTTTTTCTTTAATATATTTTTCTTGATTTCAGAGAGAGAGAAACATCAATGATGAGAATCATTGATCGGCTGCCTCCTGCATACCCCCTACTAATCAAGCTTGCAACCTGGGCATGTGCCCTCATCTGTTATTGAACCACAACCTCCTGGTTCATAGGTCAATGCTCAACCACTGAGCCATATTGTCTGGGCTTCTTCCATATCTTTCTATCTCTTTCTCTAACCCTCCCCATTTTAATAGATTCCATGGCATTTTCTACATAGGCAGTCATGTCATCTACAAATGAGGACAGCTTTATTTCGTCCTTTCTGATTTGTATGCCTTTTATTTCTGTTTTTTCTTCCTTATGCACTGGCTAAAACTTCCATCACTGTGTTAAATAAGAATGGTAAGCTTAGGCATTTTTGCCATTTTCCTGATCTTAGGAAGAAAGCATTGAGTTTTGCACCATCCTATATAATAAAAGGCTAATATGTAAATCAACCAAATGGCAGAACGACCAGTCGCTATGATGCACACTGACCACCAGGGGGGCAGACACTCAATGCAGGAGCTGCCCCCTGGTGGTCAGTACGCTCCCACAGGGCGAGCATTGCTCAGCCAGAGCTGGGCTTACGGCTGGCAAACACAGCGGCGGTGGCAGGAGCCTCTCCTGCCACTGTGGCAGTGCTAAGGATGTCCAACTGACATCCTAAGCCAGTGGTTGGCAAACTCATTAGTCAACAGAGCGGCAAACCACAGCTTGTGAGCCTCATGTGGCTCGCAAGCCGCAGTTTGCGGACCACTGTCCTAAGCCATTAGTTGGACATCCCCTGAGGGCTCCTGGACTGTGAGAGGGCACAGGCCGGGCTGAGGGACCTCCCCCCCACCCAGACGCCATGAATTCCATACACTGGGCCTCTAGTTAACTATAATACTAGCTATAATTTTTTATAGGTATTCTTTATCAAGTTCAAAAATTCTATTCCTGTGTTTCTGAGAATGAATGAGTTTCCTCTTCTGTTTTTTCGGGCAGATTGTGTGCAATTGGCAATTCTCCTTTAAATATTCTGAATAATTATCAAATGATACTGCCTGGATCTGGATATTTTGAGGTGGAGTTTAACCCTTTGCACTCACTTGCTTTTTTCTCGATTCCTGCTACCGATGCTAACCATGTTGAGACATACTCGACATCCGAGTGCAAAAGGTTAAAGTTATGAATTTAACTTAATAGTTAAAGCTATTCAAATAATCTATTTCAAATTAGATGAGTTGTGTGTTTATTGAGGAATTGGTCCATTCTGTCTTAAGTTGTTAAATTTATGTGTTTATAGATTCTCCAGTTATCCTTTTTTTTTTAAATTTAATAAATCTTTATTGTTCAGATTATTACAATTGTTCCTCTTTTTTCCCCCATAGATCACCTCCACCCGGTTCCCACCTCACCCTCTGCCCTTACCCCCCCACCACTGTCCTCATCCATAGGTGTATGATTTTTGTCCATCCTCTTCCCACACCCCCACAGCCTTTTCCCCCGAGAATTGTCAGTCCACTCCCTTTCTATGCCCCTGATTCTATTATATTCACCAGTTTATTTTGTTCATCAGATTTTTTTATTCACTTGACTTTTAGATTCACTTGTTGATAGATATGTATTCGTTATTCATAATTTTTATCTTTACCTTTTTCTTCTTCCTCTTCTTAGAGAATACCTTTCAGCATTCTCTCTCATATAATACTGGTTTGGTGGTGATGAACTCCTTTAACTTTTTCTTATCTGTGAAGCTCTTTATCTGCCCTTCAATTCTGAATGATAGCTTTGCTGGGTAGAGTAATCTTGGTTGTAGGTTCTTGCTCTTCATCACTTTGAATATTTCTTGCCACTCCCATCTGGCCTGCATTGTTTCTGTTGAGAAACCAGCTGACAATCGTGTAGGTAACTGTTTTTCTCTTGCTGCTTTTAATATTCTCTCTTTGTCTTTTGCTCTTGGCATTTTAATTATGATGTGTCTTTTTGTGGTCCTCTTTGGATTTCTTTTGTTAGGGGTTCTCTGTGCTTCCTGGACTTGTAAGTCTATTTCTTTCACCAGGTGGGGGAAGTTCTCTGTCATTATTTCTTCAAGTAGGTTTTCAGTATCTTCCTCTCTTCTTCTGGCACCCCCATAATTCGGATGTTGGTACGCTTGAAGTTGTCCCAGAGGCTCCTTACACTATCTTCATATTTTTGGATTATTTTTTCTTTTTGCTTTCCTGGTTGGGCGTTTTTTGCTTCTTTGTATTTCAAATCTTTGACTTGATTCTTGCGATCCTCTAGTCTGCTGTTGGATCTCTATATAATATTTTTCAGTCAGTGTATGCTTAATTTCTAATTGGTCCTTTTTCATATCCTTGAGGGTCTCACTAAATTTATCGGCCTTTTCTAGAAAATTGAAAAATCTTATAACCGTGGTTTTGAACTCTATATCCAGTCGTTTGCTTTCTTCCATTTCTTTCATTTGTGACCTCTTTCTTTGTCTCCTCATTTTGGCTGCTTCCCTGAGTTGATAGAGTGGCCTTGTGTGCTAGATGTCCTATAGGGCACAGTGGCTCAGCCTCCCCAGTTACCTGAGGTGGACACTCTTGGTGCACCCCTTTGTGGGCTGTGTGCACAGTCTTGTTGTAGTTGTAGTTAAGCCTTGATTGTTGTTGGTATCACTGGGAGGAATTGACCTCCAGGCCAATTGGCTGTGAGGATCAGCTGTGTCTACTATGGGAGAACTTCTGTGCTGGAGACACCCTTATGAGACAAGACTTGCAAAAGCCTTTGTGCTCAGCTTGGATGGGGCGGAGTCTCAGGGCGGAGCAGACAGCATTGGTTTCCTGTCAGCCCTGCCCTAATAGGCTCCTGTGTCTCAGTGTCCTGTGGTAATCGCTGTAAGCACCTCTGAGAGAAAACCACCCTTGAGTTCCGCCTGCTGCCGGACAGTCCAGTTTCTCCCCGAATGAGTCTCGCCCAGAACTGGAGTTCAGAGCTTTAGTCTCCCTCCCGCTTGAGAAAGCCAACTGCGCACTCAGTTGCCAGTCCTCTCCACGCGTGCATCTCAGTACCTCTGCCTCCTGCAGCTCCTCTGAGTCTCAGTGTGCTTTTCTCTTTCCTTCTAGTTGTAGAATTTCCACTCAGCCAGCCTTCCTGTGGTTCTGGATGATGTCCGTTTTGACTTTTAGTTGTAGTTTTGAAATTGTTGTGCAAGGCAGCACTTTAGGTGTTTACCTATGCCACCATCTTGGTTTCCTCCAGTTATCCTTTTGATGTCTGTAAGGTCTGTAATGATACAGTGATACCCCTGTTCCATTCATGATATTGGTAATTTGTTTCTTCTGGGATTGTTTTTTGTTTTGTCAATCTTGTGAGAGTTTTGTTAAATTTAATATTGTTGTTTTTTTTTTAAAGAACCAGCCTTTTGTTTCATTGATTTTTCTCTTTTCAGTTTCATTGATATTGTTCATATTTTTATTATTTCCTTTCCTCTGCGTAAGTAGGTATATTTTGCTCTTTTTTTTTTTAGGCTCTTAAGGTAGAAGCTCAGATTGAGACTTTTCATCTTGTGTATGAACTTATTAGTATAAATTTTCCTCATTGCTCTTTTAGACTTGTCCACAAATTCTGATATGTTGTATTTTTTGGTTGGTTTGTTTGTATTTTCATTTATCTTGAAATCACAATTTGTTTATTCATTTGCCATTGGTGGACATTTAGGTTGTTTTTGCTTTAGGGATATAATCAATAAAGCTGCCATAAATATTTCATATACATTTATTTATGAACATGTATTTTTGTTTCTCTGATAATATTCTAGAAGTAGAATATCATAGGCCAAATAGTTTCCCAAAATGATTGTTAGTAATTTATTGTAATTAATTAAAGTTGACTGTGATGGCTTGAAATTTTTTTATAAATTGTTCTTCATAAATAATTTGAGAAACACTGCTTAGAGTAGCCTTGCAGGATTAGATTTAGTTAGGTAGCTATGAGAACTCCCCTTACATTATACAAGATAAAGCAGCGTGAGTACTGCTGGAAGTTAGGGTGATAAGAAAATGGAAAAAAGCACTCTGATCAGAGTACTCTGATTTTGAGTATGCCATTAGAAGTGTAAGACAAGAACATTAGCTGAGTGATGAGAGAGCCTATAGCAATAAAGAATTGAGGAAGGAGGGTAAGATGTGAACTCCTCTCAGAATGTAACAAATTACAACTACATTTGTTAGAGAAATGCAATAGGTTGTTTGAAGTGCCTATTTAAGTTTTGTGGCCATAGATTTAAAGTGTGGCTGATTTTAGAGAGTTTCTCCAGTTAGTTTAATTGCTTACATACAGATAGATAGAAGGTATATAGTTAAGTTTAAAAAGAACTAGGCTTTCTCCTGGCCTGTGTGATAATAGGATTAGTGGTGTGTCCATAGGTCTTTGCAAGGGAGTGGTTATAGTGGAGGGTTCTGGAACCTCAGCAGGTTAAGGAAAGAAATGATGGATTTTTTAAAAGGTAGTAAGGTCAATGGATTGCAGAACCCTATGGGGGTCAAAGGATGGTTGGAATAGGAATACTATAGCAAATAAAATGGAAGGAAAGGAAATGGTGATCAAAGAGTAGTATTGTGGATATAGAGTTTTCAGAAGTATGATTTAAGGGAGATTTACATGATCTACAATGTAACAGTAAGAGAAGTTGGATGAGGAAGGAGGGTTTTAGGTAAAGATGGGTGAAGTTGCCCTAGCCAGTTTGGCTCAGTGGATAGAGCGTTGGCCTGTGGACTGAAGGGTCCCGGGTTTGATTCCGGTCAAGGGCATATGCCAGGGTTGCGGGCTCGATCCCTGGTAGGGGGCGTGCAGGAGGCAATCAATCAACGGTTCTCTCTCATCATTGATGTTTCTATCTCTCTCCCCCTCTCCCTTCCTCTCTGAAATCAATAAAATATATACATATGTGTGTGTGTGTGTGTGTGTGTGTGTGTGTGTGTGTGTGTATATTTATTTATTTTAAAAATTAAAAAAAAAAGATGGGTGAAGTTGAAGAAGTCAAGGAACACAGAGGCCAAAGAGTTAAATTTATTTTTCTGTATGTATGTTTAAGTCTCATGATGACAGACATAATGATGGAGAGGACAGCATTGAGTCAGTCTGGTATTAAAGTCATCACTGAGTGAAGAGGGTAAGGAAGAATTTTGAGGGAGGTAGGTAATAACCTAGCGACAAAGATGATGGTGGTAAAGTCTGATCACATGGTCTTCAAAGGAACTGAAGTGGGGCTGTTAATGGAGGAAGTAGTATAGTGGGGATTAATCAGGATACCTTCCTCACCTCTGAGTCCTAAAGTGCTCTGAAGGATTATGGAAGGAAAAGGTCACACTTCAGAGGGCTCTAGGGAGAAGCATGTCAGGAATAGCCAAATTTTAGTTAGTACAAGAAGAGAAATGAAAGATAGCAGAAATGGTATCCTAGTGAAGATTGGTGATCTAGGAGGCTTGGACTTACTGTGCCAGAGCTAATAAACACGGGTATGATGGCATTAGTCATCATAGTTTCTTGGATGATTTTTTGGTACCTAAGATGTGTCTTCATTTTGCTGAGAGGGCAAGATTATTTTAAATTTCTTTTTATTGTTTAAGGTATTGTTTAAGGTATTACAAATAGTAGTACATATGTCTCCTTTTTATTTTAAATTTCTTGTTGTTTTTCATGGACTTGGACTTCCTCATGTGTTTGGTGATTCTTAATTCTATGCCTGTCTTCTATGACATGCCTATTTATTCTCTTGAATGGCTTGGACTCTCCTGGCTAAACTCTATGGCTTCTTGTTTGCTTTCTTCTTTTAGACCCATTGAATATTGTTAATTTTCAGATATATAACTCAATTTTTCAAATATTTTTTTTCTCCTGTGTATTGGTACAGGTGAAGGGATTTTGGCATATGTTTCGTTTACTATCTTAACATTTCCAAAGCTAAGTTTTTAGGAAGAAATTGGTACCAACCCATTCCAACAATAGAGAATGGGTAAAATGTAGTATGTCCATATAACAGGACATTATGCAGGTATTAGAATTTTATTTTGCAAGGACATATGAGGATAATGAGAAACTGCTCTCAATACGTTTTTAGTCATGCCATTTAGTAAAATATGTTCTATAGATAGGCAATAAAATGTAAATATGTAAGCGCATTAAGATTATAGATTTTAAAAGTATGTATTGATTTCAAAGAGGAAGAGAGAGAGAGAGAGAAAGAGAGAGAGAAAAACATCAGTGATGAGAGAGATCATTGATTGGTTGCCTCTTTCACGTCCCCTACTGGGGATCAAGCCCACAACATGGGCATGTGCCCTGAAGGAAACCGAATCCTGACCTCCTGGTTAATAGGTTGATACTTAACCACTGAGCCATGCCAGCCAGGCAAGATTATAGAATTCAGTATGTTGTTTCTTTTATAATGAGGAGAGAATAAATGTGACTTGGAAAAGAAAGTGAGCGAATAGGCAAATTATGAGATGTGTTAGCCTTGTCTGTCTATACTATTAAAGGAGAAATATGTAAAATGACCATCACTTTGCGACATCCACAGCCAATCAGGAGTGATTATGCAAATTAACCCAACAAATATGGCAGCCCTGCCCTCTGGCCACTCCGGGCCTCTGGGCAGCACGCCTCCTTAGGGCCTCCCTGCGGCGCTCCACACCTGTCAACCGTCCTTGTAGCCTCCCTGTGGCCCAGCCCCCGGCCTCAGAGGCAACCCTCTGGTGCCTGAGGTCATAGCTCCCAGTGTCTGGCGTCTCCCTCTACCCCACCCCTGCCCTGCTGCTCTGATAAACAAAACCCTAGCATTGGAGCAGCCCCATGGGCATGTACGTGTGTGGGAGCTCACTCGGTGCACAGTTAGCGCACCCCGGGATCCCCAGGCCAGCCACGGGGCGATGGTGGTGGCCATGGCGGCAGCGACAGGTGGCTCAGCTTTGTTTTGAATAGATGGAAGAGGCCACCTACACAGTAACCCAAATGATCAGATCTCCCTCCTCCTATCTCGGCAAATCGGGAGTGGCGATGGGCGTGGAGGTGGAGGGCGGAGGAGGAAGGGGGCCAGTTGCATCCCACTTTCACAATGGGAAAGTGAAATACAATAGTGTACCCAACCTCGCCAGCCCTCCCCACCTGCCTCCCCCCACCTCTTCTCCTCTGCGCCTCCCCGAGAGCACCAGTGCTGCACAGAGGGACTCTCCGGAGAAGGAGGGTGAGGAGGAAGCACCGCCGCCACTGCACAGGCTGCCAGAGCGAGCCCGCCGTGTGCTGGCAGCCAGGGGAAGGAAGGCCTATTCTTGCACGAATCTTCGTGCATTGGGCTTCTATTTTTGATAGAAAATTCTATTTTATTTAATAAAGTGGGTGCTGTCTGTTTTGACAAAAATTTCACTGACAACTTATATGTAGGAGTTTTTAAAAAAATAATTTACCCTGAATATAAGTTAACAAATGTAAACGTATAGGTTGATGTTTAAAAATCTCACAGTTAATTTGAAGTGTTAGGAAATAATTTTGTTGGAAGAAAATAGTTTAGTTTAAAATTAATAGGGTAAAATAATCATCATTTCTATTATTAACTTTATTCAAAGTATCATACTGTGTGACTTTTAATTTCAGTGTTATGATATGAATGAAGCATGTATTTACTTCCTGTAAATATCTAGAAAGTAAATACATGCTTTCTAGATACTTGGTTGGCTTTATAAAGAATTTGTTTATTCAGCAAATACTTAATGAGCGTTAACTATATTTCAAACACTGCTCTAGGTACTTAAGATGTATTAGTGAACAAGTAAAGATATAGGTAACCTGGTAAGAGTAACAGTCTAATTCTAGCAGGATAAGTTTTAGTGAGGAAAACAATCATGTTCTTAGATTTTTGCATTTTTAAAACTATATTACTATGAAAACCTTATAAACTAGGAGAAAAAAAAAATCTCCAGTACTAACCGTCTTTTGTTTTATTAGATTGAGGAACTTCAGCAGGCTTTAACAGTAAAACAAAATGCAGAGCTTGACCGACAGAGGAGAATAAGTAATACCCGAAAAATGATAGAAGATTTGCAAAATGAACTGAGGACCACAGAAAACTGTGTGAATCTTCAACCCCAAATCGATGACATTACAAATGATCTGAGACGAGTTCAAGATGAAAAGGAATCATGTGAAAGCGAGATAATTGATAAGCTTAAAGAGAGGGAAACCCTAGAGAAGGAGAAAAAGAGTAAGTTTTATTAAACTTAGGATGAAGAGATGTTTATAAAATGGAGCTACATCTCTGACGATGGGCTTTCTTTTTCCCCCCTGATACCGTGTCTTTAAATATTCAGATCTCCCAGTTGAGGAAGCTCAGCTCATTTCTTCCAACTTGGTGCCTTAATTACCTATGGCTATCATGTATCATGATTTGCCAATGGCTGGCCATTGTCTTCAATCAAATTATGTCAATTTATTTAATTCTCTAAAAATGCTTTGCTTTCTTTACAGAGTCACTCACTATTAGTTCTCATGTCAAATTTAAGCTTTTTATTCTAGCCTTCATAAACTTTCCATTTACTTTGTTCCTTGAAGCCTATCCAGTTATATCTTTTCTTTCCTTCTAAGCATGTCAAACTCGCGATAAATGAGGCACGTGGCCCTTTGGCCAGAAGTTTGACATGCTTGCGTATAGACCATGTGGATAGATCTATAGCATTATTCAAATAGAGGATATGCCATATTTGTTTTTCTCTGTATATATAAGATCAATTTTTTAAAAAGCACCCATTTTTATATATTTATCAAAGTACTCGATGTGTATAGTTAAAAAACAAAGAAAACTAGAACAGAAGGGAGGCCCAACGTGTTGCTAACCTCCAGACCCCCTCTCAAGAGTAAGCACTTTTAACTATTTCAACACTTTTTTCTAATAGTTCTTCCTGTATTTTCAGCATATTCTTTTTTCACCATAGCTTAATTTGTCAATTTTAGACTTATTTTTATTATTGACATTATTACAGCTATTCCCCATCCCCTCCCTTTACCCTCCTCCACCCAGCCCTGCCCCACCCCAGGCCTTCACCACATTATTGTCTGTGTTCATAGGCTATGCAAATCCTATATAATAAAAGGCTAATATGCAAAATGTCCCCTCGGGAGTTCGACCGCTTGCTATGACGTGCGCTGACCACCAGGGGGCAGCATGGAATGAAGGAAGGCCCTGGCCAGCAGCCAGGGGAAGGCAGGTCCTATGGGCCCTGATTGCTGACCAGGCCTAGGGACCCTACCCATGCATGAATTTTGTACACTGGGCCTCTAGTATGTATATAAGTTCTTTGGTTAATCTCTTCCTACTTCCCCACCCTACTCCCCTCTGGGATCTATCTGTCCCATGCATCCATGCCTTTGGACCTATTTTGTTTGTCAGTTTATTATACTCATTAGATTTCACATATAAGTGAGATCATGTGATATATAGACATCTTTTAATATTTTGTTACTTTAGATGTAGCTTAAACTCATAAACCCCTCCCTATTATTGTAGTTCCTCAAATGAGATTATTAGTTATTAATTATTAAAATTTATTAATATAATGAATAATTTTTCTTTGTCATTTAACAGTTGTCACTATTTCTTGAATGTATACTGTAAGCTAAAAATACTAGTACTCCCATCCTTTCTTTTTACTTTCCTCCCTTCTTACATTCTAAATTCTCTAATTGTACTCTGGTTTTTATATTGTTAAGGCTGAAAACATTTTGTTGAGAATCATAATCAAGTTTTATGTGCTTTATTTAAGGGTTAACTCTTAAGCTAGAAATATTAAGTATTATTCATATTATTTCAATGAAACTTGTTCATAGTATTGTATTATCATTTAATTTCCTTTCATTGATAGCTTTTTTAAAGGTTATAATTTACCCTTTTTTTTAGCACCATTTTTACCATTTTCTTAAATTGAAAAAAACAACAACAACAACCTATCTTATCTGGCATTCTCTTGAGTTCTGGAGCCTGCCATCCTTGTCCTTTCTAAACTGATTGTTTTCAAGACCTTCTGCATGGCAGTCATCTGGAATTTTTCTCAGATCCTTTTCTGTGTTGGATAAAGCTATTTCTGAATTCCTTGTCACCTGGGGTTTTTTTCCCTACATTATTCCCTCATTTTGTTAGAATACATCTTTAGGTAACCTCCTAAGAAGGGGTACTAGGGAATTAATTTTAGAGTCTTGACATCCTAGAAAATATCTTTATTTCATTATCCCTTTTTTTCAATGTTGTATATATAATGGTAAGTTAAAAATAATTTTTCTCAGAATTTTGAATGCCTATTGTCATTCTTTTTTATCTGACCTATTTTTATTTTTAATTTTGATAGCTTAATCGCCTTTTATTTCAAGTGTTTGGAAATTTGAGAATGTTTTGTTGTGGATGGGTACTTGCTAAGTAGTGTTTGTAACTTGTGGATCTAAGATTTTTTTTTTTGTATTAATAGATTATTTTACTAATGAAAAATTTCAGAGAAACAATATTTTTTTTCAATTTTAGGTGTGAATGATCAAATTGTACAATTTGACAATCTTATGAATCAAAAGGAAGATAAGCTGAGACAGAGATATCGTGATACATATGATGCTGTTTTATGGCTGAGAAATAACAGAGACAAATTTAAGCAAAGAGTCTATGAGCCCATAATGCTCATGGTAAGAGATTTTGTTTATGTAGAATCTGTTATTTTTTTATTGTAATCATTATAGACTTTTGTTGTTTTAAGAATTCTTAGTCTTATTTATACCCCCTGGTTTTTCATTGTCAGACTCGCAGCAACTGGTATACTGCTAAATCCATACATGGGCTTTTTAAAGGGCCCTTGATGAATACACCTGTGAACTTCTTTAGAAAGAAATATGAAAATGGCACTTTATTGACTAAGAACCGTGTATAAAGTTAGCGTGGTTAGCTGGTTCCTTCTACAATTGCTATTCTTAGGTCATAGCAGGCAATAGATTAAATGCTGCCAAAGGGGTAAAAAACTGCTGTAAATACATGTTGATATAAGGTACCTGACAAAGGTAGACAAGAAAATCACTTGCTACAGAAACAGAGCATTATAAGGATTCTGAGACTGAAACCAACAGTTTGACCTCATAAACATTTCATAGCATTTTTTAAAAATATTTATTGTTGAAAGTATTACAAATGTTCCCTTTTTTCCCCCATTGACCCCTCCAGCCCGCCCCCGGCCCTTTGTCCATGGGTTATGCATACAAGGTCTTTGGTTGATTACTTTCCATCCACCCTCCCTCCCCAGGCTTCCCTCCCGAGATTCCATACTCTGTTCCATGCTTCCATTTCTCTGGATCCACTCCTTTTGATAGCTCTTATTGATGATCATGGATCATCAAGAATAGGATAAGCTATATTTAGTAAATCATCTAATGAAGTGTGGCCATGGATTTAACAGGAAGATGTATATGTGAAATACTTTAAAAGTTTGGTCACAAAAAGTAAAAAACATATTCTTTGGTAATGATAGCTGTACATACATAATATTAACTTAGGGTTGTTTTAGTTAGATAATTTCTTGTACTTTAGAAAAGAATGTAGTATAGATTCTTGCAGGATTCATGAAAAATTCTATATTTTCCAAAACTCATGATTGCGTTATACTTCATTAAAAATCATTTCATAGTTTTTAAAATTACATCTTATAGTATTACATTAGCAAAATTAATATGCATAATACTGTATTCTATTCTTGCTAAGATGTATATCATTTAGACTATTTTTGGCAGGTCAAAAAGGGAATATCTATTTTGGACCCAGGCATGGTTGTTTTGATTGATTTGGTAAGGTCTGGGAGAAAATACAAGAAAAAATATCGTGCCTGGCCCATGTGCCTCAGTGGTTGAGCTTTGACCCATGCACCAAGATGTCACTGGTTGGATTCCTGGTCAGGACACATGCCCGGGTTGTGGGCTCGATCTCCAGTAGAGGGTGTGCAGGAGGCAGCCGACCCATGTTGATGTTTCTCTCATCAATGTATCTCTTTCCCTCTCCCTTCCTCTCTCTCTAAAATCAATAAAAACATATTTTTTTAAAAGGAAAAATATTGTATAAAAAAATTAAAAGGAAAAATATTGTGATCCTTAGTATAAGTTACAGTCAAGTGTGATTGCAACATATTTTTATTAAAATGCCAATTTCAAAATAATACTTTAGAACTTTATTAGATATTTTATCCTCTTTTCACTTGGTTTTTTTAATAGTGGCCTATCACTAACTTGGATGACTAGCTGGCATATATTGTCATTTTACAAATCTTTGAGATACAATGATAGACTCTGCTTTTTTACCCTTCCTGGAATAACCCTTCACCTTTTCTACTACTTCCTTCCAAATATATTCCCATACACACTTAACTCTTAATTTGGTTAAGTTCAGATTTAGTTTGAAATGCAGCCATCTTCATAAGCAAGTTAACATTATGTAAACTTAAAATTTTAGTCATATAACTTGTCAATTAGCAATCCGTTTTCATGAGTTATTTCTAACAATTTCAATACCGAATTGGAGAAATGTGGGAAAATGTTTTTACACTTATACTCCACAGTAGTGTTTATAATAGCAGAATGATGGGGCAAAAGAACAAAGTTTTCAAAGATATTGTTAGTTATGTAAATTACTCTAGGTCCTTATATTGGAATACTGTGCGGCCATTAAAAATGTTGTTGTAGGTTCTATTTATATAAAAGGATATTTGTGACATGTTAATGAATTATTAAAAAGACTACAGAATAGGATGTTTAGAAAGATTTCATTTTTAAAAATTGTCAAACAGAATGCTGTCATTAACCACCAGATCATCTTGGAGTACTACATACACTTCCTATGTCTACCTGTCTGTCTTACTACTGTGACTAAGAAGATGTGGCTTTGGAGAACTTTACCAAATATTTTCTTCACCAATCTTATGAGAAGGAGCATGCTAAGAAACTGATAAGCTGCAAAGCCAACAAGGTGGCCAAATCTTCCTTCTGGATATCAGGAAACCAGATCATGAATGCAGTGGGAGTATGCATTACACTTGAAAAAAAGTGCAAATCAGTCTCTACTGGAAGTGAACAAACTGGCCAGTGAATAATCCCCCCCTCCCCACTTCTGTGACTTCCTTTAGAAGTATTACCTAAATTAGCAAGTGAAACCCATCAAAGATTTGAATGACCATGTAACCAACTTACACAAGAAGAGGGCTCCAGAATCTGACATAACAAAGTATCTCTGACAAGTACACCCTGGGAGAGAATGATAATGAGAGCTAAATTCTAGGTGGCTTATTCATAGCTATAAAAAAAATTATTTCTACTTCCTATAGTCATATTGGGGTTACTGTTGCATACTCTTTCTATAAGTTGGGTCAAATATCCACATTTTCTTTCAATTGTGCTATTCCTTCCAATAAAGTAATGTGGTGCCCTCTTCCCCCCTCCCCCCAAATGTGAAGAAATAGATACTAAATGTTTATAGTGTTTATGTCCAGGTAATAGTATTTTATGTGGTTTTCATTTTATTTTGTTTGATTGTATATCTTTCTCCATTTTTCTATACTGATTGATATTCTGTAATTTAAAATAGAGAGTAATGTTGGACAGCATTTACGTAACAAGTGCTGTACTAATTTTTTTCATTGTAACTCTTAATTCACGTTTATTCCTATGAGGTATAGACTGATTTACTTTACCCATTTATAGGATGAAATAAGTAAACTTTTCAGAGATTTTAGTTCAAGGTTACACACAGGATTTGAAGTGACATCTGTCTGACCCCAGAGTCCTAGCTTTTAACTAGTGTGCTGCATTTTATATTTTTATAAAGTTTTTGTTTTTGTTTTTCAAGAAAGCTGATTTCCATCTGCTGGAGCTAATCTCTCCCTTTAAATTTCCTAGAGAGCATTTTTATATACCTCTGTTATGGAGATTTATTGTACTGTACTTTTTATCATATTTATCATTTGCGATAAATAATAGATTGAACTCTTGAAAATTTTTCCTGACCTCTTTGTATCATCAAATACCAGTGAGTCTCAGCATGCAGAGATGTCTAATTAGCTGGTATTTTTAAGCAAATCGTTACGTTTTTATGCTCTAGTGGTACTAGCCTTGGGTTTCTCCTGAAGACACTAATAGTACAATTCATAGCTAGTTTTTTCCATTCATTTCATAATTTTATTCAGGTATTTGTGTTTTTGTACCAGTTAGTTATTGCATGTATAATATTAATTCCTCTTAAAGATTAAGAAGAAAAAAGTTTGGGGACAGATGAGAAATGTTTTTACTTACAGGTCACAATCTAAGACTGTTTCAGTGTTTTCAATGAGTTGACCAGAAAGGAACTTTATTATTACATAATACCAAAACCACTATGCATCAGGTACTATTCAAGTCTTAGCTTTCATTTTATGATGTATTGGATGTTTCTGGGTAATAATTTAGATTAAGTAGATGTTTTATAATGTTGACCCTTCAATAACAAGTTGTTTTGTTTTTTGGGGTTTTGTATTTTTGTTTGTTTTTTGGTCTCCCTTTTTTTCGGCCATCAAATTTAATCTGATTAAATCTACATTAAATATGATTGTTTTCTAGTACTCTGTTTGAATTCCAAGAAAATCAACTTATTTTTTCTCTTTGTTTTCTTTAGATCAATATGAAAGATAATAAAAATGCCAAATATATTGAAAACCATATTCCATCAAATGACTTGAGAGCCTTTGTATTTGAGAGTCAAGAAGATATGGAGGTTTTCCTCAAAGAGGCAAGTATAAACAATCATATTTTGACTCACTTGGCACTTCCAGTGAATTTTAAAATTCAAACTAGAGCAAAAAGTGTTAATGACTAATTTTACCAGCTGTAACTCTGGTGTTAGCAACTCTTTTAATAATTTCTGTCCTATCTATGCTATTATTGGGAAATGAATTTGTTTTATAAGAGGAAAAACAGCCTATACTCCCCTCTGTAACATACAATTTTGAAATTAACATTTGAAATTAATATGAATAGTAATTCTGTGACATTGTCTAAAAAGATAGAAACATAATGATGGACTTTTGGTCTTGAACATCCTTTTGGGAACTATATTAGAATGAACTTAGTTTATCTTTGGATGGGAAATCTGATGTTATTGTTTGATATAAATTAATCTTCAAAAAAGGAGAATCCTGTATCTGGCTAGAAAACACCACTAACCAAGAAGCTAAGCCTCTGAAAGGTAGCTTAGATTGGGAGTTAAGAACATAGGCTGCCAGAATTTGAATTCTGACTTTGATACTAACTTGGGCATGTTGCCTAAATGTTGTGAGACTCAGTTTCCTCAACTCTAAAATGAAGATAATACTATCTACTTCATAATATTTTTGTGAGGATTAAATGAAAAAGTATTAGCTAGTGCTTGTTAGCTATTGTATTTATTATGTCTATATTGTTATATAGCTATATAATATATAGTATATATTAGCTTTATATGCTATTATTAGCTATATATGCTATATATCCTGTCAGTAAGATTTTTTTTCCCTTTGCATATGCCATCTACTTCTTTTAAAGCCCAGAAAGATTTTGTTTATTTAAACCTTTGTAAGTCTAAGTGAGGACAAGATCCTAAATCAGCTCAAGTGGGCCTCTATTTGTCTGGTACACAAGTGATTAGATTAGAAAATTTTCTTGCTTTGGCTATTACCATATTGTCCTCCATCTCGTTTGGGAGTTGGTAGGGAATATGAATATATGGTGACTGCATAAAAAGATTGAATGTATGAAATTATAAAATGGACTTCAAAAAATTAAACATTTGTGTATTTTAGGTCTAATTTAAGCCTAACCAGTGAGTTAGTGATCTAGTATCAGAGCTCATTCAAGAAGTAGGTTGCTTGGGTTACAAGTCTGTGATATACCACATATTGTGAAGGGTGTTCAGTCAGGTGTTATTAAGATGATTTCTATTTTGAAAGTCACCAGCTTAGCCTATATTGAGTACCCTGCTTTGCCTCAAAAACACATGCTTCCTCTGTGCTAAGTATTTGAACTGTGTATTGATATGATTTAAGTTCCTAAAAATTAGACCTTTATTATTTTTTTCTTGTGCTGTTAGCAATGAACTTTTCAAAGGGTCTCATCAGTAAGACCAGAACTTCCTCTTACATATATGACTTTTTATGTATTTTTTAAAGTATGTTTTGTTGATTTGAGAGAGGAAGGGAGAGGGAAAGAGAGATAGAAACATCAATGATGAGAAAGAACCATTTATTAGCTGCCTCCTGCACGCCCTCTACTGGGGGTCAAGCCCACAACCTGGGCATGTGCCCTTGACCGGAATTGAACCTGGGATTCAGTCCACAGGCCGACACTCTATCCACTGAGCCAAACCAGTTAGGGCTTTTATGTATTTTTAATTGTGAAATTTATTGTATGAACTAGAGTACATTTTCCATCTTTTTAGTAACTTACAAACCATCTTCACATTTTTTGCCATTTCATATACTACTGTGCACACCATCCCGTGTAGTGCTACTTTTTTAAAAAAGATTTCTCTCTTTAATTTCAAGAAAGAGGGGGAGAGAGAGAGAGGAACATCAGTGTGAGATCGAGACATCAGTTGGTTGCCTCCTGCACACTCCATGCATGGGATGATGCCCACTGGCCAGGGCGAACTATAGTATTATTTAAATTTTTTTATTTAAATCACTTTTTTAAAAAATATATCTTATTGATTTTTAGAGAGAGAAACATTGATGTGAGAACAAGACATTGATCAGCTGCCTCCTTCATGTCCTCTAATGGGATTGAACCTGCAACCGGGACATATGCTTTGACGGAATCAAACCGACAACCTTTTCAGTGCTTGCGACAACATCCAACCAACTAACTCACACTGGCCAGGGCTAAATCACTTCACTTTTTATTACTCAAACAAAATATTCTGAAAGGGAGTTTAATATTACTGCAAAATTAGAAAACAGTTTGCACAACAATAAAGATAAAAACAATGTTAGTGCTAGATCTGTACTGTTCCTTATTGAAAGCAGAGAACATGATTCTTTTTAAAAAGGGAGGGGGAGATCATTTTAAAAAGGGAGGGGGAGATAATAAGGAATTATATAGCAGTTTTCTCCCTGTGATTAGAAATATTGAAAGAGAATTGAAAAGGAAATTATTTTCTCATTGTAGAATTCTTTTATTTAGAGTAACCACTAAAGTAATATATTTTACAAACATAAAAAGAAACAGGAGGTATAGATTAAACAATACTGATTCTCATTTAATAAATTTTCATTTTGATATAACTTTAAACTTACAGAAAATATGCAAGAGTATCCATGGAAATAAATTCTGTATACCTTTTACCCAGATTCACCAATTATTTGCATTTTCCCTATTTGCTTTATTTCTCCATTGCAAAGTAGTCAGTTTTGCTATTACCCAATACATACGTTCCTAAAAATCATTATGCTATGCAAAATTATACAATAGAAACCCATCGGGCCTATGGGGAGAAAAATGACAGCATAGTTACACATTTAAGATTGTCAAGAAATATACAAATACAATAAATATGGTACTTTGTTTTTAGAAAGACCCGAAGTTAGCTTGTGGAAGGAGGCATTGGAAGGGTTCAGTTTGTGAATTGTGTAGTGGGTCAAACAATTGAAAGTGCTTATCTAAAATTGGATAGAAAGCTGCAACACCAGATGTGGTTGGATAGGGCTCATAATACATGTGGTGACCTGAGGTAGCTGGTAGATGTTTGAGAGGAGTATATGTGTTTCTGTATTTGTGCACAAATTACATGTATTTCTCAGCAGCTAGGTTGAGTTGGGTGCAGTTTTCTGCATTCACCTAGATAAAAACCTCATTTTTTATAGATGGAATTGCATGTAAGCAAATGTGAAATCCACGTATTTCTTAAATTGTCTCCTAATATATCAATTGCTCGGAACAAATTTGTCTTCAAAACAAGTATTATACAAAACTATTTTTCTCCTTGTAATTATGTATGTGAAGATACTTTGAGACTATGTTGTATCCTATTCTTTTTTTTTTTTTTTTTTTTTTTAATATATTTTATTGATTTTTTACAGAGAGGAAGAGAGAGGGATAGAGAGTTAGAAACATCGATCAGCTGCCTCTTGCACACCCCCTATTGGGGATGTGCCCGCAACCAAGGTACATGCCCTTGACCGGAATCGAACCTGGGACCCTTGAGTCCGCAGGCCGACGCTCTATCCACTGAGCCAAACCGGTTTCGGCTGTATCCTATTCTTCATGAAACTAGGTTTAAGAATCAATGATTCTGCCCTAGCTGGTTTAGCTCAGTGGATAGAGTGTCAGCCTGAAGAATGAAGGGTCTGATTCCGATCAAGAGCACATGCCCTGGTTGCGGGCTCGATCCCCAGTAGGGGGCATGCAGGAGGCAGCCATTCAATGATTCTCTCTCATCATTGATGTTTCTACCTCTTTCCTTTTTGAAATCAATAAAAAAATATTTAATTAAAAAATAAGATTTTGCTGGTATCATAAAATGACTTGGGAAATCTCCCTCCTATTTTCTGAAAAAGAGTTCTGGTATTACTGCTTTTTTAACTGTTTCATAGAATTTATCAGTAAAAATTATAAAAGGAATGGACTCTTTGTAAAAACACAACTACAATATCAATATCACTAAAAATTTTTCTTGTACTATTAAATACCCTGTCAGTGTTCAAATTTCTGATCATCCCATGAATGCCAGTAGGAATATGTTAACTTTAAAAATCATTTTGATTGAGCATAGATGATTATTTAAATAATATTTTCCTTTTTTATATTCAGGTTCGTGACAATAAGAAATTAAGAGTGAATGCTGTTATTGCTCCCAGGAGTTCATATGCAGACAGAGCACCTTCAAGATCTCTAAATGAACTAAAGTAAGTCTTGAAAATATTAGAAAATATTAATAGAACTAACCTGTACCTTTTAAATATTGAGTAGCCATTTATCTTTTTAAAATATTTTAATTATCTTTTTGTCACATGTTTGTTATAGGCTGTATTATTTCACTTTAGGATCTCTACTTAAGTCTAAAATAAGGAAAAATCCTAAGTTAATATATGATGATGATGTTTTAAATCATTGGAATAATATTGGACTATTTAATTAAAAATACCAAAATGCTTGGTTAATTGGAAAATAAAGTGATAAAACATCACTTAATCAAAAATAATTTCCAGAGGACTAAATGGAAAAATTGCAATTATAAAACAGCAATAAGTAAATATCCTAGCTCTGAATGATGTAAGTAGACATTCTAAATATAAAATCAGTGGAAGAAATGTCAAAAAAACACATTAATAGTTTGTAATCATACATATACAAAAATTAAAGCTTGACAAGGAAATAAATCTCAATATTAACCACTTAAGTGATTTTCAAATATACAAAGAAAAGACACTTGTTTTATTTATTGGCTACTTGTCAACCATCAGATTTTTTTAAATGATATTTTAAGAAGAAAAATCTAATAGGTGTTTTTTCTTTCAGACAATATGGATTTTTCTCTTACTTACGAGAGTTATTTGATGCACCTGCTCCTGTCATGAGTTACCTTTGCAGCCAGTATCATATTCATGAAGTTCCTGTAGGAACTGAAAGGACCAGAGAAAGAATTGAACGGGTAAAAAAGTACTAAATCAGTAGTTTCATTAAATTTTCTTAGCTTACACTCAAGGAAAAAATGTAAGAAATTTAAAGAAACTTTATCATTCTGTTGTTTTTAACCACACAGAAATTATCTTTGTATTTTTAACATAACATAAAACAGTGACTATTGACTAATACTTTATGACAGGAGTTATGTGGAGTTACCTAGAGTAAATAAATAATACCTATAGGGTCATTAAGTTAAAGCTTGAAAAAAAATACCTGGCATTCTTACCTGATTCTATTCTGCCTTGTTTGATGTACCTATGTTTAAACATTACATTAATGATTTAATCATTTAGATTCTTGTATTCTGGATTATCTTTCAGACAAATTATAGTTCAGGATGGTAGGCTTCGATATAGTAAAACCTCCCCGTCTTAAATCTTCCACTAAAGATTACCTCATATATCAGTGACCATCCTTACTTACTAGTGTCTCATTTTCCTGGCTTATTGTAGTACTTAGGCTTTTTTTTTTTTTAATCCATTGGATTCTTTAAAAAAAATTATTTTATTTTTTAATTACAGTTGACATTCAATATTATATTAGTTACTGTGTACAACATCGTGGATTTTTATATAACTTACAACAAAGTGATCCCCCTGATAAGCCATTCTTTTTTTTTCTATAATTCTTTATTGTTGAAAGTATTACATATGTCCCCCTTTTACCCAATTGACCACCCCAAGCCTTCAACACCCTATTGTCTGTGGCCATGGGTTATGCATATATGCATACAAGGTTTTTGGTTGATTATCTCCCACCCTCCCCCACCTTCCAGGCTTTTTTTTTTAATATACTAATTGCAATTTTATTTATTTGGGTGACATTGGTTGATAAGATCATACAAGTTTCTCAAGGAACTCTTAGCGCCTATATTCTGCTAACACGGCTTAGAATTGTCTTCTTACAAGTTAACTCCAAGAATCCAAACTACATGTGTTGTTTGTATCCCAGGCAGAAACAGGGAAGAAATCTCTTCTAAAACAGGTTTTTCCATAACACCAAGTTGCTCTATTAATACCACTTGTAAGCATCTAGGACCCAATTACAGATAAATAAAGCTAGCAGTTTATTCTTTATTCTACTCCTTGTATAAGTTCTTGAGAAAAAAGATTCCCCCAAAATGCAAAAATAAAGTCTCAATGTGAAATCCTTAAAAAGTGTTTCCATTAAGTATTCTCTCAAATATACAGGAATTGAATATAAGATTATGTATCTTTGAACAGTATAACTGAGGGGAAGGAAGAGTAAGTGACTTACCTGAAATAATAACAGTTCAATGTATGGACACCTGGGTCCTGGTATCTTTTCGGTAGATACAATAAAGCTTCAAAAGTACACTTAGTTGGGAGAGATTGTATAGCGAAGTAGAATATAGCTAGCTTTGCTAGTTGTTTTGTTTTCTCCTAATTTTCTTAATGTTATCTAAAATAACATAAAATGTGTCAGCTACCTTTTTAGAGATATTGTTGGGTAAATTTTTAAAAAACAACTATACCTACTATATTTTGATCTTCTAAAATTCATTTGATCTGTATTTTTAATACTTTGGTCTTTTTAAATATATCAATTATTAGATGTGCACTGATACTTATTTTACATTGTAGGTAATACAAGAAACCCGATTAAAACAAATGTATACAGCAGAAGAAAAGTATGTGGTGAAAACTTCTTTTTATTCAAATAAAGTTATTTCTAGTAACACATCCCTAAAAGTAGCCCAGTTTCTCACAGTCACTGTGGATCTAGAGCAAAGAAGACACCTAGAAGAACATCTAAAGGTTGGTTTTTTAAAATTTATTAGAAAAAAAATATTAATTGGATTTATAATACTTTAACTAGGGCTCTTTAAAATATATTAACAATTTTGAATTTCCCATAGGAAATTAATAGAAAATTGCAAGCAGTGGAATCAGGGTTGATTGCTTTGCGTGAGAAGAACAAACATCTAGAACACAAAGATAATGAACTCAGACAACGAAAGAAGGAGCTTCTTGAAAGAAAAAACAAGAAAAGACAACTGGAACAAAAAATTAGTTCCAAACTAGGAAGGTATTTTGTATCCAGTTTCATGGGGTGTGGTCGGGGGCCCAAAGCAGTATGGGATATTATTAGTTTACCCTGGAATGACACCATAATTCCCTCAAGCACATTTTGTAATAATTTCTTTCTCAAACTTTAATCCTACTACCAGGGGAAATGAATATTGGCTTTTAGTTTCAAGGTTTTTCCCATATCTTACTACATCGTAGCTCAGATCTTTTTGTTGTTGTTCTAAAATGCTTCTTGCCTATAGAATAAAGATATAGATATTAATGACATAATCAGCCTTTAATAATAAATGATGGCTCATTGGCTTGAGTAAGATGTAAGTTTAACTTGACCTAATATAATATAGTATGTGTTTCTAAACACATTCAGAAATTGAATCATATTTGAGATGCATTAAGAAAATTTTTTTGTTTTTTAAGCAAACAAATGTTACTAACTTTTATTTTAAAAGTTAATAATGTACCTTGGTTGCTTAAGATAAGATCTTTTTAGTCTAACTGCTTAGAATTTTTTTTTTTTTTTTTACTTTAAGCCTTTTTTCAACTTTAACCCTTCGCTTCATTCAAGCACCTGCAAACGCTTAACCTTTACTCTGCAGCTGCTATATTGGACTGCTGTGTTGTCTAAAACTTCTCATAAAGTTTCTCCTCATAATGTTGATTTTCATAGTGAAATGACCTTTCATATGTACAGTTATGCACTTTGGAATACTACAGTGGTGGCCTGACTAGTCCCCACTCGCTTCAGTGCCTCCAGAATACTGTAGTTAAATTTCTCTTTTTATGTCCTTACCCCCATGTAAGAGTATCTGTTGTGATTTTCTGCCATTACATGAAATTTACTTAAATACTACTTTCCCTTAGACTGGCTTTCAAGTTTTTCAAAATCTTGTTTCACTCTACCCATTCCAACTCATCACCCTCCCCCATGTACCATTCAGGACACTTTATAACTCCACCGAACTAGTTTATTCTTGTTTGTTATTACTCCTATCTTTTGTTCTTGCTTTATTTCCTAACGGCAACATAGTGTAGTGGAAAGAATTTAGACTTGAGTGCATATCATACCACTTCATATCTGTGATCTTAGGTAACTTAATTAACTTCTGAGCCTTACTTTCTTCATCTTAAAGAGCAAAGTATTAACTTTCAATATTGTTGTATTATGTTTTCATTATGGGGCTTTTAAAATATATATATATATTTTTTAAATTAATTTCAGAGAGGAAGGGAAAGGGAAAGAGAGAGAAACATCAATGATAAGAGAGAATCATTGATTGGCTGCCTCTGCATGTCCCCTACAGGGATTGAGCCCACAACCCAGGCTTGTGCCCTGACTTGGAATTGAACTGTGACCTCCTGGTTCATAGGTCAACGCACAACCACTGAGCCATGGGGTGTGTTGTTTGTTTATTTTTAAGCTATTAAGTAAGTCCCCCATCACCACCCCTCCCCCCCCCAGTTAAGCTCCTTAAGGGGAGGGAGGGGACTGTGTTTATAAACAATATTAAAAACAAGAGTAACAACTAGTATGTATCAATTGGTTATGAGCCTGGCAGTATACTAAGTGTGTTACATAGTTTACATCTTCACCACAGTCCTGTAGGAGGGGTACTCTTATGATTTTTAATTTTTAGGTGAAGAAACTGAAGTCCAGAAGAGTAACTTGTCCAGTTATGCAGCAAGGAGCAAATTCAGATCCATATTTGTAACTCCAGACCCTATACCGTGTTAGCACTAGCATTAATTGCCTAGATAGATTACACTGGGCACATAATGCGGGGTGTGGTAAAAGTAAGTTTATAGTTGTGAGTACACAAAACAATGTTTATTACTGAAATATTATTTATTATTGCATTATTTTCCATACAAACAACTGTAAACCTGCTTTTGCCTCACCCTATACATATCTCAACAAATACTTTTTGATCCTGCATAGTTGCATAAAATGATTGTTTAATCTAGAAGCTAGTTTAGACATCTGGGTAACATTGCTAAATAGTTCATAAAACAGCAGGGAACCAAGGATTTGGGCTCCATCCTTGTGTAGAACTGATTTCTACATCATTATATGTTTCATCATTACAGTTTAAAGCTGATGGAGCAGGATACTTGCAATCTTGAAGAGGAAGAGCGAAAAGCAAATACCAAAATCAAAGAAATAAATGTTCAAAAAGCAAAACTTGTTACCGAATTAACAAACCTAATAAAGGTAAGGCATTTTCTTTATATTAGGTAGATAAGACAAGATAGTTAAATCTTACAGATTTTTAACTTTATTATTTGACATTTTTATTGTCTATAATAATATAAGCATAATATGCTAATTAGACCAGATGAAGCCGGGACTTCAAGGGAAGCCCAGATCCCGGGGGAAGGAAAGCCTACTCTTGCATGAATTTTGTGCAATGGGCCTCTAGTAAGATAATAAATTGGTTAAAAGCACTCATTAGGCTAAATGATAAATACACAGGAAAAGTTTTTAAAATTCTCTTTTAAGAAATAGTTATAAAAAGTGAGAAAGTCACATCAGATGAAAAATATTTTTATGGTTTATAATGTTACAATTAAGAAAATACATTAAAAAACAAATTAAACTTTTATGGGTTTTTGTTCTTAGATTTGCACTTCTTTGCATATACAAAAAGTAGATTTAATTCTTCAAAATACTACAGTGATCTCCGAGAAGAACAAATTAGAATCAGATTATATGGCTGCATCATCACAACTACGTGTCAAAGAGGTAAAATTTTTGCTTCTATTTTTTTTTTTTTGGGGGGGGGGGGGTTCTAGCCTCAGAGCTGTTTGAAAACAATATATGTCAATATATCCAGTATGCAGTTTGTGTTCTGTTTAATTTACAAATTTAATGCATTCTGCTGATATGGAAGCAATATTTGAAATACTTTATACTATGCATTTGTTAATTTGATGGTGGTAATATTCATAAAAGAGAAATCAGAATATTGGATTTGGTTCCTTGAAAACTAAAGCCCCCAGTCTGCTTTCTTATTAACTCATAAATTATAGTCATGACTATAGTAGCTTTAATTGACATTTGCACATTTCACAGAGTACACTGCAGATGAGTTCTAATTAACAGTAAGAGTAATGTATAGTCGTGGCAGTTTAATCTTCTGTAATTATCTGTGAAATGATAAAAATTGAAATAGTGTGCAGGGGAGAAAATGTGATATACTAAGTTAACATACAATACAAAGAAAGGCTGGTAACAAAATGGTAGTGACCTGGCATAGTTTTTGAGTCTCAAATCCACATGATAACAAACCCATGGACATCATATACAACAAAGCTAAATTTCAGGGTACCCTATTTGGTATACTACAATGTATTCTCACATTAACCATCCCAAGTTGGCATCAGACTGTACAAGTTTAGGGCACAGTCCCCAACAAGACTGCCCTTACTTTAGACACCAGCTGCAAGTTCCAGGAGTCCTTGGGCCACCTGAAGTTTTGACCACCTGGCTACAAATTTGAGGGTTCCCATGATCTCATCAGGTTCAGTAGTTTACTAGAATGACACACAGAACTCAAGAAATTGTCATACTTATGATTGTAGTTTTATTATAAAGGATACAAATCACTACTAGTCAAATGAAGAGACATGGGATGAAACAAACTTAGCAAAAGTTAAATGAAACTAAGGAATCTAACTTTATTTTCTCACCGAAGGAGATGTTTATTGATTTATTTTTTTAGAGAAACATTGATCGGTTGCCTCTCATACTTGCCCCATCTGGGGATCGAACCCACAACCTAGGTAGGTGTCCTGGGAATCAAACCTGCTACTTTTTGGTATACTGTATATCGCTCCAACCAAGCCACCCAGTCAGAGCTCTAACTTTGTTTTGACTTCCCAATAACCTCACAGAGAAAAGGTATTTCAATTGACTTTAAAACACAGAAATTTGATATTAAGAACAAAAAGAACTTGTATTATTTCAGTTATATAATGTTAGCAATATTATTCTGAAAATATTATGTTATAGGATAAAGCAAATAAGAGATTATGTTATGTCATTAGGATTTTCAGCATAAGAGAATAAAGATTCAGATATAAAGCAAAGGAGTATTCAAAACCTTGAAATATTTACGTTGAATTAATGAACTCAGTGTTATTTTCTCCAAAAGAAAAAAAATTTCCCAGATCTGTGTACTGAAAAGACCCAGATTTTGGCCTCAAAATACTTTTTGAAACTAAAATCCTCCATTGGAGAAATGGCTGATTCCTGAGCAGGGAAAGAAATGTCTGAGATTAACCTCAATTATATTGTCACACCAGAAAGCAGAGAAGTTATTAAAAGATGACTTGACTCAGAGCTAACATGAAGAATCTCCTCCGGCCATAGATGAAGTGGTAATAGATTGAAACACATTAAATATCTTAATCTATGAATTCATAATGATACTTTTAAAAAATAACATTGGTCACCTTTAGAGGATATTAGGGAACCAGCTCATTTTGAAAAATGGCAAAGAAAGAATTTAGCATTTATCCTTCCTTTCCTGTGTGAACTGTTATTTAGTATAAACAAGTAATTCAAATAATACAAAGGGAATTGGCATATAGAATATTGTCACTTTGCAACTGCACTGCTGACATCACAAAAGAAATAGCCAGATATGTATGTGGATCCTAATGGAAGGACATAACACCACCTATGAAATAATATTGTGAAAAATTATATGTCATTTTGATTAAGCTTCTAAAACAGGGTTTCTCAACCTCAGCACGATCAACATTTTGGACTAGGTAATTCTTTTTGTGAGAGGTCTTTTTGCATTGAAGGATGTTTAGCAGTATCCCTGGTCTCTACTTGCTAAGTGCCAGTAGTACTCTTTCCCTCAAACCCCAGCTATGACAATTAAAAATTGTCTATGGACATTGCCAGATGTACCCTGGGGAGGAAGAATGTCCCCATTTCAGAACAGCTGCTGTAAAACTCTGTTTCCAGAAAGTACAGTGAATTTAGCAAGGTTGCAAAATTGAAGTTCAATATATAAAAATCAGTTGTGGCTCCATATATTCGCAATGAATAATTGGAAATTGTAATTTAAAAAAACAATACTGTATATAACAACATAAAAAATATGAAATACTTAGGGACATATTTACAAGACCTGTACACTGAACACTATAAAACTTCGCTGACAGAAGTTAAAATAGGATTGTATTCATAGATCAAACATTCGGGATTTGTTCAAATGTTGATTCTCCCCTAAATCTATAGATTGGTTAAAATTCCCAGCAGGGTTTTTAGAAAATTGCAAACTCATTCTAAATACAATGAACTTAGAAAAACTGAAAAAGCATTTGAATGACAACACCTAATTTTAAGATGTATTATAAAGCTACAGTAATGAATACATTATTGTATTGCTGTAAGAATAGACATGGGTTAGTGGAACAGAATAGATAATCCAGAGATATAAGTCACATATCAGTTGTTGTTTTGCAAAGATACCAAGACAATTTAATGGAGAAAGAATAATCTTATAGATAGTAATGGAACAATGGAATAGTCATCTACAAAAATGAACCACAACCCTTACCTCATACTACACAAATGGGCATAGACTTAAATGTAAGAACTAAACCTATAAAACTTCTTGAAAAAACATAAGAGAAAATCTTATAATGACCTTAGATTTGGCAAAATAGGACACAAAAGGAATCAGAGGTTGTACTTTATCAAAATTTAAAACTTTATATTTAATAGATGCTGTTAAGAAAAGGCAGGCTACTAATTGGGAGAATATATTTGCAAAACATACACCTGACAAAGGACTTGTATCTAGATTAGGAGCTACTACTGTGGGCTAAATCTAAACTAAGATCTGTTTAAAGTTTCCTGCAAGCTAAGAATAGTTTTGACATTTTTAAAGGGTTAAAACAGAAGAATATGTGACAGACTATACGTGGACCTCAAAACCTAAAATATTTCCTTACTGGCTCTGTATAGAAAAAGTTTGCTAACCCCTGATGAATACTACAAAAAGAATTCTGCCCTGGCTGGTGGTTAGAGCAGGGGGGTCCTCAAACTTTTTAAACAGGGGGCCAGTTCACTGTCCCTCAGACCGTTGGAGGGCCGGACTATAGTTTAAAAAAAAACTATGAACAAATTCCTATGCACACTGCACATATCTTAATTTGAAGTAAAAAAACAAAACGTCAAAAACACCCGCATGTGGCCCGTGGGCCGTAGTTTGAGGACACCTGGGTTAGAGTGTCAGCCTGGTCAAGGGCAAATACCTAGGTTGCAGGTTGGATGTGTGCAGGAGGCAACCAGTTGATGTTTCTCTCTCACATTGATGTTTTTCTTTTATTTTTTTAAGTCCCCCCCGCCTTTTCAGTCGTTGTTTGAAAGTATTACATATGTCCCCTATTTTCCCCCATTGATCAGTGTTTTTTTCTCTCTCTCTTCCCCTTCCTCCCACTCTAAAAATCACCAGAAAAAAATATCCTCAGGTGATGATTAACAAAAACAGCAACACTAAACCTCTTACATTTATCAATACAAATAAGACAAAACCCAATCCAAAATATGGGCAAAAGTTTTAAGCATGCTCTTCACTAAACAAAGTATACAGATAGCCAATAAGCACGTGAAAAGATTCTCAATCTTATTAGTCAGTGGGAAGTGTGGGTTAAAGCAATAATAATGAGCTAACACCACAGACCCTCTAAAGCAGCAGTCGCCAACCTTTCGGACCTCATGGACCACTGGTTGGCGACCACTGCTCTAAAGTGACTAAAATTTTAAGACTGAGATTACCAAAGTGCTGGGGAGGATGTGCAGCAAAGCCAGACTAAAAAACTAGATGATCTATTTACATGAAATTCTATGAACTACAGAATGCCTATTGACAAATCCATGATTGCCTGTGGAGGGTACAGTGGGATGGATTACAGAGGGGTACAGAACTGCTGCAGGTGATAGAAGATACATTCATTATCTTGGTGGTGATTGCTTCACTGATGATGTATATTTTTGTCAAAACTCAGCGGTTGTACACTTTAAAAATGGACAGTTTATTCATCAATTACGCTTCAAAATTTAAGAAAAACTTACATGATGATTTTTATCGCTTCATTTATATCTTTTATAACTCTAAGTATGAAATTTTAATTATATATACTAGTAAGAATAGGAAGAGTAACATAACATACAAGTGTCTACTATTCCTGTTAAACAGATGTTATACTTTGCCATATTTGTTGCAGATTTTTAAAACTTTTCATGTACTCAAAGTCCCCTTGTATCCTTCCCCATCAATTCTACTTTCTCAGATTCTGCTCCTTTCGTGCTTTCGTGCAGTATGTGATTCGCTTTACACTTAGCTTTTCACAAACATACCTGTTGTGTAAAAGTAAACTTTAGTAGTATCTTTTGTGGAAAGAGTCACTAGAGGACAGATTTTTGGAAATAAAAACAGGACTGTACAGGTGAATGGAAAGAGTAAATGAAAGTGGAATAGGAGCTTCATTATTCTGAAGCCAGCTTCTTCAAAGTCTCCTGAAAAAGCTTATGACTAGAAGAAACTGGAGGAAAAAACAATTTTGCTAGCAAATAAGCATAGGCAAACATAAACACACCTAGCCAAAAGGAGCTCAAGGTCAGGTTTGATGAGCAAAGCCAGATACTTGGAAGATGAAAAGTTCCTTCCCTCTCTTCTCCCCGCCAAAAAAAGCAGGGGCCATAGCAGTAGTCATTCTGAATACTTATATAGAAGGGATATAGCAAATAAAAGAAAACAAAGCTATAAAACCCAAACTGGAAGGGGATAGGGGGAGGGTCGGCTGGATATGAAACTAGCTACCAAAGGAGGGCCTCATCAGTGTTCGTTTCGTGAGAATGTGGAGGAAGTCATCTGCCCGTTGTGCATTCTGTTGGTAAATATTTGTAGAGCCCATGCTTTATTGATTGAGCCTATGAACCTGGTTGTTCAGTATAAAGAGATTTCATGAAGAAATTGAACCATTGTGCAGATACTATATGGAGCTTTAAGTCAAATCTCACAAGACAATATTTGATCCTGGTGCCCAGAGTTTTGTTTTTGAATCAAATTTTAATTAAGAACTTAAAGTTTTGGGTTTGTATTATGTTTACAGAAGTATCATGAAATCATGATGGCTTTATAGTAAGCATTCTCCGAAACTTAACCCCCTCTTGGCATAGTGAGAAATATTTTTCCAATAGCCATTGTTCACATAGATATATTAAGATTAGATGCAGAATAATGGAGTATTCTCTTATCCATTTTATTAGTAGTAGCAGAAATATTTATATTTCCAATAGAGCTGACTACTCTAGAGAATAGGAAAGTTTCTTGGGAGAAGGTTTTGTTTTTAATCTTTGAGTCACTAATTTTTTACAAAATGGCCACATTATACTGTCCAGAAAACAAACCTCTGATTAGCTGCTTGTTCCTCTAGATTTTGTTACCTAGAAATAATACCCACTTAGGTGTAATAATACCAATCTTACTTGGTACGACCCCTGACTTTTCTCAGCAATATTTTGCACCATTCTGCTTCCCTTTTTCATGTGTTGATCTGAAAATCATTTAATGCTATTTATAACTGTTTTGCCAACCCTGTTGTAAGGTTCCTCTATTTTTATACAGTGTGCACTTGACAGATTTGTTGCTGACTAACCACAGTTTAAATAGCCAGGAATGATAGTGAAAGAATACATAGTAGAGTAGGTGTATGGTAGTTCTCTTTCTCTCCTACTTGTTTTTTTTTTTTTTTCTTCTCATGTTTGCTGTCATTTACCTATACATATTCTCACCCTTCTTCTTACTCTCCTACATTATTTGAAACAAGGAGAAATCATTTATTTTCCTTCTTGTTCCTCTCAATACCTGGCAGATTGCACTAAGGAACCATTATTACTACTTCTGTTTTTGTCCTTTATTTATTCTGATTCTGGAAACAAGTTCACAAAAGAAGATTGACACAAAATTTCAGAAGGGGTTATCATCCTTGATGGAACTTGGGGATAGCTAACCACCACCCTCAAGTTTAATACTTTCCCAAATTGTTGGAAAGCAAATAGGGAAACAGGATTACAGACCTACAAAACCTCCCCCAGAGAAAGGCAAATGGTTGTGAACCTCTGTCTGGCAATTATGTCACTACCTTCTGGAATATTTTCAGAACAAATTAGTAAGGTGACTGCTTGTGAATCCAGATACGGAGATGGGCAGATGGATGGATATACCTAGAACTTGGTTTTTTACCATGGGCAGATTTCCTAATGACTCCAAGCCTGTAATCTTCAGCCATAGGTATTATGATAAATACCTGACTTGCAGGGATATTGTGATATTTAATAATACATATTAAGGTGCTTAGTGTACACCAATGTTTCCTTTAAATTATCTATTCACATCAGGATCAATATAAGTTAAAGAATTAGAAATTAGTTTGTTAATCCTAATACTAAATCCTGTGCTTTTATATAATGTTCTCTCCTCTGCCTACCTGTTTAGCACTCTCCCACCCCCCAAAAAAAAATTTTCAGAGGAGACATTTTTAAAATGAGATACATTTGGGGGCAGGACGATTATTTAACAAGTAAATAGTATTATTGCCATTACTTTATTATAATATGTATTCTATCTTATATGTATGGGTATCATTTGAATTCTAGACCATTTAAATTGGAATGAAATTTTGTGCTTGTATTAAAGAAAAATGGAAGAAGAAATGTTTTAATTTACAGCTAGTGTTTTAGTAAAAGTTCAGAGTTCATGCTACCTATAACTTAGTTTGGTTCCTTTCATATGGAAAAAAGTTTTCATTCTGTTTGACTCTTATTTTAATAAGTTGTTAGAATTACTGTGTTAAATAATTTCACGTGTACCTGCTATTTAATAAGAAATTATGTGACCAATTCTGATTTCTTCCACTAGAGGGCCCTCTTATAGAACTTTTTCCTTGATTAAGTTATTTCTGTACACCTTTCATGCCAGTTGAACTTTCTCAAAAAGAATTTCAGAGAAAAGATAATACTAATTTCCTCTCAGCATATATCCTACAAACTAATCTTTTCTGAGATGTTGATGGGAGGTATTTTGTAAACTTTTTCTTTGTCTTACATAGATGAAACATTTCTCTTGTCTACTAATATTAAGGGCTAGACTCTTAAAGTAGAAATGTATATAAAGCTCTTTTTACTAGCCTAACTGTACAACATTATCTTACATAATTCTATACTCCCTTTCTTTTCACCCCTTACCCTCCCCCCAAAACAAATCTCGACAATTGTAGGGGTGGGGGACAGATGTTATATGAAGAGGTATGTCACAAAAATGTATGTATAGACCTGGCTGGTGTGGTTCAGTTGGTTGAAGCATTGTCTCATATACCCGTGGTCGGCAAACTGCAGCTCGCGAGCCACATGCGGCTCTTTGGCCCCCTGAATGTGGCTCTTCCACAAAATACCACGGCCTGGGCGAATCTATTTTGAAGAAGTGGCGTTAGAAGAAGTTTAAGTTTAAAAAATTTGGCTCTCAAAAGAAATTTCAATCATTGTACTGTTGATATTTGGCTCTGTTGACTAATGAGTTTGCCTACCACTGTCATATACCAAACGGTTGAGGTTTTGATTCCTGGTCAGGGCACATTCCCAGGTTGCAGGTTCAATCCCCTATCGGGGCTTATGCAGGAGGCAGCTTATTAATGTTTCTCTCTCTCTCTGATTTTTTAAAAATATATATTTTTGTTGATTTCAGAGAGGGAGGGAAAGGGAGAGAGATAGAAACATCAATGATGAGAGAGAATCATTGATCGGCTGCCTCCTGCATGCCCCACACTAGGGATCAAGTCTGCAACCCAGGCATGTGCCCTGACTGGGAATTGAACTGTGACCTCCTAGTACATAGGCCAAAGCTCAACCACTGAGCCATGCTGGCCAGGCTATCTCAGATTATTTATTTATTTGCTTGTTTGTTTGTTTATTTACTTATTTATTTATGTGTACCTATAAAAAGAAAATCTTCTCTGGTAAAGATTTTATTAGACATATGCCACCAAAGAGAAGGAAATTTTTGAATGAGATTTTTGTCCCCTAAGCACAGAGCCCCGAGTGTTCAACTCAAGGATTTCTTTCCCATAGTGTTCTAACATTTCATTTAGCAAGGTCCAGAGGATTAGGAAGCAGGAATAGAAGACTTTAGGAGTGTTTAGATTCTATTTAGCTGTCCCTTGTTTTACGTTTGCCTGAGTGTGATTGTCCCTAGAGAGCAGAGCAGGGATGATTGGGAAACTTTAACTTCTATTTTTTATTTTTCTCAGGGTGTAGGGACTGAGGAATTTATTCAAGGAAACTATAGTACTGAGTGATTAGTATAAAGGCCTGCTTGTGTTTTCAGTTCAGTCTGGTATATATCCCTTTACTTTTTATAACGTTTTGTCTTGGTTTAGTTTATTTGCTATCATATTTGTGGGTTTAAAAATTACCCGAGGACCTTGTTAATACACAGATGTCCAGGCCTCAGCGCCAGAGAACTTAAAGAGGTCTGGCATATGGTTGGTATATCATTACTGTTTTAATAATCTTTACCACCCCAGGTATTTTTTGTGCACACTGAAGTTAGAGATTTAATGGAAAGAGTAAGCTAGACCTGTTTTCTTAGAAACCTGCTGACCTATTTCTGTAATCTTAACAAGTTTCTTAATATCTCTGAGCCACATCTAGAAAAGGAGATAATATATATTTTTTTAGATTGTGAGGATTAGATTAATTAACATATATGATAGTGGTTATAACAAAGCTTGGGCCACAGAAGGTATTCCATGATGCCCTTCTCGTTAGACATGAAACTTCTGCCATCTGGCTCTCGCCACTCTGATCTTTTATATCCTTACCTCTCCTCCACACGTTAGATCTTGTTACATAAATAAGTGGGTCTTTGAGGCTTCCTTGCCTTTTACTTGTGTAATCACCTATCCTGAAAATGCCTGCTGCCACTTGCTTTTTAGTAATTTCATACTTGTCCTTTAAGATCATTCACTTATCATAACTTCTGTGACTACTCTGACCTTTCTGCATCCCCTACCACCATGTATATGCTAGGTGTACTAGTTAATAATGAGGATTTTTTTCAATAGATGGAGTTACACATATGTATACTATTTTGTTGTATTGACAGTAAACTTCAAAACTTCATATGTCAATTTTGCTGTAGGTGTTAACATCATAGATACTTTTATGCTTAAAAATGTCGAATTTCTTGCCAAAAAAAGAGCATTTGCGGGAAGTTTTAATTCATTATTTTGAAGAAAAAGTTATCGTATACTTCGGGAAGCTTATGGTGAACATGCTCCATCTCAAGATACTTGTGAACGCTGGTTGAAACACTTTAAAAGTGATGATTTCTATGTGAAAGACAAAGAATGTCCAGGTCAACCGAAAAAGTTTTAAGACCAAAAATTACAAGCATTATTGGATGAAGATGCATGTCAAAACTCAAAGACAACTTGCAAAAAGATTAAACGTTGCTCAGCAAACAATTTCCGGTCGTTTACAAGCAATGGGAAAGATTTTAAAGGAAGGAAAATGGGTGCCACATCAACTGAATGAAAGACAAATGGAAAACCAAAAAGTCATCAGTAAAATGTTGCTTCAATGGCACGGAAGAAAGTCTTTTTTGCATCGAATTATGACTGGTGATAAAAAGTGGATTTATTTTGAGAACGCCAAATGCACAAAATCATGAGTTGATCCAAGTCAACCATCAACATCGACTGCAAGGCCAAATCGCTTCAGAAAGAAGTCAATGCTCTGTGTTTGGTGGGATCAGGAAGGTGTGTATTATGAGCTTCTAAAACCAGGTGAAACCGTTAATACTGATCGCTCCCGACAACAAATAATCAATTTGAACCACGCTTTGATCGTGAAATGACCAGAATGTGCCAGAAGACACAGCAAAGTAATTTTGCTTCATGATAACGCACCATCACACACTTGAAAACCAGTTAAAGATACGTTAAAAGATCTTGCCTGGAAAGTATTAACCCACCTGCTGTATTCACCAGACCTTGCTCCTTCAGATGACCACTTGTTCCGATCGATGACACATGCACTTTCTGAGCAGCATTTCAAAATGTACAAAGAAGTAGAAAATTGGGTCTCTGAATGGTTTGCCTCAAAACAAGAAAAGTTCTATTGGGACGGTATCCACAAATTACCTGAAAGATGGGGGAAATGTGTAGCTAGCGATGGACATTACTTTGAATAAAGCACTTTTGATGTTTCTTGAAATTATCATGTTTTCTTTGATTACAAAATCCGCATTATTAAAGGTACACCTAGTACTTTCTTCTGCTTTCCTCTGTTCAGTCTTTCCCACAGAGAGGATGTAATGAAAAGAGCATGAGTTCTATAAGCAGGCATAGATGTGAATCCTGACAGCCTCTAATTGTGTGAGATTGAACAAGTTGCTTTAATTTCTCTCTTTTTTTTTTTAATGTGCAAAGTGGGGACAATATTACTGTTCAGTGTTATGAGAAATAAGGGAATAATGTGTGTGAAGCATCTAGCACATAAGCTTTAAGTAAATAATAGCTGTTTATTTTACAGTGGTTTTATGTATCTTTCCCCCTTAACGTTTCTCTGCTCAGTGCATAATAAAAACTGACATTTAATAGATTCTCAATAATTATTTGGTGAAGGAATGAATGTGTCCATGGATAAATGATAATTACATGGAAAGGCATTTGGAAAACTATCAAACACTATTTAAAGGTTCTACTTACATTTGAGTGCTAAGTTTTCTGATATGAAGCCAGTATACTGTGTATTTCAAATTTCATTAGAGTAAAATTATATGTAGCTAAATTAAACGGAGGGAAAGGTAATTAAATTTTAAGTTCTTACGGATTAGAGAAATGTTGTACCTGCTGATATACTTTTAAGTTCAGATTTAACCTTTACAATAAAAGCAGTCATTTGAGATACGGTTTTCTGATTATTTGCTTATCACAATCAAAATTTAATAATTAATTTGATATGTAATGTAATGTAATTTTATAATTTTATAAAATAGCCCTCTGTTCAAATTTCCAAAATATTTATTTTTCTTATAATAGCAACATTTCATTGAGTTGGATGAAAATAGACAGCGATTATTGCAGAAATGTAAGGAACTTATGAGGAGAGCTAGGCAAGTATGTAACCTGGGTGCAGAGCAGACCGTTCCTCAAGAATATCAAACAGTAAGTATAAAAAGTATATAATGCCACAAGTTAACATTATTTGTACGCTTAAAATGTGTTAGGCATTGTAATGGCCCATGAAAAATACGATGTTCCATAAAAATTAGGGGGTTTTCAACCGAGTATGTAATTTTGCTAAACAAATTTTCTTTACTGTACTCAAACTTGCACCAATAACTCGTGTTCCTTAATACTAACATTTTTAAAACATGGGTATCACCTTGCAAAATATTAGTACCATAACATTCATTTTTCCAATAAAAGATCCCTCCCCAAGCCACCTTTCAGGAGTAGGATTGGGAAATGGGATGTGGTTTTTCATGGAAACATAGTACCAGTAATTGGTACCGTATTTTCCGGCGTATAAAACGACTGGGCGTATAAGATTTTCCTGGGTTAAAACGTCGTCTTATACGCCGGAAAATACAGTAGTCCAATATATCTAATCCATTATATCTAATCCCATCAATATAGTCCAATATACCGTATTTTCCAGCGTATAAAACGACTTTTTTATAGGAAAATCTTATACGCCCAGTTGTCTTATACACCGGAAAGTACAGTATATAAGAAACAGTAAGTAGAGGTGATATTTAGAAAAGCAGGCAAGATGAAAATGTTTTTCTGGACATTGGGTTTTTATTTGTAGTTCAATGGGAACTGAATCGTTAGGGCAAACATTTATTGGTAAGGAAAGGAGAAAAGAGCCTTTCTTTCCATTATATGCTGATATATCACTAACATGAGGAGATGCTGCCCTTTAGTTCAAATTCCACCAGTTCTATGGCCTGTGACCCTAAGCTTTGTCCTACAAGGAGCGACAATACCTTGGCTACATACCTATCCTCTTAGAATAATGTCACAATGAGAAAATGAATAGAAAATAAATTAAGATATCTGATATTTGTATGGATTTTTTTTATCCTTAAATTTCAAATGTTACTTATTTCAATAGATAATGAAATATCTATAAGGATATAAATAAAACTGGAAAAATTAATTGAATTATAATTTTCAAATTCTCAAATGTTTTACTCTATGATATCAGACATAGAAACCAGAGAGACTAGGCTGGGTACATAATAAGAATTTAGTAGATTTTTAAAGATAAGGAGCTATTATTTCTAAAAATATGCTAGAACTTCTTCAAGATACATTGGGTTATCATAAAATAAGTAAATGTTAATGTAATATCTATAGTAATTTTTCTTTCAGAAAGTAGCATGATTCTATCCTTGTTAAGTCATACTGCTTTTGAAAGGAACAAAATTAGGAGATAATTCATATATTCATTAAAAATGTGTGTGTGTGTGTATTGAACAAGACAGACTTCTCTACTGAAATTTATATTCTAGTCTGAATCATGTGGCAGACAAAAAAACAAAAAGGCAAATAGATGTTGGGTAGGAAGAGGTGCTAAAAATAAAACAAGGTAAGAGGATAGAGTGTCAAGGAAGGTTCCTTTGAAAAGATACTATTTTAGATGAGTCCTGAGTGAAGAGGAGAAGTCAGTCTTGGGAAGATTTGAGGGGAAAAGTCACAGGCAGAGAAAACGTTCATACAAAGCCCCCAGGACAGAAGAATATTTGACATGTTTTAGAATAACAGGAATCTCAATGGGGCTAGTCCAAACAAAAAGGAAGCAACGTCAGGTCATATATGGCCTTATATTCCATAGAAGGAGTTTGGGTTTCATTTTGAGATGGAATATACTAGAGGATTTTAAAGGAGTGATATGACTAACTACTGGAAATATCAGGGGGAACACTTTATAAAATACATGATTGTTTAATCACTATGCTATATACCTAAAACCAATACAAAGTAATAAAAGTAAACTGTAATTGAAAAAAATTGTCTTAGTAAAAAAATGTTTTAGTAAAATAAAATGAACTTCAAAGAACTTTCTTATCCCATCAAAATTGGCAGAATTTTCTGTTCGTATTACTTAATGAACTTTAAACTAGTAATTGAAAAAATAAGTAAAAGAGCACTCCTAACTGCTATATGGAGAATAAAGTAAGGATATAAGACTGGAAGTAAGGGAACAGAAGATTATTGCTTTGGACCAGACAAGAGAATATAGTGACATGGATTAGGGAGGAAACCCTGGAGACAGAAGTTTATAGATTTGAGGAATTGTTTAAAGACAGAGCCAGCAGGACATGCTAATGGATTTGAGGTGAAGGGTGAGAGAGAACCCCTAAATTTTGCCATGAACTGGAATGATGACTGAAGAGGAGAAATAGGTTTGCTTAAATTGGTGAGTGAAATAAAGATTTCTGTTTTACCATCTTGCATTTAAGATGCCTTATTAGAGTTAAATGAAGATACTAAATAAGTGTTGAGCACATGAATTCAAATCTCAGTGGATAGTCAGATTCAGCAAAATATATTTGACAAATATCTGAAGTCCAATAGAAGTTGAACTGCTTTCTAAAAAGTTAAAAAAAACTTAAGATATTAGATTAATGTAATGTCAGGATCTTTTTCAGAGTTCCAAAATTCATTTTGTCCCCTGTAGTATAAGAACTTTGCAGGTTGTGCTGGAAAAACAAACAGTGTACTGCTTGCTTCCCCTCATAGGAAAGTATTTGTTCTGATTTGTCTCTATGGCATGGATAGTTCTGTGGTGAAATTCTGTCAAATTAATTAGATTCTTAGGATGCTTTTTCAGTACAGTATAAAGTTCTAACTTCTTGCTCTCTTTCAATGCCCCACATATTCTGGACCCATTCTACCAATTCAGCAAGTACCCAACATTCCAAATGGACACAACTCCTCACCCCCCATGGTATGCAGTGCTCATTCTTTTTTCCAAGCTCCTGTCTCCCCTCTGCCTTGCTTTTTCTTAGCCATTTGCTTTAAGGCCCAGAGATGAATTACGGGCCTCTGAATTCTCTTACTCTCTTGTAGCTCCTGTAGTATGAACTGATACTTCCTTCTCTAAATTCCATAGCCTATATGATATGTACTGCTTATTTTAATACTCAGCATCGGTACACTGCCTTAAGGTATTATCCAGTGTAAGTGTATATATTTTATTTCCTTTTAAAGGTGTAAGCTTTTTGAAAGCAAAAACCCTGTTTATAATTTCTTTGATTCCTTCTGTGTTAGCATGCTGTTGAACACATGGTAGTAGAGTAGTAGATACTCGGCCGAATATTTTAACTATTTGAATTTAACTCTTTTCACTGTACTATCTACAATGATGGATAATTTTTTTCTTCTTTAGGCTTTCCAAGACCTTCCAAACACACTGGATGAAATTGATGCTTTATTAACCGAAGAAAGATCAAGAGCTTCTTGCTTCACAGGACTGAATCCTACAGTATGATTCTTTCCCTATTACCTACTGCAGCCGCCACCACCACCCTCTCCCTACACACACACACACACACAGAGTTTCCTCCAGTACTTGCCTCCCACTCTGTACTAGAGCTCTTGGTAATAATAAGCTAGACAGCAGGAACAATGTGCTTTAAATGCCAGATTTCTGAATCTATTAGAATTTTAAATAGATTCTTCCTAAGGAACACAGTGTTCTGTGCCTTTTCTTTATAAAAAGAATAGTTGGGCTAACCTGAAATACTGCAGTGTTTATTTTTTTCAGAATAAAAAATGGCATTTTCAGTATGTTATAAGAACATACAAACAATGCAACACATTGGCATTTTCAATTAATGTTTTAATTAATGCAAATTGTCTGTAATTTTATCCATTGATAGATTTGTCTTAAATTATTTTTCCCTGCTAGGTTGTTGAGGAATACACAAAAAGAGAAGAAGAAATTGAGCAATTAACTGAGGAACTAAAGATAAAGAAAGTTGAACTGGATAAATATAGGGAAAGCATTTCACAGGTAATTGTTTTCTTTATCTTTTCTTTTTGTTGTGTTCTTACCATTAATCATATGGACATGTAGAATAATACAAAATGAAATGATATGTTTCTAAGAAAAAGTGCAGTATTTGTTCTTGTGACTAGATTAATACTGATATTAAATTTATATAAAGTATATCAGAATATAATAACACTTCTTTTAAATTGTGTTTTTATATTACCTTTATTTGCAGGTAAAAGAAAGGTGGCTTAATCCTTTAAAAGAGCTGGTAGAAAAAATTAATGAAAAATTCAGCAATTTTTTTAGTTCCATGCAGTGTGCCGGTGAAGTTGATCTCCATATAGAAAATGAGGTAAAATAGCTTTTGAAATATTTCCTTGCAAGTAATTGTAATTGTATGAACATTGTTACTTACCCTAGAGTTATATATGAAAATTCTGCTTACTAAGAAATTGTTCAAAGGAATGAAAGGACCACCAGTGGAATTTCATCAGGGTCACTTATGTGTGTATCTGACATTTGAGATTGGTGACTAAGTAATGGTTATTCAGCTGTGATGAGTAAATGCATTGCATTGCCTTATAAATCTACCACTATCCAAGTTAGAAGAATCACAACTGGCAAACATAACTGAAATAAAGTATAATGTCAGTGGTTCCCTTTTGATCAGAATTTAACAGTTCATAAGAATGAAAATATTTGAAAATTTGCTGCTAATTCCTTGAGCTATAAGTTTATACATTGCAATTGTGGGTAAAATAAAATTACCATTAAGAAATGTGTAAGGAGCCCTAGCTGCTTTGGCTCAGTGGATAGAGCTTCGGCCTGCGGACCAAAGGGTCCTGGGTTCAATTCTGGTCAAGGGCACGTACCTCAGTTGCAGGCTCGATCCCATCAGGGCATGTGCCGGAGGCAACCAGTCAATGTGTCTTATATAAATGTTTCTCTCTGTCTCTTCCTCTCCCTTCTATTCTCTAAAAATCAATGGGAAAAATATCCTTGGGTGAGGATTAACAAAAAAAACAACAACAAAAAAATCAAACCCCAGATCTGATCCCAGAGCCGAAGCTCTTAACTCTGTTTCTTCAGTGGATGTGGTATAGTTTTTATGGGATGAAAATTTGATTACTAAGAGCTTTATCCAACCTCTTGACCAGATATAAGGCATAATTACGATCAAGTAAGCATAGGGAAACCAATGGTTAGAACTATAATAGAAATCCCAACCTTTAATCTAAATCCTATTGCATGGTACCGTTTCTTCTGGATAGTTTTTCTGTGTTTTAAGTGATAACTCGCTACCATAGAAGTGATTCTTAGTCTTTTCAGTTCAATAGTCCTACCTAGCCATGGGTCCTGGAAAATGGACATTCTTATCTCTTCTCAGCCTCCCCCTTGGAATGTTACTATTCTGGGCTCCTCAGTCATAATTCTAGAACTGCCTCCTTTAGCCAGAGCTTTCAGTGAGATGAAGGAAGGACGCTAGAATGAGCAAAAAGAGTGGGTGGCGGAGCCCAAAACAAAACTAACAATTAGAGCTGTTATAGTTAATAGTGTAGTTAATAAATTTGTTGTGGAATAAAAGGAATGTATAAATTTAAAAAGTGAATCAAAACTATTAAAACTTATTATTTATTTGCTTTTGTAGGGCAAAGGGATTGAAGGTGGCATATTTCTAAAATTTGATAGCTATAAGGATTTTTATTTATAATTAAGATTTGTATTTTTATAGAAGTTATTACTGTTAATTGTATTTTTATAGAAGTTATTACTGTTCATCTTAGATCTCTGCTGTCCATTATGGTAGCCACTAACTACAGATGGCTATTGAGCACTGACATGTGTAAAATGTGCTATAAATGTACAATACATAAATGTTAAAGACTTAGTATGAAAAGAGAATGTAAAATATCTTAAACATTTTATATTAATTACATGTTAAAGATATTTTGGGTATATTGAATTAAATAAAATATTAAAATTAATCTCACATATTTTTACTTTAATGTGTCTGCTAGAACATTTTAAATGCATGCATGGCTTGCATTATAGCTCTTGGTCAGTGCTCTCTTAGACCTTAAAAGCTCTATTCATTAACTAGTTATTAACCTTTAATTATCAAGTTGCATTCTCATTTTTAGGGTAAATCTGAATCTGACTGGTCTAGAAATGACTAATAAGAACAGTAAACAAGCAGCCTCATTTTGGGCAAAATATAAAGAACACTAAGTGCATTCATTACTACAGATATTTAATGAGCACTTATTATGTGCCAGGTTTTTGCTAAGTATTGTGTGTATATACACTGAGTGGCCAGATTTTTATGATCTCTGAACGCATAATAATCTGGCCACTCAGTGTATATCCTATGTAATAAAAGGCTAATATGCAAATTGTCTCAACCAGGAGTTTGACCAGCAGGCAGGCCGGCCAACCGCCCATGTCCCCTCCCCCACCCATGCACAAATTCATGCACCAGGCCTCATATATATATATATATGTATGTATGTATGTATATATATACACACACACACAGAGTGGCCAGATTATTATGAATAGAGATCATAATAATCTGGCCACTCAGTGTATTTGATTTAATATAAGTATCTTTTAAAGTATGCATATATTCTCTGCCTACATTTTTCTAAACTTGCTGAAGAAGGGGAGGACTCTGAGCCCTCTGTAGTGACATACACAGCTGCTTCTAAGAGAAAATGGCATGATACTCCACTGTTCTAATTATTTGCACCAATAGCTTTAAAACCTAGCACTTAAGGAGCTAGAATAGAGAGTGACTTTCCATGATGGGGCTCTTCACTCAGTAATTTCTAAAACCCTTGGGAAAAACTACTAAACTTGAAAGGAATGGTATGAGACAAGGAAAAAAAAAAAAGTCACTCTTAATCTGATTATTTTTCTTACCGAAATAGATCCTTAGAGACTCACTAAAGCTTGTAAATAGCAACTGGTTCTTTAATATTTTATTGGTTTACTTTAAACTGTCATTAAATTTTAAGTTCTTCTTATAATTGATTTATTCAGTCTATTTTTATGTAATATGAAATTATCAAAGATCTCTCATCTTTTATTAACTTTTTAATGGCTTATAGGAAGACTATGATAAATATGGAATTCGAATTAGAGTCAAATTTCGAAGTAGTACTCAACTGCATGAATTAACTCCTCATCATCAAAGCGGAGGTGAAAGAAGTGTTTCTACCATGTTATACTTGATGGCACTTCAGGAGCTAAATAGATGTCCATTCCGAGTAGTTGATGAAATCAATCAGGTACAGTGATTATTCTTGTACTTGAGTTTTATTTTATCTTATATCTTATAATAAATTTAATGTAATCATTATTATTGTCATGGTTTAGGGAATGGACCCAATCAATGAACGCAGAGTGTTTGAAATGGTTGTAAATACTGCTTGTAAAGAAAACACTTCTCAGTACTTCTTTATTACGCCAAAGGTAGGTAATAAGTAACCTGAAAGTGGCTTCGTCATGTAGCAGATTTGGGCCTAATATGTACATTTGAGCAGGAACACCCAGGAAAGGAACTAGAAAGAGTACAGTAATATTTATATTACTAAAGGGGACAAGTTCCAGTGACACCTTAATCAGAAATCTCATTATAGGAGACAGAAACATAGACATGGCATTATGTTCTAGGACAGATTTCTTCCTGCTTTGGGCACTTACTCCTCCTCTAGAGAAGTACCTTTTTTAGCACTCACAAGAGTATGCAAAATCCTAGAACTTTGTGGGCTTCCTTATTTCCTGGAAAGGCCTGTCTTTGGCAACACTTACATCACCACTGCCTCTCCCCTGGCCCAGAGAAAACCATAAGTATCCCAGCATCTATTCACAAATTAACTATGATAAAAACAAAAGTATCTTCATCAAGAATCTTCTATACGCTAGAACCATTACAATGGGAAATTTTCTTTGGTTAGGCCGTATACTGTGGGTAAATTATAAAACTGATGTATTCAAAGATGTATTGATGTAATCAGATTTTTTCACATATTCACACACAAAAAACATCATTGGTGAGACCATCCTAAATTCAGATTTTTAGTGAATAGTATACTCTCTCTCCTTGTTCCAGCAGACACTCTGTGGAATAGCCAGATCTGTTAATACCCTATTGTTTACCAAACACCTTAGCCTATAAACCAAACCTTTCCTGGTATATACTTGTATCACAATGCCTGACCACAAAAGTTGCTTGAGACGCGCTTGTGGGAATAATGAGTAAAAGTGTCTACCCTATGAAAATTCTGGAGGACACACTTCTCCAAGGTCTTATCTAAGAAGTTGTCTGATCCCTTTCGGCCTGTGAATGTAGAAGGTTCCCTAAGCATGTTGATCATTCCTTAGGCCAGGCTTCAGATATATTAATTCAGGTAAGGATCGCAGTCTGACAGGGTATATATTGAGTTGTTTCATTAATATTACAAATAATATCTTCTTACATATGTAAGGTTGGAAAATTATACTTCTTAGTATATATAGCATTATATGACAGCTTGTTTTAACATTTACAGCTCCTACAAAATCTCCCTTATTCTGAAAAGATGACAGTATTGTTTGTCTACAATGGTCCTCATATGCTGGAACCAAACAGATGGAATTTAAAGGCTTTCCAAAGACGGCGGCGCCGTATAACATTCACTCAACCTTCTCAATAAAGTAAAAGAAGAGACCTTTGGGATTTTTGTTAAATTCTATCTATAACTATGGCTCAACTGAATAAAGGGAGATTCATTAAGACTAAAAGATCAGTTTTTTTGGAAACCTGCTGTTAACTACAAATGGGTTGATGAATAGAAACCATAATAACTTCTTTCTGTGGAATAGCATCTTCCAGTAGTAAAAATTAAGTCTTTTTCAGTCTTTGTTGACTTGAATCCTTACCACTCTAACCACAAGTCATTGGGTTCCCATGCTAAAAGTATGTACCATTTCCAATCAAAAGTACAGTAGAAGGGGTTGACATGGTAACCCTGAGCTTTAATTGCAGAGTAACTTTAATTACTTTAGTCTAAAGATGACTATAGAGCTTAAGTCATACTTTCCTCCCAGTATTATATTTAATTTTTTAAAAATTGATATGGAAATGTCTTATGTACAGTAAATAATTTATGACAAATCTATTCATTTATTACTATTAAAAATTACCTTATCACCACTAGGAAATGGAATTTTATGGACCTTTAAAAAAAGTTTTATGAAATTTGATATTATAATTGTATTGGCATCTCAAAGGGGAAAAGTACTGGTTAAAAATGGTAGTGGGACTTTTTTGAAATGCCACAAGGTGGCCACTAGATGATGCAAAAATGCAACCAAAAGACTGACAGAATATAAAATCAAGTGACAAGGGTTTTTAAGGAATAACTGTAAAGTGTGTGGGATTTTTTTTTTTAATTTAAAGTCAACTGTATTTTACATCTTAAATTTCTAAGAGCATTTTTATAATTATTTTTAGTAAGATTTTTCTTAAGATTTCATATACTGGTTTCTACAATTTATATTTGAAATTTTTAAGTGTTATGTAAAGAGCGAAGGAAAACATTGACTTGTTTAAAACCATAATTTTTCTAGAACTTAACCTTATGGGTCCTTCCTTACAGTGCTGTCCTACCCCATTATCTTAGGAAATCTAGTCTTAACTGTTTTTGTTTTTGTTTCCAGTATGAAAGAATAGAGGAGAAAATCATTTGTTTATCTCTGAGTTGTGCCAATTAACAGTGCCAAACAAATTCTATTCTTTTAAAAAATAAAACTTGTAAGCTAATGGACTAATCCAAGGGCGAGTCTTTGCACAGTGGATTGGATTTGTGCCAGTAATGACAAAATTAATTTTTTTGACTTGGTAGGCTGAATAAATTGAAAAATCGCATTCAGTTTTGGTTTTGTATATTCTTAAGTAGCCATTGAAATTTATATTCTTATGTCAAAAAATAATGAACCATAGTTTATGTCCTCTCACTTGGACATTTCCACTTTAAAATGTTGTCTTTATAAAAATTTTAAAAGGGCCTTCTCCTCTCCTCTTAAACTAAGTCTAATGCATGTACTATGAAAAATATTTTCAAGTAGCATTTTTCCTAGTATGAACAAGATATATAAACATTGAAAAACTTGCTAAAGTGATATTGTTACCAAAAATGTTTGTTGTTTAATACTTTGTTTTCCAACAAACTATCTTCACTAATATGTGCTTGGTGTCGTTTGTTTATTGTCTAAGTTAGTGCCAGTCATCCGATTTCTGCAAAATGAATATCAGTGTGACAGAGAAGCTTAAATTTTATGTGCATTTGAAAATAAAATGTAATGGTCAATTTTATTTCACTTAGCATATCTCAACAATTATTCCATAACTTGTTTGTTAGCATTTACATTTTTTTACTGGGCAAGGTTAGTATTTGTTTTTGCATTGAATTTTGAGCTGTGAAGGATAGATTACATATCATTTTAACATATTAATAGAAGAATAATGTCTAGCACATTGGAGTATCAGCCACTTAAAATTTCATATATTTTTTTGCAAAAGCTTATTTTTTGTTTCCTTCAAATAGTAAAAACTTTAGGTAACAGTCTGACTTGATGAATAAAATATATAAAACCTTAAGGTGACAAGCAAGTACTTTTAATGACAAAATCTTCATTGATCTGCCTGAGGAAAGTCCATTGAAAAGTTTTTAGTATTCAAAGTAAGAGGAAAGATCTGCTACTGCTTTCTACTTGTCTTTAACATGTGCTTATTTTCTTTGGAGTATGAATCTTTAGTATGTAGAAAATATAATTTTGTCCTATTATATGTGTGTAATTAAAAAAACCTCTGTGGGAAATACTACTTTGTTGGTAATAAATGCATATTTTCATATTCTTTTGGTGTATGTTATTTTAAATGAGAACTTTTATATATTTTAAAATATTAAATACTTAATTTTTTAAAATATTTTAAAAATATTTTTATTGATTTTAGAGAAGAAGGAAGAGAGAGAGATAGAAACATCAATGATGAAAATCATTCATCGGCTGCCTCCTGCATGCCCCCCACTGGAGATCGAGCCTGCAACCGGGCATGTGCCTTGATCAGGAATCGAACCATGACCTCCTGGTTCATAGGTCCACACTGAGCCACTCTGGATTATTTTGAACCTTTTTAAGGGTCATTTTGGTTTCAGGTTTATGGAAAAACAAGTCTATTGAATGCCTGCCTTTACAGAACAGTGTTTGGCAGTCCATGTATGTTCCAGAGGATGGAAAATTTAGTCCCTGTCTGCCTGAAAGGAAATTAGTCTAATAGAAGCAATGAACACATGAAAAAGGTTGAAATCATCTAAAGAAACCAAGTTACAAGGCAAGTAGAAATATTTTTAGGTTGAAAGCCTAGATTTGCTAAAAACATTCCCAATAGTCAATTTGTCTTATTTCTTACATTAACCTACTAAAGTAATTTTTTTTAAATATATTTTTTTAGTCAGGCAGTCTTTATCACTTGATTATGACAAGGTACCTCATCTCATTTCCTCATTAGTAAAATGAGGATAATGTCTTGAGAGAATCATATGAGATCAGGGGCCTAATAGGGCACCTAGCCTCACAGTCGGAAGCTTATAAATGTTTCCTTCTCTTTATATATATTTTTTTTTCAGCTTTATTGAGATTGGATATTTTAAATCTTGAAAATATGATATACTATGCATTTTATACATAAAGGTCTGAAAATTCTGTTCATGTGTAGATTTTTATTCTATTTCATTGATAGTGTCAATTGATCAAAGGATGTAGACACCTTTGAGTGATTTTCAGGCAGTATAGCTGGAAGATTTGGGTATTTTTTTAAAAGGCAGCTTTTTTTTTTTTTTAACCCCAAAGAGAAAGCCCGGCTACTCTATTTAGGTTCTTCATAAGAACTGTGCTTAAGAGGACTTGTTGAAGCCAAGAGTGGCCTAAAATCAGCTCCGGCTCTGTGCTCTCTGCCTTCCTCCGAGAGTCTGTAACAGGCTGGCTGTTGTTAGGCAAGTTAGAAACGTATGCAAGGTGTGCTCCTTCCGCAGATATTACCTACCACCTTACCTTTCAGACTGTCCTTGAGTTAGTAAACCTTCATTTTACCTTTCAGGAGCATGCTTACATACTCTTGGCATTTGGGTCCATGTGTTGGAAATTGACGGGGACAAGGGTAGGTCTGGGGTCACTTAGTCATTCCTGGCAAATACTCAACAAGGAGTAGGTTGAAACAAATCATCCCAGTGGAAAGATTTGGGATAAACTGTCCAATGAATGTTATAAATTTAAATTATTTTCATATTTAAAATCTTAATGTAGCCCCGGAGATTGTGACATGTTATATTCTTTATCTTCATATACTTAAGACTTGGGAAGGATCTTTCAGGTGGCTTACACTCAGTCATAAATCATGAAAGGAACCATTTGAATGATTAAGGTTGGCTCTGATAAGCCTAAATAAGTTATTTTGTAAACCAAATGCTATAATCATTTGTTGATAAGCTGTATTATGCTTTCAGAGTGTTTCCATGTAATTATACACAACAACCCTATTCTGTAGGTGGAAAAGAGGAACTTTTTCAAGCTTTTCTATTGTTAAAGGGCAGAGGTGGGGCTGAAAAAACAGGATTAATTAATTTTCTTTTCCTAGAATATTATGCCTTTTTATCCTGGCCTTTTGAATTGTTGGAGCTATACCCATAAACACTTCTGGTTATGTAATTAACTTCCTAGTGGGTAAGATATTTCTTCTCCAATATGCCTCTGAACTAGGATACAAGCTACTTCTGTTGTAACAAAAACCCAAACATAGTTTATATAAGATAGAAGTGTATTCCTTAACTACATAAGCAGTCTGGGGTGATGTACCAAACTCCTATTGTGTTGCTCTGCCATCCTCAACCAGTGGGTCCTTTACAGTACAAGATGGCTGCTTCAGCTTCTGCCCACCTATCTGTAACCAAACAATAAAGGGAGAGAGGCACAAGGGGAAAAGGACAGGACACTCCTTTTAAGAGCATGATTCTTGCCCTAACCGGTTTGGCTCAGTGGATAGAGCATTGGCCTGTAGACTGAAGGGCCCCAGGTTTGATTCCGGTCAAGGGCACATGCCCGGGTTGTGGGCTCGATCCCCAGGTGGTGTGCAGGAAGCAGTCAATCAGTGACTCTCATCATTGATGTTTCTGTCTCTCCTTTCCTCTGAAGTCAATAAAAATTATAGGTTTTTTTTCTAAAAAAAAGCATGATCTGCAAGAGGTACCAATTACTTTTGCTCTTGTTCTGAACATCATAGTCCCATGGCTTGCAAGTGAGGCTTGACTGTGTCATCCCCACCTGTGTCTTGTACCTGGTTAGACTCCAGCCCCTGTTACTCAAGAAGGGGAGGGGGAGTATTTGGAGACAAGTAGGAGTATCCACAGACCAAGAGATAGCCAATCTCCCTATGGCCTATGGGCAATGCTTTTAAAGAAGAGACCAGGTTTCCCTTCACAAAAATCAGTTACCACAGCCTTCAAGATTCCTACACATCTCCCCACTCTACCCTCTTCTAAAATAGCAACCTCGAGCCACTGCTATTCTCTTAACTGGTTTTTTCCTCATAGCTTTTGTCACTAATTTTATCCTTAGTTTGTTGTCTTTTCCACTCGAATGTGAGTTTTCTGCAGGCAGACTGTTGTGTTTGCTGCCAACCCAGAGCCTAGAAAAATGCTTAGTATATAGTAAGCACTCAATAATTGTAGCATTAATGAATGCCCTCTCTCCCAACACTGGGCAATTTGAGCATATTTATTCCATTAGTCACCTATTCAATCCTAATTTACATGTACTGAGGGAAACACTGTATGACATAGTTAGAGAATAAAAAATACAGCCTATATGTGATTCCACTAAAAAAAAAACAAAAAACTTAAGCTACCAAGTGCTATAAAGTGGACCACAAGGACAGATTTTAAGTACAGTAAGTGGTACTCAGGTTGAATACTGCTGGAATTGACAGGGATGGGATCTACCTGAGATCTGGGGGAAGACTTGAAGATACAGAACTTGGGTATTCACAGTGGGCCTTCCAGAAAGTGGGAAAGCATGCAGGCAAAGTGTTTTATAGGAAGTGGGAAAGTGTTCAGGTCATTAAAACTGTCCAATTATTCCTAGCTGATCGAAGACAGTTTGGTCATGTCCAACTCTTGGGGATTTTGAGGTTTAATATGGGTGAGAGTTAGCTATTCCCCCCAAAGAATACAATGAAAGTTAAGTCTTAGATCAACTTCTACCACTCAGACATTGGTTAAGCATTTATTATAACCAAGCACAAAACTGTTCCTATAATTTGTAAGCAAATGGTGAAGTTCTAGTTCTTTATCATTTGGGGTGATTTGATCACACTTTGTATGGAAAATTGACTCATATGCTTTAAATGGGCATGAAAGAACCAGAAATCCTTAAACCCAGTATCTAGCCATAGAACTGTTGGTTCAAGGTTTGGGAACCACCTTTAAGGGCAAAGTATATCGTACTTGCTGGATCTTATACCCAGTTGATGAAATAATGGAGAATGTCTGAACATTTTAGCCTATTTAATATATATTTGAACACCTTTAATTTCTCAGAACCCATTTCAAATATGCATCATACTAATTACACACCATCAATATAATAAAAAGCCACTATGACATTCACTCTGCAAATTAAGCAAGCATCTGGCTGGTATGAATACATGGATAGTAGATGGTACTTGTGATAGCCACCTCTCTAATAGGGGTTTTTCATCTAGAGCACAGAGTGTAAACTTTATGTTGTTAATCTTCACCCAAGCATATTTTCCCATTGATTTCTTAGAATGGAAGGGATGCAGGGAGGGAGAAGAGAAATGTGGACGTAAGAGAAACACATTGATCCGTTGCCTCCGGCATGTGCCTCAACCGGTGTCAGGGACCAAGCCTATAACAGATACGTGCCCTTGACCGGAATCGAACCCACAACCCTTCAGTCCGAGGGCTGACACTCTACCCACTGAGGCAAACCACTAGGCCTGAAGTGTAAACTTAGGGCAACTGATTGACGGCACTAATTTAACCTAGCACATATCACTCTGTGCAGGGATATTTCAAAGGAATTATAACAATGGTCAAAAGCAGTAATGAAACATCACAGGAAGGTAGGGTGGGGCTGGGGCTAGAACATGGAAAATAAGGTACAGAACTTCCTTTAAGATATAGAGCGGTTTTGTCTGTCAGAAGCAGGAGAGTAACAACTAGAACTTGAATTCAGTAAGATTCATTTGACCATCAGATTGGGGGGCAGAGGGGAAGGACATGTGAATAAGATGTGGAAAGCAAGTAGATGCATGATAAAGCCTGAACAGTTACTGTGCAAAGAATAAAAGTAGAAAGTGGAAGGAAAGTACAAGAGCTATTTATATGTAGAAAATATAAAAATATTAATCTGTCTACTATTTATATAATAGTTTGCCTTTCCCATATATCCTTTAATTTTGACCAAAAAAAAAAAAAAACTATAGAAAAATGAACATTACTTCCATTAAAGAAGGTTCAGAGAGATTAAATGGACTTACCCAAAGTCACAAACCAAGTAAAGACTGAAATTGGTAGTAACCTATTTTGAAAAGAGCATAGAGAATGGCAAAACTCAGGAAGCAGGCAAACTTATGATAAAGATACCTATGCGTGGTTGTTGGCGACAATGTAAATAAGGACCCCCTGTGACCTAGCACATTCACTTACAGGAAGTTATCCTACCATGTTCTCTCACATGTATTTTTAAGTATGTGTGTGAGAATATTAAGTTCAATATTGTTTGAAATAGCAATAGTTTGAGAACTGGTTAATAAGTTATGATGCAAACATCTACTTAATAGAATATTGTACCGTTATTTAAAAAAAAAGGTTTGTTATCTACTGATATGGTCAGATCTCTAGGCTATTATCAACTAAAACAGCAAAATACTGAAGAGTGTGCGTGTGTGTTTACCATCTGTGTTTAAAAATTTTAAATATCCCGGGTTTCAGCACACACACCAAAAAATAAATATTCAGGTGGGGGGATGAACAGGATTAATGGGGTCAAATATGTGATGACAGAAAGAAAGTAGACTTTGGCTGGTGAGCGCACAATTGGGATACAGATACCATACTATAATGCACCTGAAATTATAAAATGGCATTAACCTATGTTACCCCAATTAATTTTTGTTTCTAAAAAGTCACACACAAACATTTTTACATTTTCTGACTCTTGAAGAATACAGAGAAACTAACCGTGGTTGCCTCTGGAAAGGAACTAGATAATTTAATTATGTGCTTTTTTTACTTTTTAAGAGAAAAGGATATGGCGTTTGGACTCAAAAAAAGCATTGTTTCTATGACTTACTAGCTCTGTGACCAGGGCCAAGTTATTGTTTTCTAATTTAATGTGACCGCATCAAAGAACACATGAAAAACAGAGAAAGTCTGTTGTGAAGCCAACGCGCAGACACAATCACTGTACAACTTCGGTGTAATTCTTTCTAGTCTTTAAAAAAATATATGTACTTCCTTCACATTCCAAAGTAAATAATTTAATTTTAAAATGTCTTACTGTTATAAGTGCACCATATTTTCCTGTCGAGGCCTAGGAATTATCTTTGTGTTATTGTCAAATGCAAATGCACCCTTCTTGATTAACATCATATCCCACCCAGAGAAAAAAGAAACAGTTGTTACTTCAAATACCATAGTTCTTGGAAATTTCTATTGAAACAATATAGGTTATCTTGCCTATGCAGGCCCCTAGTATTATTTATTTTAATGCTGGTTATATTACGACTCCCAAGAGTACATTCTCCAATAACTTCCAACGACTGTCAGAGATTATACTGTGCTTCACTGATGATGAAGACAAATACAAGTCCTTCCCAGACTAGGCAGGAAAATATGAACCATAATTCATTTTCTAGCCATGTGAAATTTGCCATTCAAAATTTATAGCATAAATGCAAAACAACACATTTTTCAACAGTACCTTCTTTTGAGCTCTTTAGGCCATAATCACTGCAAATTTAGACCAGCCTCATTCTCTGATGACCACACACTACAAGGAGAGAGAAGGCTAAGCAAGGACACATGTACAAAGTGAGAATAGTAGCCCCATTCATACAAGAAATGTCTGTCCCTTGTTGGGCATGATGTAAGGCCAGCCTGAGAGAGAACAATATAGCCACATCGATCGGAGGTAAGACAGGACAAATTGGAAGGGCCTGCTGGCATCTTGGAACAAGTCTCAGAAGTCCTCAGAGGAGGAAGACAGCCACCAACCCCACTTTCCCTCCCTCTCCCCCTGCCCGCACCCCCACATGCACACACACACAACCTGACTGGAGCTCAGAGCTTGTGAAAAGAGGCTGAGTCACAGGGCCCAGGGCAAGATCCCCATTTGCGAAGCTGTCCCAATTGACCTGGACCATTCACACAGGGAGTATGGAATAGAAATGAGCATCTTCGTTAAGCCACTTTACAGTAGTGAAGTCTTATAATTAATATGCTCCCATGTATTAAATATTGCACATCTTTATTTTCCCCATAAAAATGATAGGTAGAAAAGGATTTTATGTTTGCTTATTTTATTTTTGCTTTAATTTGAACTTCCATTATATTAGTAAGGTTGAGCCTATGTTTATATATCTCAACCATTTGTATTTCTTCTTTGAATTACCTGTTCATGTCTGCACCCATTATTTTCTACTAGTGGCTTTTTCATGTTGATTTTAGGAGATGTATATATGGCTAGCCATTTGCCTTAGATAAAAATTATATTTTTCCCAATGTATCTTGATTTTGTTTACAGTGTGTGTTTGCTGCTGTTGTAGCTAATATTTGTTGGATTTATGTTTATTTTAACTGTTGTTTTAGTTAGATTTTTCAATAGGTGTTTTATGTCATTTTCAGAAAGGTCTTCCTACTCTTAGTTGATATGAATAATTTACTCATTTTCCTCAGTATTTTTATAGTTTTGTTTTTACATTTAAATCTTTGTTTTGTCTATAACTGATTTTGATATAAGAATGAGGCATTAACAAGCAATTCTACAAATGCCATATACTGAATAATCCATCTCTTCATTGCTTTGAAGTTCCATCTTTATCATATATTAAAATCCAGTCTGTGTTGGACTACATTGGCCTATTACCCCGTTTTAAAAATCACTATTGATTCATAGTACAGTCTGACGCTAGAAGTAGTCTACTTTTCTTTCTCAGATTTCCCCTATTTCTCAGAATTCCCCTATTTCCCTATGATTTTTATTTCCAGGTAAGCTTTAGAGTCATTTGGGCATACTAAAAAAGCCTATTGAGATTTTGCTTCTGATTGTATTGATTTATAGATTAAATATTTTAAAAACTAACATTTATATAATATTGGAACTTCTCATCCAATACTAAGATGTCTCATATGAGACATGAGTGAGATATATCTCTCTCCATTTAGTGATATTTCCTATATCCCATGGAGATTTATGTTTTCTTCACAAAAGTACTGCATATTTCTTATCAAGTGCATTTTATCAATTTTGGTGTCATGGTGGCTTTTACAAAAGGCAAAATATCAAGATTATATTTTTTCTAACTATTTTTTAAGTCAATAGGAAACCTCTTTTCTTTCCCCCTCAAATTATTAGTTGCTCACTGACTCATTTTCTTAACTTGATAATATACACTGGAGCATATAATAATAATAAAAAACCTAATTTATGAGCTCATTTCCAGTAGTCTATTCTACTTAAAAGCAGTCAGGAGGAAGAAGACACATCACATTCAGAGGAACAAAAGTAAGGTTTCACAGCAGATTCCTCATTGGATATAATGCAAGTAAGAGGACAGTGGAATAGCATATTTATAGTATTGAAAGAAGAAAACTAGAATTCTATATGAAGCAAGAATATCTTTCTTTTTTAAAACATATTTTTATTGCCAAAACCGGTTTGGCTCAGTGGATAGAGCGTCGGCCTGCAGACTGAAAGGTCCCGTGTTCGATTCCGGTCAAGGGCATGTACATTGGTTGCGGGCACATCCCTGGTGGTGGGTGTGCAGGAGGCAGCTGGTCGATGTTTCTCTCTCATCGATGTTTCTAGCTCTCTATCCTTCTCCCTTCCTCTCTGTAAGAAATCAATAAATATATATATATTTAAAAAAATAAAATAAAATAAAACATATTTTTATTGATTTCAGAGAGGGCGGGGGAGGAAAAGATATAGAAACATCAATGATGATGAAAAAGAATCATTAATTGGCTGCCTTCTGCACGCCCCCTACCTGGGGATGGAGTCCGCAACCCTGGCATATGCCCTGACCAGGAGTCAACTATGACCTCCTCGTTCATAAGTCCACACTCAACTACTGATCACCACTGGTTGGACAAGAATATCTTTCTAAAACAAGGCCAAATAAAGACATTTTTATACATACAGCAGCCAGGAAATTCATCAGCAGCACACTGTAACCATAATAAAAGTTAAAGAAATTCCTTCCACCAGGAAGGAAATTATATCAGATAGAAATCTAGATCTACAAAAGACATTAAAAAATGGAAATGATAACTATTTGAGTAAATATGTAAGATTTTTTTAAATTTACATTTCTTTAAAAGACAATTGATCATTTAAACAATAGTAACAATAGTGTGAAGTTCATAACATGTAAAAGTAAAATATAGAATAGTAGTACAAATGTTGGATTATGAGAAATGATATTGTAAGGTTCTAATGTATGTGAAGTTCTATAATATCATTTCAAAGTAGACTGATGAGTTATAGATGTAAACTGAAAGGCCTAAGGCAATCACTAATATAACTACACCAAGAATTTATAGCCAATAAGCCATAAATGCCACTGATCATCAGAGAGATGCAAATTAAAATGACAATGAGGTATCACCTCATACCTGTCAGAATGGCTATCATCAATAAATCAAATGACAAGTGCTGGCCAGGATGTGGAGAAAAGGGAACCCTACTACACTGCTGGTGGGAATGCAGACTGGTGCAGCCACTGTGGAGAACAGTATGGAGTTTCCTCAAAAAACTAAAAATGGAACTCTCTTTTGACCCAGTGATCCCACTTCTAGAAATGTATCCTAAGAAACCCGAAACACCAATCAGAAAGAATGTATGCACCCCTATGTTCATAGCAGCACAATTTACCATAGCTAAGATATGGAAACAGCCCAAGTCCCCATCAGCGGATGAGTGGATTAAAAAGCTGTGGTACATGTATACCATAGAATACAATGCAACAGTAAAAAAGAAGGATCTCTTATCCTCTGAGGCAGCATGGAGGGACCTATAGAGTATTATGCTAAGCAAAATAAGCCAGTCAGAGAAAGACAAGTATAACATGATCTCACTCATATGTGGAATCTAACGAGCAAAAACTGTTGAACAAAATGGATCCAGAGACATCGAAGCATGGAACAGACTGTTGAATCTCAGAGGGGAGGGGGAATGGGTGGGGAGGTGGGAAGAGATCAACCAAAGAACTTGTATGCATATATGGACACAGACAATAGGGTGGTGGAGGCCTGGAGCAGAGGAGCAGGGGTGGGCTATAAGGGGTCAAAAGGAGAAAAAAGGGGATATATGTAATACTTTAACAATAAAGATGTTTAAAAAAATAAACATCTGACTGGCTCAGTGGTTGAGCTTCGACCTATGAACCAGGAGATTGCAGTTAGATTCCTGGTTGGGGCACATGACCAGGTTGCGAGCTCGATACCCAGTATGGGGCATGCAGAAGGCAGCTGATGAATGATTCTCTCTCATCATTAATGTTTCTATCTTTCCCTCTCCCTTTCGCTCTGAAATCAATAAAAATATATTTTAGAAAATAAATAAAATTAAGCACATAAAAAAGCCAAAAAAAATAAATTCATTAAAAATATTAATCTAGCCCTAGCCAGTTTTGCTCACTGGCTAGAGCGTTGGCCTGTGAACTAAAGGGTCCTGGGTTTGATTCCAATCAAGGGCACATGCCCAGGTTGTGGGCTCGATCCCCAGTGGGGGGCATGCAGGAGGCAGCCAATCAATGATTTTCATCATTGATGTTTCTAACTCTCCCTCTCCCTTCCTCTATGAAATCAATAAAAATATATATTTTAAAATATACATATATTATATATACATATATTATATTATATGTGTATATATATATATATTGGCAATAAAGGCAAAACACAAATAGCATATGAGACCAAAAAATAAAAGTATCAATTAGACATAACAATCCTGTATAGTTATGTAGTATATAATAACAGAATGTTAAAGTTTATGAAACAAAAGCTGATAGAAACTTCTAGAAGAAATAGAAAAATTCACAATTAAAGATGTCATCACCCAGCTCTCAACTGATAGAACACATGAACAGTCAGTAAAGAGATAGGAGACTTGAGCAACACTATGAACTCACTGGATCTATTTGATATTTGTAGGACACTTCACCCAACAACTAGGACACTTCTCCCAACAATAGAATATATATATTTTTCACAAGTGCACATGGAACATTTACCAAGCTAGGTCATATTGTGGGTGATAAAATAACTCAATAAATTTTTAAAAGATCCAAGTCATACAAACTATCTTCTCTAACCACAATGAAATAAATTAGACATTAATAACAATCCACAAATACATATGAGTTGAATAAAACACTTTTAAGTAACACATGGGTAAAGAAAAAAAAACAAAAGGGAAATTAGAAAGTATTTGGCAATGAATTAAAATAGAAACACAACATATCAAAATTTGGGGAATGCCTATAAAGCAAATTTGGGAAAATTTATAGCAATAAACAGCCATATGAAATACAAGAAAGATTGCAAATCAATTACCTGAGCTTTTACCTTAAGAAGCTAGAGAAATAAGAGCAAATTAAGCCTGAGTAAGAAGAAGGGAAATAATAAAGATCAGAGTGGAAATCAATGAAATAAAAGCCTGAAACAATAGATAAAAATCAATGAAACTAAAAGCGCGTCGGACTGATTAGGAAAGAATGCAAGAATACACCAGTAACTACTATCAGGAATGAGAAGAAGAACATTACTACAGATTTCACGGGTATTAAAAGGAAATATTGTGAACTTTATGCTTATAAATTCAACAACTTAGATGAAATGTACAAATTTCTTGAAAGACACAAATTACCAAAGCTTACCCACAAAGAAATACATATATAGCCTAACTAGCCCTGATTCTATTGAAGAAACTGAATTTAGAGTTCAAAACTTTCCCACAAGAAAAAACTCCAGGCCCACAGAGCAGCACTGGTGAATTCTAAATATTTACCCATTCTTCACAAACTCTTCTAGAAAAGTCGAAAAGGTGGCAATACTTCCCAACACATTCTATGACTCCAGGGTTACCGTGAGGCCAAAACCAGACAAAGACATTAAAAGAAATTGCAGACCAATATATCCCTGTTTTATAAACAGAGATGACAAAAATCCAAACAAAATTTTAAAAAACTGGATTCAAAATATATAGAAAGAACAATATGTTTTGAGCAAGTAAACTTTATCCCAAGAACGCAATGTTGTTTTAACATTTGAAAATGTATTAGTATAATTGATCATATTAACAAACTAAAAAATATATACAACAAAATTGCCAAGACAATTCAGTGGAAAACTGATAGCCATTTCACCTGAAACAATGGCTATCTGTATACAAATTCAACCAACAAAAAATACCGATCCATATTTTGCAACATATAAAAAATTAACTCAAAATGAACCATAGACCTAAATGTAAAAACCTCAAACCATAAAACTTCCAGAAGGAAACGGGAAAACTTTTGCGATCTTGAGTTAGGCAAAGAAATTCTTAGATTTAACACGTAAAGCACAATTCATAAAATAATATTGTTCAGACTTAATCAAAATTTTAGACTTCTTGAAAGATACTGATAAGAGGATAAAAAATAAAAGCCACAAATTGGTAGAAAATAATTTCAGAGTATATATCTGTTAAGGAACTTGTATCCAGAATAAAGTACTCTCAAAACTCAATAGCTAGAAGGTAACACAATTTTTTAAGTGGGCAAAAATTGTTAATAGAAAATTCACCAAACAAGATATATGAATGACAGAAAAGCAATTGAAGCAGCACTCAACATCACTAGTCATTAGGGAAATGCAAATTAAAACCATAATGTGATACCACCACACACTCACTAAAACGGCTAAAATTTAAAAGATATTTAGTACCGCCCTAGCCAGTTTGGCTCAGTATATACAGCATCAGCCTGTGGACTCAAGGGTCCCAGGTTCGATTCTGGTCAAGGGCACATGCCCGGGTTTCGGGCTTGGTCCCCAGTGGGGAGCGTGCAGGAGGCAGCCAATCAATAACTCCCTTTCATCATTGATGTTTCTATCTCTCTCTTCCCTCCCGTCCTCTCTGAAATCAATAAAAATATATTTTTAAAAAATAAAATAAAAAGATATTTAGTACCAAGTGTTGACAGACATGGAGGAACTGGAACTCTCATACGAGGCTGGTGGGAATGTAGAATGATACAACTACTTGAGAAAACACCTTACCAGTTTCTGGAAAAGTTAAGCATACATATACCACATGATATGGCTATTCTACCCCTAAATATTTACCCAGGGAAATTGAAAGCATATGTCCATGCCAAGATTTTTTACTTGAATGTTTATAGAAGCTTTGTTTGTAATAGCCTCAAACTGCAAACACAAATGCTCATCAGTTGATGAATGGATAAGCAAGTTATGGTGCGCCCGTGCAATGGAATACTACACTGATAAAACTCAATGCAATTATGCTGAGCAAGAGAAGCCAGACACCTTGCCTCCCCTGAAATAAGACATGCCCTATGATCCCATTGATATAGAACTCCAGGAAATGCAAGCCAGTTTAGAGAGACAGAAAACAGCTCAGCGGTTGCCTGAGTATGTGGCAGAAGAGAATGGGAAGGAATGCGAGGGGATTATAAAGGGGCATGAGAAACTTTGAGGCTGGTGGATATATTCATTATTTTGATTGTGATGGTTTTATGAGTGTGTATATATGTCAAAACTTAACCCTTTGCACTCGCTTGCTTTTTTCTCGATTCCTTTATTCTACTCGGGATTTAATTTTTTAAATACCCCAGATTTTACAAAGAGCGGCAGTAGAATAAAAAACTGGAGTTTCTTTCCATACAAACTTATTTATTTGGATTTTTTTATATTTCAAATTATTGATACATTCAAAGAGTATAAAAAGAGCTGCTACCAATGCTAACTGTGTCGAGTCACACTCGACATCCGAGTGCAAGAGGTTAAATTGTGCACTTTAAAAAATATATTTTTATTGATTTCAGAGAGGAAGGGAGAGGGAGAGAGAGAAAGAAACATCAATGATAAGAGAATCATTGATCGTCTGCTTCCTGTATGCCCCACACTGGGGATCCAGCCCGCAACCCGGGCATGTGCCGACTGGGAATCGAACCCAAGACCCTTCAGTCTGCAGGCCGCCACTCTATCCACTGAGACAAACTGACCAGGACTAAATTTTGCACTTTGTATGTCAATTATAATTCACCAAAGCTGTGAACTTAATTAATTTGATAATATATTACTTGAGAACTTTAAAGAAAACAATCAATCTGATCATCCTTATTAACAGACTAGAGGCCCGGTGCACAAAATTCGTGCACGGCGGGGGGTTGTCCCTCAGCCCAGCCTGTACCCTCTCCAATATGGGACCCCTCAAGGGATGTCCGACTGCCCGTTTAGGCCTGATCCCTGGAATCAGGCCTAAATGGGCAGTCGGACATCCCTCTCACAATCCAGGACTGCTGGCTCCCAACTGCTTGCCTGCCTGCCTTCCTGATTGCCCCTAACCGCTTCTGCCTGCCAGCCTGATCACCCCCTAACCACTCTGCTGCCAGCCTGTTTGCCCCCAATTTCCCTCCTCTGCCGGCCTGGTTGCCCCTAACTGCCCTCTCCTGCAGGGTTGATCACCTCCAACTGCTCTCCCTTGCAGGCCTGGTCCTTCTCAACTGCCCTCCCTTGCAGGCCGGGTGCCTCCCAACTGCCCTCTCCTGCTGGCCATCTTGTGGTGGCCATCTTGTGTCCACATGGGGGCAGGATCTTTGACCACATGGGGGCAGCTATATTGTGTGTTGCAGTGATGATCAATCTGCATATTACTCTTTTATTAGATAGGATAGAGGCCTGGTACAGGGGTGGGGGCCAGCTGGTTTGCCCTGAAGGGCATCTGGGATCAGGTGGGGGTTCCCTTGGGATGTGGGGCGGCCTGAGCAAGGGGCCTGTGGTGGTTTGCAGGCCGGCCACGCCCCCTGGCAATGCAAGTGGAGGCCCTGGTATCTGGAATTTATTTTCCTTCTACAATTGAAACTTTGTAGCCTGGAGCAGAGCCAAGCCTAGGGCTCCCTCCGAGGCTGGCAGCCATTTGTGTTGGGGTTATAATTGAAACTTTGTTGCCTTAAGCGGGTGGGCCCGGCCAGGGTGTGCGGAAAGCTTTGCTTCCCCTGTTGCCGGCAGCAACCCTGGCCTGCTCTCTCAAGCTCCATTCTGCTGCCATTTGTTTGAATTTGTTTACCTTCTATAATTGAAACTTTGTAGCTTGAGTGGAGGCTTAGGCCTGCAACGGCCAGCAGAAAGCTTGGCTTCCTCTGTTACCTAGGAAACCTTGCTCTCTGTGGCTGTAGCCATCTTGGTTTGGGTTAATTTGCATGCTCGCTCTGATTGGATGGTGGGCGTGGCTTGTGGGTGTGTCAGAGGTATGGTCAATTTGCATATTTGTCTATTAGATAGGATGGCATGGGGGGAGACTGATAATGGACTCTTATTCCAGAGCAAATCAAAGCATGAAGGCTGTTTCTTGCAAAGTTTTGTTTGCTTTTATTGCTGTCGGTTTTGCCTTCTCTTTTGTTGATAATAGTTCCTGGGAGTCCCTGTACGACTGCTTTGATATAGAGTAAGCAAAGCCAATATCTAAAAAAAACCTCTCCTCTCCTTTAAAATTCAAAATGAACCATTTGTCATCATTATAGAGGGAAGAGAAGTTTCTCAGGTGACTGCAACCTCAATTTGTGAAGTTATAGCCAGTCTAGTTTTACAAGTCTAACCATTCAATGAATTGGTTACTCCTGTGTCTCCTAAGGGACATTAGGCCTGGTTTTTTCTTCTGTCCTCTTTAATATGGAAATTTAGATCTACTCTGTATAAAACTGGATTCCTTTTTAGAAAAATAAGCAGAAAGTCTTCAAAACCCATGGAGCCCAGGTGGAGAGATTCTGTTCATTATCTGTCCTGCAGCCTCAGCTACAGCTTCCAAACGGATGGGGAGCCTAGAGCAAGGCAGCCCAGTATCTGGACTCTGGTAGGAGACCACGGAGGGAGGGAGGGAGGAAGGACTGACGGCATCATAAAAGGCAGAGGAGCCAGTCTGAGGACAGGTCGCCACAGGCTTGCTCTCATGGACCGCGCTAGGGATGTTCTTTACGTTTTTGTGGTGCACAATGGCTGTTTTCATTGTGTGATATTCTCTTTGTGCTCCTCAATTCCCATCAACTGTGGCTCTTCAGAAGCTAGATGTTGAGAAATTTCAAGTGAGATTACTGAAGCAACCTATGAGATGCATGGACTTTTTGTAAACTGTTGAAAACTGAGGTTGGGATGGGTTGCTATAGGCATGAGTTTTGTACAGAGTGAGGCAAACGGAGGTTTGCAGTTGGAAGCACACACAACAGTTTATTCTTGTACTGTTGTTTATTAACTGGAGGCCCGATGCATGAAATTCATGCATGGGTAGGGTCCCTAGGCCTGGCCAGGGACCAGGGCCAATCTGTGGGGCGACCAGCAGGGTGATCATGGGGCCCCCGCTGGCACCCGCCTTGGCCAGCCTGGGGCCTGCAGGCTGGGGGCAGTTCTTGCGTTGAGCATCTGCCACCGAATGGTCAGTGCGCATCATAGCAATCGGTCGTTCTGCTGTTTGGTCTATTTGCATATTATGCTTTTCTTATATAGGATTAGAGGCCTGGTGCATGAAATTCATGCATGGGGGTCCCTCAGCCCAACCTGCACCCTCTACAACCCAGGAGCTCTCAGGGGATGTCCTACAGATGGCTTAGGCCCACTCCCCGTGGTTCTCTGCTCTCTGAGGGGCCTGGGGGTTTCGCTGCAGCCATGGAGATGAAGCCCCCATGCCCTGCTGTCCACTCTCTGCCTGCCGCCGCCATGCGCCATGCGAAGGAAGCCCCACTGCCCTACAGTGTGCTCTGTCTGCCAGGCCTGGGGGCTTCGCCGACGCCAACACACTAAGGAAGCCCCCAAGCCCTGCTGTCCGGGATCTGTCTGCTGTGTCTGGGGGTGGATCCAGCCTCGCTGCTTGGTCCCCGCGAACCCTGGCGGGGCTGACAGGCCCAGACACTGCAGCAGCGGTGGAGGGGGGAGGCTGGATCCGCCCCCTCCAGAGGTGAATCCAGCCTCGCTGCTCTGGCGGACAGGCCTGGACACTCCAGCAGTAGGGCTGAGGGGACTGGGCGCTGCCATCTTGTGGCTATGGGAGCCGCCATTTTGTCGTGGAGTGACAGTTAATTTGCATATTACTCTTTTATTAGCTAGGATTATGGTATTATTTTCCATGCAAACAACTGTAAACCTACTTTTGCCCCACTTTGTATGTCTAACCCAAAGAATAATGCCATTCTTTGAGTCTGTCTTGGAACAATCATTTAAAGCTGTGGTCAGCAAACTGCGGCTCACGAGCCACATGCGGCTCTTTGGCCCCTTGAGTGTGGCTCTTTCACAAAATACCACGGCCTGGGCGAGTCTATTCTGAAGAAGTGGCGTTAGAAGAAGTTTAAGTTTAAAAAATTTGGCTCTCAAAAGAAATTTCAATCGTACTGTTGATATTTGGCTCTCTTAACTAATGAGTTTGCCGACCACTGATTTAAAGTAAAGAGAGAGAAAAAAAAATCAACAAAAAAGGGGAAATGAAGTGATTTTGTTAAGTGGGGGTATTTGGAGAAATGCATTCTTTCTATTTATTGACCACCTCCCTCTCCTTTAAAAAAGTTAAAGAGATTACGGCCATAAAAACTGCCTTAGTTGAAACATTATCAAAAGACATTTAAAGGATACCTCCTTTCTAATACTATCTTATTGGTAAAGTACTTTTATTTTGCCGAAACAACTTCTTATCTCCTTCCCACAGGTTTTAATTATAAAAGCTACCTTAACATTTTACACATGTACATACAATTTTCCCCATCACCTCGCCAAGAAATTTTCCACAAACATTGCCTACTTTTAACATGATATACCTATGGCCATTATTTTCCCCCTCTTTCTTTTTACTTTGTTCTCAAATGTATTTCATATTCTGGTTCCTTCTTATGATTCATACACATTGGTAAGCTTCCACACATTTCCATTGTTTTTAAGATCCACTGTGCTACCCGCCTCCTCCCGCTTGAAAATGCCCATGAATGAGTGGCCAAAGAACACATCTTGGTACAGGACAGCCCGGAGGCTTTGAAGCCGTGCAGACCTGTCCTGGGATGCTGGCTCCAATGCCTCCCTTGGACCAGTGACCTAACACCTGTTTCTATCAGCATCTTGTCACGTGGAGACAGTAATGGTACCTGCCTTGCAGTTCTGTTGTGAGGATTCAACGAGATAGAAGATGCTCCAGAGTCTCTCCCACGCCTCCCTATTTTTGCCAAGTCGTCAAAATCTTTGTATAGGAGTGTGTTAATGACAACATTGGCTGAACTGGCCGGCCCCGTGTTCAATGGGTTGTATACACTCTGGCCCTTCATCCTTCTAACCACCCTGCCAGTCCTGGTCTCCCAGCTTGCGGAGCAGGTAACGAAGGCTTACAGAAGTTCAGTGACTCGTGTACTCAGCCACACAGTGAGAGGTGGACTGAACGCCCGCTGCGTTGCCTCCGAGCCTGAGCTCTGGCGTTCTGACTCCCTCTTGTGGAATTCTTGCATCTGACCTCCACATCCTTCTTTTGGAGAGATTATATTTTCCTTCTTGTTCTTTTTTAGATACATAGGGTGTCTCCCAAAAATGTATACACACACTTTGAATAATTATAAAGGCAGTGTTTATTAAAATAGATTACATTTTCAAAATAGACCGATCAGCTGTTACAGTATGTATACGTTTTTTAGAAGACGTCCTATATTTTCTAACTTTGATTTTTTTTTTATTAATCTTATCACCTCAAATATTTTGCCAAGCAAAGTGGATATGAATAAAACACTTTAATACTGATATATTAAAAGCCCTTTTTTGTACAAAACCTTTCCCATGACTTCCCATTTGTGTCTTAGTTAAAATTCTATAGCTACTTTCTGACATGGTAGCTACCTCACTTGTAAATCCACTGACTCCTTAAATCACCTTTGTGATTGCCTGGCATTTTAAATTCATCCTGTCATCTTCCTCATGTCTTTTTCAGACATTTACCTTTGTCTGTTAGGTATCTTCTTCTCTCCAGAGCAGTACTCCCTCCTTACCAATCTTAAACATAGGGCCGTGGAAATTCACAATTTTGTTCCTGTTTGACTTCTGAGGCTTCCCCGAATGCCCCACATCCAGGCAACTGTGAGCTTGAGCACTCCTTCCCTCCTTTGATGCAGCAGGAGGTTCCAAACTCACAAGCCCCTGCCCACCTGGCCTCACCCCCTGCCCACCTGGCTTCACCACCTGCCCATCATAAAACTCACAGCCACCTCCTCGCCTTGCTCTTTGAAACCATTTTGGATAAACTTGGGAGGCCTGCCTACTCCCCAGAAAGACTTATGAATAATAAACTTCTTCATGCCTTTTGTTGTGTGTTTGGGGCGGGGGGGGGGGGGGGCGGCGGGAGGAGGGAATCATTAGTCTTGACATCTGAACCAAATTTGGGGGGGGAGGTTCCATCCTGTGTCCACAAAGGCCCCACAGGAGAGGAAGCCTTGTTCTCCTGCCTCTAATGAGTCTACTTCCCCAAATATGTTGTTTATTTTTCAATTGTGTTCCTGTCTACATCATCATCATTAATATTTCATGTAGTATTTTTTGGTGGGTGTGGGGGTAGGGCAAAAGCATCAGGGAAATTAAATAAATTCCAGTTTCAGAAGTAAACTTCAGGCAGCCTCATTCTGAAATGCCTATTGGAGTCCACATAAAATCTCAGATATTTAAACTGGAGTACACTTAAAAAGTAAATATTTAAATGCTGAGACATTCCTTCATAGGATTCTGAAGAGGAAAAGTACAAATGATAAGCCCTGATAATAAAAATAAACATGACTGAAACATGCATACAGGTTGACTCATTTAGGTAAACTCCTGTGAGGGCAATTGGCATTTCCATGGGTGGCGATAACAGAAGTATTTTTTTAGGATGCCCAAAGCTGCTATCTTAAGACCAACACAGAAATATACAGGTGATTGTACGCTTTTAAAAAGTGACTTTGATTTCTATAGAAAAACATTTTTTTAGCCTTTGTCAGAGGTAGTTAGAAACAATAGATTGCACTTAATGCTGATGTGAATACAGAAAGATAAACAAGTCGTTTAAAATGCATTTATCAGTGGCTCCCTTAAAAATGGGGGATGTTAGCTGGAATCTTGAAAAGCATAAACACTATATAATGAAATTACTAAACACATCCTAGAAAATAAAAGCTTGGAGAAGCTATAAACAACTTAGCACTTCCTCTATGGAGACCCCTGCCTATTATTTCTGTTTTGGTTTGGCAAATGTGTAAGACTCTGGCCTGGAGTGGCCCCCAGGGAGACAGGCATTGAGGCAGAGGGGACAAAAGGGGAGTTAGTAAGGGCTGGGATCCTGCTGCTTTAGGAAAATCAGCAATTATTTGATGGTTCTCAGCTAGTTCAGGTGCAAAGAAGACCCCGAAGTTTTTCGTGGGTTAACAGAAAGCTAGCGGACTCTGAGACTGGGTAAATGTGGCTGTTTGGAGCTGGCGTCAGAAGCAAACCTGCACCTTCTGAGTCCAGGGGTGTGGCATCTGCCTGAGAACATCAAGGTTCCTCTTAGAATAAGCAACACTGAGTTCACTGTGGCATGATTCTCATCATTCAAGCCAAGGGCCATGGCCCTTTCAATCCTGCTCATATATGTACCGTTTTATTCATTATTAGATGCATTCAAGAAAGATTTTTATGGTGTTGGGAAAATTGGACAGATACATGCAAAAAAATGAAATTAGACCACCAACTTACACCATACACAAAAATAAACTCAAAATGGATAAAGGACTTAAACGTAAGACGGGAAACCATAAAAATACTAGAGCAATCCACAGGCAGCAAAATCTCAGACATACGCCTAAGCAATATCTTCACCGATACAGCTCCCAGGGCAATGGAAACTAAAGAGCAAATAAACAAATGGGACTACATCAAAATAAAAAGCTTTTGCACAGCAAAAGAAACCATCAACAAAACAACAAGAAAGCCCACTGCCTGGGAGAACATATTTGCCAATGTTAACACTGATAAAGGTTTAATCTCCAACATCTGCAGGGAACTTATACAACTTAACAAAAGGAAGATTAAACAACCCAATCAAAAAATGGGCAAAGGCCCTAAATAGATACTTTTCGAAAGAGGACATAAGGAAGGCCAGGAGACATATGAAAACATGCTCAAAGTCACTAATCATCCGAGAGATGCAAATCAAAACAACAACTCGGTACCATCTCACACCTGTCAGAATGGCGATCATAAACAAATCAACAATTGACAAGTGCTGGTGAGGATGCGGAGAAAAAGGAACCCTCCTGCACTGCTGGTGGGAATGCAGGCTGGTGCAGCCACTGAGAAGAACAGTATGGAGTTTCCTCAAAAAACTAAAAATGGAACTCCCATTTGACCCAGTGATCCCACTTCTAGGAATATAGAGAAGCTAGAAACACCAGTCAGAAAGGATATATGCACCCCTATGTTCATAGCAGCACAATTTACAATAGCTAAGATTTGGAAACAGCCTAAGTGTCCATCAGCAGATGAGTGGATTAAAAAACTGTTATATCTACACAATGGAATACTATGCTGCGGGGAAAAAGGAGTTCTTATCATTTGCAATAGCGTGAATGGAACTGGAGATCATTATGCTAAGCGAAATAAGCCAGTCAGAGAAAGATAAATATCACATGATCTCACTCATTTGTGGAATATAATGAACAACATAAACTGATGAACAAAAACAGATCCAGAGACAGTGAAGCATTGATCAGACCGTCAAACTTCAGAGGGAAGGCAGGGAAGGGTGGGGGTAAAGGGGAGAGATCAACCAAAGGACTTGTATACATGCATATAAGCCTAACCAATGGACACAGACACCAGGGGGGTGAGGGCATGAGTGGTGGTGGTGTATCACTGGGGGGATGAGGACACATATGTAACACCTTAATCAATAAAGAAAAAAAAGTTTAAAAATTTTTATTTTTATAGGAAAAGTATAATGAAGTGAATGGTATGCGAGACTCACCTCCAATTATCTACTTTTTAAAAAATATATGTTTATTGATTTCAGAGAGGAAGGGAGAAGGAGAGAGATAGAAACATCATGAGAATCATTGACTGGCTGCCTCCTGCATGCCCCCTACTGGGGATCAAGCCCACAACCCAGGCTTGTGCCCTTGACCAGAACTGAACCTAGGACCCTTCAGTCCACAGGCTGACGCTCTATCCACTGAGCCAAACCGGCTAGGGCTAATTCACTTTTAAAAATGTGATCCAATGAGCAATACCTCTCATTTAAAGCTTACCTTCAAGAAATACTTAGAGCCCTAGCTGGTTTGGCTCAGTGGATAGAGCATCAGCCTGCAGACTGAAGGGTCCCAGGTTCGATTCCAGTCAAGGGCACATGCCTGGGTTGCGGGCTTGATCCCCATTAGGGAACGTGCAGGAGGCAGCCAATCAATGATTCTCTCTCATCATTGATGTTTCTATTTCTCTTTCCCTCTCCCTTCCTCTCTGAAATGAATAAAGATATATTTTTTTTAAAAAAAAAGAAAAATATTTAGATAAGAAACATACTAGAGCCAAGCTGGGCGCAGCTTTCTCTAAAGGGCGGGCGGAGATGTGCTAGGCACTGCAGGCTGCACACCCTCGGTCACAAGCCCTCAGGTCTGCCGCGTGTGACAGCTGCCACAGACGACAGGTAGACGAGTGAGTGGCTGTGTTCCAATAAAACTTCATTTGCAAACGTCGAAATCGGAATGTTATGTAATTTTCATGTGTCTGGTATATCATGCTTTTTTGTTTTCTTTAATTTTGTTTAAAAAAGGTAGAAGCGATTCTTAGCTGTGGGCTCTACACAAACAGGCTGTGGGGTATATTTGACCAGGGGCCCCCGTTTGCTGACACTAACGCCATCAAGACACCAACACCTATGCCCTGTCCCCCCGCCCCCCAACTTCAAGCTTTCCAACAAAAGCGGATGGAAGGAAACTGGACCATCCTCGAGGTAGAGTAGGGGGGTTGTAACTCCTGGTATTAACTGAAGGCTATATTAACCCCTGGGGTGAGAGATGGCAAGAACAAATATTTGTTGAAAATCTAGTACCCTGCCAGGGGCTAACCATGCTATAGTCTTATTGATTTAATCCTCAGCATACTATGGGATAGTACATATACAGACACACCTCATACATATTCACTTTTCTTTTCACAGATAAGGAAACTGAGACAGAGAAATTGCTAAGTGCTACGCCTAGACCTGGTTCCCCACTAGGATTTGAACATGAGTCAGTCTTTTCAGAAAAGCTTCAAGGTGGTATGTTGACCTGGAAAAGAACTGAGTGTGGTAGGGCTGGGAGGAGCAGGAGCAGCCCTCGGAAGAGATGAAACTCAAGAGCAAGGGCCCCCATGGCAGGGTGAGCGGCCGCGGCTGAAGGAGGGCACGGGGAGAGGCAGGAAACCGCCTTGCTCTGCTGTCGCGGCAGCCCCAGAGCCGCCCCAAATCCACCCCCACCGGCCCGAGGGTGTGACCCTGGGGGGGCCTGTCCCAGCGAGACAAGCCGTCCAGAAGCGCATCACTCACAAACCCAGTGTAACTAAAGCCAGACCAGATAGCAAGTTAATCCTCATAGAAGAGCTAGAGGTTTCATGGTCTATTTTGAGATCTGGTATTTAGATTAACTTCCTGACATTTCTTTTTTTCTCCTTTTACAAATGAAATGCATATTCACTTTGTAGAAACATCAGAAAAAAAATATAGATAAGGGCTATAAGTTAAAAATTGTCAAGATAATCACAGCGAACATTTCTGTGTAACATCCTTTAAGTCAGTGGTTCTCAACCTTTCCAATGCCTCGACCCTTTAATACAGTTCCTCATGTTGTGGTGACCCCCAACCATAAAATTATTTTCGTTGCTACTTCATAACTGTAATTTTGCCACTGTTATGAATTGTAATGTAAATATCTGTGTTTTCCGATGGTCTTAGGCGACCCTGCTAGTGGTTCTCAACCTATGGGTCTACAGCAGCGGCGCTCAACCTGTGGGTCGCGTGACCCACAGGTTGAGAACCACTAGTAGGGTCGCCTAAGACCATCAGAAAACACAGATATTTACATTACGATTCATAACAGTAGCAAAATTACAGTTATGAAGTAGCAACGAAAATAATTTTATGGTTGGGGGTCACCACAACATGAGGAACTGTATTAAAGGGTCGCGGCATTAGAAAGGTTGAGAACCACTGCTTTAAATCCTTCCAGCCTTTTTCCTACACACTAACGTGACACTGTGCTATCCGGACCACTTTTTGCACCAAATATATCATGAACATGTTTCTATGTCATTTTCCAAAGAGTAATTTGCCAAGTGCGCCCCCAAAACAAAGCACAGCAATCAGAATCCAGCAGGTTGATGCAATTCCGCGCTGTCAGGTGTTAACAATGCCTGTGGCAAAGGCTCGCAAGGGGCTCCAGTGGAGAAACCTGGCTCCCCTGGCTGGGTACCTCCATCAACCTTACCTACTCATGGGATCTCGCATAACGTAACTGCTGAAAAACCAACGTCCTACAGAATATCCTTGGTGAAAAACGGCTCTGCATCGTTTGCCATGGACGCATAACATTCCACTGTTCTATAAACAATCCACCTGAACTGAATGTTGCGATTGTTTTCAAATGTTCACTATCATAAATAAGACCACCACGCAGATTTTTGCAACTGAATCTTCGCAGACACTCATGGTAATTCCTTGGACATGCAACTGCTTTGTCAAGGATATGAACATTTTTAAGTCTTTGTGTTTTGTTTTGTTTTTAAGAAATGGATATGAATTGGTACTTGGAAAAACTGTTGGCAGCACCTACTAAAGTGAATGCATGCAAACTCTATGTATTAGTTTTCCATTGCTGTATAACAAATTACCACAAACTTAAAGCCATTTTCACTCACAGTTCTGAAGTCCGACATGGTGCGACGGGGTGATCTGCTCCGGGTGTCACAGGGCTGAAAACAAGAAGCTGGGGGGACGGCGTCCTCCTTTAGAGGTTCTGGGGAGAAACCCAGGTCCTACCTCCTTCAGGTTGTTGGCAAAGTTCAGGTCCTTGGGGTCCCAGGGCGAGGGGTCCTGTTTGCTCGCTGACTGTCAGCAGAGGCCACCCTCCAGTCCCCGCGGGAGGACCCCCGGATCGCCAAGCCAGCCACGAGGCAGCGAGGAACACTCATGCTCAAACCTGGCTTCCTCCTCGGCTCCCAGCCCTTTTCTCTGGCTTTTAAAGCAGTTGGTGTGATCACACTGAGCCCACCTGGATCTCTCCCGCTAATAAAGCCCACCTGGAAAACCTCCTCTCGTCAGGGGGTGGAATCTTGGAGGCAGTTTTCAGCTTTCTGCCTGTGACTGAGACATTCCAATCTTAGACATAAAACCAACAGAAATGTATACATATATGTTGACCAAAATAACATGCAAAAAGAATGCTAATAGAAACACTACTCATATAAGCCAAAACCTGGAGAGATTCTTCAACAGTAACTGTGCTATATTCTTAGGACTGAATACAGAAACGAGAATGAACAAACTGCAATGGCTTACAACATGAATGAACCTCACACACATAATGTGGAGTAAGCAGGTAACTGGGTTTTGTGGAAGCCGATGGAGAGGTACCTACCCCAGCCCAGAAAGTCGTAGAAAGCTCCTGGGGAAGGTACAGCTCTCACTGCAAAGAATTATTGAATAAAACGGGGAGAGGGAGGGCAGGATTGAATTTTAAATCGAAGGAATGACATGAGCAGAAGTAACACATCTGAATCAATTATAAGCAGATGGGTATTACGAATAGATGGCAAAATGGTGGGGGAAAGTATGTCTAGAGAATTTGACAGGGGTCCAAACAAGGACCTTGCAAACCATGTTAAGATTGACCTTAGCCCTAGCCGGTTTGGCTCAGTGGATAGAGCGCTGGCCTGTAGACTGAAGGGTCTTGGTTTTGATTCTGGGTCAAGGGCACATGCCCAGGTTGCGGGCTCCATCCCCAGTGTGGGACATGCAGGAGGCAGCCAATCAATGATTCTCTCTCATCATTGATGTTTCTATCTCTCTCTCCCTCTCCCTTCCTCTCTGAAGTCAATAAAGATATATATAAAAAAAAAAAGATTGACCTTCCCTCTCCCTTTCTCTCTGAAGTTAATCAAAATGTATATTTTTTAAAAAAGGTTGACCTTAAACCAACGGGGACATGGGAGATCCTTGCAAAATGAAGGATATGGACATGTTTATATTTGGGTTCACTGACACTGCAACCTGGAAGACGAAATTAAACAAGGTAAATGAGGAAATGAGAGTAGTGAGGAGGCTAGTCAAGGAGTGCAGGTGAGAGGCTGGGAGGCTGAATTAGCTGGATGGGGGGGAGGGGGGGAGGGGCAGTAGAAGCACACGGCCTCCTATCCACCTCCCTTCCAAAAATCTCTGCCCAAGGTCCTAAGAACATCTTCATTGTTTTTTAATCCTTATAGCCCAATTGTCTCCTAGAAAATATGTGCCAATCTAAATCCCCACTAATAATATGCCCATCTCACCCAATTCTTGACAAAATGGATGCTTTGTTTTTTTAATTATTTGCCAATTCCATAGGCAAATAACTGTACCTCATTATTTTATATTGTTTCTGACAGAAAGTGTAGTGAATATTTAAAAAATTATTTATTGACTATTTTTGTTCATTTTGTGAAGTGTGAATTCATATCACCTACCAGATTTCTCTAAACATGTGCACATTTTGACTTGTAAGAAGTGATTGCCCAGCCCTAACCAGTTTGGCTCAATGGATAGAGTGTTGGCCTGCGGACTGAAAGGTCCCAGGTTCGATTCCGGTCGAGGGCATGTACCTTGGTTGTGGGCACATCCCCAGTAGGAGGTGTGCAGGAGGCAGCTGATTGGTGTTTCTCTCTCATCGGTGTTTCTAGCTCTCTATCCCTCTCCCTTCCTCTCTGTGAAAAATCAATAAAAATAAAAAATAAATAAAAAAAGAAGTGATTGCCCAGCCGGCATGGCTCAGTGGTTGAGCATCGACCTATGAACCAGGAGGTCATGGTTTGATTCCTGGTCAGGGCACATGCCTGGGTTGCAGGCTCAATCCCCAGTGGGAGGTGTGCAGGAGGCAGCCAACCAGTGATTCTCTCTCATTGTTGTTATTTCTATCTCTCTCCCTCTCCCTGCCTCTCTGAAATCAATAAAGATATATATACATTCTAAAGGAAGTTATTCATTAAAAATACCCTTCGAAGTACATTTTTCCATATCCATACCTTTTAATTTTGTTTAGGCAAATTTCTCATTTATAATAGTTTCACATTGTTAGTTAAATCTATTAATCTTTCTGTTTTTGGTTTCTATATTAGATTTGTGCATTTGAGTTCCCCAAGTCATGATTGATAAATCTTCACCTATATTTTAAGTGCTTTACTCTTTTTAATTCTTTAATCCATATAAGATTTATTTTGGTGGATATGGTATGATGTACCTTAAATTTTTTCCAGATAATCAATTGACTAAATACAATGAATAATTTATGCTTTTCCCCATTGATTTGGAATGCCATTTATAAAATATTTTAATTTTTTACAAATTCTCATGTCTTCAAAATAGGTCTAATTACTGTTAGGGCAAATTCTCTTCCATTACTTTTCTTTACAAAATATTCTTGACTATTCTGGTAAGCCAGGGTTATATTAGCTTCCCACAGTGAATTGAATTGTTTCCTATCATTTTGTATGCTCTGTGTTCTAACAGTTTAAATTCTAAAGGAGATATTGGTGCCTTAAAGATTTGAAAAATTTTTGCCTTTAAAATGATCTGGGTGCTGAAATTCTATGGTATTTTTCAACTTATTTTATAGTTTTATTTGTTTATAGATAATAAAAGCATATGGAGCTCTAAATTTCTCTCTACATACAGATTTTGAGTATATTTTGGACATATAATTTTCTCTAATTTTTATTGTCTTAAACTCTGAATATAATTTATTTTCTCTTTGACCTATTACAGTATTTTAATCTCTAGTATTTTATTAATTTAAAAATTATCCTTTTGTTATGAGTTGTTCACTTTATTGCCTGTTGGTCAAAAAATGTAGTCTATAGTGTGTTACTTATAATCTTATTATATCCTGTATTTTTGTATAGGTTTCATGGATAGTTGAAAAGCATATGCACATTATTAAAATTCACTGTCTTTTTAAGACTCTAGTTTTTATGAAATTCTCCTGCTGTTTTTTGTATTTTTGCTTTATATATTTTGATGTGGCTGTAGGAGGATGTGAGTATGGCATTTACCTACACTATCATCTTGACTGGAAGCCTCTGTCTTGTTATTTCTTGAGCTTTCTGTCTCTTCCTCATCTTCCTTCCTCTCCCCTCTCCCTCCCCCTATATTCTACTTCAGCTGATATCCACTTCTTTGGCTTCACTTACTATCAGTTATGACTGGGACTTCCAAACCTCTAGTCCAGACCACTTTTTTGAGCTCTACACTAACATACACAATTGTTTTCTTGACATTTTTATGTGCTATGTCCAAACTCAATGACTTTTCCTCCACGCCACGCCTCTTTCTTCCACCTCACCAAACGGCATACAAAGACCATAACCTGAGGGTCATCATTGGGCCTTTTCTTCTCTTACCCCTGACATCATCACCAAATCCCAATGATTCTGCCTCCAACTTATTTTTGGAACTTCTTTCCACCCCCACTGCTAACTACCTGGTCCGAATGACCACCGTCTCTTGCCTGGACAAATACAGCCCCCTCCTCACTGTCTCCCAGCTTCTACTCTTGCCCTTCTAAAATCTATTTTCCATGCAGCACCCAGAGCGAGCTTGCTGTCATAGATACTTGATCATAGCACTCTCTGCTTTAAGCCTTCCAAAAGATTCTTCCATTCTTAGAATCAAAAATCAAACACCATGTTATAACCTACGATACAAGGCCCTTGTGGTCTGTCCTGTACCAACCACCCCAACTTCCCATCCTTTCTTGTGCTGTTTATATTCCAGCCACCAAAATCCTGCTTGAATTCCTGCCAAACTCCTGCACTGGCTCTCCTCACTCCCTCCACATCTTTGCAGGCCTGACTCCTCCATGTCATCCAGGTCCCAGATCAGATGTTCAAGTCCCCTCAGGGAGACTCAATCGAAAATCACCTTCCCTAACATGCAAGCACTGGCTCTATTGTCATCATAATGCTCATCACTATCTAAAATTATAAGGATAATGTGTTTACCTGTTTATGTGTTTCCATCCACTAACATATCAACTCCTGGTCTGTCTGGGTTTTTTTTTCACCTTTGTGTCCTCAGAGATAACAATGCCTGGCACTAACAGGTACTCAATAAAATGGGTCAAATGGAAATGATGCTCAGTTAGTCCATCGCTGCCCTGATGCAGGCATGAAGAGATGGAGGGCTGGAGTCAGCAGATCCAGATTTAATACTGTCTATACCACCTATTAGTGTCTTTTGGCAAGAAGTTTTTCATCTGAAATATGTGGATAACAGTGTCTACTGTATGACCTGTAGAGCTGCTGTAAGGATTACGTGAGAGAAAAGACCTAAACACTTGGCATCATGATGAGACTATAAGACTCTAATAAGTAATAGGCAGCTGGTATATATCTATAGAAATGATACACACACACACACACACACACTTTGGTGTTCACCTTCACTTGGCTTAATGGTTCCACTGCCCCACCTCAGAGACGTCAACCTGGGCGTTCTTACCAATATCGTGTCTCAAAAGCACAATCTGAGTCTCTCACCTTGTCTGACCAGTTCCCACCACACCTCAGTCTAGTCTGAGCTTTATAAACCTGTTAGTGACTTACACTGTCCTGTTTATATCCCAGCCACCTTCTCTTTTACCTCTGACGTCCTATCATCACCTGAAAATACACACATTCCCCTCCAGCATAATACAGTGGTTCAGAGCAGCCTCCATTCCATCCGCTGCCTCGGAGGTCTAAGACTAGCAAATACGCACAGGTCTGTGCCGATACCACACGCGCTGAGGCACGGGGCCGACGCCTCTTTGCACTCATCCTAACATCCTCTGAGCACAGGTGAAAGAAGTGACCGCTCTTGTGGCAAAACAAGCCGCCTTTAAAACACAGAAAGGCAGGAACAATGAAATCTTGACCATTTTTATTATTTTTATTTGGACAACATATATACATATGTACAAAATACCTACTATCAGAATCCTCTATTATAATTTTGTTTGATTTACAAAAACAGGACAGCAAAATAACTTAGGTCACTAATACTGTACAAAAATAAAACTGATTAAACAGTTGTAAAGATCAGTATCTTACAGTGTTACAGATCATCCGTGTGAGAGAACATCGCAGGCTATCCAGAGTGATGAGTGCTGTGCTAAATCTATCCGCAAACTTACAACTAATCAGTTCCTGTAATTATAACTACCAAGTGTAATTCTCAAAAAAAGCATGATGTAGAGACAGACCTTAACGCCAGGGCATCGTTCCACAGTGGTGAAGGGCTTTCTTCTTCCCTCACCAAGGAGAGGAGTTATCTTAACTCTAAAACTATTCAATGTTTCCAGAATAGGACAACTACTTACAGTGTTAGGTAAAACAACTTTCCTTTCTGTTTAAACACCTGCAATAGTCTTTCCAAAAAATTCAGCTTGGTTAAAAAAGTAAACAAAAATTACTATCCTGCATTTGGATTTCTTAAAAGTTAAATCCATGGTCTTTTTAATATAAAAAGTAATTGCTTCATAGTTTTAGTAAGTTCAATGAACTCTAGTAGTCCTAGTTGAACCACATCTTCATATAGTAAATCTAATTAGGATGCTGGTTCCTGTTTTGAAACAGGATTTATCACCGAGAATAAAAAGCCTTGAGTTTATACGTTACGTTACGATAACATATAAGAGTATATCAAATGTGTGTTTGTCAACACCGTGAAAAGGCAAGGAGCAACTTTTTGGGGGAAGTAAATTGTGCATTTTTTTTTTTTTTATAAACAAGTTGCTGCATTTACATCCATCTAAGTGCTGGACAAAAGCCACATACAGAATTACTCCTGAAACTACAGAGATTGTCTTTCACTGACTTTGCCTGGTTTTCCTTCCGTTTCTTTCTGTGAGGGAAAGCTGAGTTTGTACAAGTTGGTGGGTTGCTAGGCAACCCCAAACTCCTCTCTCACCAAAAGGCCGCGTGCAGAGGATCACAAGCAGAACCAGTCCATGAGCGCTGTCGGAAACAGGCAGCCTACCCTATTTCGTATGGAAGAACACATGTCCTTAAAACTTATTTTGGACACAGAAATCAAAATTTGGTTTAAAATTAAGCGTTTCAAAAATCTGAAACAGAGGTAGAAAGTGTTCTTTTATTTTTCCTGACATGTTTTCCCGTGAGAAAACACTTTCCATTTTATCCCATGGACTGCTCCCAGTCCCTAAGGTTAAAAGCAGTTCTCTCTAGAGAACTACTGATACCACTATGTTGGTTAAACAAAACAAAAAGGAAAAAAAAAAAAAAGCCGAACCCACCACGCTAGTGATGGCTGCTGTGTTGGAAGCAGGCGTCAGCCGTGACCCGTGCCTGCGGCGGGAGCCCACACTGGTTCTGAACCGGAAAGGAGCAGGTATCGGGTGAAATAACGCGTCCGCTGGCAGGGAGGCACCCTGGGTTTACACAACACATCTTCTAGCACAGGTGTCAACTCCAGGGCACCAGAGCTCCCCGTTTTAAACGCCAGGTAACATTGTCAGAAAGCGTTATTTCTGAAGAAGGAAAAAAATGTAAACATTTTCCCACCATCACTGCTGACTCCCCTCTGTGAGGTTTCTTCTTCACTATGAAAACTCGGTTCCTGTTGTTGACCGTGGAAAGGCCAAAAGGAAGTTTTCAGGTAAATGGCGTGTAATGGATGTAGTGGTTTAGGCCATTGTAGACACCTGGATACAAGATACATAGTGGTGAGGCTTCGGATGTACAGAGTACAGTGACGTGCCGTCATCCGTGTGGATTCCACGTGCCGACTTTGCGGTCTCCTCTGAAATCATCGTGGTATTTCCCCTTGGCGCTCACTGCTTATAGGGGTACGTTTTTCTTTTCACAGTTCAGCTCCCTTTTCGTTTTACATAACTCTTGCACCTGTTAGTGGGAGTTTTGTAGGAACATGGGAAGGAGACCAACACCCCCCTCCCCCGCCCCTCAAAAAAAACATAGGTGTTACCAGAGCTAGCTCCTGTTAGGCATCCATTCGAATAAAACCCACCAGAGTCAAAGCCCTCTCCCTGCGTGGCATTATGGTACAACAAGGTGGTGTGAACTAAAAGAATCGGAAAATTTGGGAAAGTTAATAGAGTCAAAATTCTGTTTGTTCTTTTTAAATTATTAAAAACAACAACAACAAAAAAACAACCTACCCTCCTTCTCCTTCAGCATCTATTGCATATATTCTGCCCTCACACCCTCTGTGATTCCCTAGGGAAACGTGTATACTGTAAAATAAGCAGATTATAACGTGGTTCCGAAAGGAATGTCTGCTTCTATCCTTAAAGCATGAACGTAACTTACTCATCCTCTGCATTACAAATTAAAGTGCAGCTTATGTTCGGAAAGTACAATTCATACAAAGCAAGGTTCAAAAGTTCTGTACTTAGTGTAACCTTTCCAAGGTTTGTCTTGATTAGTATAAATTCGGACAGCTTACCCATTGACTATAAGTAACGTGTTTGTGTCCAAGTCTGTAGATGACAGGTCATGCTGGAGGAGGTGTGCTCTTGCTTGCATCAAGACAGCTGTGCTATGGCGTTTGTGTCTCAAAAGTTAACGTGATTCAAGAGAGTGGTTTTGCTAAAGAAACCGAAGCACACTCGTCATTACATTAAAAGGTTTACAAAAACAATTCTGAGAGACAGCAAGCAGAAAGGGCCCGGAATCACTGTGATGCCACAGGTCAACTCACCCAGTCAGACATATGTACACCAGTGTCGAATCTTTAAAATTCTGCCCCGGCCTTGGCCGAACCCCCTTCTCCCCACCCCCGATCACCCTCCTACCCCACCCCACCCCCCCACCCCCAAAAAAAATAAAGGAGAAAAAAAATTTGCTTTTCCTCCAAAAGTCAGAGGCGGTTCGGAGTTCCCTTGGGCCACAATGTGCTTTTTAAAAACAATGCGGGGAGAGGAAAAATCAGAATATTGACCAAAGAGCAGGGCTTCCTGCGCTGGCAGCGTGCCTCTCGGGCTTGGTTTCCGCGTGTCTGTCCGTGGGTGGGGAGTCGTCGTGTCTCTCCGGGCCGGCCCGTCCCTGGCTCCCGCGGGGGGGCACCTCACAAAGGGCTGGCCAGGGCCTTTTTGGATCGCTTGATCATGCTGGGGTGGAACTCGGTGTGGCGCCGGGCGTGCTTGGTGAGGTGGTCGCTCCTCATGAAGCGCTTCTCGCAGAGCGGGCAGCGGAACTGCTTCTCCCCGGTGTGGGTCCGGTAGTGGCGGGTCAGCTCGTCGGAGCGGGAGAACTTCTTAAGGCAGTCTGGCCACGTGCAGGGGAAGGGCCGTTCACCTGAGAGACAAGAGACCGTTTCAAGGACACGCGACAGAAACTCTGAAGGCTGGTGATGGTCAACCATCCCGATGACCCCACGGGCAAACCCCTTGCATGTCAGTGTTACGGGATGGATGATGTGCCCCCCACACCCTCCCCTGATGCAGAGGTTGAAGTCCTCACCCCCCGTTCCTGAGAATGTGGCTGCATTTGGAGATCAGGTCTTTGAAGAAATAGTTAAGGTTAAATGAGGTCAGGAGGCTGGGTCCTAAGCCAATGACTGGTGTCCTTGTAAGAAGAGGCGATGCCCTGGCCTGTGTGGCTCAGTTGGTGGGGCGACCTCCCGTGCACCAAAAGGTCCCCGGTTCCATTCCCAGTCGTCCCCAGCAGGGGGCGTGCAGGAAGCAGCTGACCGAAGTTTCTCTCTCACATCAATGATTCTCTCCCTCTCCCTCCCTCTCTCAATAAAAACATTTTTTTTAAAAAAAGAAGAGGAGATTAGGACACAGGCACAGAGGAAAGACCATGCAAAGACACTGGGAGAAGACAGGCATCTCCAAGCCAGGGAGAGAGAACCCTCAGAAGAAACCACCTCTGTCAAACACCTTAATCTTGGACGTCTAGCCCCTCAAACGGAGAGAAAGAAGTTTCTGTTGTTGAGGCTGCCCAGGCTGTGGTGCTTAGTTAGGGCAGCCCTAGAAAGCTGGCACCAGGAAGAAATAGCTGAGAATCATCTCTAAGCAAATGAGCTTGCTGTTTTGTACCCAATGGATCCCCAGGAGCCTTGGGAATTACTCGTTCTGGTTTAAGGTACGCGGTTGCTGGCTTCATGAGTTCTCCCAGAGGAGTCAAAAACTCAGGGCTTTGCTGAATTTCATGGCATCCCAGAGATGGACGAGAACGGAGGCGTCTAGGCCAACTGACCTCCCACCCGGAGCAGCATCTCCCCGAGCTCCCGAGGGCAAGGCTGGTGACTGGGAGCCCCGTACGCAGAGCCAGCCTGCTGCTCCTCAGCATCTCCGTCACACACGCCTGTGGAAGTAAAATCTGCCTCCCTACGAAGGCCATATTTTATAGTCATATTTTCTTCAATCTAAAAATAAGGTTGTTCCCTCTGCCACATAATAATCCTCTAAATATCTAAAGACAGCTCACATATCTTTCTCTAATCTTTCCTTGTCTAGACTAAACAATCTGAGTGTCTTCCATATTTCTCACAGAAGAAGAACCAACATTATTCTACAATAATAACCTAAAAGTGCAAGGCACAGAGCTAAGAGCATTATCTCACTGAAATCTCACAGGACACCCCACGGAGGTGGCCCATTTTACAGATGAGGAAACAGAGGCGTAACACTCGACAGTGGCTCCACATCCTTCCCCATCCTAGTTGCTTTCCTCAAATTCACATTATTGTCTGTGTCCCTTGAAAATGCAGCTAAACCTTGCCTTCCAGACATGGTCAGGCCAGCATCAGGGGCCTCCTGACCCCCCAGAATGGCAGGGGAGGGGCTGGGTCCATGTTTGGGGGACACACAGCAGAAAGGCAGAACGAGCTAAGGTAAGAGTCTTGCTGGCTCCTCTAGCTCCAAGCGCCAGCCTGCTCTTCACACCTTTCCAAGCACAGCCCAAAGCAGCTGTTTCATGGGCTCAGGCACACAACGCCTGGTTTACACAGAAAACTCCCAGACACTCCTCTGCAGTGTGAGGAGGGAATCTTTTCTCACTCTGGTCCCCACCTTCCCGGAACCCAGAGGCTCCAAAGGCTGGGAGCTGTCCAGCGCGGTGTGACTGAATCCCCAGCTCCTCCTCACCTGTGCCAGAGGTGAAGAAATAATGGTACTAACAAGGCAAAACCCCCATCACCTCGTGACTGCTCTACATGACTATGGTTTTATCTGCTGTCCTCTGAGCAGAGCAATGGTCTTCACAACCTCTCCAATCTACCTGCTCTGTGGGAAACCCCAAGTGGGCAAAACCAACCTGTATTCAATAGCCCCCCTCCTCTTATCCACAGCGATATGTTACAAGACCCCCATGGGGGTCCGAAGAGTACCAAACCCTATATATACTATATACTATGTTTTCCCCCCATACATACACTTTACAGCTTCTCTTCAGCAGATCTGAATTGCCAGCATCACTATTCCTGCACTTTGGGGCCATTATTAACCAAAACAAGGGTAACTTGTGCTCGCTTCGGCAGCACATATACTAAAATTGGAACGATACAGAGATTAGCATGGGCCCTGCGCAAGGATGACACGCAAATTCTGAAGTGTTCCATATTTAAAAATAATAATAAAATAAGCCCTGACTGGTTTGGCTCAGTGGATAGAGTGTCGGCCTGCGGACTGAAGGGTCCCAGGTTCGATTCCAGTCAAGGGCATGTACCTTTGGTTGCGGGCACATCCCCAGTAGGGGTTGTGCAAGAGGCAGCTGATCGATGTTTCTAACTCTCTATCCTTCTCCCTTCCTCTCTGTAAAAAAAATCAATAAAATATATTTTAAAAATAAATAAAAATAATAACATAAAATAAAATAAATAAGGGTAACTTGAACGCCATCACTGCCACACTGGGACAGTTTATTGATAACTGAGATGGTCACTGAGTGACGAGCAGGCGTGGAGTGTAGACAGTATGGACCAAGAGATGATTCACATCTAAGACGGAATGATGCACACAGCAGAGTAGTCAACACGCTGCCCAGGACGTACACAATTTACAACTTATGAATTCTTTATTTCTGGAATATTCCACTTAATATTGTCAGACCGCTATTGCCCGTGGGTAACTAAAACCAAAGAAAGGGAAACTGAGAAGGGGGACTACCATAGGCAAATTCGCTATACGGGGGTGTCTAGGTGTAAGCTCTCACTGAGCTCTGGGCTGAAAACCCACAGCAGCAAACAGCGACAGCAAACCGATAAATGCCGAGGCCCACCCAAGGTGGGTGAGCGCTAGGGTTAACAGTGCCGGAGCATGCGCAGCGGCTCTGGTAGGGACCAAACAAACAAAAAAGCAGAGAGCTTCACACTGAACTCTGAAAAACTCAACCACGTGGAGTTGGAAACTACAGTTTGCCGCTTTTGTTGGATTAAATGGCATTTTCACCCAGTTCGGCAGAACTCCGGGCAGAAGGCGAAGTGCAGGTTGTCACAACCCACAAGGTTGAGCTTCCTAGGGCAAAGACGATGTCACATCTGACTGTTGTGCTACTGTGCTGCCAAGCATTTAGTAACTGCTTCAACTGTGTGTGTGTGTGTGTGTGTGTGTGTGTGTGTGGAGTATGTTCATCCTCCAGGTTGCTCACATGACCAAAGCCTGCTCAGAAGTTCCCGGATCCCCGGGTAAGACTCCTGCGCTACTCCAGACTTAGACAGCAGCCAAGTCCTCTCTAAGCCCAATGATGTGTCTGCGGGAGAAATGTGCTTTCAAACACGCTGTGTTATAATATATACATAATAAAGGATAATAATCCAGAGAGTGGTAAGTTGTGAAAACCAAAACAAACAACAGAGCCCCCTCTCTGCTCTGTCCTATTGGAGCCCCCTCTCCACAGCTTGGGGGGAGGAAAGGGCAGTGTTCCCTCAGTGCTTGTTAGGACAGAACCCACCAGGCGCCGTTTTCTTGGGGCCGTGGTCAGGTGGTTTAGCTTACTCGCTGGCACATGCTTCTTCCAGGTGAGTCAGGAGAGGAGGTTAATTTAGTGGGATGGACCTGTCTCTACGTGGAGAAAAATGGACCAGAAGCCCACCCTGCTGTGTGCTAGGATCATAAAAGAAATCAGGCGCACCCTCTGTGGGAGGGGGGTTTTGTGGGAGTGACAGCGAGGGGAAAACTGTCAGGAAGCCCGAGTCAGCTGCATACACAGGAGAACTATTAAGTATGGATGCTCCCAGTTTACGTATATTTCAACTGTGATCAGGGTCCATTCCCACTGAGTGCACTTTCCATCGCCCTTCTGGCTACGATCTATTCACTGCCCCTCACAGTTGTCTTCGTGCGATAGCTCTCCCTGCTTCTAACCCAGATGCTGCCACTGGCCTAGCATCCTGACCCCTGAGTGTCCCAGGGAGAAGAGATGGCCACCCAGAGAGCCCAGCACAAGCCAGTCAACAGCAGCCTTTGCTCGACTCCTGTAAAGTCCACCAGCTAAGAACGGGCTAAACACCATTCTTAGATTTGCTTTTTACAAAATGGTTTGGGGGCGGGGGTGGGGGGCGGGAAGAACTCAAAAGAATCATATTGTGTGACAGGAGAGAGTTATATGCAGTTTACATCCACATACAAAGTTGAACTGGGACCCTGCCAGGCTCATGTGTGTATCATCCACAGCTGTGTCTCCACAACAACGGAGGGTTGAGGAGTTGCGACAGAGATCGTGTGGCTCACAGAGCAGAGAATATTTACCGCCGGGTCCTTTATAGGAAGCTGGCTGACCCCTGATCTCCGTCTGAAGAGGTGAACTTGCACCTGGTGTAAATCCAGTGTCTTCAGGAGCCAGACACACAATAAAAACGGGTGAAATGCCAGGCGTATGAGATCATGGGTCACGGTGGGATCCATGGCCAACTGGAAAGTGCTTTTCCCTACGAAAGGCATTCAGTTCAACCCTCTGTAACACCGTGTGCTGGCCAAGCCGGGTCTGTGCCAGGGACCCTGGATCCTTCCTGGGACTTAGAATTTGGAGCCCTTTAACATCGCCCAACTCTCTGACCCCACAGAGAGTTTGCGTACAACCTACTATGGGCTACATTTCAGCATGCTCGTCAATGACAGACACACAATAAGGTATCATCTGGAAAATGATACAGGCTTTACACCTAGACAAGTATGGAATGGGGAAATCATCTGTAGGGAAGGAACAGAATTTCAGGCGGAACGGGACCCGAGATGACGTGCAGGGGAGGAAGGAGGCCTGAGCGGCGATGGGGTGCCCTGCATCCTGCAGCTAGAGGGAGACCAAGTCCGGTCCCTTCTTTCAGCTCAGTGCTAAGGCCCCCAAAAGAATGGTTAGCCTTCTTCGTGCCGAACAAATCATACCCGGGAATCAACTATCAATTAAAGAATATTTAAGCTTGTCTCTGGTATTAATGAGAGCGTTACCATCCTCCTGGGAGGAAGGAAGAGGAACAGACACGTACCAGTGCTTTATTTCTGGCCTTCGCAGGAAAACACACCCAGCGGCAGTGACACGATCAACTCTGCGTTACTGGAGCAGAGCTGTTAACAGCCCAAGTTTCTCCACACTTTCATTATTTATATGGCACTCCCCTCCCCTTTCAGCGACAAGCTAAGCACCTCTCACTGACAGACTCGGCTCAGAGCATAAAATAAACCTGACCGAAACCGCTCCTGAACACTGCAGCAAATGTGTAGAAGACTCTCTTAGCAGAGACAGGCCAGGCCTCCGGACGTCTCCCGGGCCTCCAGTGGGTTCGGGAGAAGTGGAGTGGAGCCTGCCGGCTATGTGCTTGCCTAGTTAGCACAAAGGATGGCTCATTGCTTTCCAGGAGGAGCCTGCACTCCACCAGGTGATTAGTATGCCTACACCAAGTGAAGCTTATTCTTCTCACTCAAGTCTTGAAATGAACAGCGTTGAGTCCTCCATCTAAAGGGGGAAAGAGCACACGTGGGGGGATTGCTAACTGGATACACCCAGCCCCGTCCAGGCCCCCTGGGTTGTGACAGGCTGCCACTGAGGTCCTGGCCTGGGGTCAGGGAGGCCTATGCTCTCAATACTACTCCTTTCCCACCTGGTTCTTCTCACCTTTCCTTTCACAGTTCCACAGAAGGTGCCTAAAATGGGCTAACCTTAACAGAGGCAAGAAGGTTAAATACATAAACTCTAGCCCTGTTCAGGTAGCTCAGTTGGCTAGAGTGTCATCCCAACGGGCCAAGGTTGTGGATTTGATCCCCAGTCATGACACATGCAAGAATCAACCAATGTATGCATCAGTAAGTGAAACAACACAGTTGCCCTAACTGGTTTAGCTCAATGGATAGAGCGTCGGCCTGTGGACTGAAAGGTCCCAGGTTCAATTCCGGTCAAGGGCATGTACCTTGGTTGCGGGCACATCCCCAGTAGGAGGTGTGCAGGAAGCAGCTGATCGATGTTTCTCTCTCATCGATGTTCCTAACTCTCTATCCCTCTCTCTTCCTCTCTGTAAAAAATCAATAAAATATATTTTAAAAAAGAAACAACACAGTGACGCGTGTGTCTCTCTCCCTCTCTCTCTCCAAACCAATAAATCAAAAATCTTAAAAATACAAACTCTGAAGCTTCCATTGCCTCTAGCAAAAGTAACCCAATCTAGTAAACCGAATCTAAGGGAACTAGACCTCCTTTTCAGAACAGAACTCTAAAAATGCCAATTAAGGATGATAGCTACTCACAGATGTACAAAATCAAGGCTGCCTCTTGAAAAAGAACAGTATTTTTTTTTATTGCAAATAAAGCAAGTAGGATTCCAGAGATAAAAGGATAATTTGATATTAGGAAGTCATATTGATATTATTCTCCATTTTAACAGGCTAATACACCCACCCCCACCCCCACACACAACTTGCCTTAACAAATACAAAATAGTATTTAACTTGTAGGAAAATAGAAAAATAGTTCCTTAACAGGATTAAAAAAAACCCACAAAAACATATAGACCTGAAACCTTTCCCCAGCAAAGTCAATTGTAAAATAAAAGCATATGGGTGGATACCCACCCCCACCATCGCTGCCATTTAATGTTGTTCAGAAAATGTTAGTGAGTGCAACTAGTAAACAGAATAAGAAGCAAATTGTGAAAGCAGGAAGTGAAATAGGAATTGTTCAGTCAATACAACTTTCTATTGGAAAGCCCAAGATAAATAACTGAAAAACTAATATAAATTAAAAATGCATTCATAGGAGTAAGGATACAAAAGAGCAATGGTTTCCTTATATGCTAACCAAAGCTAGTCAGGATAAGCTTAACAACAAAAATTCAGGACCTGCATGAAGAAAACCCTAATTTAAAAGAAAGCAAACAAATGGAACATTTCCCTGCTCTTGGCCACTAAGACTCAACGGTGAGAATATGGCAATTCTGTATAAATTCATCTATGAAATTAACACACCCCATAGAAATCTTTTGTTCTTGAACTTGACAAAATTATTCTAAAGTTCATTTGCAAGAATAAGTATGCTCAACTTGCCAAGGAACTTTTGCATTAGAATAATAATAAGTGAGCACTTGCAACACCAGTTATTAAAATGTATGATTAAAGCTGCAATAATTAAGATGGTGTGATGCTAGCACAGGAAGAGGCAACTCAGTGGAGCAGCCTTGAGTCTGAAAATAAACTCAGACTCTACAGGGTTGGGACACTGCAACTCTGTGAATAAAAGGATGTTTAATTTGATAAATGGCATAGACATCAGGTTTTTAAAAATTACATCTGGCCCTAGCTGGTTTGGCTCAGTGGATAGAGTGTCGGCCTGCAGACTGAAAGATCCCAGGTTCGATTCTAGTCAAAGCCATGTACCTTGGTTGTGGGCACATCCCCAGTAGGGGGTGTGCAGGAGGCAGCTGATCGATGTTTCTCTCTCAGTGATGTTTCTTTCTTTTTTTTTTTTTCTTTTTTTTAAATATATTTTATTGATTTTTTACAGAGAGGAAGAGAGAGGGATAGAGAGTTAGAAACATCGATGAGAGAGAAACATCCATTAGCTGCCTCCTGCACACCCCCTACTGGGGATGTGCCCACAACCAAGGTACATGCCCTTGACCAGAATTGAACCTGGGACCCTTGAGTCTGCAAGCCAACACTCTATCCACTGAGCCAAACTGGTTAGGGCCTCTCTCAGTGATGTTTCTAACTCTCTATCCCTCTCCCTTCCTCTCTGTAAAAAATCAATAAAAAATATATATTTTTAAAAATTAGCCCTAGCCGGTTTGGCTCAATGGATAGAGCGTCGGCCTGCGGACCGAAGGGTCCCAGGTTCGATTCCGGTCAAGGGCATATACCTTGGTTGCGGGCACATCCCTAGTAGGGAGTGTGCAGGAGGCAGCTGATCGATGTTTCTCTCTCATCAATGTTTCCAATTCTCTATCCCTCTCCCTTCCTCTCTGTAAAAAATCAATAAAATATATTGAAAAAAAATAGATCTGGATCCCTACCTTCTATTTTTAAATAAATTCCCAATAGGCTATATATGTAAATGTAAAAAGAATTAAACTATAAAGGTAAAAGGAAATATAGATGGACATTTTTAGAATCTTGGAATGGGGAGACTTTCTAAACTTGAAACCAAAGGCAAAATCCTATTTAATAGATAATTTTGAAATACATAAAAAACTTATTTCAAAGAAATTTCAGGACCAAAAGAGTGAACTAATAAAGGAAACTGCAACATATAACAAAAGGTTAAAATCTGTAATATAAAAAGGACACTTGCAAATCAAAATGAGTAGCCCAATTTAATAAAATTGAGCAAGGATGCAAATAAGTTATACACTAACGGCTAATAAATATATAAAAATATATTCAATCTCACAAGTAATCAAAGCATACTAATTAAAACACCAATGAAATGTTTATCAGGCTGGTGAAAATGTTACAGTATGTTCATATACCTTTCACTGGTGGAGGCATGAGGAAATTGGCCCTCTATTGCACAGATGGGTCTTATAATTGATCCAGGGCCAGATGGCAATATCTTTGTCTAGGAATTGTTTTTGGTAATAATTAGATGGGAACACAAAAATATATAGGGATATCAGCATTGTTCATAAAAGATAAACCTTGATAATTTAAATGTGTAACAATAGCCCTAACCGGTTTGGCTCAGTGGATAGAGCGTCGGTCCCCGGACTGAAGGGTCCCGGGTTCGATTCCGGTCAAGGGCCTGTACCTTGATTGCAGGCTCGATCCCCAGTAGGGGTTGTGCAGGAGGCAGCTGATCGATGTTTCTCTCTCATCGATGTTTCTAACTCTCTATCCCTCTCCCTTCCTCTCTGTAAAAATAAATAAATAAATAAATAAATAAATAAATAAATAAATAAATAAAATGTGTAACAATGAAGAACTGGTTTAGTAGTTATAAGTGTAACCAAACAGTGAAATAATATGTATCTGTTAAAAAAGTACCAGGTTGTGACAATGAGATGGAAAGATGTTAGCAGTATGTTGCTAAGTGAAAAGAGTACAATCTGCAGTGTACATACTAGTATGTGGACATGTATGGAGAGAGAAAATCCTGGGAACAAATATACAAAATGTGAACAGTAGTTACCTGCAGGTAAGGGGACAAAGAGTAACTTCTTTCTGTAATTTCCCCCTATATTTTCTAATTTTTTAAAACAGTAAGTACGCATTTATAATGAGAAAAAGCCAGGGAAAAAGTCTTACAGAAAACAAAAGAAACAATGGCGTGCCTGAGTTTAAATTTTCCCAAGAATGGATTATGTAATCGTGGGGAATGGAGAGGATTTACTTTCTATTGAGAAATTACTGGGACACTCCAGTGTTCAAGACCAAAGAAAGGATCAACCAAAGGACTTGTATGCATGCATATAAGCCTAACCAATGGACACAGTCACCAGGGGGGTGAGGGCATGAGTGGGGGGATGGAGGGATAAGGACACATATGTAATACCTTAATCAATAATGAGAGAAAAATATATATATTTTAAAAAAGAGGAGGGAAAAAAAAATAAAGCCCAAAGAAAGAAGAGGCATCATTCTGTGTCTTTCTCAAATAAATTGTTAGAAAGTGAGAAACTTTCAGAACAAGCTACATCTGTTTTCTCACTCCTCCTCCACCTCCCCCTCTCCTCCTTTTTCTATATGTGAAAGGAAAATGGCCCATAGAATACAGACAGGAATCTGCCTTCAGGTACGGGAGTCACACAGACAGGAACAGCAGGCCTGCCCCACCAAGGAGTGTCCCCATTAGGAAGCTGGGGACAAGAGTGTGCAGACGCAGAAAGCCAAGACCAACACAGCATTCCTCACGGATGAGGATGGGGAGGCCCATGTCCACACACACACACACACACACACACACACACACACACACACTGCCCTGACCCCAGGCCTTCGGTGCCCCTTGCCCATTATCTACAGCAAAGCGACGTTGACTTGCAGGTACAAAAGGTGAGCCTTTGCTTTACGTTTCAATTCCATTACTCTCAAGTGCAGACGCACCCACACACTCGACAGAGGAGGTATGTAGGCCATCTATGGGTACCGGCAATCCTACAGTTCCCTACACAAATCACTCCCATTCCTACTGGACTAAAAATACCGAGAAATCAAAGCCTTCCTGTTTGCCCAAAATATTACCACCTACACATGTAGATGTTCTGGAAAAATGAAAACACTTGGTAAGCTTTGGAAGAGTAATCCTGTCTGAATGCCACCCCATCGCAATCCCATCTGCTCCTGGCCCCCTCTGAACCCCTCCTGTGTGACCTGGCTTCCCTTTATATGGTATGTGTTGATACAACAGAGTCACTATAGAGTTTGGATGTGTGATTTTCCTTCCCGGCCCGTGTTTATCTGTGGAAGGCAGCTGGCCCATACTTTAGGTTCTGCACCGGGAAGTGGGTGTGTGTCTGTAACCTGGCACCCGGCACTTCCTCGCTGGAGCATGCTGTCCAGGAAGCAAGCCTGTCCGTGTGGTGCGAGTACGCCCCCAACCTCAACTGATCCGTGAGGCAGCTCCTGGGCTGGGACCTCAGAGAAAGATGGCAGACCATAGATTCTCGGCTCTTTGGGTTCTCAGCGCAGCCAGAGGTACGTCTGGGTGTCTCAGTTACATGGCCCCCATCTCAGCAACTCGGAACCAGCAAAGAGGTGAAGTGACCTCCCCACAGCCAGGCCCAGGCCCAGATCAGCCGATTCCCATGCCCACAATCTTCCTGCCATCCCAGACTATGATGCTTCTTCCCGGTTATTTGCGGAAAAGAGAAATAACAAATAAACCTACCAGGCACTAAACAATGAACGGACATACGTGTTGGATGGCAAAACTATCCTGAGGACATAGATTCTTAGAATCTTTGCGTCTTGGGTGATTTTTATGACCATCGAATTCACACCTGTCCTGCTGCAGACAAAGCCGACTCGGAGGGCGGCGGGTGATGTCCCCAAGGACACCCTTAGATTGGAACCAGTTGTCAAATCCCTCCTTCAGTTTGAGCACAAAACAGGAGCGGAAGTGAAAGAAGAGGAAAGGCCCTAACAGGTGCAGAGAGAGCCTCTAGGGTATGTTTTCCTAATTCTCTGACTCCCCAGGTGCATGGCCTCGGGGAGGGCAGAGCCAGTTGATAACAAATAAGCTGCTGTTGAGCTTTAAGTTTCAAAAATAGAGTTTTAAAACGGTAAAGCAGCTCTCTTGATTGGCCAGAGTTTTCTGCCAAGCCCTGGGCTGTAGGGAGAGAGAGAGGAGAGGGGCTGTGTGTAGAGAACAGATGCACAGGTTTCGAAGAGGAGCCTGGCCTTCTCTCTCTCCTTTTAGAAACAGGCTCGGGCAGGCCCAGAGCCACCTGGCCCACAGCCTGTCCGGAGCCAGTAGAGCCCCGCAGGGAAGTCCCCACAACGACTCAGGTGAGAGGAGCTGGGTTGCCCCGCTGAGAGAAGGGTCTCAGTGCATGCCTCCAGCTCTGCACCCTTCCAAATGTCTGTGTTTTTTGTTTTTTGAATATATCCTTATTGATTTCAGAGAGGAGGGGAGAGGGAGAGAGAGAAACATCAATGATGAGAGAGAATCACTGACCAGCTGCCTCCTGCACACCCCACACTGGGGACAGAGCCCCGCAACCGGGGCATGTGCCCGGACAGGGACTCAAACTGTGACCTCCTGGTTTATAGGTCAACACTCAACCACGGAGCCACGCCGGCCGGGCCAAATGTCTGTTCTTAATGTGTTCCTGAGCCCAAGACCAAGCACTGGGGAAAAGGCCACAGGAGGACTGAGTCGCAGAGGACGAGGATCTAACACCCGGAGCCACTGTGCAGAGGCCCTCTTCGGGAGGGGAGGTCAGCATGTCAGAAGCCGGGCCCCAGCCGGTGCCTGACGCCCCAGGGGAGACCACCTTGTCGAAGGATGGCATGCAACACGGACAACCCTCCCATCATGCCAGAATCAGAGGTGAGCCTCTTGCCTAACAAATAATAGATTGCTCCCCAGGGAAAAGCAAGGCAAAGGGGGAGGGAGAGAGAACTCTGATTTTGCAAACTGCACCCAAAAGAGGACTGAGAGACCCTGAACTGCCAAGGTAAAGTTCTTGCATTCACAGCAGAAATCGGGGGGGGGGGGGTGAAGGGGCTTGAAAACTCAGTGTGGTTACGGACAGCTTACTCTTTGCACACGCAGGCTCGTGACCGGGAAGCTCTTACGCAACAGGCATAGCTGCTTTGCAAGGGCCACGGAGACTTTTGGCATCCTCAGTGAACACAAGGTTAACCTTTCCATTTGTGCACTTGGGTAAAATGGTTTGTAGCATCCACAGCTTCCAGTCTGGGGACAGCTGCTCTCCAGAAAGCCGGAGCCTTTGGCTCGGAAAGGACAATGGGCAAAAGAGGACCGTACCGGAGAGGAGACTGGTGTCTGGTTAATGAACGCCCACTCTACCTGCCAGCCAGGCTGCGGCTCTCCGTCACCAGGGATGCTCCACCAGCATGTGTTTCCAGCGTTTCCTCTCTGGGCTTCACCTCTGTACACAGCTGGCACAGAGGAAGGCTGCGATCCCCCCAGGTCCTCCTCACACATGCCACAGAGGCCACTGTCAAACCGTGTTTCAAGCCTTAGTGAAGCGAGCCCCTAATCAGCCTTGCCTGGCGCCTGTCATTAACGACCACAAAGAATGGCAGGTCTGAGCATCCAACCTTCACCAAACAGCCCCCTGCCTGACGTCCCCGGCTCGCCCCGAGCAGGCGTTCCTGGGCGGCGTTTCGACATTTCTGGGCAAGCAGGACACTGAGAAAAAATGACTCAGGTTGGAGGGGCACAGCCCATGTTTCTTTCGTGCTGGGAAGCTCCGCCTCCGTGGGCTAATGCTCACCAGACAGGCATCCTGTGGCTGGCCACGGGCATGATGTGCAACGCGAAAGAGGGAAAGCCAGCTGTCTGGTTGTCACGCTGCTTGTTTTCGTTGAAACGGCAACGGTACAAAACTGCTGTGGAATTATGGCAGCACGGGGACTTAAGTCATTGTGATGTGTTTTTGAAGATCTAATGTGTGCCCCTTATGATTTATTATGGTGTTTTTGTTGGGCATTACGCACAACTAAATAGACGTCTGAGTCCCAGTGGGCTTTGCCAAATGAACAGCTCATCTGTATAAAGATGTGGCCTTTATCTATTAGCACAGAGGGTGACAGCCGTCCTGGGCATTAAAATGGACAGACGCCTGGAATTAAGGCCAAATGAATGGCACTACTGATCACACGGCTGTTTGTTATACTTGTTCCCGGTGAGGCTTCGGGTACTGGCTTCCAGAACACCCCCTGAAGTAGGTCTACAGTGATGAGCCTGAGCACAAGACATACATGTTGAAATCCTCTGTGTTTACTGAGACGATTCAGCCCAGCACTGGTGGCCCAACTTGAGGCTGACCTCCAGAGACAGGTCAGAGCCCTTTCTCTTCAAAGGGAAGAAAAATATGGAGAGAAAATGTCATACTAATCTGTCTCTCATTTGGGTCAAAATCTGCTCTTTGGAACATCCTGCTTGTAATTCTAAATGGGCAGATAGAGTGACTGGCTGTTGGTTTTGTCTGGCATCCATTGCCTCTTTGGGGTAATAAACAACACACCTCAAATTTCCTTTTAGGAACCACACCTTCCTCACTCTGCGTCGGTGCAACTCCAGAGGTGACCCCCACAACCCCAGACATTGCACGTGACCCGTCCATGCCACGGTGACTGAGTTCAGAGAAAGGCGCAACATCTAACCCAGGTCTGGAGCGTGAAGCCTGGGACTTTGCTGGGATCGTTAGGAAAGGGGAACTGTCTGAACTGAGAGGATGGGAGTCCGGAACTGCGGCCAGCCATCTCACTGCCATTCAGCGACAGCCTGCCCCTGAATGAAGCCAAAGCAAAAGACAGCAAAGCTGAGCCGGGGAGAGGGACAGACACTGAGTACCTGTAACTAGAGCTACCCCAGATGTGTTGGTAATCTGAACCAATAAAGTTCTATTTTTTATTAAGCCAGTCCAAGATTGGAGTCTGTTGCTTACAACCAAGGATCCTGACTAAGACAGCTATGTGCCCGGAACCAGGGTCTTTTTCAACGGGAAGGAAGTAGATTCTGGGTAACTATTGGAAAAGACAGGACAGGTTTGATCCAAGTCCAAGATTTCTACCGATATTTCTAAGGTTCATAAGAACTCACCACAAGCCAGAGTTAGAACACAAGAGTAGAGAGCTAAAGAATGGTAGCGTTAGAGCCAAATCCAAGAGAGCCGTGCAAAACTCAGGGTCTCTTCCCACTGGCAGAAACCCAAGAGGTCCAGGCCCACCACCATACATGCACGACTCCAGCCACCTAGAAACATACTAGGAAAGTTCCCGAGTAACCTTGGGCTAAGTTAACCAACTCCAAGTCTAACGCCTCCTATAAAATGAGAAATATGAGTACCTTCCTATCTCGCAGAACTTCTGGGAGTTTAAATGTGACAATGTCAACCATTTCGGTTGGAACTTGATATATAATAAATGGTGATGTTACTGTTATTAGTACTATTATTACTATTAATATTACTATTAATATTAATAATTTAACTTATTACTGTTATTATTACCATTATTCATTCACAACATTCATAGTGCCAGCTATAAATATCTAACACAGCTCTTTATATGTAATAGTCACTCAATAAATAAATATTATTTAAATGAATGAGCTGCTGCTGGATTAATCTGGAACTTTAAACAAAAATTCTAGAAACAAGGGCTTTCTGAGCAACACATGTTAATTTTTTTAAATTATAATATTCAGTAAATGGGGACACTGTTCTAAATGCTTTAAATAACTCATTTGAATTAAGTCTTATAACAAACCCAATAATAAAATGAACTGAGCTCGATTTTATAGATGGGAAAACTGAGGCTCAAAAAGTCTTCATCATTAGAGTGGCAGAGGCAGGATTTGAACACAAGGTTCTTGGAGGGACCGGAAAGCCCATGCTCTAACCCAGTGGATCCCAACATGGGACACATGCCCCACAGGGGGGCAATTTGATTTTTAAGGGGGGCAATTCGAGAATGAATTATTAACGTGAATATTTTACATTTCTTATGGTTCTAGGGTCCTCATATTCAGTATATAAATATATATTGTGACATATTTATATATTTCAGTTCTCTATTATGTTTTGAAACTTTATTTGCTATTTTTTCCCATCACTTCATATTATTTGTTTAACAATTTCTCGGTGATTTCTTCCTCAGTACTTCAACTGTCCTTTCGTTCTGTTATTTTTCTCTTTCATGGATGCCATGTTCTTTGGAAGCTTGTTTAGACCAAGTTAATGGCCTTTTAAGCTTCTTCCACATGAATAGGAGTTCACTATTTGAATAATAAGAATTATATGTCACAGGGGGGCATCAGGACTTTAGACATGCTTAGGTGGGGCATGGCCACAGAAAGGTTGGGGACCACGGCTCTAACCGCTCTTCCTGCAGATAAAGGCCTCTCCCCTCAAGTTCCTTCAAGGGGCCTGGTCTCTTCATCACAGGCTTCACTCTTCTTTTCTGACTGCCTCTCTCTCACCAAAGCTGGATCCTTGGAAGGGAGAGATGTGAGTGCTTTTTTCCCCCCTTTTTCTTTTTGAACAAAGTAAGGTTTCTTCCAGGTCTGAAATGTCTATAATTCTCAGGCAGGATTTCTGTGCCCCTGTCTGCCCCACTGGTTCCCACTTTGGTTCAAGTCAGCTGCTCCAGGAGGTACTCACTTCCAAAACCACAGGGACTCGCTTTGTGGTTTTCAAACACTGAAAAATGTTCAAAGTTTGTTTAATTCAAATACTACTAATGCCTGCATTTCAGATCCTTGTCATTAATTTTGTATGACTTAAGCTCCCGTCTCTTTATTTTAATCTATTTAAATAATGTCCTCCTTTTTTTTTATTAATCCTCATCTTTCCATTGATTCTTAGAGAGAGTGGAAGGTAGGGGAAGAGACAGAGAGAGAGAGAGAAAAACATCGATGTCAGAGAGACACATCGACTGGTTGCCTCCCACATGTGCCCTGGGATGGAGCCTGCAACCACATGCCCCGGATCAGAATGGAGCCCGGGACCCTTCAGTCTGCTGGTCAATGCTCCATCCACTGAGCCAAACTCTCTGAGGCTGTCCTCACTTTTTAAAAAAAGGTCCATCAGGGATGAATTCCATTCTCCTGTTCAAATTTGTGATCATTCTCAATTTCATTAAAAGAAAAAACATTCAAGGGCCCTGGGCTTAGATGGAGAGCTAACTGGTTCTTGCAGCTCTAGAACCTTTAGATTCCAGATCCAGATAATCAGTTCTCACCTCAGGATTCCAAAAGCTAGCACGGGTCACGACAAATGGAGACTGAAAGGGAAGCCCGGGGGCACACCTTCATAAGCCTGGGCTGTAAGCACCGATGGAAATAAATGCCTGGGAATATCCCACGCATCAAAAATGGATGCACCTCACTCCTTTCATGGGGAAGGCCTTCCCTATGAATAATGTTAGTCCTATCATTTGCTGAGGGGACTGCTTGAGGCCTGGCTAAAACAAATGTGTACTCGGGGCCATAAGGCACCAAAAAGGTATTCAAGTTTCAGGAGGGCTCCAGGAAGGGAGGAGTAGGAAGTCTCTCAGGCGCTGGGCTGTGGGCGGTTTCACAGAGTATATGATACATAATAAAAGGGCAGAGGTCCAGCGCGGACTCCACTGCTGCCCTTTTACTCAGTTAATTTGGTTAATTCAAAGCAGATCTTTAAACCAGGGTTAAATTAAACAACAACAACAAAGTTTACCACAAACTGAAATCCTCAGGAGACCACGGTGGGAAAGCATGCAAATCAAAGAGCTGCAAAGAATTCGCGACCAAGGGCCATCTCCACACGGGCCTCACTCGGGCCTTTAGCTCCGCCCTTCGGGGTGCCTGGGGCCCTCACGGAGCTGCTGAGGACACTGGGGCTCAGGGCGAGTCAGTGCTATGTCCAATGTCACATGCTGGTCAAGGCAGAGTCAGCTTCTGAACCCTGGGGGCGCACTACCAAACCATCCAGGGCCCTTGAAATGATTCACCGGAACAATCCCCATCTATCTGAGAGGGTGGGCATCTGCTTTTTTAGAGACAAGATGATGGATGTGATGACCTCTCAAGGTCAATTCCAACCTCCAAATTCTATTCTTTTGATACCGACAACTGCTGCCACCGAGCGCTCTCAGGCCCAGGCCTGTGACTAACTTGCCATCAGATGTGGGGAGGAGTGAGAGGCAGGATTGCTCAGAGACCACAGCAGAGGATCCCATTCCTTTTCCTTTTTAACTGTCTGTGGGGTGTTTTTCTTCTTCTGCCTTTCGCCCCTCCTTTTTGCGTGTGTTGCATAGAAACAGAAAGTGCCTTTGTACCATTACTAGGCACCAATTTACGCTCTTCAGTGGGAGCTGGGCCTGCTGGAGAGACATTAGGAAAAGGTGGGAGGGTCGGATGTGGGGGAGGATTGAAGCAGCAAAGGCCTGGAATGCTGCAAGCTTTTTCTCCAAGCCTGAGAACAGCCAGGGGGGGTAGAGGAACCCGGAAAATTTGGAAGTCAAGACTAATTAAAACGATGATGCTGTGGTGTTTTGTTTTGTTTTAAATCAAGAATGCTAATGATCACCAGGCTTTCAAAATCACATGGGTGGGTTGGAAAGCCTACTCTAACCAGGGCATGTCGAGTTGTTTCAGGGGCTACTGAAAGTAAGTGCTGGGAAATCATCCACCCACTTTCCTTCTCAATGAACTTATTAAGGAAGACCATTGCCAGCCACTTTCCCAGTATGTCCTACAATGTTTCTCTCCCTGGGAAGTTCAGCCTGGGAATTTCTCACCGATGTTCACTGGATAAGCGTCAACAATTGAGACGGGAACGTAAATCGGACCCTCATGTTCAGAGTCTAAGAATGCATTTCCCTCAGGTGACACATCTTTGCCTCTGAAAGTAATGGAGTGTTACCATCAAAACATCAAAAAATATTTACTCTGGTATCTCCCTTCCCAACCTGGGCCCCACTTGCACCCCTTCCCACTCTCTCCTCCCCATTCACAGAGGATTTGAGAGGAGAATCAAGGAAAACAATGTTTGTTTCTCTGCAATTCTACTCCACTTGTATTTTCTGTTGTGAAACAGCAATCCTGCCAGCAGCTGAAGCTTTTCTAGGCAACCCCACTTTCTCTTCCCTGGGCAGCTAGATGGCAGATGATGGACAGGGGGAGTGAGGCCAAGCAGCAGCTGGTCCCTCCCACCTCTGTCCTTCCCCAGCAGTCCTTCATCCCCTGGGTGAGATTCCAACAGCGGGCTGGGCCTTCTTTCCTTGGAATCAAGGGAATTTTAACCTCTTGTTGGAAAACCAAGAGCAATCCCCTTGGGACATCCTTGCAGTCCTTAGAAACCATCATCCTGCGCAGCTAGAGGCCACTGCAGCCCTTTGCTCTCTCCTCGAATGTAGATTTTTATTTTTTCCTACATGGATACATGAGACTGTGTGTGTGTGTGTATGTGTGTGTGTGTGTGTGTGTGTGTGGGGGGGGGGGGGGGTTATTGCCCCTAAGGGGCCAAAAATTAGATCTTTGGCAGGTGAAAAAAATCTCGGCTATTACAGTGGTTTGTGGCCTTCTAAAGGGGCACAGTATATTGATGGCTCTACAATATACTAAAATGTAGTGGGGGGAGAACAATTATGGGAAAAAGTGTCTAAAGTCTCCTTAAGGGAGAGAAAATGAAAAAAAAAATGGTAGAAAAACTATCTGTAGCCTTGGCCAGTTTTGCTTAGTGTGAATAGAGCGTTGGGCCACAGACTGAAGGGTCCTGGGTTCGATTCCAGCCACAGACCTCAGTCGCAAACGCTATCCCCAGCCCTGGTCAGGGCAGGTGAGGGAAGCAACCAATTAATGCATCTCTCTCACATGGATGTTTCTCTCCCGGTCTGTCTCTCCCCCTATCTTCCAATCTCTCTAAAAATCAATGGAAAAATATCCTCGGGCGAGGATTAACAAAACAAACAAACAAACAAACAAAAACCTATCTGTATAAGCCCCACCCAGGCTTAGTTGTAAATCTATCTTGGATGAAGTATGTCAGGCTATGAAATATCATTCCAGGTCACTTTAGGAAGTCCTCTGTAAAGAGGGATGGGGCAGGGAGAATGTCTCATGAGAAGAGAAGGTGGTCAAGACTGGGCAGGCCATCTGTTCTCATTCCTTTCAAACATAAGGACGCTCTCGGACCCAGTTCTTTTAAAAATAAAAATAAAAAAAAAGACTGGGCAGGGGCTAGTTAATGGGCTGCCTGTAGCCCACTTCTGAGATAAGACTCCTAGCCTAGGGCTGTGGCCACAGTAAGACCTTGCCCTGTTCCTGAGCCCCTGCCTCCTGGGCAGTGTTAAGTGGGTCCTTCTCACACCTTTGATGGCACTAGATTCTCCTGAACCAAACCACTGACTCTAAAGGTTTTAGCAGTAATTAAGGGAGAAGAGCACAAGAGGTATAGAGCAAGCCTGGCATATAGAAGCAAAATCTAAAAACTTTAGTCTCAGGGAAGGAACATCCCAGCAGAGTTAGAGTTGGACATTCTTAGAGAGGCCAGAAAATCTATTTCCCGTATCGGCAGGTAACTGCCACGGTGGGGGGTATTCAGGTCCCTTCAGCCAGATAGTCTAAATATTGCAGGGAAATGTGCAAACAGCGTTAAGGAGAAACAGAAGCAGCCACTCTTGGGGTGTTTACAGCTCGTCTCTCCTTGTTGCACATAAACTTCCTTCTGCCCTACTTTAAAAAAAAAAAAAAAGTTTAAAAAAATTTTTTTTCTGCAGAACTGGAGTGTGATGGCTGGGATTTGGGGCTTTCCAATTTTCAGGATCCTGTAAACAGTGTTATCAAGCTTAACCTGTTGTCACCAAGAGAGGACAGATGACTTAAGTCCCACCAAAGAGAGTAAAATTGCAGCTGGCATGGAAATAAGGCCTAAGGTTTCTATCAGTGAATGTCAGCCTAGGGCGACTCCACATCAGGCAGTTCTGATGACTTTTGACCTGGAATTTGTATTTTTTCCCCCAAAGATACTCCCCACCCCCAACATATGTATATTCTCTGTACAGGGTGACCGCAATGTCAGGAAATGGGATAACATTCTCTTAAATCCTCACCTGAGGATATGTTTTTGTGTTGTTATTTTGTTAATCCTCACCTGAGGATATTTTTCCATTGATTTTTAAAGAGTGGAAGGGCGGGAGAGGAAGAAAGAGACAGAGAGAGATGGTGAAATAATCAATGAGAGGCATTGATGGCTGCCCCAACCAGGCTGGGGATTGACCTGCAACCCAGGTACTGCCGTTGACCAGAAATCAAACCCACGACCGTTCAGTGTGCCTGCCTGTGCACTAACCCCTGAACACACTGTCCAGGGCTGGGTGGGGTTTTTTATTTTTAATTAATTTTAGAGAGAGAGGAAGAAGAGAGAGAAATATTGATGTGAGAAACATGGATCAATAAACACCCCGATCAGGGATCAAACCCAAAACTTAGGCATTTGCCCTGACCAGGAATCACACCACCAACTTTGGTGTATGGAATGACACTCCAAAGAACTGAGCCACTCAGCCAAGATGGGGTAAACTTTTTATAAGTGCTCGTGGGAGGGTTGAAGGGGCACAGGTACAAGGAGTAGGTATGGGGGGTAAGTGGGTTTGAGTGGATGCTTGTGGAGGCTAGTTGGGGTGTATGCTGGGAGGTTGGGGTGTGTGTGTGTATGCGGGGACTGTGAGGGGGGGGGGTAGTGACCTGGGTGTGAATCTGCGGTGGTGTGCCAGGATCAACTAAACACTGGCTGTATTTTCAGATAACGTGCTCGATGTGTTTTCAGGCAAAGTACTCCAACATGTCTAATTGTTCATATGAAACATTACAAAGTGCCTAAAATGTCTGGAAAGGGAGTGTATTTGTTGTACTTTTTTTTCAGATTAACCATGGATCTACTGCTTAACCTTCAGAGGTACATCACCTGAGAAGGTATCTGATCTAGAGGCTGAAGAAAAACAAACTGAGCCTAGTATTAGAAAATGTAAGCTAACAATTAAAAAAAAACTTTTCTCCTGTTTCCTAATTTTGAAGACCCCTAATCACACAAACTGGAAGACCCAGCATTTCTTGAGGGACTACTGTGTGTCGAATCCTATTAAGTGCTTTATCGATATTACCTTATCTTGGCACAAGAACCGTTTAGTTCAGTGACACTGCCCTGTTTTGTAGAATAAGAAACTGAGGCTCAAATAAAGCAGAGGTTGCAAACTTAAATGCCAACAGAGAAGATGTAAATGATTAAAAACAAGGGGTACTGCCCCACAAAAAGATCAGCTCAAGCCAATGGTTGCTAAGCAGGAATTCAGGCCCAGTACTGCCAGATCGTTCGATTTTTCCAGAGAAGCCAGAAATCTGGATTTTGTGCTGAAATCCTCTGATTTCTAGATACTGGTAACTAATTAAGTTTCTTAAACCATGTGCTGGCCAAGGCAAACAGATATGCAAAGCAAATTCAGCCGCAGGCCTTGCAAACTCTGAAATCCAGTTAACTTGCTTAAGGTCTCACAACTGGGAAACCACAGGACAAATCAGAGCGCAGCTCAGCCTACCTCAAAAGCATCTTTTCTCCTAGGACGCTATAGCTGTACTGAATTAAATGCAATTTTATCTAAATGACTCGACTTCTAAGCCTTTGGTTCTATGGAAGTGGCAGCAAGCAGTAGGAAGCTCTATAGGAAGTGAGCGAGCAGCCTGAGGGATTGTGGCTGGGCCACACCGAGCAGGGGGTGTGGCTGGAATTTTAGCTCTTATCATCTTCCCAGAATGCACACATTCCAACCGTATCTCCCATCCACCTTCTGGATTTACTAGTAATACCAGCAGGAGGAACATCAGGGAGCTCCTTACCCCACCCCAATGACCATCTAACAGGAAGCTGCATCTGAAACTTGGGAATGCAGGAAACTCCTACAGGTCTCTTATTTAAAAGTAGCCTTTTTTTTTTTTTTTTTTTTCTTTCCAGCTGGAGTACCCTCTGACAATATTTAGACGCCGAGGTTTTGTTCTACCATGTCCTGGTATGACAGAACCCCGGAACATACACAAGACACCTGCCATCACCGTATCGCTAGTTTCAAAAGACTGACGGTAGCATTTAAAACGGGACTAACATTTCACTTCGTTTTCCACTCCTGACTGTGTGAAAGGTTCTCCTGAAACAGCTGAGCTGACTTGCCGTATGGAGAATTAAAGAGCACCACGCATGCACGCACACAGAAGCAGCCATATTTCTAGAAATGCCTGAGAAAAATCACTCAGCCCAATGGTCCGGAATGTTGGGGGGTCTTTTTTCCCTGTGTCAGGGAGACTCGGGTCAGCTCCCACAGAAGCACTGCAGGCCTCCCCAGCTGCACCACCGGGCAGCTCCCTGAAGGAGAAGGTGCCTTTGCCCAAGGTGGCAGTGGGTGTCCATGTGAACAACCCAACTCCGGGAACATGGCTGACACAGCCGGGCCCGCCGAACAGCTGTTGGTAACACCCTCCGTGAACACACCCCACTTTCACCCCTGGCAAGCCACATGAAAGGTCACATCCCCCAATTCAGGCACGTGTCTGTCACCAGCCATACAGACGCGAACTTTAAAATGTGCTGTTTTATGGCAGCCCAGATGACAGCCCCAAACAGAACCCGATTTTGCATTAACCACGAAGGAACCTGTTTTAACTCCTGTGCCAGCGGCCACCTCCACAAGAAGCATAAAATAGGAGATGCAGACATGCAGCCTTACCTTTAAAAAGCAAAACAAAACAAAATCAACCAATGATCATTTTAAAGACCACAGGCCCGGGAGGGGGGGGGGGGGGAGCTTATCCTAAAAGTGCCAAAAATAACACAAAAATGACCACCTTCTAAAAGGGGTGCCATAGGACAGAGGGGAAAGGCGCTCGCTGGGAAGACGGAGCCCTGTGCTTCCTTGTCAGAAGAGCAGCTGGAAAGCCACCTCACTACAGATGGTGAGGCAGCACGGCCAAGGGTCAGCGCTCCCCAACTTCCTCCGCATGTTCAACAGACCCAACAGCCCTGACTGACCCCCGCCCCCAAAGCCCGTGTTATCCCGCAAGATGTCTTTTCGGCCACATTCGTCCGCCCAGCCCTGCCCTTTGCTCTCCCTCGAAGGGACCGTTCCTTGGGGCCTCCGGAACGTTTCAACAGTCCTTACCCAGCCGTGACCTCCAGCAAGGACCACACCTCCTCCTCCCTAACTGCTGGGTTCAGGGTGGAGGGTGAACCTAAGTCACGTGGAGGGTGGGGGGTGGGGGAGGGCAGAGGGAGGAAATCAGCTCTGAAATCTCCCTCATGAACGCAGCTCACTAGTCCTGAAGTTAACCCACCAACCCTTACTCGATCAAACCCCTCTGCTGCCTGAAGCAGTGTTATTTTAAACCTCTCTGGGGACGCTTGGCCAAATTTAAAACCACCTTGGCAATCCCTGAAAAGTAGCAGGCACACAGCTAAATGAGTCCTTAGTCATCCTTAAAAGGTTCCATCCATGAAAAGAGTGCCGCTTCTCCCAGGTTTTGGGCCACTTCCCTGCAATCCCACAAGAGAACCAAAGAAAAGGTACGCCATTTGGCTCGCCCTCGCCCCCACCCCCACCCCCACCCCCGCCCCCGCCACAGCCTCTGCTCCAGGAGGGTGGCCCCAACATCGCCGGGTGCGGGAGTCCTGGGGGCGGGGCAGCACCACTTCCCGCGAAGCCGGGCACCGGGGCCAGCACCCAGCACCCAGCACCCAGCACCCAGCACTCACTCGGTCCGCCCGTTGGACGCTCTCCGAGGCTCCCAGGGGCTGGGCACAACTAAGGAGCGTGAGCTTCCCGTGGCTACACGGCTCAACTGTTTAAAGAGTTAAAACAGCATCTTATCCAAAACGTTTGCACCCTTTAGGCTAAGTGTGGTGTCCTCAACGCCCGGGAACGCCACCAGGCCAAAGGTGAACCAACCCCAGAGGCCGGTGGGAGAGGGAGACGCCGCTAACCTGTATGCACTCGGTAATGGGCTTTGAGGTGGGAGGATTTTCCATAGACTTTCCCACAGCCACTGTAGGGGCACTTGTGCCTCTTTTCGGAGGCGTGTTTCCCCTTCGCAGCCACTCCAGGGTGGAGGAGGGAGAGCGGGCTGGGCGCGCCGCCAGGATCCTGTCTCTCCTCCGGGCTGTGGGAAGGACTCGACCCAGATTCGGTGGTCACGTCGCTATCGGATCCCATATCCTCATCCGGACTCTCCAGACTGTCGCTACACACCGAGGGGGTCTGGATGGGTCGGTACTTGTTCAGGTCCAACAGGCTCTTGGCGATGGTGACCAGGGTGCAGTAATCCTTCCAGGTGTCCCCCGGGTCGCCGTGCTCCTTGGTCACCTCGCGCTCAGGTAGTCGCAGTCGCTCGGCGTCGGGAGCGCCCCCGTGCTCCGGCACCGCAGCGCGGTTCGAAATGGAAACCAGACACTGGGCAGCCACGAAGTCCATGTAGGCGGCCGAGGACATGGTGCAGGGCGACAGCAGCCCCGGCGGCGCGCGGTCAAACTTGGCGGTGGCTGCGGCGGTTCGGCTCACCCTGCCCTGGCCCTCGGACGACGAACGCGGCGCGGCGGCCAAGGGGGCGGGGGCGCAGGGCGCTTCCGACTCGCAGGAGCGCCGAGGCGACCTCAGCCCCTCATCTTTACGTAACCGGCAGCGCCTCCGCACGCAGCCGCCACGGTGCCGAGCTCCGCCGCGCCGCCGCCTCTGGCTGCCGCGCTGTCCTGCGCTCGCGCGATCCCCCCCGACGGGCGCGCCCACCGCTCCGAGCCGGCTTCCTTGGAAAGATGCCACACGTGGCGGCCGCAAGTTTATTCGACCGAATACGCCCCCGAGGCGCCGGGAGAGGAAACTGCAAGAGCGGTACACGCCCTCCTCCGCCTCTCCCTGGAGTCAAAGACCCAGGACATTCACCCGACCACCCCGACGCGGGTGGCAAGGGTCGCACCAAGCGCCACGTCTAAGAGGCACTTTCCCCCCCAGAGTCCCCTGACGGTTTCTGAGCCCCTGCTCTGGCCGGTCCGCACCGTTTCGGCATTCTCTTGCTCGGTAACAATTTCGCAGAATCCCATCACGTCACAATCTAAACCCCCTGCAATTGGCCAGTGGGGAGGGTGATTCAACTCTGTTTACTTTCTCCCCCTGCCAGTCAGGAGGGCCTTTTGGTGGAGAGGTGCGTCTAGAGCCGAGGCGTGCGGCCAATCCGACTGTTCGGTTTCGGTGCCTCGTGCTACCCCTACAGCCACGAACGCTGACATTTAAAAGGGTAACAGCCCGGGGGCTGGCAAGGGGCTGGCACTCGTCTTTGGGAGTGCCTTCTAGGTCCGGTAGCCGGCCCAGGCCTCCTGGCTCCGTCCCAGCTTGCGGAGCAGTGGGACTCACGTTCCCCTAGGTTCCCTAGTCGGTTGCGCCCCTTCTTGTGGCCAAAGAGAACTTCTGGTGCGGCTTTTCCAGCTTGCAAACAGTTAAGTGACTTCCTGCAAACGCTACAGTCCCAGCAACCGGCCTTCCAATGAAAAGTAAGTTGGTTGATGTCACTGACATTGGCTCAGCCAATCAGGAGGGCGTTCCGAAAGCAAGCGCTCCACACTTGTAAAGGCTTAGAGCTGTAGTGAAACTGGACACATCCTTGTATTTTGTGTTGTTAGTGGTAAAATTGAGAAATGCTTGGAAGGGAATGGGTGATGAATAAGTGCAATGTGAGTCTATAAACACAAACGAGAAAGTAGCAGTTCTTATTTTTTTCTTCAGTTTTGGTATGCAATATACTTTTAGAAAGAATTTTAGTAGTCCTTCCATCCAATACATGAACTATGACTAATTAATTTTAAAAATGCCAAGCTAACAAAGTTCTGTTTTAAAGCACACTCTTCATATTGTTTGGCTATTCTTACATTGAAGCACCCCACCATTGCTTTTGTGATACCTCCAAATTCCCTTCCTTCCCCAGTGCAGTTTATTCTAAATAAGTTTTTTTGTTGTTGAAGTTATAACCCACCTTCAAATAAATGGAGACAATATCCCTCATTTATGTAACTTTAAAAAACAACAACACACCATTCTTAGTTCATTTTCTTTCCGCAGGCCCCTGCATGATTGTTAGGGCATGTTTTCTTCCCTCACCTTACATATGTGGAGACTGGGGACACAGAGAAGTGGCTTGTCTACCTTATCAGGTAGATAGTGACAGAACTCAATTGAAATCATAGATCTCCTGATTTCTAGCTCTTTGAGCTTAACAATAACTGAACTCTTTGGTTTGGTGAAATATTAACTATGTTAAACAGATTCTTAACTGTAACCAGCCAGAGATCCTTAGCCATTGAATATTGTGGCATTACTTGATCAACAATTAGTATGGGTCTTAGAGTCTGATTAACTCAGTTTGCCTCTCCCTCTTAATGAATGATGGGGTTGTTTTCCATCTTGATAGCTAAGAAAAGAATCTAGGGCTAATGTCTCTTGCAGAAGGCTTACTGTCAGCACAATTGATTAAAAATACATTCACTTTCCTAAGTGGGTGTGAGAGGTACTGCTTCTATGTGATGCAGATCCAGTGAGATCCAACCACGACTCCCACTGGCTGTTAGTCTTTGTTAACATTTGGGAAAGTAACACCAGGTTCTTGCTCTCTAAAGGAAGGATCTCAAATGAATCGTCCCAGTCTGAAGACTAGCGTAGTTTATTTTTATTTTGCTTTTGAAGTCATAGAGGAAGATACTGCAGTAGGTGACTACAGGGGAAAAGGAAGTATAGAAACATGGTGCTGGTCAACCAAGAATATCATCACCATCACAGTAAGATAGGTACATACATCATAGCATGTAAAAGTGAAGCCACCTCAGGTTTCTGGTATTCCAATCCCCTTAATTTTAGAAAAAAAAATTCACTAAAGCCCAGGAGAATTTGCCTACTTCATGATTTTTCTGGGACAAATTCTGTCCCCAAGGGTACATGATCACTTAGTAACCGCACCTTTGGTGTCTCTTTAAGGTCCAGCACAAATACCAGAGGGATCTCTCCACAGTCTGACTATCGCATTGCACTGGGCATCTTCAGACAGCCCTAGAGTTAATACTGGGGATATTCCAGAAAAGAAAGAAAATCTCTTTCCTTGATGATTGCAATCCAGGAACTTGAATAAATCAATCACCGAAGATTTTAAAAACAAACTTTCCCTTCCCTACTTCTTGTCCTCTTTAATTCATTTTCATTTAATTTTGTTCAAATGGAACATAAACCCTGAGCTCTTCCAACGCATTTATTTCAGAATTATAAAAGTAATAAAAAGAAAACTGAGATTTCATACACATGAATTTCTCACACACATTTGCAAACATAACTGCTGCTTGACTTGATTTAGAATATCTTTTTAAACCCAACAATTTGAAAATTATAGACAACTCTCTTCTTTTCCTCTTATTCACCCCCCAGATATTTATGTTTCTGTCAATGAGTTAGGCATGGGGAAGTACAGAAATAAAAAGGCACCCTGTCATTAGGCTTATAAATTAAAAACATATATAAAATATATGAAACCGGACAACAAATGGTCCGGGCTGCCTGTCACTACTTGAGCCACTTAAGCAGAGACAGGCTTGAATTGTATATGAGCGTTTTATTTTCCAATATTGCAGGCAACAAGGGAGAGCAGCAGGTCATGCACAAAAATCTGCTGTCTCCCTCCACTCCCCGTAAACCAGCTGCTTATATTAAGTAGGAGGACAAGCATTACATGGGGAAGTGGGCAAAAGGAGTAAGAATGGGTGTAATGGTTACAGAACACAGGCAGTGGGGGCTGGGAGTTGCAAAGGATGCCTCTGGGACTCCCTTGTTAATCTTTCCATGATGACAGGCGGTTCTCAGGTAAGGAGAACGGACTGCATTTTGAGGTTACCTCTCCCTCCCACCCCTAAGATCACAACAAGTAATAATTCCTACATTGGGATTTTGTTTTTCTTGTATTTTCAACAACAGGTTTTCTTACTGTTTGGGGATGCATATTATAAATTTTATTATTAACACCAACTTATGCTGTTTTGCCAGCATGTGGTTGTCCTAATTAAAATTCTGGCAGAATAAATTATCCCAAATTAATATGAATCATTCCTAATTACAATGAATAATTTACCAGTAAAATATATATTACACCACATAAATACGAGGTCTGTTTTCCTCCCAAGTTAATCTTTATAAATAAACGTTTCAAATCCACACAAACCAACTGGGAGGGGTAGGAGAATTCAAAGACTATAACAGTGTTTCTGGTTTGAAAATGTGTATTTTCCTCTCTACATTCCTCCTAAACCTTGGCTTTATTATCCAAGTTCTCCAGAACAATGGCCTCCTGGGCCGGAGATGAGCTGTGTTACTTTAGGCAGCCTCTTAGAGCTATTTCCTTATTTGTTAATTAATTGATGGGATTAAATTAATGCGTCTCCATAGTTCCTTCCAAACTCCAAATATTCCAGGGGTCCCCTTCCCCCTTCCCCCCCCCCCAAAAAAAAAAACCCTACGGAAAAAACTGGGCAAGACTTGGGTTCTTTCAACACCACTTCATTTGCTGTGCATCTATACAAACAGCTCTTCATGGCAGTGAAGGTCAGAATACTTTACATCAGTATTTGATAGGCTAGCAGGCACACATATGAATTTGTTCCAAATCCCTTAACTTTCTTCTTTCTTTTCGTGGTCTTTCTTTCTCCAGGCTAGTTTGGGGGATGTGGCCTAGAGGGCCTAAAGTGCCTAGAGAATGCCCTCGTTTTTCCTAGATGAAGTTTTCCACCCAAGCCCAAAGCGAGGTAGGTATTTCCAGGCTGAAGGCAATCCATTCCCAGGCCCCGCCCCTGGAGACTTTCATTCCATCTGAGCCCAACGCAGTTTCCCCAACTAGCCAGGGTAGAACTAATCCCCCGAGTTTCATTTAAAATACTTGTTGCCAGGTCTCATCCCTATCCCAAGCCCAGGGAGGTTTAGGTTAAAATCGCACTCCGGAGGCACTGGGTTCCGCCAACTCTTTGGCTTTTCTCCTTCTTTCCTACCGGGAGGCGTGGACGGTGCCGGGCAGAGCAGCCAGCCTCCAGGCGGGAAGGAAAGAGAACAGATGGCTCGCTGGGGGTAGGGGATCACGTGTCAGACCTGCCTCTGGGTTGGATCCAGACTTCTTTCTGGACCCAGGCCCTTCGCGTGCAGCAACCTCGCCTAGGCTCACAGGGCAAATTTGGGGGAAAGCCGTGTTCATTTTAGTGTACACCGGGGAATTAGAAAAAGGTGAGTTTGGGGACGAGGGAGGCGGACTTCAGGGATCGGTGCTTGGAACCATGGCGGGGTGCCTGGATTTGAAAATACCATCAGGTAAAGCCCTATCTGGAGATACATCCCTGGCCATCCCTCTCCCAGGGGCTGGAGAGGGAGGGGGCTGCGGCCAGGGCGAAAACTTGCAGGACGCCCTACTTTGCTCTCGGCCCACTTAGCAGCCTTGCGCACAGCTTCAGGCCTCTCCTTTGCCAAGCAGAAAGGCCACCCGTTCATGCATATGCAGGAGGATAAGTTTAGCTCGCAGCCCCCCGCGCTGGGAGAAGCCCCACGCCGAGCTGGGTGAATCACCCACGCTCGGGGGGCGGGCGCAAGGCTCGACCGAGACTGGCGGGCCGCTCAGCCACTGGCGAGACGCGCGCCCCGGCCTGGCATCGCCCCTTTAAAAAAAGTCTTCCGCAGGCGGCCACCGCAGCCGCAGCCCGAGGAGGCGAGTTCATCTAAGGACAGTCCCAGTTCTCAGAAATCCCTTCCCTACTGGAACATCAAGCTCCCTTTACTGCAGTTGAACAAACTGCCCTAGATTGGGGGATGAGGAACCCGCCCCAAACTCGTGCAAGGAGCTCGGGGCGCCCGCGCCCACGTGAGCTAACCTTGAAGTTAGTCCCCGCGCTCGGGCGGGGGGCGGAGGGGGCGGAGGGGGCGGAGGGGGCGGGGTGGGCGGGGCAGGTTGTTGGTCCCTCCCGATCCAGGCCCTGGGGTTTGCATCCTCCGCGTGAGCGTACCGCCCCCACCCTCCTGTTTCATAACTAGCGGGCTGCATTTTTTTTTTTCTTTTAACTCTCTGGGGTAAGATAGGTGTGGAGGAGGTTTGTGTGTTGAGGAGTGGGGGCGGGTAGGGAGGCATCTTCCGGGTCTACCACGCCCACGAGAAGAGGAAAACCTGCCCTGCGGGCCCCCCCGGAACACTGCGGAGTAGGGTGTCTGGATGACATCAGCTTCTAAACATAGCCCGCACCCCCAACTCTGGGCGCCGGGAGCAGGTTGGGGCGGCGGTGGAGGGGGAGGCGGGTGCCGCTGCCCGCGGGCGGGGCGGGGCGGCCCGCCTGGCGGGGCGGGAGATGACTTTGCAGGAATCGTGCTCGCAGAGTTTGCAGGCACATTTCCCCCCGCGACGGTCGGGCCACGGGCTTAGGAAACATTCCTTCCATCCCGTGCTGTCCCCTCCCTCACAAAAGGCAAACGCAAACACTCTCGCAACCCTTGCAGCTAAGGTGCTTTTATTTCTAAGTCAATCTATCCCTCCGCCCGAGTGCCCCGGTTACGGTCAGTCCCGGGAGCATCCGCGCCCTCCAGCCCCGCGTCTCGTCTCCAGGCTAAGGCTGCGAGGGGGTCGGCGCGGCCCTCCCCGTGAGTCAGATGGGCTGTTTCCTGTGGTTGTTGTGGAACAGTTTGTCCTTTTTACCCGCCCCCCCCTCGCTCCCCACCCCCTTGGTAAATATAGCGCTCACGTTTCATCATCTCTTTGTCCAACGAGCGCCAGACACCGCGGCCCGCGGCCCCCGCCGCCTCCCCCCTCCTCCCCGCTCACGGTTACCTCGCATAACCCCGAGCGGAGAGGCGGCGGGGAGTGCCCTGCCCCGCGGTCCCCGCCAGCCCTGCACCCCATTGTTTTCCCGCCGCAGTGCACTCCCACCCACTCATCCCCTCCCTTGCTACCACTTCCTCCTGAAGTTAGGCCCGCATGCCCTCGCCCCCCTCCCCTTACACACACACACACCCGGGTGTCCTGGGGACGGGGGTCGAGGGGTGTGTAGGTATTCGAAGGCAGACACCCCTTCTTTCCAGCCCCAGCTGTCACCCCACCACCCAAGATCCACACTGCCGGTGCTGGATCTTACATTTACCCCTTTTCCCAAGTCCCCAGGCCGCCCCCTGTTCCCCTCTGGATGGAGCTCAGGTGACAAGCTGCTGAGACAGTGTCTGATTCACCGACAGCTGAACCAGCTCCGTGCACTTAGAGGTGGGCGCCGCACGAACCCTCTTCCTCCCACTCTCCCCGCCCCCCCACCCCTGAGGGGGGTAGGCTGGAGGGTCGGGAAAGGAGAAGTGCGTGGACAGCAGCCTAGAAGTGCGTGCCTACTCTTCCCTCTCCCCCTTCCCCTCCCGGTTTCATTTCCACACACACAGCCACCCACCGGGGACCGGAGGCGGCTGGTGTTCTCTGAACGCAGGGAACTGGCTCTGTCTTTGGTCTCCTGTTTACTTCCCTCCTCTGGCCCCTCCCTCCTTCTCGCCCCCACCACCCTGCCTCCCTCCACGAGCAGCTGGGAAACCTGCCGCCACACACTGCAGTCAGGAGACCTCCCAGGACCCGAGCTGTGGCCGGGCTTTGCCCTGCCTCGCCCCGCCTCGCCCTGCCATGCCTCCACTTGGGGTGCTTGGTCCTGGAAAGAAAGGCTCTTTAGGGCTCCCCGTCCAGAAATGTGGGGAGAGGAGACTGCCTCCCTCCCCCTTGGCCCACCTTGGCACCAGACACTGTCCTGTAGGGGCCTCGCCCGGCTGACTTGGCCGGGGCTCCGGGCCACCCCCATGAGTGGCCACCTGTCTAGGGAGGGGCAGTGAGGGAGCGGAGAGTGTGTGAGAGCGCGGGGCTCAGGATGCCGCAGAGCTGGCTGACGTGCGATCGCAGGCTGTCCTGGTCAGGACAGGGTGCCCAGAGCGCCCTGCCGACCCAGGCTTTCAGGCCGAGCTGGGAAACCTGCTCCCAGGGTCAGACACACCCTCTCCTGATGGAGTCTGGCAAAAGCTTTCCCTTTCAAAGCTTGTTTCCCAGCAGGGAAGAATTCAGCCTCTCTCCCTCGGTCCGCTGAATGAACAAAGAACTCTGAGGAGGCCGCGAGGGTGGAGCTCTGGGTGCCGCCTGTACGAAGCTCACCCCATTTAAAAACCACCTCTTCACCACCTCTCTCTGCCCCTCTCCCATGGTTACCGGCTCCCTGTCCTTCAGCAGCGACAAACAAGGGCATTTTAAGTGTACTTTTAGATATCCAAAACACTGCCTTGGTCTTTTGGTAGCAGGAAAGGTGTGTGTGTGTGTGTGTGTGTGTGTGTGTGTGTGTGTGTGTGTGTGTGTGTGTAAGTCCCGACTGTTCATTTTAAGTGTACTTTTAGATATCCAAAACACTGCCTTGGTCTTTTGGTAGCAGGAAAGGGGTGTGTGTGTGTGTGTGTGTGTGTGTGAAAGTCCCCACTGTTCCCTGGTTTCCTTCTGACCCAGGACCCTGAAGGAATCCCTCACCCTGGATGGCCTCCCAGCTGCCAAAGGAGGGAAGGAAGCTTATTGAGTAGGAGAGAGTGGGATTCAGAACAGAGCAGGCCCACCCAGGGCAGATGAATTATTACTCCAGTAAGGCTATTTCTCTCCCCCTCCTCTCCCCCTCAGCTGCTCTGAAGTACCTGCCTTGAGACTATGGCTTGTTGTTACCTCTGTAGGCTCTTGTGCACGCCCCCCCGCCCCTTTCCCAGAAGATTCTACTTCCTGGTCAGACCCTGATTCTGTCCAGCTCAACATGGCTGCAGTGCTAACCGTTGTCACTAAATTTATGATCATAAATCTCAAGTGGGCTCTCCACACTGCCCTGCTAGCATTTCCCTAGTCGATTTACTTTCCACACTCTGAAATGACTATATTGCACCTTCTATCCTCAAACATCCAACACCCCTTCCCTTCCTCACTCTGAAAACCTTGCTTCTTATTTCACTGAGAAAATAAAAGCAATTTGACAAGAACTGCCTCGTCTTTCCACCATTGTAGCTTCTATCCTACCTGCCTCTCGGCCAGGACTCTGCCTTCCCTCCTGTTGCATGGATGTAGCGCCCCTCTCCCTCCACTTGGCACCATGGTTCCTTCTCTTCTTGACTTTTAATTTATTAAAGCAATGTATTTCAGTCTTACGAGTTACAATTAAAAAGGAACTGCCCTAGCTGGTTTGGCTCAGTAGATAGAGTGTCGGCCTGCAGACTGAAGGGTCCCGAGTTCGATTCTGGTCAAGGGCACATGCCCAGGTTACGGGCTCAATCCCCAGTAGGGAGCGTGCAGGAGGCATCCGATCAATGAGTCTCTCTCATCATTGATGTTTCTATCTCTCTCTCCCTCTCCCTTCCTCTTTGAAATATATATATATATGAACCATCACAACCTTTTATAGGCAGCAGACCACACAAAACTATAGCACATTGTTTCTGTTCCTTTAAAAAGCAAGTAGAGAATGCTGGGCATAATGTTCAGTAACAAAAGACCTGGGAAAAACTAGGGGCCCAGATGATACCTGCAAGGTGGGTACCTGTTGTTAGCCCAGGAGAACAGAGAGAAATTCACTTTGGATTAGAAGTCATCTTTGGCCAAGGGGGCAGAAGTTTGGGCCTCTTTTGACTATTTAATGACTGCTCCTGAAGTTATCCCCTATCTCCACATCAGTTGTATTCCTTTCATAAATAATTCACATTAGCAGAAAAATATGGTGTACTCCTTCCTTTCTTTATATGTACACGTGTGTATATCCCCTTGACCCTTTATTCCCCTCCAATATTACTCCACCTGCTTTTTTTTTTTTTTTTTTTTTTTTTTTTACTGCAAACATCACAAACTTGCTTGTATTCACTGCATGTCTGTTCACACCTCCCATTCTCTCTTGATCTTACACCAATCACACTTTCACCCAATTGCTCTACCAAAACCACTCTTGTCAAGGCCACAAATGACCTCCATCCTGCCAAATCTATTAGATACTTATTTCATCCACCTTGAAGCAAAGAAGAATAAGAAGGAGTGGGCAGTAAAGTAAGAGGAAAATCGGGGAATATGGTGTCAGAGAAGCCAAGAGAATACATTGTTTCAAGGAAGAGAATTTAATTCCTTCTTCACTGGTTCTTCTCTTGGCTCTCCAAAAATCGAGGTGTCCCACGGCCCTGTCCTTGGCCCTTTTCTACATCTTTGGTGACTTCATCCTGTCTCAAGGCTTTAATACCTTCTATATGCCAACGTCTCCCAAATTTTTATCTTCAGTCCAGGCCCCTCTCTTGAACTCCACATTTGACTATTCGCCCATCTGTTCATCGTCTCCACTTGAGTATCTAAGAAGCATCTCAAACTTAACATATTAAAATTGAACTACTGCCCGACCAATGTGGCTCAGTGGTTGAGCGTTGACCTATGAACCAGGAAGTCACGTTTGAGTTCCTGGTCAGGGCACTTGCCCGGGTTGTGGGCTTGATCCCCAGTGTGGGGTCTGCAGGAGGCAGCCAATCAATGATTCTCTCTCATCATTGATGTTTCTATCTTTCCTTCTCCCTTTCTCTCTGAAATCAAATGTACATATAGATATATAGATATAGATAGATATATTTAAAACAATACATAAACAAGGATTACCTGGGGTCTTTATGAATTCAGGACCCAGGTTGATGGAATAGCTACCATTTGGAATATTTAAGTCATAATTTCTACTTACATCTCATATGTCACCATCCCATCCATAAGGGGAACAGAAAGCATAATCCTTCCATGTACCCTGAGGGCAGAGAGCTAAAAATGTTTGTTGGGTTCATGTCCAATGTGACTGGTAAGCTCTTTTTTGTTTCTTTTTCTTTTTTTTTTTGAATGAAGACTGAAGCTATGACGATGAAGAAAGTTGTTGGGGTGTTTTTTTGTTTTTTGTTTAAATATATTTTATTGATATTTTACAGAGAGGAAGGGAGAAGGATAGAGAGTTAGAAACATCAATGAGAAACATCGATCAGCAGCCTCCTGCAAACCCCCTACTGGGGATGTTCCCGCAACCCAGGTACATGCCCTTGACCGGAATTGAACCCGGGACCTTTCAGTCCGTAGGCTGATGCTCTCTCTAATGAGCCAAACCGGTTAGGGCGACCGGTAATCTCTTGTTGAACAACCCCTTTTATAGATGACTCTAAACTCTGGGTAACATGTAAAAAAATTATCTGAGACTCCTGGAGAGTGAACAAAAGCTGGCAGATAGTGGAAGGGAGTTGGCATTTGGAAGATGAGAATGATGTAAGGAGAATTAGTTTATTATGGTGCTTATTATGAGGGTAGGTCCCGATTTGTACCATTTACAATTACTAAAATACAGATAGAGAGCCAACAGTCTCATTGGCTCCAAGAGCCAGAGGGTAAGTTTTGGGGTACTCACAAGTGCTGGAAAGTAAGGGAATAAATTCAGAAAAAGAAAGAGCTAAAGAGGAGGAGCCCAACTTAAGCCTTGAGGCAGGATTAAGTCACCAAAGATGTAGCAAAGGGCCAAGGACAGGGCCCTGGGACACCTCAATTTTTGGAGATAATCTGGCAGATCGCTGAATCACACATGCATGTAGCAGACTCTAAACAGTCCAGGTAAGTCTACACAAGTACGCCAAAATTTGAGCAGCTGTTCAATGTACAGAAAATGGAGTTTGAGTCCAGACAAGTTCACTCTTTGAAGTGAACTCTTTGAATTAATACTCTTTGAAGGAATACAACAGAACCCCCAGTTTCTACCACCTGTTATTCATGATATTCAGGATATATCCCAAACTTACTTGACATATGAAGAAACAGAAAAATATGACCCATTCACATTAGAAAAGACAGTCATGGAGATCAACCTCTAGATGACTCAGAGGTTTGATATTGCAGATTTGGATTTTAAAGCAGCTATTATAATTATGCTTGTGGATGGAAAGAAAAATATGCTTGCAATGAATGGATAGGAAATCTCAGCAGAGAAATAAAAACAAAAAAAGTCAAATGGACATTAATAGAATTTAAAAACATCTGAAATAAAGTATTCCTTGGATAGGCTTAACAGAGATGGAAATGAAAGGATGAAATCTTTAAAGTACTGAAAGAAAAAAACTGTCAAACCAGATTTCTATATCTAGTGAAAATATCTTTCAAGAATGAAAGCAAAATAAAAATAATCTATATATATAAAAGGCTAATATGCAAAGTGTCCCTGCGGGAGTTTGACTGGGAGACTGGGAGTTCTATCGCTTACTATGATGTGTGCTGACCACCAGGGGGTGGCACAGAACCAAAGAAGGCCCTGGCCAGCAGCCAGAAGGCCCCAATCGGCCCTGATCGCCAGCCAGGACTAGGGACCCTACCCATGCACGAATTTCGTGCACCAGGCCTCTAGTTTCAAATAAAAGAAAACCAAGGCAGTTTCACATCAGCAGATCTGCACTACAAGAAATGGTAAAGCCTAGCTGGTTTGGCTCAGTGGTTATAGTGTCAGCCTGTGGACTGAAAGGTCCCAGGTTCAATTCTCACAACCCAAGTTGATCGATGCCCAATCAATGATTCTTTGTCATCATACATGTTTCTATCTCTCTGTCCCTTTCTCTCTGAAATCAATAAAAACATTTTTTTAAAAAGAAATGGTAAAGGAAATTCTTCAGGATGAAGGAAAATAAAATTTGATGGAGACTCACATCTTTAGGAAGGAATGGGGAGAATCAGAAATGACAAATACAGTATGTGGGTAACAATAAAAGAAATTTTATTTAAAGTACATATTAACTGTGTAAGGCAAAAATTATAACATTGTCTCATGCAACTCATAATAATGTTGTACATGTACTACATGTGATAATTAGAAGATAACAGATAAATAGAGCTATACTGTTAGAAGTTTTCTAAATTTTATGTGAAGTGGTATAAATGAACTTTTATTGAATATATTTGTGCAGCAAATTAATGACTACTATGCGTACCTTCCCAAAGAATTCACAGAATGGTGGAAGAGGACATATGTCCAAATAATTACAACACTGTGAGATGTGCAAACAATAAAAGTTGTAAAAAGAGCTCTGGGATTCTAGGCAATCAATCAGTAATTAGCTCTCCTTGGGGGTAGATAAGTGAAGGCTTATAGTAGAAGGCATATTTGAGCTGGGTTGTGAAAGATGAAGATGAGAAGGAGAAGAAAGGCATCCCACATAGAGCAAACAGTATGAGCACAGATGTGAAGGCAAGAATATGTTTAGGGCACCAACAGTCATCTGATTCTACCACTGGGAGTGGTAGGAACTATGAACCTGTCAAGAAGGGCCTCATATAAAAAAGTCCCTGTAGGATAAAATATGGAAGGTAAACTGAGGCAGAGTGAACAAGGAGGCAAGAACGTAATTGGGAGGTGATTACAGAAATCCTTATAAAACATGATGAGGACCTGAATAAAGGCTATGGCAATGGAATGGGATGAGGGAATCTACATATATAAAACCCTAATATGCAAATAGACCAAACAGCGGTACAACCCAACAACCAAACAACTGGTCACTATGACGTGCGCTGACCACCAGGGGGGCGTGTGCAGAACATGGCGGGTGGCGGGATGGTGGAGCAGGTGAGCGGGGGTGCCAGACCAAGGTGGGGCACCAGTCGCTGTCATTGGGGTGAGCCTCTAGTGGTTACTGAAAATTCTTTGCTCCCGCGTGCCATGGACCTGCTGGGCGCTCACACCTGCTGCCGGCGCCGGCCCCATTTGCTCCATGCCAGCAGTGGGTGCCAGTGGGGCCAGCGCCATCAGCATGAGGGAGCCCTGGTTGCTGTGGGAGCAGGGCTGCCAGCAAACAGGGGACTGGGGGAGGGGCCGCAGTGGGAGGAGTCAGGTGGGGGCGGGAAGGATGGGCTGAGACCCGCACCTGTGGAGGCCCACAGTTCATTTCAAGGTGCATGAATTTGTGCCCTGGGCCCCTAGTGTGTGTGTGTGTGTGTGTGTGTGTGTGTGTGTGTGTGTGTGTATTTAAGATTTTATTTATAGTTAGAGGGAGAGGAAGGGAGAGATAAAACATTAATGATCGAGAAACAACATCTATAGTAGGTTACTTCCTGCACGCTCCCTGCTGGGGGCAAAATATCTTACCAGGAATTGAACCAGTGACCTCTCAGTGCATGGGTCAAAACTCAACCATTGAGCACAGCGGCTGGGATATTTTCATTGTAGAGGAATTTTAAAAATACAGATAAACAAAAAGAAAATAAATAAAAATCAGTCATATCCCACAAACCAAGAGGTAATCATGTTTAATACTGTTGTCCCCCCTTATGCCTGGGCAATATGTTCCAAGACCTGCCAGTGGGTGCCTGAAACTATGGATAGTACAAACCCATTATATACTGTTTTTTCCTATACATACATACATACATACATACATTCCTATGATAGCTTAATTTACAAATCAGGTACAGCGAGATAACAAAAACTACTAATAAATTAATATAACAATATACTGTAATATATTATAATACAAGTTCTGTGAATGTTGTCTCAAAATATCTTACTGTATGTATGTACTCACCTTTCATCTTGTGATGATGTGAGATGATAAAGTGCCTTATTAAGTTGAGAACTTACACCTTTTCACTTAAAGCACTTTACAGCTTCTCTTTGGCATATTTGAATTGCCAGCATCACTACTCTTGCATTTCAGAGCCATTATGAAGTAAAATAAGGGTTACTTGAACACAAGCACTGTGTTGATGTGAGAAACATTCAAGCCTATAGAGAATTTTTGAGTTTATTTCAGCCAAACTAATGACATATGCTGGGGAGCAAGATTTCAAAGACTGAAGAATAAGTTTTGTGCCCAGCCAGTATGGTTCAGTGGTTGAGTGTTGACCTATGAACCAGGAGGTCACGGTTGCTTTTGATTCCTGGTCAGGGCACATGCCTGGGTTGGGAACTCTATCCCCAGTGAGGGTGTGCAGGAGGCAGCTGATCAATGATTCTTGTCATTGATGTTTCTATCTCTCTCTCTCTCCCTTACTTTCTGAAATCAATAATAAATATATTTTTAAAAAGAATAAGTTTTGTAATTCATTTTATGCATTTGAAATTAAGGAGGGAACATAAGGAAGATTACATGGAGGTGGGAGAAAGCAACTCTGGGATTGGATTACAGGATAGTTGACAGTTAACAAGATTATGTGCTCTCTTGAGGGTTAATATCTCCTTCAAGAGGGTATTATACTTCTGGTATTTGAAAGGTGTGTCAACCTAGATGCATGAGAACAATGGCCAAGGCTGGCTTAAAACCTTTCACTAAAGAAATTCTAGGCCTGGGGGCAGAGGGTGGGGCATGACTACCCACAATGACCTACCGAGTTAGAGTTAGACATTTATGGTCAGATAACCCTGTGAGGTTACTTTCCATAGCGCCCCCCCCCCCCCCTTTAAATATATTTTTATTGATTTTTGAGAGGAAGGGAGAGAGAGAGAGAGTGATAGAAACATCAATGATGAGAGAGAATCATTGATTGGCTGCCTCCTGCAAGCCCCCGACTGGGGATCTAGCCCACAACCCAGGCATGTGCCCTGACAGAGAATCGAACCATGACCTCCTGGTTCATAGGTCAGTGCTAAGTCATGCCGGTCAGGCTAGAGCCCCTTTTTGTCATACGTAAGTGCAGTACCATTATCTGATAACCAAGCTGGGAGCTACTGAGTGACTAAAGGGCAGGGAGCACAGGCAATGTGGGGACACAGGACAAAGGAAGGTTCACATCCTGGGGGCGAGGAGCGGGACATTTGAGATTCATCACTGCTCAGAAAAAATTCGGAATGAGCCCTAGCTGGTGTGGCTCATTGGATAGAACGTCGGTCTGCAGACTGAAGGGTCCTGGGTTCTGTTCTGGTCAAGAGCACATGCCCGGGTTGTGGGCTCGATTTCTAGGAGGAGGCGTGCAGGAGGCAGCCGATCAATGATTCGCTGTCATCATTGATGTTTCTATCTCTCTCTCCCTCTCTGAAATAAATAAAAATATGTAAGTAAGTTCATATTTTAAAAAATGAAACTTCTTTATGATTTATGTATGGAATTTTCCCTATAGTATTTTTGTACTGTGTTTGACTGAGGATAGCTGAAACCACAGAAAGTGAAAATGCAGATGGGGGTTGGGTTTACTGCATTTCAGTATATTGGTTTTGTCCTTTTTATGCATATCTATACATTTTTTTAAAACCAAAAGTGAGATCAAGCTGCGTGTATTTTTTTTTTTAAATTACTTTATTAAGGTATCACATATTTGTCCTCAAACCCCCCCCCCCCCATTCCCATCTCAAACCCCTCCACACGCATGCCCCCACCCCCCTGTTGTCCATGATCACTGGTTAGGCCGATAAGCAAGTGCACAAGTCCTTTGGTTGATCTATCTCCCTTATCCCCACCCTCCCCTACCTTCCCTCTGAGGTCTGACAGTCTGATCGATGCTGTTCTTGTTCTTCAGTCTATGTTGTACGTGTATTTTTTTAATAATCTCTTTCTCAGCTAACAATTTTTTATAAATGTATTCCACATTATTTTACATTTTTCTGCATTGTTTAAAAAATAATTTATTTTTGAATAAGTAAACATTCACATGGTTCAATTCAAAAGTATAAAAGACAAAAAAAAGTATAAAAGACATGTAAGGACAAATTTCCTTCACAATCTTGTTTTTCAGCTATCTAGTTACTCTTTCCAGAGCAACTAACTATTATCTTTGATTTTGTAATTCCTTCCTGAGATATTTTATATATATCCAAGCAAATACATTTATCTTGCCCACCTTTTAAAAAATATATTTTTTTATTGATTTCAGAGAAAGAAACACCCATGATGAGAGAGAATCATTGATCAACTGCCTCCTGTACACTCCCTACTGGGGATCGAGCCTGGAACCTGGACATGTACTCTGACAGGGATCAAACCATGATCTCCTGGTTCATATGTCAATACTCAGCCACTGAGCCACGCCGGCTGCACTTGCCCACCTTTTTATACAAATGGTTAATATCACTGTTCTGTACTTTATTAACTTAACTAGAGGCCTGGTGCATGAAATGCATGCACTGGGGGGGGGGGAAGGTGTCCCTCAGCCCGGCCTGCACCCTCTCGCAGCCCTTGGGGGATGTCCTACTGATGGCTTTAAGCTAGTAATCAGACATCCTTAGCGCTGCCTCGGAGGCAGGAGAGGCTCTGGCTTCTGGCTGAGCAGCACTCCCCCTGTGGGAGCGCACTGACCACCAGGGGGCAGCTCCTGCATTGAGCGTCTGCCTCCTGGTGGTCAGTGTGTATCATAGTGACTGGTTGTTCTGCCGTTGGGCTGAAACCAGCTCTCCGACATCCCTCGAGGAGTTCCAGGTTGCGAGAGGGCACAGACCAGGCCGAGGGATCCCACCAGTGCACGATTGGGGCTGGGGAGGGACGTGGGAGGTTGGCCAGCTGAGGAGGGACCACGGGAGGGCTCAAGGGTGTGTCTGGCCCGTCTCACTCAGTCGGGATTGGTCAGACCCCAGCAGCGAGCTAACCTATCGGTTGGAGCATCTGACCCCTGGTGGTCAGTGTATGTCATAGTGACTGGTCGACTGGTCGACTGTCTGCCCCCTGATGGTCAGTGCACATCATAGCTAGCAGTTGAGCTCCTTGGCATATCATTGGCATATTATGCTTTGATTGGTTGAAAGGCTGACCGGACAACTGGACACTTAGCATATTAGGCTTTTATTTTATAGGATAATACATATTTTTTGTTGTTGTTCATCCTTATCCAAGGATATTTTTTCCATTGATTGTTTTAAAGAGAGTGGAAGGGAGGGAAGAGGGAAGGGGAGGGGGGAGAAAGGGAGAGAGGGAGCGAGGGAGGGAGAGAGAGAGAGAGAGAGAGAGAGAGAGAGAGAGAGAGGTTGGTTGCCTCCAGCATATGCCCCCTGCAACCTGGGCATGTGCTCTGATCAGAAATCAAACCAGGATCTCTTGGTTCATGGGTTGATGCTTAACCACTGAGCCACACTGGCTGGTGGCCCTGAAAATTTTGTAGTTAGTCCTGTGAAGCAGAGCATGGGAGGGCAAAAATGGAGCTGAAAGCAAAGAGAAAAAGGCCAGGATTGCTATGTGTTGCCAAATTGATCTTCCTAAATTTTATATCAATTTGAACTACTTAGAAATGTAGGGAGTTTCCTGGGAAACTATAAATTAGTGTCACACTGATGGGCAAGTTCTTAAATTTTCCCTAGGCTAGGGATGGGAAACCTTTTTTCTGCCAAGGGCCATTTGGATATTTATAACATAATTTGAGGGCCATACAAAATTATCACCTTAAAAATGAGCCTGCTGTATTCGGTCAAACATTTAATTAACTCACCCCTAATGCCTTGGCAGGGCCAGACCAAATGTTCCCTCCCCTGTTCTAGGCAATCCCTAACAGTTCCAAAAGCAAGAGCAGAGAAGTTAAAGAACAGGTTCTCTGGACTCTCATCTCTTAGAGTCAGATTAGAGACCCTCCCTGAGCTTTGATGTGTAAATTATTTACCTCACCCCTTCAAGGAGAAAACATCTGAAGGGAGAGGGAGAGAGTTAGAAACATCGATGAGAGAGAAACATCAATCAGCTGCCTCCTGCACACCCCCTACTGGGGATGTGCCCGCTACCAAGATACATGCCCTTGACCGGAATTGAACCTGGGACCCTTGAGTCTGCAGGCCGACGCTCTATCCACTGAGTCAAACAGGTTAGGGCAGTAATTTTATTTATTTATTATTATTGATTAAGGTATTACATGTGTCCATATCCCCCCATTGTCCCCCCACCCCACTCCCATACATGCCCTCACCCCCCAGTGTCTTGCGTCCATTGGTGTGCTTATATGCATGCATACAAGTCCTTCAGTTGATCTTTTACCTCCCTCCCCCCTCCCCAGCCTTCCCGCTGTAATTTGACAGTCTGTTCGGCTTCTCTGCCTCTGTATTAACCTTTTTGTTCATCAGGTTATAATGTTCTTTATTATCCATAAATGAGTGAGATCATGTGGTATTTCTCTTTCACTGACTGGCTTATTTCACTTAGCATAATGCTCTCCAGTTCCATCCATGCTGCTGCAAATAGTAAGAATTCCTTCTTTTTTAAAGCAGTGTAGTATTCCATTGTGTAGAGGAATCATAATTTTCTAATCCACTCATCTGCTCATGGGCACTTAGGCTGTTTCCAAATCTTAGCTATTATAAATTGTGCTTCTATGAACATAGGGGTGCATATATCCTTTCTGATTGGTGTTTATAGTTTCTTCTCCATACAGTTCTCCACAGTGGCTGCACCAGTCTGCATTCCCACCAGCAAGGAAGTAATTTATTCATTCATTCTTTTTAATATACATATATATTATTTCAGAGAGAAAGGGAGAGGGAGAGAGAGATAGAAACCTTAATGATGAGAGAGAATCATAGATTGGCTGTCTCCAGCACATCCACACTGGGGATTGAGCCTGCAACCCAGGCATGTGCCCTGATGGGGAATCGAACCGTGACCTCCTGGTTCATAGGTCAATGCTCAACCACTAAGCCATGCCAACCAGACCATTCATTCTTTAATAGATCTGGCCTCCACTACATGCCAGCATTAGGCTTGTCACTAGGGATATAATGTGAACAGAACATACATGACCCCCATTTTCCCAATCCTGCAGTCTAAAAGGGGAGGAAAATAATGGAGTGCAATACAGTGTGATTAGTGCTGTGTCAAGAATTAAAGGGTACTAAAAAGAAAATACACTAGGGATCCCTCACCTTTTCAGAACATCAGGGAAGGACTGAGAGCTAAGCTGAGTAGGAGTTAGGCAAGCAAGGAAGGAAAATGGTGGGATGTTATAGGAAGTTGGAATAGCAAGTCCAAGGTGCTGAGGTGAGAGATCAGGCTGCACAGAAGGACTGAAAGCAGTGTGGCACAGGAAGGCAGCTGTGTAGAAAGGTGAGGCTGGGAAGGAAGGCATGGGTCAGATCTCAAAGGACAGTGAAGACCCAGATGGCCTTTATCCTAAGGACAATGGCCAGGAAGTATAGTATAGTATTTACTCAATGGCTTTAAGTGTAGCTCCCACCTCCATCTCAGCCACATTACCACATATACCTAGTTAGGATTTATATCCTTCTGAGCTCAAGGGTAAATCAATCTTTGGAGCTTTGTTTTAATATTTTAAACATGTATTTACTTATCAAAAGTATGTAAACCCTTTCTTTGACTGTAAACCTTATGGAGGATGATACAATTGGACAAGGGGATTATTAAGCAGTGGGTCACCTGGGGTGAGCCCTGTGATGGTGACTGGCCGGTACCACTTCCATTGGTCAGGCACATAATTAGTGGCAAAGCTAAACAGATTCATTAGCACCCCTACCCCCACCCAATTTAAGGAATACATGTGGACCAACACTAAAAGTTGCAGGCTTACAAACACAGATTTTATTTATTTTTATTTATTTCAGAGAGGAAGGGAGAGGGAGAGAGAGAAACATCAATGTTGAGAACCATCTATCAGCTGCCTTTTGCATGCCCCCTACTGGGAATCAAACAGGAATCAAACTGTGACCTCCTGGTTCATGGGTCAGCACTCAACCACTGAGCCATGCCGGCCTGGTACAAACACAGATTTTAAATAAACATTTGGAACACCTTTGCCCCTTCCATGAGTGTTACATTTTTCCAGGCAGACAAAGACTTTTGCATTTTGAGCCTTGAATAAGAACTAGCTGGAGAATTCTGTCAAGATCATATTGTACATTTATACTTCAATCGCCATTTTTGCTCTAATGATACCAATAATAGACAAAATATAAAATAAGAAAATAAACAGACATAGCCATGCTCAAGGATAAGATAAACATTTGTTGATCAGATATGGAGCAGAGAGACAAGTAGTGAATAGGCCTGGAGCAGCAGGCTGGGTCCAAGATCAGGTAGAAGCTGTTAAGTTTCAAAAAAAATTTTTTTTCTTGAAAGTAGCACATTCAACATATTTTTTTCAACATATTTGTTAAATACGAAGATTAAAAATAAATTAGTTAAGTATTATATTTAAGAAGGTAAAGAGAAAACAGGGTAAATCCAAGAAAGTAGAATGTAATAATAAAACTAGAAAATAATAGAGTCTCAACAAAGCCCAGAACTGATTTTTTTAAAAAATTTAATAAAATAATCAAATTTCTGTCAAGATTAATCAAGGTATAGTATAAAATAACAATATTGGGATTATAACCATAGATACGAGGTGATTTAAAAATTTTTCAAGTGAATATGAACAAGTTTATAATACTAAACTTTAAAATGTCAATGAAGTGGACAATATTCTGGGAAAATATAAGGCATCAAAAAGGGAATCAAGAAGAATGATCAGTAACTATTTAAAATATTGGCTGGGTAGTTTTAAAAATCTTCTCTTTAATGACACCAAACCCAGATAATTTTTCAAATAAGTTTTACTGAATCTTTAAGAAACAGATCATTCCCCCTGTACAAACTGTTTATATAACAGCACAAGACAGAAAACTAATTCATTTTATAAAACTAGAAAAATCTTTTATTTTTTTATTATTTTTTAGAAAAATCTTTTAAAATCTAATCTCAGAGGTGACATACCATCATATCTGCCACTAGGTCCAACCCACACTAATGGGAGGTGATTACACAAAGGTGTGAATACCAGGAGGTGGGGACAGAATAAAGGAGAAAAGTACATGATTATCCTAAATGATAAAGAGAAAACATTAATTAAAATTTAAATTTATTCAGGATAAAAAAATTGAAACTAGGAATAGACGTAGAAGTTTTTACATTAATATATAGTACATTCCAAAGTTGTATAAGAAACATGATACTTAATGGTGAAATCTAGAAGCTTTCCCATTAAAGTCAGAAACAAGACAATATAATGCCCCCTTCATTACGTCTAGTCAAGACTATAGAGAGACCGACTTGTCGAAAAGATGGCGACCGGCTGGAAGGTAGGGAGAGAGTGCGAGTGAGGAACCGATAGAGGAGAGTGTAGACGTGTGTGGTGTGTGTGTGTGTGTGTGAGCTAGGGTCAGTTAGATTCTGCACGTCTTCCAAGGGGCTCCCTAACTGGGCAGTCCTAGACGGCGCAGCCCCGCGCACAAAGCGGACACTTCTCAGCGGCTGGTGCGGACGCGGAGACCACGCCATCTTGGGAAACAGAGCTGCCTGAGACGCGGATCCTGGCTTCTGACACAAACCAGGACCCTGCAGCCACTGGGCACAGAGAACTGCTATCACAGCTTCAGACCAACAAACAAGAATCCAGACTTCTCAGCAGAATTCCGTGAGTCAAAGAGCCTACCCCACTCCCAGCAGGCGCGCGAGCGCCATAGTAACTGATAGACCCGCCCCTCCCCCAAGCTGCTGAGCACTCACAGGCGCGCCGAGAGCGCCATAGTAACTGATAGACCCGCCCCTCCCCCAAGCTGCTGAACGCTCACAGGCGCGCCGAGAGCGCAGTAACTGATAGACCTGCCCCTCGCCCAAGCTGCCGAGCTTTGCGCAGGGACGCGCTCCCCACTAGGGAATTTGGCGCGGCACGGGACAGAAGCAGCTCCCGGTCGGGGAAATCTGTCAGTGCGCACAGAGGGCTCCCCTTCGGGGAATTTGGCTTGCGGGTCACAGCTCCCCCTTCTGGGAATCTTAGAGCGTGCACAGAAGGGCTTCCCTTCGGGGAAGTTGGCGCGCAGGACGGACTCCGCCCCACTTCCGGGACTTTGGGAGAGTGCACCACAGAGTCAGCTCACCTTCAGGATTTTAAGAATGTGCGCTCTAGCCGGTTTGGCTCAGTAGAGAGAGCACACACAGGACGCAGCTCCACTTCAGGGAATTTGGCACGCCGGACACAGCTGCCTGGGATCCCTGACTCACAGCGTATTCACACTAAGAGCCAGCGACCCCAATTGTTGGTGCATGCACACACAGGGACCCTGATTCTCAACGAGAAACCTCACAAGGCAACAGAGACTTTGACACTCGAGTCTTGGTGCAGACACAGGGAAACTCTGACTCCTGGCACATCCTAAGGATCTCATTTTCGGCACATACCAACAGTGTGGTGCAGACAGGGCCCCTGATTCCAAGTGTGCACACGAGACCACACAGAACACTGGGGACACTGACCCTGGGCAAGTCTGGTTCCCACCAACCAAAGGCAGCCACATGTCCTAGTGTCAGAGCACTCCAGTGAAACTCGGGTGGAGCGAAGTCCCCACAGCACACGGCCCAGGTCCACGCAAACGGAAACTTGAGCTTTCTGGTAATAGCCAGAATGGGGAAACGAAATATCTCACAGAGGAAAGAAAATGTGGAGTCGCCAAGAAAGGAAATTAGTGAAACTGAAGCTTGCAACATGACCGAAAAGGAGTTCAGAGTAATGGTCGTGGAATTTATACAACGGATGGATGAGAAAATCAACAACTTATGCAAGAATCAGGAAGAAATGAAGAGTGATATAGCTACAATCAAAAACACCATGGAAAGTTTCAACAGTAGACCACAAGAAGCAGAGGACCGAATTAGTGAGTTAGAAGATCAGGTACAGAAACAAGCTCAAGCTGAACAGCAATTGGAGAAAAAAATTAAAAAGCAGGAGGAAAGCCTAAGGGAGCTTCGGGACAACATGAAACGAAGTAACATGCGTATAATAGGGCTGCCAGAAGGACAAGAAGAGCAGCAGGGTTTAGAAAATCTATTTGAAGAAATAATGACAGAAAACTTCCCAGATATGGGAAAGATAAAAGTTACGCAAGTAAAGAGAGTCCCAAGCAGGATCAACCCCAAAAGACCCACACCAAGACATGTCATAATTTCAATGGCAAATATAAATGATAAAGAGAGAATCCTAAAGGCGGCAAGAGAGAGACAGAGAGTTACCTACACAGGAACACCCATCAGATTGTCAAATGATTACTCATCAGAAACACAACAAGCTAGAAGTGAATGGAAGGAGGTATACAAAGTGTTGCAAAGCAAAGGACTGAATCCAAGAATACTATATCCAGCAAGACTATCAATCAAAATTGAAGGGGAAATCAGGAGCTTTGCAGACAAAAAAAGCCTCAGGGAGTTTATCACCACCAAACCAGCAATGCAAGAATTGCTAAAGGGAATACTGTAAAAAGAAGAAATAAACAGGTAAGAAGGAATACAGACACAAAAATAGATATGACTGCAAACAAATACCTTTCAGTAATAACTTTAAATGTAAACGGACTAAATGCTCCAATCAAAAGACATCGAGTAGCTGAATGGATAAAAAAACACGACCCATGTATATGCTGTCTACAAGAGACCCACCTCAGAACAAGAGACTCACACAGATTGAAAGTGAAGGGATGGAAAAATATCTTTCAGGCAAATGGAAATGAAAAAAAAAGCAGGGGTAGCAATACTTATATCTGACAAAATAGACCTCAAAGTAAATGCCATAACAAGAGATAAGGAAGGCCACTTCATAATACTAAAGGGAGAAATCCAACAAGAAGAAATAATTCTGGTAAACATATACGCTCCCAATATAGGAGCACCCAAATACATAAAAAAACTCCTGGAGGATATCAAGGGAGAGATTAATAGCAATACAATCATAGTAGGAGACTTTAATACCCCACTATCACCACTGGACAAATCCTCTAAACAAAAAATCAGCAAAGAAACAGCAATCTTAAATGACTCACTAGACCAGATGGAATTAATTGACATCTTCAGAACATTTCACCCCAAAGCCACAGAATATACATTCTTCTCAAGTGCACATGGGTCATTTTCAAAGATAGACCATATGCTGGGTCACAGGCAAAATCTCTTCAAATTCAAGAAGATAGAAATTATATCAAGCATCTTCTCAGATCACAGTGGCATAAAACTGGAAATCAACTACAATAAATACAATCCAAAGAAATCAAACACATGGAGACTAAACAGCATGCTATTAAACAAGGACTGGGTCACCAGAGAGATCAAGGAAGAAATAAAAAACATCATGGCAACAAATGACAATGAAAACACAACAATCCAAAATCTATGGGACACAGCAAAAGCAGTCTTGAGAGGGAAGTTCATAGCTCTACAAGCCTATTGCAAAAAACAAGAAACAATGGTAATAAATTACTTAACCCTACAACTCAAAGAGCTAGAAAAAGCGCAGCAAGAAAAGCCCAGTGTAACCAGAAGGAAGGAAATAACAAAGATCAGAGCGGAGATAAATGACATAGAGACCAAAGAAACAATACATAAGATCAACAAAACCAAGAGCTGGTTCTTTGAAAGGATAAACAAGATTGATGGACCTCTAGCCAGGCTCACCAAGAAGCAAAGAGAGAGGACCCAAATAAACAAAATCAGAAATGAAAGAGGTGAAATAACAACAGACCCCGCTGAGATACAAAGGATTGTTACAAAATACTACGAACAACTCTATTCCAACAAACTGGACAACCTGGAGGAAATGGACATATTCCTAGAAAAATATAACCTTCCAAAAATCAATCAAGAAGAATCTAAACAGCTCAATAGGCCAATAACTATGGACGAAATTGAAGCAGTCATCAAAAAGCTTCCGGCAAACAAAAGCCCGGGGCCTGATGGCTTCACAGGAGAGTTTTACCAAACATTCAAGGAAGAACTAAAACCTATCCTCCTCAGACTATTCCAAAAAATTCAAGTGGAAGGAACACTTCCAAGCTCCTTCTATGAAGCCAGCATCACCCTAATACCCAAACCAGATAAAGACAACACAATGAAAGAGAATTACAGACCAATATCCCTCATGAACATAGATGCCAAAATCCTCAACAAAATTCTAGCAAATCGGCTCCAGCAGTACATCAGAAAGATCATACACCATGACCAAGTAGGATTTATCCCAGGAATGCAAGGATGGTACAATATCCGCAAATCAATAAACGTGATACATCACATAAACAAATTGAAAGATAAAAATCACATAGTCATATCAATTGATGCAGAAAAAGCATTTGACAAAATCCAACACCCTTTCTTGATAAAAACTCTCAACAAGATGGGAATAAAAGGCTCATACCTCAACATAATACAAGCTATATATGATAAACCCACAGCAAACATCATACTCAATGGACAAAAACTAAAAACATTTCCCCTAAGAACAGGAACAAGACAGGGATGCCCACTCTCACCACTCCTGTTTGACATAGTACTGGAAGTATTAGCCATTGCAATTAGACAAGAAGAAGAAATAAAAGGCATCCAAATTGGAAAAGAACAAGTAAAGCTGTCTTTATTTGCAGACGACATGATATTGTACATAAAAAATCCAAAAGACTCCGTCAAAAAACTAATAGACTTAATAAAGGAATTCGGCAATGTAGCAGGATACAAAATTAACGCCAAGAAATCTATGGCCTTTCTATACACCAATAGTGAACTTACAGACAGAGAGACTAAAAAGGCAATCCCATTTACCATCGCGCCAAAAAAATTAAGATACCTAGGAATAAACTTAACTAAGGAGGTAAAAGACCTATACACGGAAAACTACAGGACACTGAAAAAAGAGATAGAGGAAGACGTAAACAGATGGAAGAACATACCATGTTCATGGATTGGTAGAATCAACATCATTAAAATGTCCATACTACCCAAAGCAATCTATAGATTCAATGCACTCCCCATTAAAATACCAACGGCATATTTCACAGACCTTGAAAGAACTCTCCAAAAATTCATCTGGAATAAAAAAAGACCCCGAATAGCCACAGCAATCCTGAGAAAGAAGAATAAAGTAGGAGGGATCTCAATACCAGATTTCAAGCTGTATTACAAAGCCACTGTTCTCAAAACAGCCTGGTACTGGCACAAGAACAGACATATAGATCAATGGAACAGAATAGAGAATCCAGATATCGACCCAAACCACTATGCTCAATTAATATTTGACAAAGGAGGCATGAACATACAATGGAATAAAGACAGTCTCTTCAATAAATGGTGTTGGGAAAATTGGACAGATACATGCAAAAAAAATGAAGCTTGATCACCAACTTACGCCATACACAAAAATAAACTCAAAATGGATACAGGACTTAAACATAAGACGGGAAACCATAAAAATACTAGAGCAATCCACAGGCAGCAAAATCTCAGACATATGCCAAAAGAAATTCTTCACTGACACTGCTCCTAGGGCAGTGGAAGCTAAAGAGAAAATTAACAAATGGGACTACATCAAAATAAAAAGCTTTTTCACAGCAAAAGAAACCATCAACAAAACAACAAGAAGGCCCACTACATGGGAGAACATATTTGCAAATGGCATCACTGATAAAGGTTTAATCTGCAACATCTACAGGCAGCTTATGCAACTTAATAAAAGGAAGATAAATGATCCAATAAAAAAATGGGCAACAGACCTAAATAGAATCTTTTCAAAAGAAGACAGAAGGAAGGCCAAGAGACACATGAAAACATGCTCAACGTCACTAATTATCCGAGAGATGCAAATCAAAACAACAATGCGGTACCATCTTACACCTGTCAGAATGGCTATCATCAACAAATCAACAAACGACAAGTGTTGGCGAGGATGCGGAGAAAAAGGAACCCTCGTGCACTGCTGGTGGGAATGCAGATTGGTGCAGCCACTGTGGAGAACAGTATGGAGTTTCCTCAAAAAACTGAAAATGGAACTCCCATTTGACCCAGTAATCCCACTCCTGGGAATATATCCGAAGAAACTAGAAACACCAATCAGAAAGGATATATGCACCCCTATGTTCATAGCAGCACAATTCACCATAGCTAAGATTTGGAAACAGCCTAGGTGCCTGTCAGCAGATGACTGGATCAGAAAACTATGGTACATCTACACAATGGAATACTATGCTGCCATAAAAAAGAAGGAATTCTCATCATTTGCAGCAACCTGGATGGAATTGGAGAACATTATGTTAAGTGAAATAAGTCAGTCAATGAAAGAAAAATACCACATGATCTCACTCATTTATGGATAATAAAGAACATTATAAAATTGAACAAAAAGATAGATACAGAGACAGTAAAGCATCAAACAGACTGTCAAATTACAGGGGGAAGGTTAGGGAGAGATGGGGGAGATAAGAGATCAATCAAAGGACTTGTATGCATGCATATAAGCATAACCAATGGACGCAAAACTCTGGGGGGTGAGGGCATATATGGGAGTGGGGTGGGGGGTGCAATGGCAAGATATGTACACATATAATACCTTAATAAAAAAAATTGGAAAAAAAAAAAGACTATAGAGAAGTTCAAGTGAATTCAGTAAGATAAAGAGAAGAAACAAAAGGCATAGCTTTGGGAAGAAAGAGGCAAAGGTTTCAACATTTGTATTTTATAGAGGTGTCTAAATAAAAGTTTCCAAGCACACAAATTATTAGAACTAATATAGTTCAGCACAGTAGCAGGTAAACTTTCAACAGACTTATAGAAATCAAAACCTTTGCTACAAATCATTAGCAATCAATTAAATATGTAATTTGAAAAGATTCCATTCAAAATAAACAAAAATAATAAAGTACTTAAGGTTCAAAGTATGTGCAACACTGTTCTGGAGAAATTTTAAAAACATTTCAAGGGACATAAAGGAAGATCGAATAAAAGGAGAGATAAACTGGTTTCAATATTTTAGAGATCTCAATTAGTATAAATAAATCTATAATTTTAAGCCATTCCAAATAAAATTTCCAAGCAAGCTATGAACAGTGTCAATTTAGCTAGGTATAAACTTTGTTACCCAGACTTCCCTTCCTTGAATGGTCCTGAGTTAGGATGAGTCATAAGAATTTTTTTTTTTTTTTAGCTTACAAGCCACAGAAATTTACTTGTCACAGTTCTGGAAGCTGGAAGTCCAAGACCAGAGCGACAGCATGGCCGGGTGAGGGCCCTCCCCGGTCACAGACTTCTCACTGTGTGCTTCCGGGGCAAAAGGAGCTCGGGAGCTCTGCGGGGCCTCTGCTAAACATGCAAGGAAACAATAGTACCAATTCTACAGAAACTCCTGCAGAATTTTTTAAGTGAAGGAAATGCTTACTCTATGAGGTCAGTATTAATGACCTTGATGACAAAATCAGACAGAGACATTATGAATAAGGAAAACTATAGGCCAGTATTCTCTATGACTATATGTACAAAAAATTTTAACAAAATTTTAGCAAATTGAATCTAGCAATGTAAAAAAAAAATAATTCAACTGTCTTTATTCACAGATGACCTCATTTAGGTAGAAAATTCAATAAAACTTACTAGAAAAAGCTACTAGAACTAATGAATGGAGCAAAGTTGCAAGATGTAAGATTAATGCACAATATAATGGTATTTTAATTTTAGCAACAGTCCGAAATTGAGTGCCATTTACAAAGCATCAAAAAATATGAAATACTTAGGGATAAAAAAATATAAAAGACCTACAAAAATTATGGCAGACTTACATAGTGAAAACTACAAATCACTACAGTGAGAATTATAGAAAACCAAATAAATGGAGAGAAATACCTTGTTCATGAGTGGGAAATTAATGTTAAGATAGCAATTCTACCCCAAATTGATCTATAGATTCAAACAATGCCAATCAAACCTAGCAGTCTTTTTTTTTTTTTTTTTTTTGGTACAAATTAACAAGCAGATTCTAAAATGCACCTAGGATAGCAAAGGCAACTTTGAAAAAACAAACAAACAAAAAACCCACAAATTTTGAGAGCTAATCCTATGTGATTTCAAGGCTTATAATCTATAATAATAAAAGTGTAATATGCTAATTAGACCGGACATCCTTCCGTCCTTCTGGACGAAGCGGGGGCTGCAAGGGAAGCCTGGGTCCCGGGTGAAGAAAAATTTCTTGACTGACAGCTGTCAGAGGGGAGGGAAAGTTGGAGGGCTGGTGAAATAGGTGAAGGGATTAAACAAAAAAATAAATAAATAAAAATCAAAACCAAAAAACCTCATGTACAAGGACAATGGTGTGCTGATAACCAGAGGGAAAGGAGGGTGGGGGTACGAAGAAGAGGGTAAAGAGATGGAAGAAGACTTGACTTTGGGTGATGAGCACACAATACAACATTATACAGATGATGTATTATATAATTGTATACTTGAAACATATAATTTTATTAACTAATGTAACCCCAATAAATTCAATAAATATATATGTAAAAAAAGAAACGTCTGTTTAAGGGTTGGGAGGCAGAGGTGAAGCAGTACTCATTTTTTTATGCTGAGAAGATCAGTCTAGGACCAGGCCCTGTGCCAACTCATGGAGTGGCAGCTGGACCAGCTTTGTGTGACAGTTTGTGAGGAAGGGTGCCAGCTTGTCCTGATAGTCATCGGCATCACTGAAGTTGGGGACAGTGAGAGAAAGACGGGGGTTTGCCCTTGTGGGTTCCTAATTGTCCCTGCTCTGCCCCATTCTTCTCTCCCTTCTGCTTGCCTTGCTGACTTCAGGTCCAACATGAGACGCAGAACCAACTGCCTTATGTAAAATGCTTAGTGCCACAAATGTGTAGCATTTAAGCCCTGTAACCAGTCCCTATCTATGTATATAAAAGGCTAATATGCTAAGTGTCTCTCTGCCTGTCAGACCGGTCGCTATGACATGCACTGACCACCAGGGGGAAGATGCTCAACGCAGGAGCTGCTGAGCTGCAGTGACTTGGCAGTGGCGGTTCTCGGGTGACGTACCCCAAAAGCAGAGAGGAGGGAGCCCGATTCCTCATGGGGCCATGTGATTCCACCTTAGGCCGTGGGTTATGTTGTTGTTGGGGCACTGTCAGCCCCAAATATGGTTTACTGCACATTGGTGTTTGCATTCCACACCCTGTACGACAGCAACTTTGCAGAGTGCCCTCTTGCACTCAGGGACCCCTTGGGGGATGTCAGAGAGCCAGTTTTGGCCTGATCCTCCCAGGCCAGGCCAAAGGACCCCACCTGCTGGAGGGACCCCGCTCACTCCACAGACACTGAGGAGGGGCTGCGGGAGGTTGGCTCCAGGGCATGTCTGGCCCGTCTCGCCCAGTCCTGCCCCACCGAACACCTTCTAATTAATTTCCTTTCAATGTGCACGAATCCATGCACTGGGTCACTAGTCCTATAATATTCATAGTGGTTCTGCGTTTGTGATCAACTTCTAACTAATGCAGTTGCAACTAGGAATTTCATAGACATTGGCAGGTGGATCCAATAATTAATTTGGAAGATGAAGAAGCTAAAAAAAACTAAGAGAATTTTGAAAAATTAAAGAAGGTAGGTGGGGGGACTAGATTTACTCTAGCAAATATCAAGAGTTATTATACAGCTATTTAATCAAAAGTGTGATAATAGTAGAGTGATAAAACAAAAAGATGAATAAAACAGAATAAGAGCCCATGAAGATACTTAAATATACATGAAAACATGATAAATGTGATAAAAGAAGCATTTCAAATGAATAGGGAAAATGATGGACTATTCAATGTTGCTATGGCATTTGGATATATTATATGAGAAAAAGTTAAAGTATATTTCTATGTCCTATTATACTAAAAATACATTCAAGAATAACCAAAGCCCTAAATATGAAAAGCAAACCTTTAAAAAGACTTATAGGAGATTATCATTCAGGACAGGGAAGAATTTTTTTAATAAAACACAAAAATTGCAACCATAAGTAAAAACTTGATAAATTTAACTATATTAAGAAAAACTTAGTGTAAGCAATAAAAGACACCAAAAACACACTTAAAATACAAAGTACATTTTGGGAGAAGACTTTGCATTACACACAATAAACAAAGGATTAGCATCCAGAATACACAAAGAAATCCTGCAAATAACTGAGAAACAACCTACTAGTCAAAGAAAAGAATACAACAGGCAAGCCATAGTAGAGGCTCACCTGAAGGGGAAGATGCTCAATCTCACCAGTCATCATATAAATGCAAATTAAAATTAAAGTGAGCCCGGCTGGAATGGCTCAGTGGTTAAACATCGACCTATGAACCAGGAGGTCACAGTTTGATTACCAGTCAGGGCACATGCCTGGGTTGCAGGCTCGATCCCCAATAGGGGGCGTGCAGGAGGTGGCCAATCAATGATTCTCTCTCATCAATGATGTTTCTCTCTCCCTATCCCTTCCTCTCTGAAATCAATAAAAATATATTTTTAAAAAAAATGAGATGCCATCTCATTCCCATCAGATTAGTCAACATTAAAAGTCAGTATTAGTGAGGGTTAGAGAAAAAGGAAACCTTACACATTGTTGGTGAACATAAATTGGGAGGACTGTTATAAGAATAATTTGGCAATATCTATAAAAAACTGAAGATATATTTATCCTATCACCAAGAATGTATCCTAGAGAAACACTCACAAGTATTTCACAGCAAAAAATAAAGAAGAATGAGTAAATAAATTGAGGACTGTTCTGATAAGGGAATAGTATACAACAACTGAGGAAATTAGACTTCTGTGTTACAATATGAATGAATCTCAAAAGCATAATGTTTAAATTTTAAAGAGCAAGCTTCAGGATCCTATGTGTTACATTTTACACAAATTTAAAAATACTTTCAAATAAAGCCAATTATTGTTTATGGATTCATATATATGTAGTAAAAAACATAAAAACATGGAATTAACGGGGTCAACACAACTTTGCTGATTATAGTTACTTCTCAGGAAACAGGATCAGGGAAAATTCCAGATATGTCTCTAAGTGTAGATGTAACATTTAGAATAAAGATTCAGAGCTAATATGGTAAAGTATTAACATATATACACATGCTATATATGTTTATATATATGTTATATATATGTATATATATTAATCCTACATCCAGTTCATATCTTTGTAAATTTTTATTTATTTTCTTTATTAAGGTATTACATATGTGTCCTTATCACCCCATTGTTCTCCCACCTCCCACCCCCCCCCACTCATGCCCTCACCCCCCTGGTGTCTGTGTCCATTGGTTATGCTTATATGCATGCATACAAGTCATTTGGTTGATCTCTCCCCCTCACCCCCATCCTCCCCTGCCTTCCCTCTGAGGTTTGAGCATCTGATCGATGTTTCTCTGAATCTGTTTTTGTTCATCAGTTTATGTTGTTCATTATATTCCACAAATGAGTGAGATCATGTGATATTTATCTTTCTCTGACTGACTTATTTTGCTTAGCATAATGCTCTCCAGGTCCATCTATGCTGTTGCAAATGGTAGGAGTTCCTTCCTTTTTATAGCAACATAGCATTCCATTGTGTAGATGTACCACAGTTTTTTAATCCACTCATCTGCTGATGGGCAGTTAGGCTGTTTCCAAATCTTAGCTATTGTAAATTGTGCTGCTATGAACATAGGGGTGCATATATCCTTTCTGATTGGTGTTTCTAGGATATATTCCTAGAAGTGGGATATATATATCTCTCTCTATAAAAGCCTAATATGCAGTGTCCCTTCAGAAGTTCAACCAACCAGGAGTTCAATTGCTCACTATGACATACGCTGACCACCAGGGGGTGGTGCGGAACTAAGGAAGGCCCCGGCCGGCAGCCAGCAGCCGGCAGCCACTAGGGACCTACCTGTGCATGAATTTATATATATATATTAGAGGCCCGGTGCATGGATTGGTGCACCGGTGGGGTTCCTCAGTCTGGCTTGCACCCTCTCACAATCCAGGACCCCTCAGGGGATGTCACACTGCTGGTTTTAGCCCAATCCTCGCAGGAATCAGGCTGAAACCAGCAGTCAGTGCGCATTCAATCGTTAGGTCGACTGGTCGCTTAGGCTTTTATATATATAGATATGTTATGAAATACTATGTGGCTATAAAAAAGGAGCTCTTACCCTTTGTGATAGCCTGGATGGACCTGGAGATTATTATGCTAAATGAAATAAGTCAGTTAGAGAAAGACAAATATCACATGATCTCATTTATATGTGGAATATAATGAACAAAATAAACTGACAAACAAAATACGTCCAGAGACATAAATGCATGTAACAGACTAACGAATCTTAGAGGGGAAGCGGGTAGAGGGGATGGGGACAGATTAACCAAAGAACATATAGGCATAGCCCAGTGGTCGGCAAACTGTGGCTCATGAGCCACATGCGGCTCTTTGGCCCCTTGAGTGTGGCTCTTCCACAAAATACCACACTCTGGGGTGAGTCTATTTTGAAGAAGTGGCGTTAGAAGAAATTTAAGTTTAAAAAATTTGGCTCTCAAAAGAAATTTCAATCGTTGTACTGTTGATATTTGGCTCTGTTGACTAATGAGTTTGCTGACCACTGGACAGCCCGTGGACACAGACAACAGAGGGGGGCAAAAGGAGGGAAATGGGGGACATCTGCAATACTGTCAGCAACAACAAAACAACAAAAGAACAAAACACATACTAGTGGTGTTTTGAACTGAATATTTGTGCTCCCCTCCCCCAATTCATATGTTGAAGTCAATTTCCAATGTGATCTTGGCATTTGGAATTGGGCTTTGGGGGAGGTAAACAATGTCCTAAGAGTAGAATCCTTATGAATGGGACTAGTGCCCTGATAAGAAGAGAAGCAAGAGAGGTGATCTTTCTCCCTGCCATTTGAGGACACAGCAAGAAGGCAGCCATCTGCAAAGTAGGAAGAGAGCTCTCACACGGAATCAAATTGGCTGGCAGGACATGTTGGACTTCCTGGATTCCAGAACTATGAGAAATAAATGTCTGTTGTGTAAGCTGCCCACTGGTGGTTTGTTACAGCAGCCTAGCTGACTCAAAAAGGTGGACACCTGTGGTTCCCTCGGCTCCGACTACCCCAGAGACTTAGGTTCCGCAAGGAGCTCCAGACTTAGGCTCTGTTTGGAGCTCCAAGCATCCTGACAACCTCGGTTGGCACACCAGCCCAGATGCCTTCATTTGGCCTCACGGGCAAACCTGAGGGCGGAGTCCCATCAAGTTTCCAGTTTGCAGGGTGGAAAGACTTTCATTTGTTTTGTCCACTGGGAATTCTCTCTCCTCGGGCCAGACTGGCCTGGGTCGGTCATGGCTGGTACTTCATGTGGATTGGAAAACCAGAGCAGCCGTGCTCCCGTGTTCATGGTAGCCTGCCAGGTCAGCCTGAATGGCTACAGCTTCCTGGGCTCAGGGCTTGTTGTGGTCGGCATACAGTCTCTCCTCTGCAACCACTGTTCCTCTTGCCTCGATTTCTACTGCCTCCACCCCAAACAATCTGGGATGGAGAACTGTTTCGAGCATTTACCATCTTTCCTGACATGTGGATTGCTTGAAAGGCAGATATCCTATTCTCCCCTCTCTCCCTCCTTCTCTTCTCTATTCCCTGGTTTTGCATTCACTTCTCTCCTCTCCATTCTGTTTTTGCATTCACGTCTCTGGTTTCTGTACATTGACTTCTATATTTCACTGTGTGTCTTGTTCAATTTCTCTGGTCTGTTCCAGTGCTCCATTTTTTCTGATCTCTCTCTCTCTCTCTCTCTCTCTCTCTCTCTCTCTCTTTCTCTCTCCCGCCCCCCCCCCCCCATATTTCTGCCTTCTTGCTCTCTCTGTGGTGTCCCACCGCATATACATGAATATCAGAGAGAGCTTCCCGTCCCACAGACCAATGGGAAAACCATAGGGAGCTCTGAGTATGAGCATAACATGGATGGAAACGGAGGAATGTAAATTGCAAAACAACTTCAGCATTATAGGATCTTAAATCCCAGCAGATGGTAGCCATTGAAATCTCATACATTTAAGTTGAATTTATTCAAGGCTTTCTTAAGCTTTCAATTCTATCAAAAGCATTCTATGGAGCAGGCCATGGATTAGTGGGAGTTGGGACAAGGATGATGTAGAAGGCTAACACAGAGTTTTCCCAGGAGCCTGCAGAGTTATGGAACCTTCTTTGGATCACTAAGCAAAGGTCTCAGCCACTCCCAGCTTCCAGGTCCTTGGGTCTGGTTTTTGTTGTTGAAAAGGTTTATGACGTTTGCCATGGAGGCATCTTCCATATTGCAAGGTCTATAACCGGGTTTTGGTTTTGGAAATGAAAAGAATCAACTGAATCAAGAAAATTGTATCTTGGTGTTAGGGTGATTTCAATAAATTATAAATTGAAGTAGCGACACTGAGCGAGGCCACCACGTCAGCCCAAGTTATGGAAGAGTGGTTTAAAATATCAGCGCTCTCATAGTTCATATTACCCTGCTGTATCTAAATGGAAATTTTACTCGACATAACAATTTAAGGGAGAATATCATGTGTAAGTTATTTCAAAAAGACTGTCTTCTCTTTAACACTTTTATACTTTCAGTGTTTTATAAGCATCTCTGTCACCTGAAATGGAGGCAAGCATTATCACTCGCATGTCATGGATGAAAAGGTGGTGCACGGACATTAATCGACTTTCACCTTGCAGGCCAATGGCTGAGTCATTCAGGGTCACAGGTCTCCCTTTGGCCGCTTATTCCACAGGGCGGCAGCATCTCGTGGTGAGTTAAAACTCTGGGGTTCTATAACTGATGAAGACAGTCTGTTGGTGACCGTGAGCGACTTTCCTGTTCTCTCTGAATGTTTGTTTTTCTTGCTGGAAGTCTAGACAACAAACCCATACTTCTGATTTTATCTTTAAAAAAAATTAGGAATTATGGATTGCCAGTAAATCAGAGATGAGAGATGCCATATTACATAGAAGCAAAGAATCTCCAAGGCAACTGGGCAAGGTGGTCCTGAAATTTTGCCTTACAGGGGAATTAGTGGAAGAGTTAAAAAATACAGACTCTTGAGTCCCATCCTATTGAAATGGAAAATACTAATATGAGGACCAGGATTCCATATTAAAAAAAAAAATCACTCAAACCCAGCTGGTGTGGCTCAGTGGCTGAGCATCGACCTATGAACCAGGAGGTCACAGTTCGATTCCTGGTCAGGGCACATGCCCAGGTTGCATGCAGGAGGCAGCTGATCAATGATTCTCTCTCATCATTGATGCTTCTATCTCTCTCTTCCTCTCCCTTCTTCTCTGAAATCAATAAAAATATATTTGAAGAAATCACTCCAGGTGGTCTGGTGCAGGTTTAGAAACCATGACTCTAGTGGAATCACCGTAAATGCTTCTGAGGGGTTAGGTGTGCACTCTATATAAACAAGCCATGGGATTAGAAATGTAATTCTGTTATAAGGAATCGAGCAGATGGGAGATGGACTGGGCAGAGGTGTTGGGAAACCCTGGCCTCTGTTTTTGCCAATAAGTCCTCCGGTTGGAGTATGGAGGCCGAAGAGAGCCCTGAAGGAGCAAAGCTCCCCATCAACTGGCTGTGTGATCTTAGGCAAGCCACCACACCTCTCTGGGCCGTAGTTTCCTATCTGCAAAATGGGACGGTGGACTTGGTGATCTTTAAGTTTCTTCTATGACACTTTGAGCTTTACCTCATGCCCTTTTTGATGTAAACACACTATACTATGAAATGCTGTCCTTGACTTTAGTTTTTTAATAGAATGCTTTATGGACCTATGCTTGGCCCACTGAACCCGTTTTCAGTCATGGTGTGCCCAGCCACTGAGTCAAATGCAAATGCTCATAGAAATCAAAGCATCCCAAGGTGATTCTCTGCCATCTGAGGCTGGAAAAGCAGCTTCCAAGAAGGCAAGTTCCAGGGAAGGAAGGCAGAAGCCTTCGTGGCAGAGGCATTTCGAAGAAAAGGGGGTTTGGTTCAGAAGGAGGTAAGTATCCTGCCAGACATCTCTGCCCTAGGTGAGGGTAATTCTACCTGCTGCCTCCGCTTCAGAAAGTGACCAGAGAAGGCTCCGCCGACTGGCAAAGACTGAATGCTTTCCAGTGACCATGCTCAGGGCGGCCCTGGGTCATGGCCGTGTTGGCAGGAGAAACGTGTAATGGCTATAGTTGCTGGCACCAGTGCTGGCTGCTCGGGCCCAAGGCTGGCCAATGAGAGGAGGCTTAGGAAAGAAAGACTGCATTAGTAGCAGCGTCTTTGGCGGCCAGAAATGATCAGGTGTTCACCATGACTGGGAAGGAGCCAAAAGAGAGCAGTTTAGGTAAGAGAGCCCCAGGCTGAGGGGCTAAGTAATAGGTTTTACCGGGTTTTTGTTAAGAGTCATGCAATCCAATGGAGGAAATATTTACTGAGCACCTACTATGTGTCAAGGCTTTAGGAATTCAAAGAGAAACAAGGCAGAGTCCCTTTCTTTAGGTGTTTACAACCTGGTGTGGAAATTCTCCGTAAAAAGGGACACAATATAGCATCCTAGTATTGATGGCATGGCAGGGGGAGGAGCCAGAGGGTCCCAGGCAGCAGGAAAGGAAGGCGGCTGAGGTGACATCTGAGTAGGACTTTGCTTGGAGAAGAAGGGATGGGCGGGCTGTCTAGGCAGAGGAGACAAAACCAGCAAAGGCAAGAAGCTGTGAAAGAACGTGGTGCCTATGGGAACGAGAGAGATGGCTGGAGGTGTGGGAGCCATACGTACACACAGTGGCCAGGAGGATGGAGAAGTCCAGTTGGAGACCAGGCTAGGGGGCTGGACGCGCGCGTGCCAGCATGCGTGTGTGTGTGTGTGTGTGTGTGTGTGTGTGTGTGTGTGTAAGGGCTTTAGCAAAGGGGCTCTCTTGTTTGTTAATAATCACATTTATGTTTTAGAAACACTGTCCTGGAAGCAGTGTGGAGGTTGGTGGGTGGAGGGCAAGAACGGAGCCAGGATGTACACTAGGAAGCCAGGGGAGCAAGGCCGTGCCTGAGAGGCAGGCACGAAGGAGCGTTCTCAGCTTTCTGACTTGGACAATGGGCTCTGGAGATACCCCTCCCTCCCTCCCTCCCTCCTGGCCCCCCTCCTCCAAGGCAGCATCAGTGGGGCTGGATGGGATCCTTTCTCCGCTCTTACAACGGTCAGCCGCGATCACTAGGAAGCAGCTGGTTGAGGCACACACTTTAAGGAACAGGGAGTTCTTAGAGCTGCCCATAGGAGAAAGTACTTAAAAATATACTTTTGCAAAACGCTTTTTTAGGGATTGTATATTACTTAAGGGCTATTATAACCTTGAAAAAAACCAACAACACATAGATATACTGGTGAAGCATTACCCACACACTGAAAAAAGTACAAAATAGAAAAGTACAACTCTGTGAGTGATCACAAAGCAGACCTCAGTACGACCATCACAGCAGGCCGGAACTAGGGTAACGCTGCTAGCCTGCCCCCCCGCCCCCCACGGCCCTGCCCAAGACCCTCTTCTCAGCCACTGTCCTCTTGTCCTATCACCTCCCCTCCTCCAGAGGAGCCTCTGTCCTCACGAAAGTACTTTTTAAAAACCCACACATTTGCAAATTAATAGAAAACAAAAGGAAATCTTCCTTATTTTCCCTTTCCCACTTTAGGGTAATTCTTTTTCCTCATCTTAGTCTGATTGACTTTATGGGATCTCGACATAGTCATTGGGTTCGATACCTACAGTAGTAACAAAACTGTGATCCGGGCTGCCCTTTGTTCTGTGTCTCTATAAACTGAGCTGTGGTCTTCATCCATTAATTACCTCTGTGACTTTGGTAGCTTATACAGCTGTGAGTTTACAGAAAGTCCATTTATCTTGAGAGAGGCATTTGCTTTTGTATAAACAGTGGCGAGTACACTCTGAACCATTTAAAGGGAGGGAGGGAGAAGAGAAAAAGATGAATTGTTGAGCCTGGAATCTTAACACTTACTTATTTAGGTTCTGAGTGTCTTTATGGGCTTGAGGAACTATTTATCCACCCCTCTTCCTAACGCTGCTGCTCCCTCCCTTTTCTTTTCCTTCTTCTTTTTGTTGCTATTAGAATTTTGGGCTCCAGCCACCTCTGATGCACAGGACATGTGGGTTCCTCACAGGAAGAAGTTTTGTGGGAGAGAGGGTCTGCCTAGAGGAGACAGTGACGGCCCAGATGTTTGATCCCTAGAGTGAGCCACATCAGGAGAGGGCGGGGCTGTGGAGCAAGGCCTTAGAGCGATTTGGAAAGGCCCAAGAATTGGCAAGAAGGCCGCAGCTCCCCTCCTCGGCTGCCAGCCTGAAGGCAGGCTAGGCCAACCTCTCCCAGTTCAGGTCAAGGCTTACCAGGGTCAGCGTGTTTGTGTTGGCCTTGACATTTTCTCAGATTGCTCTGTAGTTGTTTTTTATTAGTTTTACTCCAGCTGTTGCTCCAGGACCCTTCTGGCAGCAGGGCCTTCCAGGCTAGCTTGGAATCCTTTGTTAATTGACTCAAGTCACGAAGGTGCCATCGGCTTTGAACTCTTGCCAGTTCTAACCCTGGACAAATCCCAGGCAAGCACCAGAGGGAAAGCAGTAATGAGGCTCGCACCTTGAGCTTACAGGGCAGAGCTCTGTCTGGTCAGGTGTTAAGTGGGGTGGTGAAGTGCAAGCCCAGGGAGACTGGCCTGAAGAGTAAACAGGCCCTGGGCATGTGCTTCCTCCTGGGTCCTAAGGGACACCAGGCTCGGGAGGAGGTTTCACAGCATTCCTGTCAAAACCCTGCAGTTAATAGCATCTCGATGACCCAAATAAATTCACAGATATCTGTTACTCCCTGTGTTTTTACTTCACACCAACCAGCTCTTCACAGACTAGTCTCAGCTTGGGAATAACTTGGGAAGAGGCCTCTGAGATTTTTCCTGTGAAGCTATTAGTTTTACCCCACTTCACAGAGAGAAAGGACGAAAAAGCTTAAGGTGGTCTTGGAAGAAGGACCACTGCCACCATGATGTCATGATGTGTATTGCTGTTTGAAACACCGTCTCGTTTCATGCATATTATTTAAATATATTTTATTGATTTTTACAGGGAGGAAGGGAGAGGGATAGAGAGCTAGAAACGTCGATGAGAGAGAAACATCGACCAGCTGCCTCCTGCACACCCCCTACTGGGGATGTGCCCACAACCGAGGTACATGCCCTTGACCGGAATCGAACCTGGGACCTTCCAGTCCGCAGGCCGACGCTCTATCCACTGAGCCAAACCGGTTTCGGCTCATGCATATTATTTAAAAGTTATGGCAAGGGCAGCGTCAACAGAGCAAAATATTTATTCACTTCTCTGAAACATCCCTCCAGAGTAGTGTTTTTAAAAAGTGTTATATCAGCTGTAGTGTAAAATCGACTCCTCTATCCTCCAGTACAATGTGTAATCAGGTTATCTCTCTTTGATAAATTTTGATCCTTTAAAATGTCCAAGCATATGTGTTAAAGTTATATCTTAAAAAGGGGGTCCAGTAAGCTGTTGTTTGTTTACTAGGAGAGATAGATCACTAGTGGAAATCAGAAGACAGTTTATGAAGGCTTGGAAAGGCTGTCTCACAATGTACCAGTAGTGCCTGTGTGGTAGGTGGGGAGTGGTGGCAATTGGAGAGAGAAGTTGTAAATTAAATAAGATTTAAGAGATACATCAACATGGCCCTAACCAGTTTGGCTCAGTGGATAGAGGGGCCTGCGGACTGAAGGGTCTCAGGTTTGATTTCAGTCAAGGGCATGTACCTCGGTTGTGGGCACATCCCCAGTAGGGGGTGTGCAGGAGGCAGCTGATGGATGTTTCTCTCTCATCGATGTTTCTAACTCTCTATCCCTCTCCTTTCCTCTCTGTTAAAAAAAAAAATCAATAAAATGTATTAAAAAAAACTTAGATACATTAAAAAAAGAAGAGAGATACATCAACATGTAGACCTTGTTGAATCCTGATTTGAATAAACAAACTATAAAACAAACAAAACATGAGACAATTGTGGAAAATTAGAATACTGACTAGATATCTGATTAAATTAAGGAGTGTTTTGTGTGTGTGTGTTTAAATTTAGGCATAAGAATGGTATTGTGATTATATTGTTTAATAAAAAGAGGTCATGGCCCAGCTGGCATGGCTCAGTGGTTGAGCACTGATGTATGAACCAGGAGGTCACAGTTTGATTCCCAGTCAGGCCACATGCCTGGGTTGCAGGCTCGATCCCCAGTGTGGGGCATGTTGGAGGCAGCCGATCAATGATTCTCATTGTTGATGTTTCTCTCTCTCTCTCCTTCTCCCTTCCTCTTTGAAATCAATAATAATAATAAAAAAGAGCTCACATCTTTTAGAGATATATATACTAAAGTATTTACATGTGAAATGATATGTCTGAGATTTGTTTCAAAATAACCCAAAGGGGGGCGGTCAAGTGTATAGCTTTGGGTTGGAGCAAGAGAGAAAATTAAATTGGCATTGAATTGATCATTGTTGAAGATGAGAGATACAAGAGTTGTGGTTTTATTTTATTGTTTTTATATTCCTCTATGTTGAACATTTCCATTATGCAAAGCTCAAAATGAAAGACCTCAGTGGGCTCTTCCTTCGTGTTTAACCGTATAGGTACTTGTACTGTACATGTAATATTCCCCCATTATTTTATAAGCATTTTCTATCTTATCACAAATTCTTCATTGATATATATTTTTTTGTGGCTACATATATTTTCAATTAATAGGATGTACCATGATTTCCTTTACTTTATTTTCCCTATAGCTGGATATTTTAATTATTTTGAATTTTAGACTATATTTAAAATTTTTAAACTCAAGTTTGGAGTTGACCATTTTGAGTGCCTCAGAAGGAAAGTCAAATCATCCATCCATCCATCCATCCATCCATCCATCCATCCATCCATCCAAGCAACAGATACTGATGAAGCATCTTCTGTGTGCCATGTACTATGCTCAACATTGAGAACATAGGATTGAGTAAGAAGAACCTGTTTACGTTTTTTAATTTCATGGAACTTGGAGGCTATTGGGTCAGTAAAATGAAGTATCACTTATTTTTTCCACCGCTGTGGGCTTAGTGCCCCTCTCTTACATTCTATTAGCACCTTTTGCCCATGACTATCTGACCTCTAACATTTCATGGAAATTGTCCATTTGTATATACGTTTCTCCTACTATACTGTAAAGGCAAGGACCATGTCTTTGTTCAATGTTTTTGGGAGAAAAAAGCATTGATGGCTTCCCATATGCTAGGCCCTCTGCTGTGTCCTAGTTAAGAAAGCTAAAAGATCTCTGCTTTCTTGGAGCTTCTAGGCTGGTGGGAGGACCAACATCAGACAAGAAAGCACACAAAGTGGGTTATACATTGTGGTAAGTGCCACAAAGGAAATAAAGAGTGCTAGGAGGGAATAACAGGAAACCCTAGTTTGGATGGATTAATTAAGGAAGGTCTGTTTTTGGAAATGACATTTGAGCTAAGCTGAGACTTGGAGGAGAGGGATCAAGCATTCATGTGAGAACTTGAATGAGAGGTATTTCAGGCCAAGAGAATAGAAAGTGCAGGGGCCCTAAGGTGGGAAAGGTCTCAGAATTTTAAAGGAACTGATAGAAGGCGATATGGTACCAGTGTTGTGGGGAAGGGGGAACATGCTGAGAATGAAAATTGGAGCGGTATGTAGGAGATTCATGTAGGACTTTCTGGGACAGGGGCAGTTTGAACTTAATCCTAAAGGCAATGGTATGTCATGGTGAGGGTATGTAGGCAGGTAGTGTCTACTGCAATTATGATCCAGTTTAGGAGTTATAGTTCCTTTTTGTTTTTTCATGGTGAATAAACCAGAAGCAGACCAGAGTGAAAGTGGTAGACCAATTCAGAGGCCATTTCAGGGGTTCAGGTGGGAAATGATGGAGACTGGACAAGGTGGTGGCAGATGAAGAATGGAGGTGGGCTTCAGATTCATGTTGGATATAGCATCAACCCCTTGGTGATGGCTTGGACAAACGATGTGAGAGAGAAGGGAATTTCAGGAGTTATTTCTGGCTTGACTATCTGGGTGGGTGGTGGTACCATTTACTGAAAGGGGAAAACTGGGAGATGATTGGGTTTGGGGATACATCTATAATCAGTTGGCACAGTTATGTGACTTTCTCCAGCAATGCTTAGCTGGCACAGAGGAGGCAGTTGTAAGTTTGGTTCCACCCATAGGTGAGGGTTTGTCAGGAGTGGGCAACAGGAGACAGAACAAAGGAGCTAAAGGCATTTGTAAGGAAGTGGTTTAGCATACCGTTAGACTAGGAACCCTAAACGTATAGACATGGAAATGAAGGTAGGAAGGGGCAGTTGGTCAGAGACAAGGTGGTAAGACAATGGGGCTACAAGGGAAAGTGAACTGGAAGAACAGGAACATGTGGTTGTCTTCATCTTGGTACCCATGGCTCCTGGCATGTAGTAAAAGTTCAGTAGATATTTGTGATTAAACTGAGGTTATTGTTGATTTGAGGATTCTTGGATGCAGCAATCTTTCTGAACGAGTTTATTCTACTTTTCTACTTTCAGTCTCTGGTGGTCTAAACACAATAGTTACTGCTGGCCAGTCCCGAAGCCACCCTGTGTTGTGGGATGCTGGATGGACTGTGGATTGATCTCTGGACATTTTCCCATCCATCCATCCATCCATCCATCCATCCATCCATCCATCCATCCATCCATCCAATAAGCCCTCACTGAGCACCTGTCTTCATTTTAGGCTTTTGAAAACAAAATGAATGAACGAGTAAATGGCAAAAAAAAGTTCTGCTCATTAGGGAGCTACAAATAGCACCTGAGTTTCTAGATATGAACTTTTTGGCTCTTTGTGGTTCATACACAGTTCTATTGAGACTAGAGGAAAAAGTCTTTATTCTTTTGCCTGCTGTGTTTTAAAATTTAATCAAAATGTAGAATGCTCTGAAGAAGCCCAGGTAGAAAGAAATCTTTCTATAGCGTCTAAAAATGTACAGATCCATTTCTCTAAGAGCCGTGGTAAGGTCAGCAGCCATGCCTCTATAAAGGGCAGGATGTGGATTTTTACTACTTTAACATTTTAAAAACTACCACATGTTATTTTTCAGAATGGTTTCCCCCACGTAAGGGCAATGTCCACCAACCCTTCTTCGGAAGTTGCCCAGTCTCTCATGATAGACATTTAATTTCAGTTCATTGAATCAGCCATTTATTTTGTTTTCCTGAACCCTCTGTCCCTCCCAGAAAATCTGAAAAACATCTCTCCCCAAAGGAAACCAGGCTTTTGGACATTTGTTTTTATTTTATTTTTATTTTTTATAGTAAAGGTGGAAATTTATTGAAGAGCAAGTACAGACTCCCACGTGGGGAGGGGGAAAGAGTGCCCTGGACATTTGTGGTGTCAGTCCTTTCCACTGTTGCATTCAGAAGGTTTGAGGGCACAAGTCTAAGGTGTTTGCCGAGTATCTGGCCCAATGGGGTGCATACTAGATGCTCATAAATTCTTATTTGACTAATGGATTGATCAAGATCTTATTAGGGCTGGGATTGTGCCTATGTCCTCAGTCCCTAGTACAGAGCTACCTACCTTTTAGGTCCTCAATGAAAATGTTTGTTGAGTGAATGCCTGAGTGAACGTTACTGGGGACTGTTGAGCCTTGAGAATCCAAAAGTGTGCTGTAGAGTTGATTCATCTGATCCCTTTCTAGCTATGAAGAGTAATATGAGATAGGGCCATGACTTTTGAATACTTTTGCTAGCGGTCTGCATCCTTTTTGGGAAGATGGGGAAGAGGTTAGCAGGCTGAGGCCTCCTTAATTATCACACTGATCTGACCTTCTCCTCGTCATCCATTCTCTTCCGGTGAAAAGTGTCACTCCAACCAAGTCATTGAAGTAAAAGCAAACCCAAACCAACTTGGGTTCAATTGTTATTCCTTTTCCTCATGGCAAGAGCTTTATGATCCAAAATGCAGAGGGGCAGCCTGAGAGACTGCACACAGAGTGAGCACTAGAACATTAGTAGAGCATAGGAAATATAGTGAATAACATTGTAATAACTATGCATGGTGTCAGGTGTGTACTGGAAACATCAGGAGGAACATTTTGTAAAAATATATGATTATCCAACTACTATGCTGTACACCTGAAACTAATATAAAATAATATCGAATATAACTGTAATTGAAAAAAAAAAGGCAAAAATGAGAGAAAGAAAGAAAACGTTAGGAAAGAAGAAGACCTGGGAAGAAGAGCACCACTTTCTCAGCCATTTTTGAGGACCTCCAACTGTTTCCTGCAGCATGGTTTATGTCTTGGCTCATGTTGGAGGAATGCTAATTTCCCACTCATGATGTAGGGTCTTCTATTACAGTAACATTCTTGGCCTTTCCAGACCCATTTACTCACTCATCCTGGAGAGGATAGGTGATATAACAGAAGGATGAATTTGAAAGAAAGGATTGAGTTACGTGACTCAGTTTCTTCCTCTCTTGGGACTGACTGGCCAGCAGAGAGCCCCTATTCTGCCCTTTAAAAAGGGCAGGCTTTGCTTCTGTTGGGGGGCCTAGTTATCATTCAGTGCTGCCTGTGATGGATGGAAGTCTGTCTAATTCTGAGATTCGGCATTAGAAAACTCATCATTACTGCTGCACACTTAAGTCACATCTTCCCACTGTGAGTGACGTCACAGGCAGTTTGCACATAATAAAAATACCATCGACTGGGTAGCTTAAATGACAAATATTTGCTTCTCACAAGTCTAGAGGCCAGAACGTCTGAGATCAGGGTTCAGCATGGTTGCATTCTGGTGAGGACTCTCTTTTTGGTTTGCAGATGGCAGTCTTCCTGCCATGTCCTCACGTGGCAGAGAACCAAGAGAGAAGAAGCAAGCTTTCTTGTACCTCTACTTATAAGGGCACTCATCCCATCATGAGGGCTCTACCCATATGAGTTAATTACCTTCCAAAGGCCCCATCTCCAAATACCATCACATTGTGTGTGGGGGGGTAGTGTTTCAACACGTAAATTTGGGGGTCACACAAACATCCTGTCCATAGCAAACAAGAACGGTATTTTCATCTCCATATGCCTGACTCCTGTGACTTGTCTCAATTGGTTCCAAACTTGAATGAGAAAAGGACTCTCTCCAATACCAATAGCTGAGGTCTAGCATTTGGGGAGGGGGGTTGAAATGGCTGAAAGGGTCAGGGACAAGCAGATGGTTTCTTGGGTTCTACCCTTAACCAGTTTGCATGGAATAAATCCCCCTTTTTTTTTCTTTGTGCACCTGCATCCAAGACTGCCATAGCCCTCTCCCATAGTTGCTACTCCCTTCCCTGCATAAGTGTAACCCTTGGCTGTGCTGTTTGCTGCTGCAGACCTCCCCCCACCCAGCGTTCTCCATCTGATAACATCATTTGGAGGCGGGGGGGGGGGGGAACTCTAGGAACAGAGAAAAGGAAGAGGGGGCAGAATCACTCTAAGTGGTGGCCCTCTAAGAGCACCCTTCAATGCAAAATGACTCTTCTTCAACCAAGCAGATGCTTTGAGACCCATGTTTTATTAGGTTGAATTCCTTCTTATGAAATACATTGGTTTCACATGCAAATAAAACTCATCAGCCAACCCTAATAGTTGACCAGGTTGTGTGTGTGTGTGTGTGTGTGTGTGTGTGTGTGTGAGTGTGTATGTAATAATGACATATCCTATATAATAAAACCCTAATATGCAAATCAACCAACCAGCGGAACGACTGGTTGCTATGTTGCGCACTGACCACCAGGGGGCAGACGCTCAATGCAGGAGCTGCCCCCTGGTGGTCAGTGCGCTCCAAAGGGGGAGTGCCGCTCAGCCAGAAGCCGGGCTCATGGCTGGTGAGCACAGCGGCAGTGGTGGGAGCCTCTCCCACCTCTGCTGCAGGCGGGTGGTAAGGAGCGAGGGGTCCCGGACTGTGAGAGCCCTGGACTGTGAGAGGGATGCTTGACTGCCAGGGGGATCGGGCCTAAGCCGACAGTCAGACATCCCCCGAGGAGTCCAGGACTGTGAGAGGGCACAGGCCAGGCTGAGGGACCCCCACACCACACACACCAGTGCATGAATTTCATGCACCGGGCCTCCAGGATTATATAATATACACTAATGCTATATACAGGGTGGGGCAAAAGTAGGTTCATAGTTGTGACTATGTATAAACACAGCACCTATTCTTATTAATTATTGTATAATTTTCCACACACACAACTTACTATTGCCCCATCCTGTATACACACATATATCTGGGATTTAATGCTACAGATGGATACATAAATGCACAAACAAGTATGTGTGTACACATACATTTCCTACATATAATAGAACAGCTCTGCCCCAGTAGCCTTTAAAATTCAAAGTCAATAAAAATAACAGACTATTTCCATATTTCTGTTGTTCTCAAGGTTAACTCTTTGGATCAAGCATCTTTTCCAATTTGGGATTTAATTTCCTTGAAAAGAGAGTACATGGAAGGCAAAACGTTAAGAACCTGGGTTTTTTTTTCTGACCTGTCCCTGGCTATAGGGCCTGGAGCACTGTCCTCCTGCGTTGTTGCCTGAGTTTCATTGCATAGTGTGGTGGAGGCTGTACTGTATGGGCTCTCTTAGCTTTTTCTGTCAATATACTCTATGAACAAATAGCCAACGACTTGTAGGTGGCCAGGGGAAGGTATAATTAGAGGGAGAAAGTGGTGAGGTTTGACAAGACAGGAAATACAGTAGCTCTCATCCACTGGAGACTTACGTATTATGTAACTGGCCAAGGATGCATTGCTTAGCTCATCAATTACTACAATGATGATATAGACAACTACTGTCAGTTTTGCACTCTTCAAAAGAAAGGCATTTACAGGTGTGACAGTAGGTAGACGGACAGATAGAATATGAATGGAAGAATAAATACGTTGTGTGCTTGGCACTTTGTTGGGTGCTGTGAGAGACACAGGGTGCTATGAGTGGACCAGCCATGGACTCTTCCCAATTGCTTGCTTCTTGCCATCTCTGGCAAGAGAGGTCTGCTGCAGGCTCTGGAGGAACTGCTGCCTGGAAGTGGGATAGGTTAAGTGCTATGGAATTTAATAAACAAGAACAGCTATCTAAAACTATTTAAGTCATCAAGCATTTAGCCGACAAATTCCTTCAGGGGAGCGCCCATAGCATTCATGTTTGGTTCTCTTACCTTGCCTATCCCAGAGAAGGTCTGCTAAATATATTTCTTTTACACTTTTAAAAATTAATTTCAGAGAGGAAGGGAGAGGGAGAGAAAGAGAGAAACAATCATGAGAGAGAATCATTGATTGGCTGCCTCCTGCATGCCCCTTACTGGGGATCGAGCACGTAACCCAGGCATAGCCCTGACCAGGAATTGAACCGGTGACTTGTTGGTTCCTGAGTTGATGCTCAGTCATTGAGCCAGGCTGGCGAGGTGGCAGGCTAAGTATTTATTGAACGTATTAGCACACATTATTTACAAAGCACTGTGCTTGAATTGTGGTTAGGCAGGGACACATTGAGAGAAGCTTTGTGCTCACCACAACTCTGTGTTGGAAAGATCTGGCTCGAGATGCTTAGCCTGGGTTTCTGAACCTTTGGGTTTTCTATTTTCCATTTCCCACCCACCTGAACGCTTTCTCTTTCTCAAAAAACAGAGGGCTTTGTCTAAGGGAACTGTGATTGTCTTCCTAGAAACACAGCACTTAGCAAAGCTTGCTTTGTATAGATGCTCTTCAATATCCACCTGTGGCACGTGAGCCCGAGGGCAATGACATCCACTTAAGGCTTTAAGGTTGAAAATAATGTTCTTAAAGTGGGAAGTGCCATATGGACAGGACGCTGCTCTACTCCATCTGTTGCCACATGTGGATGGGCACCCCTGAAGTAGAAGCCAGAAATGCCTCCAGGTTCCTGGTGCACATTTTAGGCTCTGAGCCACAGTTATTGTTATTATTATTTATTACTAATAATTAAAATTACTTATGGCAAATCTCCAAGGTAGGAATTATTGTGAACTGCAATTTACAAAGAAAGGGACATGTGATTTGACTAAGGTTATATCACTAATAAAAGGCAGAGTGAGGACTCAAAGCCAGACTCTAAGTTCTTTCCCTTTTGTTGAACAAATGATTTAATGAATGAATGACTGGTGACGTCGCCGGATGCACCAGGAGTTGACCTGATTGTTGATGTTCTGCAATTCTTGTGCTCTCCCCAAATATTGGCATGGCTCATTATCTTAATTCAAGGTAAGTTAGTTGATGTGTCCAGACCATGGAACTCTGATAAACTCATGAGGTGTCACTTCTTAAAGAGGCATTTTAGTGAAAGGAGGCACCACCAATCAATTAGCCAATTTTGCTCTTTGTCTATCGATACCTACTAGGTTCCCACCAAGATGAATTTATGGGAAGTTGGAATTCAGACTCTGTAATTTTAGCCAGCTGTTTCTTCCCCGGGTCTAATGTGCATAACGTGCAGTAGCCCTGAGTGAACTTATGCTCTCTGTGTTCTTTCCTTGCTCTGGTGGAATAAACGAGCTCAAGGTAAGCATCCAAAAGGCCATAGGAAAGGAAGAAGGAACTGGGTGATCCAGAACTTGAAAGCCAGTGTTTGAATACTACTACTACTAGGAGTAATTTAGAATTATTATTTATAATTTCCTCGTTCTTCCTCTTCTTGTGCTGTCAAGTCCCAGGTGCATTTAGTTCTTGTTATTCTTAACAATATGGCAGCTAAAATGTGTATCACTATTAAGAACGTAGAGATGAGGCTTCACAACAACTCTCTGAGGGAGGTGTCACTGTTGTCATTTAGAGAGTCTCTGAGAGTTGAGGCACTGAGCCTGGTCCATTGACTCCAAGTTTACAGCTTCTCCAGAGCCCAGGGCCTTCTCAGGGGCGGGGAGCTCTCTTCCCTTCCTGCCACCCGACTTGGACACTGTCACCTGCTTAGGAGGAGAGTTTGTATGACAGTCACCTGCTTAGGAGGAGAGTTTGTATGACAGTCACCTGCTTAGGAGGAGAGTTTGTATGAAGAGGTCCCAAAGCCTTGCACTTTGCAGTCTATTCCACCGCTTCTCAGAGATCAACTCATGAGAGTTTGCCCTGAAACATACACAGCAATTTCTGTGCTAGATGCTGACTTTTTGGTATTTCCTGCTGGAGCTCTGTTTGGGTGGAGTTCCCGTTGGAAGCACCAGAGTGTTCCTGTTTGTGCAGTTGATTTTCAGAACCTTAAATAAACTCTGTTGTGATGTGTTCAGGATCATAACAACTCAACAACTATTTATGAAGCACCTACTATGAGCCACCATGAGCCTGGCACTAGCAGCTGAAGATAATGACCTCAGCAGACCTTGCTTTCAGTTGGGCCCAGGACACAGATTAGTAAACAGGCACTTGCCCTCCAGGTGGTAAGTGCCATGAAAGACAAAGTCCAGGGTGTTGGAAGTGGGAGTGGGGTGCAAATAGCATGAGCAACAAACCCAGAATCCAGCCCTGAGAGTGGCAGGACTTGGGGGTGTGCTATGTACCAGCAGAGGCTTCCCAGAGCCAGTACCAGCGAAACTGCAGCATAACTATAAGAAACTAGTTCTTGTAGAATCTGTTCTCAATTATCTGCAAGTAGCTGATTCCACTTCATTGGCAAGAAAAACATTTTTAAGCCCTTTTTCAATGGCTTGAGTATCTCAATGCCTTCTATTTTCACTGCATTTAAAAAAAATAGGAGTTCCATTTTATTTTAGTTATTTAAAATATATTTTTAATTTATTTCAGAGAGGAAGGGAGAGGGAGAGAGGGATGGAAACATCAATGATGAGAGAGAATCATCGATAGGCACACCTGATAGGCCATACCTCCTACTGGGGATCGAGCCCACAACCCAGGTATGTGCCCTGACCAGGAATTGAACCATGACCTCCTGGTTCATAGGTCGATGCTCAACCACTGAGCCACGCTGGCAGGGCTATTTTCACTGCATATTAACACAGAGGCACCAAATCTCATAACACAGTTTCACCAACTGAGACAGCCTGCCTGAAGGAAAGTTTGGGATGAGTGACACACTGCATTTCCTGCTTGGACCGAGGAGAAGGGAAAAGTGGGGTCAGGCAGGGAAAGTGAACTGTTCCTCAAGCTTCCAACAGTTCAGCTCTTTACGGGGAAGCTCATTATTTCATATGAAGCGTTCTTTTCGGAATATCAAGCAGGCACATCTCTATTCAAATACCAGATAGGCAACAAACACATTCCGGAGCCTCCAGATGTAAATGACTTGGAGATTGTATTCTCCTTTTAGAGTCTCCAGGCCATTGTTCCCTCCATTAGTGCAAATAACAAAGACCAACTTCCTGCCAAAAGAAAAAATGGGGGTGGGGATGGAGAACAATTCAAAGGCTTCTGTTCCTCTGGCCAGACTGAGTTCCCTGGGATTAGTCTGGATCTGCTCTTGATCTCTCGGTCAAGCAACAAAATGCCTATTTAATTTTAAAATAAACTTGACTACGGTATAATTGACAAACACTAAAACGCACCCATTTGAAGTATCCCATTCTAAGTGTGGACAAACGTATACAACCAGGGTCACGGCCTCTACAACTGAGGACACAGATTAGTACACATTTCAACTCCCCCAAGGTCCCTTAGGCCTTCTTGCTGCTACCCCGGCCCCAGCCCGGGCAACCGCTGACCCACTTTCTGCCACCATAGATTAAGGCTGCCTGTGTCAGAATGGCCAATAAATGAAATCATACCACATGTATTCTTTGGGGTCTGGCTTTTACACCCAGGATCATGTTTTCATGATTCATTCTCGTTCGTGCTTCATAGTTCATTCCTTTTTATATGATATGCTGATTTTTTGAAGTAGCAAACAATTGTTCAGTGTACCACTCGGTAAGATGAGCTGATCAAGGAAGTCCCTCTGGTCTAAAAATTCTATCAGCTTGCCCGGGAAATGAAGGCCCGAGCATTGCATCAGGTTAGTCCGGATCACATTCAAGACGCAGCCAGGCACATGCGTTTCGGAGCTCCGGGAGCCCAGGGGGACAGGGAGAGATAAAGCCGGTGAATGATAGAACACATTACGGAGGATGGCAGGGCTATTTGTTCAGTTCTGTTATGAGCTCAGCAAAATGTGACAATCCTGAGAAATATAAATATATTTTGCTGTATTTATGTGTGTTTGTCTCAGGAGGCCTGGCAGGGAGTGGTGGGTGGCAGAGTGGGTTCCTGCAGGAGTGGAGTAGGCAGAGATAACTGGGGAAGGCAGAGCCTGTCCCAGGCCATATCGATGCACAGCCAATAAATACTAGTAATTACAATGAGAGCTAATATTTATTGAGCATTATGGGTCAGGCCCTAGGCTATGTTCCTTATACGCATTGTTGCCTTTAACCTGTACCTGTAGCCTATGGAGCAAAGGTCAACAGTCCTCTGTTTGTTTGTTTTAATCCTCACCTGAGGATATTTTTTTTCCATTGATATTTTAGAGAGAGTGGAAGAGAGCGGGAAAGACAGAGAGAAACATCAACGTGAGAGAAACATCGATGGGTTGCCTGCACGTGCCCTGACCAGGGCTCTGGCCGGGGAGGAGCATGTGACCAAGGTAGATGCCCTTGACCGGAACCGAACCTGGGACCCTTTGGTCTACAGGCCGACGCTCTATCCACTGAGCCAAACCGGCTAGGGCCCTTCAGTCCTCTGACTGCACCCCCACATCGTTTTACTATGTGAGGGGGAACACACACTTATCACACACTTATCCGCATACACTTATCACATAGTTATCTGCACACACTTACCACATGTACCGTGCTCTCAGCAGTCAGCACTGTGGCGGCTCTGTGTTATAGACCCGTGGTCGGCAAACTGCGGCTCGTGAGCCACATGCGGCTCTTTGGCCCCTTGAGTGTGGTGGCTCTTCCACAAAATACCACGGCCTGGGCGAGTCTATTTTGAAGAAGTGGCGTTAGAAGAAGTTTAAGTTTAAAAAATTTGGCTCTCAAAAGAAATTTCAATCGTTGTACTGTTGATATTTGGCTCTGTTGATTAATGAGTTTGCCGACCACTGTTATAGACAGTCCTTGAGCTACTGGAACCACTTTGCTTCCCAGCCCTGCGAACAGAAGTGCCATGGACTTTACTGGTAACTAACCAGTGCAGGGGGACTTGCTTCTCAAACTTGTTCACCCTCCTTTTCTTCCCAGTCCCACCCAGCTTCGCAAGCAGTTTTCCTTGGGGACACTTCCTAATCAACCACGTTCACATGAGTCCTTAGCTCAAGGTTGGCGTCTGGGGACCCCAAGCTTAGGCAAGGCGCTGTTCACATAGCCATTTTACAAATGAGAAAACTGAGGTTAACGGAGGTGGGGGTGGGGAAAGGAAGGATGTAGCTAACTCCTCCTCATGCTTCAGATGAAAACGTGAACTTCACCTTCCCAGGTGCCTGCCCTGACTCTCCAGCTCAGTGAAGCTCCCTGCTTATGCTCTCAGAACTACCCACGAGCACTTATCTAGGTTGTCGGTTTCCTATGATCTGAATGATTATTTCACGAATGACCAAGTCCCCTGTTAGATTGCTGGCTCCAGAAGGTCGGGGCCTTGTCTCTAGTGCTCTTAGCTGCATCACAAGGACCTTGGCAGAGTATTAGAACATAGTAATTGCTCAATAAATATTTACTGAATGAATGAATGATTTGAAGTCCCTTTAATGTCCTCATAGGTGCTCACTGGCCTCCCAGTTACTTCTCAGTCTCTGCATGAGCCAGAAATGCACAATGTACAACCCCCAAGAGTGACTGACACGAGATGTCCTGCCACTTCTGTTCTTTGGTGTACTTAGGGAAGAGCAATATCCAGGGCGAGGGGACAGATGTTTGCTCCAGGGGATCAAAATTGAGTGTCAACTGTAGAGTTGAATCTAGAGGTGGGCCTGGAAGGCTGGGGAGAATCTGTGTGATTAGGAGGAAATTCGAATAATTATTTTAACGAACTACAATGTCATTTAAATACACACACATCCTGAACTGCATACACATTCTTGGCTCCCCATACTTCTTAACAAAAGTACATTCAGCCCCAAGTTCTCCTTAGGAAGCTGATAAGCATCTCTTTCCTTCTATGCCGGCAGGAATGGTTCCCCAGCTCCATAAAATTTATAAACTGCTTTGGAAGCATTTGTGGAGAAAGGTGCCATATGAGTTCTGAGATTATTGAAATAAATGCTGATTTAAAGATCTCCCAGGTGGGTAGTTAAAATATACCTGGGCACACACATACACTCACACCCCACACTCAGGGTACTTTCCACTCTGATCAGCAGAGGTAAATTGTCCTACCTGACAGCTGACTGTAAATCAAGACCGGTGTTTTAATAGACACCACTTTTCTGCTTCTGTGTGCTGCTGTCTCAGGCAATCCTTCACCTCCCGGGGCACAGGACCTGAAGGATCTTGGCACATTCTCTCCACTGCACATGGAGAGGTGGTGCTTAGCAGCAAGGTAAATATTGGCATGCTGTATGTGAGCAATGGGTATAAATAAGTCAGGATAGCCTGAGAAAAATTAATCCCTGCATCCACCATTTTTCTTACCAATAGGTAAGAAAATAGGAAATCACGAGTTTCCCAGGTTTTTGCCAAATCCAAACACAGTATGTTTGTAATAATATAAAAGCTGGAAAGTATTTGAGAGTCAATAAATGCTGAATACATAATTTTGCTGATCAATACATGCCCTCATTTCCACAAACCTTGATTACTAGACCGGATTACTGAACTGCTCTTCCTGACTTTACCCCTCAAAATCCTGTCCATCAGTGTTTAGTTGCAGTAGCTCAAATAAACCAGGCTGCTCCGCACCACAGTGCCTTTGCATGTGCTGCCCCTGGATGCCTGGACTGGAATACATTCCATCAGTCCACATGGACTGGGGACACTTGCTGAGCTTTTAACAGCTGGTACTCCAGGATCACCTTTAATTTCCTTTATGAAGGGTTTTGTTTGTTTGTTTGTTTTTGTTTTCCAAACTCTTCCATTCCCAGAATTGCCACTTTATCCTGAACAAATGTGACTGCATATGTATATTTAAAACACTGACATGTCTGGGTTCTCTTGGAAAGCCCCTGCTCACACCCTGTGCCCACTCAGGCCACAACCGACACTTCATTGCTACGCAATTGCCCCCTTGTGACCTCTCAAGCCACCTCTCACAGCATTTTGAGTAACGTAGATTTTATTGAAATGTTCACAAGGGAAAAAAGTGGAGGGCTTACATTGAATACCATATGGCCACATTTCATAAAAATCCTCATTAAAAATCTCCATCATTCAGAGAGCCTTTTCTCCCATCGCCAGCTGCCTTATCTACTGACTCCTCCATTCTCCACTTTCCCGCAATTTCCTCCCATCCCTGGAGTCCTCACTATCACCCCAATCTCAATGAGCAATTTAGCCCCTTTAGCCCTTGCTTCTTCATTAACACGCATCCTTGAAGTTTTACCTCTTGTTCATCAAACAAAGTATCTCTTTGAGATCAACCCCTGCTAAAAGGTACGGGTGAAAAACCAAGCACATTTCTTCCCCTCCCACTAAAGACTGGAGTAACTTGAGGGTAGGAATCAAGCCTCATACCCCTTTGCGTCTCCGATGCAAAAGACAGGGGTGGGAGAAAGTGGGCTTACAGTTGTTCTTATGGAAACAGACATGCAGGTTATGATCGCTACAATAGCTTTTTAACTCAGAATGCCACAATGGCACTGCAAACCTATGTTTGCCCATCCCTGTATTTATAAAGTGAAAGAAGAAATAAATGAAAGAATATAGCGCAGATTAAAGCCCCTAATGTCCCACTCTAATCATGGTTTTCTGTTTAAAAGATCTTCTACACCTTCTCAACTAATGCTTTGGCCAATTGCCATTTCTCTCGGACTCTAGCACTCTGCCCAGCTATGATGGGCCCTCTCCCCTCGAGCCCATTGTGCATATTCTTGCCTGCAGGCATCCATTCAGGCTGTCTCTTCAGGCTTGGAATTACTGATGCTGTTCATGAGAGTGGTTGGTGGTGGGTTTTCTATCACCCTATTGAAGGTGGATGCAACCGGTCTGGTCTTGTAGGTCCATCCAAGTCCTTTCCACTCTTCAAGGCTCAGTGCAGGTCTTCACTGCCTCAGGATACCTCGCTGAGGCCTCAGTCCAGGCAATTCTCTCTTGAGTCCTTAGGACATAAGCCTGAGTGCATCCACGCTGATGGCACTTAATCTCTCAGCCTTACATTATTTGGAACTTGGGGCATAAGGCTTTGAGGTCATTCCTCTTCCAAGAATGTGGTCATTCATTCATAGGTCTATTTACCAGATTTTTAAGGTTTTCCCTAATTTCCAGACTTGTAGTAGGTTTGCATTTATCTTATCCCTTGAAGTTACGTGTGACTATTTAATTTGCTTTGGCCAATGAAACGTGAGCGGAGCTGACACAAGCCCCTTTAAAAATATATTTTTATTGATTTCAGAGAGGTAGAGAGAGGGAGACAGAGAGAGAAAAATCAGTGATGAGAGAATCATTGACCAGCTGCCTCCTGCATGCCCCACACTGGGGATTGAGCCCGCATCCTGGGCATGTGCCCTGACCTAGAATTGAACCGTGACCTCCTGGTTTTTAGGTCGACACTCAACCACTGAGCCCAAGCCTCTTTAAAGAAGTTCTCAGAGGAAAAAATGGTAAGAGCTGGTGATTGATTGATCGTGCTGTCTTTCCCCATGATATGGCAGTGTTTGAGATATCTGGTGGAATGTCCATCAGTCTGGGTCCTTGAGTGAGGACCCAGCTGACTCACAATTGGTATGTGGTGTGAAGAAGAAGTAAACCTTTGTTGTGGTAACACCATTTAGATTCTGAGATCATCCCAATAATTAATAACAGAAACGAATAAAGAATAATAGTATTATTGTAGCACAACCTATTTTTCCCCGATAGACAGTGAGTTCCTTGAAGGCAGGACTCAGGCATAACTCAACTTTCTATCCCCCAGAGAACATAGCACAATGCCTCATGCATGTTCAATAACTATTGCTGATTGTTTACATATACTGAGATAAGGTAAAATATCTGAGACTAGAACGTGGGTCTTCGTGTTAGGACTTCACCTTGAGACATCAGCTTCTGAAAAACCAAAATAAATGTACAAGATGGTTCCAATCATATTCTAATGAGAACCTTGCATACAGGAAGGCAGAAGAGTATAATCAAAGGAACGTGGGCTTTCACACCAGATAAACCTGAGTTCAAGTGCAAGCTCTACCATGTGCTTGACCGTAGGACTTTGGGACAGTTATTTAAGCTCTTTGGGTTTGGAATGACATCACTACCTGCTACACGAGATGACTGTGGGGATTAAATGTATGTAAAGCACCCGGCACGGAACGAGTGGTCAATAAACATCATCCTTTAGGCTCTCCTCCCCTCAAGCCTGCGGGTTGGTATAAGCTCTTGCTTAATTTTCTGGGAACTACTTTTCTTCAGTTACTTCCTCTGAGCTCCTGGTTACTTGCCCAGTTCCTGGTTTTATTTAGCTTGGTGTACCTCAGATCCTTCGGGTTTTGCTTTTGCTGCCCCGTGCACACTCTGGCCTTCTGAGAATGTCCATCTGCAACTGGCTGGAGTTGGCAGTAGTCCTTGGCAAAGGAGGCCCAATGGTGGGGGTGGGGATGGGGGTGAAATGGCTGTCTGCTGCCAACATTTTAAGCAGGGCCCTCAGTGAGGTAGGTATTGTCAGGGAGGGGATCACTGTGGGGGAGAAAAAATTTAAGATGTCATGATTACCAGTTCCAAGGACGCCCACCCTGGCCTGGGCCCTGGCTCTGATGGCAGGCGATTCCTCTGCGAACCTGGGATCCTATCAGTGCCGGCAGCAGGGAAATCTGTGAAATGATCTTCAATGATTGACTCCTGCCCCAGGCTGAGGCTTGGTGTGGTGCCTGAGGGCTTGTGTTTTGTTTTTTTTTGGATTCATGGCTCAGTGAGCCTTGTGTTTGCAGATTTATGTATTGTCCCTGCGTCCTTGAGGCCACCCCGCCCCCTCCGTGCAGCACAGCCCTGTTGTGGCATGTCCAGCCACCCCAAAGGTGCTTGTGTAACTTGTTTTTCAGAGTCTTGGCAGGAGTTCCAGTCCTGAGGTGAGAAGGGTGTTTACATTCTGGAAGAGCAGTCCCAGCAAAGTCTTGCATCAGGGCTGATCCTGCCCAATCCCTGGGCCCCGGCCCCTTGTTTCTTTGTGGGGTGGCTTGTGACAGCCGCAGAGGGGGTCCGGGATCTGGGAGAAATGAGCCTGAGCCTGAGAGAAGGCAGGCTGTGTGGAAGCATTCGTCAAGCCCTGGGGCTCTGCCGCTGCCCTGGGTTCACTGCCCTCGCTGGAAAGATGCAGGAGCTTCTTCAGAACAAAGCTTTTGTTGCCCTAGTGCCGGGCGCTGCGCTCAATGGACATTCATTAGTCAATAAACCATGAAAATATGTGGGCCAGGAGACATTGGTGGGGACACACTGGTGGAAGTTCTTGACTGACACCCCCGTTAACAGCTTTCTCTGAATAGTGCTTACATGAGTAATAACAATGGCTACTATTTATTCAATACATACCTAGTCTATGACAAGCAAAGGCACATATTATTTCCTTAAATTCCACAAGAGTCAATGGTTCTACACAATAGGTATTTCTCTCCCCAGTGAATAGCCGAGGGCACAGAGACTCATGGGCACAAAGTCTGAGGGTGTCACCGGAGGGGACACAGACAGTAAACCAGGATTCAAAGCTCTTTGCATAACCCAAGGCCCTGCTGATCCACTTTCCATTTCCTCACAAAACTTCTCCCCTGCTACTCCTCACCTCCCCTACCCACCCCCATCTCTGCATCCTGAAACAGCTGCAGTAGAGGGTGACTTTAAAGAAACGTGGGCCACCACGCCCCTGCTGTGGGCAATCCTGCATTTTTGGGGTCATTTCTTCCTCTTGCAGATAGATTGGAGTTCAGCATGGAAAGAACACTGGTGAAGCCACCCCCAACCCTCACGGATGCCTGCTTTGTTAGACTTAAGAACGCCCACCCATGTCCAGGGCCTTCTGGTATCTCAGTATCACCCCCGCCCGCCTGCCTTCCAGTGGGGCCACTCGGCTTCCCTCTCCTTCCTCCTCTGACTGGCTGCAAGGCTGGTTTGCACTTCACTAGAAAAATCTTGCTCTATGACAGGCCCTGGCACCAAATACACACTCAATAAATATTGAATTGATGCTAAATTCTAGACAAAAGAAGAAAAAGCCAGGGATCCAGAAGAAAACAGAAAGCTTAGAGGATTGGGGAGGGGGTGCAACAACTTTTTCCTGACTCCCTCCCTCCCCCCGAAGGGAAGCAGAGGCTTCTTTAGTGTTAGTGCTGTCATTGGATGACAGTAATATCCAAATAGACCGAAAGCTCCAATCAATGCCAGAGCACAAGTGCATACGCAGGGCTGTTTCCTTGGAAATGTTTCAGCTGTAATTACTCTCCAAAGAGAAATATCCAAACAATGTCCTTGACCTTCGGGGTAGAAGTAACAATTGGACAGGAAGTCATCTCTGTGGCCTTTTGCGTGTGTGTGTGCGCGTGTGTGTGCGTGCGTGCGTGTGTGTGTGTGTGTGTGTGTGTGTTGTGCACGCACACACAGCTGCACCTTCAGCGGTTGTCCTGTCCGTAGGGCGCCTTTGACAGTCGGTCTATTCAAACGCGGAGGCGGGGGTTGGCTGGCGGTGCAGTGCCTGCCACCAAGCAGCAACAGCAGCAACAGCAGCAACAGCAGCAACAGCAGCAGCAGCGGCTGAGATCATGCTGTTGATTTTGTTTTACAGACAGCAGCCCAGTCTGTTGTGCAGAGGACAGAATGTTCTCCTTTGTGAACTGAGCTTGAACTTTTCCAACCCACTTTGTTTGAGGAACTACACAGACACAGAGGGGAACACAGAGGGAAGATAACCCCTAAATCTTGAAATCGTCTTGTTCTTTCTGATTTTGGCCCAGACCACTTGCTTTTCACTGCTTGAAATTAAAAATCCCAAGCATTACAGTTCTTGGAAGAGCAAACTAAGTGCCTGTGATGTCCTTTTTCTCAGTCTGCACTTGGCGACTGGAAATTAACAAGTCTGTCAGCACCTCTCCTCAGATTTTTCCCCCTGTTGGGCATTCGAAGGACAATGACAACAAAAGTTATTTTCCTGCAAGGAAAGGCAAGGTCCCCTGTGCCTGTGACTTCTGTCTCGGATGTTCAGGCTACCTCGATATTACAACTAGTGTTCCCCCATTTGCCGCATGGCCTGAGAGAATTCATACTGAGGCAGTTGGGCCGTTGGCCTCCATATAAATCACCACCTGGAGAAGCTGCCAATACTTAGTAAGGTATTTGAAATTTCTCTCCCGAAACAATCTTTACCTAGTCTTAGGGCTGAATCTCTAGTTTGGGGGCACACTGATAAATGGTTTAGGGGCTCTGCTTTAGGACCTGAGCGTGAGACCTCTATAGGTTAGACAGCAGAAGTTTTCCAACTTATTCTTTTTAACAGCAGTGAATTCTTTTTTATACAAGTATACTAAAATTTACCCCAAACCCACTGGTGAGGCAGAAGAGCACAACTTTACATGAGCCGTGGGTTTTTGTCTCTTACTTGTGGACACACGTAGGATATTGGGCAAGTTATGTTTTCTAAAACTCAGTTGGTGCAAGGGGCATAATCTTGTGCACTTGCAGAGGCACTCATTAGTGTTGAGTGCTACTCTGCTGAACCAATGAAAGAGATTCTTCTCTTGAATTTGCAGCTCTACCATCTACCTACTCGATTGGGCAGGGGGTGCTGTCTTGTAGATCTTGCTCACTGCTGGCAACTGGGATATTCCTATAAGAGTGTCTTTACTTCTGAGATAATTCTAGTTCCTGGAGATTCCCTGTGACCCCCCCTTTTTTTTTTCCCAAGTTAACATATCATCAGAATATTGATTAATGAGTTCATTTATTCTCTAAACTTTCATTGAATACTTGCTATGTTTAAGTTACTGGATAGGATCTAGGAATTGGGAAAAGAGTAAGATATGTTGACTGCCTTCAAAGAGTTTATGGATTGTCCAGTGGGAGAAGCAGAAATACCTACACATACATATACACATATATACACATGCACATATGCATATGCATATTCATATACATATACATACATAATACATACATATGTAATACTTATAATACAAAGGAGGTTGATGCATATTTAATGGAGGTACAAGTAACTGTGAAGGCAGAGGTTTACAGATACAAGATGAGGATTATAACAGGTAGAAAGTGAAACAAGAACAGTCTGGACAGCAAGATAAAGAATCATGAAAATAGATGAACATTGTAGTTTATAAAATTGTGTAGTGTAATTGGGTAATGAGTAGTTCTTGCAACTGAGTAGTTGATGCTCGAGTATGTAGCAAGAAGCAAAAATAGATAGAACCTAGCTTGGGGATGTCTGCGTTCCTCCCTTGTATTCACTGCTACCTTTTCTTGCTGATTTTGTACGATGCCTCAGAATCCTTCTCACCACAACTCTGAAGAAGCCACCATAAAGAAAGAAAGAAAAAAAAAAAAGAAAGAAAGAAAGAAGCCACCACTAATCCGTTGGGGTTGGCACTTGAGATAAAGCCATTTGTCATTCCTGGCTTGGGCCTTAAGTCCCATGATCATGGATTTGTATTTTGTTGGGTTGTTCTTGGGGAATTATTGCACTTTTTTTAAAAAATATATTTTTATTGACTTCAGAGAGGAAGGAAGAGGGAAAGAGAGAAACATCCATGTTGAGAGAGAATCATTGATTGGCTGCCTCCTGCATGCCCCCCTTACTGGGGATCAAGCCTGCAACCCAGGCATGTGCCCTGACTGGGAATCGAACTGTGACCTCCTGGTTCATGGATCGACATTCAACCACTGAGCCACACTGGCCAGGCTATTGTATGTTTTTAAGAGTCAGAACGTATGAGAGGATGACATGATTCAGCCTGTGTTTTTGTCAGGTAGCTGATGGGCATGGGAAGGATCCATGAGAAAGTTGAGAGACTGGCAATAGACTGACTGACTGACTGACTGCAAGCAGATCGGAAACACAGAGATCAGTAAGAAGACTACGCAAATCGCCTAAGCAGTGGGAGTGGCAGGGGCAAGTGGGTACACTGATGGGGCACCGAGAAATGATAGGGCTTGGTGATGACAGAGGGAGAAAGAAGACTTGATAATTGTGTTTTCTCATCTTGGTTATAGAGAGAAGAAGGGACTGCTACAGTCTGAATGTATCCTCTCAAAATTCGTAACCCCCACAGATAATGGCATTAGATGGGCCTTTGGGAGGTGCTTAAGTGTCAAGGGTGAAGCCCTCATGGTTGAGGAAAGTTCCCTATAAAAGAGACTCCAGAGAGATTCCTAGTCCCTCCTGCCACGTAGGCTAGAAGAAGTCTCCCACCTGGAAGAGGGCCCTCACCCAACCACGCTGGTGCCATGATCTTGGACTTGTAGCCTCCAGAACAGCGGGAAATATATTTTTATTGTTTATAAACTATCCAATCTGTGATATTTTCTTATAGCGGCTTGAATAGACTAAGACGGGGCCAAGAGAAGAAACAGAGGAAGAAGGGCTTTGCACCTTTCTTTCAATAAAGGGAAGATGATGAGTTGTGTGTCAGTTAGATTGAACTTGATGGGTCTATGGGACATCTATGGAGAGAGTTCCAGCCATCATTTGCAAATACGTGCTAGGAGTTAAGAGCTAAAGAAGTAATGAAGGATTCAGCCACATAGAGGAACTAATGAAAGCCTTGGGACCAGATGCCATCAACTAGAAAGAGAGCTATGCGGGTCATTTATAGGCATTCAGAAAAAAAGAGGGCCAGGTTAGACCTTGAGAGGTGCTTACCTGAATGAACACCAGAGGAAGAGCATTTATATAAGAAATAGTATAAAGTCCTAACAATATTGGGCTCCATTAGTTAAACCTAGTCCTCCTGTCCTGAGTCTGATTCTTCTTTAGTACAGAACAGAGACTCGCCTGAGGGTAACCTGGTTGGTGTCCATCTGAGAAGTAAAGAAAATAAGTAGTTTCCCTCTGCCTGTCCCTTAAGGCAGTGTTTCTCAAACTTTTTTGATGATTGACCATGATCCACATTTTACACAGACATATATAATTATGTAACTAAAACAAATGGTTTTATGAAATAGTTTCTACCTGTACCTTCTGCTATTTTCTATTTTGTTCTATTTCATTTAAAAAGTGCTGTTTGGGTCCCAGGAAGTTAACATCACAACCACTAATATGTGGCTACCTGCAGTGTGCAAGACGGCGAGCTAAGGGGCTGTGGTTTCCGGGAGTCCACTCTCCCTCTAGTGGTTGGCATCTTTCAGGCAGAACAGTCTGTGCAGCCTGAGGCCCAGTGGAGAGCTGAACTCCATTTCCAAAGGCTTTCCTTTCCTGGAGGGATTTTTAGTTTTGGGAGGAAGTCTAGGCGAGTTCTACCAGCAGGGTTGCTGTTGGTCCCAGATGCTAATAACACTTGGTACTAATACTAACAACAACAGCATTTTTGAATCGGGCCCTGTATATACATTATGAACACAGTTAAATTCTCACAATAAGCCTCTGAGGGAAGTGTAATTATTCCCTTGATGAGAAACACTCAAGCCAAGAGAGATAGCTTGCTCATGTTCATACAGACAGTAAATGGTGAAGCTGAGATGAAAAGTCACCCAGTTGGCTTGCAGAGTAGGGACAATAAGCTTTATCTTCTTTGGTCTACCTGGGCCTCTGTGTCATCCCCATCAGCCCGTTGTGCGTCTCTTAACAAGGCTTAGTCTTTTCTTATGGTGCTCTTTATTCCTTTTCTCAGTGGAGCCTCCGTGCATTTGAAAGTTTCTTAAATAGAGTCAAATATCTGACATGCATTCAGGAAGTGGAGGCAGGAAAAGAAGCAGTAGAGAGAAAAAGATTAACGTGAGGGCTGGGGGTGGGGTGGAGGCAGGGCAGGATGACAAATGGGCTTCTGAGGGTGGGTTGAAACAGTGTCTGAAGGGCCCCATCACCTTTGCCTGGCAACAGCGTGTGGACTAACTCCCTGCTGCCATCTTCATCCTGACAGTCCATCCACCCTCCACCAGGCTTATCTTTCCAAAGCAGCCCTGTCATCATCTCTTCGACTTAATGCTTCCTGCCGAGGCTGCCAGCTCATCCTGTCCCAAACTGAACTTTTCCTCTCTCCCTTCAATGCCAACTCACCCTTTCCACTCCACCCAGTGTCTGCTCTTCAGATGGCAATTCCACACGCAAAACTGGCCCCACCCTCTCAGTTTCCACATGAAGCTCAGCGGGCAACTCTCCTCTCTGTGCCCCATCTCAGGGTGTGTGCCCATGCTGTGTCCCTCCCCCTCTATCCTTACCCATCCTTCAAGGACCAGTCCAGCTCTTGCCTCTTTTCTTTCTTTTTCTTTTTTTTTAATATATTTTATTGGTTCTTTACAGAAAGGAAGGGAGAGGGACAGAGAGCCAGAAACATCGATGAGAGAGACACCGATTCAGCTGCCTCCTGCACACCCCCTACTGGGGATGTGCCCGCAACCAAGGCACATGCCCCCGACCAGAATTGAACCTGGGACCCTTCAGTCCACAGGCCGACGCTCCATCCACTGAGCCAAACCGGTCAGGGCATTGCCTCTTTTCTTATGTCTTCCCCTGATCTCTTTTATCTTTGCCTCTTTGATTTTGTACCATGCATTTAGGAATATCACCAAATATTGTAGACTATTTATTTGTTTTTTAAATATACCTTTATAGATTTCAGAGAGGAAGGGAGAGGGAGAAAGAGAGATAGAAACATCCATGTTTGAGAGAGAATCATTGATCGGCTGCCTCCCACACAATCGGGGATCAGGCCCGCAACCCAGGCATATGCCCTGCCTACGGTAATCGGACCGTGAGCTCCTGGTTCATAGATCGAAGTTCAACCACTGACCCACTGTGCCGGGCTACTGTAGAATATTTAAATGGTTCATGCTTATACCCTCAACCAGATTCATTCATTTTAAAACTGTTGATTGAATTGACATTGAAGGTAAGAAGTGTCATGACTCTAGGACCTACAAACAGGGTCAGCACAGTCAGTGTAGGAGAGCTGTTGTTTTTGACACTCAACTTCCATTCACCTTAAGAAAAAGAGCCCAGTTTTCTTGTGGACATTCCCCAAAGTATTAGTCCATGTTGAATGAACAGGGCTGACCACTCCTCCTCCAATGAGGAGTGAGCATGTGAGAGAGACGGGCTAGGTTCACAGATGGGTATGTGGGTCTGGTTAGTCCAATGGAAATGAGCCCCAAGTTCTTAATAGAAATGAGGATGCTACACTGGTGGAAAGCGAGCCAGGAGCTCCTGGCAACCATTATTGCCACCACTGGGAGAAGGCCTGACGCCACTTGGAGAAGGCCCGTCTGAAGGGGAAGCCAGCAAGGAGGAAATCAGAGTCGAGGGATGGAAAGCAACCATCTTTGGGGATGGGTAACATCTTTTGAGCGCTTAGATCCAGCCATGCCTTTTCCTTGAAGTCAATAAATTCTCTTTTTGTTCAGGTTGATTTCTGTTGAGATTCTGTAATTTGTTAACTAAAAGAGTTCTGTTGCGGTGCTTCCTTCAAGATCCGTGCTCCACAATTTCTCTGCAAGTGGATGACACCTCCAAGGACAGCCCTCTGGCACTGACCTGACACAGCTCCCCGGACCCTAAGGAGCCTGGGCTGGTTCCCATCCCGCTCAGGGTGGGCGGAGGGTCAGATTAAAGTGATCAGTTGGTTTAACGAGGCTCTGGTCACAGAGGAGCACTGCCTTTCTCCCTGCAGCGAGTCCTTCCCACAGCGCCCTGCCTGGTGCTGACATCCTCCAGCTGTTCAGGGCCGACCTGGAGCTTCTGTGCTGCCTTATGTCGGCCGCTTCGTGCTCATAGTTGGTTTTGCATCTCTGCCAACGGCAGAGATGATCCTCTATCAGTTGATATGATAGGTGTATCTCAAAACGAGATAGGATCCTCCTCTTGAGCAAGAGTTATGGTAATGTGTTCATAAATCTAAAGTGGCCTTATCAATTAGTGGTGGTGATAAGGTGACTACATAGAAAGAAAAACTTAGCGTAGTGTTCATGTAATAATGCCTCTATTTTATAAGCACCAACCAGAAATTAGAGACCAACCTTGTTAGCCATGTTGCACAGCCCTAAGCAAAGTAACTGTTTATTAAATACTTTTGGCGAGTAACAATGCTCTCTGCCTTGACGTTATTTAGAGATACTATTGGACAAATAGAGACAAGTTCTTGTTCTCAGTACAGTACTCATTTCCACCTCTGGGTCAGGGAATGGTCACGTGTTCCTGAGCCAGTGGTAGGAATAGTTTTATTTTCCTCCTAAACTTGGCCTCCGATTCTTGGAACATTGTCAGTCCCCAAAAATCAGAGGCTGGGGAACATTTGAAAATGGTTTTAACAGAACAGGTTCTGCCTTGAACTAAATCACGGCTTCACCTCAAATGTCCCCAGGCTGCCCGAGCTGACTTCCTGTGCCTACATTTAGTCTCTGGCGAAGGCCACACGTGTGCACGCCCTTGGCTCAGCCCCAAGCTGGCGCGTCTCCAGCAGAAGGTGTCCCTCTTGCTTAAGTGCTTCTGCCTGGTGAATACTTGGAACATTTCGGGTGCCCTCTCTGGCCCCTTTTAGTTAAATTCCTCTGTAGTAAAAGCATAACAAAATAATTGCAGTGACCTTCTGCTAAGGAGCCCTCTAAACAGCGCCTGATAGAGGCACTCTCAGAGGTAAGACTGGCCAGCCACTGGTCTGCATGTGAGATGGGTGGGCAATGAGAGATCTTACAAGAGAGTAGATTTATTTAGAATGTGTGAGGAATAAGTTCAGCTAGTTTCTATTATTATTTTCTGAGACAGAAACTATCCCAGGATATTAGACTTTAAAGATATGGTAACAATTTCACTTTTACTATAGTCAGGAGTTGGGGAGTGTTTCACTCACTTCCTTTCCTTCACTGGGGTTGGGTAGCCACTGATTTTAAAACTCTAAAAAAGTGGTTCTCAGCCTTGGGGGCATATTAGAATCATCTGGAGATTTTAAAAATTGTTGATGCCTGGAGTCCACCCTTAGAGAATCTAAATTATGTGGTTTGGTGTGCATCCTCATGTCAGGATTTAAAAATCTTCCCACTATTTATAATATATTACTAGAGGCCTGGTGCATGAAATTCATGCACTGGGGAGCAGGGGGTATTCCTCAGCCCAGCCTGCACCCTCTCACAATCCGGGACCCCTCGGGGATGTCTGACTGCCGGTTGGGGATTGGGCCTAAACCGGCAGTCGGACATCCCTCTCGCAATTCGGGACACTGCATGCACCAGTGACTATACTTTTCATACAGGTGAAAGGCATCTTGCTGTTGTATGGGCAGCTACATTTTTTTGCCCTGATTATAAAAAGTAGTACATAACATGATCCTTCTGAGGCAGTAGTACCATTTTCCCCATCTTATGGGTAGAAAAACTGAAGCAGAGAGAAGTTAAGTAATTGGCTTTGTCACACAGTTATAAGTGTCAGAATCAGGGCTGACCACAAAACGTGCAAGCCAGAGTCCATGCATGTCATCACTGCATCATCCTGTTTTTTCAGTGTTAGAGTAGCCTTGCCTGGTTTTAATTTTTAAATCTAAGAGACTTTTCCCAATATATAGGAATGCATGTTCATCCCCATGTAGAATAAACAGGATGTGGACAGTTTGTGGAGATTCTTCTGATGATTTAGGATTAAGCAGCCACAGATCTCTTTTTCAAAAACTGTGGAAGCCACCTTCCTTGTTTAACTGTGTGTGGGATGTAGCAGTTTATAGGTCATGACATAGTCACTTGCAATCTGGGACCCCTCGGGGGATGTAGCAGTGCGCCAAGCAGCAGGTGGCCTGGGCTGGGCACTGCGCCACTCATGCCCATCCCAGCCCGCTATGCCTGCTGCCGCCACTTGGTAGCGCTGCTGCGGAGTCGGGAGAGGCTCCCGCCACTGCAGCTGCACTCGCCAGTCATGAGCCCGGTTTCTGGCTGAGCGGCACTCCCCTGTGGGAGCACACTGGCCTCCAGGGGGCAGCTCCTGTGTTGAGTGTCTGCCCCTGGTGGTCAGTGCGCATCATAGTGACTGGTTGACCAGTCGTTCCGGTCATTCCATCTTAGTGGTTGCTTAGGCTTTTATATATATAGATAGTTGTATAATCTGACCAGGTCCAGGAGAGAAAAATAACGGCTAAGTCCAATCTGTTTGAACAGGTTATCATTGCCTAGAATTTACTTCCTATATGTTGCAGAATATAACTTTATAGTAAAGAAATTAGGAAAAATCTTTCCCCCCCCAAAATTGTAATTGAGGATTGCTTGTTGCACAGGACGATTGTGATGCCTAAATGAGGTTATGCAGCAGTGCAAGGGGGGGAGGGTTGTGTGTGGAGGTGATGGTGGTAGTGGTGGTGGTGGAGATTGGGGTGTGTATGGAGTGGGGGGGAGCAGCAGTGCTTTGTAAACCAGGAGTTGCAGCCTCACACACCTGCCTGGGAGTGGGATTGGGCACAGGCAGGGACAAGAGGGAGAAGGGAGGGCAGGATAGAGGGTAAAGAGGAGTGGCAGACCTGGGGGGAAGCAGGAGTTCTATCTCAAAGGGGAACACTGACCTAGGTCTGGCTGACTGTTGCCAAATGAATCTGGACCTAATGTTACCAGAACTTTTTGGTTTTGTTTTTAGGAGAAGACATATGTTAGTATTTGTATGCAGAATCTCTCAATTGTAAAAGAACACTGAGTGCCAAAAAAACATATCTGAGGACTAGACCCGTAGATCATTTTGTGAACTCTAAAACTGTACAGAAGTGGGAACCTGTTTAAAATCAGACTTTTTAAAAACATAAATCACTCCTTTCAAAACTCACTTATATTCCCATTATTTTATGGATTGACTCCCCTCTCTGTAGGCTGCTTTGCTTGAGGAAGAGGAGTTCCCTATCCCTGGAGACACTACAAAACATGCTAGTATATTTTTGGAGTCTCCTAAGCTTTAAGGAGTTGACATGCCAGGCGGGGAAGATGACTGGGGAAGAGTTCTGAGCTGGAAGGAACATTACCTGCTACATTATGTGGTTTCATTTGCCAGAGTCTGGCAAACCTTTGCACCAAGCTGGCTGGGCCAGAGTCCACGGGGTGGGTCTGGAGGCAGAAGGTGGAGGGGCGTGTCATAAAGGAATGCGGGTACAGTACTTGCAGAGTTCCTGGTGCACAGTGGGCCTGCTTATGTACAGAGAGTGGTAGCAAGAGAGGCACAAGGTAGGGAGTATTTAAGGTAAGAGGCAGGAGGGATCTGAGAAGGAAGTGCTGAGAGTCAGAAGTGAGTGAGACTGATTTATCCTCATGCTCTTCGAAGCTGCTAGATTTTTACATGAAATTTTGGCTGTGGAACCAGTGAAGACAACGCTGTGCTGCTCCCTCATTCTATGACTTGAAGGCACGCACAAGAAGAACAAATATGAGAGCAAATGGAGAATGCTGTTGTTTGGACATAAATGTCCTTAATAGAGTCCAGGAGTGATAGTGAAACTATGAAAACATACAAATGATAAACTGATTTATATGGAACTGAGCTGCACGTATTTTCCCCACACTTTCTTTGAAAGTCTCTTTAGTTCCATTATTTATTGTATAAGGCAGCTTGTAATGCCCTCTCAAGTGTGGAGAAACAGCAGAATTCCTCAAACAAAACCCAAAGAAACATCAAAAGGTTGTAAAAGCAATTTCTCCAAGCTTAAGACATCATATCATCATATTATCTAGAAATAAATAGAAAACAGAAAAGAGAGAACTGTGGCAAATCCCTTTGTAAAGCAACTGTAGTATGTGTAGTCCCACCTAAGTTTATGTGTTTTGTGGATCTGATTTTGGGTTTTCTTTAAGTAGGACACACCTGTGCCCTGTCCAAACCTCTGTCCCAAAGTGAAGCAACTTTGAAATGAATGAACATGAGCAATTACTACCATCACCAGTTTTCCCTTCCACATCATACTATCCACGTGGGTTTCCTGTTTTGCGTTAGGAATTGATAGAGTCATAGCATATTAGAATGGAAAGCGGGTGTTGATATCCTTCATTCTATCATCTTCACTTTGCAGGTAAGAACTCTAAGGGCCAAAGAGTTAGAGGGATCTGTCAGGGTCATGTGGTCTAGTGACTATAATGACATCCTTGATCTTATCCAAAATGTAGTGCCTATTTCTTCTCAACAGAATTCCAGTTTTGGAATTTTCCTTCCCCAGTGTGACTCAGGGATAACCAAAGTGACACCATTTCCAGCTTCAAGGTGGATCCTGATTAATCTAAGCCAATCAATACATGCCATTCTCTTGGCAATAATTGATCCAGTGGTGAGTACATGACCTACGATGGCCCAGTCAGACCAAAAGAGAGGACTTATATCTCATGCTTGCAGGAGAAGGCTCTCTCTCCTGCATGTAGCCTCCATTACCATTAGGAGCCATTTCTTCACCATCAGGGGTCTAGCTGACTGAGGTGTCTAAGCACAATTAGAGTACACAGATCAACCTCTACCAGGGGAAGTGCACTTCTCATTGTACCAAACAATTGCCTCACAATTCCCAGCAGGCTAGGCTACTCCACTGGGCACTGGGCATCTGGGCAAAGGGAACATGTCCACCTTGTCCAGGTTGCTGAGCAGAATTGGTGAGCAGCCACAGATAGCACTGAGGGAATTTCTGTGGCCCAGTCTTTGGTGATTGAACCTTATGCTGGCCCCCACTGCTGTGAATGGCACTGCCTGCATTTGCACATGGCTAATGAGACAGAAGAGGAAGAAGCTACCTGAACTGGCCAAGATATTTGAGTTGTAAGTGACAGATGATACCATTCAAGCTGTCTAAATAACAAAAGCGACATATTGGCTCAAGTGAATAAAAAATCTTTGGAGGTGTGACTCAATTTATAGGCTCAACTGATGTCACTAAGACCCTGCCTCTAGTCACTTCTTGGCTGTCCTATCATCCACGCTGACTTTATTCAGACTCACATGCCACCTGGGGCAGGATGGGAGTAACAACTCCAGACACATCTTCTCCCCTGCTCCAGGCCAATGGGAAAGAGGTGAGCCTCCCTCCTTCTGAGGTGATGCAAATGTCCTAAAAGTTGGGGTGCCAGACGTGGGTATGAACCTTTTGATTCTCAAGCAGAAGCTCCAGGTGTTGAGCTCCCTCATGATTATGGGTCGCCCACTGGGGATGGGATTTATGGCCAGATTGTGTCTCAGCTTTTCTTATAGTTTCCCTTGTTTGCCATTGTGAGGAGATCAACTTCAATGTCATTTGCCCAACGTCAAGGGATCCCTCCACCAGTGCTTAGGTTTTTTTTTTTTTTTTTTCCAGAAGGAATTATTCCATATGCTGGGATAGATTCCTTGGGTCTGTGGAGGAGGAGGTGAGTTCAGCCTCTTCCTTCAGCACCTTTTTGAATGAAAATTGCTATGCAAATGTCTTCTTGCCTCTCATTGGCTCTGTTTGGATCATGTGCCCACCCATGAGCCAATCACTATGGCAGTGCTCTGAATGGCCAGGCCTGAGTTGCATGTCTCTCCCTGAACTGGAGAATGTAGGCTGAGAATGGCAGCAGATGCCCAGGGGAAAATTACTGTTTTGTTACCCAGGAGACAGGAGTACAGGTGCTGGCTATTCAACCTGATACCTACAAGCTCTTCTAAATGTGTAGATATTTTTTTGTTCATATAGTGCAAAGAGCATATAATTTGAAATGAACCTGAGATTTCAGTCCTACTCTGAGATTCAGCTCCACAATTGTTACGTGGAAAAGGATTCCTTTACCCAATTTGATCCAGGTGTTCTGAGGCTTGAATGCCATCCTGTAGGAAAGCCCTTTTACAAATGTTAAGGGCTAAACCAAAATGAAGGGTTATTTTCAGCACTGTTCTTACTGTTATCATCTTTTCAGAATTTCTCCCACTCAAGCTCTGATTATGATGCAATGCTTTTACAGGCAAGACATGAAGAGTAAATGCATCATAAGCAACTAGAAAGAATTTGGCCAGGGTTGCTGTAAGCGTATATCATATCAAACTGCTCATTGCTCTTTCCTTCATTCAGTTGGTGTTTCCATTTGCCCCCTCTGTCCACAGATCCGTTCTCTGCCCCTCCTGGGATCTGCTGCCCTTGGTTTCCGGTTGGTTCACTAAAGGGAGGCCCAGCAGGGGACTGCAGTGTGCGAGGGCGGTGAGATGAGGTGTTGGCCACCTTGGACCCTCCGTGGCAGCCTCAACACGGGTCTGGCAGAGTCTGTATTCCCCGGCAGCCCCAGTCCTGGTGGGAGGGTTCATCTATGTGTCCGGTGTCACTTCATCTCTGATTTGATGTCATCTCTTCTCTTCCCCTCAAGGAGGGCATGGCGCACTCTTTCACTTCCCGCTCCCTTTACCAGGCAACCCCTATGCGTTGGGAAAGGAAGAGGAGAGGGAAAGGGACAAATCTCTCTTTTCATAACTAGTTACCGGGATAGTTTGGTCTGCTAATTCCGTGATTAACGCCAAGGGCACATTGAGGCTGACCATGGGCTAGAGTCCCAATGCTGATTCTTCCAGGATGGGCAGCAGTGGTAACAAACCACTCCCACGTTTGAATAACTTAGATCAGCAAAGGCTTATTTCCCTTTTCATGCTACTTGACCACTGCAGGTCATTAGAAGCTCTGCTCACCAGACTGAGGGACGTGGGCTGCTGGGACAGCCCTGGTTTCCAACACTGCCACACTCAGCTGGGAGAAGAAGAGCTTGCAGAACTTATATCAGGACTGAAATGTTGCTGCCAGGAGTGGCTTATACTTGCATTTCATTGACCAGAACGAGTCGTGTGGTCCCATTTAACTGGAAAGGGGACGGGAGTATAATCTTACCGTGTGCCTAGAGAGGGTGATCTGAAATATTTGGGAACAGAACTGATGGTCACCACAGGGCACCTGCGAGAGTTCTTCAGAAGATTCGGCCGGGTCTAGTTCTCTGGCAAGAGAGATGAGATTCCAGCCTGAAGCCCACTGGCCCGCCCCTCACATTATAGGAATAGCGTCTTTCTGCTGGAATAGCGTCTCCATTCCTGGCAGGCAGCCCTGGAGGACGGCTGACAAGATGGCTGAAACCCAGCTGCTATTTTTGAAGGAAACTATTGTGTTCACACGCACAACATGAAATTTACCAATTTAATTATTTTAAAGTTTACAATTTGATGTGTGAGTACATTCGCAATGTTGTGCAACCATCACCACTATCTAATTCTAGAGCGTTTCCATCATCCCCAAAGGAAACCCTGTACCCCTTCAACAGTCACTCCCCTTCGCCCCCTCCCTCCAGCCCCCCGCAACCACTAATCTGCTTTCTGTCTATGACTCTGCCTAGTCTGGGTATTTCATATAAGTGGGACCTCTGTGTCTTTAAGCTTAGCTCCTTTTTGAGATGTCCTCCTGATCGTGGGAAGCCCACGCGTGTTGTCGTACCAAACGGTGGCAGTGCAGGGGCTTCACAGCTCCTTCTCCATCCGCCTGCTGTCACTCCAATTGCCATTTTCCTGGCTCAAGGGGAGAGCAGCACCCTGCTGCCGAGCAGGGCATGCACAGCCTGCCTCCCCTTCTTTCAAGCTCCTCAGTCTCCGTGGGCGAATCTCCATGGGAAGCCCTCCCACACAGGAGGGGCGGCAGGAAGGCGCATTCCTGCTGCCCGGAGGAAGAACAGCCACCGTGCCCCCGCCAAATCTCTCCGATTCCCACCCCCTTCCCAGCAGAAATGCTGAGGCGGGGGTGATTAATAATTAATATTAACCACAGTTAATAAATCCTGGAGGAGCGTGGCATCTGGCCCCATATCTTTTCTGTATTCTTCATAATAGGTGTTATTTTGCTGCTGCTGTTTCCAGCTGTGGGCCCCAGTGCCATGTCTGCTGCAGCCATAAGGTTTGATATCTCCTTACACATCATTTGGGTCAGGTTCCTCCCCTACGCAACAACTTTCTACGTCTCTCCATTATGAATGCACATTCCAAACTCTTGGCTTGGCGTTCAAGGCTCTCTACAAACTACTTTCAATGGAGCTTTCTAGCTTCCTTTGTCACCACCCCAGCACTAGCCCTGTGTTCCTTTTGGGCTGGCCTGCTCACTCCTGCCCCCAGAATGGCCCTGCTCAGCTGGGGTTGCGTCCTTTATCCTAACAGCCCCCGACGTGGGAAGTGCTTTCTCTCTTCCTACCTGGGAGGCTCTTTGCCATCGAGTCCTCTCCGTTTTCCTGGGCTCCCAGTCCTTTCTCCCCTCTGAACTCTGAAGCCTGGTCAGCGCCCTCTGGGCATGTGTCCTGCTGCCTCATGTGATGCGTGACCTCCTCACATGTTTATGTCTCCTGCACTGGGGTGGGGTGAGTTGCTGAATTGCAGCTGCCCTTCCCCTCCCTTCCCCTGCTGTGTCCTCAGAAAGGGACAGGAGCAGCGCAGGCAGAGGTTCTGTTAGCCAAGGCCACAGAACCCGGAGCTTTTCCTGGCTGGTGAGCGTGGTGTTAGGAATGTGAAGGAGGTGACTGGAGGCCTCAGGCGTCTTCCAGGGACACCTGCCCAGGCCACGCTGGGGTTGGGCGTCTAGAAGAAATGATCATAATGTTCTCCTTGGGGACTTTTCAGGATGACCCAGAAGTACATTCTGTTGTGACCGGCTTTAGGCACAGGGATGAGAACAGAGGAGGGCATGGAGTGTGCAAGGAAGGCAAACTGGGGGAGGGCAAATGAGACCAAAACAGAGAGAAAAAGGCAAGTTAGTGTGGGGAAGGGGAATCGATTTAGGACCCCAAAGCTTGGATGAACAGAGGCAGGCTCTCTCTCATGTTGCTGAAGGAAGGAAACCCTGCTGAATGGCTCCCACTCTTTTTATATTGTTCCCCGACTCCCACACCAGGATTTCCCCTTCCCCCACCAGTTATCCTCAAGTCGCCTGCCTTAATAGGTCAAAAGCAGCCCCCGCCTTGGCCCTGCCCTGAGTGTATTCCTCCTAGGCAATCCCCTCTCCATGATGCGCCTGGCTTTGTTTTTGTGTTTTTGACTTGGTTTGTTTCAGCAGGAGGGGCTGACTTGTGCCTTGGAGGAATTATTCTGAGCCTTGGAGCAGCGCCCAGAGGGACAGAGCTGTGGCCACAGCCCAGTGCAGCCTGACCTTTCTCAGGGTGGCCTAGAGCTGCCCCGGGGCCAGAAGTTTCCCTTGGCTGCAGGCACGTGGAAGTGGCATGCCCAGGGCCTGCTGCCCCAGACTCTGCAGGGGCTGGGGGGGTGTTTTCCCTTTGAGGGTCCCCAACCAGGCCTCCATACATCAGGCCAAGCTGGCAGCATGCCGTTTCAACTCACTGACTTCTGCAAATCCTTTGCTTCCCTAAACGTAAAGGCAGAGGCTCCGGGCACAAGGCATTATCAAGCAAGTTTGTAACAGTCACGATTCTGTAGGGCCTGTGACTTGGCATTCAGGGAAGGCGGCCCGCTGTCCTCTGTCTCAGTGTTATCTCTGCACGCATTCCCCTTCATGAAGACCTCTCACCCCGACTGCTGCAGCGGCTGCTCCCCGCCCCTCCCGCTCCCCTCCAATTCATGCCAGCTGTGGCTGCTGGGTTCCTCTTATTACGGGCCTTCTCTTATCTTGTCATTCCTGCTACCTTTCCCTGAGGGCAGGGCTGGGAGCTGGGGAGAAGGGAGGAACAATATGCTGGGGTCCTATCACCTGTCCTCATTCCATTCCCAGTTCCGGGGGGGGGGGGGGGGGGGGGGGGGGTGCCACTTGGAATGTTGGCCCTGGGATGATCCCGCCTCAGGTCAAACATCCTTTATGGCCAGGGTTCCCTCTGTTCATAGGCTTTCCTCCAGTCCTCTCACAACATTTATCATATGATTTAGGAAAGGGAGGTTCTAGGAGAATCTCCAAGTTTGCCCATAACGAAAAGCTGGTGATGGCTAGTGCTCGGCCCACGTGCTCTCTCATCTCCTCCCTTACCCACCGCAGGTGGGACCAATCTACTTCTGCTCAAGAGGCCCAGCTGCGGCCTCAACAAACATGTTCCACATGCCTGCAGGAAGCCGCTGTGGATCCACTGAGGTTGGCAAGCGAGATGAAATCTGTTTCCCCTACTCTCAGCTCTTCCAGGGAGTGAAACTTTAAACTTGTAAGATTGGATACAAGAAGAAGAGAACAAGCCACTAGAGTGGATCCAAAAGTCAGGGGGTGTCTCCCTTCTGGGGATAATGATATTCTGAGATTTAAACAAAGTGTTTTCCCTCATTTCCTTGCGCCCCTAGCCCGCCCCTGTATTCAGGCTTAAAGATTCTGCTTCGCCCCGACTTGGTGAATGAATGACTTAGCAAAAATACAGAGCAAAAGCTAAAGGTCCAAAGAGGCTTGAAACTCCTGGCAGACATGGTAATTCGAGGAAAAAAGAAAAGCTTCTGAGGTTTAAAAGCTTAAGTCTTGGAGTTTCAAAAGCATGGCTTTGAAGGGGACTCAGGACACAGAGAATATATGATGAGGAGAAAGAATGGAAACAGGCACACAGGGAAAGCTATTCCAGAGGGAAGTCGAGGTGGGAGGAGAAATGTTGGGGAGAAGTGGGTCCTTGAGAAGAATTCCTGTTTCCTGCATGTCCCTGGGCCAAGGCTGGGTGAGGAATGATGGGGTCCCAGATGAGTTTGGGAAACTGAGGCCACTCTTTCCTGGGATGAGTCAAGAAAGCACCCAGCATGGTATGGAATGTGAAGGTCCTCAGACAAACATTCTGAGCTTCTCAAAGCGCAGGGGAGGGTGAGAACCTGGGACAGGATGCTGTGCTTCTGAGAGTGGCAGAGGCACAGAGAGATGGACATAAGGAGGAAGCAGGACAACAGGGCCAGGGCAGTGAGGGTGGGGACCCCGTTGTGATACCAGCCGGGTAGATGAAGACCAGGTAGATCCCTCCCCTGCCCCTTTAAGAGCCCTGAGGAAATGAGAATGTAGAGAGATCCTGAATTTACTGAGATGAAATTTCTGCCATGGAGCAAAATGGGAGCTGGAAAGGGAATTTACATTTAATCACAGAAAAGGAAAGAAAGTTACCTCTTCGTTACATTTTAGCTGATATTTGTATGCATTACACATAGAAAGATGTTCCCCAAGTTATAATTAGGACATGACATTTTCTGGTTCTTGATTGTGGCCTGGGAATTGTCATTTATGGTCTCTTTCAGGAAGCATGCAGCTTACGGCAAGGGTCTCCTGTATCCGGAATATTGGGTGTGGATCTGGTCAGTGAACTTCAAGAAGGACCTACTGTTTCAGAGAAGACTCGGGATGGCCAGTCCTGAGAGAAACAGGAAGCTGGCGGGGACACCAGCTGTGCAATGGTGACTGAGCCTAGGAGCACAGTGCTAATAGGCCAGTGGTTGGCAAACTGCGGCTCGTGAGCCACATGCGGCTTGCGAGCCGCAGTTTGCCGCTCTGTTGACTAATGAGTTTGCTGACCACTGTGATAGGCAATTGAATCATAGTCGGCAAGGGTGAGAGCTGGGCCCATGGATTGCTCATGAAATCCTGGAGCATTATAGATATGGAAACTAGGCCAACTAAGTCGGACTGGAGAGAAGAAAAGACAGAATAGCTCACAGAAGATAAAATATCCTATATAATAAAAGGGTAATATGCAAATCGACCGAATGGCAGAACAACCAGTCACTATTACACGCACTGACCACCAGGGGGCAGACGCTCAATGCAGGAGCTGCCCCCTGGTGGTCAGTGCACTCCCACAGGGGGAGTGCTGTTCAGCCACAGGGGGAGTGCTGTTCAGCTGGGCTGATGGCTGGCAAGTGCAGTGGCGGTGACTGGAGCCTCTCCCGCCTCCGCGGTAGCGCTAAGGATGCCGTCAGTTGGACATCCCCCAAGGGCTCCTGGACTGCTAAAGGGAGCAGGCTGGGCTGAGGGGGAGCACCCCGCCCCCCCACGAGTGCAAGAATGTTGTGTACCGGGTCTCTAGTATATATATATGATAATATATCTCTGAGCCTGTTAACCCTATGAGAAAATATAGGTTGGAAATATAAATATTTTAAAGAAGGGGTTAGTTTAGGGTTTCTTCCCCTGGGTAATTCTTGTTGTGGAGGAAGGGATTGTCCTGGGCATTATAGCATGTTTAACAGCATACCTGGCCTCTACTCACTAAAAGACAGGAGCCCTGCTCTTTCCCCCCGCCCAGACCCAGTGAGTGTCAATAATGTGTTCAGATATTTCCATATGTCTCCTGGGGGGCAAAATATTTCCATATGTCTCCTGGGGGGCAAAATCACCCCTCACTGAGAACACTGGGTCAGGGTTAGAATGAATCATGAAATTGGAGTTTTGAAAAAAAAAAAAAAAAAAAAAGTGGGGCCTGTCGCTAAGTAAGCCTGGAAATGCTGAGTTAAAACAAGCTAAACAGAGCTTTGATTGTATTTGTAGGCCTTCTGAGGCCTACAATATGCCATGGACACATTAAATCTCCATGGGAACGTGTGGGATGAGCATGCATGACTACACGCTGGGCCTCGCTATGTTATGTATCTATGTCTGGCCTGTAAAACACCAGGTTTAATAATAGCAAACATGTCATTAGTGCTTTACAAATGGAAGTATCTGCCAAATAGATTCTGGTGTTTCCTTATCACAATCCTCCAAGCTAGGTATAATTATTCCTTCTTAGAGGAGAGAGAGCCAGGACTCAGAACACTGAAATATTTGCCCATGGCCACACAGCCAACAGATGGGGGAGCTGGGACTTGAACGGGTGTTTGAGTCTCAGTTACGTGTTCTTTTTTTTTCTTTATAATTTTTTTTCTTTATCACATGATCTCACTCATTTGTGGAATACCAGTATCATGAACAACATAAACTGATAAACAAAAACAGATCCAGAGACAGAGAAGCATCGATCAGTTCCGTGTTCTTAATGGGTTCCTGCTGTCTCCTGGGCATCACCCTAAGCTTCTGAAACTGATGTTGTACCAGAGTCAAGTACATCCTCGCTCTCGGCGACACTAACTCTTTTATATTTAGAGTTCTCTTAAGAGACTTTGCCGGCTGGGTCCACATTTACGTGGGCAAATGGAGGGCTTGATGGGAAAATATTGGCTATCTTTAGCATGGTAATGTCTTTTGATGACAGCTCTTCAGTAAAACTTTTTTCTCCTTTCTGAAAATAAGGAAAAAAAAATGATTGTGCTGTTTTAGTTTTTCCTTGGTTGCCAGGAAGCTCAGATGCAAAACTTCCATCTTGTCTGACAGTTTTGTGCCCTTTCCCCTCGGTTCTCTTGTTATTTATTGTGTGTAGCTTTATACAGTGTGTATGCTGCCTCCAATGCTTGGCGGCTAAGAGAGGATGTATACATACATATAATTAATAAATGGAAATTTTCCAAAATATTCACCCCTAAAAAAACCACCCACAATACTTAAAAATGGTTCCATCTGGTTTTATTTCCTAATCATATTAGAATACCCATGTGTGGGGTTACACTTGAGTGAAAGATAAGTAGCCATTTATATAGGGTAATTTACTATTTCTTAAAAATTAAACGGATATTTGTACAGTGTTTTGGGTTTGCATAAACATCTTTTAAAAATACATATTTGAATTGATTTCAGAGAGGAAGGGAGAGAGAATCATTGATCGGCTGCCTCTTGCACACCCCACACTGGGGATCAAGCCTGCAACCTGGGCATGTGCCCTGACTGGGAATCGAACCCTGACTTTCTGGTTCATAGGTCGATGCCCAACCACCGAGCCATGCCGGCCGGACTGCATAAACATCTTGTCTGACCTCATCAACTCTGAGAGCTGGAGCAGGTGTTATTAATGACTATTCTCATTTGACTGCTGCTGAGTAAACCTAGACTCAATTATTGTGGGTGATTTATTTTCTCTTTCTAATGTTACCGGCCCAGGCTAGCTACTGAAAGAGTTGAGAGGTAGATCTGCGTCTTTTACCGCCGAGTGGCATCTGGGACCTGAGCAGGGCTGGCGGCCTGCGGCACACGCAAATGACACACCCCGCCTTCTCCTCGCCCCCCCACATTCACACTCCAGGGTCTAAGCGGTGGCAGTAGCAGCCCTCGCTAAGCTCGCTTTTTCCACTGAGCCCCAACATAGCCAGAGTCCTCAAGACAGTGCCCCAGGCATAGGCACCCGGGACGACGCACAAGATAGCCCAGGATTGGACATTTTTTAGAATTCTGTTAAATTCAAAAATTTCAAATTGTACGGTGGCTTATTAGATTAGAAAACCTGAGATCATCAAACATAACAGATTTTGTCTGCTGCGGCTGCGTGGCAATTTTTAAAGTAGCAGTGTATATATACTACGTCCTCACTTAACATCATCGATAGGTTCTTGGAAACTGGGACTTTAAGCGAAACGGAGTGTAACAAAACCAAAGTTACCACAGGCTACTTGATATAAACAAGAGTTGAGTTCCTACTGCATAGTTCTGGTCACAAAAGCATCATCAAACTTCTAAATAAAGACCCCTAAACAGTGCTAATATCAAACATTGAAATAGACTGAGCTATACACACATGTAAGAGGGATTAATAAAAAGTAAGAAAAGTCTTTTCCAACCCACCAGTTCCAGTTCCAGCAGCTCAGGGCACAAGGTGGGGCCCACCCCGACAGGATGCCCTTCCATCCATCGCAGGCCCCTCACCCCCACACCCCCCACCCACTCAGACCAGGACGGGGAGACACACCAGTTCACCTCATGTCCACATCTTTGGGGTGTGGGGGGGAACCAAAATCCCCGGATAAAGCCCAAGCAAACATGAGGAGAATGAGCTAACTCCACACAGACAGTAGCTCTAGCCGGAAATTGATTTTTTCGTCTTATCAACGTTATAAGGAAACGACGTTATTCAAGGACCAGTGGCCATAACAAAATCTCATAGCCTGGGCAGTTCAAACAACAGGAAAGCATTGCTCACAGTTCTGGAGGCTGGGAGTCCGAGCGCAAGGTGCTGGCCAATTCCGTTTCGGTGAGAGCCCTCTCCTTGGCTCATGGAGGGGCCACCGCCTCACATGGCCTTTCCTCCGTGTGTGCACCTGGAGAAAGGGGGCGGGTGAGAGAGGGAAGGAGGGACAGAGGAAGAGAGAGGGAAAGAGGGGGAGAGAGAGCACCACAAAGAACACACCCTTCCTCTTCTTGTGACGCCACAGCCTTTTTCAATTAGGGTCCCACCTTCATGACCTCATTTAACCTTAATGACCTCCTCAAACTCCTGTCTCCAAATGCAGTCATGCTGGGGCTTAGGACTTCAACAGGAATTTTGTCAGGGGGGACACAAGTGAGTTCACAGCACGCAGATATGTCATTTAGGAGCAATTTTTATTCCCAAGGTTCATTCCAGATTGGATGGGGCTAACTTTTAAAGCAGCTGTTACTAATGGACTAAGAATAGCATACACAAAACACCTACAACTAATGATGACACCTTCACAAAACTCTGGTTGCTTCTGCTATGCTGCACGGAATTCCCTTTTAAGCTGATATTTGGAGTCCTGCCCTCACAGTAACTGCAAATCTTTCAACACTGGCCAACATAATAGTAGTATTAGCTGGGAAGAGGGAAAATGTATGTATGTATGTATGTATGTATGTATGTATGTATGTAAATTCTCACCTGAGGATATCCTTTCCATTGCTTTTTGAGAGAGAGTGGAAGGGAGAAAAAGATATAGCTAGGTAGATAGGTAGGTAGGTAGGTAGATAGATAGATAGATAGATAGATAGATAGATAGATAGATAAAAATTGATGTGAGAGGGACACATTGATTGGTGCTGCGCCCTTGATGGGGAATCAGACCCGAGGCCCTTTAGTGCACAGGCTGACACTCTAACCACTGAACACACTGGCCAGGGCTAAAATGTCTTGTATTAGCTGTTGAGAATGGCTCAAGAAAAATCCAGTTCTCATGGATACCATAATCTCATCGTTTTTGCTTTAATAAAGCATTAATTTCTCCAAAGTCTTGTCTTTTATCCTGCTTGCAGTATAAGTTAAGAGCAATTAAAATCAATGACTTGCTCATTGCATGGTATCGTTTATCATAAATTTGCTGCCTTTGCTATCTGTAAAATGTCTGTCGCCATTGATAAGATGGTGAAATCACAAATCCTTCATCTAAGACTGTTTGTTATCTAAGGCCATGCTTGTGTTCTTCTTCTTTTTTTTAAAATCTAATATCGTTAATTATATGCGAATGTGCTAGAAAATGGCCAACTGAGAAAGGAATTTTTGGACCACTGATTGTCAATCATGGATCATCTCTGTTTCCAATTTCTCTCTCTTTAAAGCATAACAGATCCCGAGCTTTGCACAATAAAGCCACAAATGGGACTAAATTATGCTGAGCAAAAATAAATTCTTTTACTGAGAATTTCCCAGGAGTTTTGATATTTTTGACTCTTGCTCACTAAATATGGAAAAGAGTGAGACACCATGAGAAGCAGGGGGGCTGTTCTGCTTTTTTTAGCCCTTTTAAGACATCATTTCCTCCCTTTAATGCTGTGTTCACAATGTATCAGAAATCCCCTCGCTGTAGAAAAGTCACAGCCCCCTGTGTGGTAGCAGTTCTGGAGATGTTCTCTATCTAAGTTTCCATTTTTATATACGGAAGAAATCTCTGTGAATTATAATGTATATTTTCTAGTGGTCTGAATATTGCCCAACATATGGAAATGATGGAAATGGACATTTCACAGCGTCTTTCATCTTTCAGGAATCAAACCCCATTAGATAATGTCTTTGGTCTCCCAGGCTCACAGTATCATCCAAATTTAGTGGGTATGTCAGTGGACCCGTGGTGGGAAGTACTTCTGCACAAAAGCGAGGGAAGGGATTTTGTACTTCTTTATAAACGTGTAGGATGCCTTTTTGTGAAGGGATAGACATAACCAGGAAGTTCATGTAATGCAGTTTATCCGAAGGATATGATTGTGGAAATCAAGAAGACCTGGAACATCTGAACAGTTCAATGGCGCAGATTCACCAAAAGTGAACGCACTGTTCATTCATTTGTAGGACTCATCAAGAATTTCAGTAGTTTGACAGTAGTATCTATCCAACAACAACCTGGTGACCGGCAATACTCCCGATTCTTTCATATCTTTCTCTGGTGCCTCTGAATGTGTTTCCCTATCCCTTTGGGCACATGCAAATTTGTAGTAGACCTAGAGGTTTGGTCAGATGATTCGTCTTCATTTTCTTCCTCTCCTCCTCCTTATTCTTCTTGCTATGACTTCAGAGTTAGTGGTGTATTTTTTGTCTGGTTATCTTTCCCTTAGTGTTGTGAGTAGCCATTGATATTCATTGTCTGAATATCACACACACACACACACACACACACACACACACACACACACACAGTGTGCGTGAGTGCACCAGTCTTAAAACCATAATACCAACACCACAACCAATAACATAATTACTAAATATAGTTGAAAACTTTTTTTCAATTCTATATTATAAAGTGATTTGAAATAGTTCATCTTGGTGTGGTTATGCCACCAACAGGACACATAGGTTTATTTTGTTTCTGATTTTTTAGGGTTGTTTTTAATTAATTTTGTTATAACTATGCAAAACAATAGATAGATCTAAAGTTAGATCTACAAAAGAAGGTACAATCAAAGAAGTTGAACTCTTTCCATGTTCCTCCCTCTACCTATATCTTCCTCTATCTATACGTAACTTTTAAAAAATTATAGCTTATTATTCCACTTAAGAATATAAGCAAATATGCATATTTGCTTTCATCCCCCTCATTCTTAGGAAAATTATATAGCACACATACCCTTTTCCCCTCTTTGCTTTTTTGTACTTAACAGTCTATCCTGAAGATCACCTTTCAGTGGCCTAGATAGTCCACATTCTGAAGAGGGCATGTTTTTAACTGCTCATGCACTATCCAGACCTTTACAGTCTTCAGGGCCACACAGCAAAAAACAAGACACTTTTAGAAAAACCTCATCCATTGTTGGTGGAGATGTTTATTGTCGCAACCACTTTGAAAGGCAATTTGGCAAAATCTAGAAAAAGTGAAAGAGTGTTTCTACAACCCAGCAATTCTCTCTCTAGAGCAGTGATGGCAAACCTATGACACGCGTGTCAGCACTGACACGCGTAGCCATTTCTTTCTTTTTTTTAATTTATATTTTATTGATTTTTTACAGAGAGGAAAGGAGAGGGACAGAGAGCTAGAAACATCGATGAGAGAGAAACATCGACCAGCTGCCTCCTGCACACTCCCTACTGGGGATGTGCCCGCAACCAAGGTACATGCCCTTGACTGGAATCGAACCTGGGACCTTTCAGTCCACAGGCCGACGCTCTATCCACTGAGCCAAACCAGTTTTGGCACGCGTAGCCATTTCTGATGACACTCAGCCGCTGAGGTGGCCGCATGCCGAGGATGAAACATTTGCTGCTCCTGAGTATGAAACATTTGCGAAATAATGTTTTTTCCTCAAAGTGACACACTACCCGAGTTATGCTCAGTTTTTTGGCGAAGTTTGACACACCAAGCTCAAAAGGTTGCCCATCACTGCTCTAGAGAAACTCTTAATGTTGAAGCATACACTATCTTTTATAGAGGTGGCAATAAAAAACCTTAAATGTCCATCAAAAGAAGAATGACTAAAGTAAACTGTGATATATTTAAATGATAGAATACTATACAGCAATGAAAAAGAATGAATTAGATCAATATATAATGATATAGATTTTAAAAACATAATTTTAATAAAAAACACAGTTGAGCGAATACATTAATGTGTTACTTATATAAAATTAAAATCTACAGAACAGTACTACATGTTATTTATGCTACATAGAGAGTAAGAGCATTAAATCATGAACAAAGGTGTTTTTCTTTGTGGTGGGAACAGAGAGTTGTACTTCATAGACTGAAGTGTTTTTATAGTGTTTGCCTCTCTGTTTCTCTGCTAATTGCTCTGCTTTGCCTAGGTTCTCCTCTAGGAGTTAGCATTGGTTGATTGATTGATTGATATTTCTACTTTGATTCATTTTTGCCAAGAAATAGCAAGAGAAATGTATTTACCATGTTGGGCAGCAATGCACCCTGGGGGACCAGGGTGGAGGCAGCAATGGTAGTTGAACACCAAGGTCATAACTATTTGGTGATCTCCGCAGCTTTCCAGAAGGAAGGTCTTGTTGTGTAAACATGTCAGATCTCTCAGAACTACATGAAATCAGTTCCCGAGATTGCAAAATATCAGTTAGAGTGCTACGTGTTCTGTGACAGTGTAAAGTGCACCCTTTCATCATTGTAGAAGACAAAAACAAAGCCAGACTGAGCCCTGGGCAAGGGCGGGCAGGAGCCGCCATGTTCTGGATTGGGAGAAACAGTCTTACTTGACAAGAAATGAGATCTTGGGCTACAGGACACAAACTGGCAGTCCACAGGCATTTTTGTTGAAATTGTTTTGGAAAACATTTTTTGCTGACATTTTATTGAAAAAATATGAAAAGAAGCTCATTTTAAAATGTCTCAACATGTACGTATTGGGGCATTTCACATGAAAGAAATCCAGATATCTGAATTCTCTTGGAACATCAGAGTATTTTGTCTGACGGGGCCCACCGTGTAGCTTGTCAGGCAGCATTCACCTGGAGGGGCTGGCCCTTTAGGTGGAACATGTGCTCCCAGGCTAACCACAGCCCCCACCTGACAGTGACATTTATGGCACCTGCCTGATGAGCACATTGATAATGCCTGGGGTAGGGCAGCAGATAATGGCACTTGTATTTCCTGCTAACACCTTTTCCTCATTCCAAACATTTCAGTCATGTGTTTTCAACTTTATTTATTTATTTAAAAATATTCTTATTGATTTCAGAGAGGAAGGGAGAGGGAGAGAGAGATAGAAACATCAATGATGAGAGAGAATCATTGATCGGCTGCCGCCTGCATGCCCCACACTGGGGTCTGAGCCCACAACCCCGGGCATGTGCCCTGACTGGGAATCAAACCAGGACTTCCTGGTTCATAGGCCGATGCTCCACCACTGAGCCATGCCGTGTGGGCTCAATTGTATTTATATTGAATCTCAGAGGACTTGCAAGTCAGGGCTGCTAGGGGCCCCCCATCCTTCCTTGGGGCTTTGTTTTATGTGGGGGTTGGGCAATTAAAATTAAAATTACAGCTGGAAGGTCCTGGAAGCCCTGCTTCCTCAGTGGCCGGACGATGGCCTCGGTGCTCACCCTTGGTGCTACGTGGGCATGAAAGATGGCCGAGGAGGAAAAGCAGAGTGCACCAGGCACCCCAAAATAATTTTTACAATTCTGAATGTAGACCACACTCTATTATGTATAACACCCACAGCAACACGTCCCAGAGAACTAAGTCTAATTAAGAATTCCTGCTTATTACCTAGTGAGAAAATAGATTGTGATGAGTGCCAGACCCCATCCGTGCCTATGGCATGGGGTGGGTGCGGGAGGGTGAGGGCTCACCAGGTGGTTTCTGTCAGAATGAGGCGAAAGAGATCCAACAACAGATTCAAATAGGCCATTTAATCAAAAGGACTTATTTCTGCAGGGCAATGTCTCAGGAGACTTCTTGTTCAACGCCGTGGGCAGCGGTGGGTTCAGATGAGTTGGTACAAATGAAATGGCTCCAGTACAATAGATATTGCTGGACTAAGTGGAGCACATGCAGCCATAGCTGGACTTTCTCCATAAAGTGGGCACATGCATGATGTGAACCGAGGCATGTCAGGAAAGCAAGACCCATAGGATACCACCACCACCACCAAGAGCCTCCGAACTTCATTTTCTGCCTCTGCTTCTTCATCTGCCCAATATCACCTCATAGACACAGAGAGTCATTCCTTTGTACTCAGGCACTGTCCCTAGGCATTGCCTTTTGTTGTAGAAATATGTTCAGGCAGGCTTTTAAAAAGCTTTTAAAAATACATTTACTGTCTCTGCCAGGCTCTTTCTGAAGCATGAATTCATGCCCAAGGTCACATAACCAGTACGTGGTCACCAGGATCGGAGCTCCTTTAACTCCAAATTCATTGCTCTATGTAGTGGTTTTTCATGTATGTTCCTGTGAATCCTGGTGTGCTGGAGACCCTTCAGTGAGTCTGTGAAGTCATAACTATTTTCATAGTCATACTAAGACAGCATTTGCCTTAAAAAAATAAACCAAACCTCTCATTCTTTAATGAATGTATGGTGAAGTTTTTCAGAAGCTTAGTGACATGTGATCACAGCACATCCAAGGCAGAAGCAGATCTGAGAATCCAGCTGCCTTCTATTAAGCTGGACACTACAGAGGTTTGCAAACATATAAAACAATGACATTCTACTCATTATTTTTTTGTGTTTCTTTTTGGTTAATTTTGGAACTCTTTGGAATTGTCAATAATTTTGAAGAGTTAAGCATCCAGAGATCACAATATTTGAGAAACACTGCCACGTGGCACAGTTAGCATGGTGCCTCGCTATCTTCATCTGAGCATGGGCTGGATTATTTTTCCTCTGAGGTAGCTAGTTAGAATGGTATGGGGTGTGATAGTGGGGTGGGGAGAAAGGTGGGCTCTACCCACGGAGGATGCAGACTTAGACATGAGGAGGTAGCAGGAAGGTCTTTAGGAAGAGGAGAGGGCACAGAGAGGGGAGTGAGGAAGCACTAGGAATAAGACTTGCTCCTTGCTCAGGACTGATATTATAGTATCATGGTAGGAACCAAGACCTGGTTCAGAAGACCTGCTTTAGCAAAACCTGCTTTAGCAAAACCACTTAGAAATGCTGTGATCTGAGCAAATAACTTATCTTCACTGGGCTGTTATGATCCTTGGACTAAGTAAGTATTTTCAACCCAGTATTGTGATAAAATAATCCTATATAATAAAAGAGAAACATGTAAATTGATCATACCTCTGCTATGCTCACCAGCCAATCAGGAGTGAGTATGCAAATTAACCTGACAAAGATGGCAGGTTAATTTACATACACAGGCGCTGGGTGGAGAGCAGAGTGGGAGAGATGGTGGCTTGGAGGACTTGACAGAGTGGGAGGCTGTGGGATGGAGACAGAGCAGGAAGGAAGCATGGGGAGCACCAGGAATTCAGAGAATAGTAGTTCTGGTGGCAGCCCCAGGACCAGAAGCGGAAGCCCAGAGCACGCGGAGCACCAGAAATGCTGGGAATCATAGTTCTGGTGGCGGACGGATCTTCACTAGAGCAAAGTGAGCCTGGAGCAAGTTACTGTTGCGGTGGGGGATGGAGGGAAAGCAAAGGTGAGAGACATAAGTAAAATCAGAGGGTCTAGGAAAAATTAAAGGGAAGATATCCTAAAACTTCCAGGAAATCTCCACCAATGAAGCAAAGAAAAAAAAAAAGCCTCTATTATTCTGTGAGCAACAAACCAAACTGGGATGGGGTCTCAGACAATTCGCTCATATGATTGCAAAGACAGACAGAAACTCCGGATTGGAGAGGGCTCCCCTGAGGGCTCCCAGATTGGAGAGGGTGCAGGTCGGGCTGAGGGACCCACCCCCCCCACACGAATCTTCGTGCACCGGGCCCCTAGTAGGTAATAATACCTATAGCAACAATGAACGCTAAAATAATAGACAAAATAGCAGAGTTTGTAAATAATAAAACATTAAGGCATATTTAACATCATCTTCTATCACAATGCCACTCTACTTGAATTCTGATGTGCTTTCTTGACTGGGACTACCGTTGGCCCAGAAAGGCTTAGCCCAGGGAGTGTAAGTTACCGTAGCAGAGAAGAGAGGCGAAGAGCCATTAAAAGTAGGTGACATAGTAAGGTTCTCTTCCAGTTCAAAATCTCTAGAATCCTAAAAAAGTGTTTGGGGCCCACCCTGTAGACACATGTCCTCAAAGAACAGAAAAGAGCCTACTTAGGAGGAAGGTCAAGAGTCATCAAACATTCCAGCCACAGCAACCTGGGGGTATTTCTCAACTCTGTCACCTGATATTTGTGCCTTCCTGAGCAGGAGATATCATCGCTCTGTGAAAAGAGGGTAACAATGCTCACTTTATAGGGTGATTGCAAGCTCTTCAATGAGAAAACATGCATCAAATAGGCTGGCTCGCAGCCAGCAGTCAATAAACATTGGCCTTCTTGTTTCTCCACATGCACAAATAGAGAACTGAGAGGTATGACATGGAAGGTTTGTCTTTTTTAGTGCCTCTGAATGAGAGGGAGGGCTGCCTCCCAGTGAGGTCTGAGCACGTAGATGCTGAATAAGAGAGGAGGCACGTTGGTAATTCTGTATTCTGTAGCTGAGCAGGTCTGGACCTGCCATCTTGGTGACCTCTTCCTTCCTGGCCACATGGAATGTCTCCTCATTCATGTCTGTTCCCCTGGGTCCCACTTCCTGGGAGACATGATGGATGAACCACAGCCAGCAAAGACTTTGCTCCCCATTTATCATCTTCTGGCTTGCTTAGTGGAGCTATTTGCTTCCCAACAGGTGAGTCGGATGAGATAGATTACATGTTGTCAAAATAGCAAGTAATGGGAAGCTGTGGTCATTCCTTTGTGATGTAGAAGTGGGAAACATTTAAGCATTTCAATTTAACTTCACAGCAAGCTCAGGAAATGGATATTTATGATTCCCAATCCTCTCTCCCCTATCTGTTTTACTCATTGACTTTAAAATTATCACAAAGAGTGCCTTACTCAGGCTTTAAAAAACAATACTCTTGGCACAAAAGTACTTGGAAAAGACAAAGTAAACACCGACTGGAAGGAAACATTATTTTACAGCCCTTTGTACAAATAAACATGGTAGGCAGAGATCTGAGAAGATGTCAGGATTCATTGCTTAGTTCCATTAAATGAGCTGTAATTGAAGAGCTGCCCTTTGGCAGCCGAGAACATAAAGAGCTACAGAACTCCAAACACACGGTTTGCACACACTCTGAGAGGCAGGGGAGTGGAAAAAAAGCATGGGTTTTGGAGGCCAGGAATTCTGGGTTTGAGTTGGGGCTCCACTACTTACTAGGTGTGTAACTAGAAATGCCTTTTAACCATATTGAGCCTCAAATTTTCTATCCGTAAGTTGGAAGTAATAAAATGTACCTCGCAGAACTGTTTTGAAGATTAGACACAATGTATGTAAAGTGTCTTATAATAACAGATGCCTAATAAATGGTAGCTCTGATGATGAGGACGGCTGTAGCTTGTGCTGACAAATGGGGTATAATTGATTGAATCAGAACTATTTGCCCTGTAGGGTTACCTCAAAGTACTCTTTCATAAACATATGCTTTTCAGTTCTGTCCCCCTAGTGTGGCTGAAAATTACTAGGTTTTGGGAGAGGTTTACGTAATTAATTGACTAGCTTAACATGTATAGTCAGAAACTGCATTGCTAACCTCAGGAAGAAAGTACATTAACCACTACAAAAGCATATGAGCATATGTATACTGAGTAAGCATAAGACCAATTGCAGGTACCTTATGGATGGATAGTATATGAGAGGCTCCACCATTAGTATTTCCCCATTTAGAGGTGACAGCAATAAATTGGAAATCACTAAAAGCACCCCTGAGAAGGAGGGAGGTAAGTACCTTAGAATCACTTGTGGGAGACACTCTTAGAAGGACACATTGTCTTCGAGTCACTGAGCTGGCTTCCCTTAGAAGGACGTGCAGGAAAAGAGAGCATCATCAGACTCACTCTTCATAGTTACAATGGAAAAACCACCTGCTCCCTAATGTGGGTCTTTGGGAAAGGAATGGCGTTAATTCCATCACGGAGTCCATGAGGTAGATGACAGAATCAACTGGTATCAGCACTTGGGGGTGGGCTGATGTGCTGCAATGAGTCTGTGTATATCAACCAGAGAACTGAACTGGGGACCTCTGGAGAAGGCACCCAGAGTGCCACTTAATACTGGTGGGTGGGGATTAGCCTCCTTAGCAGACACAGCAGCCTGTTCTGGGATCTAGACTGAAGTGGTCTGATCTCACGGTGGGCCAGAATTATGAGGACTGTGCAGGGCCAGACTTCAACAATGCCAATGTGTGACAACAGCGCAGTGGCAGGCCGATCAGACCTCATTCTCACTTCACTTGAGTATGAAAATAGGACTGACCCTTTGGATTAATTCTCAAAGGGAGGGGGGTGCATTTTGCAATCTCCAGTGTAATAATGATTTAGTCAAGGGCTGTATTAACTGATACTCAAACCATCAGGTGAAAGATTGTTGGGTTAATGGCACATTCACATGTTACCTAAGTGTCACCCCAAGGTTACTTATGAGTCATAAAGGAGAAAATGTATCTTCACATTGGAGATCTAGTATCAAACTCAGCACCACTGTTACTAGTGAGATACTTGGCACTATGCGCCTCCAGGTGTGATGTGAAAGTATGTAGGATATTTGTGAAGTATTCATGCCAAATAGGTTAACCTGAATCTGATAAAGCCTTTACACCAAACATCTAATTTACAGGAAATATGGGAACAGAGGTACATAAACAGGACAGGAAAAAATAATTGCACAGATTCAGAATATGGGGCATCTTATAAGACAATTGGCCTGGACTCTTGAAAAAGTCAAGTTATGAAGAATAAGTGTGTGCTCTAGACTAAAAGCCTAGAGAGATATGCCAACGAAATGTGATGATTTGGAAAAGAAAACTTAGCCACAGAAGTAAATTTGGAAACCATTGGAAGAAATTTAAATATGAACCGGATATCAGATGAAATTAAGGATCGTTGCTAATTTCCTCAGGCACGATAATGGTAGTGAGATTATGGAGGTGAATATCATTATTCTTAGGAGATAAATTTGGAAGAATATGGACATGAAGTGTTTTAATTATTGCAACTCATTTTTCACATATACAAAAAATACAGAAGCAAATAGAGCAAGATGTTAATAATCACTGAACACAGGTGGAGGGTATAAGAGTGTTCATTGTCCTATTCTTTCCATGTTTCTAAGTGTTTGAAAATATTCATAACTAAGAGTTAGTGGAAGAAAGAAGGAGTGAGAGACTCAAGAGTCGATACCAGACTTGTGCTAGCAAGACGAGAGGATGCAAAAATTCACTGGAAAAACGAAGAGATGTGACCATAGTTGTAGTACATGTTTGTGGAACAGCAGTTTATAGTGGGTTTAAATAGTAGCAGATAGCCCGACCAGTGTTGCTCAGTGGTTGAGCATTGACCCATGAACCAGGGGGTCACGATTGGATTCCTGGTCAGGGGGTCAGGGTACATGCCCGGGCTGTGGGCTCCATTCCTAGTAGGTGGCGTGCAGGAGACAACCAATCAATGATTCTCTCTTATCATTGATGTTTCTCTCTCTCCCTCTCTCTGAAATCAATGAAAACATATATATATATATTCACTTAGAATGCCTGTGTGACAGAGAGGAAATCTAGTTATGTGTCAATTCCATAAAGTCACGATGAGAAAGGCCGGTGTTTAGATATGGGCGGCTTTCTTATCAGCAGGCGGTCCTTCACGGAGGCGGGGAGCCTGCTCTGAGACAAACTGAGATAATTGACAAGACTATTGGTTAAAATTCATGTTAAGGCAGAACTTACAGTTGGAGGGCTGCAGAATCTCTGGTTTGCAGGAGACTGGAAGGTGCACAGTCTGTTCGCATTGCCTTTGTCAGGAATAGATTGATTCACTTAATTCAGGATCTTACTGTCTCGACTCCAGCGCATTTGTTCAGCAGCTGTGGAGGAGGACGGGTGAGCGCCTGCTGCTTACATCGTGGCTCATCCAGCTGTCAGCCGGATTTCTTCTGCAGATAGATGTTTCAAAATGACGGTGCCAGCCTGCACGGAGTCTCGGAGCTTTAGAGCTGGGAAGACATTTGATTCCTAACCTGGGGCTCATAGGCTCTCCCCTTGGTGGGCGAGTGTCTGGGGTTCCCCGATCCCCTTTAAAGAGTCTCCAAAATCTAATCTCTTTTTTCCCTAGGAAGGATGCTTAGTTTCCACAGAGTCTGATAAATGGTTAGTTATAACTCGAGAAACTGAAGAGCCACTGACCTGGTACAACCTCTAAACTCCACATAACAGAGAGAGAAACTGAGACAACAAATTAGGATCAAAAGCAGCTACAGAAATTTTGGAATGTCTGTTCACTTTACAGAACTGACCTGGTTTTCTGCCGCTGCAGACTGAGCTAATGGTCCAGTAAAATTGGTTGAATAACACAGAGCCACTAGGGAGCTTTTGCTGTTGGGATAGAAACCCCAAATAGCAGAGACGAGTCTGATTGAAATCCCTAAGAAGGCAACATAATTTAGGAGCAGTCCCTGAGGTCTCTAGAAGCCAGTGACATACATGGTGGAGACCAGGCAGATTCTTTTGCATGGATTACATCTGTGTTCTGAAAAATAAAAAAATCATTGAGAAATATCTATGTCAACCAATTCCATCCCTCTACCCACTTCCCACCTTTTGCCTAAAATCCTTCACACCTCTTTCCTCTGCCATATTTCTAAATGTCACATTTTTACCCAGAACACTTCACTTTCTTCTTATCACAGAACAAAGTCCAAACTCTAATCTGGCATTTATACATAAAATGATGAGTCACTTTCCCCCATCTGGGACAGGAGAATAATAATGTCAATTTCAAAGACGTGTGGAGAGGATTAGGGGAACATAAGGGGCTGTTACACGTTCCCACCAGCCTCCAATGTGAGTCCTCTGCCCTGATCAGGCTGGTTTCCTCCTGTTCCCCACGCACGGCCTCATCGTTTTCATGGCCACACCTTAGTTTCTCCTGGGACTCCAGCCTTGGAAATGCCTCTCATCTTCTCTCTTCTTTAGTCCTGACTATGAGGGCCCAGCCAGGCTACAAATGTTGATCCTTTCATCTTAATCCTAAAACCATGTCTAGTTTGCTCCACACAGAGGCTCAGAGTGGATGGTGTGGTCCGATTTCCTACCCGAGTGTGGGAGCTGTCCGTACACCGCCTACCTGGTGGCCATTTTGCCTCAGCGTGCACTTCCAGTGCTGATGAGCTACACTTGGGCTGCTCATCTTGATTTTTTCCCACAGCTCTAATTAAATAACTACAACATATAATTATATTGTTAGTCATGACAGTCTTGCCTTTGGAATAAAAATTTCAGTCCTTCCAGAAGAATAAAATAGTTGCTCGGAAGGCATTTATTGTATTTATGCCTAAAATTATAATTTCATGACATTAGTAGTTAACCCACTGCTACCACATTTATTATCTTTTCTTCCAAGTTTTACCAATCCTTGGAGGAGGCAACTTGCCCGTACAGGGGACATGATTGTTGTGACAATGCCTAGAACAGGTCTCTGAACAGAAAGAAGGCAACAAAAACCTCCTGATATCTATTGGTGCTGAAGCTAACTCTTCTTAGACCACTTCAGGTTACTCTTAAACAGAATGTAAGTTTTTTGGAGAGGAAAAAAAAAAGTTCTGTTGCAAAACTCTTACTCCTTTTGGTGTATTCTTTCAGTCTTTTAATTATCATATACAAATATATTCATCTCTGTATATCTGGTTTAGTTTTTGCAAAAATTCATATTCGACCATATATGCTCTAAGAGACTTAATAATATACCAATGACATCTTTTCATGTCAATCTACAAAGATTTAAATATTTTTAATGGCTTCATGGTATGGCATATTGTCTCCTATTGATCAATACATGTTGTTTCCAATTGATTCTTGAATTCTGATTTCTTTCTTTACCTGAAAACATATTAAAAAGATAAGTTTGATTATGACACTTCTACTGACAAATTCGCCCAGTGTTAAAGGTTGAATTTTATTGTCCACCCCCCTCCCCCCAAAAATTCTTACATTGAAATCCTAGCCCCTTGTATCTCATAATGTGACATTCTAGGGATAATAGGGTCATTGCAGATGTAATTAGTTAAGATAAGATCATACTGGAGCAGGGTGGGCTCCGTACTGGTGTCCTTCTAACAAGGGGAAACTTGGATACAGACAGCATGCAGGGAGAGCATAGAACATGTGAAATGAAGGCAGAAATGAGGGTGATGCTTGTATAAGCCAAAGACGGCCAGAAAATCTCCAGAAGCTGAGAGAGAGGCATGGCACAGTCTCTCTCATGGCCTTCAGAAGGAACGAACCCTGCCAACACCCTGATCTTGGACTTGGCCTGCAAAACTGTGAGACAATAAATTTCTGTTGTTTAAGTCACCTAGTTTGTGGTGTTTTTTTAAAGGTAGCCCTAGCAAACGAAGGTTTTGACAAGCACCCCAATATTACAGTGCTTCATCCTGGTTGGAACCTCCAGGCAGCCTGGCTTTGAGGGCTGCAGCTCCAGCATGGACCCCAGTTTTGAGAATGAGGCTTTGCTCCCAGCACTTGTATTTTACCTTCCTTTCCCATGGGCTTGGTCTAGTCAATACGCTGAAAATGGAATGGCTGACATAATTTCCTGCAAGCAACTTGTCTATGTTGATAAATATGTACATTTATGTTATAGATACAATACTCAACCATGTGCTGAAATGGGTTTTTAGTGCTTGAGACAAAGAATATTGGGGCAACAGTTGACGATTTTGAGTGAAAGCAGGCCTTTCCACGATGACATAGTGTCTACCCTGATGATATGTTGTAAGATAATGATGGTGATATACACCCAGGCTTCCAGAAAAGGATTCAGACTCTTAAGAAAGCAATGTGCTGAATGCCTGGGAAGAGGCTAAGTTAACAATCTCAGGAAGGGTAAAAAAGAAGGAATTGCTGAGAACATGTTACTGATGAGGGTGTAATAGCCCAGGCCTTTCTATGGCAAGCCATGTTCTGGCTTTTAACTAAACAGAGTAACATAAACAAATTCATTCAGAGAGCTTAGATATTACCCACCTCCATTGCTATCTCCTTCAAGGAAGCCCTACATCAGTCTACATCTGAGATTTTGGCAGCAAATGATGGTTGACCTGATTTTCCAGGAAATCTGAGGGCACATGGCCAAATATGGTATGTGTTACATAAGTGAGTGTATTTCTTAATATAAACAAGTTACTTGCAAAAACCTATGTCAGCTATTCCACTTTCAAAATATTGACCAGACCAAGCCAATGGGAAAGAGAAAGAGAAAGAGCTGGTGGGAGCAAAGCCTCATTCTCTAAACCGGGGCCCATGCTGGACATGCAGTCCGTGAAACTGGGACTGCCTGAAAACCCCAACCAGGATGAGGCACTCTTACATCCGGGTGCTTGTCAAATTAATGTTCCCCTTACCTGGATTGTCCTCCTGTATCATTAGTTAAACCTTCCCTGTCCTTCAGGGTACATTCCAGTGTGGCCTCCTCCACAGATACTCCCCTGCCTGAGACACAGAGCATCATCTCTGACTCTTAGTTTTCATACTCTTTCTTAGACAACTAGATGGTAATGACAAGATTGCATACAATTACATTGCATTGCAGCTAGATATAAAACTCCACATGGCAGGGAGTTTGCCACTGTACTCACCTTGGCACACCACCGGCACATAGTAGGTACTCAACAAATATTTTTTTGAATAAAGAATTGCATGTATATATGTTCTACCTTTTTCTTCCCACTGTTATTTGAAATAAAAACATGTGCATGCTCAAGGACCATTGCTTCTACTCTTTCTGCAGGAGCTGCAACCAGAGTTACTTAAGGAGGTGTGGGATTGAGCCCTTTCTCCCTCCCCTCAGCTCTCTCCAGGCCAATCCCATTGAAGATCCTAATAATATACTTGAAAATGGATTGTGAAAACATGCCTGCCACACCTTCAGTGTGAAGACAAGTTCCTCGCGTCTCTCTCATCCAGGCAATTGCTACCTTAAGCTTTTCCTACTTAGAAATTCAAGAGCTGCCTTTTGATATCCTTTCATACAGGGGCCCATACTCCAATGCATATGGGGCTCTCCAGGGAATGTTAATGAATGAAGGGAATCGTTTGTAGAGATAGAAGGGAGTGGTAGGGATTGTGGTATATCACAGAGCACACGCTTCTTAGAAAAAGGCAGCCAGGATACCATGATTGAGGTGGTGATTGTCATGTGGGAATCCAGGTCTCGTGTTACCAGATCTTCAGAGTTTTCAAGAGAAGTCAGAAATATGGAATTAAGTGGGAAATCTATCCATTTTAAAAATTTTCCAATTTTAAAAAAACACGGTGCTGCCCACCAACACCCCTTCTCTGCTACTTAGATGTGACCCCTATGCCACCAGTTCGCAACCTCTATTTATGGGCCCTACGCAATTATTTCTGTGGACCCCAACAGTGCTTGGCATGAGGATGGCGGAGATCAAATGGCGGCAAATAAACGCACAAGGAAGTCCAAGTCATATTTTGAACTACTGAGGTTTCTCTTTTTTTTTTTTTTTATTGCAAAACATGTGTTACAGAAATTTCAGAAAGTTTTTCCTGTGGTATCTGCCAACTTCTGCTTCGAGTTACATATCTAAACAAACAAGCTCAAAGTGCATTGTGAGTCCAATAATAGACCTTTAAAAAAGAACAATTCCTCTAAGAATTCATAGATATTTACGTCGATAGATATGCAAACCGCTGCTTGTCCATACATAAAGAAGGAAAAGATTATACATATTTAACAAACCCAATTCCAAAATGGTTTTTATTTATAGGAATTCATTTAAAAATGATATTTCAACAATGTCCCCCATTACAAACTATGGTTAGCACAGTTACAAACGAGAGTCTGAGTTCTATGTTATGAAACGGCGATGAGGGCAGTGACGGCAGGTATTGCTGTGCACCGCAGGAGCAGCAAGACACTCGGGTCAGACGCTGTGGGGACAGGTGAGCCTGACACCACGCCTCGGCACTCTTCTCCTGACCCTCCCTCACAAAGACCCTGCGTTGGGGTCCAGAAGGATGGGGCATATATCATCCAGGAGAACGGGATGCCTTGACTAGGGTGAGCTCCTTCCTCCTGCCTCGGTCCTCAGTGTGTTCCGTGTATACACTCACTGAGTTGGAGTCAAGAATCTGATCCCCGCTGGCTCTAAATCACAGGTCCCGAGCGATTGCCTTTGGGACTGAATGCTGCTGGCAGGTACATTTGTTTGGCTAGCGCGGTGTTTACACATCTGAATGTGAGCGTCTCTGTAGTGGGACGTGTGTTCTCTCATGCCCTACAGACCCTGCTTCTTCCTGTTGTCTCTCACCAGTCCCATGTACACACTGTGTTCTGCATCTGGCCCCACCCCCCCACCTATCTGAGTTTGCAAGACCACCATCTAGGTGCAGATGGCTGGCTCTGATGACATGTGGGAAGCTGGGGTGGAGATGTGAAGGACCCTTTTGGGATTCAGTCAGGCAAAGAATTGGTTGCAGCTGATACAAACACCAGCCAAGTTGGTTGTGTGGGGGTAGAGTTGGGGAGGGGGAGGCTACATTAGTGGGAAGATTAGGGCTGGGACAAAGTCTGAATGTTTGGCTTTTTTAAAGTAGCCACTGTTTCAGCTTACTGTGCCAGACAGAGTCCATGGGGTACTGAGGTAACGGGAGCCAGGGTCTGTTGGTCTGGCCAAAAAGCATCTTGTAATGGGCTAAGAGAAAGGACGAGAGTCTAGGGGGTGAAGAAAATTGCTCTCCAGGCATGAGGCTGAACCCCCACTGTGTCCCCCAGCTCTCGGCAGCCTGCCCCCGTCAGAGCAAGGCCTGGGTCAAGTTTGATGTGGACACTCCTCAGAAAGCCTAGGGATGTGTCCTTCTCCAAACACTGTGCAAATAGGCAGTGGCCTGAAGGCAAGGTGGGGAGGGGGAATTCACCTCACTCTTATTGCCATGGAGATTCCTCGGCCCCTGAAATCCTTAGGCCACATGTAGAAATTGTCTTGATTTCATTCGCAGCGATCAGTGCAAGAGCTGCATCAGATAAAAGTCACACAGCTACATTCTCAAATGCATTACAAAGAAAAAAGAAAGGGGGGAAATCTTGTTTTCTTACATCACAACCAACTCCTCCTTCGGTTGACTCTAATCTGAGAGAGTGAGAGAAACAGATGTCAAAGGAAGAGAAAGCTTAGGCCGGTGCAGGCTGAGAGAACAGTGTTCTCCACTCTTTTGAGGAGCAGTCATCTATAAGACTGTGCAGGTGGGCTCCTCTCTTTTCCTGATGTTGGATGGCTTCTAATAATGAAATGGTGACTTTTTTTTTTTTTTTAAGGGCAAACTCTTCAGAGTCACCCAGGGCCCAGTCACCCATCTCTCCGGCCCCCAGGCAGGCTCAGCTACCAGAGAAAAGCCACCAGGTAGGAGGGAAGTCATATATCACGGGACCACTCATTCATACTGGTCTGCGCATTTCTGCACTGTCATCAACGCGCTTCTCACTCTCATCTCTGGCTTAGCAATTTGTACCCAGTGGCCCTGAAGAATCGGAAATGTGACTTTCCTGTATCACAGATGCTCCAACACCTAGACCGCAGTAAACCCAAGAGGTGTTGGCTAGCCACCTCCAGGCCCTATAGCTATACACCCTGTGGTTAATAATTTATTCCATATTATTTGTTCAGAGCTTTTAAAAAAAAGATTTTTAAAAAAACAACCCCATAGTAACTTTTTTTGTTTTTAATTTCTAAAACTTGAACATAATCTCCAAACTAAGAAGCCCAACAATCTGAGTGGGTTCCTAACTGGTTTCAGTGTCGCAGCAGGCAGAAGTAAAAGGCGAAGTGCCTTTAAAAAGTCAAAAGAAACGCATAAAGCCGTGCATGCATTCTGTTGCCACAAAATTAAGACTGGGTTTGAGCGGGATTACTTCATTTAAGTCACATTGCTATTGTTAAAGAGGAGTGAGTTTATAATGCAATATCTAGAACAAGTATATTACCATCTACACATTAGCATCACTTTATCTAGAAACAAACATAGTAGTGCTACTAAATGAGCATATTTATAAAATACTGTACACTGCTTCCACACTGGTCAGCAGATGTAAACAAACAGCTAATTAAACTGGAGTTTAAAATGTTAGTTTAAGTTCATTTGTCAGATAGTCTTTTGCATAACATGCCAGTTCATCTTTCACAAAATCACAACGTGCCTACCACAACTCGCAGGGCTGGTTAGAGGCTGTACATCAGCTTATACAAGTATTGTACAGTGGTCTACAGGAAAGTGGAAAACATAAAGCAGATCAGGAACAAAAGTGCCCATTTCATGAGGATGCTAAGTCACATGGAATTGGGGACATGATTAATCCTTGCAACATGTGCTTCTTTATTGAATGTTACAGATTTGTAAATGATTATAAAGCTGTCCTGTAATGTTCATTAACACAACCACATGCTACAACTATGCTGGGTTAAACGTGGGTTACATACATGTTTACATGTATTTTATAGTACAGCATTGCCCAACATGTCAAATGGTACAGCCTATAGATACAGCATGATGGATGACTGGATAATATTTATTATCATTAGAGAAGTCAAACAGCCCAACATTGAGGAAGATTAGACTGCACAGCCTCAGAAAGTAGAATAAATGCACTATCTAGTGATCCACCAGCACATTATCTATAGAAACCATCTTTTAGAATATATTGGAAACATTCAGAAGAAACATATTTTGTGTTTTTTACAAGTACATTTCTTCCCATTTGATTATATAATCAAATATATATATATATATATATATATATATATATATATATATATTCAAGGGGGAACTTCCAAAGTGCTAAATAATATGTTAGACCTAGAAGTCTAGACTTAAAAAATATCCAGTTCTATAAAGTGCTGCATTCTGACCGCTGATACATCGTCTGGCTTGGAGAAATACACAAACAAGCCATGACAATTATCCCCAAGCCTTCCAGTTCCTCATTCAAATCCATTAAGGAGGGCCTTTCTAACTATAAACATAAGGTATCTTGGTTAGTCAGGAAATTTCCACGGTCATTTTCATAAAACATCCTTTTTTTCCCCCCAAAAGGACCAAGCAATTTAGAATAAATCATTACATATAGTAGTATATAAAAATTGGCACCGTAGAAGCAGATGGTTAAACCAAAGCTATCACTTCCTTGAGTTCTCTATGACTTTGTTTATGTTCCTCAGTAACTTGCTGCTCGTGAGCTGCTTCATTCACAGAGACAGGTAATTAACGTCCCCTCCAGCAGGGACATGGCGGAATAAATGAGCGGCACACAAGCTGACTGTACAAGGCCACAGAATCGATGCCACATCAGTGTGCAAAGGATCCAGGAATAGAAAGAAATGGATTGAAACATAACACATATATGCACACGGGAAAGAAATGGCTCATGACTGTGACACAGTTTGTGTTTGAAGTCATTGAAATTTGGCTTATATATCTCACACACATCCCAAAAGAACTTTATTTTCATGCACAACAAAAAAACAGGTAGTCCAAAGGTCAGAACTGGTAAGTATTTTGTTTCCCAGGTCCTGTTCTGTTCGCTCCAGAAAGCACGAAGGAAACACCAGGCTTAGACTTTCCCCCACTTTCAATCTGGTCCAGAATAAGAACCGGGAGGTGCTGTGAGGTCCTGCTCTGTGGTCAGTGAGCACTGCCTTCACCTCCTTCTTGGATTCTTCTAGGCCCCCTCTCAGAGAGTGAGTGTGCTCCACACTTAAAATCATCCCTACGTCAGGATGTAAGCACTCAAACTAGCAACATCTAACCTAAGGAACAAATACAACAAAAGCTTGCTTCTAACTCTGGTGTCGAGACTTGGCCTTCCTGAGAATCACAGAGAATTGGTCTCAAAATGTAAAGTGCCTATTATAACCATATTGATCATGAACAAACCTGGTTCTTCTTCCTCACTATCAATCAATATGGAAGCAGGGGTAGAGGAACCCTTTAAAGTTACATTGCAACTTTCATGTCTGGACATTTTTTTGGGGGGAGAGGGCCCAGAGCTTTCATCAGATCCTCACAGAGATTCGTGACTCTAGGAAGCTTAAGGGGAAGTGATTTATTCTCAGACCAAATGCATGTTTGCTGAGGGAGAAATAGCCAATTTGGGTTCAAAAAAAAAAAAGTATTTTTTTTAGGGTAATTATATACAAAGGACTCTGGTTGCTTGTTTCTGATTCACCTAAATACTAAGGAGTGAAAAAGGAATTTCTTAATTCTTTATATGTGGCCTCATCACTATTCCTACACCTGAAAAGTTTATTTAGAGGTTAAAAAAAAAGTCAAAGGCTTTGTCCTCATATTTACTTGATTTCACATGATGAGAAAATGGGAAGTTCACAACTACAACTAAACAAAAGAACCAGATTTTGTTTAGGGACCAGGAACATTAAGTCACTGTCCTTCAAGACCTTATTCTTTTTGTAAAATCAGTGATCCAAACAGAAAGCCAAAGATTTGAGGCTCAAAATTTCTTTATCCCACTTCAAATCCAGATTCTGATCTGGAAGTGCGAATACCTGTATCCTAGAACCCATAATACGATCTGGGTGAGAGTTAGGTCTGTGCAGATCGTACTTGATGCAATCACTTTGTGCAGGAGAAACCAGACTGACTGAGATGTCATGATGGTGACTGCATTTGGGGAAAAAAAAAAGGGGGTGGGGGTGGGTAAAGGGCAGGTAGCAAGTAATTTTGATAACTCTAGTTGGGTACAAGAAAAAGTTAAGGTTATAGGGATTTTAAAAAGTATAATGTCAACATCTGTCCAAATATAATGAATTCTTTCAATGAAATTCCTTGGCTATTAAAAATTCTGGTTATGCCTCAAGGCGATAGAAAAGTCCAAGCCTCTTAAGAAAGCTCTACATGCTTGTTTATATACTACATATAACATGTCTCTGTGTAAATGCATATATATGTGTATAAGCAGCATATGCTCTAGAACTCTTTACATGGTTTATCTGCTTTCTATTTTAGTCTACTGTATCTTTTTTATAGCTCTGTATAAGAAAAATATTCATGGCATGTCTGCATCTGATGGCTCTAGGTTGATACCAAACTCCCAGTCAATTCTAAGGTTATTTATGGTTTTGAGACTTCCTTAAAAAGTACTTTGGAACATTTCCATAAAAAAAGATACCAGCCCTTGAAAAACTCCGATTAAATTTATGCTGAGCTCAGATTGAATGGCAAAACTCTAGGTATGAAAATATCCACCAGATAGTCATATATAAAATGGTCATGTGATGAGTGGTGTGAAAAATTGGCAGTTACATCTTGGAGGTGTTCAGAAGACATGGTGGAGTCATGCACATGAGGAAGGTCACACAGCAGCATAACACACTACATGGATGGTGAGAATACAGCAATATCCCACACGGCAATGTTAGGCGAGTGCTGCCCACTATATTTTTTGTTAGTTCACTATTATATATTGAGTGAGCGAATTCATTGATGACAGGTGAGATACAAAATAAATTAAAAAATATAAAATTATTTAGTTACATTCATCCTGAGCTTGCTCGACTATCCTTGAATGCCCACTGTATATAATAGGCCACTTGACATTTTTTTTTTTTTAACATCAATTCTTCTTTCATTCCGCTCGCAATACAGAAAGGCATTTCTTTTCCCTTATTTTCTTCAAAAAAGATAAACAGTTGCGGCACCAGAAGTGAATATATAAGAGACAGGTGAACTATGACTGTTACCTTGTTTTTTCTTTACAATGATCAATTACAGAGGTGGTGGCATGAGAAGGATGTGGGACGTTAGGTAGAACTGCTTGCTGCCGGCTTATACTGAATAAAAAGGATGCTCTTCATCAGTCACCAGTGATGGAGCCAATGTGAAAAGAAAACAGAATTGAAGTTTAGAATATCTCATTTGTATGCTGGCCACTTTATTTTATTTTATCTCGCAATTTAGCCCTGCATCCTAAAACTCTTCATAACGGTCAGAAACGGAAAGACGCCTCCTGGCACGGAGAATGCGCGAAGCCCCTTCATCCCCAGAGCTCGAGGCTTTCCGAAGTGCCTAGTGGTACACATTCATCTCAACCCTCCTGCTCCCTCTCTTCCCCCTCCCTACCCATCAAGGGTGAACAGGACATAGCCCCTGTGTTTGGCACTGGGCCAGATCAAATGCTTTCTTGACCTGTGGCCCAGAAATCACTTTTGAGTGAACACCTCCTAAGGCATTGCTTGTTTTGCTCAGCTAAGACTAAAGCAGGTACGTCTGGAGGAAGGGGAGCAGGTGGAGTCCGGGGAGGATTCTAGGGCTGGGTTCTCGAGCCTCCGGCAATGCTGCTTAGGGAGGGTTAGTTGTGCTTGCTCTCAAAGCTGTGGAAAGCGGACGTTCTGGACAGCCTCCTCATGGACAGGCTGTCCCCTCGGCCCTCCGGCTTGGAGGATTTGCTCCTCTGGAAGGGGTTCCGCAGGCTTGCCGTGTTCCGCTGCCTGTCGAGTTTGTCACTGATGGAGAAGCTCTTCCTGGTGTGTGCATACGGCGCGCTGGGCTCCTCCGCCGAGTAGCTGTTGGCGCGCTCTATCTTGGGAACCGTGATGTTGTTGGACAGGGTTCTGTCGGCGGTATCGCCCTCCTGCGAGGGGATGGCGAGGGCGGCTCTCCGGCCTTTGGCCTCGTTCTCCTCGGTGTCAGAGCTGGGGTGACTCAGCTCTGCTTCTCGCTCCGGGTGGCAGCAAGAGGAGTCCTCCACTTTGCCCCCCAGACCTCCAGGGAAGGTGGCTCTGTCGGCAATTGCTTGCGGGGCATTGACACACCTGGTGTCAATGCAGTCCGTAATGCTCGTGTATTCTGCTGTTTTCACGGGCACCCCAAAGTTGGCATAATAGCTCCTCGAAGGAGAAAACATGAAGCTGTGCGACTTCACGATGGGGGCCTCCTCTAGAAGGAAGGGCGCGCTGGGCAGGTAGCGGCTGCTTTTGGAACGCTCGATGGCGTGGTACGTGGGCGGGTCAGTGTCCCAGGGGTTGTGGCACTCTGGGAGGTGGGTGTAGTCTGAAGAGAAAGATCGAGTGTCCACGGAGGTGATGTCCTCGAAATCAATGCTCCGGCTTGGAGGTCTGTCTGTGGGGGCGAGAGTTGCATAGGCACTACTTGAAGGAGCGGTGGAAGGAACTTGAGCCAGAAAGCTGGGCTCGCCCAGCCCAAGGATGTTCATGGAATTGTCCAGAGGGTCGATATCACAGTGGAGCTCATCCATGGCCGAGACATAGATGTCTATACATGACGATGGTCTTCTGGAATCGGGAACAATGGCCAAGGTGTTTGCAGGGGCTGCAGGAGTTTTGGATTCCTTTGCTATGGAGTGGGAACTAGTAGCCCGGTGCAGGCTCAGGGACCTTTCTTTAAAAAGACTTTCCAACTTTTCTATACCACCTTTGTCTTTCATATTGACCGAATAGAAAGAATGGCTTCGCATACGGGGCATTAGGGTTGGAGAAGTTGGGGACATGGTCTCCTCACCTGCAGGGTCTATACTCTCTTGGAGCTTGAAGGTGTTCCCCTCCTGGCTGTTGAAGCTGCTCTGGCGGACGATGTAGGCTGCGTCCGTGCAGTCCGAGGAGGTCCGAGAACGGATTTTGTTGGACTCGGCTCGCTCCAGACCTGTTAGACGCTCCAGGGCCGTGGCCATGCGCCCGATGAGGTCCTCGAGCTGCGCCAGCCGGATGTCCACGGTCTGGAGCGAAGCCTTCATGCAGTGCTCTCTCTCGTTGACTTCCTCCAGTCGCATGGACATGTTCTCCACCCTGTGGGAAGCAGAGAGAGGGAGAGTCACTAGGGGCCAGGTTCCTTTGCTGGAAGGCTTAGAGAGCATGGGCAGAGAGGGAAAGCCAGGCCTGGACCTTGGCCATCCATGTCCTACCAGAGGGAAATCGAGCGGGTACAGGGTGAGGAGGGGATAGGGAGGAGAGAATGCATGATGCTGTCACTGAGAATCATGGAATCCAAATCTTTTTGAGCTGGAAGAGGCTTTAGAGACTATTTAATCCAGTGGTTTTTAATGGCTAATCCCCCTTCCCCTCTTTGATGCCCAATCCTGATAAGTAAACACCAAACCAAAGCTGAATAGTTCTTACTGGAGTGGAGGCCCACTCTCGTACCGCTCCCATGGCTGAACTGTGGCTTGGGACAGGGCTTAGTGACCTAAATAACTATTAGGGTGTTGGCTTATCAGAGTCGCTAACAAAACCAGAATGTTGCATTTTGATGACTTGACCCAGAATTTTGCAAAATAATTTTATTTTATTTATTTTTTTGGCAGAAGAATTTTAGAATCTAGCTATTCATATTGCAGTGTTTCTGGACTGGGATTAATTTCATTTTGCATTTATATAATGATCTTTTTTGTTGTTGTTATTCACAATAACCTTTTCAGAATTTAGTGCCTCCAAAGGAATGAATATGGTCCTGTTGCTAAGGCACCTGGAGTTGATTTAATCTAATCCAATCCTGTCAGTAATAAGAGAGGAACAAACATCAAGAAATTTAACCAAGATTACATAAAGTGATTTGTGGTAAAGCCTGGAGTGTCTATCAATAAGTAAGCTAGCCTACTCCTTTCTCTCTGTCTTTCTGGGTAGCTGATCACAGATGCCTTATTTACAGTTATCTCGAGGTCTTGACTCTGTCCATTGGAAATTCGTAGGGGCACAATCTGTCTCATATTCCTGTTTTCATTTCCATGCGGCCAGCCCAGTACCCCCAGGTGGCGATACAGGTTCACTGAGTCAATCAGTGTTATGAACTTGATTTCATTTGTCTAATAAACTACCTGGCCATTCATTTACAAGGAGAGAAGCCACACATTTAACATAAAATTCTACCATATTTTTTCACCTGCTTAAATGAACTTGGAAAAGACAAACCAAAGCCAAGTCATGGTTTGAGCTCAAATGTTTTAAATGCCCAAAGGCAAATCTTTTGGAGACTCGGAATGCGATCCATTCTCAACTTTTCCAGAGAGGATAAAGGTATTTTCCCAACACTGCCAATATGCACAGCAAATCGCTTGACTGCCTGCGTGTACAGAATATGCTGTGCAAAGAACAGTGGGAATCAGAGCTGGGTCCCCAGCTGTTGCGCTAGTGGGGGTGGTGTGTTAATAACAGTAACACCTTTTTTAGGGAGGGATATACATTTCAATGCCAGAAGGAGGTATAAGAGGCAGTGGTTCCCCTCTCTGAGAGACCTGTGGGTTTAAAAAACAAAAACCAAAGCCCTGCTCTCCTGCTGGTCACGGTGGGGGGAAGGGGAACGTGTGATTCCTTTGCCTTGGCACATTTCTGTCTCTTTCTGAATCCACGCATCTCCCCCCCCCCTCCCCCGCGTCCTCCCACCCAACTCACTCCATTGACTGTTCAACTCACTCCCTTGTCTGTTCTTTTTAAAAAATATATTTTTATTGATTTCAGAGAGGAAGGAAGAGGGAGAGAGATAGAAACATCAATGATGAGAGAGAATCATTGATTGGCTGCCTCCTGCATGCCCCCTACTGAGGATCGAGCCCACAACCCAGGCATATGCCCTGGGCCTTGACTGGAAATCGAACTGTGACCTCCTGGTCATAGGTCAATGCCCAACCACTGAGCCACGCTGGCTGAACGACTCTGTTCTTTTATCCTTCAGCTTCGCTTCACCCAGACTAAGGTTTTAGAGACATTTTTTTCCTTTGCTCTTTCTTGCTGCTCCATAACCAGCTCGGCACAGCCCAGGGCCCAGGCACACTCAGTCACCATGGCCAGGTATATTCTCAAAAGACTCGTACATTGAGCATTTCTGCATCTGGCAAACCCCATGCTAGTCACCCAGCTAACACAGCTATTTCAGAAGGAAAATACAACTTTTCTCTGTTTCACTTTGTTTTGTGGTATAAACATAGCCCGAGAAACAAATTACTTAAAATAATAAGTTTGTGTGTCTCATAGACTTATAATTTACTTTTTCATCATCTGGCTGATGGAGTTTGATTCTGCAGGTACTACAATTTCACATTTTGCAATGCAATAAGCTTTGGGTAAGTGGGTAAAATACTTCTTCATTAAAGTCAGGGGAAGGGCAGAGCATGCATTTCTGTAGAATGAGACTTTTCGCTTCGGATGCTCTAGGTACTGGGTCCCCCTAGTAGCTTTTTAGTGTTGGCAGAGTAACAAAAGGCAGGATAGTTTTCTTCCTCCTTCTCCTTTCCTGTCTTGGAGCTCAGTGTGACAGGGCTGATACTGAAAGAGATGAAGATGCTCTTTTAGGAATGCTGCATATGATCATTGGTCTAAGCACTGTGAAATATCTCTCTGAACTGTGGGGACCCTGCTCCCCACACCTCACTCCCTTCAGCCCCAGGATCTTACTCTGCAGAGAAACTAGCAGGTGAGGGACAGAGCTAAGGCACCAACAGGAGGCAACAGAAGAGTTGGGACCTGGCAGTAAATGGGACGCAGAGATGAAGAAGCCCAAGGAGATGGGAGGAAGACAGGAGGTACGAGGAGGAAGAGGGTCCTCTGGGAAAACAGGATGTGCCCAGTGGGAGCCCCAAGAGTGAAAAAAGTGTGGCCTTAGGGAATGGAAGGAACTGGGGAAGGGAACAGGGTCAAGAAACCATTCTTCACAAACTCTCCTGATGGCTCTGAGGCTCTCAGGGGCTTTGGAAAAAAATAAAATAAAATAAGGACTGTTTTATCCATTTTCTTCCAGAATTCTGGATGTGTTTAACAACATAACTGTATAATAATTTAGGTCATGATGCAACTGATAGGGATTTAATGTAGGAGTTATAAAAGAATAAATGTTCCCAGAGTCAAATTTATGTTTGTTCCATAACTAAAGTGTGCCCCTTAATTTTTTTTAAAGAAGAATTTATTGATTTTTAGAGAAGGGAGAGGGATAGAGGGAGAGGGGAGGGGAGAGAGAGAAAGAGAGAGAGAGAGAGAGAGAGAGAGAGAGAGAGAGAGAGAGAGAGAGAGAGAGACTGATCTGAGAAACATCAATTGGTTGCCTCCTGCATGCCCCCTACCAGGGATCAAGCCCACAACCCAAGCATGTACCATGACTGAGAGTCGAAGAGACAACATCCTGGTGCACAGGATGATGCCCAACCAACTGAGTCACACTGACCAGAGCAAGTGTGTCCCTTAATTTAAAAAATAAATTCTTGAACAGACCAAGATGGCGGCAAAGTTAAACAACTAAACTGCCGCCTCACACAACAATTTCAAAACTACAACTAAAAGACAAAATGTCTACCACCCAGAACCACAGGAAAGCTGTCTGAGTGGAAGATTTACAACTAAGAAGAGAAAGGAGCACAAACGCTGAAAAGCTGAGGTATGGAGGCACGCGAATCGGGCTGGTGGTGGGCGACTGGGCGCGCGGCTTTTTTTCAACCCGAAGGGAGACAAGCTCCCGATCACTCTGAAATCCAGTTTCTGGGGACACGAGGGGGACCCAGACACCTACGGGGAGAAGCTGGACTCTCAGCCATCGCGTCGGAAAGTGAGAGTGACTTTCTTGCAGAGGTGCGCCTAGCAATCAGTGTTTACTGCGCTGGAGCGCGGGACGTGGGGACTTGGAAACGTGGAAAGGCAGAGACGCCTGACGGCAGCCATCGCCATTTGCCATGCCCTAGCCTAGTGACGCCCTGAGACCCCACCCCGCCCCGCCCTGAGACCTTGCCCCGCACATTCTACAAACCCGCTCAGGCTCCACACAGCGGCTTTTGCATATAAATGGCCTGTTCTGTGGCAGCTTAACCAAATTAACTGCAGCTCCAGTCAGACTGCTCCAAAACCGCCCAAGCAAAGAGGAGAAAACTGTAGTTCTTGCTGTAGCTCCTGCTGGGTGGTCTCAGACAGTAGCTGACCTGCACCCCACTGGAGATCCAGAAATTAGTGTATCTAGTGATCGGTGTGAGACGACACCAGATTTCAACCACTCTCATAAGGGACACATTCAAGAGGCAGACTCAGTGAGCACCAAAGCCCTACTGGAACAAGTCCTGCCCCATAAACATGTCTCCAGCACAGCAATTCTTCCGTTATAGACACAGCAGGTCCTCACAGCCAATTGGCCTGGTGGTCAATTCCTCCCAGTGACACCAACAACAACCAAGACTTAACTACAACAAGGCTGTACACACAGTCCACAAAGGGGTACACCAAGAGTGTCCACCTCAGGTAACTGGGAGGCTGACCCGTTGAACCAATAGGACACCTAGTACACAAAGCAACCCTACCAACTCAGGGAAGCAGCGAAAATGAGGAGGCAAGGAAACAGATCCCAAACGAAAGAAATGGAGGAGAACAAACGAATGGACATAGAGTTCAAAACCACGGTTATAAGGTTTTTCAAGAATTTCATGGAAAAGGCCGATAAATTTAATGAGGCCCTCGAGGATATGAAAAAGGACCAACTAGAAATTAAACATACACTGACTGAAATAAAAAATATTATACAGAGACCCAACAGCAGACTAGAAGAATGCAAGAATCAACTCAAAGATTTGGAATACAAAGAAGCAAAAAACACTCAACCAGAAAAGCAAGAAGAGAAGAGAATTCAGAAAGTTGAAGATAGTGTAAGAAGCCTCTGGGACAACTTCAAGTGTACCAACATCAGAATTATGGGGGTGCCAGAAGAAGAGAGAGAGCAAGACGCTGAAAACCTATTTGAAGAAATAATGACAGAAAACTTCCCCCACCTGGTGAAAGAAATAGACTTACAAGTCCAGGAAGCACACAGAACCCCAAACAAAAGGAATCCAAAGAGGACCACACCAAGACACATCATAATTAAAATGCCAAGGGCAAAAGACAAAGAGAGAATCTTACAAGCAGCAAGAGAAAAACAGTTAGTTACCTACAAGGGAGCACCCATACGATTATCAGCTGATTTCTCAATAGAAACTATGCAGGCCAGACAGGAGTGGCAAGAAATATTCAAAGTGATGAATAGCAAGAACCTACAACCAAGACTACTCTACCCAGCAAAGTTATCATTCAGAATTGAAGGGCAAATAAAGAGCTTCACAGATAAGAAAAAGCTAAAGGAGTTCATCACCACCAAACCAGTATTATATGAAATGCTGAAAGGTATTCTTTAAAAAGAGGAAAAAGAAGAAAAAAGTAAAGATAAAAATTATGAACAACAAATACATATCTATCAACAAGCGAATCTAAAAGTCAAGTGAATTAAAAATCTGAGGAACAGAATAAACTGGTGAACATAATAGAATCAGAGGCATAGAATGGGAGTGGATTGATAATTCTCAAGGGGAAAGGGGTGTCTGTGTGGGGGGTACGGGAAGAGACTGGACAAAAATCATACACCTATGGATAAAGGCAGCGGGGGGGGGGAGGTAAGGGCAAAAGGGGGGCGGTGGGAACCGGGTGGTGGGGAGATATGGGGGGGGGGGAAAAGGAGAAACAATTGTAATAATCTGAACAATAAAGATTTATTAAATTAAAAAAAATAAAAAATAAATTCTTGGAAAGTTAAGTATAAATGGGCATGCATGGCAGATACAAATAGCTCTGAGGAACAAACCAAGAGTTTTGGGTCAGGATTGTTAGTGATTAGGAGCTCATGCTGGTCAAACCACTCAGGAGATAAAATGGAGATAAGAATGATACAAATTTATGGAACAATTGGAAGCCATAGGGGACAGATAGTAGAAGTGACTAAGTAACAAAAAGAGAAGGACTATGGATAACATATAACTCCTGCCTTAAACCTATCAGTGGTTTGATCAGAATCAGCTCCTTACCACTAACAGTCATGACCCAAAGAAGCTCATCTTCTTTGGCTTATACTATTTTTTTAATGTATGAATTCCATACATCCTAAGTTATCCCTGCCTCTCTTTGTCTTGAAAGGTTATAACTTGACTATACTATTAATAGTTATGTGTCTATCACTATTTTGGATCTACGTGAAGTGAAAAAAGGATACAAAGCCTATTGGCTCAGGAGAGATACTTTTAGATTAAAAGATGACACTGGGAGTAAGGTATATCCCAGTTTGCTTTAATGGTTACTGCCAAGAAGAAATGTCACGATGTCCTAGAGAAGATGCTGGAGCTGGGTAATATGGAGCCACTCTTTCCTTAGTTGATCTCTGTTCCCTTGTGCACCTCATGGTAGTTCTGATGTGTCCAGTGCAATTCTAGTGATTAAAGATGTTATTTTTGGAACATTTACAAATGCAAAACACACCAGTATGACCGCCGCCACCAGCAAAAACGAAACCCCAAACACAGACAGTGGCACCAGGAGCAGAAGAAGGCCTTGGCTTAGGTTCACTTCTCTGGCACTTGGGCTTGGTGGTGAGGTCGGCTGGGTCTTTCTGGCCCCTGTTACTCCAGAAGGTCAGCTAATGTTAGGACACACACACAGAAATAAGCCTGCACCCGCCTTGGATTTCTGGGAATTGCTCACCCTAGTCAGCCTCCTGGGGGTGGGACTCCGTATCTGCCCAGAGAGGAACAGGGTCTGGGGGAGGAGTCTCCTGGAAGTGTTTGCAGGTGTGGGGTGAGAGGATCTAGTGGAGAGGCGCTAGTTCCTTTCCAAAAGGAACTGGTGACTGGGTCCCGATGTGTCACATGCCCTGGTGCCTGCACCTCTCATGCTAGTTCCCCAGAGAGGCAAAGGCTTCTTTGTGTCTCAACACTTCCTCCCCTGCCTTTCTTTCCTCCCAGCCGATGGCTTTCTGAATTCAAAAAGCATTTCAAAGGCCCCTGGACATAGGCTTTGGAAATAAGTCTGAGCAATGGGCCATGTGTCTACATGGCGCAATTTTCTGGGAACCATATGGTTATGTGCCCATTAATAAATAGCTTTTTTGAGGCCTCAGAATGAGGAAGATCTTTGGATTTGCAGCTCCTTTCTGAGTGTGCCAGAAAATTGCTTCACATCATATCATCATGGAATGTTCTATTTTGCAATGACAGATGTGTATAAGATCTATTCATGCTTTACACTTTATTAATGTTGGCTGAGTACCTCTGGATACACTCACTCAATGGCATATGCGTTATACACCTACTGTGTAGGCTGCATTCTTTGAAGAAATAAAGGGCCAGGGACAGAAAAAAAATGCCATTTGTATAATTTCGGCAGAACCACTAGAAAATGTATAAAGCTGGTAAGCAGACAAAATGTCATTTTGTGAAAACTAGAGGTGACTAACTCAAATCTTGGGAAGCTTGAATGATATTGATTAAAATCATCAATATATTATATATCCCTTTTTCCACTATTTATAATTTGCTTCTGACCTCTTTCTATTGCAAATGTTTAAAATGTAAAGTTACACCAAGTGCTTTGTAACACTCTGGGTGTTCTTTAGAACTGTGGTTCCCAAATTCTGGGTTATGACTGTGCCAGCCCGAAATGACGTTTTTATTAGTCTGCGGCAAAGTGAGGAAAGTAAGAAAATGTGAGTTCCTTTGCATAAAGCTAGACTTATTAAATGAAAATGATTCTTTCCTGTTTATTTTGAGATGTTTCTTAGAGCCCTGCTAGTCCACAAAACCATTTGGTCAATGAGATCTAAAGACAGGTGACCACTGGGTAGAAAAAAACCTGCTTTTATTCCCTTGCTTTTGTCTTGTTATATAAGAAGAAAAAATAAAATAATTCCTGAAAAAAACCCCTCAACCCTCAACCATTATTCTATGTAATTCACAAGCCTCGTGCTGTTGTTTATTTGGAAGGTACCGAGCACGCATGTAAGCCAGGCACTAGGACTATGTATCCTTCGGAGAAGACATTCAGGGTGTACATCATGCACAGACCTGCTGGAGGGCCTTGTGCTGGGTTTCTCTTGGTTTGTGTCTGGGTTTCTCTTGGTTTGTGTCTGGGTCAGAACTCTCCGATTTCTGGCCTGAGCTAGTAACTCCTGTGCTGTTCTGCACAGAGCCATGTCTAGTGTCCAGGAAGGTGGCTGCCACTGCCTGCTGGAGAACCCAGGATCTGTATGTCTGGGATTTTGATCTGTGAACCCTTCAGATGACATTCTGTGCTCTCATAAGCTTCACAATTTCTTGGACAAGAAAAATAAACACAAGGGGTCTCTGATATTTTTGTGTGTGTGTGGCTGCACAAACACAAGCAATGGATGAAGCACGCCATGGCATAAAACACCCCAGAGACATGTGGCCAGGGAACACACCTTTCCGAAGTCACCCGGATCCTCTCGTCATTGGACGAGTTGAAGCGATCATCCTTTTCTCTGAAATACTCCTCTATGCACTGCTCTTCAAAGTCATGCACTTTCTTGAGCTCATCATCAGTGATGAACAGTTCTGTGGAAGAGAAATGAGGTGTGAGGCAGAGAAGCAAAAGCGATGGCGCCTGATCTGTGGGCCTCATGACATTCCAAATCTGAACCAAGGTTAGGCGAACGGGCCTCGATTCTCTGCTGAACCTCAAACTAAATCCAAACCCCATCAGGCAAAGTGTGTCACTGTCCCCTTTCTGTGCATTAGAGTCACTATGGTTCTTTGAAGTTCGTCTGAACATAGCAGATTTACCGCAGGGACTGGTTACAACCGTTCAAGTTGTAAGGCCAAACATGTAGCTAAATCAAGGAAAGGTACACAATGAATGGAGGTTTCTCAAAAGTTCAATTTCCAGCCTGGATGGTGTGGCTCAGTGGTTGAGCATCGACCTATGAACCAGGAGGTCATGGTTCAATTCCAGGTCAGGGCACATGCCCAGGTTGCGGGCTTGATCCTCAGGAGGGGGCATGCAGGAGGCTGCCGATCAATGATTCTCATCATTGATGTTTCTATGTTCTCCTCCCTTCCTTTCTGAAATCAATAATACATAAGTAAATAAATAAATAAATAAATAAATAAATAAATAAATAAGTAAATAATAAGTAAATAAGCAAGCTCAGTTTCTGGGCTGAGGAATGTGGCAGACAGACACTGTTCGCTGGCCTTACTAAAAGCCCCTTTGCAACCTCATTTCCCCTTTCCCACTTCCCACTACTGAGGCTGGAAAGCCAAACACACACATTTCCAGCCTCCCTTGAAGGGAGCAGCAATGGTGAGACCCAGGTTAGCCAAGAAACTGCAGGCAGGGAAGAGATTTTGCTTCCCCGATAAACTGTAGTGATGCGGCTGCGCCTTTCTACATTTTTTTACCTTCCCCTTTTCTTTTTGCCTGAACAGAAATGATGACGGAAAGTGCAGCAGCTATTTTGCTACCGCGAGACAAGACAGTGCATTCACGAATAGCTGAGCCTAAAAATAGGACTCTGGGTCTGTGACTTCAGTGAGCCACTGTAGTGCTCTGTGTTATCCCCCTAGTTGCTTTGTGAGCAAAATAAAACCTTATTTATGTTTATTTTATTATTATTATTTTAAAAATCTTTCTTACTCAACCTTCTTTTTTAAATTGATTTTAGAAAGGAAGGGAGAGGGAGAGAGAGATAGAAACATCAATGATGAGAGAGAATCATCGATTGGCTGCCTCCTGCATGCCCCCTACAGGGGATCGAGCCGGCAACACAGGTATGTGACCTTGACCGGAATCGAACCCGGGACCTTTCAGTCCACAGGCTGACGCTCTATCCGCTGAGCCAAACTGGCTAGGGCTTTATTTTATTATTTTTAAATAAGATTTTTAATCCTCACCAAATGATATTTTTCCTCTTTTTTTTTTTTAAGAGAAAGTGGAAGGAAGAGGGAGGGAGGGAGAGATAAGGGGAGAGAGAGAGAGAGAGAGAGAGAGAGAGAGAGAGAGAGAGAGAGAGAGAAAGAGAGAAACATCAACGTGAGAGAGATACATTGATTGGTTGCCTCCCACACATAGTCCTGGAGCCCATAATGAGGTCAATGACCTGAATCAAACCTGGGACCCTTCAGTCCACAGACTGATGCTCTATCCACTGAGCCAAACCAGCTAGGGAAAAACCTTATTTATTTGTGTTATTGTTAGTCTGGTGTTCTGTTAATAGCAGGTAAACTAATTGATAACTGATACAGGCATAGAAAATGATCCACTGTGAATCTGAACCCTCACCCCCTCACCAGCTTTCTATTTGTCTAAATTTATATTTTAGATGGAAATAGTGAACTTTGGAATTCTCAGTCCCTTCCAACTCTCCCATTTTAAGTCTAGAAAGAAGTTGGCATTTCTGTGTCAGGGAAGTTGTTAAAAGCTTTAGTCTTAGAGAAGCAGGCGGTTAAATGGTTTTGGTTTCAAACTTTAGACCCACCAGTGATCACCTGGAGGGAATTTCTGGGCCTTCGTTCTAGAGGCTCGTTCAGTAGGTTTGGTGTAGGTGGGCTACTTGAGAAACCATTGTAGCTTGCTTGGACGGGGCAGGATGCCCTATGGTTCTTCACTGTGGGTGGTACCCCAGGGACAGTTAGCATTCTGCAGGAGCTATTGCTTTTTAATGCGTGGAGGCGGGATGTGCTAAATCCCCTACCATGCGTGGGACAGTCCTATACACTGAAGTATAATCTGCCTCAGTGCCAATAGAACCTCCTTTTAGAAACACCGGACTAGAAGGTGGATGGTGGAGGGGCTCCTGTTTTGCCCTCTGAATACTGGAAAGCAGGGCTGGTGTCCTCACGCAGTCACATAGGCACAGCCTCTAAGGCTCGGAAAATGTTCAAGGCCTACAAAACGGTAGGTCCAGAAACGATAATGGAAAATCAAACGTAGTCACCTGCAACTCAACTCATGTAAGAGGCTCAAATGACATATAACGCAGCCTTGGGGGCATATAAATATGGCTGATAGATTTTGTGGTGGCACCTCTGGAAAGTAAGAAACTTAGAACCTAGGGAGGCGCTAAAACAGCCCTGCTGGAGGCTGGCTTTATCTCACTAAGAAAGGTGTGAGGCTGGCCTGGCCAGTGTGGCTCAGTTGGTTGGAGCATCATCCCATGCACTGAAAGGTCACGGGTTCGATTCCCAGTCAGGGTACATACCTAGGTTTCAGGTTTGACCCCCCAGTCAAGGCATGTATGGGAGGCAAACAATCAATGTTTCCCATTCTCTCTCTCTCTCTCTCTCCCCCCCCCCCCCTTCTCCTCTCTCTCAAATCAATAAGCATGTTCTAGGGTAAGGGTTAAAAAAAGAAAAAGAAAGAAAGCTGTGAGGCTAAGAATGCTTGCTTTCAGCCTCTACTGTCTTCTTTCTGGCCCTGTTTCTGTGGCAAGCGTGCCCCTCTGTTCCCGTCCAAGTCGTCAGAGACCACAGTCCTGCAGGACCGCCAGTGGGAAGCAGTGGGGCTATGGGATGTGCGGCTGCTGGGGGCTGTCACTCGCTTACTCAGGCCGTAGTCCCTTTCATCTGGGTCACCCTCATGCTTCCTCCACCGGCAGCACAGGTGCTGGAATATCATGGTCATGTGGCTGAAGATGATCAGAGGTGGGGGCAGGACTGGCCTTTCATGGAAAGTCATGATGAGCTGATACCTCTGAAACTTCCACACTTGGTTGGATATTGATTTTACCTCAAAAAACGTATTGCTGAAATAGAGACCAGAGAGAATTAAGTGAGAAACGCCACTGCTTTCTGAAGCATCACACCCTTCCAGTGCCCCCGCCTCCGCCCAAGGGCCCTGGTGAAGGGCCCACGTACTTGAAGACAGCGATGAGGAGGTTGACCAGCAGGATGTTCGCCACTAAAAGGTAGCAGGCCATAATGGCTGGCACGATCCAGGCTCCAGTCTTGCAGGGAGGCAGCTGAATTATTTTGCCGTCCTCTCGGGTCTCATTCTGTCCACAGGGAGCTGCAGGAAGCAACACAGGCAAAAAATGAGAAATGATGGCTATTTGAATTAAAAAAAAAAAAAAGACTGATTGTATGAGAGGTTTTTTTTGTTGTTGTTGTTTTTGTGTTTTTTTGGTAGATGGAGGAAAAATACAGCAATCTCAAGACAAACAGAAAAAAAAGAATGGGAAAAAAAAAAAGCCAACATGGAAAAATGAAAGCTTCATGACTATCCCAAGGGGCTGCTGCTACTCCAGGGGGAACCTGGTTCCTCCTGTCTCCCAAGTTGTCATTCACCTTGAAAGAGGTGGGTGGAGCCCCAGCTTGCTCATGCTGTCCCTTGACCCCTGACTTTCATGGAGGGGCCTTGCTGTCCTTAGGAAGCCCGGTGAGGGCTTTCCTGGGGAGCAGTGCGAGGAGCAGTCTCAGGACCCCAACAAGTTACTTTCTGAATTGCTGTGGAGGCCAGAAGTGGACAGCTGTAGGAGCAGCATGGAGGGGCTATTGATTGGGAATTAACACCAGGGCAGCTGTTAATTGCTACAAGAAACAACCCGGGGCTCTGAGTTAACGATTTGCTGTCTCAATGAGGAAGGAACCAAACTGAGCAGTGTCTGGGGAAGTATTAGCGGGCTTGTCCCTCGGTCGTCCTGACAAATGGCATTTCATGGGGAGGGCGTGAGAGGTGATGGGCCAGGACCCCGGAGCCCTGAGCCACCCGCTTTCTTCCAGTAACATTTCCATTCCAAAAACGTGCTTTTCAGGGCACAGGAAACAAAACCCAACTGCACTGAAAAAAAAAAGGGCAAATAGAAAAAAAATAGATCTGGAGGTGGGGGTGAGGAGGAGGGTGATGTGTGGGACCGGGGGAGCGCGAGTAATGTGCTAATGAGGCCTGCTTGGAGTTTCCGGGTAACTACAGGGGAAAAGGAATCCTTGACAAAACTCCTTAGTGCCGCCCAGACAGCAGGGATCAGGGAGTGAGATGATGGCCTCAGGTGACCAGAGATGGGTGAGGTCAGCCTCCCGCTCCAGCTGTCCCTCTCCCATATTTGGCTTTAGAACAGGGTCCTTTTGCAGCCATCTGTAAAAAGGGGGTGGGACATGAAGAGGTCTCAGCAGGTGCCACAGACAGCTTTTGAAGATCTGCCAAGAAGGTTAGCAAAGTTGACCCAGAATCTTCGTAACAAGAGTACCTGGCAAGGGGAGTCCGATCTCTTATCAAGAATGAATGTTGCTAAGCTGTGCACGTTTCTGTAGTCTCCACTCCTGGCTGCACAGGGGATCGCAGGGGAGCTTTAAAAAAAATGCCAGTGCCTCTCTGAGGGTGGCCCGGGCATCAGTATTTCTTTTAAAACTTTCCAAGTAATTCTCAGGTGCCGCTAAGGTAAATTCACTGAGCTAAAATTAGGCTAGAAAAGTTACGTGATTTCTGACATGCCCTCAAGCCCAAAATGCATCTTCTCAGGCTATGGTGGTTCTCATCATAGCAGGACACCAAGACCCTGTGTTTGTAACCAGAGAAAGATGGCCCGAGTGCTTCCTTTGGATCTGCCTGCAGGGTGATTGGGCCTTAGAATCGGATGTTTTCAAAGAGCCAGCATCTTTTTTTATCATTGGTGGTTGTGGCATTAACCACCCAAGACAGCTGTCCCTTGGAAGGAAAACCTGGTGATGGAGGCCACCACCGGCTCCAGGATGAAGGCCAAACTCTGAGGGTGGCCGGCCCAGTGCCATCTCTGGCCACTTCCCACTCCTCCTTCTGAGCCCAAATTGGACCAAGTTCCTGGTAGTTCCTAGAAATGCCATGCTGTCTTTTATGGCCTGATTTGCTTCTTCTTTAAAAAAAAAATATTTTTATTGATTTTGGAGAGGAAGGGAGAGAGAGATAGAAACATTAATGATGAGAGAGAATCATCGATCAGCTGCCTCCTGCATGCCCCACACTGGGGATCGAGCCCACAACCCGGGCATATGCCCTGACCAGGAATCAAACCGTGACCTCCTAGTTCATAGGTCAATGCTCAACCACTGAGCCACAGGAGCTGGGCTGAGCTTTGCTTCCTTTGCTTCTAAAGGCCCCTCTGGCACCGTGCTCCCACTCCAGTGCTTCACTTGGGTAAATGCTATTCAATTTCCAGTGCTCACTTAGCTCTCTGAGGCCCACCACAGCTCACTTCCTGCCCCTCGGCCTGGGATAGGCATTGACAATGATTTTCTGCTTGAACCTGCTCTACTCAGGCTCTCCTGAGCTCTTTTCCAAGTAGGCCTTTTGGACTTCTGTGTTTGTCTCTGCATTGTTCAGTTTTAGCAAAAATCCTGCTAAGTCTGTTTAGCCAGAATCCTCAATATCTGATCACCGTTGATATCTAATCAGGTTTCTCTTCTCCACCATCCCCCAGGTATGTCTGATCACCCTGGCCTGCCATCAGCAAAAATCCTGTTAGGTCAGGTTCGCCAGCACCCTCCTTATCCCTGATGTTTCATCTTAGGAATTTTCCATCAACTGACCTCCACCCTGCTCCTGCTATGAACGCCCAGTTTTCCTTGCTGTGTTCAGAGTTGAGATCCATCTCTCCACTGCAGAATGGCTGCACCCCTCCAGCCTGCGTCACATGAGCAGTCGGGTAGGCAGAACCATCCCCGAGGACCATCATCTAGATTCTACAGCAACAAGTGCAGTATAAATGAACTAGATGATCCTTGTGACAATGATAATGATAATAAAAATGAATCATTAAGAAACAGCCCTCATTTGGTAATATCAGCAAAGAGGCAGCGAACATTATATGCAGCAGTTAGTGCAAAGCGCTATTCTATAATGGCTCCTAATGATGTCTTTGTTCTGGGTATTTACCTGCGTAAGAAAGTGCTCTGTCTCAAACTCACAGATGCCTACCACTGAAGAGCTGAGCTGGGTGAGTTAAAGCCCTGACAAGCAGCAGATTTCGTGACAGGGGGTAAGTTGTCTGGATTGTCCTGAGGCACCAACCAGTATCTGGGGTTCATGTTCCCAGGGAAATGCTCCATGGCACATGCATCCAAGATGACACATGGGTGGAAGTTTAGGGGCATGTGGGCTGGTGGCTACCACTGTGGCTCCTCCCTCCCTGCCTTGCAGCATGACACCTGAGTGGTTATTCTCCCAATCCTCTTGCAAGAAGCAAATGAATGAACACTATCACCTTCATACCAAGTGGCACGCTGTCACCCGCCCCCCCCCCCCCCCCCCCACTTGGTAATGAGGCAGAGTGCCTCTAGTGGATGTTTGCTGCTTCCACCTGCCCAACGTACATTTCTCCTTCTCTGGGAAGAGCATCCTAGTTTCCCTCTATGGAATTACCCCTGCCCCACTGTCTCAGTCCATGGAGTTTGGGTGAAATGAATGCCAATTCCATACCTAGGAGATTAATCAGAGTACATTATCCCCTGATTGCAGTGATTGGTTCAGAGATAGACATGTGACCCTCTCCTAAGCAATCAGAGCTGATGAGCCTCAGCCTTGGGAGTTTTGCTGGAACTAGTTAGTATGAAGCAGGAGCTCTCTGTTAACAATGTGATGTAAAGCTACCAAGTGGAGAGGACCTGCCTGCGAGTGATTGTATCACAGAAAAGAGAAACTGACTCCTGATCCAGCCAGGCCTAAAACTAGCCCCCTTCAGTTACACGAACCATAAAATTCCTTTCTTCCTCAAGTCAATATTACTTGGGTTTCTATGAGTCCTGGCTAATACAATCACTCTCACCTCTGACTGCTGTCCACAGGCCAGTAGTAAAAGACATCTTTTGGGCACCCCACTCCTGAGAGGCTGCATGTGGAGTAGCAAGAAAAGACTGGAAGGGGCACCGGGAATGGGGAATCTGACCTGATACCAAGGTTGAATCACAGTGTCAGGGCTTTGGGAACAGGAGCCACTGTTGCTCTCATTCTTCCCCCAAGCATAACGGAGCCTAAGGGGTCTACACTGGCCTCTGACTCAGCAACTAGTAACACAGATGCCACCTATTATCAAGTAAGTAGGGTAAATGCAGTTGGGAAACTTTGGCCAAGCACCTGGACACAGCCAGCTGCTCCCAAAGGGAAGAAAACCTGTTTCTAGAAGCAGATAAATTAGGTCACAGGAGTGGAGGCGTGCAGGTGCAGGGACAGAGTGGGGAGGCCACATCTGCGCAGTTGTGGCCAAATCAGAAGGATCAAACGTTTGGAGACTCAGACTCTCCATGATTTATCTGTGTGGGTCACATTGCCGCACAGCATGGCAGGAAGTTGGAGGTGCCATTTCTGCTAACTAGGCATTAATAGGTGGAAATGAAACGGATGTTTGGGCTCCAAAATAATGATAGCTTGTGCAGTCCTAATTTGATCCTAGTGTGTGAGTGATAGTAAGAAGGCTCTCCCTTTTCTTTGCACGCTCTGGAGAGCAGCCTTCCAATAATTGGACCTTCTTTTTTTTCATAAAAACTTTTTATCATAACTAAAACAAAGGTCAACAGCATCCCTCACTAGAATATCATCAAAACAGCAGCTAGAATACTTCCTGGCACATAGTAGGGGCTCAATAAACACTTGCCAAATGACTACATATTGTACATTTGATCTGCTTTGTTAGGCATTTCTGCAAGGGTTACATGATCAATTTCACTGGGTCAGTGTCTTTTTTTTCTATTTAAGATCTCAAGTGTCACCATGACCTGTCAGCATGAGATGGTTCCTGTAAGAGCAGATATTTATTTGTTTGTTTTTGCAATTGCCAAGTGTTACAACTAAAGAAACATGCCTTGTGTTTGGCAAAGGCTATAGCAAATCTCCCTTCTGAATGCTGCTGTGTAAATCTCCAGGCACACCAGCCATAACACCCCATCCTGTCCTTGTGCAGTCCTGTTAATCAATCATGACACACTTTCCTGCTGAGCCAAGTTTGGTCTTGGAATCCTTTTCAAGACAAAACTACTAAGAGCACAACAACTGAAGTTGACACAAGAGATTGAATATTTCCCTCAATTCCTTCAAAAATGTGAATATGAGGTCTGGGGTAAAAGATCATTTCTGTGCCTGTTTTCAGGATCCTCCTCATGCCCACGTGGCCTGGCCAGTATGCAACCTATACCACTTCATAGCTGCCCAGGAACCAGAAAGTTGGGTCACATCAGACATCCTGCTTTTCTCAGACCTTGAGCATATTGCGGGACCTCTCCGTCATGCATCCTGGGCCCATGGACATTAAAAGACAGCTTTTAAAGTGGGTATTTCTCCAGGAAATTCTCATCCTAGTTATTTATTTGGGATCATCAAATGTGAAAGACAGTAGATATTTGGGAATAAACATCTGGGAAAAGCATAGCATGTGCCAGCTTCAGTGCTGGGCACTTTACATTGGCCATTGCATTTAAGCTTCCCAGTAACTCTGTAAGAAATATATTATCTTTGCTTCACAGCCGAGAAAACACACATTAAGGGGTGAAATGCCTTACCTAAGACCACACAGCTAATAAGGGATAATGTGAGAACCATCCCCTCATTTCATTCAAAAAATACTGAGTTCCTGCTATGTGCTAAGTGATATTGGCACGGGAGATGCAATTATGATGATATAGAAATGAATCCTATCCTTTCTCTGACCCCAAAGCTTGAATATTCTGTGCTCTATCTCATGTGGCCTTTCCAATGTAATAATACATGATAACAGTGACCACCTATTGCATGCTTAAATGTAAGGCTTTGTGCTATGAGCTTTACTTATATCACCATATTTTAATCTTTACAATCATTATACCCATTTTACAGATGAGGAACTGAGGCTCAGAAAGCGTTAGCATCTCTGTCAGTATCTCAAAGACAGCAAGAAGAGAGGCAAGAGGTCCACTCAGGCCTGTTCCACCATGAAGTCTCTCTCCTCTGTGCTTCCGAAGAAAGAGCCCACATGGGGTTGAGAGGAATCTCAATTATAAACAAATAGAGAGACAGGTTAAGAGACATCTGAATTTTTCTTGTTTCCATCAACACAAATAATGGCCTGAACAGTTCAGATGAGGTAACAGATGTATGGAACACTATAATTCAAGTGAGGAGAAAGAAATTCAATTCATATAATAGGTATCAGGTATAGGCACCCATGTCCTAAAGATTAAGACATTTGCTTTTTTGATATCATCCTATATAATAAAGAGCTAATATGCAAATGGTCATCATGCCCTCACGCCATAAAGGCTCAGACACTCAACACTGGGGAGAGAGGAATGGGACCAGCCAGACACAAATGAGCTCACGAGAGAGGAATGGGGACCAGCCAGGCTGTGGCCTGGGAGAGGGACAAGCCACCTGCCCCGTGATCCCAGGCACCAGTGGCTATGCCTGTGCCTGAGGCCCAGGAGAGGGACAAGCCGCCCATGGTCCCAGGTGCCAGCGGCTGCACCTGTGGCTTGGGAGAGTAACAAGCTGCCTGCCCCACGGTCCTGGGTGCCAGTGGCTGGTGCTGCGGCCCAGGAGAGGAACAAGCCTCCCACCCTGTGGTCCCAGGTGCCAGCAGCTGTGCCTGTGTCTGAGGCCTGGGAGAGGGACAAGCCACCTGCCCCGTAGTTCCGGGCTCCAGCGGCTGCACCTGTGCCTGCGGCCCAGGAGAGGGACAAGCCGCACGCTCCATGGTCCCGGGCGCCAGCAGCTGCGCCTGTGACTGCAGCCTGGGAGAGGGACAAGCCGCCCGCCCCGCAGTCCCGGGCGCCTGCGGCTGCAGCCCAGGTGAAGCCGCCTGTCCACGGTCCCTTGTGGCTGTGGCCGGTCTGGGCGAAGCTGGCCCGGGTCCTGGGTGCCTGTGGCTGGCCAGAGGAGGGAATCCTGGGTCCCGGGTGCGGGGTGAGGCGGAGGTGGTTAGGGGAGATCAGGCCAGCAGGGGAGCAGTTAGGGGCGATCAGGCTAGTAGGGGAGCAGTTAGGGGCGATCAGGCAGGCAGGCAGAGGTGGTTAGGGGCGATCAGGCAGGCAGGCAGAGGGGTTAGGGGCGATCAGGCAGGCAGGCAGGTGAGCGTTTAGGAGTCAGCGGTCCCGGATTGTGAGAGGCAGTCGGACATCCCCTGAGGGGTCCTGGATTGAAGAGGGCGTAAGCCAGGCTTAGGGACCCTCCCCCCTTGCACGAATTTCATGCACCAGGCTTCTAGTTCTATAAAATAAAGGGAGAAGAAGCATTTATTTAATGCACATACCACATTGTTCCCCCAAAGCATGTGAAATTAAAAATAAAACACCAATGTTTGATATACTCAGCATCATTTAAAAAATATAATAAAGAAGGGTATTTCTCAAAGATTTTCCCTCCATCTCTTATCTGAAGAAATATCTCAGAAGCTTATTCCAAATCACAGGCAATGGAATAAAGAGCTTAGTTTAGTGTTTGACTACATTTATCTTATTTTTTTTAAAATAAAGGATTTTCAACTAAAAATCCATCTTGAAAAGATAAGGGGACAAAGAGGATTTTTCTACCTCCTTTTAAAAATCCATATAGTTCGCCATGGAGGATTTAGGATGCCATTAGCACAGCTTCAATAACTGAGTCCCAGGGTGAGTTAAATTTAGGTAGCTCTGCTTTTTTGGCCTTTTTCCTGATAGAATGGTTTTCTTGGCGAGACAACTAGAGATGTCTCTCTTTGTATGGCTACATCTTTCTAGAAGGGTCTTGACCTAAGAGTCTTAGTGGTAGATCCAGGCAGAAGTTTCCTTTCTATTTATTGCAATAGGCCAGCACCAACATCCTCTAGTAATGAGGGGCAAGAAGGGCAGAGGTAATTGAAAAGGTAAGCGCCAATTTTGTAGAGTCCAAAGCACCACCCCAGTCCAGGCTTTTACTTCGTTTTGTGGTTCATTCCTTTTCCTGGCTCCTAATCCAACTGCTGGTTAAGATGCAAATCAGGAGTGGCACAAAGGCAAGCGTCAGAAAGGAGTAAGAGGAGGCCTCAGTTCCTTCATCTGTGAATATGAGGACTTGGACTGTTGATATTCCCTATAGTGTGGTGCACACAGGACTCGGGAGGTCCAAGATGATTTTAGGACACAGAAACAGGACATTAAATGACATTGAACGGGATAGTGAAAGAGCAATGACCTTTTCAAGCCTCTTTCAATCTTCCTGACTCCATCAGAGAGACTGTGTCACTTTGGGGATAACATTTCTTTTCTTTTCTTTTTTAAAAATATTTTTTTATTGATTTCAGAGAGGAAGGGAGAGGGAGAGAGATAGAAACACCAATGATGCCCTAACTGGTTTGGCTCAGTGGGTAGAGTGTCCACCTGCCGACTGAAGGGTCCCAGGTTCTATTCCAGTCAAGGGCATGTACCTTGGTTGCGGGCACATCCCCAGTAGGGGGTGTGCAGGAGGCAGCTGATGGATGTTTCTCTCTCGTCGATGTTTCTAACTCTCTATCCCTCTCCCTTCCTCTCTGTAAAAAATCAATAAAATATATTTTAAAAAAAGAAAAAAGAAACACCAATGATGAGAGAGAATCAATGACTGGCTGCCTCCTGCAGGCCCCACACTGGGGATCGAGCTCACGCAACCCAGGCACATGCCCTGACTTGGAATTGAACCGTGACATCCTGGTTCATAGGTCGATGCTCAACCACTGAGCCACGCTGCTGGGCGGGATCACATTTCTTTAACATTCCTTCACATTTGCTAAATTCCCTTTGTAGTCAAGACCAGGCAGGCTGAAGGCTCAAGCACCTGGACAGAATTTCATAACAACGTGGTGTTTTCATTCTGTTTATTCTATGGTTATCTTCTTTTTGCATTAAATCATACTGATTTTTCAACTTATGACCACCATATAAATTAAAAATAAATAAATTTATTTAGATATGAAGAATGAGCCAACGTCACTAAAAATATTAAAGAGTGGCTTATGTGACTAATGATCTCTAAGCCTCATCTAGTCCTGATATTCTATTACTCTATGATTCTATGAGGAGAAGCAAAAGACCGGACTAACCCCCAGGCTGGATTATCCATCCCTGGAGCTAATGGCAGGTCACTTGCAGAAGAAGCCTTATTGTTCCCACTCCTGGCAGAAGAGCAGTCAAATAAGTAGCCTTTACTGTGTGACATGGAACTCAGTCACCACAGGGCAAGAAGAGGATGATGTCAGGGCTTCTGATCTATTTGCTATATGCACACATGTTCAGCTTTGAGCTATTCAGAACCCATAATTAATTTGAATAACCCTCATGTTTTGATCTGGTGAATTAGAAAGCAGGGTGTCACAAGCCTAGGTATGTTGTATGTGAGTTCTGGCGAGAAAATTCACTTCCCTCTGTTATCTTGGTCTTGGGTTATTGCTATTCAATATATCTAGCTTTACCTGGAGACAAAATTGTAATTTTTTTTTTCTGTCACTTGAGAGGGCTTCAAAATTCCAACCTTGGTAGTTTATTATTTGCTATCAGGAATTAGTATCAGAAATTTGACAGGGAAGAATGTACATCTGTGCTAGTCTGTTGTACATGCTATGAGTTTGTTGCCATGATGTAGCAGATAGATTGCAGTAATAGCACGCTCTGTATCCAAGCTCCTTTGTCATGTGATTTGATCGTTATTCTCACTAAATAGGTAGGATCTAATACCTTGCGCCTTGATTCTGAGTTTGACCATGTGAGTTTCTTTGGCCAATGGGTGATTGGCAAAAGTGACCAATGCAGCCCTAGCCTATTTGGCTCAGTGGATAAAGCATCAGCCTGTGGACTGAAGGGTCCCGGATTCAATTCTGGTCAAGGTCACATGCCCAGGTTGCGGACTCCGTCCCCAGTGAGGGGTGTGCAGGAGGCAGCCAATCAATGATTCTCTCTCATCGTTGATGTTTCTCTCTCTCTCCCCCTCTCCCTTCCCCTCTGAAATCAATTAAAAAAATGTGACCAATGCAAAACTCTGAGAAACCCTTGAGTGTTTCTGTTTCCATTCTTCTATTCAGCTAGCCTGCTGGAGGATGAAGTGCACGTGCCTCTGCTTCCAGTCTGAGCTGAGGCAGTTCTGGATCAGCTGACAGCCAGCTGATTCCCTGGCAGGTCATTGAGGGTGACTGAGCCCAGCCAAGTCCGGAAGAACCATCTAGCCAACCCACAGGCTCCTGAGTGTTTTCAGCTTTAAACCACTGCCATCTGGGGTAGTTTGTCCTATAACATTCTCAATAGGTAATGTGTAAAAAAAAAAAAAACCTGATATACATGCTCCACTTCCCTTGTCCTGTTCATGGCCAGGCAGCCTTAGGTCTTTCAGGTTGACAAAACCCTTTCCTAATTTCTTCACCAACCCCAAAATTCAGGCCAGGTCCCATCATTGCACAAAAGAGCAGGTCCCATCATCACCCAAGGAGGAGCAAGTTCATTGACTGACCAATGACTATTCAGACTCTATCTTTAGAAATTGAACAGAGGTGGGAGACTTTAGGTGAGGGCAGTGCTTAACTGAAAGATCATATAGATTCAGACCATGTTAAGTCATATAAAAGTAAAGCAAGCCATCTGAGAGGGGAGGGGGGAAAGGAAGGGAGGAAAGAAAGGGGAGGGACAGTGAAAGAGCAAGAGCATGTGAGAGATGATTGACTGATGGAGATTGGAGAGAAGCAGAGAGAGAAATGGCCCAGTGGTCAGGTGTTCACATTCTGGCTCCCCATTTCCAGCCAGCTCTTGCCCTGCTTTGTGTCCTGTCTTTGAATGCCTTCGAGTTTTCTTCTTATTTGCTTACAGTTAATCTTTATTTAATCTAGTTAAGTGGGTTTCGTTTTCTTGTGATGAACAGTTTTCTCTAGTTAACGCCGTAGAGAGAACCAGCTCTCAGGCTGGTAGTTTCATCGGAGCCAAAGATCTTGAAAAATTGCTGGGAAACCCGCGGCAATTATGGAGGGGCCAGTGAGAAGGGGGCCCCGGGAAAGGCTGGAAGGGTGAAATAAAAAGCATTTAACTTACAATTTTATGGAGGGCTCACCTTATTCATTTTGATATTTGTCTAAGCAAAATAGGATTAGATAAACTATTTTCTTCTTCAAACAAAAAACAACAACAAAAAATTCAGAGAAAAAGTCAAATAAATGATTTACTCTCCCAAATTGTTATGCTACCGTCCATCTCCATTGTAATTCTTGACAGTGATGTTTTCATCACAGCTCATCATGTGGCAACAATACCCCCTCCAGGGCTACTAGGTCAGGAGCAGGTGTCCCTCCCATCATGGTGCACGGAGCTCGATTCCATTCTCACCGCCTTAACCGTGGAAGGTTTCTCTGTGGGGTCCACCACCTTAGTTGCCGTGCCACACATTAAGAATAAGCTTGTTTTGCCAGAACCGGTTTGGCTCAGTGGATAGAGCATCGGACTGCGGACTGAAAGGTCCCAGGTTCGATTCCGGTCAAGGGCATGTACCTTGGTTGCGTGCACATCCCCAGTGGGGGGTGTGCAGGAGGCAGCTGGTCGATGTTTCTCTCTCATCGATGTTTCTGACTTTCTGTCCCTCTCCCTTCCTCTCTGTGAAAAATCAATAAAAAATATATGAAAAAAAAGAATAAGCTTGTTTTGTTTAAAATGGGATTGCATGCTTTTTCAGAAACCCATACATCTGCCCCTTAGAGTGCTTGAAGAGGGAAGAGCCAAGGCCTTTTCAAGAGGAAGAAATAACCAGCACCATCCGTTAGGGCTTTCTGTGCTGAGGATGGTCAGGCCAGTGAGCCACACTGTGCATTCCTCTGCGTGGACAGATAGCAGGGACACTGGCTGTGTCAGCTCCACAGAAATGACCCAGGGCTCCTGCGGACTCCTATTGGATTACACCCTAGGGGTTATATGACATCCAGGGAAAGAATCATTGTGACCCCGAATATTCAGGAACATAAATATAAGCAAACACATGTTCCTGTGGACATAATTTACAAATTCCCTGGTAAACTACAGACAATGCAAGAAATCCACTTGTACTCACAGCTCACGCTCCTTGCTGATTGGCTGGTGCACTTTCCTCTCCAGGCTCCTGATCCCCTTACTGTCCTTTTAACCCCAGGCTCTATTCTCTCAGCTCTCTCTCTTTTTAAGACCAAGCTGCCCACTCATCTCTGTTTACTATTAAACTTGAGCTTTCGCACTTCAACTGACGATGCTCCTCAAACAGTAAAGGATTCAGTCCATGTTCAGCTTCAACCTAAATGACTACGAGTGGGCTCAGTTAAAATAAACTAAACACTTTCATCTCGAAAGATTTATCTGTTAAAAATAATAAACTCAGGTGCCGATCAAGTGGATCTGACCCATTGTTTAGGGATCTATCCATAACTGATCCATCTTACGAAATCATTCTTTGAAGTCACTGGGCACAACACACTAACCTTGGATGGGTACAGTTTACGTCCCAGATGTGACATTTTGCCATCTATGTACCATTGGGTCAAATAAAGTGTCTGAACCTGAGTTTCCTCATCTCTAAGCTTGATATAATAACAATAGCAATGGAAATAATAATAATGATGATGATGGTACATGCCCCGCTTCCCTCATCACCAATTCAACAATGTGCCATACATGTTCTAAGTGTTTGGGATACACCAGTGGACGAAATGCCATAGATCCCTGACCTTCCACAGCCTGAGTTGGGAAGGGGGTGGTGGTGGTAGGTGGACAGACAATCAACAACAGCATAATAAAAAGTAAACTAAGTGGCATGTTGGAAGGTGATAAGCACTGTAGAAGAGAAGGAAAAGTAGCAGGGTGAGAGGATCAGGAGTGCGTGGGTACCTGGGAGCCGCATTGAGAAGGTGAGATGGGAACAGACTCCAGTCTTGAATGAGGGAGTTGGCCCAGAGGCTCTCTGGGGAAAGGGTTCTTAAAGCGGCAGGCACTGCAGGGGCAAAAGCCCCGGGGCAGAAACCTGTCTGATGTGTTCCGTGAGCCATAAGAAAGTTCCAGCATCTGAAGTAAAGCGGAGGAGAGTAGCTGGAGAAGAAAGAGGAAAGAGCGCTAAGGGGTAGAGGGAGGGAGAGCATTATCATGTACTGGGATCCTTTATTGGCTTTATTAAAGAAACTGAATAGTTCCCCTTCATTCTTTCTAGTTCCTGCCTGATGGTTTCTCCTCCCACTAAGCCCTCTCTTCATTACTTCAGTGTTTCTGAATAGATCCCCAATGACCTTAAATGAAGTAGGGACCGACCCGCTGTCCCTGGTGGGAGAATGGAAGGCAGTGAGCTCTGGTCCTCAGCAGTTTGCAGTGGCAACTCAGAGACGTCCCTTTGCATCCAGCTACCATAAGGAAATAGACGGCTGATGAAAACAGAAGCCCAGGCTCACTCAGGCTTTCTCTCAGTCCTACCCACATACATAGCTATCCTGCCTTTATTGGCCAAGCAGCAGCCTGCCGAGGGAATGCTGAAATCTGATGTGAGCACGATCCACTTTTATAGATAGAAGAAACCCTCCCAGAAGGAGGCTGGGGAGAGGGAACAAGGTTCTTATTGATGACTTCAGAGCACAATCCCAGCTTTCCTCATTACAGCAAACCTCCTTCGTGGTTGCTGCTTAGTGCAAACTGTTTGCGAACCTACTGTGTCAAAGAACAATAAGCTTAGGTACAGACAACGCCCCTTTGTTCCTTAAGTAACCTTTCCTAAGGCAGCATTCCCAAATGTAAGCTGTAGCCAGTGCTTAAACTGAAAATGTCTAAACAGTTTTACTCAACAGTTTGCATATCCATCACAAAGTCTATGAAGAGGAAGGATAGATTCACATTCTCATTTCATTCCCTCATGAAGATAAGAAGGTTGTTGTTTCTTTTTTCAGTAAAATTGATGGCTTATATAACATCTCTATTTTTCTCTTAGACCTGAACAAAATCCACACACACACACACTCTCTCTCTCTCTCTCTCTCTCTCTCTCTCTCTCTCTCTCTCTCTCTCTCTCCCCAAAGATATTGCTGTTTTCACAAAGGATCAACTGAGCTGACCATGTTGGTTAGATTATATTTGAAAATATTTTGTCATTGCACAAATTACAAACTAGTAAAATGTGAAAACTGACCTATATTTATATATTTTTTAAATATGGCCATCCAATTTTTAATAAGCTTATGCTTTACACAGCCCCACTCTAAACAATGCCGTGTGGTGGCAGTTCCTTTGGCCAAATTGGTCTGAATAGACCTGTGGAAAAATCCAAACCAAACCACAAGCAGTATAAAATGGGCTAGTTTCTGGGTCCAACAGAGAGAGGAAACAAGTTGGGCTTTTTCTGACTCCACCCCTTGCCTAATTGTGAAGCAAAGGCTGTTCTCTGGGCTCTGGTGGACCAGCTTGTGGATTGCAAACTTGGGGAGTCTGTAACTGACTGTTCTGTCTTTATTTCTCCACATCTAAACTCCTATTTAATCAAAGAAAGGATGGCTAATATGCAGGCTCTGTGCTGCACACTCAATGATGACACATTAGGAGAGAAGAAAGAGAAGAGCTAAAAGGAAGTTTGGGATCAAGTCCAGCTTGATTACTAAGTTAGCTTACAAGATATAGAGGAGTAGCATCCTGCATGCATTTAATGTAAGACCTGACTACAATCACATCCTATAAGATGCAATTCTACTTAAGGCGACAAAAGACCAATGTCCAGTAGACCGAGCGTGATTATTGGCTCCAAAATGGAGCATGACAACTTGGACAGACATAAGGTAGATGGCCAAGTTTTCTCTACAACTTTTCAAAGAACAGGGCTGCTACGGGTCTGATGAAACAAGTTTTAAACTCAAGAACATCAAGCATTTATAAGCATATAGCAAACAATTGTGGTTACAACCATCCTAGAAATGGATGTGTCATTCTATGCCAGATGCTTTCACATATATTAGTTAATTATCTTAATAACAAACACAATTGAAAAAAGATATTAAAGAGGCTGCTCATTAAGACAAAATGACAGAAATTCTGCAAGAAAAACTTTAGAATGTCTCACCCATTCATTTACTTTAAAACATTTTATTTGACAAACAATAAAGCACTTGCTATATTCCAGGCATTATTTTACATGCTTTATAAATTTCAGCTTATGAAAAATGTGAGAAAAAAACGTAATATTGTGTCTTAGTCGCTCAAACTACCCTAACAAAATACCATAGACTTGGTGGCTTTTAAACAGCAGAAATTTATTTCTCACAATTCTGGAGGCTGGGAAGTCCAAGATCAAGCTGCCAGCTGATTCAATTCCCCAGTGAGAGCCCTCTTCCTGGCTTGCAGATGGCTTCATATGGCAGAGAGGAGGAAAGCTCTGTCGTCTCTTCTTAGAAGGGCACTAATCCCATCATAAAGTTCCCACACTCATCTAAATCTAATTACCTTCAAAGGCCCCCATCATAGTCACATTGGGGGTTAGGTAATCAACACCTGAATTTTGGGGGGACACAAGTTAGTCCAAAACAGGTAGGTACTATTATATCCATTTTACAGATGAATAAACTGAGGCACAAAGGGACAACTAACTCGCCCAATGACAGATAGCTAGTAAGAAGCCTCAGAGTGTGGATTCAAACCTATGATTTTATTATCTCAACTACACACATTGTGCTATTTCTCATATTGAGGGGGTTGAGAGTTATGTTAAAGTCCAGATGGTTTGAATGCCCAGACATCTGCATTTAGACTTTCCTTGTGTTTCATTCTTTTATCTGGGTCAGTGGTTCTCAAACAGTGATGTCCATTAGTCATGCTCTTTCCATGTTATAAAGAGTTTTGAGAGTAAATTTGACCATAAGTGAGATTTGGCCAACAGGCTTACTTTAAGAACCACATCTATGTGGCTAATACATTCCATGTAAATAGAAAATGTATATTTATCACCAAAAATAAAATAAAAACTTTTAAAGTCCAATTTCCATTTTATTTATTGTCCGATGATACCTTTGGAAATGAGTAAACTGATATTCTTTGGTAGGGAAATGAACAATTCCAGACTGGGAAGTGTCATTTATAGTGCCTTGGGCACGATGAGTCATCCCCCCAGACTTGAAGACTCGATTTAAGTCCTCTTCAGGTCTTGTTTATCCCAGTTAACAATGCAAACAGTCTGTTTTAACCCATGGAAACAGAGATCTCTCCATTTCACTAGAGTGTACAGATAAGCTCAAGAATAAGCCGTTTGCTGAGGCGTAGCTATTTGCGCTCACTGTGACTGATAGCTTCATTTTGCATAGTGTTGCGTTTGCAGTAGAATCTCTGTTGAGAAGAGGCTGAGGACTGACCTAAAATAATGTATAAGCAATGAACAAAGCCAAATCTTGTTTTGCTGTGTGTCATGAAAAATAGTCTATTATTTCATGTTACTAGGTGAGTGAAGGAACTGGTTATAACGACAGTTGCCATGGATACTCACTGCTCCAACTGGTCCCAGGTTACAATAGGGAGCAGTGATGTTGAGTTGAGGAATATTAAGTGAAGGGCTTTGGTTTACCAACTGGTGGAAGTTCGTGTGTCAGCATCAGACACCGGTGAAGATGTTCAATCATGTTTATGTGCTTCCAAACCCAAGAGAATTGCCATTGTTATGGCAGGTCTCCTGGGCCAAGTGGGCAGAGTGGTCCCAATAATATATTCACTGCAGTGCTCTTTTCATTTAATTAATTACATTTTCATATGAATTAGTTTATTTTTTGTACTTATGTCTTGCTTATGTCTGTCTTCAGTCTAAGTTATATTTCCATGGAACTGACTCGGAATATTGATCCACAAAGTGCATGAAACTTAATGTGCTCTCTTTTGAGATTTAAGGAGATAAAGTTAAGGATATTTCCATCTTTGTGTAGATTTGACAGTCTGAATTACTTAGTGCTCAAGATCGGAGTCACTTTAGATTCTGGGACTCTTTCTTTGTGTAAAATCTTGCTAGGCAATTCATAACTAGGCCTAACAAGATATTGTACACATGCAAAAATAATGGAATTGCATTTTAAAACATTCTGTAATTTAGTGTTTTGGGTTTTTACTTTTTCTAATTTGGGTTCACCTGATATTTAAAATTAGTAAAGTTTTAGGTCATATTATTAAATGACATTTAAAAAAGTCAATTTGCTTTTTTAAGAGAGCAACATTTGGCTGTTTTTTTCTTCTCTGCCTAAGAGAATCCTGGTGTAAATTAACTTGATTGAGTAGAGGGTCATTATGATCTGACCACTTGACTGTTGTATAGAGCAGATCCAAGGACCAAATGGCCAGTGAATGGCCAGCAAATCATTTAAGAGGAGGGAGAGGCTAGCCAACTGCAAGTAAAACACTGATAGTATTTTATAGTCTATCTTCCAGTCTTTCATGTTCTTGTTCCTTTTGCTCCATTGTCTATCATTATCTGTTTTATTTCCTTGCTTATTTTTTTAAGAGCTTATGAGTTCAATTTTCTACTCCACCAGAATAACAATGGCATTCATTTTGAGCTGGCCAGAAATATAATGTTCCCTCTTGTGTGTCCTACCAAATGCAAAACCCTTAACATCTGTTCTGAGGTTTGACAGGAAATGCCTCTCTTCTGCAGATTATAGATCTGCAGTGAAAGCTTGTCTCAGTCCAAATTCTGCCACACCATACAAACACGAGAGGCAGGGAATACTGAACCCAGGCTGTGGTGCCAGCTAGGATGGGTTCAAGTCCTAGCTCTGCCATTTATTTAGCTGTGTAACCTTTGACACATCATTTAAAGCTCTCTGGGCTCCAGTTTCCTCAATTATAAACTGAACGATTATCATACCTACCTCAAGACTGTGAAGATAAATGAATAGCTGTTGATACATATAAGGCTTTAGATAGTGCTCAGCACATAATAAGCACTCGTTAAATGCTGGCCATTTCTGTAGGAGACCCCCTACCCGAGAGGCCCCTAACCCAGGTTCCTGAGCCAGCAGCCAGGGTTCAAAGTTCAGCTTCACCTCACAAATAGCTGTGTGACTTAGGCAAGTTACTTAGTAGGTCAAACCATATGAACTTTCTGAGAGGAGATCATTTTGTTCTACAAAAATGGCAACTTCATAATGTTCAACCTAATATATAGATAATATTTTTTGTGCCTCAGTTTCCTTACCCATTAAAAATAGGAGCAATAGTCCTACCTCATACCTTATAGGATTGTTATGGGGAGTAAATGAGTGAGCTCTCATAAAACATGTGTTACAATGGCTGATACATAGTGAGTGCTATTTAAGTATTTGCCATTATTATTTTTATTATCCTCACATCTCATTACTGCTTGAACTAAACTTTCCCCAAGAATAGCCTGCTTATTAATCCCTCTTTTTGTTTCTGTCAATCAGCCTTTCTGCCTTACTTGCAATGCCTCTCTGCTCCTTCAATGCTTGGTCTCAATTCATCTGATTGATCTGCCCTCTCCAGTCCCTCCATTTCTGCCATGTCTCTTGGCATCTGTATCTTCACTAAGGACGTGCTGTTTTGTGTCAGGTTCCCATGTTGTCTTCATCTTTTTCAGATATCGACCCTGAAGCGTAAGGATTCAGGGAGGGCATGACGTTTCTTCTGCTTCAATGTTTCTTCTTATGCAATGATTGCTTTATACCTTTAGGAAAATTCCTTAAGTTATGTTTAAATGTGGGACCCCTGATGTCTCCCTATGTTTTTTTAAAATGGACTTTTAAAAACCTTGAATAATTTTAAATTTATAAAAAAGTTGCAAAGAGAGTACAGAGAATTCCTGTATACCCTTTACCCAGTCTCCTCCAATGCCAAAGTCCTACACAACCCTTGTACATTTGCCCAAATGAAAAGATGACATTGGTACATCACTATGAATGAATCTTCAGACTCGATTCAATAGTTCATCAGTTTTCTCTTCCAGGATCCCATCCAGATGCTGCATTGCATGTGGCCATCATGTCTGCTTAGTCTCCTCTAGTTTGTGACAGCTTTTCAGTCTTCCTTGTTTTTCATTAACTTGACAGTTTCAAGGAGCACTGGCGAGTCATTTTGTACTGTCACTCAATTTGAGTTTGTCTGATTCCCCCTCTCCCACGATTAGACTAGGGTTATGGATTTTGGGGGAAGAATAGCACGAAGGTCAACTGTCCTTCTCATCATGTTATAATGGGAGTAATTGATACCAACACGACTTCTCACTGGTGAAGGCACCCCTGATACCTTTCTGGGTTAGTTAACAAAGTACAGTTTTTTTTAAGTAGGATTTTCTACATGTTAAAAATTACCAAGAGACCATCCAAAGATAGTAAGTAGCTAAATCCCTAACCTCATAGCATTTTTGAAGCACTGAATAGACTTGTTCAGTTGTTCTCAACCATATCAGACCCAACATCTTCATTTTAAAAGAAATATTTTCTACTGCCTCCTTTACTATTCTGAAATAAAATTTATGAATAGCATAATTTACCTGTACACATAATCACAGAAAAGTCAATATAATGTCCTAATCTATAATAATAAAAGCATAATATGCTAATTAGACCACACAGCTGAACAACCTTCTGGATATCCTTCCAGACGAAGCTGGGGCTGCGAGGGCCAAGGCAAGCCGCCGTGGCTGCGAGGGCCAAGCCCCTTGCATGAATTTTGTGCATCAGGCCTCTAGTTTTAATATAAAGGAGAAATAAAAGGAAGGTAATTTCAATCAAATAATACTTATCTTATTAATAAAAGCCTATGTGGTCATCACACTCTCATGCCGTGACGTCTTCACACCACAAATGAGTGATCACCAGAGGGCTGTGTACACAGTGGGTGCGTGCGGGTGGGTGGGGCTGCATGTGCACGTGGGTGGGCGGGGACTTGACACTGCGTGCGCGGAGCGGAGGCAGGTCCTACGGCTCTGTGAGGTGAGGCCTGGGGGTGCACGCGGTGCGGAGGTAGGACCCCCGGCTCCAGCCTACCTCTTTGGGGCAATCCATCAAAGAGCCCCAGATGGGTGGGCGGGGCCTACCTATTTGGGGCCATCGATTGCAGGGCTCCCGCACTGTGAGAGGGCACAGGCCAGGCTGGGGGAACCCCCTGCTTGAGTGCACAAATTTAGTGCACCGGGCCTCTAGTTTTGATATATAAATGCTGAGGTCTGACTATTCTACAAGCCACAGTGAAGTGGTCAGATGCTTTTACCTCAATGAAGAATCTCCATGAATGAGACAGGCCCACATGTAGACTGATAGAAGACTCAAGTACAATGAGCAGCATTGACACTGCTGAGCTGATTTTCTAAAAGGGTGAACAACCCTTGGGAAAGTTCCAAAGCAAACAAAATACCATTGCCCTCAATGCTCATGGTGGCTTCATTCCTGGAAAAATGCACTCCTTATTAAAAACATGCAAAAACATCGTGTCTTTAAATGTAAAATAGAGTTAGGCTCAGATAATCATAATCAGGCTTTTCACCTGCATGAATGTCTGTGGGAACACTGGAAAGCTGTGTGGGATAGAGAGAGGTACTTGTTTGTGGGGTGTCCTGTGTTGGCAGGATATGTAGCCTCCCTGGACCCCATCTACTAAATGCCAGTGTTCCACACACACACCTCCCTCCTCCCATTAGGAAAGACAAACAAAAAACACTCCTTGAATTTCAACATAAAACATCCAAAATATGGAGGCCATGCTGCCCCAGTCTACACTTAGGAGCTGGGCTCAGGCCCATGTAGCCAGCAGAGGAGGGGAAAACTTAGCCTGGAAGTCAGGTTTGCCAGCTTCTAATCTGCATGACCTGGTGCTTGTTGAGCCCTCAACAGTACCCACTGGCAAGCCTTGGATTGATGCTGATAGATCAAATCATGCAATTCACACACGCCACACACACACCCACCCACACACACACACACACAGGCAAACACTAAGATGCACATACATTCACATGGCATGTACACCCCCCTCCCCCCGCATAACCACCACCATAATCACTACAACTCAATTCCTGCACCAAACCCTTCATAGATTTTCCATTAAATGTAGAAGTAAATTCACATCCCTACACTGGCCTAAAGGCCTGCTCCACCTGGTCCCCCTTCAGTTTTATTTCATACTAAGGGCACCAGTGGGGCCCCTTGGCCTGGCCTGTGGACATCCCCCAAGGGGTCCCTGATTGTGAGAGGGCACAGGCCAGGCCGAGGGACCCCATGGGTGCACTATCGATCAGGGCCAGGGAGGGACTGCTGGAGGGCTCCAGGGCGTGCCCAGCCCGTCTCGCTCAGTCCCAATGACTGGACCCCAGCATCAAGCTAACCTATTGGTTGGAGCATCTGCACCCTGGTGGTCCGTGTGTGTCATAGCTACAGGTCAAACGGTCAAACGGTCGCTTAGGCTTTTCTATATGTAGACTATTTTTTCCTTGCAGGTTATGCTTCCATCGTGCTGGTCTTCTTTCAGTTGCTCACAAGGGTTACCTCCTTTCTGCCTCAGGGCCTTGGCATGGACTATACCACACTCAAGATCCTTCTCTTACTCATTGCCTGGCAAACTCCTTCTAATCCTGCATAGCTTAGCTTATAAGTCACTTCCTCAGAAAGCCTTTCCCATGAGTCTCCTTGTTAGATGCTCTCACAGCTCCCTGTATTTCTTGAACATATTCTCATCAGAGTTTATGCTTGAGTATTTGTGTGATTCTGTGTTTGATATCTGACGACTCCATTAGGCTATTAGGTTCCCAGGAGGCAGGAGCTCCCCTGGATTTACTCATTACCATACCCCCAGCACATAGCAGAGTGCCTAGAACAGAGTGGGTCCTAAATATTTGCTGAACCCATAAATAGATGAATAACTGTATTAGCTGGCCAGAATGACTTTAAGGTTGGCTAGAAGGCAGACATAGTAAGGCAAACAAAATTGTGGTTTTTCCTGAGTAGTAGGAGCAATAGACTCTTGGTTCTATTTTGTTGTGAGGAGACAGAGGCATGTTATTTGAGACAGCTTGGTTTGGCTTCATTGTTTCAATAGGATTGGTTTTAAAAGGAAGTGGTGGAATAGAGGAGGGTAGAAGGTACCTCGCTGTTCAGACAAGTCAAGGCTCTGGCATCTACCTAGAGCTGGCTTCCCTGCTGGAAGGGACTGGGGGCTCAAGTAACAGCTTTGCAAGCTGTGGCTTTATAGGACTCAACCCTACAAGAAATCTCACTTCATCCTTCCCCTGTTACTTAATAACACCTTCTGTCTGAGCAGCTCTGGTGTTGTGTCTTTTAAAGTGCAAATTTTGTTTCATTCTTTCCCAAACTTCAGTCCTTTGGGTATCACACTCATTAATTTGGCATATCTGCACATCGCTAGTGCTATTATTTATTAATGTTTTCCTTTGAGTACATCACACCCTGACATCGATGCAGATTTCAGCTTCATCATAAACACTAATACGCAGGAACTCCTGTATTTCTTAGGCTTAGTCTATTCATTTGGGAAGGACTGCTCTTTTTCTTCACAGTGTTCCTGTGGGGGATGCACACCTTAATTTGTTAAGAATATGGAAGAACAGAGAGGCTCGCTGACTTGCTCAAGGTCACAGAGTCATCGGAGGTGACAGAGCAGGGATGCAGAGTCTCTGGTTCTGTCCTCGGCTGTCCCTGCCCCACTAACGGAAACCATTCTTAACTGAGTTCTCCACCCACACCAGGCATCCCACGAATGTGAACTGCTATGGGACTAATAATCACTCCCAAAGCAAACTCTTCTGGAGCTCCCCCCTGGCACCCCCCCAGTACGTTATACCCAGTACATGCTGCTGGTATTTTGGGGCTAGCAATAAAAAAAAAAATGTTTTGCCCTAGTCGGTTTGGCTCAGTGGATAGAGTGTCAGCCTTCGAACTGAGGAGTCCCGGGTTCGATTCTGGTCAAGGACACGTGCCCGGGTTTCATGCTCAATCCCCAGTAGGGGGCATGCAGGAGGTGGCCAATCAATGATTCTCTCATTGATGTTTCTCTCTCTCTCTCTCTCTCTCTCCCTCTTCCTTCCTCTCTGAAATCAATTAAAAAATATATATAAAAATAAAAATAGAAATAAACGTTTTTATTGACCTCAGAGAGAGAGAGAGAGAGAGAGAGAGAGAGAGAGAGAGAGATAGAACATGGATAATGAGAGTCATTGATTGGCTGTCTCCTTCATGCCCCCTACTGGGAATCAAGCCTGCAATCCGGGCATATCCCCTGACCAGGAATCAAACCCTGACCTCCTGGTTCATGGGTCGATGCTCAAGCACTGATCCACTTTTTAACTGCCTCTTCGAAATTTGTAATTTTGCACTCCTGTTTACGTTACTAGGACATCACAGTGTTGACTGTGAGTGCTATTCTGACATAATTCATGGGACAGGTAAATCTCTGCTTGAAAGGTATGATGTATTTTTCATGTGACTGTCTAACTCAGGGGTCCTCAAACTACGGCCCGCGGGCCACATGCGGCCCACCGAGGACATTTATCCGGCCCGCCGGGTGTTTTTGCCGCCGCTGCCTGTCCTGCTGAGCAGCCGACTTGTCCCGGGCCCGCAGTGCGCACGTGTGGAATGTGCGCCGCACTCTCCGACTCCCCTCCTTCTCTCTGAGGGACAGTGAACTGGCCCCCTGTTTTAAAAGTTTGAGGACCCCTGACTCATCCCAGACGGTGCTTCCGAGAGCCTCCAGTGCGTCACCCCCCCAGGGCCATGGGAACCTTTCTGTGAGGTCACAGCACGGCTCCCCCAGCAGGGGCAGCTCCCTCCTGGTTCCGGAAGCTGTCGGCTTCTGGAAGATTCTCCACCATCCCGACAGCCAGCAGATGGTGGTGTGATGTTTCCTGAGTGATCACAGAGTTGCTGATTCTGTTCTTAAATCCAGTCCCTGATTTAGAATTAAGTCGCACACTTGCACCAGGAATTCCACCAGGATGCATTATACCAACTTAAGCTGCTTTAGAGCTTAAACTCCAGTCACACTGGCATCCTTTGTCATCCCAGTGAACACATCTAGATCATTCCTCCCACATGGCGTTTGTCCTTGCAAGTCCCTCTGTCTGGAATCTTTTCCGCCAATTTCTTGCCACACCTGTTTTCATCCTTCACATTTCAACTCCATCTTCTCTCTTCCAGGCCTTTCCCAGAGCATCCCACATAAACCTGCACTCCCACCTCCTCACCTCAGGGACTTCCTAGCCCGCTGCTTGGATTTATTTCCTTCCCAGAACTTATTACTACTCCAACGTATCTTTCTTTCTTTCTTATTTATTTATTTATTTATTTATTTATTTATTTTCTGCTTACTGTCTATCTCCCTCCTGCCCTCAGTAGAATGCAACTCCCCTGAACCGTTTACCACTTTCTCTCCAGCACTGAGCAGGGCATTCAATAAATAGTTGCTAAGTAAATAAATGCGTAACCGTGGTCTGGCCACCACAGTGGGATGCCAGCAAAGAGCTGGGCTGTGGAGTCAGATGGGAGGAACCTTCTGTTATAATGGAGACATCGGAGCACTGGCTTAGGGGTTAGCTAGGCCTGGGTTCCAATTCCGCTCTTGCCTCTCCCTGGCTGTGTGCTGTACATGAGTGATTCAATCTCTGCTCTTTATGTACACCCACAGAAATCACGGCTGTGTATCATATGTCTGGTCCGGTGCCAGCCATTGTAATAGGATCTCCACTGATGTCAATGGACTTTTCTCCACCTAGAACTGCCAGCAGAAACACACGAAACTCCCTTTGACACACACTTGCAGCCAATAAAGAACCCCGTACCCTTACACAGTCTGCCTAAGTACAGCTGCCATACAATTTTCATAAAGCAGGGACATTTCGACACTTGGTTATTTTATGTGGACGCCTGATAGGGTGAATGATCTTAAATCCACCGAATAGAATCGAGCCTTTCGGTGAGTGACCTATTACGCAGAGGTGTCCCCCGCCCTGTATATTCAATTACTGGGTGTATAATAAAACCGCACGCGCTGCATGTCGTTCCTTCCGTGGCTGAACATTATGTTCCTCAGGTGGCATCGTGACTGTGAAGTACTTGTCAGGAACTGGCTTTCCTAGAGCCATTCAGTTCACAGTGGCATTTTTCTTATAAAGCCCTTGTTCAGAATATTAAAAAGGGCATGCTGCAGACTTCATTCCTTTGCTCCAAGGGCTGTGATTTTGTAAAGCTGGACCCTGTGGTCCCCTCAGGAGCGAGTCACGGGCTCCAGCAAATGTTCAAGAACAGCTGGAGTCTGGTCCAGTGGTGCTAAGTTGGTCAGTAACTGTAACCAGTGAGTCTGATCGCGGGGAGGGTGCTTCTCCTTCCTCGTTCATCCCAGGTGATGGGCTGGGCTGATCGAACCAGATCACTTCATAGGCCCTCGGAGGTCACTCAAACCACTTTCCCTCTGAATCCATGATGGTGTTTTTCTATTTAAAAAAGAATCACTGGCATCTCTCAGACATAAACCTGGGGAGGGAAGTATTACAGTCTGCCAGCCTTCACCTGGATGGGCAAAATATCTGGTGAATTCTACACAAGTTAAGGCCTCTGGGTTCTTCTCATTCTTCAATGGTAGCTGAATGTATTCTATCCCAACTGGCACCCAAGAGCAAGACACAGGACCTACTGGTGTTTGCCATGTTCAGACACCATCACTGCATGATGTCCTAACTTTGTCTTTGGTCTGAAGATAGAGTGAGCAGAGTAGACAGATGCTGGGAAACTCTGAGGGATGGGCAGATGGGGGCTTGGACCACTCCATTCCTGGTTTCAGATTGTGAGGACGTGGGATCTTCTCAGATCTGTTCTCTTTAGGACTTTGCAGATGTCGACAACAACTACTTTGTGCCACTTTTCCTTGAGAAGCAACAATAAGAAGTTGGAATTTTGGATTCTGACAGACCAGGTTCTTGCATCCTCAGCGCTACTGACATTTTGGGTTGGATAATTTTTTGGGGGGTGGGGGTTGTCATGTGCATTATAGGATGAGAGTAGCATCCCTGGTCTCTACCACTAGATGCCAGTAGCATCCCCCCAAGTTTTGACAACTAAAAATACTTCTAGGTAGTGCCAATGTCCCCTGGAGGGCAGGGGTGGGGCAAAATTCCCCTGGCTGAGAACCAGAGAGAGAGACCTAACTGTGGGAGATCGTTTTGTGGTCACAAGAAAACTTGGAGCGTATTCCAGCTTCCCTTGGCTGTCCTGGGGCCTTTTAGACCTTTGAGTTTCCTGGGACATAGATTTTTGATATACCTACAGATGGGCAAAGGATGAACGAAGGGAGAAGGTGAGAGAGGGCGGTGCCTGAATGCACTGAACTCCTCTCCTCTGTCTTCCTCCCTCTCCTTTGCACCTGCTAGTCTTTTAGCAGGGAGAGGCCAGGAGAAACCTGGCTGCACTGGAGACGCTGGTGTTGGGAAGCCCAGTGCCTACAGACTGAACTGGGGGAGCCCAAGACTCTTAGAACTTCAAGCAATCCTGATATTTAAATTCAGGCATCAGTAATTTACGGCAGACGTCACAGAAGGTGGTTTTGGGAGGCAAGCGGAAATCTGCCAGGGCCCTTGGCAAAACTGCAATGTAGGCAAAGCTGTGTTTACCACTACGTCTCTTCCGGCACCTCCCCCACACCCTGTCTCGCTTTCTGTGCCCTCCAGGCACACCACCGTGTAGCCTGGCGCTGCCCTCTGGCTGCTCGAAGTCCAGCTCACCTGGCCTGAGCCATCTGCTTCATTACCTGCCCCTGTTTCAACTCTCCTTCCCTGAATGCTGATCGCGGCTCTTTGGGGGTTAAGATGAAAGATTCACATACTTCACACTAAGGGGAGAAGAGAGTAGGTTTAACCTACTCAGGGGATGCCCCGTCTCTTCCAAGCTCGCCACTCCTCTTAAAGACATTTTGGAACACAGGGCTTTCCTATGGCTTATCTTGTTTTCCTGTAATGGGCATCGATGTTGTCTAATTTCCAGCCACAATCTTCCCACTTGGCAACAACAACTTCTGAATTTCATAAATTAGAGCTTTACCTTTAAAAGGGGCCCCACACCAGGTGAGCAATGTATTTCCCATAAGAAAAGACCTAAATTCCTTAGTTTGGCACACAAAGCCCTTTACAACTTACCTTTCTAACCTCCATTCATTCACTCAAATAGGGTAGAAAAGGTGGACACAGACCCTGGCCCCCACCTTCCAAAAATGCAGATAACTCAGTAGGGAATACACCTAAGAAACCAGACAAAAACAACATGGTGCCATGTGCTAACCCGGGGCAGGTATAGGAAGCGTGGGAGCACCTTGTAGAGGAACTAACCCCCGACTGGCTGGTCTAGCAAAAAGTCTCACTTCTCTGCTGTCTCCACGTGCCCACACCTGGCACACCGTATCACCCCTCTCTAGCTTTGGACATGATGGTTTCTCTGTCTAGAATGCTCTCTCAGGATCTGTCTGGAAAACTTTTAACATCTTTGCAATCCAGCTTAACTGTTACCTCCAGGGGAATTTCTCTGGCTGCATTTTGCCCACTCTTGCTTTTCTTCACTTCATTATGTTCCGCCCTCACCACCACCACCCCACACCACAGGCCACCTACCCACCAACAAAAGTATGTTCTTTCCTTTGACCTAAGTCTTTATACATCACCCCGAAGGAAATAGGCGTCATACTGATTTCCAATGATTTGTTTACTTGTCTATCTTCCCCTAATAAACTTTTTCCAAGCCGAGGCAATAACACCTGTCTCCCTTTACTCCCCAGCTCCCAGCACAGTACCTGGCACGCAGATGTGCTCAGTGAATGTCATCGAATGAACAAACCCACTCAAACTAGACTTCTGGAAAATGTGATGGCAGAGTGATGGCTTTATTCCTTGTTATACTACAATGTGAGATATATCAAATACACAGAAGAGTCCATAAAACATACATATGTCCAGTGTAAAATGAAACCCATACAACACAACCCAGGTCAAAAATATCCCCCTCTATTCTTAACTCATCAGTGGACGTCATGTACTTGAATTGAGCGTGTCACTAAGATGAAGACTCAAAATTCTGTACCTGACCTGAAGTTATTGGGGTCTTCTGCCAAGCATGTCCTCATCTTGAACCTCAGGCCTGATATTCTAGAGACCACATATTTGGCTGAAAGCCAAGCAAAACATCACTTGGCAGACAAGGTCTGAAATCCACTGCAGAAAGCTACTCGCTCCACTGGACAGAGTTTTGTAAAAGATGTAGGGCACCTGAGTCCTCCGTCACGAGGCTGCAGGCTTATCTGGGCTCTGTCACGTTTGAGAAAAGACAACATGGGAGCCTTGCTGGGATTATCTGCTCACAGTTCACTTGCGTTGAGATCAGTCTCATTTTTGGTGGCTGTTAATACCGATCAGTTAAAATCTTGCCACGTTATCAGAGGGGGTGTACTCTGCTCTGCGTGGAGTGAAAGCAGCCATCTGCTCCACTGCGTTTGGTCAGAACACTGTGCCTTTGGAAAGGCTGTAGTTACAGGATGCACGGCAGCCTCCTCCAGGGCGGCACAGCATGGAGCTGGCAGGGCTCTCTGCTTGGGTCTCATCTGGTCCCACTGCTGGGCTCACACAGTTTGCTCCTCCTTCCTCAGCCACTCCACAAGGGCTTTCTCTCCCTACCTTCCTCCTTCCTTCTCCCCCTCTTTTCCTTCCTCTATATTTTCTGTTTGTTTGTTAATCATCATGAGAGGATATTTTAAAGTTGATTTTTAGACAGAGTGGAAAAGAGGGAGGGGGAGAGACAGAGAGAAACATCGATATGAGAGAGATGCATTGCTTGGTTGCTTCCTGCACGTGCCCCAACCAGGCCTGGGGATGGAGCCTGCAACCAAGGTACTTGTGCCCTTGACCAGAATTCAACCCTGGACCCTTCAGTCTGTGGGATGACCCTCTACCCACTATCTAAACTGGCGAGGGCTCCTTTCTTCTTTATAGCTGAACAACAATTGCTCTCTGCACACAGACTAGAATGACGACTTGTTCAATGAACATTTCTTGAACCTAATTTAACTAAATTGCAGGAAGTTATCAACTCTAAGATTCCCTTTGAGCTCACTTTTTCCTCTCTTTCTCTGAAGCATGAATCCATGATCCTTACATTTAACTTAATCCAAATTTTAAATTCCTTTATAATAAACTTAATGCCCTTTCACCCTCTCAACTGACAAGTTTCTAACTCCTTTATACATAGTCATAGAAATCTTCTTTGATTGTGTAAAGCCGATATCAACCTTGCCCTCTTTTTATTCCTTACTTCAGGAGGTTTCATTTATGCACCAACTATTTCTGAGCAGTGACCACAGTTTTCCATGCTGAGGCTACAGCAGGGGACATGGAGTTGGCATTCCAATGCATTTTTATAGTCAAGGCACCCAGCTGTCCAATAGGGTGGCCACGAGCAACATGCAGCTTTTAAAATTAAAATGTAAATTAATAAAATTAAACAAAATTAAAAATTCACTTTCTCATTCACCCTGGCCACACATTTTCAGGGCTTACTAGCCACATGTGACTAGAAGCTACAATATCAGACAAAGCAGATCTAGACCAATTCCATCGTCACAGAAGATTCTATTGGACAGGGCTATTCCAGAAGAATCTGCCAGGCCTACTCCCATTCTGAGATTTTAAGAAATCCCTTCGTAATACCGTGAGATAATTTATTATGACAGCAGATTATTATTCTTTCACAAGCCACTCTCCTCTTTGAAACACGAAGATTATATCTAGCACGTCTGGACCTATAGAGCCAATAGGTTTATTTTTATTTGAGGGATCCTGTTTTTATTTACAAGATGGTTAAATCAGTGAGCTAGGATCAAATTTTGAAATAATCATTTTTTTCCTGCCTGTCTTTCAAGCAAGTGTTGGCTTTGTACCAGCTTGTGGGGGAGGGGGACGATGGGTGTTCAAAATAGAAATAAGTGGAATTATAATAAAAATAAAGTTGATTTTCTGGCAACATCTGCATTTGTGGTCTGAGAGCCATACTCATGCCTATAGCAGCGTGGTTTCCTTATGCACTCACTCAACAAAAGACATAATCTTCTCTTTTGATCTTTTTTATTTGAATCAGTAGAATAAGAAAATGAATGCACAAAGCAGCGTCATCTTATATATTTGGATAAAATGTCAAGTAGGAAATTGATTCCATCCTAGACCTCTGGTTTCACACATTCCTCAACTGAAGTAAGGGAGAAGGAGTGGATGCAATGGCATGACTGGAGGTGTAGATAAGGAGTCACTGAACTACAGCCCATGAGCTAAATCTGGCATTCTTCAAAGGATTCTTGGCTCAAGTAATCCGGGATTTGGAGATCCATTTAATGTTTACTTTATCCACTGAGAGAATCACTTAGGAAGTTCATAGATTTTAGGCATGTGGCTTTCATCTTTCATAGCAAATGAAGAGCTCCAATTTTCCTGATCTGTCTTCAAATTGCAGCTTTTCATTCATTCCCCTGATTAATTTGGCTGCTCTTCTCCAGCTCAACATATTCATATCTTCCTTGAGAGACAGTGATCAGTATTATTCTTGGGTGTCCCAGGCACAGTACACAACACAGCTTTGCATTAGGTACAGATAGCCCCTTCTGTTTTGTTTCTAGCTATGTTAGATGTTTTCTAACATCATTTTGGGTTGAGTTACACACCGTAACGGTGTCTCTAGCATTCAGTCTATAGCAGTGATGGCGAACCTATGACACGCGTGTCAGCACTGACACGCGTAGCCATTTCTGATGACACGTGGCTGCTGAGGCGGCCGCATGCCGAGGATGAAACATTTGCTGCTCCTGAGGATGAAACATTTGCGAAATAATGTTTTTTCCTCAAAGTGACACACTACCCGAGTTATGCTCAGTTTTTTGGCGAAGTTTGACACACCAAGCTCAAAAGGTTGCCCATCACTGGTCTACAGTGATTACTTCTCCTTACCTGTACTTGATTGTATCTAGGTAGAGTATGGAGTATTCTTGTCTTTTGGTGACTAATTTCATCTTAAACACGCTCATCATAAACGTTCTCTGCTACTTTTCTGCTGACACACACAAAGCCTCTCTGAAGTCCCTTGCTGTTGGCTTAGTATTCAGGATTGCCATAAACTTTAGTTTCTTGTAACTTGCAAACTTAAATCTTGCAAACTCCCATTCTTATTTAAATTTTTTTTTTAATTTCAGAGAGGAAGGGTGAGGAAGAGACAGATGGAAACATCAATGATGAGAGAGAATCTTTGATCGGCTGCCTCCTGCACACCCCCCATTGGAAATGGAGCCCGCAACCCAGGCATGTGTCCTGACTGGGAATTGAACCATGACCTCTTGGTTCATAGGTCGATGTTCAACCATTGAGCCATGCCGGCTGGGCCAGACTACCATTTTTAGATCATTTTCACATGCTGAAGAGGACAAGTTCCAACATAGTTTTTAAGGAAGCCATACCGATTTGTCTTTATGGAGGGGCACACAATTTTTATCCCCTTCCCCCAACTCCGTGATAAGTTATTTCCTCATAGAGACAAAATAGTTCCAACAACTAGATGGGAAGTAAACTTTTCTCTCCCACGTACAACTTTTTGGGAAGTGGTTTGGTGCTCTTTTGTAAAGGTTTCGAGAATTTTAATTATGTCCCATCTGCTGATGCCTTCTTTTTCAGAGGGTTATGTAGGACTTACTTGGGGTATTTGTGCTAGAGTAGAAAAAGCATGGGCTTTGGAGTCATGAAAACCTAGGATGTGCCCCAAACTCTGCTAATGGCAGAATTACAATGGAGGCTGAAAAGGGTCAATTGGCCCAAGCACTAAATTTAATTACAGACAATATATTAGCAAGTTTAGACAAGGTTAAAGAAAAATTGAATACCCCAAGTTGATAATAAGAGCTCATTCTTGTGAAAGGTGATGAAAGGTGTTTCTCTAGTATCACAGACCACTGCTAGTTTCAAAAGGAGAGCCTCCTCTGCGATAAAGAATTCTCCCGCCATCTGGGGAGGTTCCTCTTTAGAATCTGGTTGCTCTGCATCACTACACGAAGTCTAGAATTCCATCCTTTTAAGGCACCAGAACAATCTGTCCCCAGTATGATCTTGAGCAAAGGTCACTCTAAACTGCCTGTGAGACCTAGATACCATTAGCCTCATCTGGCCTCTTAGACTACTAGGGTTCCAGTCTTCAGCTGCCTCAGAACTCTGGAAAAATTATTCCCACCAGACTTCCTTTACCTATCATCCTTTATCCCTGCAATGCAAGGCCTTCTGGTCAACTATCTTCCCCTATGCTACTATCTTCAAATGACACTGGGCTTTCTGACCACTGAATTGTCCCATCACTCCTCCCTTTCCTCCCTTGCCCCAGAGCCTTCTGGAACACCCTTGGCACTGAACACAAACTCTGCTGCTGTCTCTTATGTTTATAAGCCCATATTTTCTTGCCTTAAACAAAACCCATTTTGCAGAAAGATACCACCTTCTTGTAACCTTGTCAAATGGAAATAGTACATTCTTAGCAATGTCTGCATTTTCATTGATACTCTTCCTCTTCCAAATCACTGTTTTCCACTCTTGTGCAAAGAGCCCTTTCTTTGAGTTTCAGGTCATCCTGACCAAGTCTTCTTTTTCACACCTCCTGTCATTTTTACAAACACTTCAATATTTGTATTGACAGAGAGAGAAACCAAGATGGTGGCATAGGTAAACACCTAAACTGCTGCCTCGCACAACAATTTCAAAACTACAACTAAAAGACAAAACGGACATCATCCAGAACCACAGGAAGGCTGGCTGAGTGGAAATCTACAACTAGAAGGAAAGAGAAAAGCACACTGAGACTCAGAGGAGCTGCAGGAGGCAGAGGTACTGAAACGCGCGTGCGCTTGCGCGTGGAGAGGACTGGCAACTGAGTGCACGGCTGGCTTTCTCAAGCGGGAGGGAGACAAAAGCTCCCGACTGCGCCGAACTCCAGTTCCGGGCGAGACTCTGGGGACCCAGACTCATACGGGGTGAAACTGGACTGTCAGGAAAGAGAAAAGCACACTGAGACTCAGAGGAACTGCGAAAGGCAAAGGTACGGAGGCGCGCGCGCAGAGAGGGCGGGCAACTGACTATGCAGCTGGCTTTCTCAAGCAGGAGGGAGACAAAAGCTCCCGACTGCGCTGAACTCCAGTTCAGGGCTAGACTCTGGGGACCCAGACTCATTCGGAGAGAAACTGGACTGTCTTGCAGTGGGCGGAACTCGAGGGCGGCTTTCTCTCAGAGGTGCTTATAGCGATTACCTTGGGACACTGAGACACAGGGGCCTATTAGGGCAGGGCTGACGGGAAACCAATGCTGTCTGCTCCACCCTGACACTCCGCCCCATTCAAGCTGAGCACAGAGGCTTTTGCAAGTCTTGTCTCATAAGGGTGTCTCCAGCACAGAAGTTCTCCCAGCGTAGACACAGCTGATCCTCACAGCCAATTGGCCTGGAGGTCAATTCCTCCCACTGATACCAACAACAATCAAGGCTTCACTACAATAAGGCTGAGCACACAGTCCACAAAGGGGTGCACAAAGAGTGTCCACCTCAGGTAACGGGGGAGGCTGAGCCACTGGGCCCTATAGGACACCTACCACACAAAGCTACTCTACCAACTCAGGGAAGCAGCCAAAATGTGGAGACAAAGAAAGAGATCACAAATGAAAGAAATGGAGGAAAGCAAAAGACTGGATATAGAGTTCAAAACCACAGTTATAAGGTTTTTCAAGAATTTTCTAGAAAAGGCCTATAAATTTAGCGAGACCCTTGAGGATATGAAAAAGGACCAACTAGAAATTAAGCATACACTGACTGAAATAAAAAAAAATAATATACAGAGATCTATCAGCAGACTAGAGGATCACAAGAATCAAGTCAAAGATTTGAAATACAAAGAAGCAAAAAACACTCAACCGGAAAAGCAAAAAGAAAAAGAATCCAAAAATATGAAGATAGTGTAAGGAGCCTCTGGGACAACTTCAAGTGTACCAACATCCGAATTATGGGGGTGCCAGAAGAAGAGAGAGAGCAAGATACTGAAAACCTATTTGAAGAAATAATGACAGAAAACTTCCCCCACCTGGTGAAAGAAATAGACTTACAAGTCCAGGAAGTGCAGAGAACCCCAAACAAAAGGAATCCAAAGAAGACCACACCAAGACACATCATAATTAAAATGCCAAGAGCAAAAGACAAAGAGAGAATATTAAAAGCAGCAAGAGAAAAACAGTTAGTTACCTACAAGGGAGCACCCATACAACTGTCAGCTGATTTCTCAACAGAAACTATGCAGGCCAGACAGGAGTGGCAAGAAATATTCAAAGTGATGAATAGCAAGAACCTACAACCAAGATTACTCTACCCAGCAAAATATCATTCAGAATTGAAGGGCAGATAAAGAGCTTCACAGATAAGAAAAAGCTAAAGGAGTTCATCACCACCAAACCAGTATTATATGAAATGCTGAAAGGTATTCTTTAAGAAGAGGAAGAAGAAGAAAAAGGTAAAGATAAAAATTATGAACAACAAATACATATCTATCAACAAGTGAATCTAAAAATCAAGTGAATAAAAAATCTGATGAACAGAATAAACTGGTGAATATAATAGAATCAGAGGCATAGAAGGGAGTGGACTGACAATTCTCGGGGGGAAAGGGTGTCAGGGGTGCGGGAAGAGACTGGACAAAAATCATACACCTATGGATGAGGACAGTAGGGGGGTGGTAAGGGCAGAGGGTGGGGTGGGAACTGGGTGGAGGGGAGCTATGGGGGAAAAAAGAGGAACAATTGTAATAATCTGAACAATAAATATTTATTAAATTAAAAAAAAACATTTGTATTGACTAACACAGAAGAACCTAGCTTTAAGACACTTCAAGACCTCAATTTCAGCATATCCTAGAATCCATTCTCATAGCCATCTCTAGACATTGTTATTAACTGAATAACAATGATTCTGAATGGCAATTTACCATTCTCTGACCACATCATCTTATCATCATTATTCTTAGGATTTTTAGTTCTCAATTTACTTGGTGCTCAGGCTAGACCTTTGATCACTTTTTTTTCCTCCTAGGTACTTACTAACATTATACCTTTATTTTTAATTTTTATTGTTTTTGTTAATCCTCACCCAAGGATATTTTTCCATTTTTAAAAATTTGTTGTTGTTTTTTTTTTCTTTTTTTAGAGAGAGTGGAAGAGAGAGGGAGAGATAGAGAGAGAGAAACATCGATGTGACACATCAATTGGTTGCCTCCTGCACGACCAGGGCAGGGAATCGAGCCTGCAACCAAGGTATGTGCCCTTGACCAGAATCAAACCTGGGTTCCTTTAGTCTGCAGGCTGACACTCTATCCACTGAGCCAAACTGGTCAGGGCTATACCTTTATTTTATTCTCCTGGCATCTTAGATCTCAAAAAACATAACTTTAAGAACACTTGCAATCATCTTCACAAAGGCTAGTCCTCTTTCTTTCTGCCATACTGACACTGCAAAGCTTCAATCTTAGATTAATCCAATTATTTGTTTTTTCCTGATCTGGACTGCTGAGTCTTGACTGAGAAAATAGAAAACTGAGCTATGCAAATCGGTGGCCCTAAGAAATTCTTTGCTATGTACTGAGTTAGTGACTTCCCTGAACAGTGATTACAAAACATTAGAGTAGTTCCCCTTATCCAAGGTTTCGCTTTGAGGTTTTAATTACCAGTGGTCAACTGCAGTGCAAAATAATTAAATGAAAAATTCTAGAAGTAAACAATTCATAAGTTTTAAATTGTGTGCTATTCTGAGTAGCGTGATAAAATCTCACACCATCGTGCTCCATCCCACCCAGGATGGGAATTATCCCCTTGTCCAGTGTATCCATGCAGTATACTCCCCTCTCATTAGTCACTTAGTAGCCCTCTCAATTATCACAGTGCTTGTGTTCAAGTAACCCTTATAGCAGCCTAACTTTACTACGTCACAATCCCTATGTAATTCATCTCACTTCATCTCATCATGTAGGCATTGCATCATTTCATATCACAAGAAGGGTGAGTACAGTACAATAAGACATTTTGAGAGAGAGAATGAGAGAGACCATTCACAGAACTTTTATTATAGTACTAGAGGCCCGGTGCATGAAATTCTTGTCCCTCAGCCCAGCCTGCACCCTCTCCAATCTGGGACCCCTCGAGGGATGTCTGACTGCCTGTTTAGGCCCGATCCCACTGGGATCACAATCCAGGACTGCTGGCTCCTAACCGCTCGCCTGCCTGCCTGCCTGATAGCCCCTAACTGCTTCTGCCTGCCAGCCTGATTGCCCCCTAACCACTCCCCTGACAGCTTGATCGACAGCTAACTGCTCCCCTGCCAGCTCAATTGCTCCTAACTGCCCTCCCCTGCTGGCCTGGTCATCCCTAACTGCCCTGTCTTGGAGCCTAGTTGCCCCTAACTGCCCTCCCCTGCTGGCCTGGTACCCCCCAACTGCCCTCCCCTGCTGGCCTGGTCACCCCTAACTGTCCTCTCCTGCTGGCCTGGTCACCCCCAACTGCCCTCTCCTGCAGGCCTGGTCCCCCCAACTGCCCTCCTCTGCTGGCCTGATTGCCCCCAACTGCCCTCCCTTGCAGGCCTGGTCCCTCCCAACTGCCCTCCCCTGCTGGCCTGATCACCCACAACTGCCCTCCCCTGCTGGCCATCTTGTAGTGGCCATCTTGTGTCCACATGGAGGTGGCCATCTTTGACCACCTGGGGGCGGCCATCTTGTGTGTTCGAGTGATGGTCAATTTGCATATTACCTCTTTATTATATAGGATATTGTTATAATTGTTCAATTTTATTATTATTAGTTGTTATTAATCTCTTACTGTTCCTAATTTATAAATTAAACTTTATCTTAGGTATGTATGTATAGGAAAAAAACATGGTATATATAAGGATTCAGTACTATTTGTGGTTTTAGGCATTCACTGGAGGTCTTGGGAAGTATCCCCCAGGGATAATGAGGAACTACTGTACTCTTCTTCTCAAAGCCCCACTTCACTGATACCCCCCCCCCCCATACACATACAATACTTCTCTCTCTCTTCCCCAATAAATGCTTCACCTTGATGCTTATCTACTCTTTAAATCACTGTAATTGGCTTTTTCACTCACCATTGAAATGATTATTCTCTAGCCAAAATTACCTGTGATACCTTAAAGATCTCATTGAATGGACACTCCTAAACATTCACCCAATTGAACTCTTATCTTGCATTTGATACTACTGATTCCTCCATTCTTAGCATTCTACTCTGGACTTCTCTTTACTCTCTACTTGTCTCTCCTGGAAAGCTTACTCTCTTCCATAGCTTTAATAGAGAGTTATGTTCTTGACCTCCAAATCTCTATGTCTAGTCTAGCTCTTTCTACTTAGCTCCAGAGTTTGATATATAAAAAAGCCTTCTTCATGGTTTTCTGGGAATTCCCATGGGAATCTCAAACTCAGTCCAATCCCAATTGATTAACCCCCTTCCCCCTATCCTTCTTCTTCTCAGGTTCTCCATATCAGTAAATGATATCACCTTTTAGATCAAGCATGTCAAACTCACAGCCCACAGGCTGCATGTGGCCCACTACGAATATTTTTGCAGTCCAGCCAATATAACGGTATGTAAAAAATGTTTTAATAAAAATTTCGTAACTTAATTTTTAAAATATCCTGTTATATATAATTATCAATAATGAATACAACGTTTGCTAATGACTGATTACTATAATCGTGTTGCATTCATTTCCCTTACTCGCCTTACGTTCAGGTGCACCATTTCTCTCCACTAATACTAGCAGCAAATATTTTAGCAGCTGATTGCCATGTCATTAGTCTTGTACTGACTTGTTTGGTGTGCACAATAGAAAATATTTTGCTTTCGGAGAACAAGAAAAATAAGTTTATTTGCATTATGCTTATTAATTTGTGCAGTTATTCGGTGTCTGGTAAGTTAATGTTCAAGAAAAAATACTAATTTTTATTAAAATGTTCTATTATTTTATGTTAACAATTACTCATTTTTTTCAGCCCTTTGTATTCAGCATGTCTCTATTGAAATAAATCTAAGTTTCTATGAAGATTGAAGCTTTTGTTTTTTTGTGGCCCACATAAACTTAAACCTTGTTTATTTGGCCCACGTTAGCCTTTGAGTTTGACATGCTGCTTTTAGACTAAGCCAGAAACCTTGGAGTGACTTTTAACTCCTTTATCTTAAATCCTCATCCACTTTCCCCTCTACCTCTGTCTGCACCATCTGACTTCCCGTCCAGGTCCTTCTGATTTTACCTTCCTAAAGTCTCTTCTCCGCCCCAACTGCTATTGCATTAGCTAATGTCCTCTCACTTCCCATCTTAACTCCTTTTATGGGCCCTTTATGGTTTGCTTGATAGCTCTGACTAAAACATATACCAGATCATGGTATTATCCAAGCATGGAGTGTGAGTCCTCCAAGATCTATACTCCTATCTCTCTCTTCAGACCCATCTGTCCTGCTTCCTGTCTCCTGCCCTTCATCTTACAGTCAGCCATATTAAGTTACTTGCCATGCCTGAAACTTGACATGCTCACTCTCAGTGTGGAATGCCGTTCTTCTCCCTCTCACTCCTCTGCTCCTTTCTGCCTAGCAAAGATCTGCTCATATTTCAGGGCTCAGCTCAACCTTCTCATTCTTTGCAAGGTTACATCTATTGGGCTCCTACTCTCACCCCAGAAGAACTGACTATTTTCTTTTTTGGGCTCCATCTCCACATAATCCTGTCGACATCAGTTTGACTCTCCTGGACTGTAAGCTCCTTAAAGACAGTTTATCTGTCAGGTGTATCCCTATACCTCAGTGTCCAGCTCATTAATAGAAAAATATCCAGTGAATGAAGAATGGACCAATTAAAAAATGAAGGCCAACCTAGGAGCAAAGGCTAAGTAAATATTATGATAGTGGAACAAATGCTGATCACATTGCATACTGAATCATCACAAGGGCTTGTCTGCCGATAGAGCTGCTGTTTGTAAACCCACTAAGCCTCAACGTGCATTGTAAACAAGTCAGGTAGGTATTCCTGAGAATGTAAGCTGACTTTCAGGGACAGAAGATGGGGGTGGTGGCTCATACTGGCTGGCTTCCTTAGCAATTTGTGAAAACAAAACCCAGCAAAACAATTTCCCCTCTCCCAAAAGTTGGCACTGTCTCAAGTGTTTCTTTTCCAAAATACTTTCTTTGGCCAGGCAACACTCCCCGTGCAATAGCTGTTGGGCATTAGTGTGCTCTGCATCCTTTAGAGGTCAGTCCTGAATACCAAACAGATGCAGAGCCCGAGTCCCCAGAACTGGAGTCTAACAATTGAAATGCATAACAATATCCATCTTCTCTGTTCATGCTGTTCTAAGTTTCACCATAAGCAGGCACATTTTAGAGACTGGCCTTGAGTTATTCTAATTTCCGCACCTGAAGAGAGGAACAAATAATTTGAGGCAGAAAAGTAATGCAGGAGAGGGCTTTAGCTTTCCATGCTCACTCTTGCTCTTTGTTTCCTGATAAAAACAGCACTTCACATCAAGTCAACATCACAGAGACAACAGGGGTACAAAAGAGTGAGGATTTTTTTAATAGAAAATTTTTGTATTAATTAATTAAGTAGAGCAAAACCAAACCAAAACAACAAAAGAACCCCCTCTTATTCCAGATTACCTACTAATTTCAGATGGAAAAGCCCTAGGCAGTAAGAGAAAATAAAATTGACCTATGCATTAAGTAGATTGGCTAGTTAATTTAGGGTGAGTGGAAACAGCTAAATAATATTAAGTTGTCATGGTAGAAAGTAGAGCTTTCGAATTACTACCCAAACTTGTAAAAATACTCAGAGAAGCAGAAGGAAGGACTAAATTTAGAGCCTGATTTAATGCATTCAAGAGCATGACTCATTTTCCCCCTGTCCTGGTACGGCCTAGGGAATCTGTGTGTACGACAGACAACACAAGGATGCCCTGTAAATAAAGAGTCGTTTCATTCATTCAGAGGTGGGAGGAATCTGCCACCAAAGTGAACTTCCAGGTACCTCACACACCAAAACAGAACCAGATTTCTCAGCTGGCGAGAGGCCCACTAGCTTTGCCCTGGCCTTGGCATGAATATGCTGGAAATTTATTATGCTGTACCTCTTCTCTAAGTGGCTTTTGCCCCACTTGGGCTCCAGTGGGATCCTGACCAGCTCTCAGAAGCCATGCAACATGGGTCACCTTAATGAGATGCCCAAAACAATGTCATCATTTGGTAGCGAAGCATTTAGCAACCTGCAGCCTAAGTCACCTCATGGTGGCCCCTAGGTTGGGTCTTAGGGAGTTAGCATTTTATATAACAAACACCTGAGATGATTTTGAGCTATTTGGAAAAAAAAACAAAGTAAAAACAAACAAACCAACAATAGCAAGTTCTATTTCCATCAGTTAGTCAAGGTGTTGGTCAAAGTGTCCAGACAGAGCTGTCCATTGTTGTCCCTGCCCCAGTGTCACCATCTGCTGCTTCCAATCATGTATTTGCACTCACTTCTGCTCCCACCAAAGCAAATATTTTAGCCTCTACATATTATTGAGATTAAAGCCAGACTATCATTTGTGTTAACTCAACCTGGTTTAGAGGCAAAAGCACCTATATTATTTTGTGAGTTTACAGTGACTCCATTCTTTATTACTTTTCTTTTAGTCTGTAAATACATTTGGAAAGTAATCTTATAAGTCTTATTCTAGCATTTTTGGCTTTACTAGATAGTCTCTGGGTTTAGGGCAAACTACAAAAAGGAAATGTACATAGAAAATCTGTTGTTCAGTATCATTGTTCCCAGAAGTGAGGGCATTAAAGCTGTTCTCCCCTCTGAGGTGTAAGATGGAGGTTAGTAACCCAATCCTAGGGCCCCATTATATATCTATATATATATATTCATCCCAATTAAGAAAGATTATTTCCCCAAACATGAAATGGGTTCAGCAATTTTGCAGTTAAAAGCAAAAAGTTAGATATAGAGCGCGTGCATTACGTTAGAAATGAGTCGCTCTGAGGTGTGTGTGAATGAGCAGCACTTGGAGAGGCCCACACAGGGCACAAGGCAGCATGGAATTGGTAGACCCTGGGCAGGGCTGTGGGTCCAGGTGGATATGAGATCCGATCAGCCTGAACACATGCTTCACAAACCAACCTAGACACGGCACAGAAAAGAGGCAAGACACTACAGGGCAGCATAAATGACGTGTACCTTTCTCAAATAGCTTGGTACTTGGGTCTCCCAGGCAGTTCTGCATGACCAGATGGGGCAGTCACCCAACCCCCTTTGGGCCCACCCAGTGCCATAGCATGAAAATCAAATAATTTAGAGGACAGGGATATTTAATGACCTTGGCCGAATGTGATGACAGATTTGGTGGAATCTTTCTATACCCATTTGAGAAAGGACAAATACTCTTTAGCACTCTAGATAGAAAACTGGCTGATTTAGCTTAGAACAGTGGCTTAGAACAGTTCCTTCAGAACATCAAGAAGGAAGTGGTTAGGGGAAGCATGTCATGAAGGTTGCATCCAAGGCTGGGGTCGGTTACATATTGGGATTTGGGGTAGAAATTTATCCTCACACACATAGAGCACCACAGATCTAATTAACAATGTGGGAAATCTATTTTCATACTTCACTCACGCGAAACACCTCTCTTCTGTAACCGGGGTGGTTTTCAAGTTCTAAACTACAATCAGCCCTTCTTTTAAAATAACAATAATAAATCCTCTTATTCAGCCAGATGGTGGTGTTTGTTGCACTAGGCTGGGTTCATAGTACAACATCAATAAATGGCCACTTGTAGAGGGACAGACAGAATCCCATTCATAAAACACACCTGTATCTCCCTTTTGCTCCCATCCCCAAATGTTACATTGTCAAAATACCCAGGGGGCTTAGTCTCATTTTGGGGAACAAAGGAAAATGAGAAAAGGCAAAATAATGTAAGTGGAAAAGCAATTTCTTGGGGGGAAAATAGTACATTTGGTCTCTGAGGAGAATGATCATTGGTGGGCTTTTGAAGTATTGTTTTGCCTCGAGGGACCATTTGAAAGGAAGATTCCAAAAGAGTTTTCTCTGGAAAGCTGTCTTGGTGAAGGCTGCACATTGTCAACCAAAGATATTTCTACTAGGAGACGGAGTCAAAATTCTTCCTCAGTGAGTTGGCTCAGTCTTATGAAATGAGTATTTGTTCCAATTAGCCTTCTTGCCTCAGAAAACTCATATTCTGCGAGGGAAAGGGTATTCGTTCAAAATCCACCGAAGAGGGAAAATGACGTAGAGGTATGTTCTGTCTCCTGTGGACACATGCTCTTCCCGGGCCTGCAGGATTCACACTCTTTAGCGCTTTGTCCTTATTTTCCTGGTCTCAGTCCTACCTGGGACTGGCGGGGCGGGGGGGAGGAAGAGGGATGCTGACTAGAGTCTGCTCTTGCTCTTAATAAGCTCTACTACCTGGTTATGTAACCCTAATCCATGTCCACAGTAAAGGGCTCAGATGGCTGGCCTGTCAGCAAAAAATGACTGAAAATTTGTTAATTCAACAATGTTGGAGGGATGTTATTTCTAGAGCTGAAGTCCTCAGGGAAAATAAGAAATAGTTGCTCCTGGGATTCAACTCCTTCACAGTGAAAGATTTTTCTTTCCTGATGCTTTCCTCTCAAACGACTTCCCAATGCCTGGTGTGCCCTGACATTTGGTCCAAATAAAATTCTGGAACAGACTCCTAGGATAACAACTACACACTCTATACAAGAAGAGTGTTTATTATTGAGAATCAGCATCTATTAGGGCTTGAAACATCAGGGGCCTGGCTGCTGTTGCTGCTCGCTCCCCACACTAAATCACTTCATGATATAGATACTGTTTTATGTTTAGCCTTTAGAGCAAGCAACTCAGTTTACAACCTAAGGCATTTTCCATACTTCCAGGCAATGAATACTAGCTTCTGTTGAGTCTCAAAAGTACATAATTTAAGACAGTGGGGAAAGGAGCTGGAGAATAGTTTCCAGCGCAAGGAAAACACCATGCAGATGTTGGCCCTCACTCTTGAATTCTGATGGTGAAATTGAGAATTGTTTATTTGTTCTTAAGTCAAACCCAAGGAATTTATTTTTTACAGGCTGGGGTAGGGGTGGGGAGTAGTGATGTAATATATTACTAATACTGAAATAGTCAACACATGGCCCTAGGATTTTAAATTCCCAAAGAATTTCAATCTTGTTAAATGGTTTACTTCTTGATCAAATTTGGCATACCAGATGTTGATTCGTGTCACAGAAAGGACATACCTGAAGAAACACCCGAGGATTACTTTGCTAAAATTGTATATTCACCTTCTGTAATTGTTTTTATTTTTCCTCCAAGATAACAAGCTAGGAATTGGTCCTCTATCTTGAGCCATTTATTGAGAACAAACAAATGAACTTGGAAAAGACATGACCCGATTGAAGTTAAATACCTGACTTTGGTGTATGAGAATCATAAACTTGCTTACGGTCTATCTGGTCCGCAAACACTTCCCCATAAATCATCCAATAGGGCATGTAGAAGATGTTCTTGGCCAACTTCCATGATGGCTCCTCATTGGGAAAGAGAATGGCTTGCCTGGCAACCCCAAAACTCATCAGCACCACCAGCATAATGATGACAAAGTACATCATGTCTATCATCTGGAAGGGTGGGGAAGCAGAGGGAGAAACAAAAGAAAACTCATATGATTGAGTGTTCCAATGACACTGACCTTGATGGGAACCTTTGAAGGAGGTTCACTTTCAATAATGCTGATAAGGGATGTTTAGATAGGGAGCTGTGCCCAGATAAAAGGACACTTGGTTTATTGAAACCAATGTCCATGGAATGTTATAAATAACTCAAAAAATCATTGAAAACAAACAAATCCTCAAATATATGCCCAATGGAACCCCTTCATTTTCCATTGTTGTCTGTGGGACCTAGTCAAAACCAGATGTAGGAGTCAAGTAACATAGAAGCTATGTTATCTATATGAATTTAGTACTAACTTTTTCTCTGCTCTCATGGGAGGCAAATCTCCTTGGTTTCTTCCTTATTAGCAAAATTGGAATTGGGATAGTTGAACTATTTGAAGAATTATTACAATGTTGTAAATTCTCTAAGTTCTGAAAAGCTAAGGAAGAGGTGAAAGCTCATGAAAATAATCATTTTTAAACAAAGTTAGGCCAACAGATATCCATCATATTCCATCTTCTCCTTGTGGCCCCACCTCACTGCGTGGTATTCTACCATAAACCTGTCTTACAGAGAACCACTCCTCCTGTACTTCTCCTGCAGCATATGCTATCAGTTAGGAAGAGTGTTTTTATAGGCATTAGAATCAGGTAGCCCATTCCTGTGCCTGCTGTTGAAAGGTTGGATTTTCATCTTGAGATGTTTATAAAATTCTCTTTTGACTGCATTCAAGTACAATGTTATCGCTTGTTTCTCTTTCCTTTTTTGTTTGTTTTCATGACACATGCAATTTGGGATCTGTTTCTTATATGCCAAGTTACGTTCCTATTATCACCAAAAATAGATGAGAATGTAATAACTATTATTTTACCTGGTCAGAACCCACTGCCTTCTTCTCTTAGAAACAGTTCCCACCCATTTTGGCCAGGCTGGGTTAAACATGGTACCACACCCTCTGGCAACAGCAGTCATAGGAGGGAGGCATGTGACACAAGAATCCAACCAGAACCCTTTCTTTGGATATTTTTCAGCTGAAGCTGGGAAAGAGGTACTGCCTTTATCTCTCTGTAATGATGTTAATCCAGAGTGTCTGAGGCTAAGTGTCCCACTACTGATCAAAGTGAATGAAGCAGATATTAGAGAGAGAGAGAGAGAGAGAGAGAGAGAGAGAGAGAGAGAGAGAGAGAATGTGCTACCAGTGGTTGAGAGCCTGACTGTAGTAGCCCTTAAGGCCAGTTCCATCACATTGTGCCAGGCTATAAATCCATCTATCTCTCCTGGACGTAAGCCAGTTGGAGATAAATTTCTATCCTTGCATCAAACCTTCTAATACAAAAGACTATCTTTTCTTGGATATCAAACTTCCTCAAAGGATGCCCACCCACGAAGATAACTGATGATAATCTTATCAAGGATAATAAAGGCTTTAAACTAGTTTTAAAATTTTATTTTAAGAAGTGCATTCCATGGTGCCTGTTATTGGAATTACAACATTACAGCCTTCCTGTTTGCATTAGGACACTGGGGGCTCAATATATTTTATGTCCATTTATCAACTTTTAAGGCAACTTCAAAATCCACCTCTTAATATTATGTGACTTTGAAACTAAATAAGAGTCTCTCAAAAGGTGACATTAATTCTTTTTTTTTCACTGTCCTTAAAATATATATGCTAGTCAATTAGTTATTCTTTTCACAACTTAGAGGCCTCAGAACTCTCTTAAAATGAGCAAGCCAGCTGTGTTAAAACAATTTTATAGGAAACAAGGGTCTGCTTCTCATCTTTGCTCTTTTTTATTTTGTAAAATTCTCTCATTATTTATTTACAAGAAGTTCTACCAATGAAGACACACTAATGGGTTTTTCATGTTATATTTATTTAGATTGACTAAGAGGGGTGGGAAGAGGAAGGTGTGTACTCATGAGATTTAGGAGCTAGTCTGATCCAAGAAAACTCAGTCAGTAAATATAGCAACTGTTCTAACTTCTCAGGACTGTTTTCATTCAGATTGATTGTGATATTTAACCAAAGGATCAAAACAATCAGAGAGCAGAGACATTCTTCCCAAACACTCAATTTCATATATTTCAAAGAAGTCTTAGCTTCCATTCAAATACCAACATCTAATAGAGTGGAGTGCAGAAATAGAACATTATGGGTGAGAACTGGAGCTGGTTACTTATGTTTTAAAGCTAATTTGTCCAGTTGGTTCAGTGTTAAGAGACCTAATTCTTATAAATATTCTTTGATTGTGTTTTATAGAGAAGATTATATACTCTAGTGGCTAAGCACGGGTTCTCAGGTGTCAGACTACCTGAGTTTTTTTCATCTTGGCTTTGCTAGTAAAAACAGCGAGGTGGTCTTACTTAATCTTGTGGGGTTTTCATTTTTTCATTTTCAAGATGGTGATAATAATAACAACAATAATAATGCATGTTGTTTTTGTAAGGATTACATGAGATAATATGTGAAATGCTTCATGGGGGTAGTTTTCATAAACGTTAATGTATTATTATTATTAGACTTGGAAGAAGGTCAGTCTGTGGAGTCAGATAGATAGGAATTGGAATCCTGCTTTTGTCCCTTGCCCAATTTCAATTTATTCCACTATTTAATGAAGATACTAAAACCTATTTCATGCTGATGAAATAGGTTTTAATGATGACCTGTCTGACATGGAGTTTGGCACACAGTAAATGAAAGCTATTATTACTGTTGTTTTTATTCTGAATATATAAGTAAGCTTAGCACTAGGCTTGGAGAAGTCCACTGAGAAGTGGGATCCTGGATCTAAAGATCAGTTGGAATCATACTTGATCAGTATTGTATTCAGGTATCTTAACAGCTGTGTCTCTCCCTAGACCACAGGGCACAGTTACTTGGCAGTTTAGCACTGAATAGAAACTCTCTAATGTTGAGGGACTTTCAGTATAATCGCATCTGGGCATATTTTGTTAACCTTCCAGCCTGGCAGTCCATCTGGCTCCCTGATAAATTCTATAGGCACATTTTACCTACCTTCTGGATCAGTGACTCAATTATTGAACTAATTATCCTAAAAACCCCATGGAGAACAAAGCCCCCAAATATACTCATTTTCTACTTATTCTTGACTGATAAATGAAATCATTCATAAGTTAGAAGGTAGAGAAAATGCAGTACGTCTCTCTTGCTTATTCCATAGTAAGGTTTAAATCTAATAAAAAAGGGATAATTATGCCATCATTAAAATGATAGACGTGGATTTTAAAATAATCTTGCCACTTTAGTTTGACTTTAGTTATTTCAAATGTTTAAATGCCACTCAACCTTTTTAAAGTAATATATTTGGCTGGTTTGGGTCTTTTCAGGTTTTATTTATTGAAATAAAATAAGGTAACAATTAATTAGAATAAAACAACCAATCAGATTATGTAATCACCCAATGTAGTGGTTCTCAATAGAGGGTATTTTGCCCTTCCATCCTCCCACACCCAGAACATATGGCAATATCTAGATACATTTTTAGTGTGTGTGTGTGTGTGTGTGTGTGTGTGTGTGTGTGTGTGTACATACTACTGGCATCTAGTGTGTAGAAGATGCTGCTAAACATCCTATAATGCACAGGACAGCCCCCCAGAACAATGAATATTCGAGTCCAAAATATCAATAGTGTCAAGACTGAGAAAATTGGGCCTAATTTCGTAGCTGTTATAGTCCTTCACTTTCATTGGGCCCATTTAAGAATCCATTTGAGAATCTCATGGAAGCTTCTCCTCTCTGCCCAGAAAATTCATACACTCACACATTTTTATATATAACTTGGGTAGAGGGGCTACTGATCATCTCTTCTAAATGTCTCCTGTAGACTCTAAGTTGAGACTCTGCTTCTAGACATAGGAATTTTCACCACAATCTCAAATTCATTACTGAAGTAGGAATAAGATTATATAACAGGCAGTGTATAATAGAGTAAGTTGCTTTTCTTTTCTCCTAATCCAAAATACCCAAATGAACTGGGATACAGTTTTGGGATTAGTCTTAAATTCAAGCTTGTTCAATTTAAGTTTTTCCTCTCTAGAATGGGTTTGGAATATTTTCCCTAAGCAATGCTGTTGTTATACACACCAAGCTTTTGTACAAAAGTGTTAGGAATAGAGCAGAATAACTATACTCACCAATTTCTCCCCATTTCATTGTATTTTAACAGATATAATATGAACTTAATAACAGACAATTTATCAACTACCTACTATGAGCCACATACTGTTTAACATGTGTAATTTCTAATAATCACAACAACCTTACAAGCTCTGCCTTTATTATAACTACTTAAGAAATGATTAAACTGAGTTTCAAAGAGGTTAAATGAATTGTTCAATGTCTCATAACCCCTTCCTTTTGGATTCAAGTTTTCCCTCTCTTTGCATGACTTTGTCAGTGCTTTTGTAGGAAGAGTTGGTTACTTAAGATTCCTAAGTTTCACACACATACACGTAATAAATATTGACTTGTTGACTGAAAGGTAAGCAGCAATAACGTATATTATTTTAAAACTTGAGTAAGAATAATAAACACCTATTGACCAATTGTTGGTTTCACTAGCTCATAAATGGAAGTGGAGTGGAGGTTATTAATGAAGAGGTTTTTCAATAAGAGGTGTTTGGCATTACAGAATGGATGGCTTGGCTTTTCCACATATGTGCTGTAAAGGTGAAGTAGAGGATACACTGAGAAAAATGGAAAAACTGACTTAGAAAAACCAAAACAACTCAGGCTCCGATTCTTCCTCCGGTGAGTTTGGAGAGGGAGCTGGTTTACTTGGGCTCTCCCAGGTTCACACTAACGCTGTTCCCCTAGGGCGAGGTCTTTATGGAGGTCTGGAAACTGATGTGGCCAAGAAGTTGGACCAAGTCCACAGCCATTGTGGGGAAGCATATTAGTTTGCCACTTGGGATTCATTAAAAAAAAAAAAAGATAAGTAGGGCATCATTCTGGAACCTAGTTTTTAACAGACATCATTTTCCAGTAGTGTAATAAGACACATGATATAGTGATAGAACTTAATGGTCAATTCAAGCACAACCTAACAACTGAATTCAAATAAACGATGTTTTTCTTCTCTTTTCGTAGGGGAAAGGCATTTTCTTAGCACTTCATTAAAAAAAAAAGCAATGTTAAAAATCTTAAAAATCTGTTAAATATTTGGAGTGGAGACTTACTCCTCCAAGATCCAGCAAAAATAGAACCTCCATTTAAAACTTTCCCTGACCTTCATTCTCTTTTTTTTATGTTCCTATTGTACTTTATATACATGTCTATTACAGCATTGTCACACTGAATGGTAATCACTTCTCTTCCTCCTATCTTCAGTCTCATGGAATTTATATACCCAAATCCTAGTCCAGTGCTTGGCACAAAATATATACTCTTTATATAGTTTTCAGTAAGTAAATGTGCGAGTGATGGCTAATTGTCCAGTTATGTTTATAGATGTAGTCAAACTCCAGACCACGCAAAAGGAATTCAAAAATAAAACACCCCAGGACCATATCAGTGAGACCTTGACAGCAGGCCCAAATGAATTACCTCCCTCTTCCTATTATTACCACTCCTCATTTGAGAATTTATCACATGGAATCAGAGAATTCTACTTACCATCTTTCCAATCATCATTACATATGGGCCCAAGTATTTGTTCACGCCGAAGATGTCTAACAGACGGATGTACCAATAAATGATGTTCACACAATAGATGACCCTCCCATCACTCCTGAAGGGCTGGTCTTGGAGACGAAGGATCATTCCAACAGAGAACAGAAGGATGGCTATGAGGTCTGTGACATTCCAGTACTCCTGCAGCCATACCTTCACTTTCTGTAGCAACTTCCCTGGCTCTGACATCAGAATCTAAGGGGCAAGAAAGGGAGTGGGGCTAGTTAGGATTGTGGTCTATATTTTCAGCCAGTTGGAAAGTGGTTGGCTCATTAATTGACAACTGTAGCTTGTTTACCTTTATGTGTCTACTGGAATACTTGCATGCTATAAATGTACATCTGGGCAAAGTTTGGGCCATATAAGTAATAAGTTTGATGTTTAGGGTTGTCTTACAATTCTAAGACACGAATTAGGGTTTTCCTTATAAAATTATTGATTCCTAATACCCCGCAAATCCCTGAAATCCTCCTCCATCTAAGTAAACAGCACCACCATATTGAGTTACTCAGACCACCAACTTGGGAGGACTCCTTTATTCTTCTCTTTCACACCAGATTCTCTACATCAACATGTCCTATCACCTCTATTTCTAAATCCAACCCAATCCAACCGCTTCTCACCACCTCCACTGTTGCCACTCTATTGTAAGCCCCATCACATCTCCCAGATGACTGAAACAGCCTTCTAACTGGTATCCCTGCTGCCACTGTTGCCCACACTGCCCCAACCTGTTCTCTGAGCAGCACACTCTTTAAATACTTAAGCCGTGCTCTAGGTGGGGATTTCACAGTTGCATGGATAGGTTAAAAACTCATCAAGCTGGACCCTTACAAGTTGTTCATTTCCTTACAAGTAAATTACACCTCAATTTAAAAAGAGAGAGACTTGAGAGATAAACAAGAACAATAATTACTAAAGCCAATTTTGGTAATTGAACGCTCCAATCATCTGATGCTTTCCTTACAGATAAAGATCCAAGCTCCTTGCTGTGACCTCATTTGATGGCCCACCATATTCTCCTCCTTCCCCACCCGCTGCACGGCGGTCTGCTCTTCAGCATGGCAAATCCATGCTAGGCGCAGGCCATTGGCACTTGTTCCTGCTCCCAGACTTTTACATGTTTGGCTTCTCCTCATCCTCATCCTCAAGGTCTCTGCTCACGTTTTTCCTTCTTAGGCGACCTTCCTTAAGTGCCCTCCCTGCAGTGGTGTCCACAGCCCCAAGTCACTCTCTGTTACTCTATTCTATTTTTTGAAGATTTTATCACTATATGAAATTAACTTTTGTATGTGTGTCTATGTGTCTGTCTGTTTATCTATCTATCTATCTACCTATCATCTATCTATCTATCTATCTGCTACCTATCTATCCATCCATCACCTCTTTCCACTAGACTGTAAATTCTGAGGGTAGACCCTGTGTTCCCCAGAGCCTGTTACATAATACTCAATAAATATTTGTGGACTGACTGATTGTTGCAAAGACATCTCACAGCAATTCTCCAGTCCCTTTATTGCTGGGTGGGGCTCCGACTTAGCTTAAATCTAGAGGAATCTTTTTGCTCACACACACTCTATGAAATGAACAGATACATAGCAGGAGTTGCCACCCATCCTGTACCACAGCCTGCCTCAGGATACGAGGAGCCAGGGAAGCCAGCCTACTGAGGCAATGTAACAGAGCTACTTGTAGGAATCATTTGTGTTTACCCCTGAGCTTCCACGTCTTTGAGTTATGACCCACCCCTTTCCCAACTCAGAACTTCTCAAAGGAGAGAGAAAAGACTGGGGACAGTTCTAATCTGCAGCTATCTATTTGAATTGGCCTATCCCCCTTTATGGCTTACTTTGGCCTGAAATAATAAGGAAGGGAGGTCATTGTAAGTCAGGACGAGGGCTTGGAAGGCTAAGCAAGCTACCAGGAGCCACCTGCTAGCCTCATTCCTAAACCAGGGCTTCTTAACTGTTAGCGTGCATCAGGATTACCTGGGGGACCACAGGTGGTTGGGCCCTATCCCTGGGGTTTCTGCTTCAGTTTGCCTTGTGTGGGGCACGAGGATTTACATTTCTAACAAATTCCCAGGGGAAGCTGGTGAACGCAGATTAAGAACCACTGCCCCCTCCATCTGGAATTCCCGCAGCTGCTGTTGTCCTGGTGGCTTCTCACCCCCACTCCACCCTACGTGGGCAAAAATCTGTGTGCACACCTGTGGGGGCAAGGGGCAGGGGGCCACAAAGTTTCTCTAATCCAGTGGTCGGCAAACTTATTAGTCAACAGAGCCAAATATCAACAGTACAACGATTGAAATTTCTTTTGCGAGCCAAATTTTTTAAACTTAAACTTCTTCTAATGCCACTTCTTCAAAATAGACTCGCCCAGGCTGTGGTATTTTGTGGAAGAGCCACACTCAAGGGGCCAAAGAGCCGCATGTGGCTCGCGAGCCGCAGTTTGCTGACCACTGCTCTAACCCTTTGCCCACACTTTCCAAAAAGTGTTCAACACAAGCTTTACAGTATCATTTTTTATTTATTCCTTAAAAAATATTTTAATTGATTTTTCAGAGAGGAAGGGAGAGGGAGAGAGAAATATCAATGATGAGAGAGAATCATTGATTGGCTGCCTCCTGCATGCCCCCTACTGGGGATTGAGCCCACAACCTTGGCATGTGCCCTTGACTGGAATTGAACCCGGGATCCTTTAGTCCGAGGGTCAACGCTCTATCCACTGAGCCAAACTGGCTAGGGCTATAGTATGGCTTTTTAAATAGTGAAAATATTCTTGTGACTTCTCAACATTAAAAAAAAAAAAAGTGACAAGCTAACTGGCTGGAGGCGAAGCTGGAGTGGAAAGTCGAGCCCCACCCTCCGCCCCTGTCACTTCTCCAGCTGCCTCGGAGGCAGCTCTCAGGACCCCGGGGCTCCGAGGAGGATCCCAGTTTGGCACCCACTGCGTGAGTGACAGAACGATGGGCGGGCCTAGAGGGGGACTAGTCAAGTTTAAGACCTAGTTCCCCTTTCTAGCTGTGGAATACAGAAAAACAGCCCAAACAAACCCTGAGTCTTACTAGTACTTTCCATGACAGTCAAGTGGGGATGCCAGAAAAGCCCCATCATTGACCTCACAGTGGTGGGGAGGACCCCAGTGAGACAATGTCTACCAGCGCACGCTGTAAACAGTCCCGCGCTATTAAGGGATTACCGTGGCTTGTTTGGGTGACTACACGCAGAAGTATGTGGTTCTGGGAATGGGAGGGCAGCTTGCGAAACCACAAAGCCTTGTATATCCCTCCTCAGAAGCCTGCAAACTTTGCCATGTTTCCAGGGTCTTCCATCTGAGATCCTGTGGGCCTGCGTGCTGACTGTGAGGAGGGCCCTGTGGGTCTTTGCCCTCTTGGCAGTCGAGCATTTCTCGAATGGGTTCAGGGCCATGGGGTGGGCATGAGGGAGCTGCCTCCCCAGGCTGAAGAGGAGGGACACTGAAGTGGTAGTCCTCCGTCCTCACAGCTTCCTCAGAAGCAAAGGTTCTTCTGCTGAACCCCGCTGACCCCCTGCTGACCCCTGCTGACCCGGCTCCCAAGCCCTCTGCTATTACATGCCACCTCAGGAGAAATGGATATCCAGCCCGAGGTTCCTGGCAGCCCGCCTGCTTGGCCGCCTCTTCCAGAACAGGCTGTGGAGTACAGACTGCTCCCTGTCTTCTTCCAGTCTCGTCCCTGGAGAGAGTCCAGCCTCCTTGCTCTAGTCTCTCCCTTTCCTGCTTATCACAGGGAAGGAATACGCATCTGGGCGTCAAATCACAGGGGAGCGAGCTGCCACTTCACAGCGACGGAGTCCTTAGCGGGCGTAGGTCTCAGTTCTCAGAGAGCCACGCAAAGACCACGCAAATGCACGGCTGTACAGGGGAAGCCACACCCTGGTCAGGAAGTAGAGGCACTATGGACTGGTCAGGGCAAGGCAAGAGGGCAAGGCATTTCAAAAAAACATCTAGTCCCTTATAAAATGGGAGTAGTGTACCCATAGCCAAACTCTCAGGATGGGGGCATGCTGGTTAGAGTTTAAATATTCCCAAAGCAGTTTAGAAACCCAAGAGAAGGGCTTGAAATACACACACACACACACACACACACACACACACACACACACACACACATACACACACACTAGTATATGAGATTTTTTTATGTTCTCAATTCAATACGAAGGGGTTTAATAAATACTGCATCTTTCTCTCTATAGGAGAACATTCTAGAGCTGAGACTTAAGATAGTAAGGGCCTTTTAACCTATTTTAGTAATGCAAACAATGATGGATTTGTGGATTCGCAGGAATCCTTTTTCCCGTGGAACTCCATATATTTCCGCACTCGCTGTAGTACAGAGAGTGGATGTTTGGGAGAGAGGGAGCAGTAGACCTGACAGGAGCATTCCTCCAGAAAAGGCCTCTCCTGCAGTGTAGTGTCGGGGGAAATGCAGAGGAATCATCGCCACAAGTCTGCCTTCCCTTTGGGTTTGGGAATGGGAGCCTGGGGAGGCTCTGAGCAGGGCTGCAGAGCCCTCTGGTGGACTGTTCATTCATCTGAGCAGTTCTGAATGCCATGGCCTCTGCGGCTGACTTCCAGTGTCATGCGGGGGTGGTGTTATAATGGCTCCTTTAACTCCACAGGGGTGGGGGGGGGGGGGGAAAGAGAGGGACCTACACTCTCAACCTGAAGGGTGAGAAATATGCTCAATTCACTCCAGTGACACCCAGGGCTGGTGCCCAGCAAGTATATAACAAATATTGAGAAGGAATAATCAGAACAAATTAACTTCCTAGAGCGGCTGCTAAAACGCACTTGGAGAATCATAGGTATTGGCGCACCCTGTCCAAAGAGACACCCAGAGGGAGGGGTTTGCAATGGGAGTTAAAAGTGGAAAGATTTAAAGATTTTTAAAAAAAGATAAAAAGTGGAAAAACTTAAAAAGTCACGTTTATAGGGAGAAGTAAATACTTGCAAACAGCCCAGACAGTGTGGATCAGTGGTTGAGCATTGACCTATGAACCAGGTAGTCACGGTTCGATTCCCATCAGGGCACATGCCCGGGTTGCCGGCTCAATTCCCAGTATGGGGCGTGCAGGGGGCAGCGGACCAATGGTTTTTCTCTCATCATTGATGTTTCTCCCTCTCTCTCCCTCTCCCTTCCTTTCTGAAATCAATAAAAATATATTTAAAAACAAACACACCTGTAAACAGTGTTGAACACAACTTGAGGGATTCCTAGGCAAATGCCGTGTGAGCAGGAAATGGACTAATCCCTAGGGCTCATGGAGTGACCACCCTGGAAACACACTGGGAGGCCTCCCCAGGGTTGTCGGCAGCCCTCGAAGCCAAGTCCACATTTCTGTGGCCACATTAGAGAACATTTTCTTTAACGTTCTGGGTTTGCTTGGATCTGGAGCGTCCCCCTCTCCCCTCCGTGCCCAGATGTAACCACCCACTGTCTTTTCCCTCAGTTCTTTTTTTTTTTTTTGATGAAAGTGGTTACCTCTCTCATCTTTTCTATTCCCAGGGTGAAAATGTAGGAAATGACGATCCATTCCTGGGTGGAAGGCCAGCGCTCCATCTTCACTAACACGATATAGTTGAAGAGCATCAGGTATCCGATGTACGCCAGCTGTAAGGAGACACAATACGGTGCTCTGGCTGCAAGGCCGGGGAGCCCTGCCCTTGGGCAAGGCTACCTCACGGCAGGGCAAGGCCAAGGTCAGCGAGCGGGACTCGGAACTCATGAACTTCAAAGCTCTAAACTCTCAAAAGGATATAAAATACGGTAATTTTGGAAATAATTTGATATGCAATCTCCCTTTTGACTCTTACATTTGTCTCTGTGTCATGATGCATCACTTCGTTTTGCAAGGACCCAGTCTCCCATGTCTCCCTGGCTAAAAAGGGAACCTCTTCTCGCCAGAGCTGCGCTTGCTCATGCGTGAGCCCGAGGTTCTTGAACTAGGGCAGCACAGTGGATCTGTGCCTAATGAGTGCCAGGTGGATTGAATGTCAGTAAGAAGGAAAAGAAGAAGTAAATCGGTCAAGCCAACACAAAAATAGCCTGGACTTTATCTAGAAGCCGGACTTGAATTCTCTTCTGAGATACTGTCTCTTTGCCCCCCTCCTCCTACCTTATGATGGTTGGCCTGGCAGTGCCCTGGCAGGGTTTTACCTATTTCTCATTGCACCACCTTCCTGCCCTATTCAAGTTGGAATATTCCTTCCTGGTTTCTGCTTCTTTGAAACAAAACACGAGAAAACGAAGCAATGTTTTCGAGAGAAAAGGCCGACTGTGTGGCTGACAATAAGCTTGGAGTGAGGTCATGGGGCGCTGGCATCAGAGACTGAACCCTGTTGGGACCGGCTGGCTCACTCGCTGGGTGTCCCTGGGCCAGGCAGCCTCGGGGTTCAGGTTTGGTGACGTCCCTGGTGGCTTCAGTTATGTCTAGCTGGCCGGAATGTAGGAGGGCTGGTGAGTTCTTGCACAGGGGTCGGGAGCCTAGGAGGAAAGACTCACCTACGAGAAATGGCATATAAGTTAAACCTTTTCTAGGCAAAGCTTCAAGCTGAGGAAGGCACTTGCTGGCTTCAGGGGCCTGAGGGGCTGTGGGTAGGAAGGAAGAGTGAGTTTATTCAAATCTTCTGTACTCTTTGGAGTCTGCCTAGCAAATGGGACACAATGTGGGCAAAGGATTGAGGCCTTGAGGTTCTGGAGATACAGCCTGACTCTGCAGCCTGGGGGCAGCTTGGAAGGTGGAGAAAGAGGCTGCGAGATACAAGGAGAAACTGGCAGCCTACGTAGCTAGAGAAATACTGCTTTCTCTACTAATGGGCTTCCTTCCTTTTCTTTTTTTCCTTTCTTTCTTTCTTTCTTTCTTTCTTTCTTTCTTTCTTTCTTTCTTTCTTTCTTCTGTAAATGCATAGATTCTTAATATGAGTCAAAGGTATTTTCGGAGATCCTACTACGTTGACACATTTATAAACACAGCCATGTAATTTCTCATCTCTTGAAGGGTAGGCATTTAGGTTGGGGTTCAGTGAGATCACATGTGGAAGCAGGAGAGCAGTTTTGGAGATGCTGGAGGGTGCACAGGGCTCATTCTCCACCTGGGAGGTTTGTTCCTGTACACCCACCCCCTCAGGGACTGTCATTTTAACCCAAGTCTCAGTCTCTCCCCCACTCCCTCAGGATCATTAGCACATCGTGAACGCCTCACCTGAAAAGAGTCTACTTGACCTGAAATCGTGTGGGATGCTGTTTAAAATGGCATTTGGTTCACCTGGTTGCTGTTACCATTACACACTCTAGTCCCTGTGCATGTGGCATTTTACAAGCGGCAAAAAAAGGACCTCGATGGTTAAACTCTAAAATGTACTCTCAGCCTCCTTCTGACCTGAAATCCTTCTCCCTTTCTGGTTGCTTCCTTCTCTTGTTGGGTCATGTTCTATTACTTCTAGGTGGAATGAATCTTGTTAACTGCCCTGGTTTTTATCATTTTACCCAATTCGTTGCAAAACATTACAAAGCATTATCTTCTCTTGTCACATAGGCCCAGTGACACACAAATTCTTTCAGGACCTCTGCATTTTAGTACTTTAGTACAGGCAAACAACCGGAGATCTTGCAGTTCAGTTCCAGGCCACTGCAATAAAGCGGGGATCACAATAAAGCCAATCATAATCTTTTTGCAGGGGGAGGGTCTTGCCTTCAATTTGTAAGAGACACAGCATCTGTGAAAATCAATAAAGCCAAGCGCAATAAATGAGGTGTGCCTGTAACTCCTCCAACCTGCCTCTGTGCTCGAACATGGGCCTAGCGTATTTGTTTGGTGGAAAGAATAGTGTTTGGGGAAAGGAATGTAGACGCAGAAGTCAGAAAAACTTGGATTTCAATCCTATCTCAGGTGCTTGCTGGCTGCATCATTTTGTGATTTCACTTCACCTGCTTGGACCTCCATTCTGGGAAATGGAGATGGTTGCTCCTGACTTTACAGAGCTTTTGAAAGGTTTGGGGTGTTTGTGAGAGGGGATATGCATTTACCTCCTGACACAGTGAATGGTGGCTAACCTCCACAAGTAGGGCTTTAAACATGTTTAAACAGCACAACAGAGGAGCAGCTGCTGTGCTGGAAACAACCTATCTTAGAACTTGCCGAGATTCATGGAGCCGGCTGCAGACCTCAACATGACATACTTGAATGGTGTGTGTGTGTGTGTGTGTGTGTGTGTGTGTGTATTCACACACATATTCTGTGAGTTTTATCAAGCTCTATGTAGAATGTCAAAGCTTTGAAAAGGAATATAACCTTAACCTTATGATTCTTAGTTAAGCCAGTGGGAATCCTATAAGAATTTGTATGCTTATATAACCTTTTTAGAAATTTTCCATTAACCAAGATGTATGACTCCTAAACCATGAAATGCAAGCGCCAAAGCCTGCTGCAGCTGCCTGTGGATCCCTGGTGGGGCTGTGCCATTCCTTGCCTCCCTTTCCTACTGCCCCTAGAGAGTGGAGGGGTCACATGGCGTGTTTATAGGAAGGAGTCCGTCCCTGCTGACCAGGGCACATGCCCTGCCCTCTGACCTGGGGCCATTGTCACGCCTTGAATTGGTACCCTCTCTAGCTGGGCACCTGAAGCCAGCTCTGGTCACAGACATGGCCTGCGAGCTAGTTGGGTCCCTCCCTCCTTTCCTCTTGGAGCAGAAGGGGCCCCAACCTGCTCCTCCGGAAACTCGCTATGACCTAGAAGTGAGGTTATGTGCAAGTGAGGTGTGTCCCACGTGAGGACCTTGAGTGTGTAGAAGGAGATACTTTTGGAATTAAGACTGGGAAAGACTCTTACAGAAGAGAACACATCAAAAGCACCCGGCACTGTTTGACCTAAAGCTGACTTTTATGGTGAAGCATCCCTGGAGATTTAAAACACCCCCAACTCCATTTACTTCCTCGAGGTTGGGTTTTGTCAATACATAAATATGGATTTCTGAAAATCGTGTAAACACAATCGAACATGACTGGAGCATCAGTCTGATGGGTTTCCTGAGGCTGACCCAGCCAGCCATGCGGAAGGAGCGGATACTCACCCCCACTCCTCAGAGAGGTGGCGTCCCCGCCCGCCGCCTACGAAACAAGGAAAGCAGTGCATCCCGTTTCCCGGACCACCAGACTCACCTGGAAGCTTGTTACCCACACAGCTCCTCAGCTCCTCTCCCTGGACACTTAATTTAGTGGGTCTGTGATGGGGCCCAGGATTTGCACTTCCAACAAATCCCTAATCATTCCGGAAGACTTGGGAACACTGGGCTAAAAACTAGCCCTCCGTCTGGGGTGGTGGTTGCCAGCTCTGGCTGCTCATTGCGACTGCCTTGGAGCTCTGACATATCCTGGCGCACAGGCTGTGCCCCAGACCAGTGCCGTCAGAATTTCATGAATGTGTAGCCAAGGCTGAGGACCACTGGCCGTGGCATTTGTGATTTAAAAACCTTCTTGGCTAACAACTTGCCTCAGATGAAAAAAATGGGGACTGGAGTAATCAAGGAAATAAAATGAAACGGAACACAGGTCAAGAAAAAAAGAAAAATGCCTTGGAAGGACCAGAGAAGTGAGCGCTCTTCATAAAATGATGGATAATTCTCCTACTGGCTTGGTTTCTGCTCTCAGTCAGGGACCTGCAAGTGTTTTGTAAAGGACCAGATAGTTCATTTTTAAGGCTTTGTTGACCTGATGGGCTCTGAAGCAAGTAATCCACTCAATAGCATAAAAGCAGCCGGGGTGTAGGTGAATGAGTGAATTGGCTGTGTTCTAATAAAACTTTATTTATGGACACTGCAATGTAAACTTTATATAATTTTTATGTGTCACAGAGTATTCTTCCTTGGATTTTGTTTCAAGTGTTTACGAATGTAAATCCATTCTTAGCTTGCAGGCCACAATAACAGGCAGCGGCTGGATTGGGCCTGTGGGTTCCAGCTTGCCAAGCCCTATTCTAGGCAAGACACCAGGACAGCCCTACTAGTAGACAAGAGGGGCCAACGTCAATTTCTCACGCACCTGGGTGCAAAATGCAGTGAAAATATTACCTTGATAAAACTATTAGATTCGGGAAAATGTATATGAACACCTAGAATAGTGCCTCATAGTAGGTGTTCAATAAATTATACTTTATTATTGTTGAGTGGATGGAAGAATGAAACACTAACTCTTGCTCCTCAGTGGAACTAGCCTAGGACCGTGGTCGGCAAACTGCGGCTCGCAAGCCACATGCGGCTCTTTGGCCCCTTGAGTGTGGCTCTTCCACAAAATACCACAGCCTGGGCGAGTCTATTTTGAAGAAGTGGCGTTAGAAGAAGTTTAAGTTTAAAAAAAAAAAAAGAAGTTTAAGTTTAAAAAATTTGGCTCTCAAAAGAAATTTCAATCGTTGTACTGTTGATATATGAAACTCTGTTGACTAATGAGTTTGCCAACCACTGATCTAGGAGAACAAGGTGCTCTCAGGCACTGTTCTCAGTGCTTTACACGTTTTAACACATCCAGTCTTTACTCAACCTCCTACAGGAGGCACTGTGGTTACCCCCACCCTTAAGAAAGCTGGGGACAGAGAACTAAAGGAACTGGCTTGAAGCCACAAGTTACTTTACTAAGTCAGGATTTCTACTCAGGCTGTCTGACTCCAAAGTCCATGCTTGTCACTACTGAGTTGTTTTCTGCAAGGTAAAAATAACAAACACCTGTATATACACATGCATAGAAATAAACTTTCCATGCCTTCGTTATTATTTTTTAAGAGAGAATTTTAAAAAAATCAATAAATTTAAATTTTGCTTCACTTAAAAAAGGTCCAATCTTTATATTTTGATAATATCCCATCCTCTCTTAAGACTGTACGTTTAAGCAGGGGTTTCCAACTGGTGGCGATTTTATCCCACAAGGGGACATCTGGCAGTGTGTGGGGACAATGCATAGTTGGGGTGTGAAGAGGTCAATGTGCTGCTACAATGCACAGGACAGGCCTCCTTACCACAGAATTACTCTGCCCCCAATGTCCTCAGTGCTGAGAAAGCCCGTTTAAAGCCAGCATGCAGCGCTAGCATGCAGGACCGCACGGAAAGCACCTCAGCCGGTCATTTGAGTCACTGTGGCCTCAGCCTCGGGTTATCCTGTTGCTGACTCAGGGACTGGTAAGTAGCTGGTTGTGAGAAAGGCCAAAAATACAGACGTACTCTCCTTCACCTGGCACAGCTCCACTGTGGCCGGAGAGAAGCAGACATGACCTGGGCCACAGCTCACCTTAAACTTAAAATATCGTTGAAAAGTAGAAGTAGAAACCCAACAGTCGAGCCATTTCTACCACATCAGGAGGCTATTTCAGGGACAGTCTCTCATCTTATGGGCAGAAAATGTCTGCAGGGTGTGCTCACTGAGCAGTATTTGCCATGATTGCAGTTTGCTTTAGTAGTTTTTGCTGCTTTGTTTGCATGTTAACTGGGTCAGAGCAAGAAAGGTTGTTCGATGACACTGCCAGATGGGGCGTGATGACACACTAACGCTACTCATCTTCAGTGGTGTTACTCCTAACACTCTGCTCAGCCCATACCCACCAACGTCCCCCAAACCCAGCACTGGCATCTAAAACAGGCAACTCTGAAGCCCTGGCTGGGTAACTCAGTTGGTTAGAGAGTTGTCCTGATATGCCAAGGTTGCAGGTTCGATCCCTGGTCAGGGCACAGACAAGAATCAACCACTGAATGTATAAATAAGTGGAACAACAAAAATCAATGCTTCTCTCTCTCTCTCACCAATAAAAAAACAAACAAACAAAAAATATGCAACCAGGAACTCTAATCCAGCGCTCATCCATCTAGAAGAGGGAAGCATTTTATAAAATGACATCTATTTTCCTGCTAGACTAGATTCATACTCATCTCACCTCTATTTCTGTAAGTTCTCGCTTTTACTATTTCCTTTATTTTCTGTGAGGAGCAGAAACGTAGATGCTGTGGAAGCTGGCTCACAGACTTCACAAACCTTTCTAAGCTATTGGAAAAAGCAAGGTCGCCCTAGAGCTTTTGTTTATGCCTGTGTGGTCTTCATATTATGACTCACAGAGGACGCCACCCAGGTGCGTGAGAAATTGACGCTGGCCCCTTGTGGCCATGCATTAGGAAGAAGAAAAGGCAAGATACTTACAGTGTAGAACCAGAACTTCACGATGGGGGCATTGTAGAACTCGTAGATTTTTCTGCCCAAGGGGATTAACCGGTGCCTGCTCTGAACTTCTTCTTCATCCTTCTTCCTGGAAGATTCCCCGTTGCTTCGTCCCAACATTGCCTGCAGTGGAAGAGAATGAATATCATCACAGCAAGGCTCTGGAGGTCATGGAGTTCAATGTGTTTGTTTACAGAGGAGGAAAACATGCTCATAGAAACTAAGACTGTCCAAGGCCCCTAGAGAGTTAGAGACTGTGCCTTTCCCTACATGTGCATTTTTCTCTCTCATTTTTTAAAAAATATGTTTTTGTTGATTTCAAAAAGAGGGAGGGAGAGGGAGAGAGATAGAAACATCGACAGAATCATTGATGGGCTGCCTCCTGCACACCCCCAATGGGGATTGAGCCCATAACTTGGGCATGTGCCCTGACTGAGAATTGAACCGTGACCTGATTCATAGGTCAACACTCAACCACTGAGCAACACTGGCCAGGCACCATATATGTGTGTTTGCATTATACATATAATTTGGCATGGAAGCCCTTAGGGATATTTCTTGACCAGTCTCGTCTCTTCCGCCCTGGGGACCTCTGGAAGATGTGAGTGACGGGAGATACCCAGAATTCTGAGAGGGAGAAAGAGTGTTGCCTGGGAAGGCTATGACTCTGGCTTTTCTCCTAATTCCACTCTCCCCATATATATTGTGAAACAGGCAGGTCTGGGTTCAAACTGTGTCTTCACTCATGCTAATGACTCATAAGTCAAAGGTAAATTGGATCACTAATACCTAACTATTAGAGTGCCTAGAGCTTAGTCAGGTTACAAACATCTCCCCAACCCTTTGGCATATGTCTTGGTTACCTATTTCAAACACCATAGAACCTAAATTACTGCTGATGTTAGTTTCATGGCAACTCCTGGACACACTGCCTTCCTCTGCATGGTAGAGTCAACCAGGCGGGACTAGAAGTCAGGCCTGACCCGGAGAGGCCCTCATCTCAAGCTGGAGGTTTCCTTAAGAATTATTTCCTTCCCATTCATGAAAACAGCAGCAGCAACAACAATAATAATGATAAAACATCACAGAAAAGGCAGAATTTGAGAAAAGACAGACGCATGCCTGTCTGGATGGCAAGTGACCGAATGCCCCAAAGATGGCTAAGATCCTAATGGTGAAGAGTTCCAGGCTTTGGGTCGCTCCGAGGAGGATCTAGTCCAAACTTGGACATTTAGACTCCATGGCACCTTGGACAAGTCTTTTAACCTCACTGAGACTTAGTTTCTTTGAAGAATGAGGGTAATACTAGCACCTACTATAGAGTTGGTCTATAATCAATAAGCATCTGGCACTTAAGTATTAGCTGGTCTTTAAAGTGATCTGAGACTTTCTCAAATACTGTTGACTGAAATGATCTAGTTGATATCTCTCACCAGAAAAGAAAGTATGTTATTAGGAGTCTATTACAGCATAATTTCTTGGCTTTAATTCTTTCAATATCATTCTAAGACAATGTTAGTTCTACAGTGTTTGGGATATTAAAATTTCATTAAATGTGAGAACAAGGTAAAACCTTTTAACTGCTTATAGGCTAATTTGGGATAAGAAAAACCTGGGAATACAGGTTTGTAGTTGAGACATCGAATTATAGAAATAATTTCTGGTTATCTTGAAGTTGAGAAAACAGACAACCCCTAGGTAATCCTGTCTTCAAACCACCTTACATAAAATCCTAATATGCAAATTGTTCGACCGAGAGTTTGACCGCTTGCTATGACGTGCGCTGACCACCAGGGGGCGGCGCTGAACATGGTGGGCATTGGCGATGCGGTGCTGGCAGTGGGCGGCATTGGAGGTGCTGCTGGCCCCGATGAGAGCAGGACCATGGCAGGATGGTGGAGCAGGTGAGTGGGCAGCACCAAGCCAAGGCGGGTGCAGAGCCCGGTAGCCCCGCCAATCGCCCCACAGACGCAGATGCAACCAGCGGTGGTGGCAGGGGCAGGGCCGCCCCCTGGCTCCCAGGCGCTGAGGGGGCCGAGTGGGGGGCCCGGCCCTAATCGATGGCCCTGCAGACAGTGACCAGTGGCCGGCAGGCCCTGATCACCTGATTGGGGCTGGGCCCCAGGCTGGGACGGGGAACTGGGGGTGGGCGGTAGCGACCAACCTCCTGTGGTGCCCAGGTGGGGGGCTGCGACCTCTTGCTGGCTACCTGGGGGCAGGGATGACGGGGGTGACGGGGATGGAGGTGTGGTGAGAATGCAGGGTGTCTGCCAAGCTCGCTCTCACTCCCGCTGCTACCCTCTCCCGGGACGCCAGGACTCACGCACCGAGGAAGCCTCAGGTGCTGGTCACCCACGAGGAGCCCGCCTCACACCCGTGCGGCCTCTTCCGGGTGAGCCGGGCTGCAGCTGCCGGGGCCGCAGGGGCCGGGCGGGTTCCCCGTGGGTTTGTGCAGGAGCTGGTCTGCGAGGCCAGCTGGGAGAGAGTGCGCTGCCCGCCTGGCTTCTATGCAGCACCACTGGGCGACCCAGAGGCCCATGCTGCGCCCTGGCCTGCGGCGTCCTGCGCTCACCATATCTCCGCGTGGGGACTTGGGTGCCATGACTCATGCGGAGAGGGGTGCATAGGGGTCTGGGAGCCCAGGTGCTGCCCAGGGCCCAGAGGTCAGCTGGGACCTGCCCTTCCACGCCAGACGCTCTCGCTTCGATCGCCAATCGCCAGCCAGGCCTAGGGATCGCACCCATGCATGATGAATTTCGTGCACCAGGCCTCTAGTATAAAATATTAGCTTTGACTATTTTTGTCATTGTCTCAAATATCCACGTCACTCACATATCTACCAATCACAAATGATTTGCCTGTAACCAACAGGATTTCTGGAGAAGGTAACTTCCATTCCTTTATGGACCCTTTGGCTAGAAAAGTACCTTGAGTTAATGAATAGGTACCATTCTATTCTCTGGCCTAGTTAGGAGTTGGTTTTGGTCAGTAAGTTGAATCAATCTTCGTGATGGATATAGCAAACTAGAAAGCAATAGTTTCATAAATATTGATCACCAGCTCCAAGAAACTCTGAGGCTACATATTTGTCCCTGTATAACTTATAATTTATGTAACATAAACACAATTTCCCTACTTCTGTTTGCTTATTTATGTGCTCAACAATACAATGCTATTTGGGGACACAGTGAGATGAGCGTAAAGGCAGTTTGGAGGGTTTAGGCATCTTGGAGAGTGGCATCTTCAGGTAACCTCTAGGGACAGCGGCTTTCCCAACAGAGTCAGAACGATGCCCTGGGTCTGTGGACATGTTGAGACTTCATTAGGCAAAATGCAAGACATTTATCTGGCAATGCAGGTTAAACAAAAACAAAAATACAACCTGTTTTGCCTTTATTGTTCAGATATAATCTAAAGTGGATGCATTTTTAAATGGCTTGTCTTTCATGAGTTTAAGTAAAGTATTAAAATGGTTTTTTAATTTATTTATTTTAGCGAGAGAGAGAGAGAGAGAGAGAGAGAGAGAGGGAGAGAGGGAGAAAGAGAGGAGATAGAGATAGAGATAGAGATAGAGAGAGAGAGAGAGAGAGAGAGAGAGAGAGAGAGAGACATCAATTTGTTGTTCTACTTATTTATGTATTCATTGATTGATTCTTGTATGTGCCCTGACAGGGGATCGAACCTGCAACCCTGGCGTATCAGGATGATGTGCTAATCGACCAAGCTACCCACCTGGGGCCAAATAAAGCATTTTTGATATTTTATTAGTTCCAGCCTAAGCAGCTTAATTTGCTGATCTTGTTAATTTCCTTCCCCAGTAGTCAAACATTTCCTTTGCCTACATTCCTTAAAGCAGAACGTAACAGGGCCAAATACAGACAAAACTGCACAATAGAAATTTGAAAAATCTTTGCTACCTGAACACAGATGTCAAGTCTGGGTACGATCCTTTGAGGTGAACTAAGCTATTAAATGCTCCTAAAATTAGCAAAGGAAGGCTGATATTTCATGTACAGCTTTGGAAGGGCCAAGAGAAACTGTCCCATTCTAAGAGAGGAAATACTGGTTTTACACGGAAGCTCAAATATTAATCCTATAAAAAGAGCAGAGGTGTCAACAAGCTGCATTCTCCAATCCTGTCCAGGGTCTGAGCCAATACAGGGTCCGCGCTGTGACAGTATTTATCATTAGGGTCAAAGGAAGTCCTACCTTGAAGACAACTGCCATCCTTCCTTCCCTTCTCCCTGCCCTTCCAGCCCGTGGGGAAGAAGCTCGAGCAGCAATGCCATGTTGGTGTCTTCTACTTCGTTCTCAGTAAATAACCAGGGTCTATTCTCCGAGAAGCAGACTTAGTCTCAGCCCAGAGAAGCATCTTTACTGTGGCTTCTTGAAGGGTCAGGTTCCCAAAGCTCTAGACCAGGGGTGGGGAACCTTTTTTTTCTGCCAAGGGCCATTTGGATATTTATAACATTTGCGGCCATACAGAATTATCAACTTAAAAATGAGCCTGCTATATTTGGCCAAATGTTTAATTAACTCACCTCTAATGCCTTGGCAGGGCCAAACCAAATGATTTCACAGGCCTTTTACGGCCCGAGGGCCGGACATTCCCCACCCTTGCTTGACTGAGCAGGAGAAGGAAGCTGCCTTCTTTGTTTTCTTCTTTGAGGCCCAACAAGAAAAAATACTGCCTTTAGCTTCTGGCTACCTTCCTAAAATCCTCCCCCGAGCCTCCTAGAAAGTATGCCAATGTCAAGGCCATGTCATACTTGACATAGGAGTCCCATGCATCACTTTCAGATCTTCTCTGCTACATGGTAGACCAAACCAGCCGAGTGCCTACATTTGAGACTAAGACAAAAATTTAGCATTCCTTAGCCTATCAGCTAAAAGCAGGGCCAATGAAATCTCTATGCTTGGGTTCTAATGCCAGCTTTACAACTAATTTGCTGAGTACCCTTGGGCAATTTAACCTCTCTGAGTCTCAGCTTCCTCATCTGTAAGATGGGATAAATTATAGTACCTACCGGTGGGATTGTTGTGAGGACTCCACCAGTAAGTGCACGTGAAGCACTTAGCACTGTTTAATCAAGGCTTACCATGCGCTCGACACCAGTGTACATGGTTTACATGCACACTTTTTCTATAGTCTACATGCACCTGTAAGCTATTATTATTCCCATGTTAGAGGTTAAGACACTGTGTCTTTGGTTCCACAGTGAGTAGGTGATGGGGCAGGTTTCTGGATCCAGGGCACACACTCTTTACCCCTCTGCTGAAGCTGTCACTAAAGATCCTGAAGTACTACTACAACGCTTCTGCTCATAATCAAAGTATGTTCTATCCTTGAAGGGGGCAGAGGCCAAAAACATGGTAAGATCCTTAGGGAAGACAGTCACCTCTATCATAGAGGGAAGTAGACCGCCAATTTTTACACATTGAAACTGAAAGCAAACATTGGCTTTAAACTCAATGAGTCAAAAGCTGTGAATGATTTATCAATCAAAAGAGGGTCCCAATGTATATACCCTGTTACACACGAGGCTGAAATTGTGCCTTAAAATAGATCTTTAGAAAGGGCCTAGTGGAAAGAAATAGTGTTTATTTGGAGGAAAAAGCAGTTCACAGAGGTGTCCTACTAGGATAACAATGCAAAGGCCTTTTGTCACCTGAGCAAAACCAATTTTTGTTTTATCCTCTTACAGCTTCTCTGGGTCATCACAGTGACTGGTGAGAGGGCTGGGGAGGGTGGGGCATATCAAGGAGGTCCTGTGGAGTTGGTGCTTGATGTCTCCAAAGCTATGAAGCCTTGTTTGTCCCTTTAACAGCCTGTGATATTTTTAGACCTTGGCTACCATCCAGTGGCAGTCACGCTGCTCCGGCGGGGGTTGCGGGAAGCTGTCCCATGCCCAGCTGCCCCATTCGCCCTGCAGAACAAAGCATCCATGCTCTATAATTACACCAGGAAGAGCTAAGAAAAACCTTCCATACAAACCTCAAAATTCAATTAGTCCTGCATTGTGAGCCTGACCCTGAAGACAGATAAAGGCTCAGCTTCTGATCAGAAGGAGAGTTCCAGCTCAGTGAAGCCGGCTGCTCCCAGATCACCAATCTCCTTTCTTTCCTCAAGTGCTGAGGCCGCCACATCACCTGTTTATACAGCACTGCCTGATGGGAAAATTTAGGGTGCCTTGCTTTTGAATTTCATTGGGTTGTCCTGTACCACTGACCCTGGCTGAAAATTTTCACATACAATTAGTTACTATCGTCATGTTTTTGTGCGTAGAGAGGGCACTTTCATAATACCCTGGTCTCAATACTCAAATGAAAGCAGCTGGTGGGAGGCTGACCTCAAGAGTTACTGCATCTTAAGCCATATCAATGGGACACGTGGATGAGGGATTGTCCCCATGGGCAGTAACTGAGGAGTATTTTCTTACTGTCAGTTCCATATCCTCTTCGTCTTTTTCTTTCGTGGGCTTCTCTGGTTCTTCTGGCTCCTTCTCTTGGAGATGGATTTCCTGGGCCTGAGTCATATAAGGCATGTCGTCTTTGTTCTTGAACTCCAAGCTGAGAATTGAAGGAGGAAGTAGAATTCCCAGAATTACCTAAAGTAATAATAATGATAATAATAATAATCACATTTAAGGGATTAAGATTAGAGTGGTTGCTTAGAATCAGAGGGCCTGGGGGTGGGGTGTGTGTGTGTGTGTGTGTGTGTGTGTAAAATGAGTGTTGTGTGTGCCCCAAGTGAGGACCTGCATATTTGAATAACTATGTATATGAATGCTACAAGAGTCATTTGTGTCAACCTGGGAACTGTTATGCACCATGTAGGGTATTTTTACAATAAGTTTCTTTGCCGTAAACATCTTTTCCGCAAGCATTTTTGCTGTAAAACTAATTGGCCGTAAAGCAATTTTGTCATAAAAGATCAAGTAACTGGTCAACAGTTTGGGTTGACAGTGTACTCCCATTTTTATATCACATAAATCTTAGCCCTCATATTGGTCTATACAGTGACGACTAGACATGGCGGTCTTAAAATAGTGAATGATAACTATGTATATCAACTTGATAGAAAATATGGTGACAAACTTACTGAAAGTGTGAAATAAGAGAGTATAAAGCCAGATTTCATGCTATACTAGAATATGATAACTGATATATTCGAAGGTGGGGAGTTGAACCCACATTTCTCATAGAACTTTGGAATGCCTATCAACAGACATGTGACAATATGCCAAGAATAAAAACAACAGGTAAGCATCTCAGCTCAAAAGAGGAGACAGATCAATATGCAATGAATGTATAAGTGCTTTAAATACAACCCACAAAATAAAACCGGTTATTTGCACAGTATTATCATGAATCTACACATGTTTTAAATGAATTCAGATATTTTGTATTTCATAATAGTCTTCTTAATTTTGTTATGAAAAATGGATTTCATTATGTCCTTTTTAATGTCCCTTTTTATTTTATTTTTCTTTCTTTTATTTTATTTTTCCACCACCATTTATCCCCCCATACGCTCTTTCATCTCCAAATCCCCCTCCCCCTGTCTCCACCCCCTCTTCCCATAATGACCACACTATTGCCTGTGTCCATGAGTTCCTTCCCTTTTTTTCTTTTTTGCTCAATCTCTCCACCTCCCCCAACACCCACCCCCACCAGAGCTGTCTGCCTGCTCTCTATCTATGAGTCTGTTAATTTTTAAAATTTTATCTTGTACAGAAAAATTGCCTTATGGCCAATTAGTTTTGTGGCAAACATGTTTGTGGCAAAGCAGCTCTTTGCAAAAATACCTACAACCATTGTGCACAGTAGCTCAATCTGATTTTGGAGAAACAAAGCATCTTACCAAAATATATATTACCCAATTAAACTCACTTTGCATGGGGGAAACTGAGGAAAAAGAGAGAGCCTACCCAAGGCAAAAGTGGGAAAGAATTGAGTTTCCCATTTAGCCATTAAACAGCACTTGATTGGTGAAATCAATTTATACTTATATCCATTGGCATTTATTTGCTAGTGTGTCAATTGGAGTTGATCGTGTCATCTGATTATCTCTAAAAAATTCTGTCCTAAATTGATCTTGAGAAAGTCCATGTAGGAAAGCATTTTATTCATTTTAGAGCTTCCCCCGTCATCTACTACTGTCCCACACATAGAAACACACACATACACACCCCAGCGGGCTCTGTATTCACCACGAGAAGCCCCTGTTCAAATACAGCATCCCACACTGTATTTCTCTCATGTCTAAACGACATGCTTAAGTCTCTATGTGACAATACTGAATCCCCGGGCCTTTTTCACAAGAAGCAACATCATTCTGGGTTTTCCAGGGCAATGCATTTCTGAGTGACAGTACTGACATCTGACTTGTACTCCCTAAATCTCCCACCTCTTCCCTAATCCTAAAATGGTTCTATTGCACAAGGTTCTAGAATATGAACCGAGGTGAGGGGCAAAGAGGATCCTGGAGGGTAAGTAAAAATAATTCTCAAATAACAAGGACAACCCATGCTCAAATGCCCGCAGGGACTCTGGAGCAGCTAAGGGAAAAGGGAGAGTGATGGCCCTGAACTCAGGGTGCCTGGCAGGCTGGGAAAGCTCAGGTGGCCTGCTGGCAGCCTTCAGGGGACGTGACACCCTGTCCTTGGAGCTGATAGCCAGGCTTGGCGGTCACCAGCAGCACAGCTAGGGAACACCCTTGACCCACTTCATGGCAACCTTCTGTGACTCCTGGCCAAGAGCCCATGGAAGGGTGGAGCAGAGGAGGGGGTGCTGGTTCAGCCAGGTGGCCTCAGTGATCCCTCTGGTCTCGTGGCCCTTCTGCTGTGGGCTGCTCTCAAAGTTACCCAGATCAGGTAGTTCCAGGTAAATACGAGCCTGGTTTCACTTGTAACAGCCACAAACTCTAAACAGATAAACTATTTTAACACGTTCATTTAATCTTCCCCCTCCTATTTTTGCCTTTCTTTTACTTCTTTCAGTTTAATGTTTTCTTTAAAAAACATTAAGAAAACATAAAAAGCAAAGCCACACATTATTCTTATACTTCCACCCTAGAGGTAACACTGTAATTTACTGTGTATTGTTCCTGTTTTTTTTTTTTTTTGTGTTTGTTTGTTTTTTTAAACATCATCTATACAATTGTAACTATACATGTACATGCTTTAAAATAACAAAAATGGTCTCAGGTTACATATATGATGATCTGCAACTTGTTTTTCTTCATTTGAGAATAGATCAAGATTATCCAGCAATGTCTTTACATATAAATATACCTCACTATTATTTCAGTTTAAACAATTTCTCAAGTATAGCTGAATAAGAGCGGATGTCTCTTTTGACTGGTGTAAAGGAGGCCAGGGTATTCCATCTCCCTCGCAGTGAACAGTTGCCCAGGTAAGTGACTCCTTGTACAGCATAGCTTGTGCCAGAGCACATGGTACCCCTACGGAACCTGAGTGAGACGATCACATTTTGGGTCTTCTGAAAAATATTAATGTCTAGGCACCACTTCTATTGATTTAGCAACATTTAGAGGAGGTCTTAGCCTCTACATGAAAACAAAAAAGAAAAAGCACTACTACACAGAAGATCCTGATGCAGTTGGAATGTAGAGTCACCCTCCTGAGATATGAAAATGCCTATTCCCACTGCATATTCAGCTTGGAAAACTCCAACCAACCCTCGGGTGCTCATAGCCAATAGGGCCTTCTGGGTGCACTGACCTTGAGGCCTGAGTTCTTGCGCATCCGGAGCCGGCCCATCCACATGTCTGTGAGCAACATCTGGCTGCACGTGTGTGCGATGAAGTCGCGGTGCTTGGCAGCCACCGCGAGCTGCAGGCATGTGGCGTTGCTCCAGTTCTTTAGCTCATATGTCAGCAGCTTCATGGCCAGTTGCTCATCCTGCTTGTAGGACTGGTCTAGGAGCTCCACGGCCAGCTGGCCAAAGTCCCTGGAAAAGAGAACGTGAAGGGTCATCTTTTAGCCATCCTGGAGACCCACTGGCCAAGCCAAAAAAGGTGGGTTCTGAATGCTCTAGTTGTTTTTTATGGGATCTAGTCTCTTCATTCATTCATCCAGCCAACATCCATTAAACAGCTGTACGTGCCAGACACCGTGTTTAAAACTAAGGACGTAAGTCAAACAAGGCATGACCCCTGCACTCAAGGCCCTCAATTCAAGGTATAAGGATGAGGATGGCAGACCAATAAATCAATGATTAGAGTGCAGTGTGTCTTCTTCAGACCTCAGTTCAAATCTGAGCCTAGCCACAAAGTTGTCATCTTGGACAAGTTACTTAAATTCTACGTCTTATTTCCTTTAGCTGTAAAATATGCATAACAAGAGGATCTGTCTCTTGGGGCAAGGTTCTAGGTGCATTTGCTGTAAGCATTTTTGTTGCACACCTGATTGGCTGTAAGGCAATTTCACCATAAAAGATCAAATAACGGGGGACAGTTTGGTTTATGTTTGATAGAATTTATTTAAGCTAGTTGTCAGTTTTGTTTCATTTCTCCATGGAGGATGTTCTCACAGTTACTTCCATTTTTACAGAATATAAATCTTGGCCCTCATAATGGTCTATACGATGATGAGTAGATGTGGTGGTCTTAAAATAGTGGACATTAAAAACTACGTTTAAAGCCAGATTGCACACTATGCTAGAACATGATAACATATCAGTTTGCATATCATTCAGTGACCACAGTCATCCTCCCACCCAGCAGAACCAAACGTTCACCAAGCTATGGCAAATATAAAAGAAAAGTATATACAATACTATGAACGAAAGACTTCAAAGACAATGTATTTAATTTTTTGCAATACAGTTTTTAAATTTTGTTAATAATTTTTCACATTCCATGATATCATTTTTAATGTCCCTCTTTTGTTTTTCATTATTTTATCTTTTATGGCAAAATTGCTTTACAGCTGATTACCTGTGTGCTAAAAATGCTTGCAGCAAAGATGTTTACGGCAAATATGCCTACAGTGAAAATAACAGACATGTTGGGGAGGTTGAGAGGATGAAATAAAACCTTCTATAATCTGTTTGTATCTCCATAGCTAGAGCTGTACACCATAAACAGTAATTATTTTCTAAATATATATATATATTTTTATTGATTTCAGAGAGGAAGGGAGGGGGAGAGAGAGATAGAAACATCAGTGATGACACCAGTGATGAGAGAGAATCATTGATTGGCTGCCTCCTGCACACCCTACACTGGGGATCAAGCCCATAACTCCGGCATGTGCCCCTACCAGGAATTGAACCTTGACTTCCAGGTTCATAGGTTGATGCTCAACTACTGAGCCACGCCAGCTGGGCAACAGTAATTCTTCATGTCTACCCTCTCTGTGTACCATTGGGGTGCTACTGCTTTGCCTTCAAGTTCTGGGGAGCTCAGACCCTCCATCCAATATTTGGGGCCTACCTTCCCTTTTTGTCCCCTGATCACCCCATTTTCTGGGCTGGCCGACCTGGAGTTGTGGTTCAGCTCCTGGGAGATGTCATCGACCATGTCGTTCTCGGAAGCCTCATGAGCCATGGCTTTGCAGAGCTTGCAGGCCACCAGGGCCTTGGCCATGGCCTCCTCGCCATGCTGCCAGAAGAACAAGGCCATTTTCTGCCGCTTCATCAGGACGGCCCACACCATCAGCTCGTGGAAAGGGAAAGGAAAGTGGTTGATCTCAGGGTCATCCAAGTCAATGTCTACCTCTTCTTCACGTTTCTTGGTTGTCTTTCTTCCTCTCCTCAAGGGAACGTCATCCTGTAATTTCAGGGTGAAAAAAAAAATAGAGGTGGAGTTAGAAATGAATCAATGAAATTCAGTCAACAGTTATTGTATATTTACTACTAGTCCAGCTCTGACAGATCCATAAATGAACTACTGGCACACCTCATTTGATTGTGTTTCACTTTATTGCACTTCCCAGATGTTGCATTTTCTACAACATTGAAGGCAAAAGATCACGACTTGCTTTATTGCGGTGGTCTGGAACCGAACCTGCAATATGTCTGAGGTATGCCTGTATCCTCTCCTAGCTCCAATCCTAAAAGAATGCTCAAGCTCATCTATGTCTAATTTTAAAACGAGTTAGAAGAGTGTAAGCACAGTCCTATGGGAACATGTCATTGTTATACTTTAAATTAGAAAAAGTATGTTCAATGGGCCATTTCCTTTTTCTTTTTACTTTTGTCCTTTTCCCCCTCTGCAGGTAGGGTTATTTGTCATGCATGATGGACAGCACTACCCTTTTCTCTCAAAGGACAAGGACTTGCATTTGCATACAACAATAACCACATTAACAAAGGATGGGAGGAAGGTAGCCTCTCTGGAGTTTCTGCATACCTCATTAGGTGCATTTGGGAAGTATTTCTGGCCTTTGGATTTGTTGCCATTTGTAAACACCCATGAATAGATTTTGCTTACTGGAATATATATGCTTCCTTGATTTTCAAGTTAGTATTTCAAATAGGATTTATTTCCTTGTTTGCAATGCTAATATAACCTCCATGGTGAAATTTTCAAAGCTACTGTGACCTGTCCCCTCACCACTGGGAAAAATGTCACTTCCTTATTGCAGAATCATGTACTAATCCTTACCACTGAAATGAACTTATTATATATTTAAAATGTGTAACAAAGAGATTAAATAATTGACACTAATAATTTGAGCAAACACCTACCTCCATTCCCAATAGTTTCAAGGCTTTGGGCTGTTAAAAAATTAATGCACAAAGTTAGATATTTTTTTATAGATATAAGAAAAGGATCCTACTTTATCTCAAACAGGTAATGAAATAATTCCATTTACCATGTAGCATTTATTTCAATAAATAAAACATTACAAAGGGAACCTATTTATAGAAATTCTTAGAGAATTAGGGATTTAATGAGTTTGGGTGAATCACAGAAAATTAGGAAACTGGACAGGCATAACGCGATTGCTCAGGGGTAGAGCCTGCAGGTTTATCAACCCTTTTGTGGACCAAAATTTCTTCCTTCTTCCTAAAACTGTCCTGCTCATCATCTCCATGACTTCAAGCACTTATGTGCATGATGAAACATTCAATCAAAGTAGAAGATGTTTCTCAAACCTCTGAATGACCTCTATTCCCAGAAGACTTGAGGTATTATTCATAAATACATGTGTAGATGCTTCCTGCTGGCCATCTCTCTATGCTGCTGTCCAGTAGATCAAGGGTGAGTGGGGCCAGAGGGGCATGTGTTGATAGCACTTACTGTAATGTCATGGAAAGTGTCAGCACAAACAGAAGCATCATTGCTCATGCTGGGCATGTGCAGAATAGGCATAGACCGAGACGGACAGAGAAGGCAACTCAGCAAAGTATAGACCTTGATTTATATTTAACAAGGGGAGATACAAAATTACATTTCAGGGGTCAGGAATTCCAATTCCACATTGCAAGTATTACAGAATGGTCGGGTGCCATCTTGAAAGTTATTTAAGTAAATAGTAAGGTTATAGCACTTACGGTTCCTCCAAATTTTATTTGACCATTCAAGTTGGAATAGTTTGAACCCCGTCTCTCCCTCTTTCTTTCTCTTTTAGCTTTTACAATGACCACCAGTTTAAAATATGTGATTTAAAAAAATTTATACTTTTTGGTGTTTTCAAAGGTCTCTAAGCACCACAAAATACTAGAATAATCAGAAGATAAACTTTGGTAAAAATAAAAATTATGCCTGCCACCAGCTATAGCAGCAGTTCTCAAAATGTTGTCCTAGGACCATGTGGCCCTTTTGGGGGTGGAGGTCTTTCCTGAGACCCTTCCAGGGGCCTGTGAAGTCAAAGCTATTTTCATAATAACACTAAGATGTATTAATATTTGCACTGATGATACAAAAGCAACGTTCGGTAAAATTGCTGGGTACCTTGGCAAGAATGAAGGCAGTGGTATCAGGCTTTACTAGTTGTAATTAGAGTGCACTATTATGCACTTAAAGTTTAAAACAAAACAAAACAGTTGCACTTAAGAATGTGCTTGATGAGCCCTGGCTGGTGTGGCTCATTGGACAGAGATTAGGCCTGTGCACTGAAGGGTTGCGCGTTTGATTTTCAGTCAAGGGCAGTACCTGGGTTACAGTGAGTGTTTGGGAGGCAACCAATTGATGTGTCTCTGTCACATCAATGTTTCTCTCTCTCTCTTTCTCCCTCCCTTCCACTTTCTCTAAAAATCAATGGAACAAAACAACAACAAAAGAATGTGCTTGATGAGGCCTAAAAAAATAATAATGTGTATTAAATTTCTACTCTTGTTAGTAAAAAATGCCTTTTTACTATTCTGAGGGATGAAATGGGAAGCCGCATAAAGCACTGCTGCTACATACTGAACAAGGATGTGTGTCCTGAGGGAAAACACTCATGGGGTTGTTTGGGATGAATTAGGGCCACTTTGTTTCATGAACTATCTATGTGAAGAAATGACTGGTAAACAACTAGGGTTACTTAGACCAGGATGGCAGACATTTTGGAAACGAACTAAGTAGGAGTGTCATTTCAAGGAAAACAACTCGCAGTATTGGTTGTCAATGACAAAATTCAAACTTTCAAGCAGATAATAGAATCTTGGAAAACCCATCCTATGACCTTGATAGTTTTTCAGTACTTAAAGACTTTTCTGATGAGATTGAAGGTGAATGCAAGTTTTTTAAATTGTATAATAAAATGTGTCAATGTTTAGAAGATCAGAATATAACTCAACAAACCAATATTTTACAATGACCAATCTATGATGTTAAAAGATCTATACAAACTGCAGTTTAGATTTTAATAGGAAAAGGTCACTGACATGGTTTCAGATTTCATGTTGCAAACTAATCTTCAAGAAATTGCCACTTGAATTTTGACGTACTATCAAAAAAGAATAGCTACAATTATCACTAAAGATTACTTCTTCCTTTGTTTGATACACTTGTCATATTTGTCACATATTTGTGTGAGGGCAGATTTTCTTCATCTATTTTAACCAAAACACTGTCTTGTAACAGACTGTCTGCAGAAGTAGATATGAGAATCTAACTATCTTCTGTTAAGTCAAACATTATAGAATTTTGCAAAAAATGTAAAACTGTGCTACTCATCACTAATTTTTGTTTTTGAAAACATAGTTGTTTTTCATAAACATGCTCTCTATGTATGTAATGGATGGACTTCTTATGGTCACCTTAAGATGAATTAATAAATAATTATTTTTTAATGTTTCAACTTTAATTTCCAGCATGATAAATATTGATAGAACCCAAAGTAGATAAAAAAGCTTTTGGGAGTCCTCAATAATTTTTAAGGGTATAAATAAATCCATCTAGACCAAAAACCTTGAAAATTGCTGCGGTAGGTAATAAGATTCATTTGAATTTCACTACTATTCTCTCATCATTAAGGCTCACTCTCAGTGTGTTTCTGATTTGAATTGGACTTAGGGAAAGAATACATCCCTCTCCCCCTCTTTTGTTAAAAACAGATTTGATGGTGGAGGGAAGAAGAGGTGGGGCAATTGCCTTCTCATCTTATCTCCCACTAAGAGAGAAGGAAGCCACACCCTGAATCGGTAGCACCCTAGTCCACCCAGGAGTCCAGGAACCGAATTTGCCCACAAGCCTCACCCTCTTGGGGCCGAAGAGATTGTGGTAGAGTGTCCGGAAGCGCTTGCGTGTGTAGTTGCAGCGATAAGCTCCGCCCATCAGGTATTCTATCACCAGGCCAATGTCGATCAGGCTGATTCTGTAGTCAGGAGGCAGGTTCCCCTGTTAGGGAAGAAGGAAAAACAAACAGAGCCAAAGGACAGCGTGATTTACTAGGGATTCGATCCCATGAGTTCTGTAACTATTTTAGAGTAAAAAAATTAATTAAAAAAGAAACATATGAATGAATTATTATGCTGGTTAATTAATTCACCTTAAAATAGATCCAACCGAAACCTGGATATTCTCGCTTGGAAAGAAGACATACGTTAAATAAGAAGATGCAGTAATCGTCGGCAAGAACAGAAAATCAAAATATTTATTCAAGTCTTCAGCTGAGGAGAAAAACACACCAGCGTAGCAGAAAGAAACACAAGGCTAGACATGGCAAATGCTACGGCTCCCAGACACTAGGAACTAGGTTCCCCAGCTGTCCCCAGACCCCTGGCTGCTCTGCTCAGACCCAGGCCTGTTACTGCCCTCCTGCTGATCATTTATTTCTTCACACTCACTGAATGAAGACTCCTTCCGGAGGGATTGGTATTGCCAGGGCTTGTATCAGGTGGGGGATACTTAGAGCTCAGATAGCCTTTAATACCAAACTTCTATTAATAATGAACATTTGGCTCCTTGTCATAAAAGGAGATCAGGATGGATGTCAGATGAAGTCATTTATGAACATCCCTTGTGTTGAAAGAGCAGGGAGAAAAAGCCTTATATTATTCATTGTTTTATTTATCTTTGTATTCCTAGTTGAAAGGAGGATCTATCACGAGTGCCTTTTATAGTGCCTGATGTATGGTTGGCATTTGAAATGCTTTTTTGTTGAAAATATGAATGAGTGAAATTAACTGATGTGGTGGGATCAATCTCTGTGTTTTTTGTTTTGTTTTGTTTTTTTTTGCATTATGTTCTCAGTAAGAGAACTAACTAGCCACAGTGTGTGAGTCACCTCTGTTTGGGAGAGCCTCAGTTTACTGCAGAAATCTGACTTGAAATATGCATATTGGTGTGTCTGGATGGGCAGGAATGAATGATTAGCAATTGATGCACCAGCCCAAGTGTATGAATCCCAGTGCTGCTCTTCCAACGTCCTTGCTGCTGGTGGACTTAGTTCTCAGCCCTGCCCACTGCATTCTACCTCTCCCTTAACTTGGGATACAGGCAGGCTTGGGGACCTAATTTGAAATGGCTGAGCAAAGTGGGACTGTGTGAAGGGCATTTTAGATGAGATTGGAAGCACTTTAAGGCACACAACCCCTCCCATCCCTGACCTTGGCTCTTCAGAACCCATTTCTTTGCTGAATTGTCCCTTCACAGAAATGGTCTCTCCACCTCTCTCCCTCTTTCTCAGAATTTCGGGATCTCTTTTGTTTGAAGATTAATCTCATCAATATAAATTGACAAATTAAGCTATCCTCAGGCTGCCAAGAAAGACCAATTGTCTGGCTTCTTTATGCAAAGCATGGTAAAAAAACATAACAAAGGGAACTTAGAGAAGGTTTTATTTGAAGATCATAACTTTGCAGGTATTGCCCTTTCCATAAACATTAAGCTGATTTTAAAAATATTACCCATGGGATGATTTTTCTCCATTATGTTGGGATAGGTTAACAAGGCTGCAGTTTCTCTATGGTCTGGCTCTACCAGATTGTTAAGCATCTCTGTCATTTCAAAGGTGGAAGAGCCAGAGCCTGGCCGCACCTGGATCAGCCTCCTCTCCCATGCATTCCGCTCCATTAAGGATGCCCCCCAGAGGAAACCCGCCCTGTCTGTTATTTCCCTGGCACTGTGAGGTAGGCAGGAAGGAACACTGGCTGGGACTCAGCTGCCCTGGGCTTCGGTCTATAAGACAAACCAGCCACTTTCCCGCAACGCCTCAGTTTTCTCAGTAAAAAGAGTTGAACTTCCTGGCCTCTGTGGTCTGTAATGTACCAGGTTTCGAAAAAATCCCCCAAGGATTTATGATGATGCTATTGAAAGGCAGCTATAGCAAGTCTAGGAATCTGTGCCTATTTTCAACCTTGTCACAATTTTCTAAATGTAAAATGTGGGTAATATCGAGTCTAACACCTATAAACTTTCATTTGAGAAATCCATATGGAAGCATTAGTTTGAATTATAAGAACAAGAATCAATATTGTCTGAAGACCAATATTGAATGGCAATATTTACACATGTGACGTGTCTGTAAGAGTGGGAGTTGTCAGGAAGAATAGTGATAATAGTAAAATTCTAAATAAATAAAATGTAAGAGGGGCAAAACCCCCTTTTTTTGTTTTGTAAATGACTTCATTCATAAAGGGCGTATAGGTTTATAGACTACCAAAGAAGGTGCTGTAATCTTCTTTTCTTTAGAAAGTTCTCATATAAAGCTTGATATTTTAGAGTGATGTATGGTCTGGTCTGAAGCAGGGGAAAGGATTCAGACTATCGTAGGTTCTCGCCAGCTTTTAGTGAAGGCCAGAAAGAAAACGGGCCTGCATTCTGTTTGACCACAAGGCGGCGATGTTCACCTAACCGAAACCAATGCGGTTCCTTCCTCCTCAGCATTTGCCTGCCTGCTCTGTTTTGTGTACTAACTGATGTAAATGAATACAGAGCAGATTGGAGGATTTGGGGATAAGGAGAGAGTCAGATGCTTTTGTTGAAGTGATATCTGGAGGAGGGAAAGCTTACTTTACTCAGTAATGCGTTTGAACTCAGTCTGCCAGACTGCAGCTGTTTCTTTCCAGAGGCTTACGGAAGCAGAGAAATTAAGGGAAATTAGTTTCACAATTTTTACTGGGAAGAGAGGAAACCTTTGGGGGAAGAAGAAATAGATTTAATAAAATGTATAAAACTGCCATAACTGTGTCCTGGGTGAACTCTGAAGGGGATGGCAGCATTGGTGCCGTCTGGGCCGAAGGCCTTGGACACCTGTGACCTGCAGGTGTAACAGATGTGCAGAGACCAGCAGCACGATGACTGCACTGTGGAAATAGCACTGGGCTGGACTGTGGGCTTGGCCAGATCACACCCTTTCTCTGTACCTCAGTTTACACCTTGAAAACATGCAGTTTGGACCCCGTTACTTTTAAAGTCTTGTCTGTTTCTAAAGGTCTGACTACCGGCTGGCAGGCTGCTCTGATTTCTATGCTGCCAGGTCACTGGACAAAGACTCTTGTCCAAGCTTCCAGGTTGATGTAGTTTCCACGAATCCCCTGAGGTTTGCTTAGTGGAGCTGGGGCTTAGAGACAAAGGGTGATAAAGGGGCCGACAGGGGTGGGGTTGTGCTCATCATATTCACCTCCGTTGGAAAAAAGCAGAGAAAGTGAGCGGCACCTCACATGCCACAGGTAATGTCCAAAAACCTTCTGGAGGAGTCTTCCTTTGCTTGGGTCCTTTTCAGATAGGAGGTCCACAATGACACTGGTGTGATACCCCTCCTTCTGCCTGCTGTTTCTGGTATTTACCCTCCCCTTTTTGGTAATGACTTTGGTAACTGGTAAAGCCTGAACACGTATTCCCCGTTTCATGCCGTAACAACACATGGCAAGCCACGTGATTTAAGTAACCTGACCCCAGAATAAAACAGAGAAGCTTGGGTCTGTGGATAGGTACAACTTGATAACTTGGAAACGTCGTCTCCCTTTTTCGTGCTATGAGCTGCTACTCTGAAGCTGAGTTTTAACCCATGCCATCCTGAAGGATAGCTGTTAATGAAAAGAATAGTTTACATTCACGTAGATCTGCTCTCCTAAATGCACTCTATTTTTCAGACGTCAGCTTATGACATCACAACACATTTCTACTGTTTAGGAAATGCCTTTTTTTTTCTTTTCTTGAAACTTACAACAAGCCTTTAAAACAAGACTGTTTCCTTCTGATGCATGGAAGGTGTTAATGGTAGCTGGTTATCGGGTTTACCAAGGGAGAATGGGGAAAAGACTATTCTGGTGACAGTTTATGGAAAAAGAGGGCATTCCCCCAATGTTTGGCATGGTAATAGACTGGGCAACTAATCTTACAAAAAGTAAGAATGCTTTTGTATATTTGTGTGGATTATAAAATGTTCTTTCTTTACCCAAACTGTGTCTGAAAAGCTTATTTTCTTCATTCTGTAAAGCTCTGCATCTTGATTCCCATGTGAATGAATTTTAAACTATCCTAATTTCACACTACTTCTCTATAAAACAAATATCATACTCTTTTGGTGGGGAGGGATAGTAAAGGTATTCTGAAATGTTAGCACATTTAATTTAAGAAAGAAAAACTACTACTTTAAAACATACAGAGGCACAAAATGAGCAGGCAAATAGCTACTAAAATGACAAGTTAGAATTCACGAAAAAGCAGACAGACTGGGCCACTCTGGTTTAATAAGAGAGCATTGCTACATCCAATGGATTTATGCATGAAAACAGTCCTGGGAATTGGGCTGACTTAAATAATTTTAAATTTCTGATAGATGCTGAATAGCAACTCTTCATCTCATTGCTCCTAGATTGATCCCTTGGTATGAATAAGTTGAGATATTGAAACTAGCATGGGAGCAATTCTCCACATTCAGTTCTGTTGATTTCAAAGGATAGCTGGACTTGTGGGTGTCATGCTGGTTAACTTATGACGGTCTGATAATTCCTAAATGCATTCCCTGGGTTTGTCAGAGTTACTTACATTTAGTTTACAGACATATTATCAAACACTATGTTTAAGGTCCAGAACGGTGTTCATACTTATCAACAGCATTTTGTATCAGGGTTTATCACTTACTGATTAATTTTTTTTTTTACCACAGGTTAAATCAAAACATACACAAAGTCCTATAATCATAAAGCACAAAGTACATACTAATTATTATGGTCCTTAATTTTGACAATTGCTTAAACTGCCCAAGATTTTCTTAGCATTTTAAATCTTGTTTTTGTAGACTTTGAGAACCTTACTGGCCTAAATTACTAGAAGTCTTCTGGAACCATCTGAGGAAAATGTGAACTGCCTGAGGAAAATATTAATTTCTCCATCATTCAATTCTTAAAAATACACAAACGCCCTGGCTGGTGTGGCTCAGTTGGCTGGGCATTGTCCTGTGCACTGAAAGGTTTTGATTCCTGGTCAGGGCACATGCCCCTGTTTCAGGCTCGATCCCCAGTAGAGGGCGTGCAGGAGGCAGCCAATCAATGTTTCACTCTCACATCAATGTTCCCCTCTCTCTCCCTCCCTTGCTGTCTCTAAAAAAATAAAATAAAATAAACAACCCCCCATCATTTTCAGTCCCCTTCCTCCATGTAACATAAAATGGAGACACGTCCAGCTCCTTTGGCTCCATTGTTATTCTTTCCTGCTTTCCAATAGTCAGATGCTCATCTTTATCACAGAAATAAGTGAAGGCTGCATGTCCTGCTCCTATTTCTTTCCAAAGGAAGAAGCTAAACATAGGCTTTCTGTTTCTCCCCACCTATTGGAAATACCTAGTCCCTGGTAAAAAGATAAATTGTTCCTAAGCCAGTTTAGTACTATCCTGGGTGATATGTTATCATTTTTTCCAATTACTAAGTTAGTAAGTAAATGAATTCTTAGGTAACTATATCCTTGCTCTTGCTCTTGTACATCTTTAGCTAAGAAGTTTAAAAGAACCCTACCTTAAAAATACTCGACATGCCTTTTAATACAAGTGATGTGAGCAAATGCAAGAGGCGGCTACTGGGATTTCAGAAAAGAAAAAATGATATTGTGAAGCAGAGTCCGGCAAGGAAGAAAACCTAATAGGAGGGATTTTGATCGTTTGTACTCAGTAAGATCTAACTACAAAATCCTTGTGAAAATCACGCGGGACATTGAGAACCCGCATGATGGGGATGGATGAGTGACTTTGTTTGAAGGTCTGGATTGGCCGATGGCTGGGACTGAGGCACAAAGGCACAGCTGTCCCCTCAGAGAGCCTCACAATTCCTTCAGGGACACAGGGCAGCTTAAGGTGAGGGGATAATATCTTGTTATTTCAGAAAAATCTCAAGACATTTTATTGAATACGAGCAACTAAATATCTTAGCAAAGAATACACAGTGGCTATGTACACAATTTCCTGAGATATTCCCCCCTTTTAGTTTCTAGGCAATTTTCATCCAGAATAATTTAGACAAAATTGGAAGACCGGAGGGAAAGAGAAATAGGCTTGTTGAGGGCAGGTATGCTATGGCTTGAAGTGGGGTGGACCACGGAAAGATGTGATGGTGGAGAAATGCTTGTTGGGTTGGGTGTACAGACTGCACAGCATCTGTTTCCCTTGCTCTGAAAGAACAACAGGCTTCACTCACTCACATGGATCAGAAAGGTCCACCTGGTTAATGGGAACATTATAAGCAGACCCAGGGCCTTGGCTTGACCTTTTGAAGGAAAATGAAAAAGTGCCTACAGGACACCTAAGGGTCAGTTCTAGCCATCAAAATTCCTATGACATGAAGGAATTGGACTCTATTCTTGATCTTACTTTGTAACTTTCTCTGAGTATACCTTACGGACTTTGGTGAAGAATTGCTACAAATTGGTAGAGGGGTGTACATGTATGTATGTGTTTGTGTGTGTGTATGTGTATGGGGGGGGGAGGAGAAAGTGCCACTATCTGTTTTGTTCATTACAGTTAAAGCATCACTTCCTGGGAACGCTGTCAAAGGCTCAGACCAAAGCTATCTCTGAAAGAGATTGTATAGGGACAAAGAACAAGCTCTTGGGTAAGTTTAAAAATAACTTCCCTGTGCCTCCCTCCTCTCATCTATACATGGGACTACTGGAATATGATCACAAAATAATAAAAAAATAATTCTACTCCATAGAATTGTTGTCAAGATGAAACGAGTGAAGGTGCCTAGAAAGCGTAGATTGGTGTCACACACCTAGTCATCCCTAAATATCAGGTACTATCACTTTATTATTAATCAAAGGTTCCGAGTTCTAATTCTAGTTCTTCACTGATCACTTAATACAGCTCTCACCTCTTTGCATTTCAGCCTCCTCATCTGTAAAATGGGAATAAATCTATTTGACCCAAACCTACTGGATTTTTTCCCTCATCAAAATCTTAGATGATGAATGTGAAACACTATACTGGAAAAAATAAAGTGTTAGAAGAATGGTATACAAATATTTGTTTTGGTCTCTGTGGCTCTGAGCCTTGGTATTATCCTACACCCTGCATAATGCTGGACGTGACAGTGATGTATTGTATCAGGAGCTAGCACATGAAGATACCTCTTATAATAGGTTGGACAGCATGGAAACAAACTCCCCAAACAGAGAGGGGCATATGGAAAAATACAGGTAATGGCATAAATCCACCTGGCATGGGGAAAAGCCTGGAGCTCTACTATCCAAAGCACTATATTCAACAAAAGCGTCTAAAACCACGGAGATCGAAGATAAACCGCAGCTGCATAGTAAGCAGAGATGTCAGAGTTAAAAGACACACACACACACACACACAGACACACACACACACACACAGAGACACACACAGACACACACACACAGACACACACACAGACACACACACACACACAGACACACACACAGACACACACACACACACACACAGACACACACACAGACACACACACAGACACACACAGACACACACACACAGACACACACACACACACACACACACACACTCTCTGTGCCCTGAAATGAGGGCGTCTGGCAGGGACAGGAGTGCTCTGGCGGCTCATGCAATGCAAAACAGAGGCGCTTGGTAATCACAGGAAGCAGTCAAGACAGGGCCTCCGACCTGCAGTCGAGAGGGTTCTTACCTTTTTGACATCCCTGACCAAGTGGTACAATGTGTTTGAGGGCCCATGTCTCTGAAAACAATAAAGAAGAATCAAATGGTTTTGCTAGCCGGGCTCTTACTGGCGAGGCGAGGAGGATCTGGAAGGAAGGGGCTGGCTGGCGAGGGACAGTCCATCAGATGAATCTTGTTGTAGTTGCTCAGTTGTACCTGTCTTTTCTAAAGAAACGCACTGGCAGAATTTTGACTTGTGGTTCCTCAAGAAAAAGCATTTGAGGCTCTAGGTTCAAACTCTATAAAGGAAGCCATCACCGCTGTGGACAGCTAAACCAAGACATCACTTAAGGGGCTAGTTTTGCAGCAGGGGGAGGCAAAGGGGCCAGTTTACCGCATTGGAAATACACTCCGGCACATTGCCAATCACATCTTGCTTATTACCCACATTGAATGAGAAATTGTGTAAGGCTGGGGTTGGTAAACTTCTTCAGGAAATAGCCAGGTGGTCAATATTTTAGAGTATGTGGGGCATAGAGTCTTCAGGGCAGCTGTTCAACTCTGCCGTGGTGCGGAAGCAGCCAGAGATGTTGCCTAAACAAAGGACCTGGCCTATGTTTCAGCAAAACTTTATTTGTGGACACAAAAGGAGAGTAAAATTTCATATAATTTGAATGTCACAAAATATCATTCTTCTTTTGATATTTTCAAACACTGAAAATGTAAAAAAAACCCTCCTCAGCTCCCAGGCCATACAAAAATAGGCAGCAAGCTGGATTTGGCTGTTGGGTGGTACCATATTTTCTGGAGTATAAGACGACTGGGCGTATAGAAGATTTTCCTGGGTTAAAAAGTCGTTTTATACGCCGGAAAATACGGTAGTTTGCTAAAATCTGGTCTAAAGAAAAGGCCACAGGAAGTCTGGGAAAAGAGAGGCTTGGGAAAAAGATGTATGTTTGCTTAAGGCAGGGGTGGGGAATGTCGGCCTGTGGGCTGTGGGCTGCATGAGGCCCCCGGAATCACTTGGTCTGGCCAGCCAAGGCAACCTCAGGTGGACTCCAAATTCCATAAATCTAGGAGTTTTTTCCTGGCGACATAAATTTATATTAAGTGAATTAGATTAAGCAAACCATGTTATACATATCCAAATGGCTCCTGGCAGGAAAAAGGTTTCCCACCCCTGGCTTAAGGAAGAATAAAATGAAATGGTTTGCCACTCCATTGTCTTTCAGGAATAGGCATGTTGGATAAAATACAGGATGCCCAGTTAAATTTGAATTCCAGATAGACAGTGAATGATTTCTAACATAAGTATGCCCCATGCAATATCTGGGACCCAATTATACTAAAAATTATTTGTTGTTTGTCTGAAATTTAAATTCAACTGGGCGTCCTGTATTTTTATTTGCTAAATCTGGTGAGCCTATGAAAATATCTCAGACAGTGAGGGCAAACCCTTCAGCATGGCTGAAACACACTCAAGGACTGAGACCATCCCCCTCGACGGCCTCAGTGACCTACCTGCCCACTCAGGCAGACATGCCCATCAGAGCTTTTTCCACTGAGGGATGCAGGACGATAGGGTTCAACATGCAGACCGTGGAGTCAGAACGCCTGGCTCCACTTGGCTCTGCTGCTTACCAGCTGCGACCACGGGCGAGCTGCTTCACTGTGGCTCAGTATTACCATCTCTAAAATGAGGATAGCGTTTTGTGAAATTTACCTATGAAGCCACCTGGTCCTGGGCTTTTCTTTGTTGGGAGGTGTTTTTTAAATTTATTTATTACGGATTCAATCTCCTTACTTGTTATTAATCTGTTCACATTTTAAAGTTCTTTATGATTCAGACTTGGTTGATTGCATATTTATACAGGTGTCCATTTCCTCTGTGGCTAATTGTTGATCTTTTTGTAGGGATGGAAGGTTGGGCCTCCTAGGTCACCATCTTGGTTTATTGTTCTTACTGAAAGTCTCAGAATGCTGAACCAAAAAAAAAAAAAAATCTACAGGGAAAACAGAAACCTGGAAACACTCTGCTACACTCATTTCTACTTCCATCAGTGGGAGTAAGATAGAGCCAGAATGGCACCATCTAACACCACAACTGGCTGGGACTAGGTCAATAATTTTAATCCCATTAGTACTGTGGGTGGTGAAATGGAGAAGTGCGGTGACAGATGAAGGGAAGAATAATCTCTAAGAAGCTTTAGGTCAGTACTAGCTTCTTTCTTCATCTAGGAGTTCTGTGACCTTGAATAAATCAATTCACTTTTTGGCCTCTGTTTTCTCATCTGTCAAATGGGGGAGTGCAATTTCTACATTTTAAACATCACTGGATTTTAGTGAGTATCAGCTCAGAGCCAATGTACTTAATTCATTGAATACTCTCAAAAACTTCACAAATAGTTTTTTTTTTTATGATTACTCCTTGGTATCCCTAGTGAATGAATTAAAAAATCATTATAAAACAACGACAATTATTTTTGGGTAACCCTAAGCAAGAGATTTTTATATTTTATTCATAGCTTTGAGGATAACAAGATGGTGCCGGATAATTAATTTTCCTTCTTTGATGCTTGGAGTGAAATCAATCCTTCTCTGCTGATTGCCTCAAACAGCCTCTGGCTTACAAATAAACTATGTTCTAATTTCGATGTCCTGGTGATTTGGTGTAAGAATCTGAGAATGTTACCTTTTGGTGATCACATAACTTTCTGCCTTAGATGCTGACAACTGAGCAGTTAAAACAAGTGGAGTCTTGGTGACTCGGTGTTGCTTGTCTACACCGGTGTGAGGGAGCTTTTGTGAAGAATGATCCATGCATTTGGAGGGCAGGGAGGAGACTCACAGGCATGTAGGGGAGCAGGAGAAGGCAAAACAACAAATGTAGAGAAAGTAAAAAGCCTTAGCTTGGTCCTACCGTATTGTACAATTCCTCTAGTCTGGAGATGGTGAGAAAACGGTGCATGCTTACTCCATTTTCTATGAGCAATTTCACAAAATCCACTCTGTCCAGAACTAGGGCATCCAACATGGCTTGTTCCAAAGACCCCACCTGCAAGTCAAGTCACTGAGTTAGCCTGCCCCAGGCTCTAGAGATGCAGTTCTTTAGCATTCACCTGAACAGTTTAGACATGGTTGCCTCTGACATCTGGTAAACCTTCAGCACATCCAAGAGCATGCTAGCAAGACTGCTTCCAACTCTGCTTTTGGGACAGCGACTATCTCTCCTGTGTTTTGGGTCTTGTCTTTGAAAATAGAATTCAAGGATTTCTAGTTGCTAAAGTTATAATCTCCTTGAATCTCAAAATCGGCCCCTCTCTCTCTTCCTCTCTCTCTCTCTCTCTCCTGAGAAGGTACAAGGGTTTACAAGGCTTTTCCTCTCCTAACTCTCTGGCCAAACTTCTGCAGCACTATTGAAGTGCTAAAGTGGGTACTTTGCTGTCTTTATTTTCATCTTTCTTAGGCTCTGAATTAGACCCTGGCTGGCTTGAGAAGAGGGACCCTTGTAAGCAGACTAGAAAGTAGGTTGTTCTATTTTTTTTAGTTAAGTGATGCCACTTTGCCTGCATCTCACCCATTTCCACACAGAGACACAACAACTGTTTACGTCTTTTGGCTTGTCTACTAAGGTTTTATTTAATTCCTTTTACAAAGATTTCTGTGTCCAGACTCCTTGACAAATTTTTCCACAGCAGCAATGCCCTCGTGGCACTGAATGAAGACAGGGATTCCATCCTAGGCAGGCGCTCTGGGGGAAGGAAGGGTTAAAAAAGACCTGTACAGTAATTCCAGGCACAGAAGTAAAAATTCCAGGCACAGAAGTCTGCCGGTTACCTCCTGGGGATACATGCATACGTCACCCAATGGCCAATTTTCCAAGTTTTTGTTTTTGGGTGAGTCGATGAGGGAAACAAACCAGGAACAGTTATGTAAATGCTGGTTCCCTCTGTGCTGTGCTTGGGAAGAGGGAGGGCCTGTGCTCAGCCACCAGGACCAGATGGCACCTGCCTGGGGAAGCTTGCTAATTCTGCATCCTGAGGTGCGCCCCAGCCATGCACCAGCACAGCTTGCCGCTACTTGGAAGCAGCAACCTCAAAGACAACCAGAAACAAATTGCTAACTACAATTGCTAATTCCCTCCTTTATTGTAATGGATGCAATTTTGTATTATGTATATATTTTTAGACATTTAAAAGGAATAGCATCATTTGCTGCTGAAAGTTGCTATCAAAGGCCGCTCAGAGAGATGGAGATGTTGGGAACGCTTTGAGTTGTGCTTAGTCACATGTTCCACCAGGTGGCAGTGATTTCCTAACTCGTTTACATCCTAAAGAAAAGGCAGCAGTTGCTCTCAGAGGCTCTTTAAGTAAGTACCCTTGCCCAAGCAAGCGGTGGGCTTTTCAGGGGCGACAACATATACTCTACCGGCCACTGTTGCCCATAAATAAAGATCTGGCTGCGAGCGATGTCGACTCGGTTCCAGGCTAAGGCCAAGCTCAGTTGGTCGGGGGCAGAGGCGTTGGCTCCTGTAGACAAGTAAGAGGAAAGAGAGGGAGAGAGAAAACAATGATGAGTTTACTATACCAAGACGACCCACGCCATTACTCTCCCATCAATACCCCTCTTCTGAAAAGCAGACTCAGTTGTACAGTAGGGTTTCTCCAAACTCGGCATTATTGACATTTTATTGTGGGGGCTATCCTGTAATTGTGGAATATTTAGCAGCATCTTTGGACTCAGCCCATTAGATGCCAATAGCACCTCTTTGTAAAGTCATGACCATCAAAAATGTCTCTATACATTGTTAATTCCCCCAGGAGTGAAGGGAGACAAATTAGCCATTAAGAACTACTGCTGGCAGAAAGGCAGATGAATATTCAGAGTGATGGTTAAGAGGAAAAAAGAAAGATGCTACCTTGAGGGGCTTGGTAGAGAAGAGAAGGGTCCCTGACTGTGTTTATAGCAGAAGTGAAAGGGCCACTGGAGAGGGAGGCATTGGAAATGTGAAAGAAGAAAGCCAATACATGATGGATGAGACCCTGGAGAATAGAGGCCAACAAGAGAGGTCTTCTGAGTAAAGAAGAAAAACAAAGAGGTTGAGTGAAGAAAATAATATTCATGAGTGGAAGAGAATGGTAGAAGAAAAACTGGATGAACAAAAACAGTATCAGAGAAGTAAGAGAGGTACCACCTGCTAAGACTGAGAAGGAATGGCAGCTTGAAGAGAATGGAGGAACATGGAGGCTTACAGAATGAGGCAGTTTCAGAGCAGAGTTAGGGCCCACTTGAGGTATGACATCCCAAATATGTCATGGCACCAATGGGTATGCATTGCTGGGAATATTTATTTAGGGACTTGAGCATCAGTGTTGGGGAGCATTCCTTTTTTAAGTCTGAGGTTTAAACTAGAGCCCATATATAACTTTCTAAAATGGTCCTGAAATTTTATTTATTTAAAAATATTTTGATTGATTCTTTTTAGAGAGATAGGAAGGGAGTGGGAAAGAGAGAGTGAATATTCATCAGCTGCCTCCTGCATACCCTCTACTAGGGATGAGCCTGAGACCCTAATATGTGCCCTGACCAGAATCAAAACCAGCAACCTTTCGGTGCATGGGACCATGCTGAACCAACTGAGCCACACTGGTCAAGGCAGAGAACAATTTTTTAATTCCCTGAGGATCATTAAATACTTCAATGGGTTGTAAAGAGCTGTGGACTCTCTTTGGGAGTTTCCAAATAGAAAATGTTAGGTGTGTCATCTGAGCTGGATAGTTTAAGTCTGGTCCTGCTTGATGGACTAGAGTGGCAGAGGGGGGGGCCGGATTTGCTAGCCTTGTAATGTCCTTAGTAGGGCCATCATTCTGTGAAAATAGGATGATGCAATCCATTCCTACATTAGTTGAGGAACTTTTTTTTTCTTGTTGGAGGCTTTGGACCTTTCCATTTCTTATTTAAAGAATCTTGTCTGGATTAAATAGTCTTCCTAAGGATTGTATTTATTTCCATCAGTTTACTTTTTATGTAAATATTGCAACTAAATGTGGTAAGGGTCTCAGTCAATGAAAGGTGGCCAATTCATTCATTTAAAGACATTAGTTTCTCAAAAAGTAAATAAATTTAATAAATAGATATCAGATTCTCTATTTATATGAAAACCAGGAAGGTAAAATGAAACTAATTGAAATGAGACTTGGGTTGGCTATCATGTGACTTGGGTTGCTAGGATACACCTTCGATTGTCTCTGAGAGCACAGACACTACCTACCCTGGAGAACCTCTCAGGAATGTGGCTGCTACATGGAGCAAAACCAAATTAGAGGCTTGAAGCATACACATAAAAAGTAGATGAGGCCTGTGTATAATTTATTCTTTGCTCTATTTTCTTGCCCTGAATGATAACTATCTCTTCTTGGTAAAAATAACTTCGGTGAACTCTCAGGAGAAAGTTAAAAGGAAGTAGGAAAAGTTGCATTAACTTTAGCTAAAGAAATTCAGATTTGGCTTGTAACAGGCAGCTGAGTGAAACAGCCCTTTGCAGGAAGTTGGGGTTTTCTTTCTTGGCGTATTTTTAATAAATAAGAAAGATAATAATAACTAATACTTCTTTCATGTTTAACTTGTGCCATGAAATGTTTCTAAGTGTTAATGTATTAAATTCACAGAACAAGCTACAAGGTGCCATTTTCAGTATTTTACAGATGAGAAAACTGAGGCACAGAAACTTGTCCAACGTGAAGTATCTAGGAAGTGCCAGAGATGCGATTCAAACCCAGGCAGTCTGGTTTCAGAGCAGACTTTTTTTTTTTACTCATAGAAACTTAGAAAATGTTATTGAACTCATGATACCCCCACACAAAGAGAAGTAGGCAGACAGGCTTTTGTGTCCTCTCTCTAAAACAACCCACACTGCACGAATGAGGTGAGCCAGAATATTCTCTACTGCTGTGTGATTAGGGCCAAAGTTGGTACAATGGTAAAATTTAAAATGGTAATTTTAAATTCCTCTGAAAACAATAATTGGCATATCACTTACTTTGTATTTCTGTAGGCTGTTTAATCAATAAAGTAGGCTTGGCATTCTGAAATGCAGAGGTGCGTGAAAATTTCCCCTAAACCCAGGAGTCTCTTTCATTGGTGTGTTTTTAGCATTTTGTTTATTCTTTATATTACAAGTAAACTATGGTATATTATGGCATATACTCCTACCACATGTAGGTCTTTGAAGCCTTTAGAGGTCGTTTCTCCCTGATATTAAGAATGGCCTCACAGGTCTCTGCGAGAACTGAATGAGATGCAGCCAGACTGGGTGAGATACCTGCCTGGCTCAATTCTGATCCAGGTCAGGTTGCCCCTCCCTGAGGAGCAGCTGTGTGCTGGGTGGAAATAGGGGCTGTAACAACTTCTTTGGGTGGAAGGGAAGGGCCCTGAGCTTACTTATTGCCTGTGGGTGTTTGGAAATTTCCGTATCCTCTCCAATATTTAGTTTCTTCATGTATAAAACATGATCAATAACATTGCCCTCACAGGATTGCTTTGGAGGTTTAACAGAATAATAGAGGGGAAAATTGCTTTGTTAAAGTAAAACACTGTGTGAGTATTTTCAGTGTTTTACATATTTCCGACAATAAATTTACCAGATTAGTATTGAATAAATTTATCAGGTTAACAATGCTGCCACCATGCAAACACTCCTGGGTGCAGGGCAATGGCCAGCCAGACTATGATTACGGTTTCTGCTGTGGCCCATGGGAATGATTAGGTGTCATCGAACTTTCATCAGAGGAGCACTTACTGTATAGTGAAGTAGTCATTCTCAGGATTAAGAACTGATAGTCCCTAAATCACCCAGGGCTTAAAAGCATGTCAGAATGGCCACTGGCATTAGGAGTAGTCCTCTGACAGAGCTTGGGGAGCCGATCAAACGCTACCTTTTGTTGAGGTTTTTTTCTTTAGGCACTCCCCTGAGTGAAGCTTGGAAGGTGCTAAGATCGACACAAGAAGAGGTAAATTTGTTACAATGAAAGAGCCTCGATTTAGATATAAATGCTCTGTTTGGATTATAAGAACATGATTATTTCCTAAGAATGCAAATGAAGAAGACTGATTGTGTATGTGTGCCTGGGCAGCTTAGGCCCGGGACACGGGGTTTTTTCTAAGGAGCCACACCACGCTCAGTCAGGAAAGGGCACCCGGCCCCTCCTCTGTGGTGGAACAGGAGACCCCTCCTGTGCGTGGCACCTGCTGTCAGCTGCTCAGGGACTTGCTGCATCTTCCCTGGCCTGTCCGAGGTGGCCCAGGGCTCCCCTGGGACTGAAGGCTGTCCCCCTCCTCTTGGCACTGGATCCTGCCTGCAGTGACAGCTGGACTCTTTCTCTCATGGGTCCCTACACTTCCTAAGCACTGGGTCTAAGCTTTTTTCTTTTCTCATATTTAATTAGTCTGAGTCTTCTGTGTAAGGTCTCAGAGCTAGGATACTAGACCTTTATGGACCAAAGCTATACGAAAAGCTTACAAAGTGAGGTTGTCTAGATAATGATATCTGCCAAGGGTTTCTGCAGTAAATATTGCCTCTATTTTTTCATGCCCTAATAAAATATGCAAGCTGAAAGGACAAATGAATTCTATGGCTTATGATTAATAACACTGTAAGGCATCATGCTACTTCCTTCTTTTTGCTGACCTACCTACCTAAATGGATGGGTCCTCTTTATTGTGCCCTTTCTGCAATAAAAGAAGTCAATACCTCACAAAATCTCCCACTGACATGTTAAAAAATGTTATGAAAGTGTTTCCGTATTATGCACAATATGCAAAACTGAGAAACATTATCAACGCAAGACGGAATAAAAGAAAGCAAGCATTCTATTGGATTATTCTGCTTGCTTGTGATATGACAAATATGAATTCATTTCTATCTCTTGGTAATTAAAATAATTGTATTCTCCATATTGTAATTTTTAGCAGGATTTTATAGAAACATATGCTCTGGAGTTCCGGGACATTTGCTGAAATTATTGCATTGATGATTTCCTAACTTTAGGTATCTTTTTCTTTTACTCGTTGTCTCTTTATTTGAAAACTAGGTAATCCAGGGACCATTTTGTACTTTACTTTTACTAAAGTTATGCATGCAGAGATTTGTTATAAAAATCACAAGTCTTGCTCTAGCTGGTTTGGCTCAGTAGATAGAGCGTCAGCTTGCAGATTGAAAGGCCCCGGGTTTGATTCCGGTCAAGGGCACATGCCCCGGTGGCGGTTGCGGGCTCAATCCCCAGTAGGGGGCGTGCAGGAGGCAGCCAATCAATGATTCTCTCTCATCATTGATGTTTCTCTCTCTCTCTCTCTCCCTTCCTCTCTGAAATCAATAAAAATATATTTTTAAAAAATCACAAGTCTTATCACCCCAGTCCTCTTTCCCCATAGTCAAGCATTCATTTCTAGTAGCTGATTATTTTGGTTCTCCGTGGCAATTGGTCTTCAAAGAGAGATTCCAAGGGACTCTATGTCCCAGTATTCACACTCTTAGTATTCCCCCACCCCCGCACTGAATCTGGGCTGGTCTTGTGACTGGCTTTAGCCAGTAGAATGTAGCAAAAGTGACACTGCCAGTTATGACTTAAGCCTAAGGGAGGTCTGACAGCTCCTGCTTTTGCCTCCTACACCTGGTGCACATCTGTCACCTTGAGCCTCTCCTTCCTCATCATCCAGGGATTTCCAACACCTCTCTCCTATGTCGGAGCTCATGTTTCGTATGTTCCATGTTTTCTGTTTTGTTTTGTTTCCTCTTTCATTTTGGTGGGGCCCATGCTTCAGTAATTTCCAAAGAAGTGGTTCACGGGAATTGGAGTTTTTGACGACTCAGGTCCGGCAATGTCTTTATTCTACCTTCACAGGTGACTGGTAGATTAGATAGAGAACTTTAGATGGCAAGCAAATGTTCTTCCAAAATTTTAGGTCATTGCCTGATAGCATTTTGTATTGTTGTTGAGAAGTTTAAAACATTTGGGCTCCTGGTCCTTTGCATGTGACTTGTTTTTCTGGTCGAAAGCAATTCGAATATATTTGGTCTTACGTGTTCTGCAATATCATGATTACATGACTTAATTGGATTTAGTTTCACCTATTGTGCTGGTCACTCAGTGGGTTCTTATGATCTGAAAATGTATTCTGGAGTTCAGGGACATCTTTTGGAATTGTTGCATTGATAATTTCCTTGACACCAGCTTAGTGTTCAGTTGTTTATTTTTTTCCAACCTCTCTGCAAGGGAGGCTAGCATGCAAGAACACAAAATACTGTTCCTGCTTTAATGTTTTTTAAAATAAATAATCCTTTACTTTTGTTTTAGAGGGATTTATAGGAGAATAAGTAAATTTATGTGTTCAGTAAACTAGATATATCAAGGAATCACTATATATTTTTTTCTGTACCAAGGAAAGTTTAGCCATCATGGATTGTTTAAAAAACATGTGAAAAATAAGGGCAGTCTTTAATATCTGATACTAACCATAGATATGTCCAGGATGCAGAGCAAGTGTTTTGGATTCAGATTACCTGGGTTCTTGTCCAGACACCATCAATTTCTACGCGTATGACTCTGACCAAGATACTTAGCTTCTCTGTGCCTGTTTCCTAAACTATTAAATGGTGGATACTTATAGTATTTGCCCCTCTGTAGTATTGTGAGGATTAGATGAGTTAATACTTGTACTATAGTAAGTGCCATATTAGTTGTTATTATCATATTTACTTTTACTGTCATCACTGTTATTTGTATTATTAATGTAAACTTCACAAATCATGCTGCTGTCCTTTTGCATGAACATGTAATTTAGAATATGCGACAATTCATTTAATGAGTGAGGCTGATTCATTGCTCTCAGGTAGTCAAGGAAGAAAAAGTATGTTTGCATAGCTCTACTGGGTAGTCAGCAGTGATGACTTCTTCACCAGCTGAGAGTCACTTACAAGCCTTGGGTATGCAATTAGCTTAATGTGCAGATCACTGAGCCCACTGGCATTGTGCCCATCCTGAGGCTCGAGCAAGCCGCAGAGTGAAAGGGTGTTCTGTGTAACAAGAGGCCGGAGACGACCACCTCTGTCGTCAGAACTAGCTGCATGGTGCAGAGAAGGAATAGTGCGCCCGGGCATCTGCAGACTGGATTCTGGTTTCCCTTCGTCCAGACAGCAGCCGTGGTATCGCAGGGGCCTAGATCTTCATAGCTCTGCCCAGCTTTAAAATTCTACAGTGAAACAATCTGATGGACACGATCGTAACTTTGGAACTCTGCTAGGAATGGCCTAAGGCCCTGTGGTTCATGGTCCTTGCAAACACTTGAACCTACATGTCGCACCTCTCCTGCTGGTGATTATGGCCTTGGAGCAAAGAACATTATACTCTCATTCTCAGATGAGAAACTTGAATCACAAGCCCCACCCTCATAGTTACTACCTGTATGAAAGGAGCTGAAGAAATCATTCTCTCCTATGGGTTGGCACCAGGATTAGAGAGGGGATGGTCTTTGTTTGCAAAATACCTTGCAAAGCTGCTTAGGGCAGATAAGCCCTTCAGGGCTGGGGACCAGATAGTAGAGATGGACCACTCTGAAAGGCGGAGAGGACTTTGCTTTACTCTTTTAAAAAAATTGTTATTATTTGCAAAATATATTTTTATTGATTTCAGAGAGGAAGGGAGAAGGAGAGAGAGAAACATCAATGATGAGAATCATTGATCGGTTTCTTCCTGCACGCCTCACACTGGGGATTGAGCCTCAATCTGGGCATATGCTCTGACCGGGAATCAAAGAGTGACCTCCTGGCTCATAAGTCAATGCTCAATCACTGAGGCGTGTCAGAGGGCTGCTTTACTCTTAAAGAGGAAGCATGAGGAAGAAGCAAGTAGTGGGAGAATTGGGGGAGGGGAAGCCTGCGGGATACTGGGGAAGTCATGGATGAAGAATCCATGGAAAGTCCTCTGTATGGAATAGCCAAAGGATAGCAACATTGGAGATGCCTGCTGTTCAGTTAGAAGAGTTCAGAAGTAACCCCCTCTTCCAGCCGTACCTATATTTTTAGGAAAGTCTACTATGTCTATTAAACGCTTTGTGTTAAGTGAATTGTATTTTTGTTTTGAAACTGGAAGGGCTCACTTTTATATTTTGACTTCTATGATGAGGAACAGCAATAACACACATGAATCAGGAACCAGAAGGCAGGGGTGACAGGGCGAATTTAAGAATTTTAGGAATTTGTGGAGCTCTTGGGGATGATGCAGGACTTGCATTTCTGTGGATTATTGAGTTGAGAGGTTAGAGTCCGCATTAATGAAATTTCAAGGCGTAAGGAGGCCCCAGCTTATGTCTGGATTGTTTATGTGACTTTGGCTAGTGGTTGATAGAGCCAGACTCCACTTCTTTCTTATCAATGGATATTTATGAATGTCACCATATATTAAGAATTTTTCTGGGTGTTGGGATATAAAGGTAAAGAAGACATAATCCTTTTCCTCTGGAAACTTTCTAATTAGAAGGTGGAGTTTGTAACCAGGGTGTTAACACTTTTGAGCTTGCCTGGATATTCTTGGTTTATTCCAGTTGTTCTGATATAATGATCAATCCTGGCCACTTTCATGCCTAAGACAGTCTCAGCTTAGAGATAAATTATCTTGTAACAAATGCTCAGAGCTGTAAAGATTAGATAGGAAGGTGATTAAAATTTATGTGAAAATGCTTTGTGAATTGTAGAACATAATACAGATAAAGGGATTAAAATATTTAAGTTCTTTTATTGCAGTCTTCTATTAGAGACAGACAGAACTGTCTAGAATTGCTGTCTACTTGGTCTCTGTTATTGCTTTGAGATTGACTTGGATTTGCAAGGAAATAAATTTGCATCATCATCATCATCACCACCATCATTCAGATTATCATTTATTAATGGGATTTTTCCAGGCAAGTACTTTACTTGTATTATCAATTAAAATTGTTACAATGACTATGAAGGAGGTATGATAATTATCTCAACTTTACAGATTAGGAAGCAGATGAAGCAATTTTGAGGAATGAGGTGAAGCAATTTGTTCAATCAGGGAGTAGTGATGCATTGAGTATGGCTGTCATTGTCTCTATTAGAAGGCCCTTTGCAGGGTGGTCTCATTGTGCTAAGTCCCATACTGAGGATTTGGGGCAGCAGTGGAAGATAGGGTGGAAGGACTTTGTGGGGAAAGCCTGTGGCAATTTGGCCTTTACAGAATCATTTTCCCTAAGGAATAGATTTTTGGTCTTGGTAAAAAATGTTAAGAATGTTAATTGCTCTAAAAATTCTGCAGAGCTGGGACGGTGTGGTTCAGTGGTTGAATGTCGACCTATGAACCAGGAGGTTGAGGTTCGATTCCCCGTCAGGGCATATGCCCAGCTTTCGTGCTCGATCCCCAGTGTGGGGTGTGCAGGAGGCAGCCAATCAATGATTCTCTCTCATCATTGATGTTTCTAGCTCTCTCTCGCTTTCCCTTCCTCTCTGAAATCAATAAAAAAATATATTAAAAAATTCTGGCAGAATTATTCAAGTATAGGCCATTACAATTAGAATAGGTCATAGTGGCTTTGGGATGAGGTAGTAATAAGCCAGTGGCAGACATAAGGTTTTGGGACCCATGTTTGGATCTTAACTGCTGATGGTCAATCTGCTCTGTGTCACTGAAGTTAAAGATTTGACTAAAAGAATAAAGTAAACCACCAGGAAACAAATGCATTTGGGGAAGTGGCCTCATGCAGAGAAGGGCCTAATAAATACGTTGGTAAAGAATCTACATTGTAATAATTACATGATGAGTTTCATTTCCAACTGAAATATTTTACTGTTCAACCACAGTTTATCCCCATCCCATTTTAAATCTAAAATAAAGTGAAGATGCCACACATTTTGACTTTGCAGATCTCTTTGGTTAAAATTTCATCTACTTCCATTTGTATAATATTTAATAACTATGATAAGTTTGCATCTCACGAGTGATGAAAGTGTTAACATCAATGTCTCTCTCTTTTTTTTTTTGGCCTTAATAAAGCTATCCAAACAGTTCCAGGTTAAAAAAAAGGATATTAAAAGGAAAGCAACATGCAAGTGTTGTATTAAACTGCCTACACACAAGAAAGGGGATGTGAAAGATGGAACACATAATTAGAAATACTTTTTTCTCTTCAAAGTTGGGCCATAATTAATTCCCATAAAACCTATTCATGAGTCATCTGAGCTTAAGCAAGGTAGCTTCTCAGCAAATACTCCAGGATGTTAGTTGCTTATGAGATCCATTTGGTGCATAGAATCATTAGACATAAACTACTTCAGAATGTATTCCAACATTTTTATTTCACTAGGATTAAGTCACTTAACAAATAAGATGAGTTATTTAGCAAGACTAATTGCCTACTGATGTTAGTACTAGTTTGTGATAATAACTCTGCAGTTTGTAGTTCATAGAGTTGGAGGAGCATGCATTCAGAAGTAGTTTTGAAATATTAAAAATATTTTAAAGGTTTTATCCACTTTTATTTTCATTTTAGTTTTCTTAAAAGATATAATTTTGAAAAGGAAAATGGTTGAACATAGTGATTTTCATTGTTTGGTATGATCTACATTAATCAATGGCATTCTTGAAATTTTCCTGAAGTTAGATAGAATATATTGGCTATTCTTTTGGCATTTGACATTTTTAAATTTGATTTTTCAATTACAGCTTGCATTCACTCTTATTTTGTATTAGTTTCAGATTGGCATTTGAATTTTTATTTCAAACTTTTTTCTTTAAGGTTTGAACAAACTTACAAATGCATATCTTAAAAAGAAGTGTCGTCCTCTACTTAAGTACCTATAAGTAATTACTTTATTAGTATTGATTAGCATTAATTATGTCTGAAGGACTAAAACATGTGAAATAAAATGGTAGAAACTAGGTAATTTTCTCTGAACTGACTATATAAGATCATAGGGAAATTTGATTTCCTACAAATTATTTGTTGTTAATTCTACATTCATACCAAGGTATATCTCTTGCTTAGATTCTCCAATGGTATTTCTAATCATTTCTTCAATCAACAGTGATCAGCCATTATCCATGCTTATGTGATTTATACAGATACTTTATGCCAGTGGTTGGCAAACTCATTAGTCAACAGAGCCAAATATCAACAGTACAACGATTGAAATTTCTTTTGAGAGCCAAATTTTTTAAACTTAAACTTCTAACGCCACTTCTTCAAAATAGATTCACCCAGGCCGTGGTATTTTGTGGAGGAGCCACACTCAAGGGGCCAAAGAACCACATGTGGCTCGTGAGCCGCAGTTTGCCAATCACGGCTTTATGCTAATATTGCCTATACATGGTATTGTACTTTGATCACATATGTACTTGACTTTTATAGTTAACTAGAGGCCCGGTGCATGGCATTCTTGCACTGGGGCAGGGGCAGGGGGTCCCTCAGCCCAGCCTGCACCCTCTTGCAATCCAGGACCCCAGCTTCTGGCTGAGCAGCGCTCCCCCTGTGGGAGCACACTGACCACCAGGGGTCAGCTCCTGCAAAAAGGGCCTGCCTCCTGGTGGTCAGTGCATGTCATAGCTATCGGTTGTTCCGCCATTCAGTCGATTTGCATATTAGGGTTTTATTATATAGGATTCCATAAGATGCTTTCTCCTTTCCTATCAGATTTTCTTAGTTTTTAACCTAATACTTTCTTGATGAACAAGAACAGACCCAGAAACAAGGAGGCATGGATCAGACTGTCGGGCCTCGGGGGGAGGGTAGGGAAGGGTGGGGGTAAAGGGGGAGATCAACCAAAGGACTTGTGTGCAGGCATATGAGCCTAACCGGCCGTTAAGGACAACAGGGGGGTGGGGGCATGTGTGGGGAGGGGTGTGGGATGGGAATGGGGGGACGAGGACAAATACGTGATACCTTAATCAATAAAGAAATTAAAAAAAATAAAATAAATAAACAAAAAAAAAGGATCACATCCAAGAAACCACATTACATTTAGTCGTCATATCTCCTCAGGCTGTGACTATTTCTCAGAATTTCCTTGTTTTGATGATCTGGACAGTTGGGAGCATAGTGTTTTAAACTTTCTTTTAGTTCTTTTAAATTGTTTTCCAGAAAAAGAAGTAAGCAGTAAACTTTACATTCTCCCCATGCTGCAGATGAACTTCTTTATCAATGAAGATTAAACTCAAAGAAAAAGAATTTCTCATTTAGGAAGGACAGCAATTAACACATATTATACTTTAGTGCATGTATAGGTATGAGAGTGTACACCCACATCATTTGATTTCCAAGGTCAAATCCAAGGTGTACAAAAAAAAAAAAAAAAGAAAAGAAAAAGAAAAACATCGGGAGTAATTTTATCCATAGGAAGGGTCAAACATTATTTACAACTTCTGCTATGAGCCGATGTTTTCTGGCTTCATTAAACCTGGATCAAGAGATTTATGCTGCTGTATGAGAGACACAGATAGTATGAGGTGACTGAGAGAGCTGTTGGCAACATCTGATAGTTTAAGATAAATTTAGGGTCTTTTCCAGTGGATTTTTTTTTTTCTGGTTGCTATTATTTAGGCAGGGCCTGGCAGACAGAGAAAATAGGTGACCTTCCTAGATTCTTTTTTTTTTAATTGAGGTTATTGGGGTGACATTGATTTGCAAAACCATATAGGTTTCAAATGTACAACTCAACAAAACATCATCTGTACACTGTGCCACGCCTACCACCCCAAGCAAAGTCTCTTTCCATCCCATTTCCCCCCCTTTACCCACCTCCACTTAGCCCCTACCTCCTTTCCCTCTAGCTAGCACCACACCATTGTCTGTATCAATGCGTTATATATACAGGTTTTTTGGTTAATCTCTTTACCCTCCCTAGATTCTTGAATACATTTCCCATAGAAACTCTCAAGGTGTCAGACCTCCTCAGAGTAGGGTAGCCTGAGTTAGCAAGTAAGAATACAGGATTCCCAGTTAAGTCTGAATTTCATATAAATAATGATATTTTTTTTTTAGTGTAAGTATGCCCCATGCAGTATTTGGGACATGATTATGCTCAAAATTTGTTGTTTATCTGGACATTCATTGTGCTGTGTTTTCTCTGGCAACTGTACTCTGCGCCATCTCCTTAGGTTCCCCTGGGTGTGTGTGGCTAGGGAGGGGAGAAGGGAAAGGGGGAAGAAGGGTGTACAATCTCCAGCCTCAGACCACAACTCTCAGAGAATGGTTACATATGTGATGTCACTTATTCTCAAAGCTACCTCAGGCTATCATTTGAAGAAGGTATGGGCCTCAGATCTCTGTGACAGTATTCACTTTGCTCTCTTTCTCCATTTTTGAACAGATACTCAATAAGTCTGTATCATAAACAGTATCCTTTAATACATACAGATCCGGAAGAAAATAAAACCCAATGGGATCTGAAACAAGGGGCAGCAAAGGTAGACTTTCCCCAAAGCCACCTGGTTTCCTGTCTTCCCTCCCCCATGCCCCACGGGATCTGGATTTATGGACCAACCAGTGGTTAGTTTCATAGCTCTCTCCTGCTTCTATCTAACTTCTGGTTTTCTCTGATGATGGAGAGTAAGAACTGTGCTATACAAAGATTCCTCATGCATTAGATAACTGAAAACTAAGTATTATTGTAGAACAATTAAGTGTAAACAACATTACATGCTCAGGCATAATAAAAAATACATAGGAAGAATAATTTAACAAACTAAAGAATCTGCAACTGATATAAGTATGCTCTTGGCCTCTAAGAAAGTCAGCAAAAGTATGTGCTTGATATACTCCACAAACCAACTGGGTCAAAATCAGAGAGCATTTAAAAGCCTTTGCAAAATAGAGTTGACATGCCATAATCTTTTAACAGCATAAATTCCCATTAGCATCAACTGCTACATAAATAAGGTTCATTATAGTGATTAAAATGTTAATTTTTAGAGCAATCATAATTTCCTTTAATCTTCTATGGCAGTGTTTTATAAACTTCAGGTTATGACCCATTAGTAGGTCATGAAATTCCTTCAGTGGGATATAATCACATTAAAGATAATAAAAAATATAGAATTTCATCATCCAGAGTCTATGTACACATTAACTCACATACCTTAATTTCAGTTTTCTAAATATGTATGTGTAACTACTTGATTATAATATAAAATATATTCCTATGTTCTGTTATGAACAAAACAGTCAGAAAACATTACAACAAATAAATTCTAAGACTGATTTAAAGGAAAAGCACAATTTTAAATCACAAAATACTGAAAGAGGAAGAAAATATTTTCAATGGACGATATTATGATGGCTAATATGTTTTTTTGTTTTTGTTTTTGTTAATCCTCACCTGAGGATTTTTCCATTGCTTTTTAGAGAGAGTGGATGGGAGAGATTGAGGGGGAGGGAAAGAGAGAGAGAGAGAGAGAGAGAGAGAGAGAGAGAGAGAGAGAGAGAGAAACATCGATATGAAAGACACACTGATTGGTTGCATCCTGCATGCACCCCAACTGGGGCCAGGGGATTGAACCTGCAACCCAGGTACATGTCCTTGACCAGGAATCAAACCCAAGACCCTTTGGTTCATGGGGCTCATGCTCTAACCACTGAGAACACTGGCCAGGGCAATAGCTAATATGTTTTAATAATTGGGCCACTTCTCCATTTTGGTTCAAGGTGATATATATATAATGTTCCACGTCTTATTACCAATGGGATTGGAATGCCTTGTAGGTATATGTAAGTGAGGTCTATGAGGTCAAGCTGTCTGACCTTGGGCATATTACTAAATTTCCCTATTTATAAAATGGGCCTTGTAATGAACTGGTCAGAGTAAATGAATTTATACATCGAATGCATCTAACACAGTGTTGGGCACTTAAAAAATCCTAAGTGTTAGCTATCAGTTTTATTATGTTTTCTTAGTTTATATAAGACTAGAGGCCCGGTGCACAAAATTTATGTACTCAGGGGCATCCCTCAGCCCGGCTTGTGCCCTCTTGCAGTTTGGGAGCCCTCGAGGGATGTCCGATTGACATCCCTGGGGAGCGGGCCTAAGCTGCCAGCCGTGAGCTCAGGGCTTCTGGCTGAGCAGCGCTCCCCCAGTGGGAGTGCACTGACCACCAGGGGGCAGTTCCTGCATTGAGGTCTGCCCCCTGGTGGTCAGTGCACGTCATAGCGACTGGTCATTCTGTTTGGTCTATTTGCATATTAGCCTTTTATTATATAGGATTAGCAGATACAGAGAGTTACTTGCCTCAAACTTTTAATTTTGTCTCATAAATGGAGAAGGGGGCCCAGGGTATGCTTTGTGGTTCAACCCATGCACGGTCCCTTAATTCTTTTGCATGTATATATTTTTTAGTTCACTGGTATCAAACGCTTTAGAGCAGAGGTTCTCAACCTGGGACACATGATATACTTTATAATGCTCAATTATAAAAAGTACAGTAGTCTACTTTTTTGGTTTCTTTCTCTCTTGCTCTAAATGGTTTTAGAAATTTTCCATTTTAATGTATTATGATATCTCTATGTCTATCACCTATCTATCTATCTATCTATCTATCTATCTATCTATCTATCTATGCCAAATTAAGTGATTTTTAAAAGTAGATAGGACAATAATTATTAAATAACTTCAGTAACTCAGTTTCTTACATATTACAATAGCCTGTTAACTTTATGTAGTTTTATGATTCAGTGGACATGACTGAATTGTAGTATACATAAGTTTTATGAACTTGAGTCATTCTATAATAGCTAGATTATAGAAAAATTTAATAGCAGTAACAGTGTCTTACAGGAGAGGTCCTTATTCATGATAGGTTGTGTCACGATATCATATGGATTTATATCCACTATTAGGGTACATAAAGCTGCTATGTTAATTGATTTAAATTATTTTTGCACTCTCTGGACACAGCAACTCTTACCTTTGAGCAAAGCTGTCAGGATAGCTAAATCAATGTCCTGGTGTCCTTCTGATCCCATCCGAAATACTGTAATCTGCAATGTGAGACGTGGCCATTAGCAATGCATTTTTCCCCCAAGAGAAATTAAATCATTGAGACCATATCTGAATGCAGACTATTTCAACATTTTTAAGGCAGATTCTTAACCACAGGGAAAGCATACACAGCAAGTATTCAACTAGAGGGCTCTGCAGTTCACGGAGAGGGAGATGCCTCAGCAGCCTCCTAGCAGAGACCATCTTAGGTAATTGCATTGATTACGGTGACAACGAGGAGAAACCAGAAACCAAGGAAAATGTCCTCTTCTAACCTTTCAGTTGTAAAATTAAAACTTGCCATATTTACAGAAATGTGTAAATCATAATGTAAATGATGAGATGAGTAATTGTTTAAAAATAGTGAGTTAGTATGCCCTTCAGTAAATGGCCCTGTTATGTGTGTATATGCATGCATGTGTATGTATGTGTGCAATATATCCATCCCTACACTTACTCCTCAGCAATTGTTACTCAAGGGTTTCAATGTTGTGATGCCTTTCGATCCTTCAGTTCTTTCAATAACCTTGAAACATCTTGAGAATAATTAAGTAGTATATCCAGGGGAGAAAATTATTTTCTGGGGGAAGGATTAATACATGTTGGATTAACACAAAGTCCCCAAATAATGCTTAAGAACAATAAAGACTTTTTTTTCCAAGTCAGAGGGAAGCTACTTAAGGAAGCCAAAAGATTTTTAGAATAGCTACATTGAATTACTATTGTATTCAACTACTTTAGGCATTGAGTTTCCCGTCTGTAAATGGGAAAATAATAGTGCTTGCCTATTTCCAACTACATAAGGAGTAAACTTGATAGAATTTGTTAATGTATAATTCTAAGTTTTTCTACTATCGTAGATAAAATGGACACAGAACCATCAACTGTTAAACTATCAGCTGCCTTAGAAATTTTTTGGTCTATTGCCCAGAGAAAAAGACCTAATGCTTAAGGTCAACAACTAGATAGAAAAACAGCTGTGGCTGGAACTCAGTAAATCTCACCTTTTTGTCTTGTGCCTTAGTCTTTGGGAAAAAGTGAGGGGAAGGAAAAACACCATATGAGCACTTGTATGTTGTCTAATTCCTTTGTATCAATTTATGTCCTGGGATGATTATAAGGCAGAGATTTCAAGACGAAATGCCTTCACAGGCACTTGAACTAAAAAATGTAAAAAATATAGAGAGCCAGACAAGATCCATTTAGGTACTGTGTTTGGCTCATGGGTCACAGTTGAGACTTCTGGTAAGACCCATTCGGTGGAGATGTGCCCCAACTCCATAAGATTTCCACAGAAATCTGCTTCTGTGCAACCCTAGTTTGGCCAAAGTGCCATTGGACATTGCCTCAAATAGCTCTTGATGCCCCCACAGAATCCACCTGGGAGATGAGAGGCACCTCTTATCTGCTCTGCACTCATAGGAAGTAATTTTGAGGTTTCCCTGGATTAAAAACCTGGGGGCAAAAGTGGAATTTTGGCTAACTTAAAAATATATACATATTTATTGATTTCTGAGAGGAAGGGAGAGGGAGAGAGACATAGAAACATCAATGATGAGAGAGAATCGTTGATCAGCTGCCTCTTGCACACCTCACACTGGGGGATCAAGCCTGCAACCCAGGCATATGCCCTAACTGGGAATTGAACTGTGATCTCCTGGTTCATAGGTTGATGTTCAACGACTGAGCCATGATGGCTGGGCTTGGCTAACTTTTTTACTCTTTAAGCCAGGGATGGTTATAGTCTGAAAGACATTATTATATACCAAGCTGTTAGCAGGCTGAAGAATCAGGATAACATCTGAGCTCACCGTTTTAGAAGAATTCAGAAATCAGGCATCAAATGGAATTCCTTACACATCTGACCTATTGGTCCTGCAGATGCCTAAGTTTCACCGCCTAATTAGAGGTCACATGTCAGATGCAAATTCTTCGGAGGCAGCAAATACATAAATTATATTTATCCTCAAATACAAGATTACCAGGCCATCCTAGAAACACATTTGAGGAGGGGGAAGGAAGGTGTATAGTAAAATCTAAAGGATTTTAGGGTGGGGAGGTGGAGACATGGGTATATATGCTGTTGTTTGTCAAAGAGCCTGAAATGAAATTGTGTGCCAGAACTTGGCAGTTTTTTTTTGGATAACTGATGGGAGGAAATGGCTGCCCACCTGTCCCTATCCCAATCCTGGTGTGCTCAGCTTGAAGAACCCAAGGACTCTAGAAAGAGGGAAAGGAAGCACCAACAAATGTCTGGAGGATCCAAAGATGAAATTTATTTCATAATGTTGCCTTGAACTGACCTGAAATATTATGAGTTCATTACTACTCTAAAACTATTTTATTTGAAATTTAAACATTTAAAGTACGAATGACACATTCGTATGTCTGCCTCAGGAAAAAAACAACAACACAATCAAACAAGAAAAGCAGAGTTTTCTCCTACCACTCCCCTGTGTTGGCAGAGATTCAGAAAATCAGGTGGGGATGTGAAGCAAAACGGTAGTTTTGATATAAAATTCCTTGTTTTCGATTTGTCATTCTTCAACAGCACTGGGTTTATTTGCTAATATTTTATTTAGGGTCTTTGCAACTATGTTTGCAAGTGAGGTTGTCACAGCTTGACTGATTTTGGTACTCGAGTTGCACTAATTTTCACCATGAATTGGGAAAATTTACATATTTAGTTATGTCCCAGAACAGTTTACATAACAAAGAATTTGGCTTCTGGCAGATGTAGTAGGACAGTTATAAACTATCTAGCACTGAAGCATTTTTAGGGATAGATAGATCACATATAGAAATTTTTCAAGTTATTGATCAATTTAGATTTTCTGATACTCCTTCAATCAATTTCATATATTTTCTTAGATAATCAAACATATCATGTAGATTTTAAGATTTATTGATATGTAGTTATACTTAGAACTCTATTATCTACACTAATAAAAGAGAAACATGCAATTTGACCATCACTCCACTACGTCCACCAGCCAATCAGGAGGGAATATGCAAATTAGAAGGACAAATATGGCAGCCGCCCAGCTGCTCCAGGCCTGAAGTGGCTGGGCGGGGCAGGACGCCTGCTATGAGAGGGAGGGCGGGGGGCGAAGGGATCTACAGGAGTGGCACTCCGGCAGGCCGCAGTGAAGAAGAAGACTGCAGACTCTGGAGTCTGCAGCAAAGACGAAGATGGAAGACAGCAGACTCCTGCCTGAGTCTGCAGTGAAGACTGCAGACTCTGGCTGGAGCCTGCAGCAAAGGCGGCAGACTCCGGCTGGAGCGAAGGCCTGGGTCCCGGGTGCCGGAGGAAAACTGGTGCTGGAAGCCAAGGGAAGGAAGGTCTATTGCACGAATCTCTTTGTGCAACGGGCCTCTAGTTATTTAAATAATTTCCTCTATAATAGAATTATATGGCAGTTTGTTCATTCATTTTTACTTTTCACTTGATCAAAATCATGGTCATTTCAAAGAATCAGGTTTTCATTGTATTGTTCAATAGCATTTGCAGCTTTGCAGAGTAATCATAAGCAAAACAGATACTTCCATTTTGTCAAGGTCACCTGTGGTCCTAAGAACCATTATTAAAGTAAATTTCTAGCCTGAGAGAAGGTAAAGATAGAAAACCTTGTGCTGCTTTGTAAATGTGTGCATAAATTTGTTTGAAGGACAAGTTGGGCCAGTGCCAGGACATCCTGGGTATGTGTCTGTCCCAAGATAATTCTGAATTTTGTGTTTGAGTTAAAATACTTGAAAGCATTTGCACATTAAGATTCACAATTATATTTTTATCTTAAGCAATGGCAAATAAAATAGAAAATCACAAAGAAACATCACAGGGAAGTCAAACCCTCGTAGACCCTCTTCTACCTTTAAGTTTTCATGCCTGCCAGGGGCTGCTCTCCTCTTCTTGCTCCTGTGTGCCTGGCTCTCAGTCCCTCCAGCAGAGAAAAATCCCTGCTTATTTACACAATGCCCAGCCTGGAGATGCTGCTGTAATTGCTATTTTTTTCAGTTTTAGATAGTAATTTGTGTTTTCTCCACAGCTTTTTTCTAGAGCCACTTGAGAGGAATAAGAAGCAAAAGTCTCCTTTGTCAGATGACAAGAATAGAAACACAAAGGGCAACAAAAAGCATCCCTGGTAGGTTTTCCCTGTAACCAGGTTTCCCTTGAACCAGTTTGGCTAATTAAAAATGAAGCTGCATTTTCTGACCTGCCAATGGAAGAACACGACACTTGTTAAATGGTAAAAAGGGAGCCCATCACTGTCATATTATACCAACTGACAATGAACCTTACTTGGAAAAGTTTTCTATTCTCTCCAGCTGAGAGGGAATTGATTCAAAGAAAGAATGATGCAGTTTATCAAGTCTATTGTTTTTCCCTATAGCCCAGTAACCCCTCTCTCCTCTTTGGGCTCATTCAGGCACACAGCCTGTATCTTCCCATTGAATAGCTGACCATGTTCTCATTGTTGCCCACTGTATAAACAACTGTTGTTAACTGCTCCAGGGTTAACATCCTTCAAAAAAACTGCAAGATTTTGGGATTATTAACTTTTTTTTAAAAAAGACTAAGAGGAATAGCTTTTCTCCCAAACAAAACAAGTATTTTCTCTCTCTGGTGATGATTAATTTACTGTTCCATGCCATTTGTGCATGTGTCACACCGGAAAACATTTGGGGAGAAAGAGATTGAAACATGAGTAAAATGAGAGAGCTGAGATGAAGGTCACAAGAAAACTACCACTCGGGAAAGACGGTAGGTCACTTCTGCCTGGTGTGACACAAGAACTTCATTGAGAAGTCCAGGATTTGATCTGGACTTTGTGAGGTATTAGAGTTTCAATAGGGAAGTGTGGTGTGAGGAAGAAGAAAATGATAACAGAAAATAAGAGATAAATGAACATCAAAAAATTACATATGAATATTCAACTTGGCTGGAGCACTGGGTAAAGGGAAGGTGACTTATGAAGGAAGGTTGGGGCCAAGCTGTGAATGATTTTTAGTGTTAAGGAATCTGGACACAATTCACTACATACTAGGGCATATATCAAGCATTTTATATCTATTAATCCTCACATCAACCCTATGAGGCTCAGCCAGGAGCACCCGGGAGCAATTAGCTGGCAAACAACAGAGGTAAGATTGAATCCCAGATCTGTGCAGCTCTAAAGACTCTGCTCAGAGCCTCTCCAGGTCATAGGTGGGTTGATTTTCAGGGGTCAAGAGACAGGGAGGAATCAAATGTGACTCTTATTAGTTTTCCAGCTTCAGTGCCTAGAGCATGGGACCACTCGTGACAGAAATAGGGAAGCTGGAATAATTTGGGGGAAGGTGAAGGGTTTATCCATAACTTATATCCTTTTTGACTCAAAAGTAGAGCGTAGGTCCAGGGCAGCACCCTGGCGGGTAGAAGGTGAATCAGACAGTGCTCTGTGCTCTACCAAACTGGATAGAGTCTCTGCTGCTCACATGCCCTCAAAACCTCTGCACTGATGAGCAAAAAGAACAAGCTCTTTGTTGAAATGTCTTTGAATAGAGCTACGCCATGGCCCTGGGGAGATTCTGAAAGTGGGGAAAGGGAGGTCTTTCTAACTTTTGAGATTATAACTGCCACAGAGCAAGGTGTATGTACGGGGAGAACCCCAAGACTAAGAACAGAAGCTCTTCAAATTGCTCTCTGTGGAGAGCAAGAGAGGAGGGAGGTTTTACACCTATTCATTTGCCTATCACAACCATAAGGAGATATGTGCATGCGCACACACACACATATATACAGTGGTCTCATGAGTCATGTGACTGGGCAATGTTAAATACGTAATCATTGTTCTAGAAAGCAACTCTATATGCAATTTGATTGTGGTTCTGTTGGGTGGCAGAATGTCATTTCCATCAGCATTGCTTTTCCCACAAAGAATCATCAGAAAAATGTTTGACTCTATATATACCACTTCCGTCAAATGCTAGCATTTTTTCACATATCCCCTATTAGGCAGTTATACAATGATGTCTGTTTTATCTGGAGATATTAAAGAAGGAAGTGCTCTATAGAAGTGACATTTCCAGATAAGTAAGGGTTATCCCTTAATGCCAATTAAAAATAAGTCAATGTTTTTGAAAATGTAACAGACACATTTGTCATCTTAGACAACATATACAAAATGAAAATCTGTTGCTTCTTTTGTGACTAGTGTTGTTTTCATTGACTCAAGAAAAGTAGAGCTATCTGGCTCTCCTTAAATGGTCCCAGACTGCTCATGTTTAGAGCTATTTGTCTGCTACTTAAAGGGTCCTGACTGTACACTCTGACTAACTCTTCTAACAACCCTCATTCATTTTGCCTCCCAGCTTTCTAACTGCAATGGGCAGGAATACCAGAACAACACTGAGCAGAATAGCAGTGGTTTCTATGGCATTTAATGCCCATGACTGTGGAATTTAGTGCACAGATTGTCTGATACTGATGTTGGCATTCAAATAAGTCTTTTTTTTTTTTTTATAAAAAAATGTCTTATTTCCTGGTTCTGAGTAGTTGAAGTTTCTATATAAGAAATCTTTAGGTAAATTAAGTATTATATTTTAGGCAGGAAAATTTTCTAGTTAATCTTATTTGAGCTCTTTCTGCTACTAGAAAGTTAAGGATTGAACATCTGTAGGCTCTTAGGGAGAGCGGTTGCTAAGTGAAATAAATACGTCTGCCTCAGTTGAGAAGAGAAGCGAGCCCTTATAATCATAATAGCAGCCATGATGTGCAAGCATGCCTCAACATTGTACCTGTATAACTCTCACTTAACCTTCCCAATGACCCTCATTGGAAAGTATATTCTTGTTTTCCAGTAGAGATACCTGAGGCTTAATGCTAAAGCAGTTTATTCAAAGACACAGAGCTGGATTTCCCTTCCCGCACTGTCCTCTGAAACACTCCCCTGCTGAAGGCCTCCTGCTCATTCTACGGATGACTCAGTTTCCTGCAGTCAATGAAAGGGCTGGAGAATGAATGGAAGCCACACTGAGGTTACAGGGAGAGTTCTTTCTTCAATGCCCCTGGCCACTGCTTCCAAGCCAATGAAGAGCTTGCTGAGAGAACAGGCAGAGCAGCAGCAGAGCCCTGTTGCTCCTCCTGGAGGTCTGACAGCTCTCAGGCCAGGCTAACCACCTGCTCTGTTGCTGGCGCCTCATTTCTCCTTATTTTGTGCAGACTATTCCTCTACTCAATGGATTCAAAGGCAAAGAAAAACCTACTAGAAGAAGAGAATTATGACAGTTAGCCATTCTTCCTTTTGCTCTCTGACGTTCAGAATTCATTTCCTGTTATTTCCTGTAAAACCATCAACTTGCAGAGGAGGATAACAGACAAACAAACAAACAAAAGCCTGGATACAAAGAAAGAGACAGGGTTACTAGCCAGTCTGGAGTGTCCTCTCTATGGCTTTGGCAAGGGGACCTACTGATTGGTCAGATTATTCAAACAGGTGTATCATTGACCATCAGCTCCTTTGGACTTTTCAAGTAGAGAATTCCTTAGATGCCCAGAGCAGAGTAGCATGGAATAAAGCAAGTTGCTAAAGAAAGTCAAATTCCAAAGAAAAGAGGCATGGGAGAATGGCATGAAAAGGTGAATATTTTTAGCTAGCAATTATAAAGCTACTGCATTTAACTGCGGCAACAGTGGCATGCAGTAGAATGTAATTATTTTCTGTCCAGCACCTGTCTTTGAGTCTGTCACCTTGTTATTCATTTCTGGACATCAGTGAGAGATGTTTCTTTCTTTTTCACCACTTCCTTATCTGTCCACTGCAGCAAAACATCCCGTAGCTTGAAACTTATGTATGGGTAGATGCATGGGAACATTCAAGAAACACTCAAATGCTGTCTCTCTCACACAAACCCTGTATTTCTTTTAGTTATATATTTCAACCTTCTCTTCTCTTTCCCTCTTCATTCTTTCCCTCCCTTCCATCTTCCCTTCCTTCAAAAAAAATTAACTAGGAGCTTTTAAAGAGCCGGCAAGGCTACGTTCAAACGTACTAGAACTTCATGGACCTATGACTTGATGATAGAAGTGAAACAGTCCCTGAAATAAATCAGACAATGGAAAGAATTTTTTTTCCAAAAGAAGAAATATTATCTGAATGACAAATTCTTACATCATTCAAGACAATATCTTATCAAGGATCTCATCATCTTTTTGCAAAGACCACCTAAACATGACCACTGTGCCACCAGGAACTAACGTGGAAGACGGCCCAGGCATGGCCACTAGCATCCCTGATTATGTGAAGGAAGGGAAAACTCAGGAACATTTTCCAGGTTACTTGGTTTTTGAGTCTATCTGTCAGGCTAGTTCAATTCCTCTAAGAATTCCCAGATATGACAGACAGTCAACAGCTTTGCTGGGCATGACAAGTTTCATTTCAAGGAGTCCAGGTTGTAATTTCAAGTGGACTGGCTACTTTTATAGGCCCATTCAAGCTGAGCTTTCAATTACCTTCAAGCACTCTTCGTTGATCACACTCAGCAATCACAGACCCAGAACTACCCAGGCCAATGTGACAAAGGCTGAGAAAGAACTAGAAAGGCCCTTAAAGAAAGAGCACATTTTAGCAGCTTTCTGAATAAAGCATCTTAAACACACCTTTATATAGTGATTTATCCTATATTTGTGATATGGATGAGGAAAAGAGGCATTTCTAGATTTAAAATGAAATTCAGGGATGAGACTTCCTCCTTGTCACTGGTAACTTACTTTTACTGACTTGTGAAAAATATTGGATACTCTGTTTTTTGATTCAAAATTTTATTGGGCTTTATCTACAGTTTCTAAAATGGCCAAGTTTTAAAATTTTGTAAATGTTTGACTAAAGTATAAATCAAAAGAAGCTAAGAATGTTAGTCTACATTTACACTGATACATACCAAATATACACATTACACACAAACATTAAACACATATAGAATCATCCCTAGTTCAGATATTCTGTCTGATTGTCAGCTAACATCCATCCAGTCTCTGGATCCATAAAAGCCACTGTTTTGACTCTACTTTCAGATTTTATTCAATAGATAATTTGGAACACCTTCTCCAGATGCAAGGTTGGTGTTTTAATTCAATATCTAGTGAAATTAGAGGACCGTTACTCTATGGGATATGGCATATTATTTTTTCTTGGTTTTCCTTATCAAGATATGATCAACTTATTAAAAAACTCTTGAATGAAATACTTGATGTATAGAAACCTTTAGAAAAATGGATTTTTATAATTTTCAATAATATTTATTATTACATAAAATAATTTATGTGATATGCATTATCACATAAATAAATGTTATAAATAATAAAATGATATGTAACCATATAACAGGCCAATTAACTGGTTCTGTTAGCATGAACAAGTCATCTTTTTGTTTTATAGACAAGGACAGTAATGATATCTCCCTCATAAGTTGCTATGAGAAAAGTGAATTAATATGTGTAAAATAGTCAGAAAAGAGCTTGGCAGATTCTTGGAGAAATTTAACTAGCTTGACAGATAAGCTCAAAAAACCAAGCCACCTAGAAAATGGCAGGTGTTCAATAAATGCTATTGCTATTATTGTTATTATTTAAAGTCCTAGTTTCCTCACCTATAAAACAAACAGGTGAATTTAATCTTGACAATCTCTACTGTTTCTTTCTTTTGGGGACTCTCTGCTGCTCTGTCCTTTAGCTTTCAATGAAGTGACCAATATCTTAGATGAGTGGACCAGGTTAACATTGAACACAAATGAAAATTCACCCCAAAGAATTAAGAACCGTGGCAGCAAATAGAAGCAGATGAGTAACTATTTTGTCTTGATCCGGGTGAGGAACTTCTCTATGTTTGCTTTTTTATAGTGCCAGAATGATGAGGTGATAATAAGCAGGTAATTTCCCTGAGGGGCTTAAGAACTTGGCCTAGTTTTGAATGCTTTGGATCCAGAAGGACGGAGACCCAGCTCAGCCCTAACAGGGAGCAGAACAGCTTGTGAATTGGTTGTTTTAGCTCCCAGGAGGCGCATTCTGATACATTAATTTTATGTTATGAATCTGGGAGAATGTTTGGACAGGCTGGGAGCCAGTTGTTCCAGCAACTGCTATGTAAATCCTTCACTCCCCAAATAGTTGCTCTCTTTCTCAAATATCTTCCTATCAAAATATAGGCTTGTCATGGGGGCTATAAACTGCTTAAAATTAGCCTATGAGCTGGTGAATAAGCTCTCTCTTGAAAAGACATTTTCCCCCTAACATTTCCCAGTATTTCAGCTCCACCAAAATCCAAGTGTTACAGTAGGCAGCTAGTTAGATATTAACAGAAAAGAAACATCTAATTAAGCCAGATCAACTAGGAAGGGGCAGCTTCCCAGACTCCAGGGAACAGCTACACCCCCTGCCAAACAAATGCTAATCCTAGAGCAGGCTTTCCAATCGCCCCAGGGAATAACGGCTGGGCCATCCCCCAGATTAACCGGGGGAAGGATAAAGTGAGGGGAAAGTGTCTCTGCTGAGGCATATGTAGTAGAAGCCAAAATGGCAACCATAAAGTGAGGAGTCTAGCCTGGAAAAATCCTGGAAAAGGATTGGATAGGGTAAGGACATGAAACCTCGAAGACCCAGGAAAGGGATTGTAAAGGGAGAGGCACCAGCACAGGACTGGATTCTTTGAAAGAAAGCCTGATCTTGCCCAAGCACAAGGACATATAATCAAAGCTTAACAAAGGCCTGAGGTCTCTTCAGCAGCCTATAGGCTGAAGCACAGCGCCCCTAGCGGACTGGATGTGAACAGAGACTGTGCTGGACTGCTGGAGCCTCGGATGCCAGGATAATGGCATGGCAGCTCTGGGTCCTGGCCCTCCTGGGCTTGGTGGGACAAGTGTGAACCTACGGTCCCAGAGGTTGGATTTCTTCTGCAGCGAGACAGAGCAGAGCCAGCTGGTTGTGGAAGAGACCGGGCCTGGTGTACCTGGGGGCAGGCCTTTGTTTTCACTCCATAAATCTTGCCTCTATGCCTCCAGTCCTCCTATGTGTGCATCCCTGAAATGCATTTCCTGCAAAACTGTGGAAGAATCCTATCTCCTCCTACCACACAAGGCCTCCATTTCTTGTTTCCAAATGCATAAAAAAGTATTTAAAAAATATACATGCAGCCAAGAAGATACAATTTTTCTAGGGAACAATAGTCCAGAAAAGAAAACAAATATAATTCATCAATAGTTCATTTCAGTGATATTTTACAAAACGAACCACTCCTGATCAGGCATAGATGTACTGGTAATACTGCTTGCAAAACAATTCCAAAGAAAAAGAAAGACAAAAAATAAAAAATAAAAAAGTAGAGCATGCATGAGAGAAAGAATAAAAGGGGTTTTTCATTTGTAGCTCTAATTGGTTTCTAGCATTGTCCCTGACATAGCTTTTGTTGCCTGTAAAGAATATGCTGCACAGTGACCAAGACTCTTCCCTAACAGATCACTGTTTAGTTAGTCAGCAGCTGACATGTAAGTAACCTTGCTGGTTGTATTATTCTGAGGAAACAGGAGCCTTACAGTGAACTTTTAGCAGGGCCAGCGTGGTAGCCACATTCATGGAGAATGCAAATCAAATAAGGCAGGACCGGCAGCAGTACATCAGTGAAAGGCTGCATTCTCCACCAATGTCAAGTACAAGCTGGGTCTTCGCATTTCTTTTGTCCTGCAATTTCTTTTGATCTCGTGGCCCCCTCACTTGGAACTGTGTATTCAGGGGACACAGGTTCTCTAGGAGGCACTGACTCCCTCACATACCAGGATGTCTAAGAATCCACGATACTCACCAACTCAGCGAATTGTCCAACAAAATGTTTGGACATTAAATAAATTCAAACTAATTGGATTACATAAGCTTGATGAGTAAAAAGGGTCAAGTAGTAAGGGTCACCTCTGCATTATAATATTTAACAATTATCTTCTGTTCAAATGTTAGAATATTATACAGTCCTCAGTAGATGCTACAACCAGCATTCACACGCATTTTTAGTGGTTAGGGAGGGCTTTGTTAGGCAGATGTGGGGTTGGCATGCTTCTAAATCCAAAGTTTTTTTTCCAAGTATTCTCAGTAGGGTCATAACATTGATAACAGGATGACCCCAAAGTGTATACTTGCCCAGGTAGCTCCCTTATAAAAAGCAGTTTTGAGAACTATGGTATAAATGTGGGAAGAAACGGTTAGTAGCACTGACTTGGGTGTTATAACCAGATACCTACTCTTTTCTAAAAGCATGGGTGGGAGGGCTTAGTACACTAACAGTACCTTTTCCTGAGCTTAAAACAACCTCAATGTTTTTAGTGGGGGAAGTTCACTATGAAGCAATGCATGGTTTAACCCTAAAAATGTATTTTTATAAATAGTATGAAAAAAAGGCAAGGGTAGGATAAATATTTCAGGTCAATATTTCAGGAAAGAGTTATTGTGGTATCATCCCTTGATATCTGGTCTCCTCCAGCTTCTTTCCCATTTTTGGTGTTCCTTTAGTGCAAAATTTATCAAAATCATTTTCTATTCTGTCTCCACTTCCTGCAGTCTCATTCTCTCTGGAATGCACACCATTCAGGATTTTCACCCACAACACCACTGTACTTCTCAAGGTCACCAATGAACTCTTTGCTGAATCTCAAGGTCACCAGTGAACTCCTTGCTAAATCTCAAGGTCACCAGTGAACTCCCTGCTAAATCTCAAGGTCACCAATGAACTCCTTGCTAAATCTCATGGCAAATCTCAAGGTCACCAATGAACTCTTTGCTAAATCTGATGGCAAATTTTTAATCCTTGTAGTCCTTGATTTAGTAGCACAAGATCATTCCCTCTTCCCTTCCATATATTTATTTTGTATTTCTTTATCATCGCTTCCCCACTGGAATGTAGGCTGACTGAGGTCAGGTACTGCTATACCCCCAGGCCCTAGAATAGGGTCTGGCACATGGCAGGCTCTCAAGAAATGTGAAATGAATGATGGCAAGCATAGTTCGGTGAACAGTTGCAGGTAACAGGCAGACTTTACCTTGTGCTGTGTGACTTAGAAGTGGACCCTACGTGGAATGTGAATGGATATTCTAAGCTGCAGCCCACTTCACGGATGCCACTGGCAGCTCTTGGACTTCTGTTCAATGCTTACAATTTGGGGGCATGTGTGATGATTTGGATTTCAAAAGAGATGCATTTCCTACTTGGATTTTTCTGCCGTGAGCTTTGGCTGCTTATGCCCGTGTTTATTTGTGTACGAGGTGTGCTGTGTGCCTGGCATCTGCTCTGCTTCCCGCCCTCTGTGTGCCCGTGCCCACAGGGTGTCTGGGAGTGTGTCGGCATGCTGTGAGGAGGTTTAGAAAATTCTCTCTGAGCCCTCTGGCTTATCCTGTTGGGGCTGAGAAAGCTACCAAGTCTGCTAAGCTGGCAGAGCGACAGAATCCACCCACACAAAGGAGACGAAACAGCTGCAGTGGGGATGGAGGGCTTCCGAGGACCAATGAAAGAGGAAGACAAAGAGATTATGGCTCATGGATGGCAGATGGTTGAGGTCTGGTTGGGAATCGGGTTGTCGAGAAACATTTTATCTTCTTCGGCAGAGTTGGAACATGGGCATTTAAAGGCACAGATAGGCCAGTGACAAGTCTGGGCAATCTCAAGTTCTCTCCGTGTTACATTGGGGTCCTCTCCTCTATCACCCTGCCCCCATTTTCACTCATAATGGAGCTTGCAAGTTAGTTCTTGTGCGGCCTGAGTTATAGGGATGTTGGTAGGGGCATTATCTGGCCTTTTTCTGGAGCTCTCAGCCATTCAGGGGCATCTCTCTGAAGGTGCAAGGGTTGAGAATGGTGCATTGAGGCCTGCTGCATTGAGGCTCTGAAATAGGTATTATGAGAGGAGATTTCCATAAGAGCCATGGAAGAAGAGCCTGCATTCAGAGTGGCTTTCTGACTTTGGCGTTTCAGAAAGTGCTATCTGTGACAGGGATTATTTTCCCTATTTCCTGCTGGCGAACGTGCATGTGTTTTGCAATGTGAAATGGGGGCCTGGGGAGATGGCATGAACAAATAAAAGGGGAGGAAGAAAAATAAATGAGAAGCACAGTTGTTCAATTGTTGGAGAGATTATCTATTCTCCCCAGTACTCTCTCTTTTTTCCTTAGAAATAGTGCCACAGAGTGAAAAGAGCAAATGTGTTGAAATTAGACACATCTGTTCTTGAATCCTGGCCGTTTCAGTTATCATGTTGATTTAGGCAAGAAACCAAATTTCTTAATCTGTAAAACTGGAGAAATAACACCTATCACTCAGCATTGTTTTGAGTCTTAAGTGAAATCTAAGCAAAGTGCCTAGCAGAGAGCCTGAAATAAAGCTCATCCTAAATAGCCGTGATAGAAAAGGATGTGGGGCGAAAACACAGCATCAGACATGGCAGACCCCGGCTTCATTTGTTCAGTTATTCAGCAATATTTAAATTGGGGATCTACTTTGTATCTATAAATGTGTGACATGTTGGACAATACAGATATGCCAGCTCAAAGTGCAGATAGGCATAAAACACATGCAGAAATAATAAGTAAGAAAATTGTGAAGTGTGATAAGTGCTATCAGGACATAAATAATGGGATGAAAGGGGAAACTGCTTTATATTGGGTAGTCAGGGAGGGCTTCTGGAGGAGGCAATGTTCAAGTTGAGGATGAAGAATGAGAAAGAGCCAGCCAATGTGAAGACTGGAGGGAAAGGGTTTCAGGCAGAAGGAAGGATGCAAGCTAATGTCTGAGACCAAAGATGACCCAGGGCTGTTTGAAGTACTGAAAGAAGGTCAGAGTACTGAGATGAGAGACCAGTGCTAGAGCAAGAACAAGAGACCCAGGGAAACTGCAGTTTCACCCCCTTCCCCAATCCCAATTCTGAGAAAATGCTACTTGTAAAAGATTTCTCCCTTTGGTTACCATTTTGTCCTCTACAATTCTGGAAACAAAATGATGCCATTTTTTTTTAAGTGCAGTAGTTAGCCTATATGGAATATTCTAATCATTAGTATTTGATTATTTCTCATGTTGTTCAATGAGAGGATGGTGGGTTTTAATGAATGCTTTGCTGCTCTCTATGAGAACCAAGTCTCTGTCTCCTCATTTGCTCCAACCCATTCCCCGAGGAGCCTGGTGATGGGACTCACACTCCAGTCTTTGTATTCACAGCACCTGTTGGAACCTGCTGGTGGAATTTCTGTGTTTCCCTCATCCAGGTCCCCTTGGAGGTTGACATGCTGCCAGAAAAACTCAAACTCGATTTCTTGGGTCCCAAGTCAGCTCGCCCCCACCAGGATGGCTGAAAACTGTAGTCTTCCTCTCGCCTGGCTAGGAATGCCCCTTCTTCCCACTGGAACAGGTTGGTAGGAAGCAGCTAGGGAACTTTATTTCATTCATAACTGGAGGGTCTATGTTCTCTGCCCTTCAAAACTAGGGCAGTAGTTCTTTAATGGATGATGATAATGAGGGAGTGGTAGGAGGAAGCCCAATTATGCCACTGACTAGCAGAGTGACTTCAAGCAAGTGATTACCTTCTCTTAACACATTTTTTTTTGTCTGTAAAAATAGGAATAATATTATCTCTCTCTTACTATATTGTGGAAGATAAAATTAGGAAAAGAAACTGGCAACCTAGATATTAATTTACTCTTTCTTCTCTCCTTCCCTTCTGTTCCCTCCTTCTCTTCCCTTCCTTCCACTACTCAGTGATGCCTCTTGTCTGTCTTTTATCATTTAACTAGAGGCCCGATGCACAAAATTTGTGCAAGGGGCTCGGCCCTCACAGCTCCGGCTGCCTTGGCCGGCCCTCGCAGCCCCTCGCAGCCCCTCATAGCCCCGGCTTCATCCGGAAGGTCGTCTGGAAAGTCGTTTGGCTGTTCGGTCTAATTAGCATATTAGCTCTTTCTTATATAGGATGGCTCACAGTTGGCATGTGCAGAGAGCCCACGATGTGGTAGTGAAGCCCCAGCAGTCATTCTCATCCCTTGTTAAAAGTCATGGCGAAGTGCTTGGAGAAGCATGTGATCACAATGTTTGAAACCAAGTCATTTGGGACCAGTTTCACTTAATTATGCTCTTTCTCTGCTCAAGCCCCCACCAGGCCTGACCTCAATGTGTAATGATGCTTCAGTCAGTATGTTTGGAAAATGAAAAGTTTCATAAATGACATTTTAATATATTTCCCCAGAAAAATCATGCCCATCTCCTGTGGCAATTTATGCCAGATCTTCTCTAGGCCCAAAGGCATAGAAGCAAATAGAAGGTGTCAGAAGTAATGGTGCAGAAGCAAGAAGGTCCTTATCTCAGGAAGTCCACCAGGAGAGCTTCAACATCTTTCCCACTCAGACCACAGCAAGGGGCAAGTACGTCAGAATCTCCAGTGGGGGAGGAATCCAGGCATCAGTAGTTGTCAAGGCTCCCCAGTTAATTCCAATGTGCAGCCAAGGTTGAGAACCACTGCTGTGTTTGTTAACACCCCAAACCTCTATACTTCTATGGATTATGTGTCTACATTTCTATGGATTAAAAGGAAGGAAGAGGCCCAGGAGAAGAAGAAAACTAAAATCATGTGGCCTCCACAGGCCAATGCGATGACAGGGGTGAATAAAGTGTGAGTCATATCATTATGGAAATGAAGATGACAACCTAGTACCATTATAAAGCCTGAGCACCAGCTCTTGTAACTGATAACTGTGTACTGATAACAGATAGTGGAACTGGGCAGCAGAGTAAATAAAATACAAGAGAGAAAGGGCCAGATGAGATGGGAAAAAAGGAAAATAATTCTTAAAATAAAGGAGGAGATTAGCAGGTAAAACATTTACATTCCCTTTGAGGGAGAAGATGGTCAAAAGCAATGATAGAGATAATGGTAGCAACGCTAATCTTTTATGCAGTGCATGTTTGTTTTCCCTGATTAGGATAATTTTCTAAGGGCAAGGTTTGAGTTTGGCGAAGGGAGATAATAAACAGGAAAAATGATATATTTGGCGACATGTAATCAACATCGGGCTAATGGCCTTGGCTGAAACCTTGGAATTTGATGAATGTATTCATTTACTGAGCCTCACATCTAATAAGAAGAAACATAAATACGAATATAGAAGGAATGTGGGTAAATGAGTTTAAATGATAGGAGGTATTTTATACACATTGATTAGCATGGAAGAGAAAGCAGACAGTACCTGGTTTCAGACACCTGGTTTACAAATAACTCATGCATATTAATAGCCCTGACGGCTCCTTCCCATTTATTTGCCCCCCTCAACTCTCCAACCCCCCTTTTCTTCTGCAAACACTCTGGGTCAAAAACACAACAAAGCTAAACAGGTTTGAGTACATTTTGTGGAATTAGGAGTGAAGGAAGGGGAAAAGCAGAGAAACATCTATTTTGGAGCAGTGATTTTCAAACTTTGGTCCTACAACCTTAGTCAAAGAAATATTGCTGGGAAAGGGTGAGAGAACTAAGATACATTTAAAACAGAGAAAGGGTGGACCAGTGTGTGCAATGTTCAGCATTCTCTTTCTCCTGCCTTTACCCATCATGAAGATGCTGTAGGAAGCAGAGCTTGGAAATAATTTGAATGTGAGAATTGACATGGGAAAGAGATTTCTAAACAAGACTCAAGTGGTAGCCGACTCCGTCCTCACGCTTCCCACCTGTATTTCCCCTTCAGTTGTTAGACTTCCTAAAAGTCCCCCAGTTGATAATTTCTTTGGGTCAGTATGTGTTCTCTATTGGAAGTTCAAGTATGTCATGGAGGTCAAAGAACTTTCAGTTGCACATACATGAATGTGAATTTAATAACACCACTGGCCTCCAGATTCCCAGACCAGCTCCTCTCCAGGGAGGGCATGGACTTACTTGTAGGAGGTGAGAGATGGGTAATGCTGGAGGAAGAAGATGGGCAAAGTCCTATAAGGATGCTAAAGAGGGTTTTGGGGTGTTTCTGGGGGCAATGCTGCAGAGAAGGAGGGAGCTGTTACTCAAATGTTAATACATTAACAACCTTGTCTAGGGTCATTCCTGTCCCAAAGAAAGGGATGACAACCTTTCTCTTCTTTCCTACTTCATTTCTGGGTTTTCTTGTTCGCAGGCTCTCTATAGCAAAGCAGAATTTTGCTAAATTATTTACATTGCTTTATGAGAAAATTGATTCTGGGATCGATCCTTGGATCATAGCCTGTTCATAAGCTGATGACTTTGTGAAATACATGACTGACTATTTAGCATGTGACGGATTACCTGCATAAAAACTGCTAATGAGGAACAGGGAGGTTTGCATATTTAAAAACTGCTCAGAAGTTAAATATGTATCCAGATGTGGTGTCTCTGAGAAACTAGAAGGAATGTAAAACAATGTATATGGCTCCCATGAGTTTAACTTAGTTGCCGCTATGGAGTGACCTCTAACACAATGATTCTTAACTATGAGTTATTCACACCTTGGGGAATCTAAGAATTGAATGCATTCTTCCCATATTATGCTTATGCTCACAAAATCTTGCACATATTTTTAAGGGTTTGCAGAACTCTCTAAAGATTCCTAATTGTTCTCAAACACTAGGCTAAGAATTTGTGCTCTCTGCAATCCAGGGAAAACACTAGCCTGAATATTCCTATTTGGAATAGAAAAATTCATATTTGGGAATAGGCTGTAGGACAGAGGTGGAGATTCAATTCTAGTGCATTTAACATTTGAGAAAGGATTCAAGAGCTTGCACAAAATAAAGAAAAATATGAGGCATAGATTTTTCCTCAAGGAAAATTAGATTTTGTTAGACTAGAATGTAAGATAAGAGTAGTAGTCCTAGTAACTGTGGCTGGAAAGGCAGGATAGATCTGGATCACAGAGGGTCTCTAATGCCAGGCCAAGGAACTAAAACTTAATTCTGAAGGCCATTTTTGTATGATCTTCATCTTTTTGCTATATTTATATACCAACACTACAATTACATTTTTTTTCTTCAAATGAATTTCCTTTGAAATTTGTATTTATTTAGGTTTAATACCCATGGTTTTATGTTATTATATTTATTTATTTCATATATATACTAGAGACCCCATGCACGAATTCATGCATGGGTGGGGACCAGCTGGCCCGCCCAGATGGGAGCCCATTGGGTCAGGCCAGTGGGGGGGAGGGGCCATGGGCGATTGGCTGGCCGGCTCCGCCCCTGATTGGGGTTATGGGGGCTGATCGGGGGCTGGGCTGGCTGGGGTGGGGAGGCCGATTGGGGCCCGGATCAGGCTGGTCGGCTGCTGCAGTGCACGTCATAGCCACCGGTCGTTCTGGTCGTTCTGTTGTTTCGGTTGCTGGACTTTTATATATATAGATGAAAATAAAAAACACCTCTTAAAAATATTAATTTGCATTTCACCTGAAATGATCTCATTTGCAATCAGCATTTTTCACTTTGGGAAACACTAGTGAGGGTAATAGGGGTTTCATTATGAGAGTTGCTCCTTAAAAGGAGTCATGCAGCAGTTGTTGGTTAGTTACAATGGAGAGGATGGGGGCTGTGAGACCAAGCAAAGACCAATGGTTTAGATGGTCATTGTAAGACCATGGATTCAAGAGGCAGAGTGGGAATACAGCGTGGAATCACCCCACTATGTAGGAATATCTTCCTAGAGTTGGAACCCAAAATAATTGTCATGTAAATTATATAATAACTAAGCTCTTAAAGTGAATATAATAATATGCTTGTTTTTGTGTATTATTATATTTTGGTTATTGTATTATTTTTATTTATTTTTCCCCTCAAAAAGAGAGTGCAGTACTTTCTATGTTTTTCTATTGTCTCTAATCTACTGGTTATGGCTGAAAAAGGTCAGGGGCATTAAAATTTTATGGCGTTTTGTTGATCCTGAGAGAGAATCTGACATCTTGATAGTGAAGTTGAAAATCAAATGGGCATTTTCTGTATAGTTCCCTAGTCTTCTGCAATTTGTTTAATTATTCTGGTTAGCAGAAAAATAGATGTAATTCTTGCCCCATTGTTTGCAGCTCAAGTGGCACAAGGAATGCAACAGAACTCTGTCCATATAAGGAGTTATAATACCTTGTCTATATATATATAAAAGCCTAAGCAACCGTTACAACCAGATGACCGGATGACCGGCCGGTAGCTATGATGCGCACTGACCACCAGGGAGCAGATGCTCAATGCAGGAGCTGCCCCCTGGTGGTCAGTGCACTCCCACAGCCAACCTCCTGTGGCCAGCCAACCTCCCACGGTCCCTTCCACCGGTACCAATCAAGGCCGGCCAGCCAACCGCCCACGGTCCCTTCACCTGGCCAGCTGGCCCCGATCAAGAGTGGGCGAGACAGCCCCGATCGGCCCGATCGCTGGCCAGGCTGAGGGACCCCATCCGTACATGAATTCATGCACCAGGCCTCTAGTACATCTATAATAATAAAAGCATACTATGCAAATCGATTGAACAGCCCTCTGGACATCCTTCCAGATGCCCTTCTGGGCGACCTTCCGGGTGAAGCCGGGGCTGCAGCCGCGGGATCGAGGCAGCCACTGTGGCTGCGAGGAAGGAATCAAGGCAGCTGCTGCGGCTGCGAAGGCCTACTTTGCATGAATTTCGTACATCGGGCCTCTAGTCATAAAATGAAAGGTGTTATTATTAGCTGGCGTGGCAAGCAATTGTATAAATGAAATTCTTTTAAATTCCTTTTTTATTTCAATGATTATTTTGTGAGGACATAAGTTGATGTCTAATTTTGGGCTTCTAGTTAGCCTAGTTAAATACTATGCTGGAAAGATCAGTTTGCCCTTGATGTAGAAATATTAAGTGACCTGGACATTGTGCTTACACTGTCCTTGCAGAAACACAATGACTGCTACATTGGGGCAGAGGGCATCCCAGGAAAAGCAACCAACAATGTATTCTTTTTTTCCTCCAGGGATCTCAGATTCTAATGAATACTTGTTCAGATTACTCCAGGGATGAGAGAGAAAATGGGCTTCTACAAAGTCCTTTTAAACTTGGTCATACCTAATGTTTAGAATATGGAATCAGCTGAAATATGGAAAAAAGAGCCCAGGACTTGCAGAAAGATGCTCTTGGTTCAAGTTATGGGGTTGCTACTAACTAGCCACGTGACCATGGGTTTGTCACTTAAGTCTTTGAGTCTTGATTTTCCTCTAAAATAGTGATACTAATACTAATGTTAGCAAGGCTGGTTGTGCTATCAAATAAGATGACATTAAATAATCTTTGTTAAATATAAGATGCTACATAGACATCATCATCATCATTGTTAAAATAAAAGTATTTATTGAGTGCTTTCTATGTTCTTTGCATATGTTAACTCATTTAAATCTTATAATTAACCCAATAATATAAATATTATCATTACCTCAACTTTCTGGAAGACAAAACAAAGGCCTCTAGAGATTCAATAACTTGTCCATTGTTATGCATTAAACTGACTCCAAAGCCTGCAGCATCCTTATTCTTGAAATGGCGATAATCTGATCATCTTAAAAGAGTTTCAGAACTTCCAAAACTTAATCTGTAACCCACTATGAATTGAGAACTAATAAGGAAAACATTTTTAATGGAGCAATACTTTTTCTGTATTCTCTTTCCACTTTCTCATTTAAAATGTTTGGACTTTATTAATGTTAAGATGATAGTCAAATAAACTTTAAAGTAGCTAGGTACAATCCAGCATCTACTGCAAAGGACATTTCTATTTCTTCACAGACATTGTGTTGGAGAGAACAGTGTTCTAAACTTGATGTATGTGGAATTCAGAAATGCAGGAGCTTGGAGGAAGACAAGGCTAGGTATTTGCATTTGAGAATTGTCTCAAAATGATAACTGAAGTCAGAATAGTGAATGAAAGGGGAAAGGGCCAATATTGATATTTGATGAATATCTGTTTATAGAATGGAGAGAAAGAAGAGGAATTAGCAATGGAAAGACAAAATGAACTGTAAGAGAAAAGGTGAGGAAATAGTGAATCTAGAGAGTCTAATACGTATCATTGAATCCATGAGAAAGTAACTCTGGGGAGGGAAGAAGAGTGTCTCTCTACCCCCTTATTCCTTATCCCTTACATTTGCCCCCTTAATTAATATGCTTCTGTGGATAGTTTTAATCTCTTTGAATTTTATTTTTTTCTTGATAACAATGATGGGACTTAGCTCACAGGTTGGTTTCTAGGGGGATATATGTTCTCAGAAGGTGACAGGTTTTGAGATGTTGTTTTGACCCAAAGTGGGAAATAAGCAGATAAGTGAATTTTGTCAAGAATGATATGGAATAGAAAGCATTCACACAAAACACTCATTGATGCATATTTTCCATGAGGCCACATGGCCCAGAGGCCTGTGTTTCACTAGCTACGTATACATTCATAGTGCAGTTCTTCATTACACGTTACTAGGATGCTGGGATGAGAAAGATATCAGATTTGCTCCAGAAACAAATCCCTTAGCTGAACTTGGCAATGGTTAGACTGACCTCAGAATATTATGTTCCATTTAGTTTGCAAAGGGAATCAAAAGAAACTTGGAGATAAACTTGAGGAGAAACCCCACTATGCAATGCTCCTTGTTCTGTGTGCTCGCTGTGAAGGTGGTAGGTAGAAGCTACCTGGGTTCTGGAGCAAGGCAGTCCTAGTGCAGCGCCTCCTGTCTGCGGTGTGCACATCCTGCACCTCACCCAGCCTCAGGTAACCTCCTCTTCCCTCCAAGGGAAAATAATGCCTACCTCCTTATCAAGCACCCAGACTGTCCATGCACATAAATTGTCCCTCAAAGACTGAAATTATTATAACTCCATTTATGATTTTAAAATTCTAACTGCTTTCTGCCCAGATGTGGAGATAAGGACAATTCATTTCTTCTTAAGATCACATTGCCCTCCCTGACAGCTAGGGGTACCCCATATAACTTGCAATAAAGATCTCACATTAAAAGGCAGTTGACCTTTTCTGCAGGAGCCATGATTAAGTGACATGACGATTATCAGGCAGAATCCCAGGGGACAGTCCTATGAAATACCCAGAGAAGCACATTCAGCCTCATTTGGTTTTATGACTTCCAACTGGTTCCTAGAATTTTAATCCTAATGCTTTTCTAGGAAATTTGCAGGACTGCTGAAATACATAGTTCTGATAAAGTTCCGCAGTCAGCACTGGGAAATCACTGGTGCTCAGTCAGGAGAAAATCCACAGTGGAGCGTGTGGAAGCTCAGGGCTGCTTGTGTCTCCGTGGGGGCAGAGGAAGCAGTGAGCCGAACAGCTGTGAGCTAACTGCCTTCTAGGTGGGAGAATGCCAGGGACACTCCCAGGTGGATAGAGGCTCAGAGGTCATGACGGTGAACCCCATCTGCACGCTGGCTTCTCTGTGCGGTGGGGACACGCATAGGGACACCATGGTGAAGCAGATAGTTCCAGCCCAGGCCTCGAGGAGCTCACAGTCTAGTGGCAGAACTGGAGGAAGGCAGTTAGCGCCGGCTCCTCTCCACCCTATCTATCCCCCTGTGGTTGAGCCTTTTAGGGTCTGGCCTGGTGCCCCTCTGGAGATGAAGTGCTCCCCAAGTGTCCCCAGAGGCAGTCCTTCCAGGATTCACACGCAGACTTGAGGTTGTCTAAAACCTGAGTGAAACCACTGGCTGGGTTTAAGCTGCTCTTTTACCTCCCCTGTGAGCAGGGGGGCTCCAGTGCCCTTTGAGAATAGCCCCTGCCTGCCCAGGCTTTCAGAGAATCTACCCAGAGTGGGTGGGTTCACTACACTGGCCTCGGTGAGACAATTTCAGAATAAAGATATTTCCAACGGACATTCACCACCACTGGTCTTGAGCCCTAGTTCCTCAATTACTAATCAATCTTCATCTGTCTGGTAAAAACAATAACCCTACCTCTCTCATTGGGAGAGTGGCAAACATTGCAGGAGTCAGTACATGTGAAGATGGAGCATCCTCTGCCTGGCACATTGCATGTCAGCTCTTTCTATTCCTGTTCACCCTAGCACCGTAGTCGGCAAACTGCGGCTCGCAAGCCACATGCGGCTCTTTTGGCCCCTTGAGTGTGGCTTTTCCACAAAATACCACGGCCTGGGCGAGTCTATTTTGAAGAAGTGGTGTTAGAAGAAGTTTAAGTTTAAAAAATTTGGCTCTCAAAACAAATTTCAATCGTTGTGCTGTTGATATTTGGCTCTGTTGACTAATGAGTTTGCCGAACACTGCCCTAGCAGATGGTCTCTGTGTTAACCCACATTCTGTAAGACACTTTGTCCAGATGTAGGAAATGTTTCAGTAGCTGTTGGAGGACACTTCAGAAACGCCAGAAATCGCCACCATTCCTTGGGTACATGCCTCCATTTTCTACCTGTGTAGATTAGGGTAGTAGCCTGGACCCTGTGTCACTAAGTTATTTGACAACAAGCACATCAGTGCTTCACAACTCCCAAGCACAGTGAAACCCCAAACCTCAGAGAGGATTCACTGGAGCGTTTCCCAGTAGGTGACCTGTTTCATCTCGTCTATTCATTTGGTTGAGGCAATCAGAATCATTTGGGTGAGCTTCAGTAGGAAATGAGACTAAAACCCTCTCTCACATTAAATTAGGGCAGGAAAAGCAGTGTCTTAGCTACTGAGGGGAGGAAACTACAGAAGCCAATGGGGCCTCAGGGGAGGGGGAAACAGCGTGTGATTCAAGAAAACAGTGAAACAGACAGAGGGGCTGTGGAGAGGGCTCTGCCACTCATGGGTCACTGCTTACATACCAGTTCCTTCTTCTTCATGCACTCCATGAGGACGATGAACAGATGCTGCGCTTGCGTTCGAGTGTACGTGAAGGTCTTCTGGATGGTCACCAGCAGCTGGTCCCGCAAAGATTCATTGATAAGTCTGCAATTAAAACCAGTGCCCAAACAGGTGAACCCAGCTCCTATTCAGTACATACTGCTGAGAGACATTATAGAACGTCGGAAAGCATTATGACAATTTCCTTTAGAGAGGAGTTTCCTCTTCCGGTATGCTTCTCACAACAGTTATTTTGAATGGGATAATGAAAAGAAAACCCACAGTGCATTTAAAAGCAAATCCATTTTAATGTCTCAGAATTTAAAAGAGCAAAGTATTGGAAGATTTAGTTCATGTTTAATACCCTCATCCTCAAGTGTTGTAATTAAAAAATACTTTCAATTAATAATTAGCATCTTGGTAAAATTTTACTGTATTGCTTATCTAAACATTTAAATTTTAACTTCATCTCTGTGAAAAAAAGATCATATCTCAGTAATGGATTTTTGAGCATCAATAAGGATAAACAGAACTTACTTTGTTTTCTAAATTATTTCATGTAGGTGGTAGCTTATCTGGCCTATGATTCACATCATCATTATTTATGTTGAGATTTTGCTGTGTTATAGTCAACAAGGGTCTGACCCATATGGAAATATCATATTGACTACTTTATTAAAAGACTGTTTTTTACTAGAGGAGAATTAAGGCAAGCAGGGAGTGCATCATATCCAATCAATCCTCTATGATCTCTTAAACATGGACCAATCATAACTAACTTTAACTCCTTTAACTAGCCTGATGAGAACTGGGCTATTTCTACCAGCCATCAAATGGCAGGGAATAAAAATTCACTTTATTGTTAACAGATACTGTCCGAAATGAGGAAGATAAAACTTGTTCTTAAGAACCAGTGACAAAATGATCACAATTTGCCTAGCATTTTAAAGTTTACAACTTTTTATAATTGAAGTATCAGCAATTCCTATGTACAATATTAAAATATAATTATCTCATTTGATGCTTACAAGAACCGTATAGCCAAAATATTTATACAATTTAAAAGGGAGGGACATTTTATTCAGAGAGAGCCAGATGCTTAAGATCACTCAGCAAATACATGGCAGAGCCAGAACCAGAACCTAGGTCTTCTGAATCCGTGTCTAGTGCTCTTTCCACGACACCACACTGCCTTTAAAATTTTGTTATTTTGGAGAGAGAGAAAGAGAGAGGGAAAGAAACATCAATTGGCTGCCTCCTGCACATCCCCTACTGGTGATTGATCCCACAACCTGGGCATGTGCCCTGACAGGGAATCAAACTGGTAACTTTTTGGTGCAAGGGATGACGCTCAACCAAGTGAGCCACACAAGCCAGGGCAACCACACACTGCCTTTTATTACATCAAGTGCCCTACACCACTGCCTCTCTTTATCACTGTGGCTATTTGAACAGGAAATTATGAAATTTCCTTTAACATAAAAGCATGACAAATTGTGTTGCTTAAAAGCAAGCAAGATGGGAAGTTTGAGAATATTTTCATATCAATGGCCTGCTGTGCTCCGATTTACCTGGACCCTGTAGGTTGGATAGTATGGGGGCCCATCTTTGAGGAGGGTGCATTCCCCATGATGAAACTATAACAAGGATCCTGAATATCACTCAGCTCAGTGGTGGAATGGATTACTCCTCTGCCCCTCAGGAAGATTTATATCATGAACATATACTAGGGCATTTAGGAAAAGAGGATGGCCCCAATAAGGTTGAAAAGGGATACTAGATCCTCTTAAGTTTACAATGTTGGAGGACTCTGTGGCCTTAGGTGTTGACCAGTCAACAATTGCTTAGTAATGTCTACTTAGTGCCAGACACTGTGGTGCATGCAGGGCTACAGGGACAGATGAGATATATACACTTCCAGCCTTCACTGAGCTTTCACACCAGTGGAGAAGAAAGACATGAATCAGCAATTCAACTGTGATTGACAGTGGTAAAAAGAAGCAGCTTATGACAGTTGAATATAATCTAATCTGGAGGGTTCAAGGAAGATTCCTCTGAGGAAGTGCTGCTTTATCTGAAACTTGAGGAATGAATGAACATTAGCACGATCAAGGGGATAGTGGGTCTGCATTCTTGGCAGACAAAAGAGCATGAACAGGCCTAGTTTAGAGAAAATAAAAGAAGGTCAGTATTCCTGGAGCATAGAGAGCAAAAGAAAAGGTGGAACAGGATGGGGCTGCAGAGAGGATGAGCAAGGACAAAATAACAAGGAACTTCCGACACAGTGTTAGAGAGCTCAGATTTTATTTCCCGGCAATGAGAAGCCATTGAAGGATTTAAGTTGGAAAGTGATATAATTACATTTGTGTTGCCAATTACTTTTCTTAAGGAGTCAGGGCCTGAGCACTTATACCTGGGCATGTGTCTACTTGACAAATAACCCACGTGGATGGGTCTAGAGAATTCTGCAATATCAAATGTACATAGATGTTGTACACGATTCTAAGAACAGAAGAAACTCCTGATTAGAAACTCTTGATAGATCCAATCATTTATCTGCAGGTGTTTAATTTTGAGAACAACTCAAAATTTGTTTCCTATTGCTAACCATCTGCAATAAGTCCCAGTTCCCTGAGGTCATTATCTGTCTGAGGGATCTGTCACTGGTATCCAGCCTGTCATTTTGTAAAAATTGAGGCATAACGTACAGCTAAGCTGTTTGTGGGTTTCAGTGGTTAGGAGATATGAAAGACACTAAAAATCTTATACTTTTAGCCCAGTTTTGCAGCTGACTAAAGCTGTGGTTTTGCATCAATGACTTAGCAATAATAACCAAGGAATTCTATTTTTTTGAAGTAGAAGAATTCTTTCGGTGGGTTGTTTTCCAAAGTGTGGGATGCCTATCACTGATGGAGCAGAGATGGTTTTAGGTGAAACAAAGGTGATTTGGTCCTTATAAAGCACCTAGGTGCTCATTAAACATTAAATAACTGCTGTTCCTGGTTTAGTTCTTTTTCCATCATCCTGATTGCATCAAGAGGAAAATCTCATTTTTGAAGCTTCTTTGCCTTTAACAACTTCCCAACACTTGCAAATCTCCCACTTTTGACCAAGAAACAACAGATATTAGGTCTCATGCCTTTGATCTGAAGAGTTTAATAACATGGTTTTGAAAAAGATCCTGTACAACATTTGACATGCTCATAGCACATCACGGTTTATGACACAGTGGGCTACAGTGATGATCTCCTTTTATCTTCATAAAAACCTGTGTCAAGCAGGTTTTCCACTTTGCAGAAGAGGAAACTGTGGCTCAAGAGGTTAAATGATTTGTGCAAAGTCACATGGCTTGGTCATCTCAAATGCTTGAGTTGAGTCTACTGGTTTCAGCCTTCCCTCCATGGTGCTGCTTTTCCTGATTGGAACCCATCAATATGTCTTTCAGTTTCCTAATAATCTGCATTGGGGGTAAAAATGTAAGTGTATTTGTTGTAGGAAATTGATTTTCCTTTTGTGATAAAGAGAACATTTGAAGAAAATCAGGTGTGTTTGGAGGAGGTAAGTAAATGACTGGTAAATGAGGATGATGGAAAGGGCATTTAGTATGTTGACGATTATATTTGCTTCTAAATTCACAAGTGTTTGCTGTGCTGAACCAATGTCTTGTGTTTGGCACAAAGGCTTCTTGTCTTCCCCAAGAGCCCTTTCTTATTTTGTGGCCATATTCTGTAGGATATTGAGAAGCCTGCTTTCTTGAAATTATTGCTTTCCTAGCTCTTTCCATTTTTATGCCCCTCTGCAAACACTGGAATGATTTAAAAATCTGGACTGTGATATTTAATAATCAGCAAAAATAGAAATAAGCCAATTTTAGATTTCTTTTTATGGCTTTAAAATAGTGATTGGAAATTTCTTGACATCAAAACATGGTTATAGTGTTATGTAAAATTTTTAGTTCTAGAACTGGGTCTTTGACAAAGGGTTACCTATTTATAGAAGCTGTTAATCTGTGACTCCACACACCAATGCTGTCTTTGGCATACCTAAAATTGGAAGGTTTTCTGATTTAGGAAATGTAGTCATTGAAGTGAGGGAAATCTTTATACTATGGCATTTATGTTTCCATGTAAATGCTGTATTTGTGACCTGGAGCTTTTTAGATGAATTGCAGAGTTATTTGAAATAGGTCAAGGTTCATCTAGTGCTCAGAGGAACCAACAAAACTTCCCACTGTTTGCTATTAGTATTCTGTTCGAATGCAATACCACCCGCACATACACACTTTTCTCAGAATGAATTTAATTACTTGCAATGTCAGAGTTTTGTTCCTAGATTAAAAAATTAGAAAATGCATTTAAAATTCAATGAGACTCAAAGAGCTAGACTTAGGTTAATGGCTTTTGAGGAGAGAAGCCCTTCTAATGCCCTCCATAGCACCTTCTATTAATTTATTCAGATACAAAAGATTGTGTCTATCATATTTATGTCGATAAAAAAGATTGCTAATATCAACATGGTATTTAAAAGATATCATTTCCCATGGAATTTCAAATACTCTAAAGAAAAATGAAATTTTATTATTTTCTTGAAGCCAAAGCAAATTACTAAATGTAACACTAAAGACACAGAAAAATTACATGTCCTGCCTAAGGTAATGGAGAATGGTATTTTTTTAAATCTTCTTTTCCATCTTCAGTAAAAGTTAGCACTTCCTCCCAAATATCACGGCTCTGGGTCATCAGTAATAGCATGGTCCTTCCCAAAGTTAAACTGTCACTTGCTAGCTGTGTGATCTTGTCTAAGTTATGTAGTTTTTCCATGTTATATTTTTCATATATGTAAAATGAGAATTATAATAGCACTAATCTCATTGATTTGTAAATATTAAATGAATTAATCATTGTAAAGGAATTAGAAAAGTGCCTGACAAATCCTATGTAAGCATTTATTATTATCAAAACACTGTCTTACAATATCCCGTAGGAAAGAGTCACTTCTTGTTAAGTAGCACAACCAGTAGCTGGGGCCTGTGTGTGCAATGCAGAGCTCTGTCCTGGGATCACCAGTGCTCTGCACACCTGGTGAGCCCAATGGTACAAGGCCACTCCCAGTCCAGGCTGCAGAAATAACTTCCCCACTTCAGAGAGGTGAGAGATCACCAGTTCTTTCTTACATTTGGGAAATAGAGACACTAAGCAGATTTAGGAGGCTCAATTAAAGAGGAACCTTAAAAACACCCATGTAGACATCTGCACATCTATTTATTTATTCAACAAACAATATGAGTGCCTACTATGTGCCTGGAACTAAGCTAGGAGTAGAGAGATGAATACTATACAGACCTAGTCTCAATTAACTCATAGGGTTGTATGTCATATATTCTGATGATCTTTTAATTGGCAAGACATCCCAAAACTTAGTGATGTAAAACAGTAGTGATTGTGTTGGTGGTTTTGAGGGTCTAGGGATTCAGGCTGAGCATAGTAGGGATGCCTTATCTCTGCTCCATGATATCTATTGAGAAGCTGGAATGACTGAAGATGGCTATAAATGCTCAACTGGGACTCTATGTCTGGGGCCTTAATTCTTCTCCACATGGCATCTGCTGGGGCTGGACTCTCCACTATGGCTTCTTTACTTCCAAGTGCGGCCCCAGGCCTGGGATGGCCAAGGGAACAGAGGAACAGTGGTGGCAGGATAGATGGACTTCTTACATGGCAGTTAGCTTCTCTCAGTGAGGATTCCAAGAAAGAGTGTTCAAAGAGGCCCAGGTAGAAATCACAGGGCTTTTTATGACTTAACTTCAGAATTCCCAAAATGTCATTTCTTTATTTTAATTAATCAAGTCACTAAGAGCAGCCCAGATTCAACAGGAGGGAAGGAATAGACTCCATTTCTTGATGGAAGAGAAGCATAAATATATAGAGAAAAGGAATATATTAACGGTGATTATCTTGGATGCAAGTAACTCCATCAAGTGATTCTGTTCAGAGGAGACATTGTAAAGCATTGATCTTTTCCATATTTAAGCATAAAGAGCCTCAACTTTTTACTTTACATTCCATCTGTTAACAGCTGATTAGAATGAGAACCACAATTTTCCTTAAAAGTGAGTCTAATCCCTGACAAATACTTTCAAAATGTTATTACTTGCTCGAAGCATAGGACCTGCACATGTTTTCTTTTGATTCAGTAGCCTATTTACGTTTATTCAGCATCTACTATATACAAGGTGTTTCTTTTAGGCCTTGGGCACCTGGCCGGAACCTTTTTTCCATTGTCTCTATTGAATGCTATATGTAAGGGACATCTGTAAAACGTGTCATGCTTGGATCAACATGTAATGTGTCCCTGCTGTCACCTGCAAAAACAGCGGGGTGTTTTCTTCGTGTACTCATCTCACATTGGGATCTGTTTGGAGAGGAAAAACAACAGCACCTCCCACAAACTAACTGAGAAGTCTGAGTTTCTAAAGTACTGTTCCACTCAATCTTATTCTCGATATACCTTGGTTTGGGCCCTCATCACATCTTACTCAGATGGTACCAACAGACCACTAATTAGTTTGTTCTTTATCCTCCTCTAATTCATTTCCCACTGGGTTAATGAAATTGTGCTTCTTACAAAGCAAATATGATTCTATCACATCCTTCTTAAAATCGTGCAATAGCACTCCATCACTAGCAATATAACATATCAACTCTTGATATTTCTGGAATCTGTATGTTTTTTGGAAAGCATTAATCTAAAAATTTTGCTGAGGGATTTGAACTTTAGGATAAAGGAATGATACAAGTTGAGAGTAAACATTTTCCAGATGAAGAATCTGACGCCTACAGAGGTAAACTAATGTACTAAAGATTATATTATAGCTGACAGCATCAGAGTGGGGTCTAAGGACAAGAGAATCTGGGAGGAAGAATGTCTGCAAATAAATTATATGAACCTAAATACATAGTTCAACTCAGTGTAATCACACAAAGTTAGTGATTTGTTGTTGAAATGACTGGATACAAGTGGAGATTTCATCTGTTTTTTTTTTTTCTCCTGAAACTGGATGTTATAAGTGTTATGTGAGAGAAGACTGAGTCATGTGATTTCAAGGATCACTACTCCCCTAGCTTACCAGATGCCCAAAGTTCCTTTTAATTCATTAAAAGGCAAATAAATATTTTGTTCAACAATTAGAAGCCCAAAGAACAACTCTGGATAAGTGATGCTTCATGTTAACCTCATGCTTAACTGACCGATGTTGATGGATTTCAGAAAGCACTAGTTGACTAGTAAGTTGGGAACCATGTGAATGGAACACACAAAAATGACCAATAGAGGGGATGGGATGAGTAAACTGGTGTGTCCAACTTTTTACTAAGGATCAGATACGAATGGCCTCTGTAAGCTAAGGCCTGTGAGAAACAGTACCTCTGATCTTGCTTTAGTATCTAACCCAGAGAAAGTGTTCACCTGGGCTTTTCATGCGGGTTCCCATTCAGTAATGTGAGGTAGTTAGAATGATCTTAGAGAAGCTGCCTATAATTGGGCAGAATGCACACACCTTGATGGTACAATCTGTTCAATAAAATTCATTTACAACTACGCATGGAGAGTTTCTTCCTTTTGTTCACATTCTTTTGTTCTATTTTTTTAAAACCTACTCTAGAATCCCAAGGTAAAATAGAGACATATACTGTATATACATACAAAAGGAAATAGAAGGTGGGTAGTTTAGTAGGATTGAGGGTGGTAAAAGGCACTTAGTACCTATTGTGAGAGAAGCTTTGTGCTATACATTTTATACATGGCATTTCATAAAGAAATATTAATTTAAGAAAGTCCTAATGAGACTCTAACTCCTTGGCTGCAGGGACTGCACATGATGTTACTATGTAGTCTCATCCAGGTGCTAAGACAGAGGCTTTCCCATACCTCCTTACCTTAATTCCCCCACCATTCTCTTTATCACCTAATATTACAAGGGGTGTATATTATGCTTATTACTTACTATCTATCTAATCCTATTAAAATGAAAGTTCCACAACAGCAGGAATTTTTGTCTATTTGGTTCACAGGTGTGTTTTGGCCAGTGCCTAGAACAGTGCCTGGAACATAGTAGGTGTTAAAAAATATTGTTTGAATGACTGGATGTATAATGTTGGCTAAATGCAAAAAATGTAATTGAAATAAAGGGAACCATGGAAATCTGTCAGCAGTCCAGCGTTCCCAGTTTTGGGGAAATGCAGAAATGCTGGAGCTGTACAATCCTATATGGAAGCCATTAGTCATGGGGTAATTTAAACTCAAATTTATTACGGTTAAATAAAATGTAAAATTTAATTAGCAGTCACTCTGCTCACAATTCAAGTGCTTAGCGCTTAGGTGATGGGACAGCAGAGATACAGAACATTTCCATGCTCACAGGAAGTTCTATTGGAGAGCACTGCTCTTGAGGCAGACACGCTGCCAAATTCTTCACATAAGGCAGGGACTAACAGGACATTTAGGTGACAAATCCTGATCAGTATCCCTGTAATTTCTCTGCTTTCCTTTGCCTTTGGTTATGAATATGCCCCAGAGTAGAAACTGAAGTGTTGCCAAAGAATACAGGGACTGCCACATGGTCAGGTAGATTTTCTGCTGCCAAAATTGTAAGAGAAACACATCCTCAGAGTTCATTCCAAATGAGATTCCATCAGCGACTATTGCCCAGAGCCAGGCAAAAGAAATAGTCAAGCTTTTCATTGGTTTAGGCTCTGTAGAAAACACAGAATCAGAGCTGACTGAAATGGGCAGGCAAAAATATTGGTGCCTCTTCAACTGACATTCTTTAAAAGTTGGTCCAACAGTTATTTAGAGGAGAAGTCTTTTAGGCAGATAACTTTCTTTAGGACTATCTATAAGATTTTGTCTTCATTTTATTTTATTCTATTTTATAATTTTTTGATTTTGTCTTCATTTTAGAGTAAGAGTAGACATTCATGGCACGTTAAATGTCAATTTCCTTCTTTGCATATTATTAATCTATCAGAGTAATCTTTTCTCTGAGCCCAAATGTGGTCTCAGAATCATTCTCAACACATCATGGCAGAAAGCCAGTACTAGTTGAGTATTGTTGACACTCAGATGAAAATGATTTGTCATTCCTGCACTAGAGATAATAAAATATCAATTATACTGTCAGATGGTGAAAACCAAGGAGATTATAGGGTTAAAGAACTCCACTTTTTAGGTCTGTCTCCAAGACACTAAACTGTGGCTTCCATGAGTTTAGAGAAACCTATTCTTTACTCCTTACTCAAGACCTTTAGGGGTCACTGCTCATGGATGGACAGTTGACTTGCATTGAATATCCCCAGCAAACACAATAAATATGTCTATCAATTCTAGGACAGTTGTCCAACAATTAGGACAATAAAGGAAAGACTTTATTAAAACTGAATGGAGACTTTTCTAGACAACAGTAATCCAGACCTGGGTTGACCTTGGAATGCTACTTTAATGCATCCTCAGTATTTTTCTAGTTGAAGAAGTTTTATAGCAGGTGATCACTATTATATTCAGTTTTCATAAATCCTGTGGTCCATAGTCAATATCTGAGAATTGCATGGGGAATCTGGAGGAAACCCATTAAGTACATTGCAAACATTATTTATCATTCATGATACCATTGGGTGAGATGTTAATCTACTCTGTTTCTAGTAGCTGCAGATTCTCATGTCAGCCAAGTTGATTTAGAATTCATTTCCTCTAAGGTAGAGGCATTGAATACCAGGGCATTTTATTATCTGTGCCCCATTCAGATATGTTTGAGATGCATTTGTGGATTTAAAAGCCCTCATTACTTCTTTTCATGAGAGAAAGGCTATGTTTGTAGAACTTCAGAAATGTTTTTCCTACCAATGAAGTGGGTAAAGAAATGTATATGCCATATTGCATATTTCAAAGTGGCTAAGAGAGTAGGTCTTAAAACTTCTCATTACAAGACAAAAAAATTTTTGTAACTCTGTTAAGGTGACCGATGTTACTAGATTTATGATGATAATAATTTCTCAAGGTATACAAATATTCAATCATTATGTTGCATACCTGAAACTAATGTAATGTTATATGTCAAATAAACCTCAATTAAAAACTTTAAAAATAACACTAAGAAGAAAATGCATAGGTACATCTCATGTAAAGGCAGAGATGTCTGTGGCAGCATTCTGTGCTTGGAGAGCAGTGGAGAGGACAGTTCAGTTGGGTTGCGGGGTGAATGCGAGGCTCATTGAGATGGCTTTAGAGGGAAGCTGAGGCCAGAATTTAGAGACTTGAGTCCAAGCAAAGAAAAGTGGACTTGACCTGTAAAATAACTGGGTTCTACAAAGAAGCCCCTGGTATTTTGAAGAGCTCCAGAGCTGCCTCAGAGTTGCCTTAGTGGGTGAGAGCCAGGCAGAGAGAGGGCTGCTCCAGGACAGAGGTCCTCAAAGTCTGGTCCCTGGACCAAAGACCAGCATCTCCTGGGTACTTCTCTGAAATGCAAATCACGTGGCCTTAATCAGATGTACTGAATTAGAAAATCTGAGATGGGTTCAGCAATATGATATTTTTCCTTTTTTAGATTTCTTCTTAAATCCTCACCTGAGGATATGTTCACCAAATTTTTTAGATAGAGGAGAAGGGAGAGAAAGAGAGAGAAGCATCGATCAGTGGCCTCCCGTATGAGCCTCGGCCAAGAATCGAACCTGCAACCTTTCGGTGTAAGGGAGGACGCTTCAACCAACTGAGCCACACTGGCCAGGGCTCAGCAATATAATTAAAAAAAAAATTTTGTTTTTTAAATCCTCACTCAAGGATATTTTTCCATTGATTTTTAGAAGGAGTGGAAGAGAGAGAGAAAGTCAGAGAGAAATATCAATGTGAAAGAAACACATCAGTTGGTTGCCTCCCAGATGGGCCTGACCAGGGCCCGGGCCAGGGAGGAGCCTGCAGCAGAGGTACGTGCCCCCAACCGGAATTGAACCCGGGACTCTTCCATCCACAGGCCAATGCCTTATCCTCTGAGCCAAATCGGCCAGGGCAGCAATATAATTTTAAATAAGCCCCTGGGTAATTCTGATGGAAAATAAAATTGAGAACCAGTGGTCTAGGCCTTCCACTCCAGCTTCACCAGAATAAATCTTTATCTTGTCTGTTTTATATATTATACTTCTAGGTGAGATTTCATTGGAGAAGGGGTTTAGGGACTTTAAAAAAGTGAAAATCAATACTACAGGGAAGTGGGAAATTGTGCCTCTTAAATGGTTGTCCATTGAAATTGTAAAGTCAAAGCAAAGTGAGGTAGGACCTTCTGATGCTGAACTTACTGGCCCTAATGACTATCAATGGCCTCTCAAATTTACATTATTTACATTCAACTATCACCAGTTCACTTTTAAATACTTTTGCTTTTCTCAACTTTTTTCTTTCTCTTTTTTAATTGGTCATATATTTTGAACCAGTCAGAAATTAATTTTCAAAAAATAAAATAAGTAAATGAATGAAATGCCTTTAAGAAACCCATGTAAATAAAAATACTAATAGAGAAATCTACTGTGAGTATTTTTGTGGTATAGCTTTCTTTTCAAAGGAGACATTTTCAAGTCTGACAGATGTTTGGAAGCAAGAACAACTGTGAACTGTGATAAAGAAAGAAGGTGATTCATGTTAAATAAACTTTTCAAGTGAACTGGGTTCTAAAGACAAAATTTGGCAATGCACTTGTGGTAGTAGTGCATTGACTTGTGTGAGGAGAATGCCCATGAGGCATAGAAAGTGAAGAAGCTATTTTTGAACACACCAGAGAAGTATAAAAGAAATCTAATGTTTATACACTTTAAAAGAATTTCTGAAAGTGTGGTCCATGGACGACTCTTGTCTGAATCTCCTGGGGTTTTGGTTTCAATGCATTTTCCTGCACCCCAGCCCAGGGACACTGAACTCAGATGTTTAGGGGAATTTGTGCTTCTTTTTCCAAGTGATTCTCGGGTATGCTGAAGTGTAACAAGCGCATGCTTATTTTGAAAGTTTTCTGTATAATAAGTAGCCAAAAAGTTACCTAAGCAAATCTTAGAGGAACATAATAGATGCCTTGGAAATCTTTGCTCGGCTTTAATGGGCTATTTAAAGTTGGGGGCAGTGGTTCCTAGAATGGATTTCATGATCATAATCAATTATTTACCTCTGTGTTTTTCTGATGTTGCTACTTAAGGCCACATTTTCCTAACTTGGAGTTGAACAATTCTAAAGTGAATTTAATCACTGTAGAGATCCAATTAGCCACTTTAGATCAATAAAATATTTTCCTTCACTTAGTACTTTCCCCCATGAATTCTAGATAATTTTTATAAAGTCAATGCTTCATTCTCCCCGTGTTGACACACATGGAGGGATCAAATATCAAACTGTACACAAAAGTATTTATTTTATTTTATACTTTCCTAAATCAATGAAGCTACTCTAGCTTTGTGGAACTTGGATATAATAACACAGGTATTTATATATCTATATCTTTATATATTCCACACAAGAAAAGTTGCAAACTTTTATCATCTACTCAAACCTAAGCCTTTTCCTGCCTTTTTAGAACTCAGTAACTAACATCTATAAACTTTTACCATCTACTCAAACCTAAGCCTTTTCCTGCCTTTTTAGAACTCAGTAACTAACATCTAATTGAAAATTATTTGTTATTATATTAGTTCAAATGAGATTATAAGTCTCAAGGGAAGGCCTACTTTTTGCCTAAAACAAACATTCAAAAAAATATCTGGTGATTGATTGATTGAAAATTCTTGTTATCAGTCCTATCTAAGTTTTCACTCAAATTTTAAACACAAACACGTATGCCTATATCATATATACATACAATGATATGTATTAGTATATATAATTAATAATACATGATTAAATGTATTTTATCTGATTAATTTATGAATACAATTTAACTATATATGATTCAATTTAGTAATATATATATGTGTGTGTGTGTATGTGTGTGTGTGTATATATATATATATATATATATATATATATATATATATATATATACATCACCACACAAAACACCACCACACTGTCTCATAGAACTCAACCCCTCTACCAACTTTCCTTTAATTCCATTCAGATTGATTATTTTTTTGTGTGTTGAGTTTTATAAGACATATAAAGCTTTTTCTTGGTCATTCATACTGACTCTTAGTTTAGATCCACTTTTTGATGGAAAAGGAGAGGAGGCAATAGAGTTATTATATTATATTGTTATTTTGTGGATAACTAACATACATGATTTCCCTGAAGAGATTCTCATGAGGAATGCTAAATTCAAGTACTTTGTCCTCTACGTTTCTGTGATACTTTCTGTTCGTCATAGCACGTGTCCTTCTAGTTATCTGTATTCACGTCTGTGTTTTAATCTCCATTAAAGAGTCCCTGATAGGGTCATGTCTTGCTCATCCTCTAGCAGTTCCATGATTATAATAATCACTCAATAAATGTTAACTTGAAAAACAGTTTATAGAACCAAAACTTCTATAAATAAAGCCACCAGTATTCTTTGTCTGTACAAGATGTTTCCAACTTTCCTTACTTCCCTCTGAGAAAGTTAAAAAACAGAATCAAGTTTGCACATGCCTTCTTATAGAATATTCTAGAAAAGAGACAGGTAAGATGAAATTGACAGAAACAAAATGGACACTTAAAGTCAGCATGCTTGATATTTGTTTCCTTCTTTCTCACTTGACATTTCAATTATGTCTAAATCATGCTGGAATACAAACCATTGCTATCAATTACTTTCTTTCAGCAGATCTTATAGAGACAAATGAGAGGGCTGTGACATCCTTCAGTTTTAGATGGAAATCTCTTGAGTAGCAGAAAACATTAGTGCCCACGGCATAGAATGATATGTCCTAGGGAATACACCTGTGCTTCTAAAATGACTAATTTTCTCTCTCCTGTCTTTGGCCATTTGGCTATATATTTGGAGAGAAACAAACTTGTGTCACATCTCTGCTGGGATATAGTTTTATAATTTGAAGCCATGCAACATATTTTTCCTTTTTAATCTCTACGTTGTGTTTCATTTATGCCTTTACCTCAGCTAACCAAAAAATGTTGGGACCCTTAGTAAGCTCACTTTAAACAGGATAATGAGATTTTTGTTGGGAATATATTATCTGTCTCCCATTCTCAAGAGCAAGCCATTGCTCATTTTTTTTCTTCACAGTATGGAATACAAATTCTACTGGCACATAGCAATGTAAATAGTTAAAACTTAATGATCCCCATCCACTAAAAAGAAAGGATAATTATGCAATATAGTAGAGGTGCTAATTATTGCTATGATGGCAATCATATTACAATATATAAATGTATCAGGTTAACACATTGTATACCTTAAATTTACACAATGTTATATGTCAGATATACTCAATTAAAAAAAAAAAAGCACTATCAGTCTTTTGGTGTTTTCTCCATAGATGACTCTCCAAAAGTTATGAACAGACTACTTAAAAGCTGCAGTTTTATTTCTTGTCCTGGGGTGTTTAAAAATGGTAAATCCAGATGATTATTTTGGGACAAACATAAGTATCTATAATAATAAAAGGGTAGTATGCTAATTAGACCTGATGTCATTTCAGATGTCCTTCCTGGGCCGGAGGGAAGCCAGCTGGGTCCTGGGTGCATGGGGGTGGCCCAGGGGAAGCCAGCTGGGTCCTGGGTGCCTGAGGGCAGCCAGGGGAAGCTAGCCTGGGTCCCAGGTGCCTGCCCGTGGCCGGAGGAGGGAAGCCCAGATCCCGGGTGCCGGAGGGAAGCTGGTACCGGCAGCCAGGGGAAGTAAGGCCTACTCTTGCATGAGTTTTTGTGCATTGGGCCTCTAGTAAATAATAACGTCTGGATGAACGAGGGACATAATCTCAAAACACATTCATTCATTCAGATGCCTTTTTCACACTGACATTTTTCACCTGTGCCATACATGCTCACTGACTGATTAATCTCCCTGTAATCTTAGACCTATGTTGACAATTACCAGGCAAAGTCATATCTACATTCAGTTTTAGCCACCTGAAGCTTGCAAAGTCTTCCTGACTGGGTATCTTCCTGGGTATCTTCAAACAGCATAAAGTAGAATCCTACTATTTAAAAATTTACATTATTGAATGTAATGCTACTTAGGTAGCAGTAATCTATTTGTGTTCACAGTGTTTAGTAATTTATGATTCAGAAATAAAATTTGGTAATGTTTCTCAAGCAATAAAATTGGTTATGGATAGTGACTTATGACTCTTTCTAAACTATACAGGTGGGAAATAGAAAATCCAGTACAACAATAAGGAATAAAAAAAGTTCAACCATTTCTTTCAGGTAGTGTATGCCACAGAGCAGAGGTAGGGAAAAAATGACAAAAATAAAAGTAAGAATTTAATTGTAATTGTCTCCTATTTTATATAAACCCATTTGTGTTTTGATAGATCAGTCATATCTCTTTCTACCTCAAGTAATCTCATTTACAAAACTTAATTAGTTTTGCCAATTATAATTTGCTTCCAAAGAAATTCCCTTTTAAATTCCTATTCATGGAAAGTGGTTTAATAACAGGGAATTTAAAGGCCCGGTATCAAGGTCACAAAGGTTAAAATGGAGAGATGAAGATTTTATTCACACCTTTAAGAAAATAAAACAATTAGCTACTTAGCTGGATATGCACATTTATAGTTCGTGGGCCTATATTATTTAAAAACCTATAAATTAAAATTTTTAATCATATTTAAATCAGCAAAGTAACTGAAAAGTAAAAATTATGTATGTTTTCTATAGTCAACTCTATATGCAAAATCATACATATTTAGGTCCATTGGTTTATATAAAGAAATAGTTATGCATTTATATTTATTTATAGTGAACCATGAACCAAACTCTGTTGGGCTTTGCTAGAAATCAAAGAAGAAATCTTCCTTGGTGAATGAAGTCTAGGTGGGCTAATTCTTTTTTTAGCGTAAAGAAAGCAGCACACTACTGCAAAATCATGTTCTTTGGAAATAATTTTTTAAATTGGCTGCACATGTGTGGCTAGACAACTTCATTTCAAGCTAAATAAGCATGATTAATTCCGGCAGTTATTCAGATGGCACACGGAAACATTCCAAACTCATTTTATCATGATAAATGTATAATAGCTTTCCTGGAGTAGCAAGAACATACTTTTATCTATACACTTCATAAATATTTCTTTAAAACCTTAAAGTTTTAGCTTTAAATAATCCCCAAGATATAAGATTATATCTTAATTCTTTCTCTCCACACTAGTTATGTGCATGACTTCATATTCTTTGATAATCAGTCATGGTTCATATGTTTGTATAGATCCCATATAGATTGTGCTCTTGCATATTTTGACCATAGAATAATGAGAACTAAAGCGAAACTTTAGTTTTAAAACTAAAACTGACAATTAAGGTTAAAGGGGCATGGGATTTCTGACTCTTAATTTTCAGGTTTGGGCATAATGATCTGGGTTAGTTAAGGAAAAGAATTCACATGATGGAGGGTTGATCAGCTTGGAATGCACTGATTTTATTTTGTTGGAATACACAGAATAATAAAAAAATCAGGAAATTATAATACTAAGAGGCAGCTGAGGGTAACTTAAGTGTTTAAAAGAGAGTACCTCTAAATGAGAAACACTAAAGCACATACCAAAAAACACATTCCAGGGAATTTATAATACACCAGAAAGAACCCTGATCTGGGATCATGAGCTGTGTGACCTTGGCAAAGCATTTAATTTCTCTATGTTTCTGTCTCCTAGGTTAAATAATATAAAGTCCCGCCCAGTTCTAACATGCGTAACAGTTCTCTGTCATTAAAACAGAGTCAGGAGTGGTAACTTACCAAATATTTTAACATTTTCAAGGTACAAAACCCCAAATAATGACAAAAATAGACACTAGCTACAGACTTTTATTGTGTATAGACCAAGAAAACCTGAAACGCCGAGGTGAACACCCTGCTTCTTCATTAGTTTCCTGAAAAGACACATGCACCGTGAACCCAAACTTGTACCTACTTTATAGAAATACAACAAAATAATTGCAAGCACTAGGAAGCAAAAAATAAGCCAAAAATAAAAACTGCATCAATTCTTTAGTTATTTCAGAAAAAGGAACAAATTTCTATATTTAAATCAACGAGAACTATGGCTAAAGCAAAGCACAGTTGAGGATCTTGTTGGTAATAGATATGGAGGCATTTGGGCAAATGTTTTTTTTTCTCTCTCTCTTTTATTCCCTTAGTTATAAAGTGGGCCAATATTTACTATCAAAGAAGAAGAGAAAAGTAATTTAATTAAATTTGCCAGTAAGCAAACTTCAGTTGTGTGCTTATAAGAATTAGCTTTTAGAAAAAGTATCAAAAGCTTTAACAGGGCTTAAAATAACTACCAGTATTTGCAGCGTTGAGCTAGAGGCCCCATGCTTTTCGTTATTCCTCCTCTCATATATTTTGGTTCATGCACCTACCAGGTGAGGGTGCCGATTTAACGGCTCACCGGGAGTGCTGGGCTGCTGGCTGAGACAAGGAAAGACTGGGGAGAGAAGAGACGGCATTGGGCTGCCATGCTGCATCTCGTTACTTTAAGGCAGCCTGGGTGACAGAGAGGTGGAGGGGAAAGTGTCCTGAAGTAGGCAAGCTCACCTGTCACTTTTATTATTATAATTACAAGCTTGTCTACTTACTAGATTTACTGTGATTGCTTTAAAACACACACACACACACACACACACACACACACACACACACACACACACATTTATTTCAGAGAGGAAGGGAGAGAGAGAAAGAGACACAACGCCTTGACCGATTCCTGCATTAAAATAACAGGGCTTAGTTATTTTAAGCCCTGTTAAAGCTTTTGATACTTTTTCTAAAAGCTAATTCTTATAAGCACACAATTGAAGTTTGCTTACTGGCAAATTTAATTAAATTACTTTTCCCTTCTTCTTTGATAGTAAATATTGGCCCACTTTATAACTAAGGGAATAAGAGAGAGAGAGAGAGAGAGAGAGAGAGAGAGAGAGAGAGAGAGAGAGAGAAAACAAACACATTTGCCCAAACATTTCAGAGAGGAAGGGAGAGAGAGAGAGAATCATTGATCGGCTGCCTCCTGCACCCCCCACACCCTACTGTGATCAAGCCTGCAACCCAGGCATGTGCCTTGACCAGGAATCGAACCATGACCTCCTGGTTCATAGGTCGACGCTCAACCACTGAGCAACACCAGCCAGACTACTGTGAGCTCTTTGAGGGTAGAAATGGTATGTTATTTTCTACATTTCAGTGCATGGCACAGAGTAAACACAGTAGAATTATAAAAGGTATGAATAAAAGACCCCATCTTCTCTGGGGTTCCTTTCTCTCTCTGGTTTCATGTGTTAGGAGAATTGATCAGGTTAGAAAGTTCCTTATTTAAAACTTCAATGTCTCCCTTGAGTTTTCCCCCTTCAACTCATTCACATCTTGAAAATAAATTACTTTCATCTAATAATCTGTGAGTGCCTGGACCCCACAATTCACTCAATGGAACCTCAGGGGGAGAAGAGGGCTATGAAGGGAAGTCCTCCGTGGGGCCGGGGTGTTGGATTACTGAAAGCAGCACTGGGGCTGACAGCTGAAGGAAAGGACACGAGGGATTCAAGAGGTGTTTATAAGGGCCAGAGGGGTTGCCTTTACGGAGATTCACCTTTCCAAGCCAGTTTAGAGGGATTTGACAGCACGGGCTGCCAATTGGTTTTGTAAACATTTAGCATTTGTAAACCAGCTTGGTGATGCTGGTGTTTGTGGCCAAGCCTGGAAGCGGCATATCCCAGCTTCTCCCAAGTTACTAACCTGCACTAAATGGTCCAGATTAGCTGTGCTAATGAAGAAATGAGAAAGGCCCAAGGCCCCTTTCTTCCCCTCATCCTCTCTGTCATCAGTGTGGCCCAGCACAGCTTTTACAGAATATGCCGCTTCATAGGACCTTTCGAGTATGTTCCCTGGCTCTTTCCCACCAGCCTCCCATTTCCTAATCAACTAAACCCTCTCTTCCAAGCTTGGAACACAAACTTTGCACTCATAGGTCCCCTATGGGGCCTGGCAAATTACCTACCCGCCTTCTTCTGAATATTTATGTCCAAACGCCAGGATGTCGGATGCCCGTCCACTCCCATCGCAGACAACAACGGGCACGGGAGGGGTGTCTCGAAGGTACTCCAAGACAATTGAGATCACATTGGGTCCTCCTTCCACAATGAGCGCCACTACTGGAACGCCTTGACCGATTCCTGCATTAAAAAAGGAAAAGAAAAGGAAAAAAGAGAAAAGAACACAAAGCCAGCAAACCAAAGAAACAAAAAAGAGAAACAAAAAGCACAAACTAAAATTACTGAGCACAGCGGGAGGTAACAACATATGAGGGGATAAAAACACCGAGGGGAAATTTACAGAAAGCCCTTTGGCAGAATGTCCCCCAGAAAGTCTAGTTGACTTTGCCCTTTCCCAACAACGACCAGATGCTGGGGTCAGTTAAGACACTGGTGACCATACTTGATAGGCGAGGGCATAGTGAGAGGCGGAGAGAAAGGAACTGATCAGTAGATGAAGCATTAGACCAGTAGCCAAAGATTGGAAGATAAAGGTGATCTTAAGCAAGTCTTGTATGTATTCAATGGTTCTGTTTGTTATATGAAAAATGGGAAGTTAAATTGCTACCTTCTGGAAGTCATCACAGCAGTAATGCCTAAATGATTCTTTTCATTAAAGACTATGAAAATCAGCTGATGGCATATTTTAACTTGCTGAATCAACCACTGGGTAAGTAATGGGTTTATTTCTGACCATAAATGATCAGCATGATTATTGATTCTAAACAGCATAATAGTCATAACAGGTACCAGGGGACATGGCATCTACCATCTGCCACTATTGCATCCTTCACTACTGATGATTGGTCAGTAAACATTGGCGGAATTCAGTGGTTTCACAGATCTTTCTTAAAGGATTTAAACTATGCACGCTGTACCAAAATACATTGCTATTTTCAAGTAAAAATTGCCTTAACATCAGTACTTACATATGGTCCAACCTAACATATTAAAGACAAATATTAAAAACAAATGTCCATAAGAGGCATGAGAAAGAAATCAAATTCATTTTTAAGTGTCATGTCAAGCATCATCTTTATTCATTGAATGATGTCCTTTTATTCAATTTGGTATCACTCTGTATTTTCTCATTCAACCTTCTCAGAATAGTTAGGTCATTGAGCAGTACCATGCTAATGAGACGGTTTTGTAGGTACACAAAGCAGTTATCTTCAAAGAGAACTAGTCAAGATTCTATACCACTTCTATAAATAGGAATTAAAATTAGCCTTTAGTCATCTCAGTTCTCCCTCTTCCCCCTTTTGCTTTGGTTTTATCTTATATCAAGAAACTGCTTCCCTGTGAGAAATAATGGTTTGGGGTTCGGTTTCTCGCTCCATTAATAAGAGATTTTATTTCACTTGTGTGTGACCTGCTTTACTTCTAAATCAGTTTTTCATGGCTTGATTTTCATCTTAAAGGAGTGGCTCAAAATGCCAGTTATACACAAATGGGTGCTGTTTTAAATCAAGTGTAAAAAAAAAAAAAAACACCCAGAAAATTGTTGCTCAAGGCAAGATGCCAAGATTTCTTTTTGTTCCCCAGAGGGAAATGGGAGAGAGGGAGAGAGAGATGACTCATGGTCCCATCAGAGTTTTCTGTGTGTGGAGAAGTTTTGAGAGTTACTCCTTCAAATCCAAGGAGAAGGACGTGAAAGGTCATGCTGCTCCCCTTGACCCAGGAGCCCTTCATGACTCCCACACAAGGTTGCTTGGAAGCTCTGTTTGGGTGCCTGTGATGAAGACCCTGCCCCCATTGCTGCTGACTCTGAGGACTAAGTACATTCCTCTTGAAAGGCACTTTGGACATTAACCTCTTAGTCTAGTTTTTAGAGACTAGGATCTCTGAATACTTTCATGAATCTGACAGCTAGTGACTCATTCTCCACAAAAATAATTGCACATACAGACAGTCACAAAAATATCTGTATGCAATTTCAAGGATTTCATGGATCTTTGATGCCTACTCATGAACAACTTGCTAATGGACTCTTCCATAACCCCACCCTAAATGAAACACATTGACATATCTGCGAAGAACATCGGCTTGCGTTCTTTTATGAAGCTCACTGAAGCCTGTCAGACAAGTTCTGGGATGGATTTGCAAACAAAACTTTATGCCCAGGGAAACTATATCATGTTATTGCTGCCTATTTTCATTGATTGGCTTAACTTTCCAGATGAAGTACAATCTACAGGCGTCTTTCCTCCCTCCCTTCATTTCTCTTCATTGATTTTGTTTCTTCTGTTCACACATTCTTTTCTAAATTATATTTTAGATATAGAGTATTAAAAATTATCTAGAGAAATTCACAAATTTACAAAATAATATCTGTAGTATATGACTTCATTAGTAAAGAAAAGCTTTTTAAAATATCAAGAATGGCATATATATAATTAATTTCAGAGAGGACTGGAGATGGAGAGAGAGATAGAAACATCAATGATGAGAGAGAATCATTGACTGGCTGCCTCCTGCATGCCCCACACTGGGACTGAGCCTGCAACCTGGGCATATGCCTTGACCGGGAATCAAACTTTGACCTCCTGGGGATCAAGCCCACAATCTGGGCATGTGCCCTTGACCAGAATCAAATCCAGGACACTTCAGTCTGCAGGCCAACACGCTATCCACTGAGCAAAACCAGTTAGGGCAAGAATGCATATTTTCTTAGTTTTGACATAAAGAAAACATTTTGGGAATCCACTGCAGATACAGCTAGATGCCCAGGGCCATGACCATTTTTTTTTTTACTTTAAAATATGTTTTTTTTAAATTGATTTTTAGAGAGGAAGGGAGAGGGATAGAGATATGGAAACACTGCTGAGAGAGAAACATTGATAGATTGCCTCCTGCACGCCCCCTACTGGGGATCGAGCCTGCAACCCTGGCATGTGCCCTGACGGGAGTCAAACTGGTGACCCCTTGGTTCATGGGTTGATGCTCAACCACTGAGCCACACTAGCTGGGCTATCATTTTCTTTATGTTAAAAAAAAAGTCAATATAAATGTCTTTGAGGATCCTCACAAATATATACTTTAATTAGTGAAACCCACTGACCATTCACAAAAATAGCTGTTTAGACTTACAGCTTTAAAAATATAATCTCTATTATTTAGGGGGGAAAGTTTTATTTTATCTAGATTTCTCAGGGAAATTTTTGTGAACACTTGTTCTTTTAGTTTTGAGGAAAAGTAGGTTAGTTCTTTAGTTGATTGCAGTAATTTTTCATTATAACCAAAGACTTGCAGTAGTTCTCAGAAATTTAATCTTAGAGCAATGTAGATTTGTTTAAGCAGGAAGAGGTAAGATTCTTTCCACACTTCAGCTTTTGCAATTTTGGAACTGAAAGAATGTAGCCTATAAGACTGTGAGCATGAGCCATGCATTTAATAGCTATATTCTATAAGATTCCAGGTTGACCAGATTGACCAAATTATAAATTAAGCCCCAATCAATGTGTTTTGCAGACTTTGGTCACATTTTGTTATGACTGCTGTGCAATTCAACCCGGGCTCCCAATAAGCAAAACGTGTCAAAACTGTCTTGAAGATTGGGTTTTGTGAGGAAAAATGTCTTAAAATTCCATGTGACCTTTTTTTCTCTCTATTTCTCTCTCTCTCTCTCTGCTGACATGAGACTGTAATCTATGATAAGTTCAGGCACTTGTGAAAACATTTGGTGTGTTGTAGTGAAATGCTTAGATAACTGAGAATTTTGATCAAACTAAATTAACACTTTGGTTTTAGTCAACATCACCATATGTGATCCAAAATGCCTATGAGCCTAAGGAATAATTGATTTTTCTGTTGGGAAATGGTTCATATTTACACAGAGATAGAATGTAGCAGGTTGGTCTTTAACCACAACTCATGTGATTATTGCAGTATAGGTCATTTAGAAAGGAGAGTTCGAGTTTTATGTGAGAGGTGACTTCCTGAAATCTTAAGCAATTCAAGACTGAGTCTGCCAGCGGTGGGTGGACATTTCTGTTTAACAGCTAAAGCCATGTAGCAATAACACAAACACAGTTAATTCACTGGCCTTGCCAGCTCTAGAATCAAGTGATTCTTGATTTAGAAGTTTGTGTGGATAATTCATATGTTTTGAAATTATGCATATAGTGAAACTTTATCCATATTTTATGTTGCAGAATTTAAAATTTGCATAGTTAAGTTCTGCATAAAATTAAAAAGCATTGAACATGCACCCTTCATCCAACTTCTCACTTGAATGGCCTGGTCTTTGAATCAATGGTTGATTCAATCAACAGGTCACATCTCTTGTATTTGGATTACATAATGGGGCCCTTAAAAACTCAGCAACTACCTAAAATCATGCGTTTTTCAAATACAGACTTGGGGGACATTAGCAAATACTGTCGTGATGGGAAGAGTAGCAGTCAAGCTATTTGCCTCATTTTAATGGGCACTCATTTACTGCCTACTTGAAAAGCAATGGCCCAAGTTTGCACAATACCACAGCTTTTCACAAATAGTTTCAGATTTAGATTCTTGATGTCCTTAATTTTAGTGCCTCTCCTCTGTGGTCTGAATTGTGGGATGGATTTATGAAAACTACATAAAGCTGGTAATTAGCTGTGTTTAACTAACAACATTAAAAACTATTCTTGTTTATTCAGTTTAAGGTGCTTCTTACAATTAGGAATATTCCCATTGCATGAATATCCAGGTACAACTGTAGAATATTATTGTTCAAGAAGAGAATATTTTAATATACTATATTTTGTAAAACAAAACATTATTGGAAATCTTTGAGCTTCTAAGGAGCAGAGTGAGCCCAAGAAAATATCTAGGCATGACAAGAAAAAATGCATCTAATTCACTAGAATAGCTCTTCAGGCTTCTATGGAAACAGATGTTTGAGATATTGCCTTCATGTTTTGGAGGTAGGATACAATATCTATTTAGGATAACAGGACCATAACTGGAATATGTCTGACTTTACTTGGAAATGGGTAATAAAACCAAAATATCTTTTAGCAAATCCTGATGATGTCCTCATTTAGTGAGTGCCGAACCCAGTGCAAGGCAATCATGTGTGTCATTATTATGACACCTTTTTGTCATGATAATTCTGCACCTAAATTGATGCTTAGGAAAGTATTTGGAAATATAAAGTAATGCACACACTATTAAGCAAAGTGAAAACACAAGATGCTATACTTTTAGAAACTTATGGTTCTCTAGTGGGGAAGAAATGCCTTGAAAGATGACTGGGGTCTTTCCCTGAGGTTGGGATTTCACAAGGCATAAATTTTCAACCCACTTTAGGACTTCACAAAATTAATAACCCATTTCCAAGTAAAGTATTATTTGGAACCATGCACATCCCAGTAGTACAGAAATATATCTTGCTATAGTTTGATATCCTCAACATGTCTTGTCATCACCAGTAACTCCCTTATTGGTATTTAACTAATGGAACCCCTTCAAATACAACCTTCCAGTATTGAAAGCTAATACAAATATTTCAGGATAAGCAAGCATGTATATTTTTATCTTGAAAATAAAAACCTCAGCATCTGCCTGGAGATATGAGGTTGTTAAGACATGGAAAACACAGAGTTTGGATTAATGGGGATGTCTCTCTGAGACAGTGATAACAGATTAAAAATAATGGTATATAGCATTTCTTATCCTGGGAACTAAGAATATAAAATCCATTGAATTAATATGGCAAAACCCATTTTTTTCTGTTTGTTTGGAATATTGTTGAAGTAATCTATTTTGTGAATTATCAGTGCTGCAGGTATTTCCATAGAGATCCTGTACTAGCTCCCACCAGCAAGCTTTCATTTGGGGCATTGTCTTCTTGCTTTACTTTTCTGTCTGGAAATCAGAGGCCAAAGGACAGAACTGGGGAAATTGATTGAATGGGGAATATCATAAAACAGACAAGGAGGTCACTGTGGCATGTTGACTAGGAACACCCATCTTTCCACCATGTTTCCCTTACCCACACTCCCCTGTCAGATCATTGAATGTCCAAAGCACAGAAGGGCAGTCCTACTTGTCTTCTTTCAATGGTGATTTAATTCCAGACCTCCAGTGGGTCAGATGTGCCTTCCTGGAATTGGAGCGGAGACCCTGGGCCCGTGGTGAGTGACTGGGAGAGATGGATGGGCCTTCATTTTGGAGCACACATTGATGGTCAGGTTGGAAGCCTGGTTGGTCATGGAAAGCTGCTCTGCTTCTCTCACTTCAAGGGTGGAGTTAGCTGTGAACTTGACCCTAACAGCAGCAGGAGGGGTTTTGATCCCCTCTTTGGAGAGCTCTATACCCAAGGGAGGAGAGAGCAATCACTCCCTTTTGATTGTCCTTGGTTCCTGGAGAGCAGCACATCTTCTGCTTGCACACGAGGCTGGGACATTTGCCTGCTCTCTCTCTGGCATTGTGGGCCCCATACGGGGGTTTGCCACGGTTTCAGTGGGCTTTCCTGGAAGTACTTCTTCACACAACACCACTCCCATTTCTACCCTACACTCTGAAAGCTTTGACCTCTCTCACTCACCCCTTTGATTGAGACTGTGGGCTGCCTGTCTGGAACTGAGCTGGATCTGTCCTGTCCTTGTTTTCAGACTCTGATTCTCAGTCCTGTGATTAACCCCTACCTTCGTTCGTCTGCTGGCTTCCTGGTGACTCCCACTTTCCCTCTCAGCATGGGCCACTGGGCTATTTTACCTCCTGCTACTGTAAACTTTGACAGCACGACTAGACTTCACAAAATTAATAACGTATTATTTGCAACCATGCACATCCTAGTAGTGCAGAAATACATCTTGCTATAGTTTGATATCCCCAAAATGTATCTAACAAACAGAGCAGGTACATAATTCACAGGGTTGTTCTGAGTAATAAAGAAGTTATTATTTATAAAGAGCAATTAGAATAGATTCTGGCACTTAATAGGAACAAAATGGTTAAACAAATGCAATTATAAAGATTCTCCTTTACATTTATTAAGCTTATATAATGTTTCTACTTTAAATGTATAAATTTCCCATGAAGATAAAAGCAAAATAAATGTATTTTATGTGTTTAAACCAAAAGAGTGCTCTAAAAAAGAAATAATTTGAAACATGATCTTCCAAAGTTTAAATCAGGGGTCCTCCAACTTTTTAAACAGGGGGCCAGTTCACTGTCCCTCAGACCGTTGGAGGGCCGGACTATAGTTTAAAAAAAACTATGAACAAATTCCTATGCACACTGCACATATCTTATTTTGAAGTAAAAAAACAAAATGGCCAAAACACCCGCATGTGGCCCGCGGGCCGTAGTTTGAGGACGCCTGGACTTTATAAATAGTCTCTCACACAGACCAATAGTATGCTTAGGAAGCCCAATTCCTCTCTCATGTATCCAAAAGGCTAAAACTTTCTGTTTGGGGTAGGTGATTTTTTTGTATCACTCCCCAGAGCCTTCTACAGGGGCCTCTCCTCAGTGCTTCAATCAGCTTGTTAAGTCTTTTGAGTTCTGTGGGTTGGACAAACATATAAATGCTAAATAACAAAACCAATAAACCACAAACCACCTCCAAGTATATTATATGCTAATAAACTAACTTAGCTTTTGACTCAGTCAATGGAAAACAGTTATTCCCTTGTGACTAGAGACTCTGATTGAAATATTCTGCTATTAATGTCCATGTATAACCAGGACATCCAAACAGCATTCCACATGAATCATTTCAATAGAAAGCCAACAGCCAATCCCATGGGCTTTAAGGCAAGTATTAGTTTCATAAAAGAAAAGCCAGCATTATTTTCTTTGGGGCCATTGTTTGCAGGCTTGATGTTTTAATGTAATTGATCTAAGTCTACAAGAAAATTCACCCAAACAAAGCTATAGTCTTCTTAGTCTCTGCTCTGTTCAAAACCCACATCAAAAGGCATTCCTTGCCTTCTCAAGTGTAAAGTAATCAGAGTGTTTCTAATTCATTTTACTTTTTAATACTTTGCCCACACTCCCCCATAATTGTGCCAGGATCTAGGCCCATAGCCTGTACAAGTTCCTTTGGCTTCTTGACAAAAATTAGTAAGCAACAGAGCAGCCAAGGGAATTATGGATGGAAAAAACATTCGAAGACCTAGCCTACTGTGCAGAGCAGAGCTGGGTAAGAGAGGCAGACAGAAAGAAAGAGGGACATGTTGCTGGTGGTATTTGTATTAATTTACCTTTCCAAAATTATTTTTAAAAACCTCTTTGCATCAGTTAAGGGAGACTGCAATTTCTTTTCTCTGCTCCAAATGCAAAAGGTTCTGTTCTCTCCTTGAGGAATGTTCTTTTTTCTGTGACAAACTGATACTCATCCTTCAATTCCCAGATTCAAAGACAAGCCTTCCTCAGCTTCCTCCCTGTGACCACCTCCCATTGCTAGGCAGAATTAGCCATTCTCATTTATATATTTTTATAGCATTTGCTTTTTAAAAAAGCACATGCCAATAAGTATGTACCTTACATATGTCTTGAAGTTTCATCTCATTAATTACATGTTTGGACATGTCTTTTCTCTGGTAGGTTTATCTTTATATTCCCAGCTCTATGCATAGTAGTTTATCACTAAAATTTGGGGTACAGCAAGGAAGGCAGGATACTAAGTTAACATCAAGTATATCCTGATTTTTTCATAGGTTAGATGACATTATAGGTATTTCCACAGAAATTTTAAATGTTTTTATAACATAAGCAACTTTATCTCAATCAGCTGACCTGAGATCCAGGGCACTCAGATCTGATTTAAATTTTTATAAAATCAGGAATTATGCCAAATACCCAGTGTCTATGCCCATTGGTTTTCCCGTGGATGACTGAGATTGCTTCTTAACTAATTTTTCATAATTATCGCATCACTGCTGATTATTATCCATAAGCACAGTCTTCCTTGTAATAACAGTCATTAGTGGGTTACTATTGCTTATAGATAAAAGCCCAAATCCTTTCATGTGACAGACAAGACTCCCATATTCTGGACCCAACCTTCATTTGCAGCCTTATCTCCCTCCAGAACTCTTTGTTTACTCTGATTCTGCCTCATCAGATTATTTTCACGATCCTCCATCTAGGATTATTTAACTTCCCAGTAGCCATCCTAATTTTTAGAGAGGAGTCTCTCTCCTACTCCTGATTTCATGGGGGAGGATTTTCCCTGAGCACATCCTTGGGCTTTCTATGCTCATTTACTCACTTGGCTCTTTGGTAAATTTGAGAATAAGTAGGCTTGCTCACTTAGCCTCACTTCTCTCCCTTTTGGCATCTGCCTGCCTGTAGGAAGCCTGAGATCACTGGCTCCTCCAGGGGCCCTGCCCCAGAAGGTGTGTGGTGGGCTGGGGGTGGGAGATAAAGGCTCGCCGTGAGATTCTACCTAACTCAGGGGAGTCACTAAACCCACTAAGCCAACAGATTTAACACCATGTGTGCTAGCTTGTCCCCCAACTAAAAGTAGTATTTTGAATTCCATCAAGTACCTCTTTTATTTCTCAGATTGTTCAGGACTTGGATAAGGAAGAGAGGTGCTATTTATTGTGGGTCCTCAGAGATCCCAACTCAATCTTCCAAGTCCAGGTCAGAGGTTACTAATTCCCAAGGCCCTTCCTAACTCTCTCAGGCAGTATTAGTTATTCATTCTTGTGTAGTCCCACTGTTGTTGTGGTTGTATTCATATCTTTTTGGCAGTTATTTTATTTTTCCTTGTTTTAATGGAAGTTTCGTCCACTAAATTATAAACCCCTTGGGACAGAGACCCCCACCCCTCTTAGGCAACATTCTGGTTTTCATAGAGCCTCACTTAGAAAGTAGTTCAAATAAATACTTGTGAAATAAAATTAAAATCTAAAACACCCAGGGCCTATACCTTGGGACTTACACAACTGGAGGGATAGGAATAAATCAGTGCTTTTAAAGGGACTGAGTGTCATATCTCAATACTATTGATGTAGCTACTGAAAGTAGAGATGACAGCCATTTAAGTGGCCCCATCGTGTCCTTTCACAGGTCTTAATTACTGGGCCTCACAAGTGGTCAGGGACCTAGAGAAGAACATGCTGAGTGACCTGGGTGGATGCTCACATTTCACTTGTCCATCTCGATTAAGTCTGGAAGAGTCCAAATTCTTAGGGACTCAAACAGGCAATTTCTGTTCAGCTGTCTTGTACTTTTAAATTGAAGCCTTGCTACTTCTCAGAATTGGACCCAGCTGGAGTCCCATGTCCTGGCCATTGGGGAGAAAGATGTAAGCAAAGGTTTACCTTCTTCCCCTTGCTGGAAGGAGGTCCATGAAAATGATTACTTCCTCTAGTTGAAATGAATAGGGAACTATATGACTGAAATGGAGACCTAAATTCTGCCTCCTCTGAGGTGACTGATATGTTTTAGCAGCTAAGATGCTATAGGAGGCTAGGAGTGACCCTCATCCATCACCAAAGTTATTAAAATAGTTGACGGCCATTATCATATATGAGACAAAGGAAGGGTACTGATTATTGTAAAGGTATTCAGTACAATTTCTGAGCAACCATTGGAAAAATTGATACATTTTTATTTGATTTCTGGGCATCTTTTCCAAAAGATAACACAAATCCAATCTGATCGAATCTTTACTGTGACTAAATCCTTAGTGAGAAATATAGGCGACAATGTCATGGGGGATCTTCTTTCCTCTGGTTGCAAGTTTCCATGTGGAGGGAGTTCCATTAGTGTGACACAGATCTAGTCTCCTATGGTTCCCCTACTCTCCACATGTAGAACTGAGTAACCTGATCAGTGGTGACTAATACCTGTGTTTCTCAATTGAATGTAACTAATCTACTAAAATTCTCCACTGAGAAGGATTTAGCTTCTGTCTTTCTTTTCCCATGTCCTCATGCCAGTCAGTGACATTAGTAAAAGGATCTATTGTAGACCCAAACTTAACCTCTGGTTGACCGTTTGGAGTTGGAGGTGAGCAGGTGAACCCGTTTGGGCCTCATACTAATAACTTCATCATTAATCAAAATGATATTTTGATCTTCATCTGCCTGGCTCCTGTGTCCACTCTCAGTCATTTGAAACTTGTCCCATCCAAGAGTGAAGTACAATTTTGGGGGCTTCCTCAAGCCTCAACACCATGAATTGCAATACTGTCATTTCTGTTTCTGGCTTCATTTTGCAACAGCATCCAATAAACCAGAGTGTCCTGTTCAAGTTTGTGAACAGGAGTTTATTTTTTAGGTGCAAATGACATTCTCTGAAAGATAAGTATTTTCTTGATGTCATAGCTCCTAAAGAAATGACAATTTCAATATGTAAAAAAGATAATTACAAATGGAGCCAAAGCCAGGTTGTTTATGAATTTCAGGGTTGCAGAGAATGATTTCATGTAGTGAAGTCCACTGGCCAATTGGCTAAAGGCAGTTTCTCTCTCCCTTAGGGGAAGCAGCCCTGAGCACTTACTAGGTATTGGGCACTCAACCAGGCAGGCTGCACATGCTTACTCAATCTGCTCAACAACCCTGTGATAGAGATATTATTATCCCCATTTTACTGTTAAATAAACTGAGGCATAGAGAGTAAGTTGCATGTCTGAACTAGGTTTCAAATAGAGACCTCTTAGGAAATGCAGAGTCCACACTCTGCACTCTACTGGGTTGTCTCTCACCAGGTGACCGTATGATTTATCATACAAATGCCAGGACACTTGCAGGTGAACAGGCCATCATTAATTGTTACTGTGGATGACAAGTATAAGCTGGAACTGGACATACCAGTACATATGGTCACTATCTCTCTCATGTCTCAGGGTCTCAAACTCATTTCCAGCAGATTTTAAAAATAGATGCTGTCCTCAGATATTTAGAAAGGGGACTGAGTTTGTTCACTGTTCCTTGGTTGCATCTCCTCCTGATGAAAAAGGCCAAGACTCACAGATGCCCTTCCCAGATTCCTGGCATCAGGTTTCCAGCTCCATCTAAACCACAGCTGTTCATTATTAGACATATTCCTCTAGAAACACAGAGAGATGAAGCTCCAGGGAAGGATTAGGTCATTAAGCGAAGGAAAATAGCAAGAACAATACAGCAGCACCTGCATAAATCCTGGAGGGGGAAAAGACCGATTTAAAGTTTCTCACATGTTCTAACATATCCATGATGGTGCTGGAAACAAATCACTTCTACTTTTCTCTCATAAATAAATGCCTCATCACATTCTATCACTTAAGCACATCAAAACGCATGAGGAGGTGTCAGGAGACAGGCATGGCCCAGGGGCAGGCAGTGGGTGCCCTGGGTCCTTAGTCACTGGGGGTGTTTAAACTCCTTAACCTGCTTTGTCATGTTTGTGTGAAACAGCCACTTGGCTATTTCCTACTGCTGCCACCACAAATCATTTGACTGTAATAGTAAGTGCTAGTGCCATCATTCTAAGAAGTGGGCTATCCTAACGTGCTATATAAGAAAGTGGCACTCTAAGGACTGCCCTGAGAAGCCCGATTCGGATGTATTGCAAATGATCACAACAAGGGGTGTGAAGAAACGCCCCGTTTCAAGTTCTCAGCTCTTCTGGTCAGTGTCTGCTCCAGCGCAGTGGCTCTCACGTTCAGCAAGTATCAGAGTTACTTGGAGGAGCAGTTAAAACACAAACTGCTGGGCTCCATCTCTAGAGCTTCTGTGGGATTTGAGAATGTGTATTTCTGACAAGTTCCCAGGTGATGTTATTGCTCTGGTCCATGGACCACACTTTGGGAACCACTGCCCTGGCATAAAGCCGCAGGGAGAACAGACTTCCCCCCGCCCTGTGCAAAGAAGTGAAATCCAAGATGTGCCCCTTCAAGTGAAGTAAGATGAAAGCCCATGGAGCAGGACTGAAACACCCATGTTATGTTTCCAATAGTCTATTTCCAAGTCTACACCGGGAGTGAGCAAACTTTTTCTACAAAAGACCAGATAGTAAATATTTTCAGACTTGCAGGCCAAATGGTCTCTATTGCAACCATCTCTGTGCTCAACTCTGTCACTGTAGCTCAGAAGCAGCATAGATGGTACATGAATGAGCGTGGACATGGCTGTGTTCCAATAAAGCTTTATTTACAAAGACAGATGGCTCACTGGATTTGGCCCGTGAGCCATAGTTTGCCAACCTTTGGGTCTAACTAATGTGATAAAAATGATTCGCATAAGGCAACACCTGTTTGTTTGCCAAGCCCGAGCATGCCAGTGATCAAGTTGGAAACCTGACTGTGTAAACCAAGCGTGGACACCTGTTCTACTTGTATGTGATTGATGCAATATGTCCTTATCAGAACATACGCACCCCTCTTGCAATTCAGCCCCTAGCACCAACTACTTGACCACTTCATCCCATTTAATACATTCTCTACTTGCTACTATGCCTAAAAGTAAAGAATATCTTTTCTGTGTAGCAAGATCATTTTTGGAGTTATTAATTACTTTATATTTTGTTTTCCATTGCTCTTTCTATCTCCTCATTTCAAAAAGGGCGCACCGGGCTGTCTTTTCTCCTGGGAGGCTTGCATTGCTGACCTGAAGAGAGGCTTCCTCAATAACTTGTTAAAAACCTAAGCCACTGATGTCTGGAAGGGGGAGAAGAGAAAGGCAAGTATGTTGATGGGGAGAAAGGGAGAGAATTACCCAACCTGGAACTGGGAGAAGGGACTAACAACATCCTTAATGGTCAGTTCCTGGGTCTCTTCTCATTTGACCTGCCAGCGGCATGTGGCCATTTCTTTCTCTCCTTCTTGCTCATTCTATATGGCCCCACAGGCCTCCTGAGGCTCTTCAAATACGTTGCCCACGTTCCCACCTCAGCACCTTTCATTGCTGTCCCCTCATCTAGAAATGGTCTAGGTATGTTCTTCCCAAATGACCCCATAGCTTGCTCTCTCACTTCCTCCAAGGCTTTCCTCAGACATCCCCTTTTCAGGGAGGCCTTCCCACCACTCCCTTTAAATCGCAACTCCTTCTCTGCAATACCTCTCTCCCTGGCACTTATCACTGCTGAATACACTATATATTTTATTTTCTGCCTTCTCTACCCAAATGTAGCTCCACAAGGATGTGATTAGCAAAGGCATCTGGTCTGAGGGGGACTGCTGTGAAGTGCACCCTGGGGTGCCAGACCCGAGGCTGCTGCACCCTGAGCACCGGTGACACCAGCTGTAGGAAATCCCACTGGCTTTACTCAGGGCGGGAGCACCAGGGCCCTCGGCCCTAGAGGCCAAGCAGGCTTGGCAGTCACTGTATCAGCGGTAACCTTGCTGAGGGAAGTTTAGAGGCCCTTTCCCAATTTTCCAGAAATACTGTACACATGAGAGGGGCAGGGTTAGAGAGAGGGAGGAGAGGAGACTGAAGGTGGGGGGAGAGAGAGGAGTGAGAAGAAAGGAAGAGAGAAGGTGGGAGGTAAGGAGAGGAGGAAAGAGGGAGAGAGACCAGGAGGGTGGAGAGAGATATATCTAATAAAGATTAAGATTGAATTTACCAAAACTAGATAAAAGGAGGCTTAGACTTGGGTTTATCTGAATTAAGGAAAGAATTTACTATATGACATTTCCTAAATCCCTAAATTTATGAACAATAATGTATATTCACTACAATGATTCTTATTCCTTGAATAATAAAACCAAATAAATCAAGAGAATGAAACAAATCCTGCTCCATGCATGACAAGAAAGCAGAACCTACAAGTGCATATACCAGGGGCAGTGAGTTTTTTATCCCCCCCCCACTCCCGAGGCAGGCACGCCACGTTTAATTGCCGTTTCCTTCGGGATCTCTCCACCCCCCCCCCCCCCCCCCGATTTCACAGGAAGTTGTGATGTGCACCCAAGTCTGTCAGTGCCTGTGGATGGAAGAAATGCTGCTAATGAGGAAGGTTCAGCTCAGATCTGTTTGATACTGGAAAAGCTGACTCCTCAATCCTCACCCCTTGTTTAGCAAAGGTGCACCTGTTCCCCCCTCCCCCCGCCCCCCCGCCTTGCCTCATTCCAGCAGGAACTGTCCACAGAACCCCGCATGGACACAGAGACGCCAAGGCTCATTAGCCACCAAGAACCGTGGACTCCTTGGCCTGAGATTGGAGTGTTCGCCTGCGGGTTGGTGGCAGGTGGAATTCCACGCAGCTTTTGAAATCTGGCCTTGCAGAACAGGGACCGCCTGCTCAGTGAGGGGAATAGCTGCTTATTCATTTCACTAATGGATGCCAAAAAAGAAAAAAATACATCAGCTGTCGCTAATTTGGTCAATAATAGGGCATAACATCTTTATTATCACTTTTCTTGGGGGTTAATGATCTTTAGCTAATGGTTCAAGGTGAAAAGATTTTTATTCTGTTAAAATGTCTGACAACTCTATTAGTGGCATAGTGGGAGCACTATTCCTAGTCATTGTGCAAGCCCATATGAATTATACTTCACCCTTACATCCATTAGTTTCAATGGCTTGAAATGCTCCAAATAATTTTTTTGAAGGGACAAGGAAAATATTTTCAATTCTAGGAAGGGGTTTTGAAGGGTCCTCTGATTAAATTCCCTGGCCTCATCCATTTCAAGCAAATTAAAATCTCAGCCCACTTTTTTTGTAAGACCCATAGAGAATGAGATACCTTATCTTCTCTAAATATATCCCACTGTAAAACTGTTGATTGTGGCAGAAAAGTACTCAGTCAGCACAAGTCTTCTCATTATGTTTGTCTAACTTTCTGAAGTTAGCTATGCATTTCTACGAAATGGGTTGATCCTAATCTATTCTGAAAAGCAGCCATGGACAATTATCACTTTAAAGAATGAGGGCAAAATCTGTAAGTATTTCTTTTTCTGCATAAATGGAAATAATGAAGCCATGCTAGCATTGGCAGCTACAGAAAATAGATTCTTATTCTCTCTAAATTCATAAGGCAGAAGTGATTTAGCAACAAGAACAGGAACACAGAGCAGTTTCCCAGAGTGAATGCTTTCATGCAAATGACAGAAGCATGGGCGATGGTCTTTTCCTGGACATGTCCCTATCCATTTATCCTCCGAGTCTTTCTATGTATTATTGCTTTATTATTTGTCCTTCCTTTATGGCTTTTAATACCTAAGCTTATCTATTGTAGTTTTATGTCAGGCTGGAAACCAGAGCTAAAAATAAGGCCCGAAAACCAAATATTGATGTTTACTCTAAACATTTATTGAGCACCTACCTGCATGTGCCAGGCACTGTGCTCGGTTTACAGGATGACAAACATGAGTGAGACCCAGCTGCTGCTCACAAGGGGCTCACCATCTACAGGTGATGGGGGCCAGTGCAGGCAGGTAGACAGATAACCATTCTACCAAAAAGAGCCAGTGCTACAACAGAGGTTTACAGAGAGTGCTGTGGGAGTATGGAGGATGTGGTGAATAACAGCCTAAAAGATCATGGTGTGTGTGTGTGTGTGTGTGTGTGTGTGTGTGTGTGTGTGTGTGTATGTTTTCATAGAAGAGAAGATTCTGAACTGAGACGTGAAGTGTAAGTTTTGCCAATAAGTAGAATAAGGGAGACATTGGAATTTCACCAAATGTCAAGACAGGACAAAAACATATCTGACAGGTTATATCATTTAAAGGAGACTGCAAAGGAGGAGAAGCTAGAAAAACAAGAAATAATAAAGATATAGACGGTCTTTTGATAGTGAAATAGGAAGAGATTGGGTCCAAGCAAGAGGGTTTATGTTATCATGAAAGGAACCTATTAGATCCAACCAGCAAAGAAAACTTTGCTGACTTTGAGACCATATGCCAGTCAAACATTTGCAACTCAGATCTTTCTGATCTGAAAGGAGATCTCAGCATTCTACCCTGTTGTGGAAGAATCCAAGACTTTATAAAAATTGTGGACATTTCCCCTGTTACACACATTTGTTTACAGAAACTGTCCCAGTCCCTGAGCAAGTATGTCTAAGGTGGAAGAGGTTCTTTCCTCAAAAAGAGAGAACTCCTAGCTTGAATTGGAAAATGAGTCAGATAAACAAGACAGGCAAACACTAAGAAATAGGTTCCACTCAAATTTGTTCCACTCTCTCAACATTAGTCTTTTGACTCCATTGTTGTCTTGATTGACAAAGTGACTTTTCATTAACAAGCGTGACGAACTTTTCAGTGACACAGCCCACTGTGTCCAGCCAAGACGAAGAGAGAGCAGATGCCTAAACTGTGCTGGCTTCTTCACACAACCTATTCTTCAGAGGAAAATTCTTTAAAAGGAGGACATTCAGTTGAGAATATAAAAAAAAGGCAAGTCACCACATTAACTGATTATGAATTTGGTATTTGTATTTTGGATGGTCTTTTATGCGATTTGAGTCTGCCAGCAGTAGGAAGTCTACATGACTGGGCCAAACAGGTTAGAGCAACCGCAGAAGGCAATGCTGTGTTCCCGATATACATGTAACCTTCCCAGAGGAAATTTAACTTCCTTGTTAAGTAATGTGATTTGAACCCAGGGCTTTCAGTCTTTGAGAATATAAATCCGCTGCTTCCTACTTTCAGGACTTCCTGAATGAAGTTCTGCTATGACCATTAACGTACAGTTGTTATTTATCTCATGGAACAGTTATGGGCTCAATGATGGAAAATTTCATGTCATGGTTACCCCAATGTATTGGATGATGGTGCAATGATCAAAAAAGATGCCAGTGATGACAATTGAACGTCCCTTTGCCTTCCCAGCCTCCTTCATATATTCTCAGGCATAGGATGACAAAGGGAAGTCCACGAGTCACATGAAGAAAGACTGTAGCCATGGGCACACGATCAGGAGCTCCTCTGTTTGCATTCACCCCCACCCTCCATGTCATCACCCTGTTCTACCTCCCACTTGTGCTGTTCCTGTGAATTTCTCCACCATCTTGACACTGGGGCATTGTCCTCTGCCCAAAGTTCTGCCTATGATTCATTTCACCTAACCTGATGCTCAAAACGTGTCTGGCATAGTTTGTGTTCAAATAGTTATTGAATAAAATAATAACCTCTAAGTCCTCCAAGGCAACAGAGTTAGGGGAGTGTCTTTTTAAGTGAAATAATGCTTTCTTATGTAGGGTGAAAAGAGCAAGGGTTTTAGAATCATGTCAGTCTAAGAAGAGAATTCCTGCCTGAATGTTTTTGTATTAAAAGAGGTAGTATATATTAAAATGCCAAGCATTGTGCCTGGATCATACTAGGACCTCAGTAAATGCTCATTCCTGCCTCCCTATCTTACATGGTGTTTTAAGATGATAAATAAAAAGAAATAACTAACTGTGATGTGGTTGGATGTCTTAGAAAAGAAGGAGATAAATGGTAGTCATAAGAAAGAATACTATTATGAATTTCTAAAGGAAACAAATGTTTCTATGGTTATTTTTCTTGGTTTGGGTTTAAGAGGAAATTCATGTTGTCCATTAATTATACTTACCAATTTGGTCTAATTGGCAACTACCCCAAAATGAATAAAACAAGCGGGACTCAAGAGAGAAAAACGGCAGGCATCCTGTCAAAAAATAAAATCTTTGAAATTTCTACAACCCAATGGTTGGATACACTTTTATTAAAGCAGACCGATCACCCACTTTATATAAATTTATACATGTGATGGCAATGGAAGATGCACATTTAGAATTACGCAAAGCATCAAATAGCCCTTCTGTACCATCTATAGACTGTCCCATCACTCCTTCACCTAAGCAGGTCCTTAAAATCAACATTCTCTTTGCTGAGGGGGTTATCCTTCATTATTCTGTTTCAGCCTAGCTGATTGCTGATTGGTTCTAGGGTCAAGTGAGTTAAGTCATGTTAAGTACCTGCAATAATGCTTAGCATTTAGTAAATTCCTCAAGAAATGTTAGGTGTTGCAATACTAATCATAATGAATCTTTCAAAGCTGTGTTTTCTAAGACTGGATAAGAACTGAATTTCCCCCTTCCTACTTTAAAAAACATCTTTCTGATTTCTGGAGATATGTGTCCTATTCTCAGGTGATTAGCTACTTTTAACCTAAAAGGAGTTCTTTTTTCAGAGGCTAATGTACTTAATTTCTTTTTAAAGAGGAATTCAAATCAAGATCAACTTGTCACTCAATATGTGTAATATTATTTACTGAAGAGATGCCCACATTTCCTTCTCTTCTCTTTCTCTCATTGGCCAAGAAAATTACTAGTTAGATAGATAAATAGATATAAGTCATATATTGATTATATCTATATTATATACATCTCTATCATCTTTCATCTATCTATCTATCTATCTATCTATCAATCATCTATCATCTATCTATCTATCTATCTATCTATCTATCTATCTATCTACCTACCTACCTATCATCTACCTATTATCTATCTATCTATCTATCTATCTATCTATCTATCTATCTATTTATCTATCTATCATCATCTGTTATCTTCAAAAAAAGTCATCAAAACTATTTCATTATAATACGTTTCCTACCAATTTGGCTATTCTATCCCTAACTGGGAGACAAATTTAATGGTAAAGCATCTCTCTGCAGTTGTTAACTTACTGAACAAGCTAGCTTTGGTTAGATGACTCAGGCAGTGTCTCATTTCAAAGGGAGGCCTCTGCTCTGACCTTCTTTCATTTTCTCCCTGGAAACAACATGCTCGGAGGGCCCCAGACGCTCAAGTGCGATCTTCTGGGCCTGGCTTCCCAGGATCAGGCCAGACTTGCAGAGCAGCCTCAACCTGTGGCAGTTGTTGGCAGTCGGTGGTTGGGCAGCGGGTAGCTGATTGGTCAGAGGCATAGTAGTGTCTCACCCCACTTTTCACAGAATTTGGTAAATTCTCACTGCCCATAACCTGTCAGAGCTGCCTTTTCCTAAGAATGTACTCATTGGGGAGAGCGTAAAGCAATATTCCTCGAAGCACAAACTATAAGGCTGGTTCCTCTGGATTCTCAATAATTTGCAAAAATAACAAGCTAAGAATAACTACTGTATTTTCCAGAAAGTTACTAATTCACATGTTCCTGAGAATATAAATTTGGCTTGGGAGCACAGGCCTCCTGGGCCGCTATACCCCTGTGTGCAGCAATGAGACCTCTTGCTAAGTACTATGAGCAAAGTCTCAAACAGACAACAATACAAACCCTACTGGAAATGGAGCATGAGCATTTATTCATGGAACCACACTCAAAATTGACTTAGCTACGTTTTCTGTGCAGAATGAACAGCACTGTCGTGTTTTCAGTTTATTTCTTATACCCCCCATTACCAAATCCTAATGAACAAAAGTTAAAATGACTTTTTAGTGAAGGTCAACCAGATTTGTTGCATGGTTAAAAATAGAAAGTCTGGGCATCAGGTATCCATTGAGTGTGACCTCAAATATCTTGATATTCCCTTAATTATCCTTCAGAACATAGTGGAAAAATGTTCTCAAGGGGAAAAATGAGGGAATAAAGGACTAAAGATTTTGCATCAAATGAGCCTTATGCCCTAAGATCCTGCTTTTGTTCCTTGCTCAGGTGCACAGAAAACCTTTTTCTGATTTGAGTTTCTCTGGTGCTAAATTAAATGAAATAAGAAAAATAACTCTCCAACCAAGGTAGTGACCATGCTGAGCAAAGAGCTGCAGACTACAAGTGGGAATTCTGAGTTCAGATAAAAGCTGTGCCACTTAATTCACTATATAAGTTTAAGCAGGACATTGACCTTTTCTAAGTGGGCTTTCCCATCTGGAAAATGAAGGCAATAAACTGATGAAATATATGTGATATATCTATATCTATATCTATATCTATATCTATATCTATATCTTTATTCATATCATATCCAGATCTATATCTATATCATCTATATAGGTATACCTATGTATCTATATTATACATATGTATAGTGTATGCATAATGTCCCATCTATCATATTATTCTATAGTTTACCTTCATATCACCTCATTAAGAAGATTTGAATAAAGGTAAACAGTGAAAATACATAACTTCTCCTTATGATTCTAATGGTCATATTTCCTAAAAAATTAACCCTAGTTCACATGTAATCCTAGTTTATATTTGCAGCTGAAATTTTGCTTAAGACAGGATAAACAATTTAATAAAAAAAATTTCAATTAGCCTGCATGCTGTTCATTAAATTTCTGGATGTTGAAAGTTTTCAGCTACATCACTTGCCATCATTGCCTGCATTACACCTGTCAAAATCTTTCTTAAAATACCTCGGCCTTGTACCCTTATGAATACTACCCCAGATATGTTCTCTGTCTGAATTCCTATTGCACTTTGTATCACTGAAGGGCATTTAACACTTGCTGCTTTATAATGCAGCTCCTTGCACACTGAGAGGCAAGAGAGCACAGTGGTTGAGGCATGGATGCAGGCAGACTTCTTGGGTCTGCCACTTATTAGCAGTCTGACCTTGGACTATTCCTTGATCTCTTTGAGCATCAGTTAACTTTTTGATCAATGGGAGTAACAATAATGCTACCCACTTCATAGGGTTGTTATAAGAATTAAATCAGTTTTGTTTTTGTAAAGGGTTTAGAATACCACTTAGTAAACATTAGTTATTAACGTATTTGTAAAACTCTAAGTTCTTCAAGTGTACAGCTAGATCTTATTTATCTTGCACCCCCTACAGTGCTTTGTACATTGTAAGCACACAAGCAAAGACTGGTAGAATAAAACAAGTACTGTGAAGGGGAAATATAAGAGAGAGAGCAATCGCTATTTATTTTAAATGAAAGGTATTTGGAGTTCCCATTTTTGCCCCATTTTGAAAAGCTGAAGAACTTAGGACATGTGCTTTGGCTCCATACGAAGCATCTTAAAAGTATAGAGGAATATAGAATATAGTGGGAGCATGACAGACAACCTTTAGCATGCAACAGCTATTGAATGAGCTGTTGAGCGAGCTGGGTTCCATCACAGAGAGTAGGGCCCAGAGAGAAGGGAGCAGAATTTTGGGGTGCCCAGGAGCATAATGAAGGACAAATAAATAAATCTAACTCTAATAGATTGTACTCACGGTAAAGATACAAAAGTAGGAAAGTTTCAGTAGCCCTATTATAGAGTACTAGAGTATCTGGTTATGGCTAAGGATTGGAGATAAACTTAGGCTAATTTGCCATTCACCAACTCTTAATAGGAAAGATAATTTTGCTTTCAGTTCAGCTATTATAAAATGTAAGCATAAAACCTATTGCCTTGGTCTCATAATTTTTAATACACATCCTTGACATGGGATTTGAGAATATTATTCTTTATGATGTTTCCTTAACCAGCCCATCCCCCTAGATTTTCTGACTTAACTCTTTCCATTTGTCTTAGAAGGAGTGGAGGGTTGCCGACAGACTGAGTGAACAAGGGAAAGCAAAGCTGTGCTGGCTCCTTACCCACAGGTCAAGAATGACATAGTCTATGCACTCAAGGGAAGAAGGCACTAAACTACATTACATGGATGGGCATACTACTTCCTAAGGCTTTCTTTCTTCCTCCCTTGCTCTCTGCCTTCTTCATTCCTTTCCTTCTTTCCATTTTTCGTCCCTCCCTTTTCCCTTCTCTTCTCTCTTCCCTTCCTCTTTCCTCTCTTTATCTCTCTCTCTTTCTCTTATAAAATATATATTTGTTCATATAAAAAACAACATTGAAAATGTTAATTCTCATTTTACCTTTCCCACCTCAAGTCTCACTCCCTAGAAGCTGCAACTAATAATTGTTCACCTGTGTCCTTTCAGATGTTTTATAAGTATACATGTATATCTGTATATCCATATATATCCATACATAGATATGTATATACATATATAAAACACAGATGTGTGTTGTACAATTGGTTTTTAACTTTAGAAAAGAAAAAAATTTACCCTTGGATATCTTTCCATATGAACCCAAACAGAGTTGCAGCATTATTCATAACTAGAGGCCCAGTGCATGAAATTCGTGCACGGAGGGGGGTTGTCCCTCAGCCCAGCCTGTACCCTTTCCAATATGGGACCCCTCAAGGGATGTCCGACTGCCCATTTAGGCCTGATCCCGGATCGGGCCTAAACAGGCAGTCGGACATCCCTCTCACAATCCAGGACTGCTGGCTCCCAACTGCTTGCCTGCCTGTCTTCCTGATTGCCCCTAACTGCTTTTGCCTGCCAGCCTGATCACCCTCTAACCACTCTGCTGCCAGCCTGTTTGCCCCCAACTTACCTCCTCTGCCAGCCTGGTCACCCCTAACTGCCCTCTCCTGCAGGGTTGATCACCTCCAACTTCCCTCCCTTGCAGGCTTGGTCCCTCTCAACTGCCCTCCCTTGCAGGCCGGGTGCCTCCCAACTGCCCTCTCCTGCTGGCCATCTTGTGGTGGCCATCTTGTGTCCACATGGGGGAAGGATCTTTGACCACATGGGGGCAGCTATATTGTGTGTTGCAGTGATAATCAATCTGCATATTACTCTTTTATTAGATAGGATAGAGGCCTGGTACAGGGGTGGGGACCAGCTGGTTTGCCCTGAAGGGCATCCCGGATCAGATGGGGGTTCCCTTGGGGTGTGGGGCGGCCTGAGCGAGGGGCCTGTGGTGGTTTGCAGGCCGGCCACGCCCCCTGGCAACCCAAGGGGAGGCCCTGGTATCTGGAATTTATTTTCCTTCTATAATTGAAACTTTGTAGCCTGGAGCGGAGCCTGGGGCTCCCTCCGAGGCCGGCAGCCATTTGTGTTGGGGTTATAATTGAAACTTTGTAGCCTTAAGCGGAGGCCTGGGCCCGGCCAGGGTGTGCGGAAAGCTTTGCTTCCCCTGTTGCCGGCGGCAACCCTGGCCTGCTCTCTCAAGCTCCATTTTGCCGCCATTTGTTTGAATTTGTTTACCTTCTATAATTGAAACTTTGTAGCTTGAGTGGAGGCTTTGGCCTGGCAAGGGCAGGCGGAAAGCTTGGCTTCCTCTGTTACCTAGGAAACCTTGCTCTCTGTGGCTGTAGCCATCTTGGTTTGGGTTAATTTGCATACTCGCTCTGATTGGATGGTGGGTGTGGCTTGTGGGTGTGTTGACGGTATGGTCAATTTGCATATTTGTCTGTTATTAAATAGGATAACTTCAGAGTATTTCACTGTATGTCTACATATAATTTAATTAGTCACATATTGGTGAATCTTTGGGTTAATTCCATTTTTATTACTCTAAAAATTATTGCAATAAATATGCATAGAATAAATTTCTAGAAGTAAAATTATAGGCCCAAAGGATATGTACATTTAAAATTTAATAGGGTTACCAAACTGTCTTCCAAATAGGTTGTCCATATTTACACACATACCAATATATAATTCCATCTACTACACTTACTAACACGAGATACTTTACTAGTAAAACTTTGTGTTTTGCTAATCAGATACATTAAAAAACATTTCATTTCTCTTAATTTTCATTTATTGAATTTTGAATGAGGCTGAGCACTTGTATTTTCTTCCCTGTGATCTTTCTGTTGATATATTGTGCCCATTTTCTTACAGGATTTTTCTTTTGGATTGTATGTGCTCTTTGATTAGTATGGAAACTAGCTCCTTTTCAGGGTAGCAAATACTTCCTTTGCTTTGTCATTTGTTTATTGAATTTGTTTATAGTGTTTTCTAATGGGGTTCCTAAATTTTGAATCCATTTTCTACAGAAACTTGTGTGAATAAAAAAAAATCACAATAGTTCTGTTTACTGTTATGAAAAGATAAAGGAAAATATGCCAGGTAAGGCAAACACAAAGAATGAAACTGTTCTACATAGAGAGCATCTAGAGAGGAAAGTGAGGTTTATTTTCAAAGCCGCTGCCTTTGGTTTCATTAAATCTGTAAGGCAACAGATCCCTTAGACAGAAGGGAAATCCCAACTGTCTTAAAACTTTGCCATTTTTTTAAAGCTTTGCCTTTTAAGTTTCACTGGATAACATGAACTAAAATAAAAAGAAAACCTAATCAATAATGTCACGTGTATCTCGGTCTTTAAAACAGGTGACCCGCTCACATTTTGAAGAGAAGCTCTACTAATTAATCTTAATAACTGTCAGCATCAGCGAATACTCTCAATTGTATATGTACTGGCATTCAGGAGGTTTCAAGAGCCCTTCAGCTGTATCTTGCCAAATTATTCATTATCATTTAGGAATGATTAACATGTAGAAATGTCAAATTGGATAATGGGAATATAAAAGGCTTTAAACTCCCCCCAAGCTCATCTGCTTATCAGGTCTCATCAAATGTTCCTCAGCAAAGTAGGAAGATGGGCTGTTCTTATTCCCTAAGATAGGTCTCTTGTCCTTTTCCCCAACAGCCAAAGCCCAGTTCTAAGATAGACTTGAGAAGCTGGCCAATCTCCACTCTACTGTCATATGTAGGTTACATTTTTCCAGAATCTATTTTTGAAACATTAATATTAATAGTACAGTGTCATAGACACATAGAATCTAGTCTATCTATTTTTAATATCTTGGGATTTTAAATGTTACCAAATAACATGCAGCAAAATATATGGCTAAGGATTCATTATGGAATGTACATGCATTATGCATAGCCTGGCATATGCAAGTACTCTGAGGCTAAAGGGATCCATTCAAGTTAGTTAGCTTAAAAAAACTCACAGATGAAGAGTGAAAGAGCAAGATATGAAGCATACACTATAGGAGCTATTTTTGGACAAGACTTCCCAGTGATATTGGAACATATAGTTGTGTCTTATGTATGAATGGCAGATACATTTTACCTTGTGCCAACTCCAGCTACTTCTTAATAATCATCTGGCATGCTATACTGAAAAGGTGTGGCAAAACTGCTAGTTGTACCCCAATACCTATTCTTTCCTTCTTTCGTAGTGATAAAATATTTAGCTGGCTATGTGTTTACCAAGAATAAAGACTACATTTTAGAATCCCTTTTTAGTTAGGTATGAACATGTGACCAAATATTGGCACATAGGATGTAAGCCAAAGTGGTGTGTATGGCTTTCTTATTGTGCCTTTTAAAGGACAAGTTATGATTTTCCCTTGTTCGTTTTTTTCTGATTCCTTCTGGCGAGAATGTAGATGCAATGGTGAACTCCCATGGATCCACGAAAACAGAGATGGCAGAGCAAAAGAAAGAAGGAATCTGAATTCTCAACATGCGAGGTTATCACATCAAATCTACACTCATGTTCTGAATACATATGCAAGAGAAGTAAACTCCCATCTCATTTAGGCATCCATTGTGTTGAGTCTTTATTACAGCAGCAGAACCTCTGTTCTAATGAATGAAAATGGTTCTGAGCTATATGAAGGCTCAGTGGAAAGAGTGCCATGCTAGGTTTGCAATGCTGACAGTGGGCAAGGGCCCCGATGGTCTCATGACAGCTCTTCCTATGTGGCTATCCAACTTACTCCCAAACGGAAAACTTTCCAGAGAAACTTCCATGTAGCTCATACCTTATATCCTCCCTTTGCCATCTGCCTCCCTCTCTGTGCTACTGTTGACCACTTCAGGCTTGGCCTTTCTGTATTTGATATAAATACAAAGAAATGAGACTGACTTAATCATAAGAATAAAGATAAGTAATATGTATATACTTATGATATATCATTTATGTATATAAAAGTGATTACAATCCTTCAAAATAGTCTCCTGGCTGCTCTATGTTATTTAATCGATGCTGCTCTTGCTAAAACATTTAAAAAAATTTTTTGAAACTGTAAATTCACACATTTCTTATAATAATATGACTGGGTCAAAACACTTAAATTTCTTTCATGCCAACCCAGCATCTTTTTATTGAGCACTTACTATGTACATTAATAATAGTTTTGGTGTCAGAGAGGTTGGTAAATCTATTAAGGATGTCAGTGATACTCTTTAGATAATCTATGTCAAATTTCCAGGGTAAGTTGACTTTATAATTTAACAATAGGAAAATACTCAGACATAAAAGGTGTCTACTGTAGTCCCAGGAAATGAGAGACAAATACCAGAAGTGAAAGATTATTAATTTTTAAAAAGCACTGCTTTGTGGTGTTTTATTTCATAAATTTATTCATTCAGTCAAGATTTATATTACTGCCTTGCTCCCTTATTTCCAAAATAATTCTCAGTTTTGTATAGATAAAAAACAACACTAGAATTATCTTTGTATTCAATTTTGAACTCTTTATTCTACTAGAATTTTGATTTATTAAAATATCCCTTGGGCAATGAATTCTAGGGGATAAAGTAACCACATTTTCGGGCCTCTGCCTATACCCCCAAATCAGCTAATAATGGAGAACTGTAGGATTTCTCTGAGTAGCAAGCACTCAACAATGGGGAGCTCCACTGTTGAGCACATTTCTAGAGTTACTGAGACTGAAATGTATAAAGCAGTGGTTCTAAGAGCAGGTGCTGCTGAGTTGGAAATTCTGATTTACTTCATGAGTCAGTTCTGCCTGTTAAGCAGGTCGGTGTTTCTCTCCAAATGAAAAAGAGCTTCCTTATAGCCATAATGCAGAAAGGTCAACTCAAGTCCACTGGCAGTTTTGAGTACACTGAGAGCTCTAACATAAACAGTGATTTTGGTTCTCACCCAGAAGAGTGCAGATTCAGAACTATGAAGTTAGACATAAGGAAGAACTACCCAACAGCAAGTGACATGAGGATCTGAAGGAAATATATTAGGGCTGACACCCAGCCTGTGCTTCACAGGTTGTTAAATATTTTGACTCTCACCACGGTTCACTACTGCTGCTACTTCTACAAGTCTTTTACCTTGGAAAAGCATGGCCCTGCTGAATCAGCTATCTATAATAATAAAAGCATAATATGCTAATTAGACTGGACAGCCAAATGACCTTCCAGACATCATTCTGGATGTCTTTCCTGAAGAAGCCGTGGCAGTGGGGGCAGAGGCAGAGGTGGTTAAAGGCAATCAGGCAGGCAGGCGAACAGTTAAGGGTGATCAGGCAGGCAGGCAGAGGGGTTAGAGGTGATCAGGCAGGCAGGTGAGTGGTTAGGGGCGATCAGGCAGGCAGGCAAGCGGTTAAGGATGATCAGGGAGGCAGACAGAGTGGTTAGGGGCAGGCAGGCAGGTGAGCAGTTAGGAGCCAGCGGTCCCGGATTGCAAGAGGGATGTCCGAGGGGTACTGGATTGGAAAGGGTGCAGGCCAGGCTGAGGGACCCCTTTCTCCATGCATGAATTTCATGTACTGGGCCTCTAGTTAGAAATATTTGGGAAAAACAAACAAACAAAAAACAAACAAATAGAAAACTCAAGGAAACAAACATAGTCAGAGCAGTATTTCCCAAGGCATATGATTGGCATTTGGGCCAGGTGATTCTTCATGTGAAACTGCCCTGCACGTGGTAGAATATTAACATTCCCACCTCCTCTCCAGTGCCATTCAGGAGCACCTGAAATTGTGTCAATCCCAAATCCCCCTGATATTTTTAAATGTCTCCTAGAGGAGGCAGTGTCAACCTAGTGGAGGATTACTACAGCCATGTTTAAGAATTATTACCAAAAAATGGTGGTAAGGGAGCTAGGGTATAAATGATGCAGTCATGAATACTTCTAATTATGGAGATTTCACTGAAATGAAATGCTTTAAATTAGTTGTGTCAGCTCACAGAGATGAACTTTGTATTTTATTTTACTACTAGAGGCCCGGTGCACGAAATTTGTGCACTGGGGGAGGGGGTGTTCCTCAGCCCAACCTGCACCCTCTCCAATCTGGGACCCCTCAGGGGATGTCCGACTGCCGGTTGGCACCTATGGCAGTCAGGCCATATAACATGGGACATGGCTTCCTGCTGGGGAACCACAGTGCCCTGAAGTCAGGAAGGCACCCAATCTCTCTTAAGTGCCACATGACAGATCCTTCACTAGCTGACTCACTTAATTACAACACTGTGAGGGAATATTGTCCTGGTTCACAGTTGCAGAACAAAAACTAAGAGAAATACGGTAATTTGTCTAAGGTCACAGCCATGATGACCTGAACTTCCAGGTTTCCCTGACACTGTCAGCTTATTGTCACTGGTGATAAACAAAGGTCTCCTCTTTTCCCAAATGTTATATTCTTCCCTCTGTAAAACTCTTGAAAGAAAGCCACAATTCCTGGGGATTTTCTAATCTTCCTTTTTAAGAATTGTTGGGCAATATTTAAATGGCTTTTGGCCTGCTAAGAATAGAGCTAGGACTTGAAAAGATTATTGTCAAATTTTCTGGTTACATTTTAGAATGAAATAATAAAATTATAATTTTTGAAAGAATTGTTAAAGAGTTCTTGGATAATGTTTGCCATTATGTTGTCACTGAGTTAAGGAAATACTTCTAAAACCTATGTTTTGCCAATACAAGTTAAAAAATGTTTTGGTACTTGAATATTTATGGGTGAAATATTTATGATAATGAAATATAATGAGAAATTTATGAATGTCTGGATTTCCTTCAAAATTATTTCGAGGAAAATGTGTGTGTGTGTGTGTGTGTGTGTGTGTGTGTATGTGTATATATACATACACACACACACACACACACATATTATATATATATCCTATATAATAAAAGCCTAATATGCTAAGTGTTCAGTCATCTGGTCATTTGTTCAACCAATCAAAGCATAATATGCTAATGATATGCTAAGGCTGCTCAATGGCTCACTATGATGTGCATTGACCACCAGGGGGCAGACAGTTGACTGGTCAACCAGTCACTATGACATGCACTGACCACCAGGAGGCAGACGCTCTGACTGGTAGGTTAGCTTGCTGCTGGGGTTCAGCTGATCGGGACTGAGTGAGACAGGCCGGTCATACCTTGGAGCCCTCCCGCGATCCCTCCCCGGCTGGCCAACCTCCTGTGTCCCTCCCCGGCCCCGATCATGCACTGGTGGGGTCCCTTGGCCTGGCCTGCGCCCTCTCGCAATCTGGGACCCCTTGGGGGATGTCGGAGAGCCGGGTTCGGCTGATTCCACAGGCCAGGCTGAGGGACCCCACTAGTGCACGAATTTGTGCACTGGGCCTCTAAGTGTGTGTGTGTGTGTGTGTGTGTGTATGTGTGTGTATGTGTATTTACACATATACATTGGTGGATGGGAATGTGCTAAGTTGATTCAACTTGTATGAATATGTGAATATCAATAAAATAAGTAGGAGGTATTGTTTATTATGGACCTTTGCTTATTTTAGTTCAAGCTTAGTATATGTGATGTTTGGCAATACTAACTAAAGGCTTGGGTCACTTTTGGTAACTCACTTAACCACCTCTCTGTACCTCAGTCTGTTCTTTTAGATGAATGATTGTATATTCTCCTGACTGTCAGCCACAGCATTGCTTTCATCCATAGACACTTAGGATAATACTCTTTGGATATATGTATATATAGTACATATAGCCCTCTCTCTCCCTCTTTTGTACTTGCCCGACAAAATCCCAGCATGTGCTCCACCCAACCCTATGCTTATTCTACTATTCAAACTGAACACGGGTGGAAAGAAAACACACAACCCTGATGATTCATGACACTTTAAACTCTTGGTCACAAATACCAAGTGGGTCCAGGTTGCTGTGGGGTAATCATACATTTCCGTAGTCCATCCACTCTCTACACTAACTACAGTTCTTACCTCTCCTTGATCTACTATACCTCCTTCTTTCCACTCTCTCAGCCAATGACCTGTATTATTTTCTTTAAATATAAAGCTATCTACAAAACCCATCTGATCTTCCCACCAGAAAATGCTCCATCCTACCCACACCTGCACCCAAATACTCTGCCTTCACTTCTGCTACACAGGATAAAATTACCCCTGTTCTACCTAAGGCCACATTTTCATGCGTGCACTGAATCTCACCCCTTCCCTCCTTCTTAAAGACCTTATTCCAATTCCCCTGAAAATGATCCTCAACTCCCTTTTCTTTTCTGTAAAGACATACTCATTAGACTCTGACCTAGTATAATTATTTTAAGAATGCGATGGAATCTCTATGGATGACCATGAAGCATCCTTGATATGTCTATTCCTTACTCCAGATGATCAATTCATTAGCAAGTCCTCTTGAGATCTACCTTCAAAATATATCCTAGGGCCAAAATGATTCCACTTAGACAAGGTACCTAGAATAGGCACATTCATGAAGACAGAAAGTAGAACAGTGTTTACCAGGGTCTGGGGGAAGAGGACATGGGGAGATAGTGTTTAATGGGTGCAGAGTTTCAGTTTGGGGATGACGAAAAAGTTCTGGGGATAGAGAGCCGTGACTTTTTGCACAATAATAAATGTACTTAATGTCACTGAACTATACACTTAAAATGGTTGAAATGGTAAATTTTAGGTTATGCATAGTTTGTTACATGAAAAGAAAATCAGTTAAGAAAAAACAATTTGACTATAACCACTTTTTGCTACCTCTATTGCTGCCATCCTAATTCAAACCACTGCCATCTCTCATCTCCATTATTGCAGTTGCTTCCTTTAAACCATGAGGGAGCTCCTGTAACTTATCATATCCAAGTTCTATTAGAATAAAATCCAACTCCTTACACAGGTCTTCTTGTTCTTCACTGAACACCTGGGGCCTTTGTCCCGGCTTTCATTCTCCCCAGAATGCTCTTTCCACGGCTGGCTCCCTAATTTCAGGTCTCTGCTTACACATCACCTCCTCAGAGGCCATTCCTGACCACCTAATCTACACTATCCTCCCAACACACATGCATACATGCACACACACATGTATACACATGTACACATGCACATAACTTTCTGCTTTATTTTTCTTATTGGTGCTTTTAATTACCAGGCATCATATATTTACCTGTTTACTTATTTACTTATTACTCTGTTTGCCCCTCTTGACTTAAGCTCAATGAGTTGTCTACTGCTGCTATTATAGACCTTAACCACGACTGGTACATAATAAGAATACAAGAAATACTTGTTTACTAAAAGCACAATTGGAATGGTTTGAGGCTTTGCATGTTAAATGTGACGTTTAGAAAACTGCAAATGGAAGAGTGTTCCAAAGCAGACAACTGCTCACATCTGAAAGGATTCTCCTTTAAAAACAAAGCCCTTCAATGACCAGTTATGATACTCAGGACAGACTGTTGGCAACAGCAAGGAGTGGAGGGAGGGAGAGATGAGATCATAGAGGCCAGTGTAGTATACATATGGAAGACACTGTGCTTGTAACATGCTATTACAGATAACTGGCAGGTTAACCAAAAAGGGGTTAAAGGTCTCCTGAGCAGGATTCACTTAATATTTAAGGAAAATACTCTTCAAAGATTATATCATTATGTAGGAAAATAGACTTGTTGAAAGGTTACTATGGATTGCAGGTCACCCGTAAGCAGTGAGGAGGACTGACACTTAATGAAGAAATGCTGAGTATATATTTGGACATCCTGAGTGTGAGGGGTGGGGGACAGTATTTTTGTGGTAGAGTGGTATAGTGAATGACGGCATAGTGTCTAATTTTCAGGAGACTAAATCAGGGGCTGACCAATTAGAATAGAACATCCTTTCCTTGGGCAGCCTGTGAGGCATTGGATAGGTTTTAACTCGGGCAGGCACCCCTTAGCTGGGTGTATAATTTATACAATCACATCTACCTCTCCTCCTAACACTACTGACTGACCGTCTCAGCCGCCACCAGGGGCTGACATAATGACACGATTGGCTCGTCTGGACAGATTCTGTCTCATTACTGAGCCAAACTTGAGTGAATTTGCTCCTTGTCCACCCTGCTCCCACCTCTTCAGCTTTCAGGTCACTCCCAGGTAGGCTCTCATCCTTAATATGAGGGTGTAAAAAAAAAGTAATGCTACAGCCTATAAAAAACTTAAACAGATAACACTAGTTACATAACATTTACCCATTCTATCGAATATTATAATAACATTCAATTTTAGGATAACAAAACCTACCACCCCTTGCTTATAGTGCTTTATTGCATTTTCTAGTCTTCTCTCCTTTTTTTTTTTTTTTCCCCAAAAGACATTTCCTTCAGGATAATACCATGTTTTCCATTTCCAAAGACAGTTGAGGATTCTTAGATAGAAGAGAGTTTATTAATACAATTTTGATTTCAGGCCTATACCAAAATTTATTGTTCTATACTTCCCTATGAAAAAGATGAAGGTATGAAAGTTGACTGCCTACACAGCAGCAGTTCCTCAAAAGTAAAACCAGAAAGGAGAGAATAAGAAAAAGTAGTTGTGGTCTCATAGGTTGAACATCCCAGTCCTGGGAGAAAGGTGGTTATAGCAAGGAGATCCCACTTGGGACAGATGTAGAGAAAAGGCTAGGGAAGAGAAAAGCCGTTTGGACAAGCTGAATCACATTATACTGAACTTTTGAGAACTTATCCAGCCAGAGAGAACTTTTTTTCTTATTTGGAATTGCAGGCTTTGAAAGTCCAATCAATTCAATTCACGTTTTCCTGATGGGACATACAATGGATGACCACAAAGTCTGAGCCTGCCGAGAAGCCTTGCATGTTACTTTGTGAAAACAATTTGAATTTTATTTTGTGAGAGGAGACAGTAGATTATTTTCATACCGCTATCACATTGAAATGCCAGGCACTTTGTGAGCGGGGGAGCAGTGCTGTTGTTACAATGCTACCCTCACAGTTAACACAAATGTGTGCACGATAAAGCATAGAACACATAAATATGGAAGAGACAACTTTAGTGTAACCATCGGATACATATCATGTGGTATACATATATCTAAATACATACGTATCAAGAACCATGAATGAATACATATGAGACAGAATTGAAGTTTCATCAAGATGGTTACACATGATGTTTTAGTTTAGAGAATGTCAGTTCCCTTGAAATACCTTCACACAGCCATATCTGTGCTAAGATCAAAGTCGAATATCTTTTTCTAGCTATCAAAAATAGTGTAATAAATAGAAACAATTTCCCTAGGGTGCCTTTCCTCCTGAAGAACATTGTGTGTAAAAGATGTGGGAAAAGTTTGGAGAGAAAAGCTCATCTGCATCCACAAACCCCAGAAGGGGCTGAACTTTTCATGCGTGATAAAAGAGATGGAGTCCGCTAATCAAGGGGGTGATCCTTTCTTAGGCCTCCGACTCCTCCTCCAGACAACTTCCTCTAATTCTCACCACTGGCCCAGTAGAAATCATAAGGATCCATGTTTGAGACTTGCTCAAGTTTTAACAGTATTTCTGCAAGCTGTACTTAAAGTATTCACTTCCAATACACTTCTGAGGAGGCGTGAGAGTGGGAAAAGCAGCTACTTACTTGTGTTTATCTTCTGGAGTGAAATATGCTTTTCCAGCTGTCTCCTGAGTTTCACCTCTGCTCCATATTTCCCGGTGGTCCCATTGTCAGCCAGAATGAAGTGGGAATGCATGCTGTTGAGAACAGTGAGTTTGCTCATAGGATTGGACATGGTTTGATATGGCCGGACAACCTGCAGGATTTCAAAGGAAAGAGGCAGAAGTCAGAGAAAAGAGAGCAGCATTTTAAAAGGAGAAATGGGCAGAGAGAATAGAGAGAGAGAAGGAAAACCAATCCATTGGGACAGTGAAAGCACAGTTTACTTCCTCTTCCTAATACTGGTTGGGATAGAAGCAAGATTTGTGGTGAATGTTCTATGTGAAGCAAGATTATGCTGAAAGAATTATGTATTTATTTATTTACCGATTGCTTACAGAACTAGAGTTTATGCTTTCGTTGTGCACAAAAATTGGCACGTGAAGGATTGTTTCATTTTGAGGTTGATCTTTTATTTGTTGAGGAACTAAAAATAATTTTTAAATTTAGTTATTTTTGTTTCTTGCTTTCTCTTCTCTATCATGTGCATACCCCAATAGACACAGCAGAGCAATGATGATTCTGGAGAATGGTGAAAGCTGGGGATTAGGGGAGTGAATTTTTCTGTCAAGCCTATTCAATACTCTGAAATTCTGTTATTTTAGATTCACACTATTCTTATTCAACACCTGATTTAAGTGGAAATAAACGTTGAATGTAAAATAACTGCCCCATGAGATGAATATTAATCAGTCTCAGAATGATCATCACTGTATTATTTTTGTTGTTGTCATTATTTTAATTTCATGGCAAATTATACTACTTAAAAAAGAACAATTCTTAGTGTGGCCTTTCAGGTTTTTTATATAAAAGGAAAGCAAAACCTATTGTGAATTAGTTGCTTTACTTACATTATCTATATTCCTTGCAACAATCTGACAAGTTAGGGGGTGTTATATTTATTTTGTAGATGAAGAAACAGGTAAAGTAGATTTTTCAAGAGTTCATTGCACATAGAACCAGAATTCACACGCAGGCCTGCCTGTTTCCAAATCTATGCTGAGTCCCCCTTTCCACACTGCCTGCACACAATGAAAACAGTGTGCGTTGAAAGTCTACTGCTAAAGTACTTCCGTAGAAACTTCTCTCAAGACCATGAAAAGGAAGACTCAACCAGTTCACTGTCACATGGTGCCATTATGTTTTCCCTGCATTGAATCATTGAAATTGACAGGACAGAAATAAAAACTATGGGGTCGCTATTTCTGTGCCTTTGTGCAGTGTGTACCTTACCTATGAAGGTCAGATGTTACTTAATATGTAATAACTCACCATGAAAAAAGGTGTAGTAAGATTGAGTGGTTTGTTAAAAGGAATTACAAACTAACTTACCAAAGAGAGTCTGCAATAGTAAAGATCTCATACAAGTCATTTTTTTTAAACCTTGATGCTTATTTTGAAACGTCACATTTCTATGTGTCTAGCAATCACAATCTACTCAATAAACAGTGAATGAATGAATAGGACAACTTGAGACAGACATGCTTTTGTTCAAAATAGAGGGGGAAAGGCCTCTCTTTTCAGAATTGTTTGGGGTTTTATCTAATCTGAAGTTAAAATGTATAATTCTGAGCTTTTGAAATATCATGCGTTTCTTTTAATGTATGTCCTATTTGTTTATGTAGCATTAACGTAACATTAATTCATTGCTTCATTTCAGTTGGCTCTTTTTGATAAAAACCCAGAACGTTTTGAGTACTGTTTCCAGTAATCACATGGAGCGGTATTCAATTACTTCTTTGTCTGCATTACTGAATGAGAGTCCCCCACAAATACAGAGACAATGGCTGGCTAACTCCATCCTGAGCTCTTCATCAGTGGAAGAGTAGGTCACTTGTGGTTGAAATTCCCATTTTGTTGTTATTCATTTTTGATCATAAAACATTCATTCTACATCAGAGTGGATGTTAATAAATATTAATGCTTGGTTGAATGAAGCTTAGCAGAATGACTTTTTCCTCTTCTTAAAGTACCTCTGCATGGTGCTTTCGGACAAAAGAAAATGCTTTAGTTACTGTTCTCCTTTTTCTAACAGCAGGCTCCACGCCAAGGAGAAGACCCAAAGCAGGGGACAGTAGATTTTCTAGAAGTTCAACTCTGCACAACCGTGAACCCAGAAATTTGTTCTAGCTGAGACTTGAGGACATGTTTTATAATTCCTGAGAACCTAATTAAAGACCATCAGTGAAAGTGACATTTTCAAATGAAGAAAGGCAGGAAGTAATTCTGGGCCAACCTCATGTACTCACTATAATCTGAGAATAAAAGGACATAATTAAATCATCAGACTATATTCTCTGTATCTGTTTCCTTCACCACAGGGTTCTAAGGATACTGGTGCTTCTGTTTTCTGAGTGTTGACCTTTTTTTCTTGGGAAACATGGCACACCAGTTCTTTGGGAATACTAGTACATTTGAATCAGTCATGACAAGAAGGTCAGGTATACAGTATCACTCAGGCATTTTAATTTCTTCATCTTGCTGCTTCCAATTTCTTTTGATCTTAGATCTAGGGTAAATGAAAGGTGATCATATTTTGACAAAAATTGTGTCTGCTGAATAGGGGATATAAGTATAAAATAATTAAAATGTCCTAATTTATTTTCTAATCATCATTGGAGGAAGATATGCTGAATCCTAGAACAATTCTGAATGTATGAGCCATAGAAATCTGTTTGAAACCCAGTTCTCCAAAAATCTGAGTCTCATATTTTTAATCTTTAAAAGGGAAAGAATAAAACCACTTACCTTAGATGAGGTTATGTGTAAAATACATGGCACCATGCCTGGCTCTTGCCAGGCAATCTATAAGGGTAATTTCCTTCTTAAACTCTGCTTTATTTTACCAACTATAAAGTGATTTTCTAATCGCAAACTGGTGACCAAAAGGAAACGGTATACAAATCACAGACTTCTGTTTTATACAAGAGATTTCAATGGGGCAATGTAAGCAAAGGCAAAAGACATTAGCCATCAGTTGGCAAAATATGCAAAGTGCTTTTTCTTTGCCATCTCCTCCCAGGCCATTTACGAGGGTGATGCTCTAGAACTACTTGTTGATGAACTACAAAGAAGGAAATAACTTCCCGAATACTTCTGAGGAATGCATTTTGGTCTAACTTGCCTACAAAATCCACTTGATGTTCTTCATTACAAACATCCCAGCAGTTTCAATTTGCATATCTACAAAAGATTTACTGACTTTCTTGTTATGTTTTTCAAATAGAGAAAAATAATGCCTTTGCATTACATAAAATACAAATGAATATTTATCTCTGACAAAATATTGGAGGTAATACATCAACTTTTATTTTTAAGAGCTCATAAAAAGAGGCCTTTGTAAAAATGTGTGTATATGTGTGCGTATGTACATGCACTTCTACACAGGCATAGTAAGAACAATTTTGACATGTTCATGACTTACAGATATATTAGATTACTCTACTATGTTTCACAGTCAGTGTTTCCTGAGAGAGTCAAGACCTAATGACCTACAGCACCCACTGTATGTAATGGATCACCTTCTCTCCTAAGAATAAAGGTTCAAGTTAGGTACCACTCTTGAGAGAACTGAGAAGAGAGTCACTTGAATAATTTTTTTGTGTTTTATAGTTCAGATGAGGAATATGGGTTGAGATAGGCTGATTAGTGTCTGAAAGGCCTACATGTCAATTGATATTTTATAATTGGTGAATACAGTATTATCCAGGAGGGAAATTTGGTTAGAAATGGAATTTAGACACTTAGTAGTCTTTGGGTATTATGAGCCAGAATACTTCTATGTAATGACATTTTGCCTTTCTTTCTTGTACCTCAAGAGTAGATGAGAGACTTCTTCACTCATTAATCCATTGTACAGATTGGTAAAATTTTGGTTCCAAGGCCTATATACCTTGACTCTAAAACAAAGAGGTAATGAAGTAGGAGCAGTTTAAGAGGTTAATAGAGGTGAAGATACCTTATATAAGGCATCTGTAATGTCATTATCATTGCCAAGAAGGGACTGATCCAGAGATACCATGGAAAAATGGAACGCCCTTCATGTGCTGGTGCCAGAGTGCTGTATTTATTTTCTCCAGACGGGCTTAAATCGATCACTTAGGAGCTGACCACTTGGGAGCTAATCTAAGACCTGCTTGAGTTTTCCTAGCTACTTTCATGAATGTTTTGGTCGCACCCGGAGTACATAATGGGAAGTCATAGTGGGGGTTCTAATTACAGGTCCTCTAGTTACTAATGTTTGACTTTTAACAAGTCTTTGAATTCATTCACTCATTTACTCATTAAGAATGTCTTGAGAAAATGAATGTGATAAGTACGAGTCGGCCAGCTTGAGGAGACATACAGGTATAATCTCACATCTAGGTAATATCTTACAATAAACATTAAAACTGTATTTAGTGAAAGAAACTTTTTGGATGGTAGCTTTCTCATCTATAAAGTAGATGACTATAATTTTTAAAGGCTTTCTATCTCTAAAATTGAGTCTGAACACTGTGTTGAAGAGTACAATTGTGTGTTTTTCTCAAGTTAGTGTAGAACAATGGCCCTCTATGTGTGCTGGCTACAAAAATAAGTAGTTTGCTCATGTCCTTGGATCTCTTCTATTTTGTGGTGCTTTCTACAATGAAAGGGAAGTGACTCTTTTCTTGAACAAAATGGAATTGAATTGAGTCAGGTTTTTGAGTCATCAATCATAGGTCTTCTGCCATCCCAGATCTTATTACCTGGTGAGGTGTGCATGAGCATTACCCAGGCAAGTAGCAGGGTAGGGGGTGGTGGTGTTCACAGAGTCATTCTCCTCCTCCCAATAGCACTATGGTTTTAATTAAGGCAAGAAGAAAATTAGCATTCACTGACCATACTATGCCAGGCACTGAGTTAGACACTTTCACATGGATTAATCCATTTCATGCTTATTTTTTAGGTGAAACTATAGAGGCTCAGAGAAGTGAAGTGTCTTGGCCAAATTTGCCCCACTAGCATTCTTTCCTCAAAACCCCATATAAATTCCTTTACAGACCAGGAGACATTTAGGGGGAAGACAGAGGACCCAGCCTGATTGTAAATTTATAAAGGATATTATGATTTTGCTGCTGGACATTTTTGCCAGTGGCTTAGCTGAGCATTAAAATCCTTCTGACAGCTGCTCAGATTATTTCCAGATGAGTCCACTAGAACTGTATAGTATACAGAGGTCAGGACAGGCACCAGCAGGCAGCCAAATGGGGTTTGTGCTTTGGAGAGAGAGAAACAAAGGAGTGGTGAGGTTCTCTTAGCATCAGGCATGTGTTTCTGGGAGAGAAGAGGAGTGGGAAGCAACCTCTGTGTCTGAGTTAAAGAAACACAGGGACTGAGAATAAAATGAAAAATGAAAAGAAAGAAAGGCACTGTGTGTGTGTCCTTATAATCACAGAGAGGCCTGTGCTAGTGGGGACACTGGTTTGTTATATACTATTCAGACAGCTCAGCTGTAAGTCTAGGTATAAAGCAGGGTCATATTGAAACCCAGATGCTGCCTCTCAGCGCAGCAATCCAAACAAGAAAGCAGCAAACCCAGGGGTCCATCTCCAAACTGGGCCCACATACTTCATCTCTGTGACTCCCACTAAAATCCCTGGGAAGAACAATGACACCTTTCTGCAGCACTTTGAAAGTGTGCTCGACTCGTGGGCTGTGAGTTGCACCATTCTCATGTCAGCCTTTCCCCTTGAATAGGCTCACTTCCCTTTGTCCTGTCCTGTGGGGAACCGTGTACCATTCAGACACAGGGCCTGCTGGCAGCGGGAAATGACCCTTGAGTTGGAAAGGGATTATGTGCCTTAGAAATCACCATGTATCAGTGAGAAAATTTTAAAATATGTTCCAATTCTTTGAAAATCTTCCCATAGTCTAGGCTGGATTCAGTGACTCACTTCTAAGAAACAGAAGAAAACAGAAGCAATGGTATGTGGACTTCTAAATCAAGGTCATTAAAGGGTTCCTCTTAGCTCTCTCTTGGATCACTTATTCTGGGGGAAGCAGCTGCCATGTTAATAAAGCGGCCTTTTGGAGAAGTCTACACGGTGAGCAACTCCTAATCAACAGCCATGCAAGGGAGTCCTCTTAGAAGAGGGTCCTGTAGCCCCAGATGATGCAGCCCCCACTGACGACTTGACTGTGACCTTAAGAGAGAAACCAAGCCAGAACCATCCAGATAAGCCACTCATAAATTTCTGGGGCCCACAGAAACTGTGAGACAATACATGTTGTTTTTAAGCCATTAAGCCATCAAGTTTTGGGGTAATTTGTTACACAGCGATAGATAACTGATACAGTAGTGTATTATTATCTTCTTTGAGGCCTCACAATGTATCCTTTCCCTTCTATTCTGGATTTGCTATGCATCATAACGTCATGACTTCTTGCCCCCTCTGGGTTCTCTATGCTACCTGGCATTTTCCCTCTGGGCTCTGAACAGTCCTGGTTCTTGTTCTCCACTGGGGCTGCAACTGTCATCCTCCACTCTCCTCACAGGTCTGACCCAAACACCATCCTTCCTCATTTAGGAGATAAGTGATAAAAAAAAGTTCTAGAGAGACCCTGAGGTGAAGGAGTCCAGAGCTCAAGGGGAGATTAACCATCTGCGCCCGTGTAACTGAAACAGAAGAAAAAAGACTGTCTGCAAAGCACTGGTGGTAGGATATTGAAGTTTTAGCCTGGAGATTTATCATTTATCACTGAAATAATCACAACAACAATAATAATATCAACACTTTTTTAGAGCTTAATAAATATCAGCACCCATCTAAGGACTTTTATACAGATAATCTTTTAATTCTCTTAATGGTAGTAAAAAGTTGTTCGTTTTAGTATTGCTATCATTTTTCCCATTTTACTGATGGTAAAATTACCACAAAGAGGTTAAGTAATGTGCCCAATATTACATGACTAATAATATCTCTAGCTCTCTATCATAAGCATATAAACCAACTCAAGTCTCTTCTATCTTGATGAAAACAAAAAAACAAAAAACCAAACCCTTAATTTATGGCTTCCTTCAGTTACTTGTACATATCTCCTCTCTTCACAATCAAACCTGTAAAAGAGTAGTTTCTCCTTGTCATCTCTACATCTCCTTCCTTAACCCAGCTTGATCGTCACCATTCTTCTGATACAGACAGAACCAGTGATGCCAATGATGTCCATCTTAATCAATTGGATGAACACTTCCAAATCCTTACTTTCCATAGTCTTGCAATTCTATTTGGCATTACCCTTCACTCCATCCTGAAACACACATTCCCCTTGGAGTCCATAACACTCTCTAGTTTTGCTCCTACCTTTAAGATCTTTTGGTCTCCTTTGCAGGCCGCTTTCTTCTGCTCAGCCATAAAATGTTGGAAGAGCATCAGGATTCAAGTGTAGGCCTTCCTTTTTCTTACTCTACATACTTGGTGATCTCATCCACCAAAATGGCTCAGATAATTGTCATCCTTAGGCAGATACCTTCCAAATTTAAGTGTGTAGCCTGAGATCCTGCCTCATAGACTCACTGGCCTGCTGGATATTTTCACATGGATATCGCAAAAGAACTTTGGAATCAGCATGACCATATCCAAATTCAACACTGTCTTCACTGAATCTGCATTCCCCATGTAAGTAAATTAGCTTAGAACCTGTGTGTGGTCCAGGTTCCGTTAGTATTGGATGCTCTGTGTAGCAGACTTGAATGGGTCTCTTTGCCTGTGAACTTTTCCTCTCACATCTCCTGGGTGAATCTTATCTAACCTAGTAATGAAAAATCCAATAAGCTCTGCATAAGGACCACTACTGTGGTAAGTTTTCTGAGCTTACAATATGAAGTCATACTTGGCTTGCCTTAGGAATAAGTGATATATATATACTGAGTTGATAACTACATCAGAATTATCATTCAATGGTATTATTAAACTTGATTTTGCTTGGCTTGAAATATAAAAATGATATCAAAAGAACACTTTCCAATTAAATATAAGAACTCTTAAAGATTATAAAATTCTGAGAATAAATCTATAATTGAGGAAACTATAAGATGTCCTTGAATGTCAAGATAATTTGATAAGCACATAAGATGATGTGTTGGAAATCTCCCCAAACACAATTTTCATCCTCAAGTTAAAATGAAATGCATTTTTTTCTTGTGATCATGTCTAGATTTTTAATTTGACATGTGTGTTGTTAATCTAGATTTGGGAAAAAACAAATGATAATGGCTTCATAAATTGTTCAATTCTCTGAAAAAACTCAGGGAAGATTGTTTTCTAAAGGAATACAAGTATAAAATGAGTCATATGAAAATTAAAATACATTGGATCTTTTTTCTTGACTTTACACTGGTGACACTTTCATAATCATCTATGCAGGTTGAGGCTATCTAGGGACAAAGTGAAGGACTCTGGCCACACTTGTTGAATCTATTTTTAATTCAATTTACAGGCATATGATATTTGCCAATTACCTCAACTAATAATAAGAACATAATATCATTAAATATCTCCTTATATCTTACTTGGCATACTACTAGTTAAGAGTATGGGCTCAGAGACAGTGGATCTTGGTTCTAATCCTTATTTAGCTGCCTTACTATGAAAAGGGATAACACAGACTTCATAAGGATAATAATATATGCCAGCACAGAGAGCATCATCAAATAAGAGCCCAATAAACTATAATTACCATTATTATGATTATGCTCATAGAAATTTTATGAAGATAGACAGAACAGGTGTTTTTATAATCCATTTAGAAGTGGAACAATCAAATCTTGTGGAGTTTAAATGACATGTCAATGTTTCATGTTCATAAAAAGTATTACATCAGTGGTTAATATGAAACAAACAAAAATAACTCAGTCTCTATTTTTGAGGAGTTATTAATTAAGGTGGGGAAGAAGACAGTTATGAGATAAATCAGGATATGACATTTGGGATAAAGTTAGTCAGAAAAGATGACTTGGTGGAAGTGAGTCTTGAGGTTAGTTTGATTGAAGTGTAGAATTTTGTGGGTTGTAATAGAAGAAAGGGGCAGTAAGAATAATATGGAGAAATCACAGAGGTGGAGTTCACCTTAATAGCTAAACAATATACATTTTCATGTCTAATCTCAGGATAAAAAAAGTATTACTATCTAATATTCATAGCAATATTCTCAACTAAAGTCTGTTGTATTAATCTATTAATTGAGAAAAGAAGTGTTTGGTTAAACGGAATAGAAGATATTTAAATTTAAAGAACCAAGGCTAGTTCTGCCCTTCATTTGGGTGAATCATGCATTTCTCAAAGCGATTAGAGAAAGGCCTGTTCTCAGTCTACACTTGGCCCCCATTCCCAACATAACCATCCACCTCCCACCTTGAATTGCTAAATAAGAAAATAGTTTTCTATTCACATGCCAGGTTAAAAAATGCCCTCACTATAGTCACTATAGTATGACCAAGCTTGGAAATATGGTTAGAGATAACGTTGTGGGATAAAGTTGTAAACTAGTTAGGATCTATCATAGCATTTCCCCCATAATTTTTATTTTCCTTGTAGCCTGAATTTCATCGTGCCCAATTCAGCTTCATCAATATTCATTGAGCACCTACACTTGAGGCTCTAATTGGAGCTCTGAGAATCCAAAAATACTTGCCTGTATCTTTAAAGTCTAACTTAATGTCTAGCTAAGAGCTAAGACTTGAAGGGAGGAAATGTAAATGCTTTAGGATATCTTGAAGCAGACTTGGGGCAATTTAATCTTTCTTCTTTATGTTTAGAACTAGTTTTCCCTTTATAGTAGCCTTCCAAAGGGATATTCATATTCTGAGATGAATAGCAACTAGCAACTGCTGTGTCAACAGCTTCTATAAATAGCGTAACTCTAGTAATACTTGAATGTCCAGCTTCTAAAAGTGCTCATTTGAGAGCCAGCTCCACAGAAATAAAATAATCTATATTTTCTATCAGTTGGGCAATAAATCCACTGCAGTAAATATCAAGCATAAGAAATGGAGCCTTTCTTTTATTCTATTTTTATTTATTTCAAGTAAATTTCCTAGATTTCCCTTGACAGTTATTTTGTGCCACTTCAACATTATTCTGAAATACAGACATGGACTTGACAAAAAATACCACTATTTTATGTTTTCAAATAATTGCATTTTGATAGAATTCTGAAGTGGCAAAGATTTTTAACAATACATTAGTGTTTTCCCCCTGCAACATGAGGCTTATCTTTTTGATGTTTATTACATACAAGTTTAATTATATAAAGTAGAAGAAAAAGGACAGAGGCTATGAAAATTGTTATAACTACTTAAGCTCACCAGAAAACATTTCTATTTTAATGATTTTTTAGGGGGATTTTTACCATGATCATCAACGTTTTATTTATATACTACTTTTTATGGCAACCTATCATTACATTCTTTTTGAATGATCATACTAGAATAGCAAACACATATTAAAAATTCCCTCAAACTATGTCATAATATATACCAAACAATTTTATTATAATAATGTACAGCTTGAGAAACAAGAGCCTGAGAAATTCTATATATATTCCAATTCCCCAGTTTTTGTGAAGAACTGTACTAGCGTGGTTGAAATTCAGTGGATCTTGGTCAAAGATTTACTGAAGAACTAAAACACAACTGTTTTTCCTGTGTTTTCTACAACCTGCCAGTTTCATTTCCTTTTCTCTATGCTCTCTCTGCAGGTTCACTTGGATGTTGGTGAGCTATGGCTTGCCTTTATTAGACTCCTGTGAGCGGTGACAATGAATGTGCACAATTTACTGTACACACAGTGGCTTTTTTGTGCCCTCTAGGCTGGTATCAAGACCATTTCTCATTGGAAAGTCAGACAATATAATTAAATCCTACTGGCACAGGCATGGGTAAATTCCTACTGGTATACAAGTGGGAAGAAATACGGGGAAAAGGAGAAAAGAATAAAAATAGCATAAAGGGAGGTAAAATCAGAGAAAAATGGAAGAATGGGAGGAAAAATAAATCAGGAGTGATTCAACTCAGCAAAACAAGTAAATGCAATATAAGTATTATCTTTCTGCAACCATAGAAGATTTATAAGATGAACAAACAGAATATTATAAAAAGGCCAACATTCTCTGCAAATGTTTAGGCAACTGAGATAATTATTTGGTTACTTTCTCTTGAATAAAGAAATAATCAGCTTCTATTTATTCCTAGGTCATTTGAATGAGAAAGTTCCAGAATGCCTCTCCCACCTAACATCATAAACTTAGGTTTATGATAGAGATGCTGAAGCTGTGAATATTTAAAGATGACTTCTGAGTTATCACAACATTTTAAATAATTAACTCATCCTACATAATAAAAAGGCAATATGCAAATTGCATCACTCCGCTACGCCCACGATTGGGCCGGCTGGAGGCGCGGGGGGCGGGACTCAGGGTGGCCGATTGGCTGGCGGTAGGAGCGGGGGGCGGGGACTTGCGAGTCCCCGCCCCCCGCTCCTCCCGCAGGCCTAAACAGCTGATGCTGCGGAAGGACCCATGTGGCCGGCGGAAGACGCTGGTGGTGGAACTCGGGGTGGCCGATTGCGTGGCTGCCAGCACCAGTTTTCCGCCAGCAGCAGTTTTCCTCTGGCCACCCGCCATCAGAGCGCCTCCTGATCGAAGCTCCTCTCGGGGTAGCCGATCGCGCTGGCGGGAGGCGCTCTGATCGGCGGGTGGCCAGAGGAAAACTGCTGCTGGCAGCCAGGTGAAAGTCTATTGCACGAAACTTCGTGCAACGGGCTTCTAGTTTGTTAATAAAATGCAATAATAAATGCTTTTGTTATTAGGACATTGTAGCATATTCTAGTTCTTTATGAAGTATATTTGTTCTAGGTCACAATTAACCTACACTTAAGAGCCAACTTGGAATCTAATCCAGGTATACTCCATCAAAGACCAGTCCCAGACACTCTGAAAAAAAATAGTGACATTACTTTTACAGTCATTTCTGACTACGAAAAACTCTGGGAATTGCTTCTTGAGATATGTAATTTGTGTGTGATATAAAACAGCCAGTAAATTTCAGTTACAGGGATACTCCACTGATAAAACTAGTATCTCATTCCTTAATCTACATATTCTGGATAAATTAGCATGTCTACATGTAAATTGGTAACATTGCTATGGACACTTCTTATAACTTAAAATAAAAGCCTTGATGAATTTAAAGAGTATTTGTTTGTTGCTTGTGTTTCATGGTATTTGATTTTTTTCTTTCAAGTATTTTGTTTGAATTTGAGAAAACTGCATATATTGTATTGCATTGAAGTAAGATGGTTTCAGTGCACTGCAATACAACAGAAAAAGTAGTTTAAGACCAGTTAATTCTCAACTTCTTTGAGTTTTTTCTCTTTTGATTTTTTGTCAGACCTCATGAATAAGATGATGATTCAGATAAATATAAGCCCAAGTTCTCTCTGATGAATTGTTGATTGATTGGTCAGTGTGTGGCTCTGGACATCAGAATAGAAAAAAGAAGTTGGCATCTTGCTGAATTTGGTCAAGGCTTCTGAATAGTTTCATAATGGGACATAAAGAACCCAACTATGCTCACTCCTCACCAAGCTCTCAGTGAAAGAAAGACCAACCAAGGAAGACAGCTCTATGCAAAGAATCTCCCTTTGCAGTGTTTCAGATCGAGGTGAAGGGCACTCAAATAATAAAGAAGCTGGAGACCTGGGGTGAGTAGAGACCTCTTTATGCGTGAGTCAACAGGTCCGTGTTGTTAATTAATCTTAATGTAACCTTGCCAAGAGCATGTGCAAGATTTGATGGGTGAGGAAAGACCACTGCTTGATTCAGGCCAAGAAGGCAGTTGATAGGTCTTACTTAGGAACTTTCTTAGTAAAAAGAATTGACGCTGGAGTTTTCATAGATAGATTTTGGAAAGTGAATAGTCTTTCAATAAATGATTCCTAACATAAGTTTCATTTTGGGAGGTAGGGACTAAGAGAGTACTGTAATGTGCATATTTTGAATTGCAATTTTATTTAACTTTTTGATATCACCCCTATGAGAAGTTACATATACAGGGAAAACTCGCAGGACTTACATCTCTTCCTATCAGATCCTCCTGGTTTTCCACAATTCCCCAGGGGGCGATACCTATGGTACATATCTTCCCTCGAGACTTAGATGCATGGTCCTTCAAGGCATCGCCAACATGACGAATAACACCTAATAGGAAAAAGAGAAGTATTACTCTTGCCTTTTAAAGCAATTACTTTCCATTGTTCTAAAATAAATTGTGAGAACGATTTCTCCCAAGATTAAATGTACTGAATATACAATTTTGACACATTTCTATACAAACTGCATTGTTTATGTGAATATAAACTTGTGCCTCTAATGCCAGATACATTTGCCAAGACTTGTATATGAACTCCAGCAATGCTTTTCTCATCCCATCTTATATGAAAAAATGCATCTAACTTCTATAAAAACATAAATATAATTCTTTAAACTTAGAAAATCTTTTTCTGGTATTATAAGCATAATGATGTATTAAGTAGGACTAAGAACCAATTCCATGACTGTATCCTATAAAAAGCATGAAATATAACATTATATTAAATTTACACCACAGTTTGTAAGAGTTAGGGTCAAATAGAATAGTGACAGCTCAGATTTTGTCAACCTTGATTTCATCTTTCAATTTATGGACACATAATGTGCAGACACTACTTGGAAAGAAAATGTTAGCATATTCTGTGGAAAGTTCATGTTAAAAATATATAAATATACCTTTTTATCTTTATCATTCTAATAGTTTTCCTCTCCTATCATGATGGACTTCCCCATCACTGTAGTTAAAAGTAAGAAATTCAGTTTATAAGATGGTTGGAGACCTATAATTTATCTTTTTATAAACCATCTAAAGAAGGTTCAATTAATAATCTTTTCACCTCCCTCTTCAATGGCAATTTTCATATAAGATATGAAATATATTCTCTAAGAGATGTTTCCACTTACAAAAATTCCACCCATTGCTCAAGGAAAACTTCACACCTAGTTTCATCTCCTATATGAAAGCTGAGTTGGATTTTATTTTGTCTAAGTTTGAACAGGATGTGGTTTGCGTATCTTGAATAGCTCAATATGTCCCCTACCGTATTCTGTCATGAATCATAATTGCACACAAAGATGGCCCCTCTAAATGTAAAACTCCTTGAGGGGCAGGGGAGGGAGGTCAGTGTCTTACTCATCTTTGTGTATTTCAGGGACTAGCACAGAGTAAAGGCTCAGAAACCATGCACTGAACTAAGCACACAAAACACACCAGGCAATTGAGTCATGGGATGAGACATACATGTGTAAACAACTCGATTCTGAAATATTTGTAAGAGGAAACAGAAAGATCCTCCTTTAAAAAATCAAATAACAAAATAGTGTAAATAACCACTAATCCACGTTGAGCTATTCTGGAAGTGTTGAGAAGGATATCAATTTTACTTATTAGCTTATCTATGGATCTCCTAAATGAGAGCACTGGTTTAAAAATATAAGAAACAAAGCTGAATATTCATATTAAAAATTCCCCCTATTTACATGCAAAATTCCTTTCAGGGTAGTCCTGGATAAGAAGTTCAATGCCCTTCCATCTGCCATAATTCCACCATTATCTCTTATGTAATCTGAGTGTGTCACCATTAGAACCTCACAATGAGTACTGCATTGGACATCAAGCCTGGAATGAGGCAGAAGGAACTCTTTGGCTTATAGTATTTATGTTGTAAATTCTTCTTTTGTTATTAGATGTGCTTCATAAAAGAAGAAAAACAAGTACTCAGAAACAAAAGATTGGTACGAATTTCTTTAGAACCTTTAGAAATTTCGAGTTGTTCTCTGTATGAGGTACAGGTTATGTCAGGAGAGCAAAAGAGTGAATAATCCCAGGTGAATGGTGCCTACTAAGCTGTGAGTGAAAGTTGGAGCCCTAAAGCCTAAACAGTCATTGAAAGAAAATTGCTCTGTAGACGTTTGATCACTACACAATAAACAGTGAAGAGCTGACTGAGCAGGTCATTCTAAGATCACGTCAGTTACAGACTAAGCCAGGATTTCACAATAACAATGAAGAGCTCGGGCAGTCCTCAGAGTTCACTGCTGAAATGTGCGCATGGAGTTCCGTGCCGAATGCTTACAAATTCTAGGTATTGAGGAGAATTCTGAGTGCAGGTCTCACCCAAACATCATCCAAACTATAAACTAAAGAATAAACAACACTGAGATAAGCTTTTATTTAAAACTCGTTGGTCCAGGGTAATGTTAGAATGTTCCACTACCTCCAAGTTTGCCTACATCTGCACACTTTGAGTCTTGTAATAAGTTTGAATTAACTCACTGTGGCATTACTTGTGTACTTTCAATTGGCACTTCAGATCAGGCTGGGGAAATATGTCAAAACAATTTACAGGCATCCATTCCACTCTCTGTTGCACATTAATTCTGCAGATAAGCACTTAAGTATAAGTGGATTTGTAGGAATTGGTTTGACAACCTGCCTGTATAACAATGCAGAAATGTCTTTGCAGGTTGAAAAAAACTGTTTGGAATTCAGAGTGGAGTATATCTTCTACTGATGTAGAGATTATTTAATAAAATTGAAATAGCAAGCAAATAACATTCTGGACTTTGCTACTCTAATTTATGTTCCAGATGGAAAGGGCATTTTACAAAAATTAAAGCTATTTCCATCAAACTTAAAATCAATTAAAAAACAGAGGCAGAGCTTCTAATTTAGAGCAAAAGTTATTCCTTAAAGAATTATTGGGTACAGCACAGGGCATATAGTCAATAATATTGTAATAAATATGTATGTGTCAGGGGATACTGGACTTATTGGGGTATAACTTCATAAGTTATATAAATGTCTCATCACTATGCTGATCACCGGAGACTAATATAATATCAAATGCCAACTGTATTTGAAAAACATAAAAAAAAGTTTAAAAAAGAATTATTGGATGCTTATTTGGCAACTTGATATATTGAAAATATCCTATGATATTCCATTAGTCACATTTAAAAATTCTGTATAGTCAAGTATTAAATATCACAACTTGTTTCTTATGCGCAAGTAATTCTTCTTGGTTGAGAAATAATGGTAGAGTTATTACTTAGGTAAAGGAGGGAGAGAGAATGATGAGAGAAGAGATAACCAGTGAGTAGGGACACGGGTAGAAGCTGGGGGAATATAAATATATTTAACCTTAGGAGAAAATTATCTTAGTCACAGTGCTCTCGTGGCTTATGTTGCCTTTCTCTGCCCCACTTCCAATCACCTGTGTTAACCCCTCCAGTGAATATCCATGCTCCGGTTGTCATGGCTGCTTTGATAAGACCTTTCCCAAAGACTTGCTTGAGTTTTGGCTGGAGTTCAAAGTTCTGCAGGCCTCCATGGACAGAGATGAGAAGCTTGGGAAGCTCCAACTGCCATTCCTTGGTCATCAGGTGTAAGAGGAGATCAGGTTTTGTATCGAAAGATACTCGCACATACTGGAAGAAGAACAGCCATGAATTAGACAGGACAGGGCTGGCTGGGGCTGCTTATTTTTAGTGACTGCAATGATGAATGAGATGTCTACTTACTTGAGAAAATGTCTCATGTGAACCTAGATTTTTAAAAAGGGTTAAATCATCTGCTTTACCAAATGAGCCTTTGTTACACAAAGGGAGACACTATTTTTAAAGGTTTTCTTGGAATTGTGAATAACTATGAACTTTTCAATTATTTTTCTTAAATGAAGCACAGGCACAATTTTTCCTGGAATATACTCTTCGCTCAAAGGAAATCATGTTTATATTTTACTGGCATTAACATTTGTGCAACAGTTCAAATGTTTCTAATATTTTCAATATAAGTGATCCCTTTATGCCAGCTGGACCTGGGTGTAACTGTTTCTGTGACACTATTATTTCAAGAGGTTTTGAAAAGTTCTATCATCCTACATAATGTAATGAGAATTTTAAAATAAGGTAACAGCTGATTATATTTATTTAAATCTATAATAACTGCATACCAAATGTTTTCTTTATCTTTCAAAGAAGACAAGTGACAAAAGGCATGCAAATTTCTCTTGCAGTATAGTTGAAAAAAAATTAGAATGTATAGCATATATATTACCAGATGCAACCAGAAATAAAGTTATGACAAATAACTTATAAATGAAATGCCATAAATACATATAATGATAAATTTATGTATATAGTTATTTATATCACCATATACATAGCTACTTTTAGGCCTCAGTTTAATTGTATAAAGTCTTCCATTTCCATCTGGAAACAATGGAAATACTGGGAAAATACATTTGAAAGCCTTTTGTAATGCAGTGCTGAGCTGGCATGAAAAGAGGGAATATCCTGATTCCTAAACAGAGTAGAAGCTGGAATCTTAGGAGATAAGGAAGCACTAAAGCAGGCTTTAACCCTGTTGATTTCTCCTAAACCCTGGAATACCTTGAGTATCTGCTTTAATGGGTTTATGCAGTGTGGGTGAGTCTAATCGGGAACACACTATAAACCTGGGATACTTAAGAGGCCTCCACCCTCAAGACTAAAGAAGAAAAAAATAAGTCTGATGTACAGAAGAGATCAGGAAGTTTGCCTGCTTACCTTTTTTCCTAAATAGCAAAGAAAAAGAAATTCCCCTCTGATTATTTATAAACAAAAATAGATCCTCACAAAGGCTTTGGCCCACATTTACACTATTACCATGCTTTCAGAAACTCAAACAGAGTAATGTATAATGGTTCTGTTGGGGTAATGGCTCCAGCTAACTGGCAGAAACAAATGTAAATTCTCTGTGCAGGAATGTGTCATCAATCAAGATCTCAAATAATTTCCAAGGGAAAATAATAATTTCATAGTAAAATAATTACACAAGGGAATAAAGCAGCATGAATGAGAACAAAAGGAAATAACAGACAGTAGAATAAGATCCTCAAAGATATTGAAATGATCAGACACAAAGTATGAAATAGCTATACCAGTATGTTAAAAAAAACATAAATGAGAAAATTCAATATGAGCGTAAAGAACAAGAGATTATAAGGAATGACCACACACATTTGAAAAGTAACAAAAAAGAGAACTTCTAAACTTAAAATATAATAGTTTAAATGAAAAAATAAATGGATAAATTAAACTATCAAACAGACATGCTAATGATATATCCAGAGAAATAAACCGGATAAATAAGACTAAGGAATTCAAAATAGAAGAAAAATGGAGCCCCTTGGAGGCAATACCAGAATTCTCGATAGTGACAAAAGAGATAATGGTGAATAAGCAACGCTTGAAAATATCCTGGCTGGGAATTTATCAGAATTGCAGACTTCTTTCCCCAAATCCTTTTTGAACATATTATTTTCCAACCCAAATTGTTATATCATACATAAACTCCCATTCTGCCTGTCCTGGTCTCCCACAATTTGGCCTTATCCTACTTATTCAGAGTCATTTCCCTACTTCACTCTGTATTGGCTAATGTTGTTTCTCAAGTCCTAGAAAACCCAGTCCCTCCACTTTCATCTATATAAATTGTTCTAGGCTTTCGAAGACTTTCACTGACTTTTCCTGAGAATGCAAACTCATGTTGATGCTATATCACTCTCAATCAAACCCAGTCTGATATTTTATTTCTGGTTGCTGTTTGCATGTGTCAGTTTTATCTCATTGCAAGATATTTGAGGAAAGCGGCCATGTTTGACCTGACCATGATTTTTTCAGTACTGGCTATGAAGTAGTTACAATCTTAGAAATAAAAGGGATCTTGGGTTAGCAGTCATGGGAACTAGAAATCATCAGTTCAATTCTCCTGCTTTACAGATGAGGATACTGAAACCTAGGGAAAATGAATAACAGGGACCTCAGAGCTAGTTATCTAATAACTAGAGGCCCGATGCATGAAATTCATGCAAGAGTAGGCTTTCCTTCCCCTGGCTACCAGCACCGGCTTCCCTCTGGCACCCCGGACCAGGGCTTCCTTCTGGCCACCGGCAAGCACCCGGGACCCGAGCTTCCCTCGCAGTCCCAGCTTCATCCAGAAGGACATCCAGTCTAATTAGCATATTATGCTTTTATTATTATAGTTTAACCATTCACTAATCGATTCTGAAAGTTACTGCCACACTGGGAACTCTAGGTTGAGCTGTGCTTCTCAGACTAACATGTATGACTCACCAGGAGGACCTCGATTCAACAGGTTGGGGATGGGGCTTGAGGTTTGGCATTTCTAACCAGCTCCCCAGGGACCACATGGGTAGCAGAGATTACAACTCTTTCCCAGACCAAAGATTTTAAGTGGTGTGACTTGTGTCTGTCATTGGACCAAAGGAAAGAAAGGATACTCAATATTTTATATGAAATCCAAGAGAAAAATAGAGGAAATACTGCAAGAATTACTCAGGACAAGCCACGTTAAATAGGAACACTCAGCATATCTCTGACTACCTAGTTCTTTGTTACCAGGAATGATTCTTATACAAAGGAACACATGATTGACTCCATCCCACTGCTGATAAATAACAAATACTGGGTGTCCTTGGTCCTTTGCTTTTATTTACTGTGCCCTTCCCTTTGAGAATGAGAGGCAACATAAGGAAAAAAGAGAAGTATTTAAATAAAGCAATTTGTTACTTTTGGTTATATTATTGTTTAGCAACTCCATGAAATGGTTTTGGGTGATAAGCAAAAATAAATAAATAAATAAATAAAAATAATTCAGAGGTGTTCTAAATTAAAGAGCAGGCTGAAGAGGGAAAGAGATGGAACTGTTAGCCTGTTCATGGCTGCTGACCAGCTCACAAAAGACTTCTCATATTCCTGTTTTAATCCCTTGGAAGTTTGGATTAATTTCCAGGTAGGTATTTCCTGCCATTTCTTCTAGCCAGGCACCATCTAACTCCAGGAGCCTTTGCTCATCTACAGGTGATCTTTCCAGACTGCTGCCCACAGCCAATCTATAGGAGTGGACATTTCTTTATGGGGACTCTGCTACCCCAGAGCTGGCCCTGCTTCACTGTCCCCCACACCTTTGTCCATAGCTCATGTGAATTCTGTCAGACTACCTCTTTCTTTCCCCTTTCCCATACTGGAGGTGGGACAGTGGACATGCTGTCTTTTCTACCTGGCCATGCCCCTGGTAATTTAGACTCCATGCCCCAAGACCAGTCTTTTGTCTTAGCTTTTTTGACTCAGTAAAACCTCACTTAAAAAATATTTCAGTCGCGTAAGTTAAAGATTTTTTTTTTAGTTTAAAATGAGCATAAGATAATAATAAAACTAAGGGATAAAATGGTGTTTTGTGATATCTGAAGGTTTAAATTATATTCATATACCCATAAAATCAGGTTATTCAGTAAGCTCTCCAGGTGCTTGTAATATAACAGCCCACCCCTGTGCCGAATCAGCAGCTTCAATATCATAAATGACTGTTCCCGGAGCAATTCATCAATTCCTGCTAAACGGTCAATGCGGTTTGAAATGAGGAGCTATTTTGGTTGTCAAGATAAGCAGTTTTGACTGTCCACTTATGAGCTCATTAATTGCTAAGGGTTCACCTTACAAATAAGAAATCCTCCTCAGGCCCTAGCGGGTCGGCAAACTGTGGCTTGAGAGCCACATGAGGCTCTTTGGCGCCTTGAGTGTGGCTCTTCCACCAAATACCATGGCCTGGGCAAGTCTATTTTGAAGAAGTGGTGTTAGAAGAAGTTTAAAAAACTTGGCTCTCAAAAGAAATTTCAATCGTTGTACTGTTGATATTTGGCTCTGTTGACTAATGAGTTTGCTGACCACTGTGGGCCTAGCCAGTTTGGCTCAGTGGATAGAGCGGCAGCCTGCAGACTAAAAGGTCCCAGGTTTGATTTTGGCCAAGGGCACACACCTGGGTTGCAGGCTAGATCCCGAGTGTGGGGCGTGCAGGAGGCAGCTGATCAATGATTCTCTCTCATCATTGATGTTTCTATCTCTCTCTTCCTTCCTCTCCAAAATCATAAAAAATATATTAAAAAAAAGAAATCCTCCTCATGTGTATATTGAATTTTGTCACCTGGGCAGGACTCTGATGTGCTGGCATGTGCTTCCATTTCTTGATTTCCATTTATGTGCAGCATCACACTCTAGCATCAGATAGTATGCCATCTGGCCAATTTGAGCACCCTTTCTTGTCAGTAGGGATGATCCTGATCATCTCACAGGATATGGTAAAGATTAAACTGTGCAAAATCCCTGTTATAGCAGAAAAACTGATACATGCAAATTGGGTGATGGTTATAATGACTTCTGCAAACTAAAGAATTCAAATGACTTGCCTTTAGCTTTTACTAGTAAACTAGTATGCTGTTTACAGTAGTGCTTTGTATCTCAACTCTTTAAGCTATCTGGAGTGATTGGTGCAGGTGTTTCTACAAAAACTAGAGGCCCGGTGCATGACATTCGTGCTCTGGGGCGTGGGGAGGTGGTCCCTCAGCCTGGCTTGCATGCTTTAGCAGTCCGGGAGCCCTCAGGGGATATCCCACTGATGTCTTAGGCTCGCTGTCAGCCCAGCTCCTGACTTAGCAGCGCTCCCCCTGTGGGAGCACACTGACCACCAAGGGGCAGCTCCTGTGTTGACCACTGCCCCCTGGTGGTCAGTGCACCATCATGCGACCAGTTGTTCCACTGTTGGGTCAATTTGCATATTACCCTTTTATTATATAGGATACCTGTCAAGAGGAAGAATGCTATAGCTCTGGGCTACCTAACCCATCCTTCAACACATGCTCTTATAGTTCCCCAATTTTTAATTGCTAGAGATAAACTGAGCTCATATAAGTTACCCATGTCTGTGGTTATCTCCCCTTTTCCCTTCCATTATTAGGTCCCTGACTGACAGAAAGCCTTGCAATGAGCTGATGACAATTAGCATTGCATCTCAAGAATGCTCTGCATGAAACAGAGGTTTGCTCTAGTTGAAATTGTACTGTTTGATCTATTCTTAGGTGCTTTGGAGGCCAATGCATTTGGCATAACTTTCACAACAATACATATTTTGAGTTCCAAGCCACAAACTTAGAAATGAAGAGTTTAAAGTTGAGGCTATAAAAGAAAATAGAGATTTTTTTGTGTGAAATGGCTTCAGTAACTAAATTCTTGAACAGTTGTTCTGCCTGGTGCTAAAGGTCTTTTAGTTTAGCAGGTGACTTCACCGCAGTTTTTATTTCTAAAGTCACTCCTATTGCTTCATTGTTACAAATGTTCCCATTCACTCATCAAAGCAGAATTCAACTTTATTATGCCTCACTCTGCACTAAACTTGGAGATCACAGAGGGGTCACAGACCAGACAGTACCCTTTTCCCTTTATGACACCCAGGGCAGCCAAAGGCTGAAGAGTGGGGAAGCAGCCAGTGCTATTTAGAACGGGCTGGGGCTGTTTAATTAAAAAAAAATTAATCATAATCTTCCTTTGGCATTCTGAACCTGAGCTTCTGAGGAGCAATTTGGCTCTGATAATTAATCAGTCACCTCTTTAGCCCCAAATTTTTACCCATATCACTTCACCCAGCTTTTAAAATGAACACTTAAAATGAAACAAAACAAAAACACCCAAAACTGCAGAACAATAAATCTGGCTACATTCTGGGAAATGGTAAATGACAAATTCTCCTCCTAACACTGCAAAAGCACCATTAATTCTTGGAAATGAGCAATTGGTATTTGTTAGTGCTTACTCTGAGTAACGGAACTACTAATGCTAATATCTATTTTAACATATTTTAATGCCTTTCTTATGAGCCTGGAGTGGGAAATTTGCCCCATTTCCCTTTCTTTTAAGAGATGTGACAAGCATCATTTCATTTTCTAATTCTTTGTAGCCACATTTCAGATGAGTGCTTTTAATTAAAGCGGTGGCCAAGGAGAATATGTTGCACCAGACTACTATGACAATTTTGCTGATAGCGGCTTTTCAAGTTTGGGGAGCCTTTTGCTTTGCAGCAGGGGTTGAATACTTACGGTGGCTTAATACATGTAAAAGCTCCTTAGAAAGAAAATATTGGGAATGTAAATGTGAGGTGTCACTGTTATTGGATTCCTAGTTTGATGACTCACAACATTTTAGAGGTGAAAATGCCATTGTAATTTATTCCATATTGTTTTTGTAATTCCTCAATGTTAGAGGCTGGGTGCTTCCAGGTCATGGATGCTGAAAAGCCAAAGCTAAAGGTTTAGAAATAATTATAAAACTTCACTGAGAATATGAACAGGCCACAGGGGTTTCTCTACGATTTTTCTGCCAGAATTACTTAGTGTAAACTCTTCTAGAAGCAAGGAGAAGAGAATTTTCTAGAGGGCAGATGGGGAATTTTCCTGAGGAAAGTTGGTTCTTCCCTCTCTATAGGTCTATGATTGGGATCAGAAGTTTCAGTGACAAATCCTAGTTTTATTCTCAGATTCAGAAGGCACTGTTGGTTCAATGGTCTGGAAACTACAAGATGAAAATTGGAAATCAATGGAGCAATTACAACCCCCCCCCATCGCCCCCCAAATACCTCACTGTGCTTATGGAAAGCTGCTTAGTTAGCCATAGTCTAGTGATTCGCTATTTTGTTTTGCAAAGTGGGATTCCTTTAATTTTGTATTTGCTGTGTGAGTCAATGATGATTCCCAGATCAAATTTGCATAATGTGAAGTACAACAAATTTTTAAAGAGTCAAATTCAATCCCAAAGCATTTTAGGAGTACAAGGTTGTAGATGCCTCTCCCCTCCCCCAACCTAGGGTCTCTCCCTCGGCCTTCCCTCCTTCCTGCCATCCTCTACCCACAATGCCCAGACAATGAGGCTTTCATCTTGGCAGGCTTTCAGAGTTAGAGCTTTAAGTATGAAAATGAGGCATAAGAACAGTTACCTCAATTCTATGAAAACTGTCATAAGAAGCTCAACCTGATCTAATAAGCAGAGTAAATAGCAAGGGAAAACCTGAGAATTATCTGGGTGACTCGAGAGGTTTAAATACAAGCTCTTAATTAGGTTATGCGTACCTTGTCCACAAGGCAGCTCAGCATTAATTAAAAGAGATGATTAGTAAGCAAATAAGATTCTGTCTCATCAAAGTGCAGCACTGGTTCCTTTCCTAAATAACCTACCGTCTTAGCCTCAGATAAAGAAGAGTCTTTGAGGAAGGACTCAATGTCCGATGGTGCTCTCTCTTGCTATTGCTCTCCAAGGCAGTTTTAAAACGCTACCTGGAACCCACCCTTGTAAGACAACGCTGAAACCAGAGCTTTAGTATCTGCATCTCTTTGATTTTGGTCCCCCTGTTCTGACTTTTATGATGCATCGGAATAAACTGTCAGGTCCCCCAGAAGCCCAGGAGTGCCTTGTTTGGGGACGTGACCTTTGGTAATACGTGGCCTGGTGTTGAGAAAAGAGTGAGATTCCTTCATTCCCTGTCAGCTTTGAATGTCTCCTTCCTGTGTCACCGTTTCTCTGCAATGTGTGAGAGAAGCTGGATTCATTTGTTTTACTAGAGCTTGTCAAGCCTGGGAATTGAAGCCGGAATACTACAAAGGACTAGGAAGGGCTCAGAACATGGTTCTATTAACAGCCTAGGATGCAATTTCACCAAGAGCTCTTCCCGTTCACAGCTTCTGCATCTAATGAAGCTCATCCAATATAGTGATCTTCTATCTCTAGCACAAAGTTTTCAGAATCCTTATAAAAAGCTAGAAAAATAATGGCAATTAGCTTCCTTCCAAAACACAACTATAGTGTGTACCAGGCACACAGGGCAGAGAAGAAACAGAACTGCTGGGGAGTCCTGAGGAGCCTGGGTTTGAGAACTGTCTCTGTCGTTAAATAATTGTGTGACTCTTGGGAGATAATTCAACTTGACTGGGTTCCATATAAAACAGGTAGAGAGATTTGGGATTATTTAGCATTTTTTAAGCCTGGCTGGAATAACCTGGCTAACTTAAAACAACAACAACAACAACAACAACAACAACAAACCGGATGCCAGTTTCTATCCCAGACCAATGAAGGAGACTCTCTGGGGGAGACTCTTACATGAGCATATGTAGGAGCCTCTGTAGTACTCCAGAGCCTCCAGGCTGAGAGCCACTGCACCCGATCCCTCCAGTGTCTTTGGAGCCCAGAGTTCCATGGCATCGTGCTGTACTGCCTATGGTAACACAGGCATATAATGCTCCGGAACAGGTATGGTTTTAATAATTTTAATAACAATGAAAATAATTTTAATAATGATTCTCTTTATTCCAATTGTATCTTCCACCAACCTCCAGCAGCCTTTGCCTCACCTTGTGTCCAGACCACATGGGCATTTTGAAGACCCAAGCACTTCATCTTGGGTTGTCTTAAAGGGAACAGTTAATGTTATACCTTATTTAAAAAAATTAATGAAGCTCAATGTTAATCTGCCCTCTAGAATTTTTGACCACTTTGCTAAAAATCATTTCAACTTTCAAATATTTTGTCAGGAGCGGGTGACCAAAGACATATTAAGCTAGTTGACTTGTTTCACTTAAATTCCGGCCAGTAATTTACCACAGCTTTCCATCTAAAGGCTGGCACTCTTTCACAGACAGTAGTTTCTGATTTTCCCTTTGTCCACACTGCAACCTTATTTGTTGAAGAGGACGAAAAATAAAATTGGTGCAAACGACCATCCTGCCTAATAAAACAAGACATATGACATTTGGACAACTCAACCTCTTTGTCTAGACAGGAGAATCAAAATACTTCAAGGGCAAATATTCAAAGTGGATAAAATGTGCATTGTGTCTGGTGAATAGCGTGGGCTCCCACTTGTCCTATCTAATAAAGAGGGAATATGCTAATTGACCTTCATGTCGTCGCAAAGATGGCGGCGCCCACAGCCACAAGATGGTGGCACTCAGTCCCTTCAGCTCTGCCTGGGCAGCAGTTGCACCTGCCTCCGGAGTCCCCCAGTCCTCTCAGCCCCCCAGCTGCCTAGGGCTGGCCCGAGGCAAAGGCAAGCCTCAGATGGCGACTTCCCAGCCGCCCAGGGCCACCCAAGGCTCAGGTAACCAGGGCTGGCCAAGGCTTGTGCTTCCGGCAGTGGCAGCAGCAGAGGTGTGATGGGGCATCGCCTTCCCCTGATCGCCAGGTCGCCTCCTGCCCTTGAGGGCTCCTGGACTGTGAGAGGGGGCAGGCCAGACTGAGGGACCCCCCCCCCCCTCCAGTGCATGGATTTTCATGCACCGGGCCTCTAGTTAAACATAAATCAGTTTCTAAAACATATCCTGGTCACTGGAAGCATCATGGTAATTAGCATCTCCCCAGGTGATCACTTTGGAGGGACACTCTTACTTATGAGCAAAATAATGCTCAATTTGATAGACACTGCATTCTAACAGTGGAAATAATGACCAGAAGCTTACTTACCATGTGCCTCTGAGTTTGTGGCATGATACTTGCTGGCATCATTCAAGGACCCTATGAAGTCGCTGGGTGTACCACTCTGTGATTATTGCCTACTAAGCCACTTCCTCTCCTGCAGTACTTTTCTTGTAGGGAAAGTGTGCATGACTTTTAATTAATGCATGGTTCAAGAAGACCCACACTGTATATGGTTCAATCCAGACTGTGAAAATGGGGACTGTGCTGAGCTGGGGACCCTTAATGATCTTATGTAGGCAAATGCATCCCTTAATTGGATGTGGAAGTTACCATCTCCATTTCCCTAGTTCTGTACAGGCCTAGACTAACCCTTCTTTCTTTTGACAGGCCTCCTTGGAAGTTGCATATAGCATCTCTTTTTCCCTAATATATTATTCAAAATTGGTTTTAATCTAATATATAGCTTAGAATTAAGTTTCTCAGGGAAAAACTGTGAGAATAGCTTATAGCTATTCGTGGTGAAGAAAATATTGCAGTCGGCAGGGGGGCGGGTGCAGATGTGAGAATGGGGAGGGGAGAGAAAAAAGACAAGAGAGGTGGCTTTGTTGCCCATTTCCGGATTGTAACTGGTGTGAAGCAACTTCTCTTGCATTTTGTAGTGTGCTTCTCTAAGCAAAATTTTCTCTCTGAACTCGGAAGCCTCTGTGGCAGGCCTGAGAACAGCCACCTCCAACTGCTCCCCCTCGACGATCTCTCTTTCAACAGAAGCAAGCTTGTTGGAATACAGCATTTCTAGAATTTCCAAAAACACATGCTATACTTTTCTCCTGGCAAAATCTGACAGCCAAGGAGGGAGAAGTCCCTGACGAAAGGTGAAATTTAGAAGTGACAATTCTGAGAACTAAAATGTGTTTATTTCCTGAGGCTTCCTTTCCAAAGAAAAATGTTTTTCATATGGAGCGCTTCCATTGAGAACATTATTGAACACAGCTGCTTGGAGAAAAAGCACTCAATCTGATAGAAGAGAGAAGAAAATGGACTGGCACGATCATTTCTACTTTGAATTGAGAGAAATCCTAGTTACCAATAGAACAAAATAGAAACCTAAAGGTAAGATTTTTTTTTTTTAACCAAAGGAGTTAGAAAAACATGTCTTAACAATGAGACCCAGATAGTAACATAATATATAGTGGGTAGAAAGCTACTTATTATGAATAAAAACAACAGTCATGTGTCTGATCTCATACTAATCCTCAGAGGGAGGTTTGTTTGCCTCATTTTTATAGAGAAAGAGCATAGATACATAGCACAAGGTAATTAGAGCAGGTTACCCAGCCAGGAAATGGCAGAATTGGGATTAGGTCTAAAGAGTAAATCTCCAGCTCTTTACCATTGCCTTGTAGGACTTGTGAGAGAATTTGGGAAATGAATGAATGTTGTTCTGATTACCATGGCTTTGTTGGAATGGCCACCTCCTTGGAACTCAATGGTCCCGAAAGCATCCGTGGGGCTGAGTTGAGTGTGCTTGCTGATGGACCACTTCTCGGACTGGATGTCATTTCGGGAGAGGCGACTCTCATTTTTCTCATTCTGAAGAACGGAGATACTGGGAGTGAGGCCCACATGCTGGCCTATTAGACGCCCGCAGCAACACCTATAACATAGGAGGTCAAAGTGAACCATTGAATTAGCTGCTACTGGAGTACACACTTAAGGCTGGAAAATCTCCAGTCTGTAGCAAGCCCGTTAGTCAGTTTTCAGGTGGAATCCCATATTGTGGTTGTATCAGGCACATGAGGAACTCAGGATTTACCTGACAATATCCCTTTTCTTTTCTGCCGCCTCCTCATTTTCCTTTAGCTGTGTAAGCTGTACCATGTCTCCTGTCCTTCTCCACCCACCCCTCTCACACCTGCCATATTGTTCAAGATTGGAATCTGCGAACAAAAGCTCTGTAGATGTTTTTACTTCTTACTCCTCCCGTCGATCAAATCTTGCAGGAAGGACACTGAGCAGCTCCCAAGGAAGAATTTTAATATGCACATTTAAATGAGGAATCTCACTCATAGGTGAGTCACTACCTAACTTGTCTTTTCCAAATTGACATTCACTGTCAAAAAGCCAATTCAGAGGGGAAAAATCTGCAGCTAAAGTGTTCTTAAAGAAACAATGAAAGAATTATTCACAAGATATCTGAAAACAAAATTCACTCCTTAACCCATGAAAAGGTCCTTCAGACTTTCCTACCACTGCAGTTATGATTACTGTTATAACACTGATACATAGTTACCATTTATTAAATGCTAACAGTGTGGCTTTCACTTTATGAGTATAATACTGTAGTTTTGAAGGTCAGATAATTTCTCAAGGTTACATAGTCTATATGACTCTATAGTCTATATCTTAAACTGCTTAGTACATTGCCTTTTAAAAAAAGGCATTTCCAGACATTGATATGTTACTTTATCCCAAATACTTCCCACTCTTTTGATATTCAAAAAGGTAAGTAGGATACTAAAAAATGTGCTTGGTTAGGAATTTGAAGGTCTACAGTCTAATTAGTAATCTGCTAAAAGTCATTAATTTAAAAATATCCTTTTCACTACAGCAATGCATGTTGGTACAAAGAAGTATTTTGATGAAATGCTTAAAAGGGAAAACCAGTAACCATACTAATATATATATATATATATATATATATATATATATATATATATATATATATATATATTAGATATATGTTAGATATAGTGATTAATTCCTTCCCTGGTGGTATATTTGTTATTCTGTATAGATTAGATTCTTAAGAGAATTCACTGCAAAGATGGCATATTATGTGGTATGTGTATATGTGATTGCTGCAAAGATGTCCTGCAACAATAAAAATTGAACTTTAATTCCACATTGGTCTACATGTAATGAATAGTGCTAACTATCGTAGTTTTCCCATAGTTGCTACTCCATGTTCTCAGTACATGATAAAGACAGCAAAATTACCTATGGGGGTCTTTGGTGCTGGGTATGATGTGAACACATTCTCTTTTATAAAATGCTCTTTCTATCCAGGATTTCTGAGCCTAAAAAAAAGAAGAAGAGTAAAGGTGAACATAATCTTTAAGTATTTTAGGCAGCAAAATTTCAGAATAACATGATAGACTAGTACCTTATAAACTGAATTGAAATTGTGGTTACACACATAAACAGTGACTACAACAAAAGCAATCATTCCCAGAACATGATAATTAGGTTGTTCAACATTATTAATATTGTGAGTTAAAGGAAATGATCATAATAAAAAATAGTGATAGAACCATATACAAATTCATGATTTTTGAAGGACAGGAAAACAATGCTCTTTTTAGAGAAAATGAAAAATATGCAGCAGTATGTTTTTAACCCTACAGATAACAAGTGTTCAATTGTGGGAAAATATACAGTTGAACCTTGAACAACACATATTGGAACTGTGTGGGCCCACTTACATGTGAATTTTTAAAAAAATAAATAGTGTAAATGTATTTTATTTCCCTTATGCTTTTCTTAATAACATTTTCTTTAGCTTAATTTATTGTAAGAATACAGTATTTAATACATACAACAAACATTGTATGTATTAATCGACTACTTACGTTATTGGTAAGGCTTTCGGTTAACCGTAGACAATTAATAGATAAGTTTTGGGGGAGTCAAAAGTTATACTCAAATTTTTGACTGTGTGGGAAGTTGGCTCTCTAAACCTTGCTTTGTTCAAGGGTCACCCATATATCTAAACAAATATAAAGTTTTCATGGCTGACACTTAGATTTTCCTTGGAGAAGGAAAGAAAAATGGTGAGGGAATTACATAACTCAAGGGTCCTAATCCATCACTATGATTTTTCTAAAATCTAAATTAGCAGTGCTTAAATACAGAGGGGAAAAATGGAAATGGAAACATAAGGAAGATAAATGTCTTCATCACAGTCCATAATTTCACAGGTAATGCCTTTGGAAGGAAGTACAACAGCACTTTCTTGCATCCCACAGGCCTTTAAGCATAGAAAATACAGCTTCTAAGATGGGCCTTGTTGGGACTGTCCACCCAGAAGTCTCGCCACTAAGATGGGGCTCCAGGAAAGATAAAAGGCAGTTCCGGAAAACTCTGCCATCTTTGTCCCAAAGCAGAGTGTCCGTCCTGCATCCTTTTACCCCTTTCTTCATAGCATTTGAAATGGAAGTGTCTCTTATGGAATCCAGAAAGCTTCTCAAAAGATTCCTTCTCTAAGTGTTTAAGATGAAAGTTGCTATAGCAACTTAAAATGTTATTTCTATCTGGTGTCATCTTCTACCTAAGCCAGCATGAGGACTAAATTCATACTCTTAAAATACACAAGGCCAAAGTGCAGCCAAGCTGTTTACTTGGCCTGTCTCAATGACCACTGTTAACTGTGACAAGCCCCCAACTGCTGGCCATCATTGATATTGACTCTGCCAAGGCCCCAAATATCCATGTAATTTGTGCTAAGGTCTGGTTTGCCCTCCCCCCCCCCCTTATTTGTGAATCTCCTTCCTCTCTTAAAACAGAGTGTCCACAAGCATGTGGCCCTGAAGGCAGTGGTTGTCTAATACTCATGACAACACACACTTAAAAGTAGCAACACGGGGGATGCCTGAGGGGTAAGTAGGAACTGCATCCTGTTTCAGTCATGGTCACAATCAGGTCCCATACTTTCCGAGTGTTTATGCACCATCCACATGACAGGGAGTGCCCACCTTGCCTCAGAGATCCGTGGGTCCAGGTTGCCCACTGCACCCTCCCACCACCAAGGCCACATTTGCAGTTCTGTTTGTCAGCTGGGCATGAAAAAGCCCCAGTGTCTATTCTCAAAGAATTTTTCTTTTCAAATATGTAGGAAAAGCTAGTGGCTACATCTTTGCAACAGTGTAGATGATAACCAGTCTTTATCTCTCTAAAAAGCCTGTAAGTTAAACTATTCATGGGCTGTGATTTTTTCCTAGACACTGAATACTCTCGTTGATAACATCTCTTGGCAGAAAGATGGTAAAAATATTCCTCACTGGACATTTGAAACCAACTTTCCCTACACCTTGGGGAGCAGAAAAGAGTGCACTTTCCTTTTTTCTTTGTGGTCCACGTTGGCTAGGGTTCAGAAGGATCTTTTGGGGGAGAACCTGAGAATTTCAGGGCGTGCTGATCAATACTCTCTGAGAGAAAGCAAGAATGGCAACATCATGAGTAGAGCATGAGGTTCGCAGTTAGAAAAAAAATGGTGTGAGTGGGACTCAGCTATGTGGACCAATTCAAATAATTCCTTTGTTCCTCAGATTTCTTCATCTATAAAATGGGTGCAACAACATGCCCGACACACAGAGTTAGCATTATTATTTTGGAACTGTGTTTCCACTTCAAGAAGTCAGGCAGTCCCAGGTTGGTTCTGATACTAAAAGTTCAGGTGAAGTTTCAGACGAGAGTTCTGTGATTTTGCTGTAGCCGACTGACCTAGATTGATCTCACTTTGCATTGGGGAATACTGGCCAATAACGAGGTATGTAGGAAAGCTATTTAATTTCCCTGAGACTTTTCCATAACATGAGGATAATCATAGCTCTTTTGGAGAGTTGTATTGATCAAAGATAATTCAGGGAAAGCACCTGGCACTTAGTAGGAGCTCAGTAGGTAGTAACGCCTCAGCTTTATTAAGGGCTCATTATGTGCCTGGATTTGTGTCATGTGTTATCTCCGTGGAGGCTCATAAGAACACTGTGATTACTATTAAAACCATTTTATCAATGAAGAAACTAGTCAGATGCAGCAAATAAATTTTACAGCCAGAGTTTGAACTTGAGCAATCTGATTCTAGGGTTCACACTCTTACTCACTCTGCTAAACTGCCAAGTGGGATATTATTTAAACACACACACACACACACACACACACACACACACACACACACACACACACTGATTTCAGAGATAAAGGGGGAGAGAGAGTGAGAGAGAGGGAAACATCGATGATGAGAGAGAATCATTAATCAACTGCCTCCTGCACGCCCCGGCATGTGCCCTGACCGGGAATTGAACCGTGATCTCCTGGTTCATAGGTTGATGCTCAACTACTGAGCAACAGCAGCCGGGCACCAAGTTGGATATTATTGATATTAAATACTCTTGATCTTGGCAGTGCCATCTGTGCATGTTTGGAAGTGCCTTGGTATTTGAAGAGAGTTGGGCTTCTAGAGGCATGTCTTAGAACCAGTTCATACTTGTATTTTTCTTCCTTCTCACTTCCCCTTTCTGTGGGGACTGTTCATTACTCACTATGCTATCTATTCTTCCTCTCTCCTTCAGGTAAAGGATTTGGGTGGGACATTCAGAAGCCATCAGATTATGAGAAGGAAACAAAGAGGGGAAATCTTTATAATAACTACAATGAAGAAATGCAATCACAGCAGGACTCCCAGTTTGAGAATCTGGGAGACCATGACATAGATTCGATTTTTCAAGGGCACCTTCATTATTTCTCTCTCTCATGGACCCAAGTCTCAACTTGGAAAGCCCTGGGAGTTTTACTCAGATGCTGTGTATAAGGGTACTACAGGTAGATTGCCAACTTGTTTGTTGGTCTTTAATTATAAAGTAATTTGACTTGTGTGCAGTTTAGCAACTTCATTACCTTCTAAAAGGTGGCAGGGCGCTTCACTGTTAGCAAAGGGACAGAGGGTTAGTTTCTATTTCTTCTTATTAGAGGATTAACCACTTCCCTTGCAAAGGCACAGAAAATTGGGAGGAGGAAAAAAAAAGAAACATAATGTAAAAAGAATCTTTCCATCACTCATAATTGAACTGGATCCTTTCTTCTTTGAGAAGTATAATACATAACTGAAAGAATGCATGTATAGCACATGAATTAGAAATTTTACAAAATATCACACATAGTTTACTATGCTCTATTGTGGGTTTTCCTTTACTGTGCTCTTTATTCTGGTCTTCAGGGTGGACAGATAGTAGACTTTTAAAATTATTTTCTTTGAGAGGGCATACTTGAAGTGTAGTCAAGGTTTAACTTGTTCTCTAACCCAATTCCCTTTTCATTTGTTCCAAGTCTTTGAATGGCGCTGTGCAGGCTTTCTACTTGGCTTGAACATCCAACTAGGTTAGCTCAGAATGGCTATCCTTATTGTTAGAAAGCATGAAAGAGTTCTGACATGCCGTGCTTCTAGCTGACCATATATCATGCGAAACCTCAATGGACAAAGTGTCCTAAAATGTCTTTTAAATATACTTCGGAAGTCTCATGTACTTTTACTTTAGGAAATCACTCATGTACATTCTTTTCTAAAGGTAGAATGGTCACGTCACCATGACCGAGTCTGTAAAAGGCTATTTTCCTTCCTGTCTTTCTGCATTATCAGTCATGTGTGATGCGTAAAAGGAAAGTGTTTTCCAAAGGTTAATGATTAAAAGACATCTCATTCAAAACACAAATGAGGACATTCACATTTTAAACAAAGTATAATGATTACCCTCAAAGAATAACTTAATTATGAATTTTAAAAGTCTAATGTACCATAAATAAAGCAGCAAAATTATAGAAACAAACAAACAGCTATAGATATCACCCTCAAAAGACAAAAAAATTAAGTTATTTCTTTTAAGCAGGTTTCGGCTCTTTTTTCACAAAGTCTCTGCTACAGAGGTGCGTCCCCCAAATTACTTTTGACTCTTATCATTATCCACTTGCACTCACTACAGAATCAAGGACTTCTCCAGGCAGGAGTGGTTTACAAGTGCATACACAGAGTATGTATTAAATCAGAAATTCTTGGAGCATGCGATTACATTCCACCCTTTAGCAGGGCAACTTTAACCGAAGAACAACAACCCAGACAAGTAATCATAAGATTAAAAAAAAAAAAAGAGTCCATTAACTTTACAGGAATACGTTGCAAGCAAAACTTCACTATGTTCCTCATTGTGAGGCTCTCATATTTTCAATGTACACTTTGTCCAAAATAGAACAAAATACCAAAGACCCAAAGGCACTGAATCCTATGTTCACTTTTTTGCCTTTTGCTTTCCCTCAAGGTCTCCCTGGGCATTCCTTTGGTCTTCCTCTAGGTCCCCAGAAGCAATATTGGGAAGTTGAACAAGAGGAAAGTGAGCTGAAATTATTTTACCTGAGCACTGACTCTGGGTGGTGGCAAAGGCAGTCCCACGAGCAGCTCCTGTTGCTTTCATTTTGCTGCGTCTGGGGCTGGTCATCCCGTTAATAATGCTCTTATGACCGCCCACTGGAAAAAAAAAGTCACTTGCCCGGCTCGTCCCCCAAGAGACCTTTCAAGTAAGCAATGAACTTGGGCAGATTAGCCCCTTGGAATGTGCTGCTGTGGGATTAGCCTCAGTAAGAATCCCATGGACATTCCCTCGCAGCCTCTAACACTGCTTGATTTGAACATCGAATCTGACGCCAGGAGAAAAACAAATCCCCGCAGAGATTGGATTTAACTGGCACAAGTCCTGACAGGCTCACTCCCCTTTCCTTTTTCCATTTTCAGCGAGAAGGCTTGTGAAAGTGTGATAAGGTGTTCTGAGTTTTGAAAAGTTCAACTTTCGAAAGCAAATCCTTCTAAAGAAACAGTGTATTAAGGCTCCAAGTGGGTTGAACACACAAGCCGCATTGTTCGTTCTTCCCCAAAGAATGGAATGATAGCATTTCTTTAAAGAGGAACTGCTAAGAACTGAACGTTTCAAAAGAATGGTTTGATCCCTGATTATGAGCCCAAGTAGAATAAAGTTTGAGTTTGCCAGTGACCTTCCACAACTTCTAAAATGTCAATAAATAAGAAAACTTGTCTGATTACTCTGATCCTACAGCCCCTGTCCCACGATTGCAGAGGTGTGGTGAGAACCCTACACACCCCTGTTTCCCTATTTAAAAATGATGAGCAGTGACCATTACAGCACACATTCAGGATGCGGACTAAAAGCAGTGACGCTGTGGTGTGTTTCGCTGAGCTGGCCCAACTGAGAGGTTCTGGCTCACACAAAAAGGCCTCTTTCGAATATCATCCAAGAGTGAATTTTTCATATAATAGTTCTTAAAGTAAACATTTGGGGAGAAAAAAACCCCTCAAATTTCAACGAGGAAAAATACTTTTTAATATACTTTTATTTTTTATGTTTTTAGAGAGAGAGGAAGAGGGATAGAGAGATAGAAACATCAATGAGAAAGACACATCATTCATTGGCTGCCTCCTGCATGCCCCCTACTGGGGATCATGCCTGCAACCCAGGCATGTGCCCTGACCAGGAATCGAACCAATGACCTCTTGGTTCCTGGGATGACGCTCAACTGCTGAGCCACACCACCCGGCCCAAAAATACTTTTTAAATAAGTGAATTTTTGAGCACTTCATCTCCAAAAGATTGAACTCTTCCCACAGACAGAAGTTAGAGCTGAGAGGTGGTATTTATGATGAACTTGGTGGGTTGTAATTCCTCAAGGGCAGTGCCACTTTAGTCTTCCCTTTTTCATAATCTCCTGTGGACACTCACTGAGGGTCATAGTGTGAACTGAATGGCTTATCCCACACTTGAATTGGATCCTCAGCTTTCTTCTTGCCTCTCTGCCATTTGCAGGACTGATCTCCTTCAAACTCCCACATCTTCTGGTCTCTCACTTACCAGGGTTTCCCCGGAGACAAGGAACGATAAACTACTTAGTGTCTTGTAACTGAGGAAACATTGCAATAAAGAAGCCCCAAGTGGAATATCAGACGGAGCTTTAGCATTAAACACATAATTAAGAAAGTCCCTTTACCTGTCTTCAGGAGTTAGCCACAGAATAATGTGTAGTGACCACCTTAGCAATGTGCATAACCTTCCTTCTATGCTGCTGTGACTTCCTAAGCACTTATTATAAGGGAATCACCAGAGAGATGATCACAGGAAGATGTTCACTGCAGCATTATTTATGAGACCAAAAAATATGAAACAAATTTAAGTCCATCAATGGAAGGCTAATTAAATTAATTAAATGGATTATGCCACTACTTCAATTCTGCATCTGATTTACTTTAAATCTTGAGTTCAAACATATACATACTGAGTATTTTAAACATTGTCCATGTATTTTTCTTACATTATTCTCTCTTTAGTCTTAATTATTATTTTTTATTTTTCTTGTTGCTTAGTTTTCCTTTCTAGAAATATTTGGTAGGGAGAAAATATGAGGCACCTTCTATGAACTTTATTTACACCAAAGACAAAAATATTGTCCCTAGAACCGTAAGTACTTTGTTTTAGAGGAAAAGAAAGCCCCAGGTAAATTCAGCACAGCAGTTTTTTAATATGAGGTCACGGATGATCTCAAGACCCTTTGATTTGAGAAGGTAATTAGTTCCAAGGAGACTTGTAGCTCTGAGCCGAACTGTCCATATGGATCTTTTTAAAAACCTTGTGTACCCACCCAACAATGCAACTCCTGACAGGCTATATTACCGGCCTGTGTCTGATGTACTTTAGAGAGAATATAATTTGAATACTAACAAGAGGAAACTACAAGCGTAAGGTGAACTGTGTTTATTCTTTACTCCTATCTTTACATAATGAGAGATTACCTTATTCTTCCAATTCATCATTAAAGAAAAAAAAAATCACATGTGAAGAGGATATACTAAAAAGTTTCCACTGGTACATAACTCAAGTTTTTAAAAATAAAATCAGATTTTCTACAAGTAGAAACTAGATTTTGACATGGAAAAATGTATATTTTGATGTTATGGGATTGCCCAAACCATTTCCTGTAAATGGCTGGAGGGTAAATAATTTAAGCTCTTTACAGGCCACATGGACTATGTTGCAACATTCAACTCTGCTGCTGGAAGCACAAAAGCGACCTTGGGCGAGATGTAAACACACGAGCAGGGCTGCATTCCAATAAAACAGGTGCTGGGCTAGAGAGACCTGACGTGCACTGGCCAGCCCTTGGTGGGGCGGCAGGCGGTCTTCCTAAGAAGCAGGCTTTCGTGGCACCATCACTAGTCAGTCTTGGCTCTTCCTCAAGCATGTCAGGCAAGTTCCCACCTACGTGTCTTTGCTCCTGTTGTTTCTTCTACCTGGAGCGCGTCATCCTCAGATATCTCACATCTTATTCTCTCAGCCTATGGGACAACTGAGCGGCCTCCTGGATCACGCCATCCAAAAGCACAGCGGGACATTGTCTATTTGCTTAATTCCCCGTGTTTTCCCCATAGCTTCCACACTACCTGCCATTATGCCATGTCTTTGTGTTTGTTGGATGGTTGTCTGTGTCCCCCTAAAAGAATTTAAGTTCTTGGTGACAATGATTTTGTTTTATTACTGCTATCTCCCCAGCACCTAGAACTGTGTTTGGAACATGGTTGGCGAACATGGGGGACTTAGACACATTGTTTGATTTACATATCAATTCCTTACCTGTAAAATGATGGCATCAGATAGACTCGTGTTTCCTAAAGTGTAATTTAGGGTGGCACCCAGATGGGCATTTTTCTTTTCAATAATTGGATTTATATTAATATATAACATATCAGCAATGACTAAATCTGCAATTTCACAAATACTATTGCTTAGGGGCATGTATTCATTTTTTGGAGTTGTGAAGAAATGAGTCCATCAAAAAATTTTAATAAATTAGGTTAAACATGATTTATACTAGTAGATAAGAAAAAAGTTATGGTGTATCACAAAAGTGACTGAACTTGAGGAAACACAGACTCAATCCCTTTTAAAGGTCCCCCAGTCTCCTTGTTTTTATTCTAATGCCTGGAAATAAATGTAATGTGTTCTCTCATGTTCAGAGCTGCCTCTGACCTATACAGTAAAACAATGCCAGAGACACATGACAGAGCCCGGTGCCTCCACAGCACACTGACACCCAATATGTTCTTCCTGAAGCCATCAGTCAGGCCATCTCCTGCTCAGTACCCATTGGTGGCACCCCAGCCCCAGCACGAGCAGATCAGTTCAGTATTGAAGACCTTCAGGATCTGGTTCTGGAAGTATCTATTTAAATCTTTCAGTTTCCCTCCAAACCTTCAAACATGTATGCTCCAGTAAACTAGATCATTGTTTGTTCCCCTAATGCACCACGCTGTTCCACCATTCTCAACCTGTACATGCTGTCCCACTCGCCTGCAATGCTAGTTCTCCTTTCTGTACTTAGGAAATGCCTCATTGTTCTTCCAAACTCTGCACAAAACACCGTGTTCTTTGAGAGATGTGGCTGGAAACTGCCAGACAGATGAATCACCACAACTATTGTTCCACTCTATACCTTGCTCCAACTTCCATTAGGGAAAAAGCCACACAAAATTATAATTATTTTTTTATTTCAGGTTTATGATCACTCATAGCCAATTTCCACTCAAATGCCCAGTACTTGCGTGTATTATAGCAGAACTAGAATTTTATAGCCTCGCCTAGGACACTTCCCTTCTTCCTTCTCTTATTTTTAACATAGCTTCTACAGGAATATTAATTCCTAATAAATCATCTTTGGGGGCTAATTTGTTATGGATTGAAATTATGTGTATTAAAATTCACTCTAAACTTAAATTATAGACACTTTAATATAAAGTTAAATTAGATTGTATTTTTATCACCAGATTGGGAAAAGATTCAATAAATTATGCTTTACAATTACCAATGAAACTCTTCTTTTACCAATAGGTTGTGCTGTAAAAATTATTCTTAAATAGATGCAGAATATTTATGTAGAAGTAATATGACTATATATATGAAGGTTAACCTCATAGAATTTTCATAAACAATTAAAAGTATATTTCCATGTTTCCTTAGAAGAGAAACGTGGAAATATATTTTAAGGCAGAGCCTGATGAGAGCATGACTGATGAGGAGTCTGAAGATATGCATCCTAGCCATGGCTTGCTGACAATTAGGCTTGTGAACTTGGGGGAGTGACTTAATCTTGGTGATCTTCAAGGTCAACCCTGGTTCTTAGAGGATTCTGGGAATCAGAACCTGACAGCTTTCCAGTTAGTCCTTCATGACTGTGTACAAAGCAGGTATAGAAGCTTTTTGAAAATAAGAGGTTTATTTTAATTTTACAAATTCATGAAACCATTACTCTTTTAATAAGAAACATAAATGTAGCAGAGCACAAGGTTTTGTGTCTACAGAGCACAAAGAGCATAAGGAGATTTGAATTAATCAATAATCCCTGAAAGAATTCTCACCAGACTCCAACCATTCCTAAGAATGCCCCTGGCTTAGCAATCTGGCACATATGTAGAGTTCTAATTCTCTTTCAATAAGACTGCAAGTATTGTTGAGACATTATTACGATTAATTAATAACTCTGCATTTCTAGTCTTGTCATTGAGAGAGTTTTGAGACCAGAACTTGGTGTTCTCTTGTTCTAATCCCCCACCAATTGATAAATTAAATCCTGAGGATCATTCAGGTCAGAATATTCAGAGATTGTCCATGATTTGTAAGTTTTTTTTTTAAACATAACAATCAAGAACGACTAACTGGAGAGACTCAGATCAAATCAATACCATATCTATCATCAGAAGCAAGTTATAAGCAGATAGGCCCAGTAATATAATTGTAAAGCTATTCCTATTACTCTCTGGAAATGAAAAATTACTGGGTATTAAGTTAATGCAGCATAAATGTATTTCTATCTGATAGTCATTTTTCTCTGTCAAATTACTAAATTGTTAGGTAGAAAATATAGCCATCCACATAAATTCAGCCTCCAGTTATGTGACAGTTTTAAGGTTGTTCAAGGTTATTAGGCCTAGCTTTAACATTGTTAATGTCTTTTCTTACATGCTTATAACTAAAACCTGTCTTTTTTTATTTATTTTTACCTTAGTATGTTAATTTAAAGTCTCTCCAGAAGATTTTAGGTCCTAGAAGATACTAATATGTGTATTAGCTTTTCCTAAATGTAATCATTTAAATTTGATGCACATAGAAATGAACATGAATTCAAAAGTAGGTGTAAAAACTGTTAACAGGTAGTGCAGATATAAACATTCAGACTCCAATTTGTGTTCCATTGGATGGTAATGTGATTGTTTTTTCTCCTTTGTTTTCTTACCACCTCACCTTTTGTAAAAAATATGTATTTTTTTATTGATTTCAGAGAGGAAGGGAGAGGGAGAGAGAGACAGAAACATCAATGATGAGAGAGAATCATTGATTGGCTGCCTCCTGCACGCCACACACAGGGAATCAAGCCCACAACCCTGGGCATGTGCCCTGACTGGGAATTGAACCATGACCTCTTGGTTCATAGGTCCACTCTCAACCACTGAGCTACACCAGCCAGGCACCACCTCACCTTTAATGTAAAGAGTTCCAATCTTTGAATATTTGATGCCAGGTGAATTTCTAATAGCAAGTCTCCTGAAAGAATCTATGCTAATAAAGATATTTTAAAAAGCATACTGTGCTGGCTTTTTAATTGGTGTCCCAATTCATTCTCCACCCAGCAACAAATGTAATCTTCCCTCTTTCCTCTTTTAATAGACTTTATTTCTTAGAGCAATTTTGGGTTTAGAGAAAAACTGAACAGAGTTCTCATATATATACCTCCTTCCTCCATCTCTCACCACAGTTTCCCCTATTATGTAAAATCCTGCATTGGTGTGCTATATTTGTTTCAATGATAAACTGATGTTGATACATTATCATTAACTCACATTCACAGTTTACATTACTCATTGGGTTACACAGTTCTATGGGTTGCCAAAGCATCATCTCATGTATCCATCAATGCAGTGTCGTACAGAATGGACTTACTGTTAATCCTTTAAAGCAGTGGTCGGCAAACTGCGGCTCGCGAACCACATGCGGCTCTTTGGCCCCCTGAGTGTGGCTCTTCCACAAAATACCACGTGTGGGCGCGCACATACAGTGCGATTGAAACTTCGTGGCCCAGGCGCAGAAGTCGGTTTTCGGCTCTCAAAAGAAATTTCAATGGTTGTACTGTTGATATTTGGCTCTGTTGACTAATGAGTTTGCCGACCACTGCTTTAAAGTGACAAATTAGCTGACTGCATTCCATCTCTCTCACCACAAAATCATTCAGGGACCTTCTATTACTTCTAGAATAAAATCTAGACTCCTTAACGGGTTTCACAGACCTTGGCAGAGTTCACATCCCAGCTCATGATTCCAAACTTTTTCTACGCCAAACTGATCCAACTCACTACCTCCAACAATACCAACCTCCTTTCCGATTTACAACTGCTCCAAATAAAAAGATAGAAGAGTAAAAGTGTCATGATGGAAGCTAATCTTTAATTTAAATACTACTTTTTGAGGGGGTACAAACTACTAATATTCATGACCTTGGTGGAGGGAGTTGTGGATGATTTGATGTTTCAAATGTAAATTTTCATAAGTAGCAATTCTCTATAGATTTGTTTAATTTGATAATGTGATATTTTCCTAAGAGTCCTGTTTGGCACATGCTATATAAGTGTGATAACTATTTTGGGAGTAATTAGTAAAGTTATTAACCCATGGGAAATCCTGGAGCAGAGATTAGTATCCTGACTCATCTGTCAATTTAAACTCTAAACCCGACCTCTGTAAGAGTTCTCAGGTCCTTTCTCCAATATTTAATAGAAACCTGACTTTTTCCTGGTAAATGATACTTTCATTGTAGCTGATGATTTAACTGCAAGGGAAACTTATAAAACACACATATGCGCACATGAAATTCCAGACTCTGGGATGTTAGGCCTTGCATTAGAGTACTATTTGTGACCACTCATTAAAACCGCCGCTGCAGGTAAAGGTATACAATATACTATTGTACTGGCTGACTTTCACACATACCCTTCCAAAATAATAATAAGGTTCTTTTGTATGAACAGGTATTTCTTTCTCATTCTATTTTTTTCTTTGGTTGCCAGAAGGCATTCTGATATGTACATTACTGCTAAACAATGACTACCTGAGGCTGCAGTAGATGAACAATGATGAAATATGAGACTCATATTTATGCACATGTGTGGAGGTATTTTGTTCACTCCTGATCACAGTGTTAGTTATTTGAAATGGAATTATAATAAAAGTGAGATGCATTTCTACAAATGTACAAATCCAGTATTCATAGGAGAGAACCAGGTAGAGAAAACACCTCCCTGTGCTTACAGTTCCAATGCAGAAGGTCTTTCAACAATCATTAAGAATAAACTGTAGCCCAGCCATCGTGGCTCAGTGGTTGAGCATCAACATATGAACCAGGAAGTCATGGTTTGATTCCCGGTCAGGGCACATGCCTGGGTTGCAGGCTCAATCCCCAGTAGTGGGCATGCAGGAGGCAGTCAATCAATGATTCTCATCATTGATGTTTCTCTCTTCTTCCCCCTTCCTCTCTGAAATCAATAAAAATATATTCTAAAAAATGAATAAAGTGTAAAAAAAATCTTAGCTGTGGTGTGCTAATTGTACTTCATTAAAGTTGATGCTACCTGAAGCTCCTGCTCTTGCCATTACACAGAGTTGTTAAAATGGTCTTTAACAACTGTATTCACTTATTTTTTCAATAGAGGCCCAGTGCATGAAATTCGTGCACTAGGGTGGGGGGAGGGGTGGAGGGATCCTTTAGCCTGACCTGTGCCCTCTTGCAGTTTGGGAGCCCTCAGGGGATGTCCGGACTGATGGCTTAGGCCTGCTCTCTGCAGGCCTAAACCATCAGTTGGACATTCTTAGCGCTGCTGCAGAGGCTTCTGGCTAAGTGGTGCTCCCCCTGTGGGAGCACACTGACCACCAGGGGCAGCTCCTGCATTGAGCGTCTACCCCCTGGTGGTCAGTGCATGTCATAGCGACCGGGCATTCCACCGTTAAGTTGATTTGCATATTAGCCTTTTATTATATAGGACTAGAGGCCCGGTGCATGAAATTTGTGCATGGGGGGTGGTGGTGGGGGGGAGAGGTCCCTCAGTCTGGCCTGCACCCGCTCGCAATCCGGGACCGCTGGCTCCTAAATGCTTGCCTGCCTGCCTTATTTGCACAAGGTTAGTGTTCAAAGGATATTCCTGCCTGCCTGCCTGATTGTTAGTGTTCAAAGGATATGCCTGCCTGCCTGCCTGATTGCCTAATCACCTCTGCCTGCCTGCCTGATCACCCCTAACCACTCTGCCTGCCTGCCTGATTGCCCCTAACTACTTGCCTGCCTGCCTGATCACCCCTAGCCGCCTCTGCCTCATCCCCTGCTGCCACGGCTTCATCCAGAAGGACGTCCAGAATGATGTCTGGAAGGTTGTTCGGCTGTCCAGTCTAATTAGCATATTACGCTTTTATTATTATAGATTATTTCACACCAGAATTCAAGAATATCCTTTGAACACTAACCTTGTGCAAAGCTCTTTAGCTGCTGAGGAGGTGGGAAACTCTGCAAAGACCCTGTGTCTGCTTTTAAGTTTTTGCTGTGTTCTACAGCAATGCTTCTCAAATGATTTATGGTAAAGGATCGTTTTTAGAAAATTCTGAATCCATTATGAACTAAGAGGTTTGTAAATGCCATGAAGATGATTATGCAGTTGGATTTTGTGGCAATGGTAAATTGCTCCAGAAGTTGCTAAGTGCTTATTCTCAATGTTTGCACTTCTCTCATCGTTCATGAACAGTTTATGGGCCAGCAGCAGTTCATGGGCCACAAGGCGCTGCTCAATATGTAGTCCATGGACCAGCAGCATGGGCAGCCTTTGGAGACTCATTAGAAATGCAGATTCGTAAGCCCCATCCCAGACCTACTGAACCTCCACCTGCATTTTAATAAGGTCCTCAAGTGATTCCTTTACATTAAAGCTGGAGAAGCACTGTCTGATGGGAAATCAATCTGATGGATGAAAGACTACAATGATGTTTAATAAGAGCAATCACAATAAACAGGTATATATATATATATATATATATATATATATATATATATATATACACACACACACTGGTCTAATTATGCTCATCTATGAACTAGTTTGAACCTCATAGCAAACCCATGAAGTGAGTGCTTTTAGCATACTCCTTGTGCAGGTAAGGGCAGTGAGGCAGTAGAGGCTGGGCTTCTTGTTCAATGTCACACAGCCAGGAAGCCAATTGCAGGCATGTAGAATAGCTTAAGTGACATAAGAGAAGTAGAGATGGACTGAGCATGGGTGCTCAGAGGAGGGGAGGGTCGGTTTTGACCAGGAGATGTATTTGAGCTGGCACATAGCTGGTGCTCTTAGCCCAGAGTAGGCACTTAAATGATTTTTGTTGCATTTACTTGAATTCCATAGCTTTTGTCCTTCCTTATTTCCATAACTTCAGGGAGGTGGTTTCAATATAATTACCTGTTCTCATATCCCCTACTTTTAAAGGTTTAGCTTAAAACGTTCCTTACTCCCCGTTTCTCCTGTTTCCAGCTCTACAATGTAAAGTAATTGTTTTCTCCCTCGAGCTTCCATACTTTGTTGCTTCTCTGCCTATTAACATTTTCCATCCTAATTAATAGTGTGCAGTTATCCTATATCCCCATGCTCTACCCTAAGCTCAGTTAGAGCAGGGACTGTATCTATTTACCTTTTTACCTTCTTCCCTAACCCCAACTGCCTGGTGCCTGATAAACCCTCAATAAATATTTGTTAAAATAATGAAAATTATGCACATTAAGAAAATAATCCATTCAACTGTGGATGGAGCATTCTTAAAGATGCTCATTAACCGAACACCTTGCTCTTCTATTTTCCTAAAATGTTTTGCACCAATGGAACTGTCAAGTCTTGAAACACTGAGCAAACTGTACCTGCTTGTCTTCAAGTATTGCCAGGAAATTAACTGAGTGATTACACTAGGTCACATGCCCATCTGCACCTCACATGTTCGCATGTTTTTATTGTATTTTTTTTCTGTTAGAATCTGGTAGACACACTCCAAGTTCTGTTTTCACCAATTCTGTATTACGGAAAACATGGAAGACAATGAAAGAAGAGAAATACACTGAGTGGCCAGATTATTATGATCTCTGAATGCATAATAATCTGGCCACTCAGTATATATATGTTAGAGGCTCGGTGCATGAATTCGTGCATGGGTGGGGTCCGGCCTGCCTGGCCAGATGGAGGGGACATGGGCAGTTGGCCAGCCTGCCTGCTGGTGGAACTCCTGGTCGGGGGGACAATTTGCATATTAGCCTTTTATTATATAGGATATACACTGAGTGGCCAGATTATTATGCATTCAGAGATCATAATAATCTGGCCACTCAGTGTATATAAGACATGTATTAAATTTCCACCCTTCTCTTTATTGGCATGATAGATTATGAGTTTATTTGAGGAAAAATAGGTCCATACTATTATTCTTGAATGCCTGAGTCTCCAAATTAATATTTCACAGTCTAAGGAAAAAATCTTAGGCAAGCTCTAGATTGTCAAATGCTATTTTGAGGATATGCAAAGTCTTTCCTTAAATGTCAGTAGTGTCATTATTTAAATTCAGCCATTTGTTAAATAGTATAATTGCCCATCAATTATGTTTTTCCACTGAATTTAGATCAAATTAAGCCTCCCCTTCAATCAAACATTTTTAAGTCTTAAATAATACAGGCTGGTCTAGATGACCTGAAAAATAACTGTAGTCAGCATAATTCAAAATAATAGAGATCAGAACTTTTATTTCTTAGGTGGCTTTTAAATGATGCTCCTTGCTAGCTTGCTAGCTTTTGTTTTACCCAGATAGAAAATTCTGTGTTTTCTATGTTAAAAAATAAGATTGTGTCAGCAGAATCCTAAATGGGTGGATTTTAGTTGGCATTCCCAGGTGAGTGTAGTTGTGTGTGTCATGGGCAGGTTTAAACGATTCGTCTCTAAGATTAAGAACAAAATCCTGAAATGCTTTGTTCAGCTTAATTTAATGACTACCTTTGTGTTCTCATATGCATAAATCCTACCCTCATCTGCACTGCATTGCTCATTATTTAACATTTAAGATCTAATTGATGAATTCCTCATGACACTGCTACTGTCAACTTGAGCTTTTGTGCCCAACATCAATACAAGTAAGTAATTTGGAAAATATCTACATGAATTCTAAACCCCTCAGTTAGTGATTCTGTTCCTACAGTCCTCTCTTACCTGGACACCTTAGAATAGAAAAGAGGGATGAAGTGGTAGCCTATTTGTGTTCCCAGCTACAAATGTGGAAAAATCATTCCATTGCCTCAATTTCTCCTTTGCAAACCTAGAGAATGCTTATTACCTCACAAGGAACTAAGGAACTGTGGTCTGGATTGATAACATGATGACAACCCTGGATGCTTTTTTTTCTTTTAATTCTCTTTTAAGATATGTTTTTATTGATTTTAGGCAAGGAAGTGCAAAAAAGGGGGAAAGAGAGGGGGAGGAAGAGGAAGAGAGGGGAGAGAAACATCAACTCATTTCCTCTCAAACATGCCTTGACCAGGGATGAAACCCTCAACCTGGGTATATACCCTGAAATTGAACCCACCACTTTTTGATGTATGAGATAATGCTCCAACCGACTGAGCCACCCCACCAGGGCCCTGGATTCTTTGGGTGTCCTATGAGGACTTGTTAGCAGAGAGTGCTGGTTTGTTGTATGCAGAATAAAACATTCTTTTAAGTTTTCTTTTTGTGATAATAGGTGGCTGAATTTAAGCAGTTTTAAATTACATTCTCACTTGACTTATAACTGTCAATTTTCTTTGAATTAAAAAAACCCACTGTATGAATTAATGTGACCAAAATTAACACTCACTCACTCACTCATACACACACATAACCAACTATTAGGACTTTTCTGAGATTTAAGCTACCTGGAATTTGATTACACAGGGCGTTCTGGGGCTCAGCCACAGCAGGCTCTGGATACCAGTCAGGCTGATTATGACTTCAGCATTGTTTCAGTGTGATTTTGCAAAGGATTTCATTTAATGTAGCTTAGTAAGTTTGTTAAGCTGCTGATAATTGAAGCCTCTTAGGTTCAGTAAGTACCATCCAGTGAGGTGGATTAGTGAGGTTTAATTTGTTGCTTTCAAATAGCGAACAAAAACTTAGAATAATTACAGCTCCTCTGTGGGCTAATAAAAGGGGACACGACAATGGCGCTTTTGGCCATTTCTGCATTTTTGCAGTTTTCTTTAGAGGACTACCTTTAGAGTTTTCTGCCTCTCAAGTGACACCAAGACCTATCACTGTAAGAAAGAGATGTAGGATATTTTCAGATGGAATATAAGCCACGAATGAAAATGTTCACTTTAGGGCCAGGGGTGCCCTGCCATAGTCACAGCATTTCTACTGTTTCCTGAAATTGTCGTCTGTCCATCTCCTTGTCCATATTTTAAATACCCTGAGGGTAGGGACCATGTCTCTCCTCTAATTTCTTATCAGTTAGTACAGTACCTGGTACATTGAGGCACTCAAGTCTGTTTGCCTAAGAATAAATGAATTTGTTAAATATGGATGCATTTCTTAAATAATCATAAAGTATGGTCTGAAAATAACGTTATCACCACATGTTCAAGTTCTAGGAAGTTAGTTTTAGCCGGAGTATAAAGTTACTGTATTACCCATAAGACTGAGTCAAGATATAAAAGAGATTGCGTTAATGAGTAAAATGATGACTTACTATCTGATAGATTCTTGGCCACACAGAGTATTCAGCCCAAGTCAGGTGACTAAACAAATTAATTTAGTGTCTTGACATAACCGGGCCTGATTTTAGGTGATTTGATTACATGCATATGGTGTCACTGAACAATGACAGGAGAGTCCTTATTCCCCTTGGGACCCTTAGGTGTGCCATTTTTCTGAGTCACAAAGCAGACAGTGAAAAATGCAATGCTGTGGGGAACTGACATAAATAATAATTATTAACAGGAAATGGCAAAGCTGTTTGGAATGGCTGGGAGTATTTAAGGTCAATCTTGGTTTTCCTTCTCTCCATTTTTGGGTGTTAAGGACACCAGTAAAAGTGCAGGTGTGGACACAGGTGCTTGCTGGTTTCTGTTTTATGTATTGGCTTTTCAAGTACATTATTATTATTTTTTAAATGACACTCAAATTTCAAACTTATCCAGGAGTTTTGAGTATTATGGAATATATCACCTTCCTTAGAATTAGTTTTACACTGACTCCCACTCCCGTGTCTCCCGCTGCATACTGTTGATCTAATGAAGTCTACTTGAATTACTTAATGTTCTCCATTAAAGATTCTACTAAGTGATTTTTCAAGCATGCTTGCAGGTTGTGGCAACTATTCCAAATGACTTTACAACATCAAAAAGAACAAAGGAGAATGAAGCCTGAATCTAGCCCTTTATTTGAGTGAGTGGAGACTTTGTTTTAGATTGGGTACCTTTTTAACCATGGATCAATTTTCCAGGACAATGTTCCATATATAATAGGGTAGTAACAAACCTCAAAAGCGTATATGTGTCAGTGTGCTAAAGCCAGGAGTTATAGAGCAGTACTCAAACCAGTGTGCTTCCCAGAGATCTGTCAGCTCCTGCCTGTTCACATGTGGCCATTTTTATTAAGATACAACACCCTCACCCACCCAGAGTGGTCCTAACTGGATAAACAAGCAGACCACTGGTGATACCCGACTCCAGAGCAAAAAATTCATAGGGTGGCCACTACCTTTGACTTAGGGACTGGCCCCCCAAAAGAAGTTGAGGAATCATCGTCTTTTTCTTAGAAATTTAGAGAAAATAAGTTAGGAACCATGAGGAACTGATCCAGAGAAGTGTTGATGTAGGAAAAGTTCCAAATAGCCAACAACACTTATGCATAAGCAGAAATTGAGAGGGGGAACATATGCATTATGAGAGTCCTCGGTAGCCCCCGTGCAGTTAGAAGCAGAAATGCTGTGTATGACAGAGAAATCAATAGCCTATGAAAGACAGAGTGATGAAGAGAGTAACCCTGCTTCCTGACGATTTTCTTACTCCAATCCTAGTCAGTTTCCCCTCTCCTGAAGTGACTTAAGTGATTCTCATTAGCACAGCTAAGAAATATAACAATAAAATCACATGAGGCACAATGAACCAAAAACCCTATTTCTTCATAGTTCAGAGATCCAGCTCTCAAGTGCAGCATCTCATTCGCTGTACCTGAGCCTGACGGTGTAAGAAACTGACATTCCCAGAGGGCATATGAGTCGGTCAAGGACTCACCACTAGCAACTAGCAAAGGCAGTATTGAAAGCCAGGGATTCTAACCCAGAAACCTGTGCCCTCTGGTCATATCACACTCACTCCTGCTTGTGGAAGGCAGAGTTGCCTGGCTTCCAAGATAGGGTATGTTCATCTCTGGAAAAGGGCTAATTTGTAGGATAAGTACACAGAGCTGAAACATTCCATTTCTCTCAGGGGCAGGATCGCAGGTGTTATTTTGCATTTGGACATGGTTAGTGTTAGTTCTGACATCCATGGGTCTTGGATGTCCCAATGTTTCACTTCATGGGATTCATGTAAAGGAACGTGATTGTCAACATTTGGGTAGTTGTGTTTGGGTTGTATTAAAAAAAACCATATTTTTAATATAAGGATATATATTTACGGTGCGATTCATCCTCTTTCAGTCTCCATCCTTTGCCATGGTTCATAATGAAGGACTTCCTAGGGTGTTTTTCTGTATTAGGGTGTGGTTTACTATGACCCTTGCATGGACAGTGCCCAAATGCAAAATCTTCAAGTGGCTTGTTTACAATTTATTGTGCATATTCTTTCCTTATCACAAAAGCTGTGCTAATTTGTGGAGGGCTTTTTGGGAAATAATTACACAAAAAGAAAACATATGTTACCTCTAACCCTGATTCCTGCCCAGACAGAACTCTGATAACATGCCCATAAAGGTTCTTTTTTTAAAAATATATATTTTATTGATTTTTTACAGAGAGGAAAGGAGAGGGATAGAGAGCTAGAAACATCGATGAGAGAGAAACATTGACCAGCTGCCTCCTGCACACCCCCTACCGGGGATGTGCCCGCAACCAATGTACATGCCCTTGACCGGAATCGAACCTGGGACCCCTCAGTCCACAGGCCGACGCTCTATCCACTGAGCCAAACCGGTTTCGGCAAGGTTCTTCTTTTTAAAAAAAATATATTTTATTGATTTTTTACAGAGAGGAAGGGAGAGGGATAGAGAGTTAGAAACATCGATGACAGAGAAACATCGATTAGCTGTCTCTTGCACACCTGCTACTGGGGATGTACCCGCAACCAAGGTACATGCCCTTGACCGGAATCGAACCTGGGACCTCTCAGTCCACAGGCTGACGCTCTATCCACTGAGCCAAACCGGTTAGGGCCCCATAAAGGTTCTTGGTAGAAAAGTGTAGGAAGCCCAGAAGCCTACAAGGCAAACATCTGATTTCCCTCTGGGATGCAGTGACCTGGTGGAAGCATGCAGGACTGAATTAGCCATTCATCTGAGAATGTGCTGACCGGGCATGGGAGGGCGGAAACAGCGATGGCCCAGCACGGGGCTAAGGTGCCCTTACTGCAGGAGGGACGTGGCATTTTACAAAAATACATAAACAATTCCAGTGTACAGGGGACATAGCTCTTCCTTTGTTTTTGCAACATCCTTATGGGTGTATGTCCCTACGTCACGGAGCTGAGGGACATGCAATCTTGTAATCAAACTAATTTAAAAAATTAGAACAATCCTAGAGATAATTACAAGCATCCTGATGTATTAGAAAACAACTACGTAATCAGTGACTTGAGGCAAAAATCCTGCTGAGTTATCCCAGGAGTTTGTGAAAAATGTACATGATGGTCTCTTGCTCACAGATTCTTGATTTTTAGGTGAGAGTTGGTATCCAGCATCCCATTTTTAAAATTAACAATCATAGATAATTCCCTGAAGGACTCTCTGAGCCACACTGTTAATGTTTCCTCTTAGTCATTGGCTGGGATCTGAGTTTCTCAAAGTTGGCTACAAATGCTTACTTGCAACATATCAAACCCACTGCACTGCCTCCATTTAGGTGCTCTTATCCCACTCCAACACTGCAGTTTTCTAACGGGCCGTTCTGCCCCCTGCTCCCTGTCCCTACTCTGTTCTTATCAGTGCCCCAAGAAATATCTTCTTAAACTAGATTTCTTAACCTTGGTGCTATGGACATTTGGGGAGAAACAGTTCTTTGTTGTGGGTGGGCTGTCCTGCCCTTGAAGGATGCTTAGCATCATCCATAGCCTCTACCCAACTAAAAACCAGTGGCAACCCCAGCCCTAGTTGTGACAACCAAAACTGGTCTCCAGTCGTTGACAAAAGTCCCTTAGGAGCAAAGTGACCCTGGTTGACAACCACTGTTCTTAAACTTTAGGACAGAATGGGTTAGTCTCCTTCTCTATTGTCCCAAGGTTTTGTCATGGTGTTCAACTATCTATGCAGTTCGCCTACAAACCACATTTCCAGCCTCGTCTCCTATTAAACTCACTGACCCTCACTCTTCCAAGTAACCATTGATGTCACTCCTCTGAACATTTGCTTCTGCTTTTTCTCAGGCTTTGTGTATGCTTTTTATTTTATTTTTGGTTGCTTTCCCAGGAAAACCTGACTCCTTCAAAGGTTACTTCAAAACTCCAAAGTTTTTCTTGATTTGCCTAATTATCTCCACTCCTTCCTTGTATACTGCTCATTTACTTCTGCCTTTACCCAGAGCTTATTCATTCTGACTTGTCCTGCAACCAATTTTTTGCCCATCTCTTTTCCCCTTGATTGCAAAGATTAGAACTTATTTCTGCCCAAGTTGCTGGCACTTAGCATAGGAAAAATACAAGTTGGCCCTTAATGTTTGTGCAAATTAATTTTAAAATGATATTTAAAGCATACCACAGAGACTAAAAAAATTTTAAATCCATATCTTATAACTGACTCACCAAGAATAATGCAAATTAAATTAAATGTGTTACAGCATTACACTTAAAGCCAGGATATTAGCCAGCAATACTTTAGACTATGTCATTTGTGTTACGTACTTAATCAGAATTAAGTTAAAATCAGTAAAAAAATAAAAATAAAAAGTTACCAAACCACTCATAAACATCCCAAATTAACCCCCCCCCCCCAAACAAACCTATAAGCCATGCTTACTTTAGTGTCTTTCCTTTCTTTTAATAAATATAAATTATACTTCAAGTCATTTTTGAAAAGTAGGTGTTATATAAGCATCTTTGGAAGAAATGCTATGAAGGGAAACCAAGGAGATGTAGGATTTAAGAATTACTCTAGCCCTAGCTGGTTTGGCTCAATGGATAGAGCGTCCGCCTGTGGACTGAAGGGTCCCAGATTCGATTCCGGCCAGGGGCACATGCCTGGGTTGCGGGCTCGATCCCCAGTAGGGGGCGTGCAGGAGGCGGCCGATCAATGATTCTCTCTCATCATTGATGTTTCTATCTCTCCCTCTCCCTTCCTCTCTAATCAATAAAATATTTTTTTAAAAATAAGTATATATATTTTTAAAAATAATTACTCTATTATTGGCTTAACAATTGCAGAAATTTACAGCAATTTAGCTTATCTTCATTCCCCCCCTCATTGTTTTGTGCCTCTTATGTTTTAAAAAAATAAATGCATCGAATTGATTCTAATCATCTGACCTCAGCCCCAGGTATAAAGTGCCTATTTCTACCACTTTAGCTACCCTGAACTCAAGAAAAAGAAAATGGGGACAATGGCTTGAGGGGAAGGAGGGAACTCCTGAGGAAGATACGATGGTGGAGGTCCTCTGAGAGCTTCTTTGTTTATTTATAAAGTGTTAGCATAAATAACTGATGTTATGGTCGGTGTGGCTCAGTGGTTGAGAATCAACATATGAACCAGGAGGTCGCGGTTCAATTCCCTGTTGAGCTCAATCCCTAATAGGGGGCATGCAGGAGGCAACTGATCAGTGATTCTCATCATTGATGTTTCCTCTCTCTCTCTCCCTCTCCCTTAAAAAATATTTTTAGAAATAACTGATAATTGGGAGGAAATAAAAACAAAGACTGAGTTGAAAGGAGGAGGATCATTCTTCTCCATGGATATCTGTAATAGCATTCTGCCTAGAGTTTGCCAATACTTATGTATAGACTACCTAACCTGTTATTTGGATTTCTGTAAACACATCTAGTTGACAGGGCTCCTGATTAGAAAGAATGAGGGCTGAGGATATGAGATCAGGTGATTTAGTTTAGGTTGTCTCAGATCTTATTAAGTCCAAATTGTGTCACATCTCCATGTAGTTTTCTTTCTAGCATCATGTGATGCAAATCTAATGGATATAATTTTACACTATGATATTTATGTCAATGTAAGTTTTTAAAAAATGAATTATTATGGAAGAGAGTTTCCCTGGACATCTGAAAGGACAAGAATAAACTTCTGGCAGGCAACTGTAAGTTTCTTATTCCAAATTATGATTCTTCTCATAATTTGTTACATGCAAGAGAATGAGGTAGCCCATACAAATTTTATATCTTCTTGATATCTGGTTATCTGTGTGTTTCAACATCTGTTTTTCCACTATCTACCCTTTCTTCCTTAGCTCCAGAGACTGGTTTGTCCCATTTTACTTATGTATATAAGCACACATATTTATACTCACATATACATGAAGACTTAAATTTGGGCAAAAGTACAGATATTACAAGAGTACAAAGCACTGTGTATCTTTCCCATAACCATCACATGATGAAAAATACTGCCAACTGTTGTGCAACTGCAGTATGACAAGTGTGAATGCCCTAATTGGTCAATCAGACCAGAATGATGAAGTTTTGTTTTTTTTTAAACCAATGTCACTTCTAATTTATTACAATAGTAATGAACAGCAAAGCAGCCTATTTCCCACGGATATCTTCAAAGCTCTACAGATTGCCATTTGAACCATTCTTTAATTGCATCTGGCACAGATTGTAGCATGCTCCATAGAACCAAGAAGGCGTACTAACTGGATTTGGCTATCCCTAAGTCACTCTAATGAGGCTTTTGACTAAAAGAAGTTTAGCTTCGGTCTTTACTCTGAACTGCTATAACTATTGAGCACATAGTAGGTACCTGAAAATTTGAATTTTTTTTATCACAATATATTTACTTTAAAAATTTCTCAGTAGACATTAAGAGTATTTTTGTTTTTGGTGTGGGTACATGTATGTTGTATGTAGCTCATCTAATCTGGGCTGTAAAATGTTCTGAATAATTAAGATAAAATTGGAAATGGTCAGATAGTATATATTCTCCAAGACTTTTCTCAGAAAAGTTTATCTCTTAGTCATCAGGTAATTTTTTTAAAATTTTTTTTGCCACTGACAGATACATGTTTTGCTTCCAACTTTTGCTCCTTGTCTTACCTTCATTGTTAATGTATATTATATGTTATTTTACATTTTTTCATGGTGATTAGAAGGGATGGCTGTACAAGACCTTGAGTTAGAGATAATTCACTCACTGTTTCTGTCGGCCTCCTTGGGCTCAGCAGGCATACTGTCTTGACTCCTGGGCCTAGGATGGGAATAGGAAGGGGCCATGGTTCCCCTCAGGCTGACCTTTGCCTAGGATAAGCTGTGATATGTCCGTTCTGGAATAGGAAGGGGACTGAATCAATAGAACTTTTGATCAGAATGGAAGATTGAATATATGCATTTTTTCCTGGTTCCTCTCAAATATTCTCCTAAGGTGACAGTCAGCAAACAAAGAAACAAAATTAGGCATAGCCTAGAAGGACAAGAGCATGGAGGAGGTGGGACTACATGAGGGATGTCAATATCACATTCGTAAGCTTCCAAGTGGATGAGTGGTAACTGGTGTAGCTGACTGGGGACTGTGCCAAGCTAAGGGACTGGAAAGAGTGGCATAAGCCAGCAAGAAACAGCTGGTTCACTCTGCTGAACTGTAGACAAGTTCAGGAATAGAGGAGACAACAGGTGTTTTTTGAAGGCGGGTGTAGGTGCAGCTGTAGGGCCAAGCCCATATGCAATGATGGGTTGAAAGTCTTTAAAAGGAGCAACCACATTTCTTCTTCCAATCCACATAGCCCGGAAACTGTCCCTCTCACACCCAGGCAGAAGACTAGAGGTTTATTCTTTTGAAAATCTGAACCTCAGAGGATTGTGTTCTAAGCCACAGATGAAAGATGGCTTGAGGCATCCCGAAAACAAAAAGATTGAGTGAAAGTCCACAAATGGACCAGTGAGATCTGGTAGGCTCCTTACAACCCTCAGCTGCTAGAACATGGGTATTTGGGCTAAATAGCCTCCTTATCACCCCTGTTCACTCCTACCCCACCCTGCACATACTTTCAGGCAAAACATTGGAGGACTGACTGTTCTTTGGAAATTCTAAAGTGCACCCAACAGAGACCTAATGATCTTGACTTTTGGGGGCTATCCAAACAAAATATTGGGTGCCCACTGAAAAGACCACCAGTAGGTAAGTCCCAACTCAGCACAAAGAATTTCCAATTTGCATTCAGTGCCTTATTTTTAAATATAATAAGCCAAGGGTTACCAGGACTTGAGGGAAATCTCTAACATAAAAAACAGAGTACTAAAATCAACAACAAAGAAAACAGTGCCAAGAACAAGGGTAGTAGGTGTATTCAATAGTCTCAGAGGAATAAAGAACCTCATGCATGAAAGAAAAGGGACCATAACAAAAGGCATATCAAAACAAAAAGGGATTAGTAGAAGGTTAAAGATATAACAATAAAAATTAAAAAATAAAATAAGTATTAGAAGATAAAGGTGAGGTTATTTCTTGGAAAATAGAAGCAAAAAAGGAGAAACAATATAAGAAAATCAGAGGATCAGTAGCAAAGATTTGTATTAAAAAGGAACAAAGGAAAAATTATTAAAACTTGATATTAGAAAAGTTCCCAGACTAGAAGAACTTAAATTTCCAAACAGAAGGAGCCACTGAATGCTCAGTTCAATTGGTGAAGATAGACCTAACCAAAGAATAACATTGTAGAATTTCCAAAGGGTCTGGGAAAAAGAGAAGATTCTATAAACTTCCAAACAAGGGAAAATAGGTTTCAGAAATAAGATGAAGAGTCAATAAAATCTAGAAAGCCATGGGAATTACCTTGAAATTGTGAGAGGAAAGTAATTCTAAATCAGGTGTGAGAATAGAATAAAGGAATTTTAGGACAAAAATATCTCAAAATTTAATCTCCTGTGTGCCCTTTTGCAGGAAGGATGGAAAATATGTTCCATAAATATGAAGAAACATGGTTTTCAAAGAACAGGAAACCAAGCCCAGGACAGAGGCAGATGGAATTCACAGGAGGACGGAAAGACCAAGTGCTGCACAAGACAGCCATGCAGAATGGTCCAGACTGGAGCAGACGGACTGATAGGAACATGGGGTTGAGACACACTTTATAGAGCTGCTGAGGGTATGAGAAAACTGGCTAGAGACAGATGGAAAGCCCTGAATATGGAAACAACAGCAACAAAAACAAATAACCTAAGGTTGCTCAGGAAAGGAGACAATATTATTATGTGGCTCAGCAGTGAGCAAAGTTTGCTTAGTCATAAAAAATGAAAACACTGGATATAGAATGAAAAAAACAAACAAACTGCTAAGTCTTTATTGGGAGTAAAGGGGAAGAGTGTGTTGGGAAAGGAGAGTAAAATAGTTAAATCCTGTCTTTCATAGTAAAAAATATAGACTATGAAAATTTTTTAAAAAAAGTAGAATTGTAAGTGTGCTATTTACAAACATAGAGATAAATACCAGAAGAAGATGCTAACGGAGTAGGAAGTAGATGGGAAGCAGGAATGTGGGGTGAGAAGGGGAGGGTAAGGGACTCTAGTTTTTGTGTTAAAGGCCTTGTGGTGCTATTTGGTTTTTTAAGCTAAAAAAATCCTATGTAATAAGAATTAAGTTAACAACAACAATAATAAAATTTGAGTAGGAGCTTGGATCATTATCTTTGCAGCTCCTCCTGGATTGTTACATAAAACAAGTATGTATTAACTATTTTGAGCCACTGTGTTAGGCAGTTTCTTATGCACCATTTTAATCCTAATGACAACCCTCCCAGGCAGGCCTTTTTTTTTGTCCCTACATTCCAGATAAAGACCTGGAGCTCAGAGACCAAAGGCTTGGTTGCCCGAGGTCATAGGACTAACAAAGTCAGACAGACCCTATCTTAATCATTTTTTTTTTCAACCTGAGTTCCATGTTCTTACCACGTCCCAAAGTTTTATTTAATTATAAAAAAGTTTGATTTCAAGAAGTTGTCATAGGCCACCATTTTTCTGCCAGCCTTCCTTCAGGTACATAACAAGGTGGGCCCCAAGATGATAACTTTAATCCTTCTTTGGGAACATTAATAAAGTAAGAGGAAAAAAAGGGGAAGCAAGGTCTGAGATTTTTTATTATCAGAATGTATTACCCACACAGTTTCAACATCTGATGACTTAAAGGTTTGGAAGACTATATTTAAAAATTAATTATTCATGGGGATGAAGAATTTACTTTTTTTAGGCAACAGAGTAGTAGACAGGACTGAAAGTGTAATAAGTTAATGATAGTAAACATCTTTCAGAGAAAGAAGTCCCTATTACATTCAGAACATTAAACTAGTCATTTATAAATTGGTAGAATAGCTAGAGACAGGGTAAGTACCCTATATAGGGTAATTTCCTCTATTACATTAATGGGGTCAGATCTTGAATTATGAGATTAAAAATAAAGTCATTTGATTATTTTCTGGGAAATAATTTTAGCTATTATTGAGGCTGTGCCACATTTTTTATTTTTTTAAATAATTATCTTAAAAGAAATATTGTGGTTCAATTCAATTCAACTTTGGTCACTTCAATATTTCATGCTTTTGAAATAAAAAATAATTCCAAATTAATACATTGTTCCTCTTTCTTTAGAATCAAGCTTTGTGTTTGTCTATTTGGTTAAAAAAAAAAAGATCAACAAATTAGTCTACAAATATTTGTGAAAAATGATCATGTTCATGGATGGTTAAATCCAGTTCCAAGAGAATCTACTTCTGCATTAGGTCAAGGGTTTTCAATTAAACAGGCTATTCTAATTCTTAATCAATACTAGGATGTAAGTGGTTAACATTGGTAATTTTTATTCCAACCATAGTGTGTGGTAGAATAGAAAATAACTTGAACAACAAAAAAAGAATAGGATAGGTTCCTTTTAATTACCTTCACATGTCTAGGTAAGTCACTTAACTGCATGACCAAATATGCTCATGAATAAAATTGATAAAATACAGTCCACTGTAATTACTTACAAGGCTGTTAGTATGCTGCAACCAGATGGCACTTTAACAAGCACCAAGCACTATCTCCATGCAACATATTCTGATAAAGAGGCAACATGGATGATCTATTTCCCCAAGGACAGTCTCTTACTGTGGACTACTATTACAATATCTAGGTGTGGGTATTGCCTGAGACAGCAATAACACACTTGCTAATAAAACTAGCCCCCACAACTGCCCCCTTCCCCCAACCCCCCAGAGGTCCTCTAAATTGGAAGGGCTGTATAACAATGCTGTAGAGATTTGCTTAGTGAAATCACATGGACCATGCCAGGGGATAGGGTCAAAGAACTGATTTTGTCACAAGGAATCTCGGGCAAATAATTGAAACCCTTCCAGCCAAAATTTTGTCAATCATAGAAAGAAGCCCTGTTAGCTTCATGGGGCTTTTGTTAGGTTCAAATGAATAAACAATATAAGTGGCTACTATAAAGGAATTTTTAAAATAAATCATAAAGTAACATAGAAATATGTTATAATGATATTACTACTAACAAATAATAGAATAGCATAAATATCAAGATGCCTCATGGTGACCACTAAGGGCTCATGGTATACTATAGATATTTATAGTAGTAGCTTAATGACTTTGGGATTGAAAGTGCATCTCTTAGAAATGGAGCAGTTAGGGCCCTATACTCTTATTTACTGGAAAGGGAACACTAATTCATGCAGCCAGAGTCATATTACTATGGTAGCAAAGCACCTCCCTTCCCAATCCCACATGTGGTCAGATTTAAGGGCTAATGGTAATTAAAGATTGACACAGAGTGAATAAGATTAATATTAGAAAAGGATTACATCAAAAAAGATTTACATCAAAGGATTCTTTCTCTTTTTCCCCCCAAAGAAGGCCTGGGACACAAAAGAAGTCTTATGCAAACCATTCTAAGCCTCTCAGTTATTTTAACAGAAGTTGAAAAATATGATGAGTTAAGCAAGGATTTTTTTCTACTGGAAAATACCAGAAGTTATAGGCTTTACTCCACACATAGGAAATAGTACTACATTGTCAGGCAAATTGGGTCCTGGATGTCCAGGAACTTGGGAATCTTGTTGGGACAGGTGGAGGAGAACATGAATAATAGCAGAATGAATGGATGTCCATAAGCCATTCCATCAAATTTCAACACTAATATGTGCTCCTGGTTAAGCTGCAAAGATACAAGTTTTCTTGTATGGTATAATGTACAAATGCAGCAGATACATGTCTATGTCTGCACGTAAGTAGTCATTTATGATGTACAGCCATAAAACCGCCCCCCCCCACATACATATACACATCAATCAAGAATATGAACTAGAACCAAAATTAAAAATAAGACAGAAAATTAATTGTAAGGCTAAAAGCAAGACACCCACGAAAAACACACAAGGTGTCAAAACAAGCCAGAGGAAAATCATTTGGGCAAAAAATGAAATAGGATCCCAAGTCAAATTTATAGAAAATATTCCTTTATTAACTTTTGGTCGAGAATATGTTTGTATATTTTCAGAAAACAACTCCAAGACCGTATGGATTCCAGCAACAGAGAGGAATCGACAGGACTACTCCAGCCATGAAGACAGAAGAGAAGCAGTCCAGAGATGGAAGACGCTGACGTGGCCTTCCCATACTAGCAGTTAGCAGCTGTGCATCACTGCAGGCTGCCCAGGACCAAACCAGAGAGAGTAGGACCTGCATTACCACCATTTGCCCACCATCCAGAACTGTAATATCAGTGCTGACATATACACATAAGGAACTGTTGGACATTGAAATTGGGTCTCAAAAGAACTGTTGGCCCAGAAAGAAACTCACCACAGACTGATTCATTTGCCTGTCACCATAACCATTATTGCTTGTCTCATTTTCGGTTCTTATAAGTGTATTTCTAATAGCACATGATCTCACTCATCTAGGGGAAATAATGAACAACATAGACGGATGAACAAGAACAGACCCAGAAACAAGGAGGCATGGATCAGACTGTCGGGACTCAGAGGGAGGGTAGGGGAGGGTGGGGATATAGGGAAGAGATCAACCAAAGGACTTGTGTGCAAGCATACGAGCCTAACCAGTGGTTAAGGACAACAGGGGGGTGGGGGCATGTGTGGGGAGGGGTGTGGGATGGGAATGGGGGGATGAGGACAAATATGTGATACCTTAATCAATAAAGAAATTATAAATAAATAAATAAATAAATAAATAAATAAAATAAGACACAGAAAACTACTATAGTAAAGTCTGTTTTGCTTTACAACAGTTTAAAAGTTGGGAAGTAATTCATGACCAATATGCGCATGTCCATATTTTACAAGTGAGGAGAGAATATGTTCTTCAGAATCACAGCACCAGAAAGGGAAAGGACTTTAGAGAGGAGCCCCGTAAGGTGCAGGGACTGGGATTTTTCATTTCAGAGTTGTTTTGAGGCTCACAGCAATGCCTGTGAAAACACTTTGGGAACTGTTGCAGAAATAAAGGGAACATTTTCAGGGCGATTGTCTATCAGTGATGGCGAACCTATGACACGCGTGTCAGCACTGACACGCATAGCCATTTCTGATGACAGGCGGCCGCATGCCGAGGATGAAACATTCGCTGCTCCTGAGGATGAAACATTTGAGACTAGAGTCTTGGAGTTAGTTTTTTCCTCAAAGGGACACACTACCCGAGTTATGCTCAGTTCTTTGGCGAAGTTTGACACACCAAGCTCAAAAGGTTGCCCATCACTGGTCTAGCTATTGGCAGAGGGAAGTTTAGGACCCAGCCGAGGTTTGCCCTAGGTTGTGGGGTGAATGGATACCTGGGCCATAGGGACCAGGGGCCATCACATAGGCTTTCTGGGGCTGCACCACTCTGGTTTGCTATAGTCAGTGTCTGCTATCACTTTTCATGGAGCATTTCCCTATAAAGCAAGGCCTATGCCTTTGGTACAAAGGCCAAGGATACTGCTATCACTTTTCATCCATTTATTTATTCAACAAATGTTCCTTGAGCACCTACCAGGTACTAGGCACTGTTTTTGGGCACTTGGCTATGCAGAACACTGAGCTTGAGAATAAAAATGCAAGATTATGTACAATTGAGAATTCTGTAAAGAATAGAAAATGCAGCATTGGGCCTCTCCAGGACTCAGACCTGTGTCTGTTTGGGCTGTCATATAGAATTGTCATATTACTAACATTTATAGTATAGCACTTGCCAGTTTGCTATATGGCAGTAGTATCATGACAGTACTACTTCTTATAATAGACCTTGAGGGTCTATGTCTTCAACAAGGTTTACGTGTTAGCACTATAATGGTTTAAACAGGACCACTGAAGTGCTTGGACCCTGCTGCTAAGTCTGTGCATCTGAAATGCATAAAATAGCACAAATTTTGGAGTCAGACAATATCATTTTGTGTGCTGGCTCTACCAGGCACTAGGGAAGATCCTTACCTTTTCAGAGCCTCTATTTCTTCATGAGCCCAGGGAAGATGACAGTAGTCCCTATCTCTCAGGTGTACTAATCACCAGATGAGATATTAACCATGAAAGCACTTTGCAAAGTTTCAAGTGCTATACAAACATTAGCAGCATGATGACAGTTCTGTATACCAGTTCAAACACATGTAGGGCCAGGCTCTTAAGAGACCTACTGCTGCATTTTCTGTTGTTTATGGAATTCTCAAGTGCACACTACTTACATTTTGTTATTATGTTTGATACTTATTACGTTTTCAGAGAGGTTTTTAAAATCCTTAATATTTTCAACCACCTGGACCATTTTGAATAGGCACATCTATCTACAATAAAGCTTACCCAGCACTGAAAACCCAGAGGAATACCTTAAGTGCTCAAGATATTTGAAATGAAACTACAGTAATTAATATCTGGATGGAATCCTAATTTTTCTTTTCCTTCATGCCTGATATTTTAATTAGAATTATCTAATACTATAAACTGATGAATTAAAGATGACCTGTGATAATTCCCAGTATCTATGATAGACAAATGGATTACAAAAATTTCCCAGTATTTATGAGTGAAGAGAATTTTTAGATAATTTTCTACTTCATTTATATATGTTACATATATTAAAATGTTACACATTCTAATACTTATTATATATTTATATTTTAAAACTCCATATTTATGGGTGAAATGACATGTCTAGCCTCAAAATGTGTAATACACAAGGAAAGAAAGTGGGTGGTAGAGTTAATGAAGCAAGATTGACCAAGAGTTAGTAATACTGGAGCTGGGTGGTGGGTACATAAGGGCTTACTAAATATAATAATTATACTTGTGTGTATGTTTAAATTATGATAACTTCTATACCTCTTTTGAAAAAAATCCATGTTCGATTAATTTACTGCACTACAGCTATTTTGAGGGGACATGCACTGAGGTTATATTTTATAGACAGAGTAGGGCCTCAGAAAGTTAAATATTTATAACTTACAAAAAGAGATAGGCCACAACTCTCTCTCAAAATACCCTAGAAACTGAAGGGTTAATCTCATAAGCGCTGCATCTGGAAGAGAGCAAATATGATTGGAGATGGTAAAAGTATTAGATAATCTTAAATTAGGAATGAAGAGGTTAATGGGAGGGTGACTTGATTGAAAGCTCATCACACAGGGAAATGCCCCCTCTTATCAAATCCATTACTGGTCAAGTGGACCAGATAGCAGGTGGTTTAAAGGATGAAACAGGAATAAAAAATACAATCGATGGGTCACAAGAAAGATCATTAGAGATTAAGAATACTTTTGGAGCCCTGACCGGTTTGGCTCAGTGGATAGAGCATCAGCCTTCGGACTGAAGGGTCCTGGGTTCGATTCCAGTCAAGGGCATGTACATTGGTTGCGGGCACATCCCCAGTAGGGAGTGTGCAGGAGGCAGCTGATCGATGTTTCTCTCTCATCCATCTTTCTAACTCTCTATCCCTCTCCCTTCCTCTCTGTAAAAAAAAAAAATCAATAAAATATATTTAAAAAAAAAAAAGAATACTTTTGGAAAGAAAAATGAGATGAAGTTCAATCTTTAGAAAAAGAGACAGAAACCAGAACAGTAACAATTTATAGAAGTTTAGGGTGATATACCTTTTGTTTTGTATAGGCTGTTGTTAGTGCTTTTGCTATATAAGGTGTCTACACAGAGGCTAGTTTGGGACATGTTCACTTCTATCTGCCTGTCATGCGTTTGTGGAGTAGGCTACCCGGATAGTTCTATGGCCTAATGGTAACAAGTGATTTAATCTTACAAATGTACTTAGCTAAACTGATCACTGAAAGGCTAAACCCCTTCACATTATATTGGGGTCTGGATGAATTTTCTACTTCAGCTACACATACTGATTGCATTAAAAAGATAGCTGCCATATCTTCCATTTCTTTTATGAGATGCAGTCACAGAAAATAAAGAACCAGATGCTGGAAGACAAAAGAATTTAAAAAGGAATGTTCATGAATTATTATACAAAAAGTACTAATCAATTTGCGAATGGATAGAGACAGTGAGTACTTTCCATAACAAAAGAAACAAAGATATAGAGCTCTTTAATCACAACTGATGTTCCTTGTGCAGTAAGATAACTTAACATTTATTAATGAAAACCTAACATGTGCATTGTATATCACTCTTGGATTGGATTAGGCAGATTTTAATTAAAAGATTACCCCTTCCAAATAACAATGATGAGATTTGTAGGAACTAATGCCTAAACCAGGAGATTTATATCTTGTTAAAACCAATTTCTCTAGTTTTCAAGAGTTTTCTCTGTGACAGAGCAGGGCAAAGCACTGCCTAACACCACGGAACGTTTTAGAGCTAAGCAGGTCTTCTGACTAATCTTTTTGACAGGTGAGAAAGCCGAGATGCACAAGGGATAGAGAATATCAAGGTTGGAATTAGACCCTGATTTTCCAACAATTCCTTGTGGAGATCTTTGATTATATTGGACAGTTGCTGCAAAGAGCTCCAAAGACTCTCGGAGTACTAGTAAAAGCTCCAAAAAGTTTAGGCTGAGTTTTAGAAAGGAAATTGTTTTCCCAAAGGCAAATTCCAAGAACGGTTATAAAATCTGTAGGTTGGTGTTTCCAACTGGGAGAAGAACTGATTGTTTAGTGAAGGGAAAAGGCAGAATATGCTAATGGGTTGTAAAATTAAACAAACATTGGTTTCTAAATTATGCTGATAACCTAAAAGAAAATTCTTTATATTTTTGTGTACTAGCTCACTGGCCCTTAATAGCATCTCTTGTGAAGGTCAAAGAGGGTCAGGCTGGTAAATTATGTAGCAAGGCTCAAGCTGTCTAAGCAGTTATCATTAAACCACAGATAATTAACAGCTCAAGACCAGATAAAGCATTAACTCCAATTTCCAGACCTTTGTTAGCTTTGAGGATACCCCTGCTTGACTATGATTCCTGGCAAGTGCTGCATATTGAGTAACTCATCAGAATAGCCTTTATTTTGGCATTGCAGGGACCTAAACTCTCACAGAGCAGATCACAATAAGTGTAAAAGTAACTGTTTTTGAAAGACGTACTTGCTTTCTTATTCACTTCTACCAGTGTGAGAACATCCTGAGGAGATAGCAGACGCTTCTGATAAAATCTGGACTGAACAAGTCTCTTGAATCCAAACCCTTACTGGGAATGAAAGCAGTCCAAATGGCTTTGGGAAATGTGTGCCTAACTCGCAAGCTTGTTACCAATATGGAGCTTGGACAACAGATATAAATGTACTATCCCTCTGTGGGAACGTCAGTGAAAGGAACTACAGCCAAGGCCAGCGCCTGAATAGTGCTCGGAGAACATGAAATGTGATTTTGCTCGAGAGAGAAAGGACCAGGGCGTGGGAGGCCGTAGGAAAGGACTGAGGGGTAGCAAGGAAACTGTCACCATATGGCGTTGTGGCCTACAAAGATGACTTGTCATTCCTGGAGGTAACAATCTTATAGTTATTGTTTATTTATTAAAACAGTGTTTCCCACACAAATCTGTTCATATCCTTCAGCAGATTCCCAGGGCCTAAAGGTTTGTGTTCACATGTATTGTGATATTCAGAGCCCTTTTCCATCTCTTTCCTTACTCATCTCTATGTTCACACCTCGCATTTGAGCCATAGAGCTACTTCCCAGACCCTAAACTGTTCATATTGGTTCACGTTCTTTGGTTTTTCTTGTACTCTTCCCTCTGTCCAAACTGCTCTTTTTCTCCCTTTCCTCTGGCCTCTCATGAATCTGCTGTTTTGGAAAACTCAACTGAATCATTATGTCATCTATGAAACTTTTCGTTATCTACACCTCAGGGAGACCTGATCACTCACTCTTTTGTGCTCCAATGCACCCCATAGATGCTTAGACCATATTAATGATTCCACTTTATGGCACATAGTTAATTATTTGTTTATCTCTACTCGACTGTGAACTCCTCTGGTTAAGAATCCTCTCTGTTTTATCACTGTAGAAATAGTTCTTAGCATTGCGCTTGCATTAAGATATATCAATCATATTTCAATAAAGCTGTTTAATTCTTTTTAAAAAAGTTACTTAATGTTGGAAGAATGAATGAATGAATGAACCACTGGATAAATGCATACTTGAAGAGACTGGTCTTATTTATACTATTGCAGCATTATAAGTGCTTCAAAGTATCTATAAAGAATATAAAAGTAAGCACTGCATAAATTCTCATTGCCCTTTTCTTGCTTGGACAAAAGAAATATTTCAGAGACTCTCAGGGTTGAAAAGGCCCTTCAAAATAAGTTTATCAAAAAAGAAAAATCAAGCTCCAAGTATGGGAATCATAAATTTTATGATATAAATAAATCCAACTTATTAAAGGCCAAGACATAAATCTCTAGAAAATCTAATAAATAAGGTACAATTGTGGGTTATAGTTTAAAACCTTCTTACAGAGAGTATGAATGTAAAAAAAAATGTAATGAAATTTGGAATTGCAGGGCACACACACACACAAAAGAATAACAGAAGAGAACAGAGTATTACATTAATAGGTTATTAAAATTAAAAGATAATCAAGTAAATACATATTTTAACTCCAAAACATATAAGTTATAGCCCAAAACTTGGAGGTATAGACAAATACCTTTTAACACAAATTTCTAGTCTTTTCGCACTATACATAAATGTTCACTTAGATCAACCTGTATACATGCACTCTTCTCATTTTCCTCTTAGCCAAAAGTTACTGCACAACCTGACTATAGGGCAGGACTTCTGATTCTGTCCTAAATCATGGTGACGGTCCAGATGCATAGGGCTGATAATGAGATGAGAAGGGTCAGTCTAGAGGAAGAATCAGTGTCTGGACTCACAGGCAGGCAGTCATAACACTTTCATAAGGGCAATACTTTCGCAGCTTGTATCTTTAAGGTTCCTAAAGAGATTTCAAAACTATTTTCTATGATATTCCCAAAGGGATGTAAAGGGCAATATTTCCCCCAATTTATTTTCAACAGAAATAACTGATGGTTTTGCCTTCACATTGTCCTTTGGTTCATTGCTATTTATATCCTGCCTTGTTCCAAAAGGAACAGAATAGCCTAAAATAAAAGTGTCATGAAGAAAAAAAAAATAAGGATGCATATGTATAATGTAATCAAGAAAGTAGGTGAAAATGCGTAGAGTAATGACCTACACAATTGTTATGAATATGGCTATGACAACACAAATTAAAATCAAAGGAGCCTTAACTGGTTTGGCTCAGTGGATAGAGTGTTGATCTGCGACTGAAGGGTCCTGGGTTCAATTCCGGTCAAGGGTACATGGCCGGGTTGTGGGCTTGATCCTCAGTAGGAGGCATGCAGGAGGCAGCCAATCAATGATTTTCTCTCATCATTGATGTTGCCATCTCTCTCTTCCTTCCCTTCCTCTCTGAAATCAATAAAAACATATATTTTTAAAAATCAAGGGAATACCCTTGATTATTGGGCATAGTAGATTAATGATCCCATAAGCATTTCCAGGTAATATAGAGTCAGTCCTTGGAGAGAAAATCCCCTTGAAAATCTTCAAATACTGCCAAGTAATATGAAAGGCAGGGCATTCTGGAGGCATATTTTAAATCCAATGGCTTACTTTGTGTGAGTAAAATTATCAAGATGGAACATCAAAATTTTTTTTCTTAGCAAGGTAGTTTAAACATGATGTTGGTAAGCAACATGATAGATAGATGTGTCCATGGTGGAAAAACATTCCATGGACTTTGAAATATACTGTGGAAAACATATATTCAGGAATTTCATTTTATATTCAGAAATAAATTTAATAAATAAATTTCCAAATAAATTGCAAATAAGCTTTATATATTAAAAGTAAAATTTTAGTCATTTATAATGAGAGAGGGTCAGCAATTTGTGGAATTGGAATGAACTGGCTTTAAAAATTTAAAGCATTTGTAATATCAAAGTTTTGATATTACCTAATGGCACAAAATAATAGAGAAGGTGAGTTTTGTTTATTTACAAATTATTAATTGATGAGTTACTAATAATTAATGACAACAGAGGATGACTTATACATGAGAGCACATATGTGAAAGTGCTTTCTAAACTTTAAATTAGCTGATGATGTTCATCGTCATATGTTTTGACTAAATGTCACATGTTATGCTTGTTGTACAATTAGGATAAGACCGTGGTCGGCCAACTGTGGCTCGCGAGCCACATGCGGCTCTTTGGCCCCTTGAGTGTGGCTCTTCCACAAAATACCATGGCCTGGGCGAGTCCATTTTGAAGAAGTGACGTTAGAAGAAATTTAAGTTTAAAAAATTTGGCTCTCAAAAGAAATTTCAATCATTGTACTGTTGATATTTGGCTCTGTTGACTAATGAGTTTGCCGACCACTGGGATAAGATGACATGACAGACACTTGTAGCCACACAAGGCAAGCTTTATGCACTAACATTCCTGTTTTGGGGGCATAGGGTTACATAGAACATGAGGGTCAACACTGAATGCCTGATCAGCAATACATGGCAATTTTTATGTAGTTTCCTTTACCAAGCCTGCTTCTCCCCAACATGTCTAGCTGATAAAGAACCGAATTCACCACCCTGCAAGCACATGACACATAACAAAGACAGGATCAGAGACATCCAAGGAGCAAGTGGGCAAAATCTTGTGACGTTCTCGTGGCTTCTGCCCCAGTTCGGGCATGCCCCTTCATTAGCCACACCCCATACTCAGCAAAGGTGTGGCTATGCTTGACTTCATGGCACTCAAGATCTGGAATGGCTCATTTCCTGTGTGTGTGATTCAAGCCAACAATTCAAGCACATATTCAATAAATGCTGAAGAATGAAGGGGAGCTGGTTGAGATTTATTTTTGTTACTCTAAAGGCTAATTATTTTAATCTGGAGGAGGAGAAGAGATACAGATTTCAGATTTTGCATAAAAGACACACATTTATTTCACCTGTATGAGACAAGTTAAGATTAGTTTGGTTTTTCTTCAAATCTTTCACTGATTATTTGATAAGAATCATGTCACCTATAAGCAAAATACAGTCCATTCACTCATGGATTCAGTTTTTGGAGACACATTCAGCCCCAGGCACTGCATTAGGTGCTGGGGCTTCCTGATAAGTAAGTACCAGTGTCTGATGCCTAATGCATCTTGAATGAATGAATGAATGAATGAATGAATGAATGAATGAATCACCCATGACTGTGAATAATGATTCAGGGGAAGAGAAAATTGTTGGCTTGAATCTTAAGAGAATACAGGTCACAGGACCTATTGAAAGAGCTCACTGTTTCATGCCACAAACAGCAGAGTGCACAAACATAACCCTGTTCCTGCCTCCAGTTTGCAGTCTGGTACAGAGGTTGCCTCAAACACAAAAGATTCCATAATACAAGGCATAGTGTGTTCTGCTGTAAATGTAAAAGAGGAGGCAAAGCGGATGGGAGATGTGAAGATGTTATCCACCTCGCTGGCCAGGGGAAAATTACAGCCGGAACTCTTTCCCAGGAAGGAATTCAGAAACCAAATACAGTACAAAAGAAAGATGACTCTGTGTTGGTTTGTACCCACTGTCCTCTCCTGTGTTGAAATGTTAACATTTTCAGATATAATGGGCCTTTTTTCCAGGTCATGAGGCACCAACAATGTGCCGGAGGCCTGAACAAAGTTGGTCCATCAGCAGGGCTTTGCACTTGAAACAAAGATCTGGGCTTTCCTGGCTGCTGAAATGAGAGTTGAGGCATTAACATGCAGGGAAATGACAAGTGTGGTTGTGAGCATTAGCTCTGCTATAGGGAAATGCCACGTTGGCACTCCCACACTAGCGTTCTGGACTTCTTAAAGTGTGAATGGAGGCTTCCATCTGCCTCCCTAAAGTGATAATTTTCCTTAAAACACTCTATTAAAAGTGTTCTTAGAGTATTATTAAAAAGTTAAAAGGTCCTGACCGTTGTGGCTCAGTGGTAGAGCATTGACCCATGAACCACTAGGTCACAGTTTGATTCCCAGTCAGGGCACATGCCCAGGTTGCGGGCTCCATCCCCAGGAGTCAGCCGATTGATGATTCTAAATATATATATATCTTTCTCCTTTTCCCTTCCTCTCTCTGAAATCAATAAAAACTCAAATAAATAAATAAAAAAATGGAAATGGGTAAAAAGAAAGGTATTACAATTAGGAATAAATGTACTATGTTTTTTTAATAAGGAAAATGAAAGATACAAAGTTTGCTTTTTTGTTGAGTTTATCATAAAGAAAATGAAAAAGCAAAATGCTGAATATAAATGTATTTATAGTATATATCACTATATACAGGGGTTGGCAAAAGTAGGTTTATAGTTGTGAGTATGAAAAACAGTTTATTCATGTATTATTATTTATTATAGTATTATTTATTTGTATTAAAACTGTAAACCTACGTTTGTCCACCTTTGTGTATATACACATATCATTGAAGATATCACTAAAGAGTGATTTAAGTTCAATTTCACCTGTAGAATATTGTTTAACTTTATTAGCTAGAACTACTATACAATAAGGGAAAGTATTTAGTCTGCCATTTTTCTTTCATGCCTAATTTTGAAATGAATAAAAATATTAATTTTATCACTTTTCTGGCAATCCTGAATACCCAAAACATACCTAAGCCATAATAATATTTGTTGACTGAATACTTGCCTGGTTAGAAAAAAAATAAGAACGTTTTCTGAGAAGTTAGTTCTTTCTTATCAAAGAAGTGCAACTTAGGTGCTCATTCAGGGCCCACTGTCTCTAATTCACTACCTATACTAACAAGTGCAATAAGTAATGTGGTTTCTAAGAGCCCATCAGATTGGACACAGCCCAGAGAAAGGTGTGAAGGAGGAAGGATAAGAAGGAAGAAACTTGGAGATAAGAATAGAAAGTAACTTCAGAAAGAGCAACCTGGATCCCTCTAGGGATGGGGTGAACAGCCAACATATATTAATGAGCCTGGAGCAGCACAGATTTCAGCACAAAATGTCACAAAATGACACAGCCTGCAGGGAAGGGATAAATGGGGTTTGTACACTCAGTTTGAGAAGACAGGGTAATAATCATTTAGAGTATTTTATTTCAAATGTGTTGAAATAAAGTTTTGCTAATGTAAAGACATTTAAAAAGAGGACTTAAAGGAGAGTCTTGTTATTGGCAATGGGCTCCTTTTGATATTAACAACCTGGAAGGAGCTTTTCTAAATGTTCTGTTTATATTCCAGAGTTTAAATTTTCCTTATGGCCGGGGAAGCTTTCCTTGTAGTGATCCCTGAATCTCATAACATCTGCTCCATTCATGGTGTGGTTTCATAAAGTAGGTGAGCAAACAACTCAACTGTTTAGCAAGTTTCAAGATAACCTAGGGAGATAGGTGCAGTAATAACAAATAGATGCAGCTCATGTCAATCATTAATCATCTGTTTTCCTCCACTGGCATTTCTAAGCCTACAAATGGAATGTAGGTCATATTCTTGAGCAGTATTTCCAAATCTGTGCCTTTCATAGCATTATTCCTGCAAGATGTTGCTTGAAAGGGTTTGCAGTTAAGTTCATTTGAAATTTCAGCACACTGTAATCTCCTTCTGGAGACACACAATACACATTAACATATTAAAGACCATGAGTACAGCAGCAAAGAAAGCTGTTTAACATTGTTTAAATCAACATTTCCAAAACTAATTAAAAGTTTCTCTCCCCTTTGTGTGGAGACCAGTAGCAACTGTTAACATCTTGCAAAAGATAACAAAGTGCCTGGGTTAGAATTTTCACTGGGTCATTAAAACCAACTGAGGGGAATGGCCTCTACTTAGTTGTAATTATACCAATTCCTCTCAATACATTATATTTAATTACTAGGAAGACTAACACAACACTGTACAAAAGGCCAACAAGATTTATAGCTATAAATAGAAGCAGCAATCCTATATAATAAAAGCCTAATATGCTAAGTGAGCAGTTGTCCATTCAACCAATCAAAGCATAATATGCTAATGATATGTTAAGGCTGCTCAACTGCTCGCTATGACATGCACTGACCACCAGGGCCCAGACGCTCCGACTGGTAGGTTAGCTTGCTGCTGGGGTTTGGCCAATTGGGACTGAGCGAGATGGGCTGGGCACACCCTGGAGCCTTCCCACAGGCCCACCCTGGCTGGCTAACCTCCCACGTCCCTCCCTGGCCCCAATCGTGCACCAGTGGGGCCCCTCAGCCTGGCCTGTGCCCTCTTGCAATCCGGTAACCCTCAGGGGATGTTGGAGAGCCAGTTTCAGCCTGATCCCACAGGCCAGGCTGAGGGATCCCACTGGTGCATGAATTTGTGCACCGGGCCTCTAGCACTTTATAAATACTTGGAAGTTAGAAATGCAATGAATAACCACTTGTCTTCTCTACAACTAATAAACATACCCAGGGATGATCATTACATAGACCTAGCATCCATCTTACATGTCTGATTGGCTTCTGGTAAGGGATTCATTTCTTGTTTGAGAATCCTCTGATTCAGTTAGTCACAAACTAACAATAACAGCTCATAAGAGCACAGAATAAAATTGTGACTTTGTTCTTCCTTCACAACTTAAACAATCACATCCTCTTCTTTTGTTGCTGAATATTTATTTCTGTAATAACATTAGGAGAAATCATGTGAAACAACAGCTATTTCCTACTATATCCAAAGAATCCCAGGTGATAGCCAAGGATTTTAGAGTTTACATCTATCACAGAAAAGGAATGAAGAAGTACCAAAAATATCTTAAACTGGGAATGGCACGTGGGTTTCATTCTCTGCTGTCAGCCTGTGAGAGAGGCTAGCTGAATGATCCTTCACTGGGCCTGGGGTTTAAGGGAGAATGCTGAATCAAAGGTGAAGAGGGCAGGAGACCTCTGGCAGGTTGTTAGTACCAACCCTTTGCTATGTCTCAGGGAAGTAAATGCAGGAGGAGTTTTGGAAGTTCCTGAAAGTTTGGGGAAGAATCCTCCAGGCTGGGAGAGTAACATTTAGATGGGGATTTGAAATGCTGTCAAAGTGGATAATAATGATGCTTTTTAAAAGTTCAGAAACAGAACTGGAAAGATAGGGAAACTCTGGAATAAATAAGGATTTAAATAGAGTCAGACATACCCAGGTGTATGAGAGCTATATAAATTTATCTTGAAATTTACAATACTTTAACTTACAGTTTATTACAGCACAGTTTATTAAAGACAATCTAATTTTATTTAAATAATACAACTGATTCTTGTTAGTCATTGATTCTGTATTTTTGAATTTGCTACCCCATATAATTTATTTGTGATTCCCAAATCAAAACTCAGTCATGGACATGTACAGAGCGGTAAGTAAGTAAGTAAGTAAGTAAGTAAGTAAGTAAATAAATAAATAAATAAATTGAGGTGTCTGCTGTGTATATTCCCAGCTGAGGTCAAACAAGGTCATGCTTTGCCTTCTTGGTTCAGCTCTCATACTGTAGAGCTTTCAAGGTCTATTTAGTGCCATGTTTTCCACATTTTTATGGTTTTTGCTGATGATTTCTTTGTTCAAAATCTACCCTAAACATTGTGCTTAAAAGTGCTGTGTAGTGGTCCTGAGTACAAGAAGGCTGTGATGTGCCTTATGGAGAAACAAATGTGTTAGATAAGCTTCTTTCAGACACAAGTTATAGTGTCTTTGTCTGTGAGTTCAGTGCTAATGAATCAGCAATATGTGTTAAATGCACATACACCAAGGTTCTGTGTTTACCAGTTGATGAAAATGTATGAGCAAATGCTTATGGGAACCCAACCCTAGATTTCTCCTAGGGGCAATGATTCCCTATTCGCTAACCCAGTGTTTCTGGTGACTTTACAGAACATGATTACTGCAAATAACAAGAATCGATTAATTAATTAAATAACATTTAATTATTTAAATAGAGAGGTTGAGAGAGTTTCACTTCAGACAATTGCAGACTAGCTGGTTTCAGACCAATACCCCACCAAGAACAACTATATGAGTTGAACAAAATAGTAAGACTTTTAAAGACATTGGGAAGCTATAAAGCCAACAAAGACTTGTGGGGCCAAGATCCAGGAGAGGAGGGAAGCCTATAGAAGTGAGCGTAGAAATATTGAAAGAAACAAAATGGATTCATGGATTGAAAGATACAATATTGTGAAAATATCAGGTCTCCCCTAAATTGCTCTGTATTCAATGTAACTTCAATGAAAATCCCAAGGCTTCAAATAGTCAAAACAAGCTTGAAGAAGAAGAGCAAATTTGGAGTATTTACACTAGCATATCTGAATAATACTTATAAAGCTACAGTAATTAAGACAGTATGACACTGACTCATGGATAGACAAATGGACAATGGAACAGAATACAGAAAGAGACTCATACATGTTTTTAAAGTTAATGTATGACCAAAAGACACTTCAGAGCAGTATATATATCCCTATTATAAAAAACAATCCTAGTTACATTGTAGATACAAATGTGAACAAAGCTTCCAGAAGGTAGTAAAATGTCTTTATATATTTGGGGTAGGAAAAGAATTCTTAGACAGGACATAAAAGCATGAACCATAAGCAAAAAAGGCTGATTCACTGTAGTATATTAAAATGTAAACTTCTGTTAACCAAAAAACTACATTATAATTAAAAGGCAAGTCACATAATGGGAGAAAATATTTGCAATACACATAACTAATTAAGAATCTGTACCAGCATATATATTTAAATAAATAGCCCAGGTTCCCTAGAAAATAGACCTGGAAAGAAAGCTAGTAGGATAATGCTTTATTGGAGGGTAAAAATTCAAGGGCAGCAAGAATGAGGGAAGTGGGAAAGAGAGGCAGGAAAATAAATGCCTAGATACCCATAGCTTTATACGAAAACATAGCTGATTGCTCAGACTGGACACAGAGAGAAACCTAGAAAAGTGTATGAAGAGGAGGGGAGGGGAAGAACTTGTATGCTGATCTCCTTCTAGCTCCTCTCATTGTCACATTAGGGCACTAACCTTTTTACATTTCCATGGTAAGTCACCTGACTTTTCCAGGTAGCCTATAGGGAACCTCTAGAGAGGCGGTGGGAAAGTCAGACCTACAGTTGTCTGGTAGGGTTGTGTTTTCGGAACCAGGACTGCTGCATATCCAGCCTGGTAGGCATGGAAGAGGCAGTGCTTATTCTGAGGGAACCCTAGGCAGCCTGTGGTTTAGGTAAGGAGGCAACAGCATTGGTAGTTTGAGCTGTTCAGTAAGCAAGTAGCTAAGGGCCCCAAAGTTAGGGGTTTAAAGGAGTGAGTTAACTGCAGAGGCATATAAATGGGGCCCAATACACAATCAAATGGGAGAGTTGGCAAAGAACTGGATGAGGTCATTTCAATATATCCAAATGGACAATAAGCATATTTAAATGTATTCAACCTCATTTTTCATCAGGAAAATAAAAATAAAAACCACAATAAAATACTGGTACATTCCCACCCTAATGGCTAAAAGTAAAAACACTGACAATATGAAGTGCTGATGATGGGAGAATGAAACTCCTGAATGCTCCTGTAGAGAATACATTGCTACAATTTTTAGTGTAAATTGACATAATTACTTGGATTTTTCTACTAATGTTGAATATATGCATAGTTTATAATGCACCAATTCCACTATAGGCAAATATCAATAGAAATTTGATACTATTTCACCAAAAGACATGTAGCTGTATGTATATAGTATCATTATTCATAGCAGTCCCAAACTGGAAACAACCCAAATTTTTATTAATTGTAGAATAGATAAATCAATTGTGACATGCTCACACAATGGAATACTAAGCAGCAGTGGAAAAGAACAATCTACCACCACCACCACCACCACCACCACCACCACCACTATCATATTCTCACCAACATAATAATAAACAAAGTAAGTCATGTGCAAAATAATACATTATTACATTTATATAAAGTTTAAAAACAAGTAAAGTTAAACATGGTGTTGGAAGTTAGGATATGGTTACCTTTGAGGAGGAGGGTTGGATAGTGTTTGGGAAGGGGCAAGAGTAGGGCTTTTCAGGTGCTGTCTGGACCTGATTGATAGTTACATGGGTCTGTTCACTTTGTATCAATTGATTGAGTTTGTGTGCTTTTCTACTTGTTATACTTTAACTTAAAATTTTATTAAAATTAAAAAAATAAAATTTGGTAAAATTATAATATCAATAGAAAGATATGCCATAGAAGCTGAATCTTTGATTATTTCTTTATCACTGTCTTCCCACTCTTTTGCCTCTAGCATCAAGATTCTGCTAGAACATGCAAATAAAATTGCCAAGCAATGAATACCACAGAAGAGTACTTACTATGGGCCAGATACTGCTCTAAGCAGTGTATACAGCTACTCTTTCTATCCTGCGAGAAGTCCTATGGGGTAATTACCAGCACTGTCTGAGCTCTTAACCACTGCAGATTACTACCAAATGTCACAGATGCCTTTCAGTTCAAATATGTCCTTGACTTTGCTGCAGCAATGGAAACAGACTACATGCCCTTCATTGAAGTGTTTATATCTTGATTTCTATTAATTATCCCTTTTCTAAAATGTGTCTGTCAAATAAAAGTAGTCTTATTGAATGTTAATGATATTTACTATGTCTGAAAAGTGCTCTGTGGCCCAATATGTTGAGAAACCCCTAGAGTATATATATAACTTGAAAAGTTTTCCTTATCAGAGGATTGTGTAGATTGGGACTATATTTTCAAAGATTTTTTCAAGACTATATAACACAGCATTTCTAAAACTTATTTGACAAATGAACCTCATATATCAAATCATAGGAGTACAGATGTTCCTGAACTTATGTTGGGTTTACATCCCAGTAAATCCACTGTAAGTTGAAAATATCTGAAGTTGGAAAAATGAATTTAATATACCTAACTTACTGAATATCATAAATTAGCCCACCCTACCTTAAATGGGCTCGGAACACTTCCATTAGCCCACAGATGAGCAAAATCACCTAACACAATAGATACACTGAAGAGTGTATCTATTGTGTTCCCATGACTAACTGGAAACTGCAACTCACTGCACTGACCAGCATCACAAGAGAGTATCATACCACAGTCACCAGGCCAGGAAAAGATCACTGTTGCTAATTGCAACTGTATCATTCACGTAACTCCCTGTCCACTTGGGCTAGAGCTTAAAGGATATGGAAATGGCAGCTCAGGGACCAGAGAGCATGACAATTGAGGAAGGAAGACTCAGATAGCCATGCCTCTTTCCAACCGGTTTCCAGTCGGCCTGAGCTACGTGGGGAAATGTTTCCTCTGAAGGAGCTTGTACTTCTGATATTTAACCAGATGAGACTAGAATTATCGGATTATTTGCTTAGAGTGGACCCTTAAGTGCTTGAAAGTGACCATAGGACATTTTATTATCATGAAATGATTGGAGAAGATATGGATCCCGTCTGATACTTTGCCTATGATGGGGACTAGCAAATGCACGATGTCAGTTTTCGGGAGGGTGTCTCAAGCTCAGGATTTTTGACATTTGGGGCAGAAATAATTCTTTGTTATATATGTGGGTGGGGGAGGATATTCTGTGCCTTGTGGGATGTTCAGCAGCATCCCTGACTTCTCTCCACCAGATGTCACTAGCATCTCCCTCCCCCCTCTGTTGTGATAATCACAAATATTTCTAGACATTGTCAAATATACCCTGAGATGAGGTGGGGGATCACCTTTAGTTGAGACATATGACTCCTAAGAACCCGAACAGCTTTCTCTTTGTAATAATTACTTTCAATCATAGTCAATTCTTGGCAAGACAGATTCAATTCTGAATAAATACCACCTATGTTCTGTTTTCAACCATACATACATGTCCCCTTGTATTATGTTATTAAGGTTTGACTCAGCCAATCAAATATGTTAAGCCTCAAAAAGAGGTTCAATTGGTGTGCTGATTGCAAAGTTCTGTACATTACCAAAAATTATTAAATAGTGCTCTTAAAATGAATTAATTTCATGTTGTATAAGTGACACTTCATTAAAGCTATTTTAAAAAGGATTTTAATTACCACATAGTATTAAATTAAAATTATTAAATAAAATTAAAATTATTAAATTAAAAATTAAATTTCAGTCATTACATTTTTTCCATCTGTGCAGGTCTTCTGCGGATACTCGGCCTGCTGCCATTTGAAGACTTTCCTCTGGTTACTATCCCCTCTCCCCCCACTAAATCATTGCATTCAGAATTTATTACAACTCCTTTAACTTAGCTTGTGGCTAAACCCTCATACACTGATCCTCCACTGGTGAGAAAACTTCATTTTGAAAAATTGGAAAGGGAAACAGCTTGCTCATTTTTATTTGATTTCAGTTATTGTTGTGCAGCTAAGTGGTCTCCAGCTCGTTTTCTCTCCACATATTGAGCTTGCATCTCCAAAGAGGCTATTTTTCAAAAGGATATTTCGCAGGTAACCAGAATATACTACTAGGGGCCTGAGGAAAAAGGAGAGACTCTGTAAACATGTTCCACAAGAGATCCTCTGCAACAGTGCGATTGATCGCTTATCAAAAATAATGCCCACCAAGAGTAAAAGCCATAGGTCTTTTTGACCTTGGATTTCTAAAAGGAGTAACCTATTGGGCCTATTATAAACTTGGTACCTGTCCAGGGACAATCAACCCAAACCTGTAAACTGTTTGGCTTAGTAATTTCTTTGACAATTTGGGTAAACTAGTTAATGAGGAAGAAGCCTAGAAAACCTGAAGGTAAGTGTTACTTAAGATAACTATGTGTTTTCATTTTCATGGCATTTTATATTTTTCAATACATGCTCACATTTACTATGGATGGCAAGTTTGCAGGTTTAGTCCCATTTTAAGATAATGAAAGGGATGCAAAGAGAAGATGAAATCCATCAGATTACATCAGGACAACCCTAGCAAAGATCAGAGCATTTGCTCCCTAACCTGCTTCAGGGGTTTCTTAAAACATTTTTTTGATAACAAACTAATTCATGTTAATTTTAGAAAAACATTAAAAAAATGTAGGAAGTACAAAGAAGAAAAAAATAAATCACTCATCATCAACTGTCAGTGATGAGAATTAAGTCTCTTTTGCCAAGAAATGGCTATAAGGTAATGTATTTAGTACAAAGGAAAATAATGCCTAAATTCCTAAGGGTCCTGTGTAAAAAATCTTTTTTCTTCAATCTGTGCATAGATAGGTATCTCCTGTGAGTTCTTGCCAGATCTCAACTCATTTCCTAAGAACTCCTTTAGGCAAGACCCTGGTGAGCCAGTGAGTTACTTTAAAATTTCTTCACTTGATTCTTATAACCATCTTATTGATGAAGCTGGGGTTTAGTAATGCATCAGCATAGAAATAACTTTATAATTTTTTACTACTTTCCTTTAATCAGTGGTTTTTAACTGAAGGTGCTTTGGGCCCCAGAGTACATTTGCAAATGTCTGGAGGCATATTTGGTTGTCAGATGGGGAAAATGTGCTACAACATTCAGTGCATAGAGACCAGGAAGCTACTAAACATTCTCCCATGAACAGGACAGCCTCCCACAAACACACAAAGAATTATATGGCCCAAAATGTCACCAGTGCTGACAGTGTCAATAGAGATAACCACGGTTGGCATTTTGTTGCATGTCTATTAATATATTTTTTCTTTCTTGATTCTCTCTTTTCTTTTCCCTTGCAAAATTATATTCACACTGACTATCCACTTACATATCTATACTTTTTACTTATAACTATATTGTCACTATCCTATATAATAAAGAGGTAATATGCAAATTGACCATCACTCCAACACACAAGATGGCCACCCCCATGTGGATACAAGATGGCCACCACAGGATGGCTGGCAGGGGAGGGCAGTTGAGGGGGGAAAAGGCCTGCAATGGAGGACAGTTAGGGGGGGACCCAGGCCTGTAGGGGAGAGCAGTTGGGGGGACCAGGCCTGCAGGGGAGGGCAGTTGGGGGGGACAAGGCCTGCAGGGGAGGGCAGTTAGGGGTGACCAGGCCTGCAGATTGGAGAGGGTGCAGACTGGGCAGAGGGACACACCTCCCGTGCACGAATTTTGTGCACCAGGCCTCTAGTTTCCTTATATTATGATTCCTCAAAGCATGACATTTAATGCTGCAAGTATTTTATCATGTGATTTATTCCTTACTGAAAATCATCAGCTGTATTTCTAATATTTCAACATTGTAAATAATGTTGGTATGAACCTTCTTGACCATAAATTTATTTCCATTTTGCTAATGATTTCCTAGAAGTACAATTACTGTCTCAAAGTAAATGAATGTTTTTAAAGCTCTTCCTCTTGTTGCCAAATTATTTTCTCAATTAACATTCTCTCCAACAGTGTACTAGAGTACTCATTGGACTTGTGCTATTTCTACTACATCTCGCTGAGTTAAAATTTGACGTCCTAACACTAGTGCTTATATCCCAGAGCTGTAAGATGACTTACAGAGTACTAAGCCCGTTAGCAATAGAAGGACCTCATTATTGTGACAACCATTCTCTCAGATGACTGATGTGAGGTAGGAGGTTCAGGTATTATTACCCACCTCACTGCCAAGACTGCTATTTTGAAGAACAGTTATTTTAAAGAAGTGATTTTCTCAAGGTTACTATGATAAAAAAAAAAAAAAAGATGAAGGCTCAACCAAGACCATAAACATACCTTCATTCTGTGCTCTTGCCACTGAGCCATAATACCTCATTTTCATCAAAACAACACAATTACCATCTCATAATGTGAATTACTTGAACACGGACAAGGACTTTCAGCCCAGGATTTAAGTGGCCTTCTGATTCTCCAATGCTACGCTAACATGGATTCCCCTACCTGCCCCTTTCCAGCAGATGGTGCTGTTTTTCCAACATTTAAATCAGCTACACCCCCAAATGATAACTTTTGATTGATTTCAGTAGGGTTGCTTAAAGGTGCTCAGTGAAGTGTACTTTGCACACTGGTGTTATTGAAATTGCTCACAGGCCCAAAACTGAACCTGAAAATGAGAGCCTGTTTCAAACACAAAACCAGTCTTTGCATAATACTGATGAGAACAGTGTGTTTTCCTAAGTACTGAGGGCAAATAAATTATGAATCACTACTCTACAGCAAAGATGTATGAAACCAGACATTTTTTTTTTCTAGAGACACAGAGGTAAAGTGTTTTGTGGAGGCTCTGAGAGTCAGAGATAGGTCTTAAACATGGCAATTATAAAAAGATTATGAGTCATTACACAGATTCTGAATTTTTTCTATGGTAGATACCACAGAACAAATGTTAGTATAATATGAATTAGATGGCCAGGGTATAAGCAGTGACTCATTTTCCAAAATAATTTCTTTTTAAGATGGATGAAGAATGAAAAAAAAAAGATGAAGAAGTACAATATCTCCTTCCAGCCAGATAAATGGAGATGCATTGCTCATTGTCAGCAAGGTTAGAAGTTCCTTTAAACACAATTAGGACTTGGAGGAGAAGAGCGCTCAGTACAGAAACTATTTACAATGTAAAAATGAAGCCAAACTTCTCCAGAAACACTGTCAGTTTAGGGGAGGGCTCAGCTTCGATAAGGAATCTTATGATCTACTCATAACTAGGAAAGAAAAGGATGTGCTTGAAAAACAAAACAACCCCCCCCCCTCCCAAGCATCTTTAAAATCAATGTACAATCTGCACATCTCAACTGTTATTAATCCACTCAGGAAAGTCATCCAGGCTTCACGAAGTCCAAAAACAAATCCATAGGCTGCTGGTGAAGATAATGATATCGGCAAGTAGATGACCTGCAATGGTTTCCTTCCCAAATTTGTAATTTGACAAGACATGAAAATACATTACAAATCTAGGTTTGGGGTCTTATGTGATCTTCAGAGTGAAGTGCCCCTAAGATCAAAGTAAGACAGCACAGCTTTTGTAAAGTATTGCAGTTCTAGCCCAAATTAATGTATTTATTTGTAAAGATTTATAGTTATATAATACAGAGATGCTAATGTATGAACCCTTATCTTGCAAAATCACATAGTACATATGATTCCATAAAGATACACACACACACACACACACACACACACACACACACACACACCCCTGAAAAGTAGGCTCTCCCAGAAAATAAGTGTTGGGTATTTGGAAAAGAAGCAGGCAGATAACAAAGGCAGGTATTGAAACATCCTAGAAAAGAGCCATACCTTTTCCTTCACATAGTTCTGCTTCAAAGAAGCAGTGCTGCTCCAGAAAACATAACAACTCGCAACTGGCATCTCAGTGTGGGGCTTCCATACTACAAGTTAACAAAACCATTTTTGTAACCAATTACTTTTGAGCAGCTTTTGAAATTTGTTGTAATTTACTTAGTCTTCTGCATCTTCCTCTGATGCCCTTGGCTGTGTTGCTGCTGCACACACTATCACTGGTGGGCAATCTCAGTCCTGGTGTGCTCAGGAAAAGCATTTTAAAGACTAAATTTCCAAAGGTGTCAGCAACCTTGTAGATTTGAGATTGTAAGTAACCCACATTTCAGAACATATCTACTCAACCTTCCAATCAGAGGAGACCTGTGTTGACAGTTCTCCCCACTGCAGACATTGGTTTTAATAAAAAAGAATTTCCAGTTTAAAGGTTGAATACTAACCTGAAAATGCACCATATCTTATAAAATTCCTCTTCAAGTAACATGAAAATTTATTCTAGAATTCACCATGACTGTCATTGTTGAAGGGTTCAATCTTACTTATCACGGTTTGATACTCTATTTCCAACATATTGAAATGTCTTCCTGTTTTCATCACTTTGTATCTGAATTTTTTGTACCCTAGTTCTCTTTTCATGGGAAGTTAGTTGAGGGGGCTAAAGAAAAGTTCTCTTAGATAAACTCAAGAGAGAGTGTCTCCTTATATTTTTATGAAAATTCAATTTACTTTCATGCTATCATGTTCTGCATGTAGGAGGTAAAAATACATCAAGCTACAGATAAGACACTATTGATTGTTCACTGCATGATACTGTTAAATGCCATCCACAAAGCAACTGTCAGAAAGCTATACAGGCCAATGGACAAAATTTCAGGAAATTCACATCATGAGAAAAGGTAAAGAATTTCAATGCAACTAGGAAAGACTTAAAGGGATCTAAATCTTCCAATTTAATTCTGTAAATTAGTGTAAGTACATGACTATTTTCTCATGGAGAGACAAAAATTATGTTCCATTATATATTTTCTTGGCTTGCCAGTTTCCAGGGGTTGGTTTAATGTCCTTTGCTGTTAGCAATAACTTTCTGAATACTTTTCTCATGGATTCTTCTTTCCAGTGTTCCTCTTAGGTTTGGGCACAGAGTCTCAGGTGCCCCATTTTGTATGAAAAAGGGAGATTTGGCAAAATCACAGCACCTTCTCGGCCCTGCCAGCAGAAGTGATTTAGGATAAAACAATGAGCTAGATGCAATCACTCCGGTCTCTTTTCCTTTGGATATTGTCCTTTCTCCCCCCTAATTTAGGCTGCCTCCAGTCTGTTTCAGTTGTGGAACAGCTTTCTTACCTCCCACTAATTAATCATTTTTAATAGCATTTTAAAGCACTGTTTATCTTTTATTAAGAGCTTTCCTAAAACATCTCTTATTTTTGAGATAATGAATACACTGCTTGGAAGTACAGAAGCTATTTTGGAGACCTTAATTCTTTCTGCGTTCTTATTACTTCAAATTGTCCTCATCTTTGCAGGCCATCTGGGTATTTCGTTTGGAAGGCAAAATGGGAAGAGTATGGACTCTGGGGTCTGAGACACTGATTTAGGATCATGTGTCAGTTGTATAACTTTCTAGGTAGGTGACATTGAGAAGAAGCTTTAAATATTGTGGAGCCTCCGGTTCCTTACTGTGACCTGCGGATAATGCTGTCTGCAGGATTGCTGGCTAACGCTCTATCGGAGATACTAGGACTTGTCTCAACAGACCCTGTCCCCTCGCCCCTTTTTAAAAATAGCCTTCTCTTCAATTTCTGCTACCAGGTCGATTGTAGGGACAGCAGATTTAATACAGGTGATTTCAACCCTCTGGCCACAGTGCTGACTCAGTTCCCTACGCAGTGATGGCGAACCTATGACACGCGTGTCAGCACTGACACGCGTGGCCATTTCTGATGACATGCGGCCACTGAGGTGGCCGCATGCCGAGGATGAAACATTTGCTGCTCCTGAGGATGAAACATTTGCGAAATAATGTTTTTTCCTCAAAGTGACACACTACCCGAGTTATGCTCAGTTTTTTGGCGAAGTTTGACACACCAAGCTCAAAAGGTTGCCCATCACCGTCCCACTTAGAGATTAAATGCAGCCCATTATGGTGTCTTTCTTGAGAATTTAGATGAAAACACATACACAAAACATAGTTGAGACAATATGGAGCCCTGGAACCCCTGTGACACTGACTATCAACATTGGCTTGGCCTCTGTTTACTTCATGGTGCCAGGCGGCTGAACTTTTTCAACTGGATTCAAAGAAAATGTCACGACAAAGCTGAGCCACTGATGGCATGGAAGAGTAGAAACCAAGAGGCTCTGAGAAACGTGATCTGCAGGGAGATGTGGGCAAACAAAGTGGGTGTACAGAGAGAAGACAGAGTGGGGATCATACAACCTCGAGACCTGGCTGATCTTTCCTCCCTGCCAGTGGCTACCTGAGAGGTTGTCCTGACAATTAGCCACTTACCATAGAATTAAATGGGTTTCTGTATTTTGCAATCAAGCTGTCCCTAGGAAAAGGCCTCGATTCCTGTTCGGGCGCAGCATGAGGTGCGATGAGAATTATGATGATTCCCCGTCAGCCAGCCAACCCCAGCTTCCTCTACAGTCCAGGGAAGACTCAGCACACATTCAGGGGAGGAAGGAGTCTATGTTCTCATGATTTTTCTAGCCATACGCACAGAGGGTGGAATGTAGCCTCTTGGTTTATTTAGTGGTGGCTGATAAGTTCCAGTGACCTTCAAACTCTGCCTTGTGTGTGTGTGTGTTTGTGTGTGTGTGCCTCATCTCTTAAATATAATTCTTCCTCAGGCTTTTTCATTCTTTGGAGCCTAAGCCACAGGGAAAGTCAGTTTTACAAAATCACATGTTCTGGATGGCCCTTGAGGACCATTCTATCCAAAATTACACATTCTCCTGGATCCTGGCTGAGTTTCTTTACAGCCAATGTTGACAACTGGACAATCTATCCTTACCATGGTCAGGGAAGAAATTGCTTCTCCCACACTAGCTGGCACAGGATCCTTATCTCAACCAACAGCTTCTCTAAATACTTTTAACATACTTAAAACATTTTTAGGTCTTTTTGCTTTTTAAGGACACTTTTACTGTCCTTCTCTGCAACCCCTCACTTCAGCCTCTATTCCCTTTCTAGAATTAGAATTAGCCCTCAACATTTCAGCTCTTCAGTCTGTCTGCTAAAAAAGAAAAAAAAAAACCTGTGTATCAGCTTCCAGATGTGAATATAATTTGTTCTTGACAACAAATTTTGTAAAGTAAATATTTTATTCCTATTTTACCTATGCAGCAACCAAGACTCAGAGAACATAAAAAGACAGTTTTCCTTTGTACATCCATTTGTTTGAGGGTGGGAGTGGGAAGAATATAGATCTACAGAGACAGTGGAGGATGGGGCTAGAGTTGGAGGAAACAAAGTAATAGAAATACAGTCATATTTGTAAGGTGCATAATGCCTTATACTGAGAGCATGCAGTAATGGGGGCTACTTATTATCACCTTTTTCAAAATTGTAGTTCAAGAAATTGTCCACCTTGTCACTTAATGCAGACTTCAGAAGGGCCTATGTGGCCATTCAGCAGTGCCATGAAATGTTTCTCTGGGTGAATTTTAATACATCATTTTTATCATCTTTCATTATCTTTTTTTACATTGTTTTAAAAATGTACCACTTATATTATTGACTGACCTCTTTTAATTATTTAAATATTAAAATGTAAGCCACAGTACTTTACTCTTAAATAGTTAAGATTAGAGCAGAGCATGGTAAATTCTTATTAACGTCATGTCAGGAGGTGTTACAAAATTAAGTGCAGGATCATCAAGAAGCAATGATGTCCTGGAACATGACTGCACGGCTCTTTTTGTGTCATGAAATACAATTTAAACACAATTAACTTAAATATCAAAAGTGGTTTCCATAAACACCTTGGCAAAAGAATACTGTTCATTTTAATCTTCATTGAAAACAAGATAAAATAATGTACTCAGTTGAGATGTGGGGCTTCAGAGATGTGGAGAAGCAGAATAAAAGAAAATAGCTGAGGAAAAATACAATACACATATTCATATATCAAATGCAAAAATCAAGCTGAGAAAATGTAGATAACTTTAAACATTAGGGCTTCTATAACTGTATCTCCAAAGCTCTGGATTGAATAAACCTATTCACTTTTTACCAAAAAGTGATTTTAGTTTTTGAGTGTAACAGAATTGTTTCCTACCTTTCATGACTCATATAAGGATAATGATAAGCTATGCAACCTAGGTAGACAATGTTCAGATTCTGCAGAGACAGAACTTCATTAGAGACAGAACCCAGAAAATAGAACTAAACCCAAAGATGTATACCTACTAGCTTTCAAGTAAGAACAATAAAGTCAAATTTGAAGGAAACATTTAAAAAACTGAAAGGACTGATATCCATTACACTTTTTGTTTTCTGTGATAAATATATATATCACAGAAAACATAGAAAGATAGAAGGATAGAAGCATAGAAGGATATGAAATGGAAAAATGAAATCAATGGAGAATGATGGTATTTTCTCCCAATGATAAACCTTTTAGTATTCTCATCAATGCTTTTTGTATTCATGCAAAACTTGAAAAAGAAAAGATTGTGGTAAGTCTGGAAATCTGCCTAACATATGTTAGGGTGTTTCTAGACTAAATGAGAATAGAATCAAACATTCTACTCAGTGCATAAACTCTTACTAAACTTAGTTTCTGAAGTTATGGAAGCTACATAACTGTGTTCCCTGACCTCTATTGTTTTACTAACATGCTGGATGCTAAAGGGATTTCTCTTGGCTGGCCAAAAGATGTATTTGTCAAAATCTTTTTATAGAAGTACCAAAATCCTTGGAATGCATAGGACAACATCAATGTGTGCTGAGTCCCAGTGGACTCAGGAATGACAAAGAGGACACAGATGATAAGTCTACAATATGGAAAGACAATGGGAGAGTCTGGCAAGAAAAACATATTGGATGATTCTAGGATTAGGACTGTGAAAACTGAGAGCCTTTCAGGTTTGCTTTATGAACATAAATGGCAATTACAGAGAAAAATAACAGTTTGGGAATCAGCTAGACTTAGGTTCAAATCCCAGTTCCATCACAAGCATGTTATTTAGCCTTTCTTAGCCTCAGTTTCCTCATCTCTAAATGGCAATAAAATATGATCTCATAGGGCTGTGAAGATTACAACAAACAATATATGAAGTTATATAATATATGCATAGTGCCTGAAATACATTAACTGTAACTTGTAAATTTATTATGATGGTGATTTTGGGCTAGTTACATACTCTTTCTAAGTATTAGTTTTCTCAACTTCCTCATGCTACAAATGAGGAATTAATAATACCTATCACCATGACTTGCTGAAAGAATTAAACAGAATAATGTATGTAAAATGCCTATTACAATAAAATGTCCTCACTCAGAATCAAAGTTGTTTTTCTTTCACTCATGTGTTTTCAATGAGTGTGCAGTTGAAGGACAGCTATGGAAAATCTAACCTGGGATTTTATGAATTATCCCATGAAATGACCAGAAAGAAAGAGCTGGGTATTCATGTGCTGATACAATTCTAGGTGACACATTTGCAGTCTAGAATTTATTTTCCATGGTATCAAGTTCTCAGAGAATGAAGTGCAAATTTCCACCAAGCCCTTCATAGTTGAGCCCCAATCTATTTTATAGCACCATCATCCATCACTTCCCTATGCTCTACTTTGCAACTATAGCATGATCTCCATTCCACCTCTTCCATCCCTTCCCACACCCGTGGCTTCTCTTATTATCGCATTAATTCTCACTCACCCAATTGAAATAGTCTTTTCTCTTCAGATAATTAGTTTTTATCTCTTCTCTGAAAGTGTTGAGCATACCTGCATTGTGTTATTTATCAGGTTGAATATAATTAGTCTGTTAATGGGTTGGTTTGCCTTCCCCACCAGACTTTGAGTACTATGGCAAAGGACCCAATTCATTTTTGGAACCATGTCAGTGCCTACTAAGGTGCTAGACTATCATGGTGTTCAACAAATGCTGGATGAAGTAAAGAATACATGCTGGGGATATTTTAAATAACAAGGCTAACTTGCACAATGATCTAACATGTATATCTAATAGAAAATAACACCATCTAAACAGAAAGCTGCTCACACTTCACAGGTTGCTTGCAAATATACCTAACCTTTGGCCTGTATATACTGAAAATACATAGTACTACTACCCTTTACCATTTTGCATCCACTTTGCTCCCTTTCCTTACTAATGTGTACCCTGTGTTTGTCTGGTCACTAGGTACCAGGCACCCTGACAAACTAGCTATATATCTAATAATTAGTCCGATTCCCAGAACAGGTAGACATTTAAATATGTTTTCTGGATAAGACTTTCAATATAATCTGCTTATACTTATGAGCTGATTAAAAGGAGGAAACAGAGTTCCCTCAAGCATGAGAATTGCTCTGCATCTTAGTAGCTTTTGCTATGCTGTTCACTCAAATCAGGTACTCATTTCCAAATTTGCTGCAGCAGGCTTCAAAGCTGCAATGCTTAGGAAAAGGAGTATTAGTGGTCTAGTTACTTAGAACAAAAGGCCTGCAAACACTTGTGCATTTATGCCCTTTCCTTCCTTCAAATGCTTGCTGATAATGCCGGACACCTGGTGCTGCCTTAGCTAAAGGATTAACTTTGGCTCCAAAAGATAGAAGAAAGAGCTTTCTTAGGGTGATTACTCAATGGAAGTAAATTTTTAAACTGCAGTCTTCGGCCTCTAAGGTTTTTAATATTGATCGTATGACATAAAGGTATTGTTAGTTCAATAAGTGCAGTAAATGAATAAGTACCAGTCTGTAGATGTGAACAATAGTGTTGCTTTGCTTTGATTCAATGACATGACAAAACAAAACAAAAACTCCATTCAACTCATTTCATTAAATTCTATATGAAGACCTATCAGTCACAGAACTTTCCATAAAGGAAGGGACTTATGTCTATCTTCCGCAAAACTTTGGCTAAGGATGGGGCTCTGTACTCTGCAGCTCTTCACAGGATGTTTCAATATTAACTCTCTGAAAATCAGATAAAGACATCCAGGTGGAATTGGGTGGAAAGGGCAAACCTCAGCTGGAAAACAATTGATTTATTCAATAGAGACCACTATTAGTTAGTGGAGGAGTGGAAATCATAACTAATAATGGTTTGACCACTATCAGACTCTTAGATGTTTTGGGTAATGGTTCAGATAAACTGAAAGCTAAGATCTTCACCCCTCGGGTGCTGGGGCTTTTATTTCACATAAGCCTCCTATGCTTAGCGTTCTCTTAACTCAGTAAATAGATTTTCATTGTAATTCAATGGGATACACTGTCCCTTTTTTGCTGCTAAGGGCCATTTGGATATTTATAACATCTTTTGTGGGCCATATAAAATTATCAACTTGAAAATTAGCCTGCTATACTTGATCAAATATTTAGTTAACTCATCCCTAATGCCTTGGAAGGGCCAGACCAAATGATTTTGTGAGACTCACTAGTTAGTATATGGCCTGAAGGCTGGACATTCCTCATCCCCTGCTTTAGGTGAAGTGAACTAAAACCAAGCTCATTCAAACTCAGCTCAGCTGACTCCAGGCTTTGGCAACAAAGAGGAAATTCAAATATAATTTCTCTGCTGTAACTCATATCTGTCAAGATCTTCCAGACTCTCAGGTTCCCAGGCCATACAAAAGATGCATGGCTTATCACCAATTTTCAATTTCTTCTATATCAAAAATCTTCAGAAGCAAATCATTCCTGAAGCATCAATTATCTTACCCTTTTGTTCAATATTAATACAATGAGGAAATGTGCCATGAGCTGCTGAATATAGTGTTAAAGGAATTAATGAATTTGTTTTGTTATACGTATTGTGCAACTTCACCACATGGCAGAGATTGATGAGATTACTTCTTTTCATAATTGTACATTTCAAAATGAAATAACATTTTAAAAGTGGCTAGAGTAGATATGTAGGCATAGAAACAGGCATCAAGCTTGGAATTAGATTTTGATTCTACTCCCTTCTTTAGTTTCCCTCTCAGGTTGGCCACAAACTGGTATCTTTGGGCAAATCGCTTAGCTACCACTTCCTCAGTGTACCCACTGCTAAATGAGAATATTTACTTATGATTCTAAAATCAGTCCTCTGAAGGTTTAAATTGTAAGATGCTACTACTGGAAACAGTAAACATGTCAATGCTTTATAATATGTAATTTCATTCTCGTTGAAATAACTTTGCAACATATTAGAGAAATAAATGTCCAAAATTACTGTGATAATACACATTTTCTATGGACAAAAACAATCACAATTTTTTAATTCACTGCCATTCTTCAGTTAAAATAAAGTAGCATATTTCACTGACTTTTTTGTGTGGAAATCTCATTAGAAAAGCAACCTCAATCTCTGTGAAATCTCCTTTAAGTACCTGTGATTCCCTGTGACTCTAATAGGTCCCCCAGAAAACAGCTGTGACCCTAACTGGAATCTCAGTGTAAAAAGCCAGTAATGATTTAGGAGGGGCTTGCTTCTAAATAACTCCTATTATAATCTAACAAAGTTCTGAAGTTTGACCTGTTAAATATGTTTTGAGGATTTGTTCTTTAATCTGACACTTTCCTATGAGAACTTTCTTCTCCTATTACAGTGTCTCAGTATATTTTGTCCAGTAAGTAAGCAGAAGTTGAATGGCCACTTTTAGGACTTTTAAATCTGCTAGGGAATAGTATATGGGGCTGTATCATCATAATGATGTAAAGGAGTTCTGGGTACTTAGGACTGAGTCACCAAGGGTACTGAGGGAGTTAGAGTGCTCAGTAAATTTTTGTTCTGAGTTTTAAGTTGTTAGGTGAGGTTGCTTTGAAAACTACAGAGATCTGAATAGATTTCCAAGAACCAATTCAAGCATCTCCACTTCCTCTTTAAGGCCATATACCCTTTTCAGTTTGCTGAGCCCTGAGCCTGCTCTTTTTAAGGTCACCATTGACTCTTTGTTGATAACTCCACTGCATACTCAAAGGGTATTGTCTTTTGATGAGTCCTTTGCATATTTGCCAATGCTAACTGTGCTTTCCTCCTTGATACTATATATTTGGTGAATATGTTTCTATTTAACCCTGGTTTTCCTTCTACTTCTCTAATGATTGTTTCTCAGACTTTGAAGATTTTTGTCCTCTGAGGATTCTTTAAATAGTGATGCTCATTTCAGTTCCCTTCCCATCATAAAATGTTGCCAGTTATCAGTAATGTTATTCTTTTCTTCCTCTACTAAGGTGTCTCAGCAGCTGACATTCTACCATTAGATGTTCATTTCTTTATGATCACTTTGAATAATATAATATCCTATATGTAGGGAATATCTTACTAAACTACTAATCTATTAAAATACATCTGCTTTGTAGAGCCATTCTCTGCCATGAACGGTGGGGCAAAGCAAATAATGGCTCTATTTTAAAGCACCTAAGGACCGGAAGAGAAAACTGAATGGGTGGCAGGGAACACCTAAAATCAGGTTTGTTTCCTTGACAGTTTTACTTAAGGTTCTGCTCTTTACCAAAATTTTCACTGAAGTTACGGTCTTTATTATTATTATTTAAATCTATTTTATTGATTTCAGAGAAGAAGGGAGATGGAGATAGAAACATCTATGATCAGAATCATTGATTGACTGCCTTCTGCATGCCCCCCACTGGGGATTGAGCCAGCAACCTGGGCATGTGCCATGACCAGGAATTGAAGCGTGACCTCTTGGTTCATAGGTCAACATTCAACCACTGAGCAACGCTGGCTAGGCTTACTGTCTTTATTGATGACAAAACTTTTCAAAGTGAGCAAGAGGTTCCATCTGCTATTGCTGATAAGTACCTAACAGTTCCTGAGACTTCTTCTCAGATGTCAATAATACTGCCTCACTTTTTCTCATAGCTGTTAGTCATTCAGTAAGATTAATTACTTACTCTGATTTCAGCAGTAGAGCAAATATTAGTCAGCCCCATCGCTTAGAGCAATACAAGATCTGAATAGCAACAGAGAGATTTACTTAGCGCTTTAAGGAACAGTTTCTTGAGATAAATGAACAAATCCCTAATTGGGTTATAGTAATCAGACCTACCCACAAGGGTTGATTTTACCAGTGAAAGATTGAAAAGAGAATTTCCTAAGATAAATCCAATTAAATTTTATACTGAAAAATAGGACAGGAAATATAAAGGAGATATAACTCAATCTTTTGAACTGAGTGCTGAATTATGAAATAGAGTTGCTACAACCTCTTCCTAGCATCTTTATTCACTCTTTCTCTGGCCCTGGAGAGTCCCTTCTCCTGGATGTATCCATCTATTAAGGTAGAATTAATTAATCCTGCTAATGACAAGATGTTCCTTGAAGCATAATGATAGCATAAAAATACAGCGCTTAAAGTCCCCTGGAATTCAGCTTGATGAGGCAGATTCTCCAGTATAATTACATTAAACTACTTTTCAGCTAAAGTTAAGAAGATAAAGCCCAGCCAGTGTTGCTCAGTGGTTGAGCATCGATCCTTGAACCAGGAGGTCATGGTTTGATTTCCTGGGTACATGTCCATGTTTTGGGTTTGATCCCCAGGTAGGGGGCATGCAGGAGGTAGCCGATAGATGATTCTCTCTCATCATTAATGTCTCTTTCTCCCTTTCCCTTCCTTTCTCTGAAATCAATAAAAACATATTAAAAAAGAAGCTAAAGTGAGGAAGCCAGATGATGTCTCAGGATTTAAACCAAGTAGTCCTGAGTCTCAGTTGGGTAGCTCCAGCTTCCTGTAGTGAACTAGGATTCCTTCAGGGGCTGGAGCCCTGTATGAAGTTTTGGAAGCTATTACTGAGGAATAATCACCAGAATTTATGTGCCAGTCACTCTTTAAAAATTGTATAATCTGTGTTGATGTATTTAAGATTCCTTACAACCCTTTAATTGGGTCCAAATTGTAGATGAAAAGATTTAGACACAGAAAGATAAAATAATTTGCCTAAGTTCACCAACCTCTAAAGTGGCAAAGCTGGGTTTGAATTTATGTTTTTCATTATCAAGCTATATCATCTCTTTAAGTTTTCTTGAAGACTAGGTAGGATTCCATCTATATATATAAAACCCTAAGCGACTGAACGACTGGTCGACCAGTCAACTATGATGTGCACTGACCACCAGGGAGCAGACACTCAATGCAGGAGCTGCCCCGTGGTGATCAGTGCGCTCTCACAGTGGGAGCGCTGCTCAGCTAACCAATTGGCATCAGACACAGGACTCATGGCTGGCCACCGCAGCCCAGAGACCTCAGCGGAGTGGCAGTGAGCCTACCGAGTGGCGGTGGCAGGTGCAGCAGGGCTGGGATGAGCATGAGTGGCAGGCAGGAGCAGCAGGCAGCATTGGACTGCCAGTTTTGGCCTGATCCCCACAGGCCATGTCAAGGGACCCCACCGGTGCACAAATCTGTGCACTAGGTCTCTAGTTAGAATATAAAGACAGCATGATTGCAGGGTAATGGGTAGGGAATGGAGACAACAAAGTGGCTCAACCTCAGTCTTCTGGTCTTGATGATCCTTCATTTATTGCACAAGTTATTTACAAATCAACTTTGGCTCTCGGAGAGCAAAACTTTGAAAATTTCACTGGGCAGGGCTTCTTTTCTTCCTTATCAGTGATCATATGGTTATTTCTATCTTCTTCAGTAATAAACACTGGCCCTATGCAAAATGTGCCTTTCATGACTTCCAGCTCCCCTGGCATTGCATTCCAATGCAGAAGCAAGGACTAGATGGGGTAAGATTGGGTTGAGTCCTGGTACCACTATTTGGAGCTCCACCAATGGCTCCACCATTGCTTTTGAGCAAACTACTAACCTCTATAGAATATCTGTAATATGGATGATTTTGACCAGTGGTTCTCAAATTTTAGTGGAGAGCTAATAAAGAACATGAAGATCAAGCGCATTAAAGGAAGATAGGGCCTGGGCATTTGTATTTTCATCAAGTACCCCTGATGATTCCCATATTCACCCAAGTTTGAGAACCACTGCTTCTATGTAACAAGTACTTGGCTACAAATAATGTTTCCTAACTAGAATCATGTGGTAAAATGGAAAGGGGTTTTGTCTTCATTGTCCAAGACCTGAATTCCTATGTGGGTTCTACTACCTACTAACTGTGGGAGTTCAGCTAAGTTACTTTACTTGTGAAACTCACAATGTCCTCATTTATTAAGTAGAGATAGTAATGCACCACATCTAGGGGTCATGGGTTTAAGAGATGAGGTGGCTCACAGGATGAGGTTGACAGATGTTGGCTGAAATATAATCTCTTCCTACATTTGAATTTGTTTACTTATTTAGAAACTTCCAGACACAAGACTTTTCTGATAGTTTACATATTTCTTGAGTGTAGGAATTGAATGTTTGACTGCCAATTGCATTTACCCATGACACTCAGTGGAACTTCTGACACAAAATGCTTTGATTGCATATCACATAGTGCCTGTATGCCCTAACTTTAAAATCTCTGTTGGTTTCTTGCATCCATTCAATAACCTGAGTTGACTTTCTGTAAAGGGTCTGAAGAAATATTTTGTTTTAGTGGGTTAGAAGTTATTTCTTTTTATTATTTTTTAAAAATATTTTTTTAAATTGATTTTAGAGAGGAAAGGAGAGGAAGAGAGATAGAAACATCAATGATGACAGAGAATCACTCATTGGCTGCCTCCTGTACTCCCCCTACTGTGGATCGAGCCTGCAACTCAGGCATGTGCCCTGACTGGGAATCAAACCATTTGACCTTCTGTTTTATAGGTTGATGCTCAACCACTGAGCAATACCAACCAGGCTAGAAGTTATTTTTATTGATTGTGAACAAATCCCCTTAACTTATGACCAAAGTCCTAGGTAATCACAAACATAGGTCACAGTAAACTGAACTATGCTTCTGAGTTAAGCCAGTCTTTCACTTTATTAAACTAAATAACAAAACAAAAAACTTACAATTTGGTTAGATAATTTATTATAGACATCAAAGTCTCCAAAATGCTGGATGCTTACAATAATTTTATTGTGCATTAGTCATTATGTTGGTAATAGCTTTAAAGTAATTTTTCATAAACTGATGACTCCATAGGGTAATGCAAATAACAGAGAAGCAAACTCACTCTAGCCTCTGGTCTAGCTGGCAGTACAAAGAGGAAGTGTTGGAGGGATGGAGGTGGATGAATGAAAGCGCCAGAAAGGAAAATAAACAGCAGCATCATTCATGACCACCCTGCTTAAAAAATCCTGCCATCAATGAGCAAAGAGAAAGCCATAGCCTAAGTGAGAGACAGCCTGGGAGCAAGGCATGTGTTTCTCTGGTTTCCTTTATTTTGTTCTCTGACCTCTGAGTGGGCTCAACTGCTTTTGACCACAGAGCCCACATCCCTCTGCCTCATTTCCACACCCCCAAACTCTCTTATTTTCTCATTCCTTTCTCTCCTCCTCTTTTTGTCTGACTTCTTTTACCTCTAATGAAAGTTATTCCCTATAAAGACTTTGCCTTTCCCTCTCCACAAATGCCCCTCATACCTTCATAGGCTAAGCGTGGATGGTGTCATTTGACACCAATTCAATAACCTCCATACTGACAGCTTACACCAGTGGGAGAAACTTAATTTAGAGACACTAGGAAAATATATAACACAACCTCAGATTTCCCTTCAGTCTTTCCAAAGATTTCATGATTAGAATGGCCAGAAGGACAACATTAACCCCCTGACCTTTAAAATTATAACAAAGATCTTTTGTGGTTTTCAAGGACATGTTTATGCTCATTCTTTGGGCACCATTTAATTGTTTTTTGGTGTGTTAGTGTGTTAGTGTGTGTGTGTGTGTGTGTGTGTGTGTGTGTGTGTGTGTGTGTGTGTGTGTTTGCTTTTAAAAGGTAACATGCCTAACTGAAAAGTCTGTTTTGGAGTAGATAATGGGCATAGGTATTTTCTAAAAGCACTTGGGTAATTCTGATGTGCAGCCAGAGTGGAGAAACACAGGGTGTCCCCCCAAATGTATGTACACTTTGTATAACTATTAATTCCAATGGGTTAAAGCTGAAAAGAAAGAAACATCAACTGAGCTATCAGCTGTAAAGTGTATATACAATTTTGGGGGGACACCCTATATTATTTTCAAGGAAGTGAGAAAGCACAAGAAATTCTTTAATTTCTCAGGACTAAAGAGCCCCTGCCCAACCTTGCTAGTCTCTTTCTCTCCTATCATTATGTTTTACTACTTTTTTCATAGCATTAACTACCATTGAAATTATCTTTATGTACTTGTATGTTATTTGTATATGGCCTCTCTCCTTTCTTAGAAATGTGAGCTCAAGTAAGCCCTGAACAATATAGTTGCTCTACTTTTGTCAAATTAATGAACTCAAATCTATTAAACATCAGCTTTTTCATCTTACAATAATTAAAATACTGCTACTATCTCCCATTCTAGATTGCTGTGATGCTTCAAGAAAATCATGTCCACTAATGTGGATAACATTTCTAGTGAAATGCCTAGAAATTTTATTCTTATTACTATAAAACAAAACAGAAAGACACTGAATGTTTGAAACCAGAAAGGGAGAGAGTTTATGAATGACAAACTTTGTTGAGCCTGAACTGGGAAGATCTGGGGTTAACTCTGGTCAGAAAAGTGAAGCAGTCATGCTTTCAGTCAGCATTAGTTACTGTAAGTACCTTGTGAGCTAGACAGCTGTCGTATGTTATATCACTTAATCCTTAGGGCAACTCTTGATGTATTATTATTATTCTGATTTTATTAGGGGGAGAATGGTAATTCACAGGTGTTAAGTTCCTAGGGAAGCATCACAGCATAGCAATAAGGACACTGAATCCATGGAGAGGCAGGTGAGTTAGAAACCCTGTTCCAACAGGGACCAGCCATGGGACCTCGGGCAGTTCCTCTCCAGGCACCAGCTTCAGGGATGATAAAAACTATAGCTATCCTTTAGGGCTGTTAGGATGATTAAATGAATAACTGTCTACAAAGCGCTCAGAATACTGGCATAGAGTGGAAACTAATCATAGATAAGGATACTACACAGTGATGGGGGAACCAGAATTTTTAAAGCTATTCAAACTTTATATATATATATATATATATATATATATATATATATATATATATATATATATATATATATATCTTGATAGATTTTCACACACTGAACACACTCATGTAACCAGCATCCAGACAATGAAACAGAACTTGACCAGTACCTAGAAGCTCCCCTCATACCTGCTTCCAGTCATATCCTCACCCCCTCTGGAAAGTCTGGCTTCTAACAATAGAATAGCCTTTCTGGCTTTTGTAATTTATATAAAAGGTATCATACAATCTAGAACTGTTTGTATCTGGCCTCTTCCACTCAACATTACATCTCTGAAATTTATTCATGTTGCTGTGTGTAGATAAAAATCCTTTATTCTCATTGTTGTAGGGTATTCCATTTGTAAATTTACCACAATTTATATATTCTATCTACTGTTGAGAGGCATTTGAGTAGTTCCTAGATTTAAGCTTTTAACAATAGAACTGCTATAAACATTCAGCCAACACTGTTGGTGAGCATGTAGACTCATTTTTATTTGGTATATACCTATAAGTGGAATTTTTGGCTCATTAGGTATGAATATAGTCGATTTTAGAATATAGCATAAAACAGAAAATGGGATTTCATTTTTTGTGTCTTTTTCACTGTTTTGGAGGGTATAGAATGATATTTTACTGTGCATTTTCTTGACAATTAATTAAATTGACCTCCTGTTTATTGGGCATTTGGGTATCTTCTTTGGTAAGTAACACCAATATTTTTTCTAGCTCAAAAGTGTTCTCTCTCTCTCTCTCTCTCTCTCTCTCTCTCTCTCTCTCTATATATATATATATATATATATATATATATATATATATATATCCCCACTTTAAAAACAAAAACAAAACCCAAAAAAACTGCATTTCCCAAAAGCTTTTCACAGTATTGCAAGTCCTAACTTAGAAACCAAAGGTATCCACTATTTTTATTTGTATACACTTTTTCTTTTGTAATTTAGATAATTATCATCTGGTAATCGAGGGGACAAAGGGGGTTTTACATAAAGAACATTTTTGTTCTTCCTTTTGTTGCCATTCAAAGTGAGATTAAAAACTTATCTTGGCTCTGCAGGCCAGCTCAGAGCTCAGCGGATGGAGGAGGGGAAACAATGAAGAAAGCTGACCTACTTCTGCAGTAGTGACACCATTTACAGTGACTGCAGGTGCTTTCAAGGCATTTTGATCTGAAACTCAGCCAGGTGTGTGTGTGTGTGTGGGGGGTGTGGGGGGGGGGAGGAGGAAGGCTGGGTATATGTGTGAGAATAATGACAATACAGAAAGTCTGTGAGTATTCTATATCGGAAAAAATAACGTAGTTTTAAGACTTTTAAGTTTTACTTGCACTGTTAACACATACAGATATACCTGTTTTCTGTACTTCCTCCAAAACTTTCTGCAGTGAAACTAAGTAGAAAAAGTTACTATTGTAAGATATATCACTTGTAAAACACTAACATTGTTCCTGCTTTTCTATTTATTAGGATTCACAGGAATATCACCCAATCCCTTAACATAACTTGAATTTATAAGCAACAGATTTTTTATCATTCAGGATACAAATTTTAATTTTTAATTTTTTTCTTGCCTTTCTGGTAGACCACTAAACTTCTCTTCATTCCCATAAAAAGAGTTGCAGCTACGAATATATCTTTTTGGCTTATGTTCAAAACACACAGCTTTTCTTCCCCTGGATTTGAAAGAAATTCCTTCCTTAAGAACCTTTCTCAAATATTAATTTTTAAAAATTATTTTTTTAGTTTGGGAAAGTTGAGTAGGAAGATACAGTTTGAATCATCTGTGCCGATTTGAACGTTGCCGAAAACAAAATACATGTTAAAGGTTCTAACTCTAGGCAGTCAGCCCTATTCTGATCTTTCCTTGTCTTCCTCTCCACTGACACACTAAGCTTTAAAAACAAAGAGCCCCTTGAGGACTGCCATGTTTTTGGAGGCTAACATGCCCTCTGGTTTGTTACAGCTATAAGAATTTAACCTACGGCGTCTGGGCTGTAGGTTATAGATTAATGAATCTATTCACAATTGGAGAGACTGTATTCCGAAACATGGCTAGGGTAGGAGAGAGCCTATTAAACAAACCTCACCCTCATTAGGGATTTAGCATCAGCAAACAGAATTTCCACTGCTCACAGCATCTGTTATTCTGGCCACTGTTCACTGTAGGTGGCCAACCCCCAAAGCAGTCTCTGCTCCTCGTGCACTCCCAGCATAACGCCGGGCCTGGAATCACCTGGACAGATGTTCCTGAACTACTGAAGCCATTTGTGCTATTGCCAAGAGTAGGAATCGATGCAGGGGGATGCTAACTATTTCGCTCCCCAGGTTTGGTTATATTGCATTCTTACTACAGACAGGCCTGCTGTTGTGCTGATGCTGGAATTTTTCTCTACGTTGTGTTGCTAGGGAGAGAGAGTGTAATGTCCTCAGCTTAAATTTTCATGACATCTCCTTGACTCAGCGATTATAGTTACGTTTGTTCGTTCATTCAGTTAGTATTTAAATACCTACTACAGACTGAGCCCTGGGGAAATCATGGTCTATAAAATAGACAGAGTCTATGGATTCACGGAGCTCATAGGCCAGAGGTGAAGGAGGTGGCAAGAAATGGTAGACTATCAGATGTACATTTTATCAGAACTTCAGTGCTTTAAAGGAAATGTATGACATGCAGTGATAGTGAATACTAAAGCTGGGGATCCAGTTAGAATAGATAGAGTGGTCAGGGAAGGGCTTTCTGACTTTGCAGAACTGACAAGAACCACATGTAGCAGAAGCATAGCATTCAAAGGGAAGAGAAGAACAAGTTGAAAATGGGGATTTATCGTAACATGATAACTGGACAGCACACAAAATGATTGCACAGAGCTATTTATCATGATGTTTATCATACTGAAAAGCTGGAAAAATAGCCTACATGTCTAACAATAGGGGATTGTTAAATAATGCTTACAATTTAAAAGTGTGCACTTATTAAAAATAAGATAGAAAGGGATGGTAATAATGTCTAGTGGTTCTGAATATAGATTCTGGAGCCAAACTGCCTAGGCTCATACTGAGGTTCAGCCACTTTGTAGCTGTGCGACTTTGGGCAAACTGCATAACATCTCTTCACTTTAGTTATTTTATCTGTAAAATGAAGATAATAAAAGAGGGCTATTTTGAGATTTGCATGAATTAATATATGTAAAGGACTAGGAAAAGGTTATTTGTTGATGAATATTGTTGTCATTATCATCTATATTTGTTGACTGAGAAAGCTGGCCATTGTGAATTCTAAAATGTAGGCAATACAACTATACAAATAGTATGTCTCACATATCTTTAAAAAGTCCTCCTACATAAAAATGACAAAATATAATAGAGAGTTTTAATGGTGCTTATATCTGGCTGACAGTTTTAATTTTCTTTTTCTTTTTCTGTATTGTTTGCATTGCATTTCTACAATTAGCCTGTATTACTTTTATAGTCGGATAACTAATAAAGCAATTTCCCTTTTATAAAAGCACATTTCTGTGCTTCCATTTCTAAAGTCTTCCAGTGAAGTGAGTTCAAAGCCTGTTTTTACAGAAAGCATATTATACAGAATATAGAGGCAGTAAAATAAGGTCATTTCTTTTCATGGGTTCTCCTCTTTACTGTTTCATTCAACATTAAAAAGGGCTTTCTTATAGGCTGAGAGAGAGGACGGGAGAAGGAAAGAGAGATAGAAACATCAATGATGAGAGAGAATCATTGATCAGCTGCCTCCTGCATACCCCCACCACTGGGGATTGAGCCTGCAATCCAGACATAAGCTCTGACGAGGAATTGAACTGTGACCTCCTGGTTCATGGGTCAATGCTCAATCACTGACCCACACCAGTCAGGCCCGCAAGAATTTTTAAAACATGTAATTTCTACTTAATCAGGAGCACTGACCTCTTTTCCCTTAGATTGTAAAAAAAAAAAAAAAAGACAACAGCCAACATAACAATAGTTGTCCAGTGTGAATGAATCAAAATTATACCTATTTGTTGTCAGATCCACAAAAAAATACATTTTTTGTGTGCCACAGAATTTTAGTAATTAGTTTATGTGAGCCATGGATGAAGAGATTGAAAGTTGCTGTTCTAAGCAATGTTGCTGTGTGTGGACAGCACGGGATGTCCATAGGGCTGCAGCTTATGTTGGAGAGGCTGATTTTCTGGAAGGACTTCTCTGTTATGTCTGGGGGGGTTGAACTTAATCCTGAAGAAAATGAATGGGGAACCAATGAAGAATTTTAAGAAGATATATGATAATAATGAAATGTGTATTCAAATGAGTTATTAAAAAAGAATGATACAGGTTTCTGGAAGAAATTCAACATTCTTTCATTTCATGGTAGGAATCCTCTCTTGTATCTGAGACATGGGAGTCACCGCCTGGCCAATCTAGGGTGGAGCCACGGGCAAACTGATTTCTATTACAGATCCATGTGAAACTTGGAAGCCCCTCGGATGTTAATTTGGCACTGCAGTTTTGAAGAACGCTAAAGCAATTTATTTTGGCATGACTGATAAGATGTTCATATCTTATTTACCAAGATTTAAAGATAAAAAAATAGATTTGAAAGGCTCCTGGTGTGGTCATGATTTTTCTCTTAAATTGAGATGGCAAAGTCTATATGGAATTGCAATTTCAAGCAAAACCCTCCAAAGCTGCCTCACTTAAACAACTTAGAAAGCATGTAAGTAGCAAAATGGCTTTCTTTTAATGTAATGCCACAGTATACACGCATTTAAGCTCATAGCAAAACATGATTTGTGGCCTCACAATCCCTTTCACGGAAGTCTTTATTTGCTCTCAATAAAGAGCTGTCACAAGCTCACGGTATTATTTTTCAAGTGGCTGTAGTACATGTTTTGTTGATCATAAAAGGATGGGCGAACCTCCACAATATTTTCATGGATTTAATTGTGTGCTGCTCACAGAAGCACAGCAGGAGAAGGAGGTTGAGAACAAATAAAATTGAGACCACCTAGTATTACATGGATTACATGGGAATCCTTCAGAAAATGCATTTCTTTTAAGGAACAAGATAATTCAAGTTGAGGCAATGAGCATGGAGGTCAACCCACAGTTAATGGGCAGACAGGTTACCAGGCAAATGGAATTAACCACAATGAAGAGAAGAGGAAAAGGCTAACATCATGACCATACGAATTCACTGAAATTAAGAATATGAAAAGGTCCATTAAATTGTATCCAACCTCCCCACTGCATCAAAGTCTTTTCTTGCAGCACATCTAACTCCTGGTCTTATTTAATTTGTTCTTCAATTATTCAGCCTTCAAGGTTTCCTTCAATATATAAGAAAATAGTCTGATTCAATCAACTTAACTTGTGGGAAACAATTTATAGATTTTGCATTTTAGGATTCAGCTCTTCATACATGTTTAATTGATAATTATGTTTCAATGGGAGATATGTAGAATGTCAACAAATAATGATGATAAACTTCTTGAGCAATTTTCATTTCCATATAATAAGTCTAAATCAGAAAACCATATGACCAAGGTAATTAAAAATATACTAGAGGCCCGATGCACGAAATTCGTGCAAGAGTAGGCCTTCCTTCTACCGGCTGCCAGCACCGGTTTCCCTCAGGCCAATGGCAGGCACCCGGGACCTGGGCTTCCCTCACAGCCCTGGATTTGTCCGGAAGGACGTTTGGTCTAATTAGCATATTATGCTTTTATTATTATAAATAGTATTGTGAGAGAACTCTGTTATCCTGTAAGTAATCAAATTATGGATTAGAGAAGCTTGTTATAAATGTCGATGTATATATTATGTATGTAAAAGTTCAAGGGAAAAATAGGTACAACCCTAGGAAGTAAACAAACTCTATTAAAATATAACAACATTCAATTTAATTTGATTCTATTATATTGCTAGCTCTTCCTCACTAAACACACTCTATAAATCAGACATATTGTATCATTATAATCTTTTTAGAATTTCAGAAACAGGACAGAACGTAAGTATTATTGTTTGCATAAGTCAGGGGCAGTGAAGCTTATTGGTAATATTTCTGCTACAGTCTGTTCTTATGTCTCTGAAGTAACTTTCAGGAAAATACAGATTTTGCAGAGCAAATGGAATTTCTTCTGGAAAGCCTGCTTGTTGTTTTCCTGCATCCTATTACCGTTCTACATGACAAGTGTTTTGGTAATGAGAATGGAATTCTATTTAAACAAACCAACCTACTAATAAACATTCAAATGAGCCATCCCTTCTTTCACTGCATTTCAGCCTTCTGGAATTTCTGATCAGTTCAACAAAGCTTTCCTCTAAACCCCAAGGCTGACTGTCCTAAAATGGCTGCTCCCGGGCAGACCAAAATGTTCAAGGTCATGGGGCTCCCTGGTATCCAGGATCCAAGCAGGCTTGATTCCACCTCCAGAAAACAAATGCAATACCAGGAACAGAAAAGCACCATTCTCCTAACCATCAATGAGCCTAAATTTCTTCCTTAAAAGATTTGCTTACTGTCTTTCAACGAAGACTTTAATCTCTGATGAACTTGTGGCACTCATGAAAGCCTATTTTTCTTTAGTAGCAAATTTTTATTGCTCATCTTCAGCCTGAACCTGTAGATAGGGGATGGTCTTGCACCTATAACTGCATTATGTTGAATTCCTAAATGTTATGTTAGGACATTTTTTAATGTGGAATTCATAATATAGCTCTAACTAGGGACTTTTGTAATGGCCAAAAAGACTCTTGCTAGTGAGATTTCACAAAAATTAAATGAACAATTTCTAATGATTGCTCACATTACATAAGCAGAAGACTTGACATTAGGATAAAGATAATAAGGAAAATGTACAATTATAATGTTCATTTCAGACACACTGATTGTCAGATTGTTTTGAACTCCTCTCATATACCAGCTCTCTGATAGGCACTAGGAATTTGAACATGAATAAGACATGGCCAATTTCTGGAAATGCTTAAAATGTATTCCCTTTAAGGTTAAGTAGAAATTCATCTGGAAGATTGAATAGGGAGTGAGGAGGAAAAGGGAAAGATCTGAGGCCATGCAGGGAGCATCAGTGTTGGGGAAAATGGCAATAGCTCCCTGAGGCTGTAATGAAGAAAGCCTGTGGTAGATCATTGGAGGTGAGTCTGTAACCAGTCGCTGAAAGGCCTAGTAGAACCATGTGAAAAACTTTGGACCTTATCCAGAAAGTAAGGGTGAACCATTAAAGGAACTTTCAAGCCAGGAAGTGACAAGTGATAAGGCATTCACACCGTTCCCCCCCCCCCCCGCCCCCCTGCAACTCTGCCAAGTGCTGGAAAATGATTTCTCTACTGACCCAAATAACATGAAAACAGCCTCAAAATTAGGTGCTTCTTTTCTGCTGAAGAGGGTATAGTGGCAAAATTTGAATGGTGGTCTATAGCTGTAGGACCCAAAATGTTTCATTGCTACTCAGTAGAACTTACATAGCACAAATGAAAAACAAGGTTTAGGACATACCCCACCATTCTTTTTTATTTGCCCATGGTGAGGAGTTTGCCTGAGAATGTTCCATGTAATGGTCTTTCTCTTTCAAAGTGTTTCCACTTCTCAGGGTCACCTAAGCAGGTGAGGCTCTGATGAGAAGCTACCGTGTTAGCATCTGTGACAGGCATGGTGTCTGCAGACATTCTTTCAAAGTAAAACCTACATCAGAATGAACCAGTCAGCCCTGTAGAAGATTATTGTGGGAATCTTCTAGTTTCAAAACAAACAAAACCCGGAAAGAAAAACAACAAAAACCTCAGTTAAAGTAACAATATGATATCATTTCCAGAAAGAATCTGAAATTGTCAAGCTTTTTAAAATTGTTTCTCATGAGCACATACATACTGTCTTCAGAAACAGAAAATCTATTTTTTTTAGAATCCTGATTATGCATGCAGTTTTCCAACCCCCTCTAAGCAGCATAAGAATGGGCCTTGGGCCTAGAGTACTTTCTTATCAGAAAGGAAATTAGAAGTGCCCATAGCCTGTGGAGGACTTATAACCTTGTGTGGGAAATGTCTTTGTTTCAGGCTCAATGTGTACTCCTTTGTTCCGCATAAGTATATGCTTCATATGGCAACTGGCCAACTCCATTGCTATATCTGTCCCTTGTTGGGAGGGGATGGGGTCCTTTGTTCTGTGGCACAACTGGAGTGTATGCAGGCCAGCATGTGGCTGCTGGCCATGGGCGACTGGCACCTATTACTGAGGCTGGTCTTGCTCTGTTTCTTCTCTATGTGAGTAAAGTGCTATTCCAGCCAGTGCTTGACCACACTGTCTCTTCCTTGGTGACTCCAATACCAAGATACAGTGGGCAGCAGTGTGCAGATTTCTCCTAATAGTAGACAATATATGCTCACTGCTCAACACTGATTTTATGCTAATTTTTAGGATATATTTTGTAGGCAACAATAATGGTATTATTCAAAACAAAGGAAGATTACTACAGAATTTGGCTAAGAACCTAAGAACTTAGGTCATAAATTGGCCATTGCTCTTCACCAAATCTCAAAGGAAATCGCACATATACCCCCTAAACTCCAATGCAGAACTCTCCAGTGAACTGGGAGGGGGCCCAGGTAGAACCCTTCTGGCCTAAAAGGGTCCATTGAAAGAGATCTAGAGCCAGAGCCAACTGAGGGGCCATGGTGGCCAAGCCCAAATCTCAGATCTCAGCATGCTTCTCCAAAGCTCTCATCCAGAGCCAGCTGAGAGCTCAAAGAGGAAGTTTGAGGAAACAACTTTTTCTGCAATGCCTTCTGCATAGGTCTTCTGAGGCCAGGGCATCAGGAACATCCCTGAAGAAATAGCATCCCCCATAAGAAATACCAATAAAAGACTACATTTCTTCCAGAAGAAAGTGAACCACTTCCACTCTGGGTACAAAGGTCAGAAGGGAGCAGAAGGAACCCAAAAGAAAACAAAATGAGCTACCCCTGCCTAGTATATTATAAGGAAATTCATGTAAAGAGAGAGACTGTGACGGTCTGTCTTCCTCCTTCCTTCTCTGCTGTGGACAGTGAAACACTCCATCACTCCCATAACTCAGTGACCAATATAATATCTGTAAGCATGTCCACCAGGCCTCTTTGGTGATAGAGAGAAATGCCTTGACCTTGACCCAATTTTTTTTTAAGCTAAAATATAGATGTGTAGAGCAGCAATTTTCAACCTTTTTCATTTCATGGTACACATCAACTAATTACTAAAATTCTGTGGCATACCAAAAAATATATGTTTTGCCAATCTGACATAAATAGGTACAATTTTGATTCATTTACACCAGATGGCTATTGTTGGGTTGGCTGTTGTCATTTATTAATTTGACAATCTAAGGGAAAAGCGGTCAATGTCCCTGACTAGTCAGATGTTACATGTTTTAAAATTTTTTGTGGCACACTGGTTGAAAATGAGGATTTCCAACTTCCTTCCACTAGGACCCCCTAAATTGCAGGAACATATTTTCTTAAGTCTGATCTTTACATTATTATCAATAGTGATTAAGGGGCAAGTCTACTTTTGACATGTACCTTTTATGTATTTTTAAGGTCTTATTTATTAAATTAATGTTGCAACTCCTAATCACTGAAATCTTTGAACTGTGGAAACAGGATAACATATCAGAATACAGGAATAAAGTCTCATTTCCCACTCTCAAATACCTCTGATGTAACGTTTGGAATCCTCAGTTTGTAACATTAGTGTTTTCATCCAAGTGGTATCACAGAAAGGGTTCTGAAGAGCAGTAATGTGTCAGTTGGTCTCTGGTCAACTATGCATCGCTCCTCATCCTTGGGGAGACGTCTGGGATTCCTCTTCCTGGGACCCCTTGCCAGCTAGGTTCCAATAGGAATGATGTCAATGGAAATTACTTGCAGGAAACATGAGCACAGAAGAGAAGCAGCCAGGTGAACACTGACAGATGCCTTTGGAGACTTTGCCATAGGCTGTCTAGGTAAGCACCTGTGAGTCACTTGGAAGTTGTAGACAAGATCATCAATAGTTTCTCTGTGTTTCCTGTACTTCCACAGTTCCTGAAAACCAGCAGTATTTTTCCTGGACCTTTACTTCCGCAGCCCTCCCAACAGTTATATCAGCCTCTGGTCCCCTGTATTATATTCTTCCCTGCTCAAAGTACTTAGAGTGGCTGAAAACATTCCTCACATTCCTCCTTTACCTGTGCAATACCCCTCTGCCTTTAGCTAACACATTTTTTTTTAAACAGCTAGGGGCTAGTCTTTTTTGGAGGCTGCTTCTGTGTTACAGAAGAGATTACAGAAAGAATGAAGATTCTTTTTCAGCCTTATTTAGTTCCCTTGTCTCATCCAATTATTTTTATTCTTGTTTATACTTCATACTCCTGTCTTGGGATTTTCTTGACTATCCCACATGGATGTATAATGATAATTGCAGTAGCAGTTAATATTTGTAGTTCTTAATACTTTATCAATTCATATATACATATATATCATTCCATATGATCTTCATAGTAATTTTATAACTTGAATGGCATGGCATTAGATTTCCTCATTTTATATATGGGTAATTTGAGACCCAGAGAGGTTAAGTGATTTATTTGAGGTCACACAGAAAATCGGGGAATGTGCTAGGACTGGAATCCAAGATTTTTGACCATTGCTATTCCAGGATGTCTGACAGTATGCTACTCTCTCATCAAGTATGATGACAACTCTCTACAAGTATGTTTCTTGATCTGGGAATCTTTTCTATAGGATAAGCCCCGTTAATTCTGAGTCACCACGGCTCTTTTCTGTGAATAGAATCCAAGTCTTTGTCAATGCTTTGAATTCCATTCTTCAAATTAATATAACAAGCTCAATGGGTAACTGCAAAATCATTGGAGGGGAAACTCTATGATTGTTATTTGGCATCTAATATATTTGGTATACTGGAAAAGTATAATAATAATGGGAGTGATAATATATCACTATCTCGAATGGCCTATCTGTGGACAATACCAATTAGTCAGTGGTATAATACCTACTAAATGAGTTTTCATATCAGAGGAACTCCCAAGATTCTAATTTAACTAGTTTGAAGGGCACCGGACTAAGAAGCAGAAGAGCATAAATGTTTGCCTACTCAAAGATATGCTTTTTAGAATAAAGATATAGGAATTGGTAATGCTGAGAGTAACAGATCATATATGAGTAAATGGAGAATTTGGATAGCTCTTAGGATTAAACTTCTTTTTTTAATGATGTCAATAAATATAGCTAAGACTCTACTAAGAGAAATGCCCATTTTTAACCCCAGAAAGCATTGGTTTCTATTAATTCAACATTTTCACCTAAGGGTAGTAAATTTTAAATAGGAAAATAAATAAGGAAAAATATAAAATTGTAATAGGTCAGCAAAGTAAATAGATTAGCTGTAGCAAGCACTTAAAAGCAAAGATAGACTAAGTGTTGAAAGTTTGTAGAAACGTAGTGTTGACTAAAGATATGGATGCATATGTATGTATCGATATGCACTGCATACCTAAATAAATGACAGTTTTAATGATTTACTTCTTACATTAACAATTCTTCTAAGTTTTGAAGTTGTATTTTTTCAGTAGAAAATGGTTTATTAGTGTTATTTTAGAAAGGTTTATTCCTCAAAATGTACTAATAAATGTCCAAATCATAAGAATCATCAACCTTAATGGCTTCCTCTGCATCCAACTTTGTTTCTCCATGTCCTTCCTATGACTCATCAGGAGAGGCCAGGGCCTCATTTGTGAAACTTGCAATAGCTTCTCATGATGTATTATCATCTTGAAAATTTAGACTTTTAATAGCTTGTTTCCTCTTTCCCTCAAAAACTGTGTCCTCCTCTTCCTAGCAGCTTTTGTGTTTTCATACTCTTTTGATTTTCAATGTAGAAAATAGCTTTAATTTATTTTCCTTTTTTAAAAAATGTATTTTTATTGACTTCAGGGAGAGGGAGAGGTAGAGGGGGGATAGAAACATCAAAGATGAGAGAGAATCATTGATTGGCTGCCTCCTGCACATCCCACACTGAGACCAAGATCACCACCTGGGCATGTGCCCTGATCAGGAATCAAACTATGACCTCCTGGTTCACAGGTCAATGCTCAATCACTGAGCCATGCGGGCTGGACAAAAATGTCCTTAATTTGTTCCTCACTGATACTAGGATTTTTTCAGGAGATTTGGGAAAACACCTGGCGTTCTTCCTACCATCCTATATAATAAAAGACTAATATGCTAAGTGTCTGGTTGTCCAGTCGGCCATTCAACCAATCAAAGTATAATATACTAATGATATGCTAAGGCCACTCAACTGCTTGCTATGACGTGCACTGACCACCAGGGGCAGACAGTTGACTGGTCGACCAGTTGCTATGATGTGCACTGACCACCAAAGGGCAGACACTCTGACCGGTAGGTTAGCTTGCTGCTGGGGTCTGGCTGATCAGATGGGCCAGACACGCCCTGGAGCCCTCCAGCAGTTCCTCCAGCTGGCCAACCTCCTGCATTCCTCCCCACCCCGATCATGCACCGGTGAGGTCCCTTGGCCTGGCCTGCACCCTCTTGCAATCCAGGACCCCTCGGGGGATGTTGGAGAGCCGGTTTCAGCCCGACGGTGGAACAACCGGTCGCTATGATGTGCACTCACCACCAGGGGGCAGACGCTCAACACAGGAGCTGCCCCCTGGTGGTCAGTGCATTCCCACAGGGAGAGCAGTGCTCAGCCAGAAGCCGGGCTCACAGCTGGCAAACGCAGTGGCAGTGGCGGGAGCCTCTCCCACCTCTGCAGCAGCGCTAAGGATGTCTGACTGAAGCCATCAGTCGGACATCTCTTGAGGGCTCCTGGACTGTGAGAGGGCGCGGCTGGGCTTAGGGGACCCCCCCCTCCACCCCAAGTGCATGAATTTCGTACACCAGGCCTCTAGTTCATTATAAAAAAGCCACCATTCTGTTCAACTCCAGCAGTTTCCATCAGAAGTTCAATTGCCTTTCTGTTCCCAATTATACTCACTACTTGGCTATCAGATCTTTCTTTAGATCCTACAACCTGAAAGAAACTTCATCAGCCACTTTCTCCCAGAGAATCATCCTCTGTGATCTCATTCTGGCCTTTACAGTTCATTTCTAGTCTGTCCCCAAGTCTGACTTTGTCAGGTCATTTCCTCTCGAGGTGACCTTGCCCATTTCCCTCTTCCTTGGAGCCCATTTTTCTTGCCACCACACATATATTCATCTATCTCTTTGTCTAATTCTTATGTCTGTTCTTGAAACTTCCTCTTGAGTTTCTTAGCAAGCAAATAACTGTAGGTCCCTGATTGCCTGCTTTTGTCAATAGTGCCTTCCATTTCCAAGATACCAAGTTCAGCAACCACTGCATCTTGATTCTGCTCCTGCAGCAAGCACCCTACATGTTGTTAACCTTCTCCCCTCCAGCAGAAAGGCCATTTCTGGCTGCTCTGGCCAAATGGAAAAGGCTCTGGTTTGAGAGGGGAGTTTAAAACATTTCTGTTGATGGCATCATCTGAATCGAAAAAACTCTCTCTTCTCCTGAGTCCACGCCTTTCATAGGCCGGCACTGTGATGCTGGGGCTCAGGCTGCTGCAGTGCCTTGGAAGGGCCTTGCTGCACCATCCCCACCTAGTGCTTTTGGCACCTGCATCAGGCTGTCACTTGGTGCAATCTCATGTCAAATCCAAGTCCGAAAGCTGCCCATCTTCCATGTCACCCGCCTCCTGTGCCATGTCCCCAGGTGTGGCATGACAAGTTAGGATTGAAGTTTTATTTTTAATGCAAATGCTTTTTATTTATTTTTAAATTTATCTTCATTATTGAAAGTATTACAGATGTTCCCTTTTTTCCGCCCCATTGACCCCCTCCACCCTGCCCCCACCCAGGCCTTCACCACACTACTATTGTCTGTATCCATGGATTATGAATATATGCATAGAAGTTCTTTGGTTCACCGCCTGACTCCTGCCTTCCCTCTGAGATTCGTCAGTCTGTTCCATGATTCTATGTCTCTGGATCTATTTTGCTCATCGTTAATTTTGTTCATTAGGTTTAAACTACACTCGTGTGTAAATGCGGTGACAAAGTCAACTTAAGAGCAGAACACTTGACCCGTTTAGATCTAATAAGCATTAATGAAGCACCTGCTATGTGTCACTGCCTGCCCAGGGGTTCTTATCACTGAGGTGGAAAGTGTTCTGGGGTCAAAAGGGCCGAATTCAAACTCCAGCTTCACCACCCAGTGGTTGTGCAACAATTATGTTTTGGGGTAATATCTTACAAATCCTTCCTTTTCACAGTTGATTTTGAAGAGTATGCCAAATGGAGTATGCCAAATTACTTAAGCAGAGTGCTTGACTCACAGTTGGTCAATAAATACTCATTCCTCTCAGTTTCTCTAAACCTTGAAGTAATTCAAGTACTCTGCCCAAAGTTTTTAAACCCAGCAGCTGGCCTGCTCACCTTTCCTCCAATTTTCCAAAAGTTCATCTTGTCTGTGGTGTTTAGACAAACATCATCAATAGGGAGAGGTGGGACTTTTTACATTGAGGAAACAGGCTTTAATATAAAAGTCCCCCTCCAGTTCTCTAGCGCTCTTGCCAAGCTTTTGCCTCTGTAAAGGAATGTTATATAAAAAAGATCGTGCTTCACCTTTAAAATACTCTTCTCCAGAGATATTCTCTGGGTGTATAGGGAAGAGGGTTTAACAACCAGAGATCAGGAACAGCATGCATGAGACACATAACTAGACATGGAGCCTTGTGACTTCCAGACGAAGTACAGAAGGGACATCAGGTAGCAGGAGATCACTGACGTGAAGTCACCTTCCTCTTGGGATCTCTCCCCGATTACCACTGTGACTACTATGTGACTCCAGGGCCCAAAGCATGGAAAACAGGTTCAAAAAGCATAGGCTGCTGCTGCTTTGCAGTCTACCAGTTTTCTGAATGGGTAAGGGACTCTTTAAAGGTGGCAAACCCGAGTACAAATTCACTAGAGGTTATCTCCCTTGATAATAAAAATACTCTAACAGTAATTTTTAAGTACAAATGTCTTATTATATTGTATAGTCATTATTTTTTATGCATATGTTTTCCTCAATATAGTGTATTTCTGATGCCCCATACCCTGAATTGCCTGCTTCTGTCAATAGAGAAGATTTAATGCAATCATATAACAATGATGATGATAGTAATAAACACAGTCCTTAACTTGTCCTCTTTGGGACCCTCCCATTCCGAAGTCTGAGTACTCTTGATGGCTGAAGGGCACAATGTTCTTGAATGAATGAAATGGGAATTGTTACTTTTTAATGAAAAAAAAAAAAAGTGAAAACCAAGTAAAAAAGAGAGGCATGTTCACTTGGCAGTCAAAGAATACATTCTCCTTAAAAAGGCAGCCCTCTGCCAAGTTTTTGGCTTCTGTTTGTTGTTGTTTAAAAGGTAAACAGAATTAAGAAAGAAAATAGCAAGTGTTTAAAAGCACAGCTGAATATTTATGTTTTCCCTCAGAGACTTCTGGGCTCATTTCTGGGGCTCTGTCTTTGCTGTTGAACATCATATAGTTAAACACCACCAAAATAACTGTCGCACCTTTCGCCTTGGAAACAGGGAAATGTTTCATTTCATAACGCGCATCCCTTCAGACTGTATTGTAAGTCCTCAGAGACTGAACACCAACATGATAATTTTCTCTCCCAATGCAGAAAACACGCACTTTTCTGAAAATTCCATGTAATCAAGTCTTAGTAGGCAGCTATCTGATCCGTCTTGGTTGCTTTACCCTAGATAAGCAACTCTACGGATGACAGGACCCCCAAATGAGTTGCTAAACCATTTGGCCTTGCTCTCTCCTGAACTATCTGAATTTGTTTTTCCAGAGAAGCAACTCCAGCCTTCGCCTGTATAATCGTGAGAACTCCCCTAAAAATCTCTTGGTCCACTGCAAATCTGCTAATTCATTTGATGCTTGGGCTTTCGTCTTTTTTCCCCTCCTAATTTTACATCCATGTTGAACCATACCTACACCTACCTCCAATACAGTAGTGTCTGAACCAAAGCTCACTGTGTGTGACAAGATATTTCAAATTCTGGACACTGTGGAAAGGGCAAACGACAGAGAGGAAGAGTTAATGAATAGCATCTCAGCTCTGCTCTGCACACCACTCAGGCTTGTTGTTAATCAAATCACTTCTCCCGGCTGCTCCCACATGACAGTCCCTGCCATCCATAGTAACAGTCTCTGGGAGTTCAGTGCCGCTTGTATAATTGCTCATCACAGACTACTTTTTTTCTTTTCATCTCCTTAAGAATGGAGACTCCTTCGGGACACCTGGAAGGTTGTCTGGAGAGGTAGTTCCCAGCTCTCCCAAAGCCTGATGCTGATTCCTCGGAAACCAAAATACTTCCATATTAGCCTGCTCCAGCAGGAATCCTGGGTGGCAGGAAACTCTTGGGCCTCTTCAGGTGGCTGCTTCCCCATGGTTAAGCAAATAACTATGTAGAACAAACACACACACACACACACACACACACACACACACACACACACACACACACACACACTGGTCCCCTTGCCTCTATGCTTTTCTGACCATTGCTCTGTCTTTTGCTTCATGCTTTGCTCATGTCACTCTTCAGACTGAAATGGTCAATGGTTTCATGTTGTGCAGGATAAACTTCAAAGTCTACACACAAAAACCTCCTCAATATAGTGCTGACTTGCAGTTTACAGAATAATGTCTCCCCACACATGACCAGCTTCTAATTCCCCAGAACCTGTGACTATGTTACCTTACCTGGCAGAAGGGAACTTGCAGATGTAATTAAGTTAGTTTAGAGATGAGAAAAATAACTATTGCTTATTCCAGTGGGGCCAATATAATCACAGAGCCCTTATAAGAGGAAGGCAGGAGGGTCTGAGTCAGAGAATAAGACGAGATGATATAAGCAGAGATTGCAGTGACGTGCTCTGAAGATGAAGGATGGGGCCATGGGCCAAGGAATGCAGGTGGCCTCTGGAAGCTGGAAAAGCCTAGGTAAGATTCTCCCCCAGAGCTCTGCCGATTCCTTGATTTTAGCCCCTAAGCCCCATTCCAGACTTCTGACCTACAGAACTATTAGATAATGGATATGTATTGTCTTAATCCACTAAATTGATGGTAGTTTGTTACAGCAGCCATAGGAAACAAACACATTCACCTCTAACCTATGTGTCCTCGTCTTTTGAATTCTTGGTTAAAGAATTTTAACCATTTTCTCAGCCAGGGTGTTTCAGTCAACTCTGTAGACCCTGCTCACCCTCCAGGAGTGCCTTTGGTCCCACCTCTTTTCTGACCAAGCAGTTTCTGCTTTCTCTGGAAGCTCTAGTAATTAGTCAAGACCACCTTAGAAGCCCTCTTACTCACAGGCAGTATTATGACATTTCTGCTGCTTTGAACTAATATTTAACTTTCTGTGGTTACATTTTTGTCCTCCTCCCCAACTAGATTTTAAGTACTCTGAGGAAGGGGTTAAAGAGCTCATATCATTTTCTTGTTTTATCCACAGTCCCTAGCATGGTATAGAGTGTAAAAAAGGCACTAAATAAGTATTTGTTGGTTTGGTTTTTGTAAACTGAGAAATACTAAATAATGCTGTATAAGAGGATTTATTATATGTAATAATCCAAATAGCTCCTCTTACCAGCATTCGCAGGATTAAACTTGGCAGTGGGTTTACACAGAGGCTCTCTAGATTTCTGAAGGAGCATCATAGAATGACTCTACAGGGCTGTGATTATTGGGCAATAATTGAAAATAATAAAATAGGTAAAAATAAAAAGAAGGAAACGGCAGTAGAACTAGAGAGGGCACTAAAGTCCCCTAAGGCATTTTCCCAGATAACATGATATGCTCTAGTGCACAGGTAACACCAATAAAATAGATTTGGGCTTTAAATTTTAGGGCTTTTAATGAGGCATTTTGGTGGCCTATGTCCTCCAAACTCTATTAAATAATAGATACTGAGGACATTTCCTATTAAGTTTAGAGGGGAGAGTGTTAATAGACTTGACCATTATTTTTTTTTAAGCCAAGAACCTCTCCAATAGCAAGTTGAAATCTATAGGTGATAAGCTTTCCTACAGAACTGCAGTAAAAGAGGACAGGATCTGCCTGCATCAGGGGCCTGCACATCGGCAGTTAACAATCCACTTCCTGTTGTTCTGGAGACAACGGCCCAGGTTGGAATCCTCATGCCATCTCTTACTGGTCGGGTAAATTTTCAAGTCTTTCTGGCCTCATCTCTACAATGGGGATAATATACCTTCCTCATTCAGCTGTAATGACAAGTCAATGAGCTAATGTACGTGAGGTGTTAAGTTGAATGCCTGCCATGTAATGAGTCCTCAGAAAAGATTAGTTGTAATTATTATCTCTGAAAACTTGCTTGGGTCACCTCTGTGATCTTTTGGGGCACAAACCAATTGAACCTGCTTGGAAATGAATGAAGAAGGAACTGCTCTCTACTCCACAGGAGAAAACAGCATAGAGAAGAGAAGATTTAAACGCCAGGATTATGGGCCGTTTTTAAACCATAGACCTCAAGGCAAAGTCAGGTCTATTAAATGTCCACCAAACTAGGTAGAATAAAATAGTCACCTTTTCTGGCAAATGGTTGGGCCCCATAACTCCAGCGTCATGATCACAACCACAGTGTACAATGGGCATTTCCCCCATTTTACAGATAAAGAAATGCGTCTCAGTGAAAGAAGATAGACACCAAACAATACATATGATTTGATCCCATAAGTATAAAGAGGGTTCAACACTTAACTGTAGTGTTAGAAGTCAAGAGAGTAGTTACCCTGGAGGGGAAGTGATTGGAGGAGGCCCAGGAGGGGATTCTGGTGAGCCGGAAATGGTCCATGCCTTGATTTGGGTGGTGACTACGCAGATTTCTTTTGGTGATAATTCATCGGCCTATACATAGATATTTTAGCAATTTTTTTGTGGTGTGTTTCAACTAAAATGCTTACAAAAATGAGGCTCTAAGGGGTTAAATAAATTTTCCAAGTTCACATAAAAAATGTGTGGCAGAGGATGAATTCACACTTGTTTCTTGGAGTGGGCTCTAACATCTACAATCTTCCCCAAGCTCTGCTGCCTTTAAAAAGAGTGAATAGAAAGGTTCTGCATCAATAATAGGCCATGCTTTGGTCTAGAAAGACATATTTTAAAGCAAGATTCTTTGTTGCTGTTTTTAAGCTAATGAAGGACAATTATGACATTTAAGATCCTATTATCTTCACTTTTTTTTTTTTTTCAAAACGTGTTTTCTCTGGTAGTTTCTTCTTTGGGTTAAGAGGTTTCTGACCTGTTTTAAATATCACAGTGCTTTTTTGGCAAATCAGTGAATACCAATCAGTGAATACAGTGATTTCTCAAAGAAAAATGAAATTTCTATTCACCTAGTGGTGTCACTCTGGAATAGTATATTCTTCCCAAGTATATGCCATCATTATTTTTATTCTTATTATTTATTCTAATGATGATTATATATTTTTTCTTGTGTGTGTGTGTTTTTTTTTCTCTGTCTTTCCTAATCTCCTAGGATTAGAGAGTGTATACCTGATACTTGGAGCAGAGAATAGGCTCAAAGTGGTTTGAGTGAATGAATGCTTAAATTAATGAATAAGTTAACAGAGAGGAAATAGAGTAACAAGAGTTTAAAAAACTATGAGGAATTTTGGTCAATGACAAAGGCATTTTGGTCAATCTCACCATTCCTGCTGTTTTCCTTGTGGTTCCTCATTCTGTTCTATTTACCCACAGGGCTAGTCGGAATAGCATAGCAAGCATTTACTGAACACTTACTAAATTCAGGACCCTGTGCATAAGGTAGAAATAATATTCTGGTTAAAGAGCTCATAGACAAATTTCTAGTAATTTTCTGAATGGATGTGAATTATTATAAATAATTTTGAATCAGAGCCACAGGTATAATTCCTATCCTTGACTACTTTTTATAAATCACAATTGGGATTTGAATAATGATATTGTAATTAACCACAGGGTTTCAAATAAACCACCTTTTGCATTCCAAAGATTCTACTGAGGTGTCTAGGTCTATTTTTGACAATCATGAGAGTTTTCAAAATCAAATTTTTTCTGACCCTTCCCTATTGTATGAAGCAGCAGAAATTAACAGCAACCTATGTATCGCTGCCTAATTTTAATTCTGTCTGTATCATAATGAGCACCACGTTAAGCTTGTGGTTGTTTCTAAGTCAATAAACAAGTAGCTGACACAATCTCTTTGAACCCATACCCATTGTTGCTGATCTCATTACTCTAGTCTAACTTATCCTCTCCTATTCAACTCCAGCTTATCCAAGGACAGCTACAGTATCACACGCTCAAGCAATTCTTTATTTATTTAATTTTGAAATTCACAGTAAAGTGGCTTATGGGAGGTTTCCTTTAGAACATATAATATTTCCATTGGTGCTATAGTCACTTGCAAGAGCATCACTGAGCATATTTATGATATTTTAAATTGATTAAGCACTGTACTAAAACCTACTTTAATAAGGAGTCCCCAGTAATAAATAATGTGCTAAGTTTCAATTACAAATGTAGCGGTTTATCACTGTTTTTGTGAAAAGTGATTTTGAATAGAAAGATTTCAATATAGATGTAAAGTGTTAAAAACTGAAAACTATCAAGACTCACACAGGGAGGAGAGTACTTTTTTTTTTTTTTTGCAGTTGTATTATTTTAAAAAAAGTTATATAAGAAATTTAAATGTAAGTCTATATCCCAATTTAGAAGACTCAAATTTACTATATGTTTTGGACAAATAAATTTTTTGTAATTGTGAATTTGGGATTGGATCACAAAAGAAAAAAAAAAGAGAGAAGAAAAACAAAGGGGGAAAAAAAGAAATAAAACTGTTTCTCCTGAAATTTCAATAAGAAAATGTTGGCTTTTCTTTTAAAACTGTGATTTTCTCACAAATTTTACTCCAATCCTATTCAACTCTGTCAAATGTGGGACATTTTAATTCTGTATAATCCCTGTTTCTTAGAGACGACTCCAGAAGCCCCAGTTCCTTGGGGACAGTCAGTACAAGGAGGTCAGAGAACAGAGGGATCCCTGTGGGCAAGAGGGGACTAAGGATGGGGAAGACTTTGTGAGAGAAACCTTGACCCGAATTTGAGTAGGTTGGATTTGGATGGTAAGACAAAACTCTAAAAATGCCTTTTATTTTAAAAATATACACAAGTAGGCAGAGCCCTTGTGTAGAATGAGAAGTTAAACACATTTTTTTGACTCAAAGAAACTTTCTGCACTTTTACTATGATTGTACAAATGTGAGTGATCATGCCACTTTAAATGAAGGACTTCCATGTGGATTAACATTTCTCAACGTACATTCTATGGGAAGCCTCAGATGTTAACAGGTAAACTCTAAATAAAGAGGTTCCATGGTCAAAATATTTGGAAAACCCCCTAATTAATCAACCATTCCTTTTTAGCCTCAAATACTTCTCAGCATCATTATGATACAAATGTGCACTGAGAATCTCTACGAGGGGGATATATTCAGTGATTTTCAAATGTATTTTAGCATAAACCTTCAGGAAACTGCTTACGTGACAGGCATGTGCGGGTGGGTGGGGACTTGATGCTGCGTCCCTGCGTGTGCTGGCGGGGACTTGACCAGGAGGTACATCGGGGGAGTCCCGCAGCACCGGCCGCGGGGCGGGACTCTGGGACTCAGGGCCGTTGCACAGCACAGGCAGGGTCCTGGGTCTCACGCGATTTCACACACTGGGTCACTAGTATGTATGTATACATATAATTCCTCAGAATAGTGTTTGATAGATATTTAATGGTAACTATTGCTATTCCAAGGTATCACAGCTAGCACATGCTAAAGCTTAGACTTGAAACCAGGTTTGTAGATGTCTACACTGTACAGTAAAATCAGTATCTATGTGGAAAATGGTAAAACCAGGGTATCAAAGATGTACCCTGAGCAATTTGAGCTTTATCATCAGATAGAGCTGTGTCTAATCCCAGTGAAACCGATCATTTACTGAATGCCTAGTTAACCTCTCCAAAGCTCAATTTCCTCATGATTTATATGGGGATGTTAGGACCTGTATCATAAGGCTGTCATGAAAATTAGAGCTAATGTATGTAAAATGTTCCGATCATGTGACTCTTACAAAATGGTAATTTTCACTAATGAAAATAAATGAAGCTTGTTAGGGTCACATCGAGGATATTGGGTGAGACCCAGTATCCTGAATCCAAATCTTGCTTATCTTCTTCTATGTCAAAGCTGCATCAGAATCCCTTTAGGAAAAAGGCAAATTAAGATTACTTGCCTATAAGTCTCAGTTAAGTTTATAAAGGCTGCCAGGCTCTCCTCCTAGATCCCTGTGCTCATTTATTATCATTCAAGGTGTTTCAAACAGAGTTGGCATAGCTGATGGGCCTATTTTTTGGGGGGGGAGGGGGGGAATCAGTAATTCCCTAATGTTGTTTTGATCTATTCTCTTCTTCCCTGCTACTCCCTTCTCTGAAGTGATTTTTTGAGCTCATATTATTGTCCTAAACATCATTTGCCCATCATCTTATGTTCTGACTATATCCACTGCAGTAAACTATAGAAGAGCTAAAAAGAAAGCTGGGACAAAACAAGGCTAGTGAATGCTTCTAAGCAGCCAAGCTGATCTGCAAGGCAAATCAACAGCAAGTGGTGCATCAGCCAAAAAGATTGGCATTTGGGAAATATCCTCATCTTTGTCCTCAGCACTTCTAGACTCGCTGAGCTGGCGCAGCAAAAGGGAACATTCAAAGAATGATTTATCACCTATAGCTGTGGTATTTCAAAGATATACGTTCACAATATGACATTCATACCTAAAAAGAAAAAACTGAAAACAGAAAGTTGTGTGTTTTTTTAACTCATTTGGCAATAAAAACAGACCTAAACTGATATACAGCTATTTAGAGTGTTCATGCACCACCATAGTATTCTGTAAGACACATCTGGATTATCCACAGTAGTAGTATTACTTTTCTAAAATCTGAAAAATACTTAATTGCAAAACATATCTAGCTCCAAAGAATTGTGGATCTTTAAAATCAAAACATGATAGCTTTGTTTACTTAAAAGTCGGTTTCTTTCTCCTTCCACTAACTAATCTCTTCACAACCCCCACTCCCATCATGTTGAGCTGACCTATAAGGCCCTTTCTGCTACCTTACCCATTAGCGGTGCATTGAAATTGTTGATACTCATCATCACAGGTATTGTTGTCTTCTCTTTTTTATTCTCATTTTTTGCAGTTCAGGTATATAGGCTCTCTACTCACTCCTAGGACCACTCCTTTCAATATCCTATTGAAACTTTCCTAACATAATGGTGTGAAAAAATGATACCAGAATTCCTTGAAGGAGTGTACTATTTGGCGGGGGGAATGCTTCCTTTAGGAAAGAAAGTGAGAAACCATGAGGAACTCAAGTAAGGAAATGAGAAAAATAAGCTGTGCTGCATGAGAAAATTGTTTTATTTCTCAAGAGGGCCTGGGGAGAAGAGCAGGGAAGAGACAGAGTAGAGGACAAAAATCCTTGAGGAAATGAAGTGTGTGTGTGTGTGTGTGTGTGTGTGTGTGTGTGTGTGTGTGTGTGAATAAACAGTGAAATATCCCTTGGCTAAAAGATTTTTGAAGGTTAGGGTTGCCTAAAATGTGATTTTAGGTTGTTTGCCTGATAAATGCTGTGACCACTAAAATTTTTGTGAAGTCTACTATCTCATGGATGCTTTATGAAAGAAGAGTTTGGCTGTATGTGTATGTATCTCTGTGTGTATAGAAATGAAGGAAGAACTTGGTTTTCCTGTGTGTCAATGTGAGAACAGAAATACTATGCGGGAGGAGCCCAAAGGTAGAGGGACCATAAAAGCATCAATGCCACAGCAGATATAAAAAGCATCTCCAAATGGGTCCAAGGCCTCAACATAAGAACTAACACCCAAAACTCTTAGAAAAAAATAGAAGTTGTTCTTTGTGACCTTGGTTATGCAATAGTTTCTTACATGTGGTAACTAAAGCATGGATAACAAAAGGAAAACTAGATAAACTATATTTCAACAAATTAAAAACTTTTGTGCACCAAACACCACCACCAAGACAGTGAAAAGACACACACAGAATGAGAAAAAGTATTTGCAAATCATATATCTGATAAGGAACTTATATCCATAATATATAAAGAATGCATAACTCAATAATAAAAAACAACCAGTTTAAAATATAATAAAAGTATTTGAATAGACAATTCTCGTAAGAGAACGTACTAATAGCCAATAAGTACATGGAAAGCTGCTCAATATCATTAGTTATTAGGGAAATACAAATCAAAACCACAGAAGAGAGGTGTCACACACACTAGGATGGTTAGGAGAAAGGCAGACAATACAATTGATGGCAAAGATGAGGATAAGTTGGAATTCTCAGACATTGTTGGTGGGGATTTAAAATAGTGCAGCTGCTTTGGAGGCAGTTCCTCAAAATGTTAAACCGAGTTACTATATGACCCAGCATTTCCTTCCTTAGGTACATGTCTAAGGGTATATTCACATAAAAATGTACATGGATGGTCATACCAGTATTATTCATTGTAAAAATGGAAACAATCCAAATGCTTATCAACTGATGTAGTATACTATACAATGAAATATTACTCAGCCATAAAAAGGATTGAAATTGTGATACATCATACAACATGAATAAATCTTGAAAATGTTATGGTAAAGTGAAAGAAACCAGACATAAAAGGCCATAAATAGTATGATTCTATTTATAGGAAATGTTCAGATTAGGCAAATCAACGGAGACAGAAAGTATATTAGTCTTTGCCAGGGATGAGGACAAGCACGTCAAATTCAAAGACTAACATGGGCCAAATAAAGGAGGCATGTGGCCCGTGGGCCACGAGTTTGACATGCTTGGGCTAGGATAACATACACATTCGTGCCCTGGAAATGGCTAAAGATGTTGCATTCTGTAGTGTTAGGATCACCTAGGAGCTTACTCTGGCTAACTACTTGCCCTGTCTTGGCCAGCCTTCCGGTCAGTACTCAGCATGGTATTATGGAAGAAGCATATTCTTTGGAATCAGATAGGCTAGAGTTGAATTCTAAGTCTGTCATCTTTTAGCTGTACAATCTTGGGCATGTTATTTAACTTCTCTGAGCTCAGAATCTTTATTTATAAGAATAGATAACAGGTTCCTTGAAGACCACTTACCCAAATGATCAAGCACAGTGCCCAGGGTATATATTTTATTTTCCCTTCTATCCATCCCTCTCCCCCAAATTGAATCTTCATTCCCAGCCTGAGACAGAATCTGAGGGATCTCATTTCACTGTATCCAGCACACACTTTCACTGCAATTATTTAGTGAGAATTAGTCTCCTCCCAGTGGAAAGAAGACTATCCATAGTGAGATTCTCTTAACAATTAGAGAAAGGAGACCACAGACACACTTTCACTCCTAATGTAGAACAACTCAAGATGAGACATTGGTCAAGAAGGAGCAAGGTAAATTGAGTGTTATCCCATGAGCCAAAACCTCAGGAGGCGAAGGGTGTGTTATTGTGAAAGAAAACATACAACAGGGAAGCTCAACTCCCGCTGCCCAGGAGGCTATGTAGTAGTGATTTTTTAACTAGATTCTCTAACATCCACACCCAGGTGAAAGTTCTCACGTTTCCAGGCCACTAAGCAGAATGTCCAAAGTATATGATGAAGCCAAATGATTCAAAAGTATCCTACCCCATCTCAGGTACCACTTATCTAGACAGCAGAGGTGTTCTCCAAGTGTGGCTCTTCCACAGGCACCTGAATTTGAAAGAAGATTCCTGGACCTCAGCCCAGACCTACTGAATCAGAAGGTCCTAGAGATTTTAAAAAAAATTATTTTATTTATTTTTACAGGGAGGAAGGGAGAGAGATAGAGAGTTAGAAACATTGATGAGAAAGAAACATCAATCAGCTGCCTCCTGCACACCTCCTACTGGGGATGTGCCTGCAACCAAGGTACATGCCCTTGACCAGAATCGAACCTGGGACCTTGCAGTCCGCAGGCCGACACTCTATCCACTGAGCCAAACGAGTTAGGGCTGGAAGGTACTAGGGATTTTTATGTATGCTACAATATGAGAACATCTTCTAAAGAAGCTCATTTCTCTGAAAGTGCTTATGTCTTTTTAAAAGGCAGTCTGTGCAGTGGTTAAGGGGATAGAATCTGAGAACCTGACTGTCTGCATTTAATGCCTGACTCCTCACCTTAGTAGCTGTATGGCCTTGAGCAAGTCACTTAACCTCTCTGTGCTTCAATTTCCTCTTCTGTAAAAAATGTACAAAATAGTCTCTACCTTACTGAATTATTTTGAGAATTTAATGAGACAATGTGCCACTATACCTGTACCTAGTGAGTACTTTGTAAATAAGTTATTAATCAAAAAAATTCCTTGCCTGAGAATGAAGGATCCTAGCTGCTGCCACTGAGGGACAGTAGGCAAGTCTCTGATAACCCGCTCTGAGTTGTGATTTTCTCATCTGTGAATCACCGTGATGTGATTCTTTAAAATATATAGGCATTTTTTAAGAAGAAGAAAAAAAAAGAAGAGAAAAGCATGGCATTACTTAAGTATGAAGGACAAAAAAACCCAACAAGAAATATATGTAAATACAAAGATTCTAAAACATGTTCTATGTGTTGGGGAAGGGGGGAGGTGTTGGCCACTGTCATCTATAGTGCAGCTCTGACTAATGTGACATGTGAAATGAAAAGTGTCTTGGATGCTTTTCAGGGGCACTGTCTGCTTATATATTTATGTCTAATGACCAAACCATATGCAATTCAGTGCACTGAATGTAAGAAAAACCAGCGCCACATCTACCCCACTATCTTCAGTATAGTATATTTTACTCTTTTAGTCAGTTGACATTGCTCAGAAAATCCCTTTATGGGTTTCTCCCTTTTCAAAACTTGGGTTCTTTCTCTTTTTTTCCAGCAACAACCTTATTTATTCAGTGCATCTATAATAGAGATGCTTTTGGCAGTTCTGAGACATCAGCATTCAAGTTATTTCCAGTGTCTTGTTTGCAACATAAATTTATGAAACACGGCCTCCACAAGGAAATACTGCAGGTCCCATCACAGGGTAAGGCATTTAGCTTAGCGTTAATTTGCCATCAGTATAATATAAACAACTTTATAAAACATAAATGGCATTAATTGCAAATACATTTGTTTTGTGGTAGACGGCTCTATTTTATGTGAGGAAGGGTGTCACGTGGCTACCTGCGCCCTGGGTGCCCTGCCAGTGTCTTCAACACAAAACATCAAGTTTTGGACACCACCCACATCCCAGGGAAATGAACACAACTGTTCCAAAATGCCACGCTCATATCATTTCCACAAATGCCAGAAAAACAACAACAACATAATAAAAAATAAAAAACAAGATGCAATGAGATCCCCTCTAAGGGAAGAAAGAAAATTGGAAAATTCAGTGTTATTTTCCTGGCAAATATCTTGAGATAAGTCACCTTTTCTAGAGCAGAAAAAGAATTTCCAATGACTAATATGACTTCTAAGGCTAGGTTACACACTGTTTTTATACTTATATGGTTTTACTGATTTTTAGAGAGGAAGGGAGAGAGATAGAAACATTGATGAGAGAGGAACACAATCATCATAATTGATCAGCTGCTTCCTGAGACTGGCTGCCTCCTGAGATTGGCTGCAATCTGCACGGTTGCTACTGGGGACTGAACCTGCAACTCAGGCATGTGCCCTGACCGGGAATCAAACTGGTGACCTCTTGGTTTCTGGGTGGACACTCAACCACTAAGCCACACTGGCCCGGCTGTGTACTGTTTTTTTTATACCAATGATAGGTCAATATACAAAGTCCCCCTTGAGCCAAATGTTTCATCATTTCAAGCCCACACCTTTCGATTGGTTCTCCTTATCTCCTGTTATACATCTCCATTTGCCATGCCATTGCTTATTAATACCAACAGACTCGGGGAGAGGTATGTTTGGGGGCAGAGGGGGTGGTAATTTCATTTACTCATTTATCAAATATCTACTGATGATGGATAAAATGATGAATAGAGTAGTTCTCCCTTATCCAAGGTGGTTCCAAACCCTATATATACCATGTTCTTTCCTGCACATACATACCTATAATAAAGTTTAATATATAAGTTAGGCATAGTAAAAGATGAACAATAACTAATAACAAAGTAGAACAATTATAAAAATGTACTGTAATCAAGTTCTGTGAATGTGGTCTCTCGAAATACAGTAGTCACCTATTTTCTTGTGGTGATGTAAGATGATAAAATGCCTATGTGATGACATGAAGTGAGGTGAATGAGACATTATCTATAATAATTAGAGCGTAATATGCTAATTAGACTGGACAGCCAAACAACCTTCCGGATGTCCTTCCAGACGACCTTCCGGACGAAGCTGAGGCTGCAAGGGCTGAGGCAAGATGCCGAGGCTGCGAGGGCCGAGCCCCTTGCTTGAATTTTGTGCGTCGGGCTCTAGTTAAGAATAATAAAGGTGACTTGAGTACAAGCACTGCCACATGCCACCGTCCATCTGTGGCTGTGTGACCGACGGGCTGGGAGTGGACAGGGTGTGGAGACCTGGACAAAGGGATGATTCATGCATGTCCAGGGAGGGGCAGAGCAGGACCTCGTGAGATTTCATCACGCTACTCAGAATGCACAACGTAAAACTTAAGAATGGGTTTGCTTCTGGAATTTTTCATTCAATATTTTCAGACCATGGTTGACTTCAGGTAACTGAAACCTCAGAAAGTAAAACTGTGGGTAAGGGAGAGTACTATATAATGATTGTTAGCTTTCTAATTTTAACTTCAGTCATCCTACTACCTTTTGAGGAATCTTGATGAAACATGTAATAACTAGGAAAGTCATAGCTTTGGGTCTAAAGAATTGTTCCAGGTCTCTTTTATATTTAACTGGGATTGTTGAAATCAAGGGAGCTAGTCTGTGAGAAAGTGTAGGTTTTACTTCTCTTTTGATGTTTAAAGATTCTCTCACATTTCACACTAAAAGAAACTCAGTCTTCCCTCCATAAACCTGCCCCCCACCCCTCCAGCCTTCTCCATCTCCATTGATAGTCACTCTATTGCTCCAATTCCTTGGGCTTATGCCGTGAAGTGGGTCGCTGAATCTTTCCTTTCTCTCACAACTTAGGTACAGTCTGTCAGGAAATCCTGCTTGTCTCTGCCTTCCAAATGTATCTAGAATCTGATCTCTGCTCCCCACCTGTCTGCTACCTCCTTGGTTCAAACTACCATCTCGTGCCCAGATTATGACAGTCGCTTCTTATAAGGGTTCCCTCCTTCTTCCTTGGCCCTCTTAAAGGCTATTTTTAACAAGGCAACCCGAGCCATCAGTTTAAAATTCAAGTCACATCATGGCAGTCCTCTTCCCAAATGCTTTTAATAGGTCACCACTACTGCACTCAAGAGTAAAAGCCAAAGGCCTTATAAAGGCTGAGGTCTGTCCCATTTATCCTTCCTGCCTCGCCTCCTACTACTCCTCCTGCCACTCATTCTACGTTGTTATGCCAGCAGCCTCTTTTCAGGTCACACCTGAACATGCCAGGTGTGCTCCGACCTAAGGGGAGCTGTACTTGCATTAGCTTTTCCCTCTGTTCACTTGCCTGGAGTGCTCTTCCCCCTCCTGCCTTCACGGCTAACTTCTGCATTTCTTTTAAGTCTTTGCTGAAAAGTCACATTCTCCCTGACCCTCTCTCCTTTCTCATTCTCCCAGCACACCCAATCATTCTTTCCTGATCTGTTTTCTTTCTCCATCACACTCATCTTTCTTAGATACTATATAACTCATTTCTTATCTTTTGCTCAGTATCTGATGCCCCATGGGTTGTGCCATGTAACTAGCTCTTGCCAATGAGTTGTGAGAAGTGGAATGTGTCACCTGCAGGTTAAGGCACTTATGTGTTGCTGTGAGACACTCTAAAACTCTTGTCCTCTGTATGGAGATCAGCAATGTTTGTGGATGGCGACATTGGTGCTTGAGTTACTCCAGTGAGCAGAGCCTCCCAAACACTCCCACCACACAAAACTACAACACACATAAAGCATGAGCAAGAAATAAGCCTTGTTGTCCTAAGCCACTGAGATTTTGGAGTAATTTGATAGCACAGCATCTCCTAAGCTACTCTGACTGACAAGTGGAAGATGGACAAATTGCTTGTCCAATGTCACACAACCAGGAAGTCCAGACATTTCTCTACTATCACACATAATGAATTTCTGGAAGTGTGTTGGAAGTCCAATGGGCTGAATGTCAAACAATGTATTTGCACGCTTTAAATGGAGGTCTATTCCCAAGGGACTAAAAGCATTTTAGAAAACCCTGCATGTGGCTTGTGCAGATGCTGCCCCCTTCAGAATCAGGCAACTAGCCAACAGGGGAAGGTTTGGTAGGCAACTAGGCTTAAGTGGAAGTGATTACAGTGGGTTATCAGTTATTTGCACATGCTGGTTATGTTCACCCAGGCATTTTCCTCCTCCACTGGCTAGGAAGCCACTGTCAACAAATTCCTGATGAATCCCCTTAACAAGCTGCCTTTAGAATTAAACTGATTCGCCCAGTGGTTCCAGACTTTAGTGTATATCTGAATCACCTAGAACGTGTGCTAAAACATGAGCTGCTGGTCCCCACTTTTAGCAGCGTGGGTTGGCTGAGTGTTTCTATTTCTTATGTTCCCAGATGATTCTGATGCTAGTGGTCCAGGGACTACACTTGAGAACCACTGAATTTAACAGCTAGCCAACCAAGTATCAACTCCTTCAAAACATATATACTTATATTGGAGAGAAAATATTTTTTAAAATCTGGTATTTCCAAATCAAATCAGGTATCATGAAAAATGAACTTTCTTATACATTTTGTATGGTACTGAATTAGGGTAATCATACATCACCATTTGCTCAGGACATTCCTGGTTTATCCTGTTGTCCTGGCATTTGTCACTAATTCTTCATCTTCAAAAGTGCCCAGGTTTGGAAGATAAATCATATGTCCATTTCATTTAGGCTTATTTACATTTTGGACTTACATACGGTTATATGATAGTATCTGGGTTTAGGACCTCAGTTGTCTTAATCCTTCCCGGTTGTAGTGCTGTGAATAGGAGAGGGTGATGTGGGTTAGGAGGATCTGTGCTCCTGGTTCCTGACCTCATGGCCCCTTTTGGTTTTTTTTTGTGGGGGGGAGTGTTGGGGGAGTGAAGGTAAAGATGAAGATGGGACAGATGGACTCCCTTCCCCTGTCTTTAACTGGCCAGCACCCTGCAAGAATTAACAGTCAGCCTTGTCTGATATATGCAATACAAAATCAGGAATAAGAAAGAGTTTTGGGGTGTTGATGTAAAATGTAGGATAAAAGGTTACAAAAATAAAAAATCTCTATACACATTCCCCCAACCCTGCTCCTTCTCTCATAATGAAAACAGAACCAGAATTAATCTTCCTTTTAAATGGCCACTACCATTTTATTCTCCAAGCTGGCTCTGAAGCTTTAGAGAGGGCACACACTAGCTCTTTGTCAACCTTGCAAATATTCTTTTCTGAGGTCCATGTTGCTAGACTGGAGCATCTAATGGTTAAGGAGGGTAGATCTGCGGGGGCACTAGTTACTCCCCGCAAGAGGAGGAGCCCCACAGGACCACCCTCTCCTGAGTCAGAGGGAAGGATTCCTTGATGTAAACTACACAGTGGGTGTGTGGTCCCAGGGAGGAGAAGGAAGACTTGCCCTCCACCCCTTCTTAATGGCATCTAATTACGTCCAGGCTTCTCCTAGACAGTTTTCAACATGATGATGAAGGCTGTGAGAAAAGTGCTTTTTTGGCTACACTATCATAGAATGCCTACTTCTTGAACACTGCAGGTGTCCTTACTTGAAAGAGTTTATTTGAGTTAAATTCTACAAATGACTATGGCCCCAGCTTTAGTTGAACAGAAACGCTAAAGCGTGTGAAAGAGCTGCACGAAACTGGCATAGCCTCTCCACTCTCCGGGTTATTACCTAACTCTACTCCAACCTTGTCCTGTCCAATCTAGAACTTGCAGTATTGCTACATCCGGACCTCTGGTGTCAGTAAAATGGAAGTTTGGTGGAGGCAGAGGGGAAAGAAAAGCGGGGTGCCAACTGGATTCATAAAGCAAAACAGGCAGGAGGCACATGAATATTAAACTAGATAGCAAAATGTACTGGTACTTATTAGATACTTGCTTTACATAAACACTGTGTGTGCTCCTTATTATAAATACAGTTAAATGGATAATCCTAGCCTTGTGGGAGTTTAATTCTAAGAGGGATGACCTAAATTTAACCAACACTCTTCACAACTGCCGCCAGCTCCCACCCACACGCACTGTCATGGACTATTCTGGCTGCTAACAAAATATCACAGACTGGGTGGGTCAAACAACAGAAATTTGTTTTCTCACAATTTGGAGACTGAAAAGTTCAAGATCAGGGTGTGAGCAGGGTTCATTTTGTAGTGAGTGCTCTGTTCTTGGCTTTGTAGACAGCCACCATCGTGCTGTGTCCTCAGGTGGTGACAGGAAATGGGAGTTACTTTGGGAGGGGGTGGGACATCTCTCTTCCTCTTCTTATAAGGCCACAATTCTACCAGATTAGGGCTCTAACCTTCTGATCTCATTTAACATTAATTGCCTCCTAAATACTCTCCCTCTACTGTCACATTTCACACTTATGCGGGGAGTTCTAAGACATCTGCTTCATGTTCTTATTTTGCTCCAGTCTCTATCCATGCTGACTGATTTGCTCATCTCTCTAAACTCACTCATCTGGTTTCCACCTCCTTTGCTTCCGACCCCCTATTTATTTGTTCAATAGCATCCCAGCCCCTGTCAACATATTACCCTCATCCCTGTTCAACTGCCTTGCCTTGAACTTCTCTTTTAAAAAGTGGACAGAGGTGATTAAAAATCAACTGAACTTTTTTTTTTTTAAATGCAAGAACCCAATCTTTGAATGTTTTGTGCTGTCTTTGCCTGACTTTCTAAGGTAGGTATTGTGGCATTGTAGAGATAGGCACGGCCTCCTCTCTCCTTTTTCCATTGTTGCCTATGTATTAGGAGAAGGTGCATTATATCCATTTATTTAAAAAAATTGATGTCACAAAAATATGTGAGTTGATGGCTGAGTTAATTAACTAGATGGGGGAATCATATATCTATATCTATACATATATATGTGTGTGTGTGTGTGTGTGTGTGTATATATATATCAAAACATCACTTTAAAAATCTTATTATACACAAAAAAGAAACCTAAAGCAGTTTTAATATACACACTTGAGTGCACACATACACATGCATGCACACACAAGAATGTCTCTTTTCTTGGGTGATTGGGAAGCTCAAGGGTCACATTAAAAAAGTTGCTTCCTAATTAGCATGAGCTTTGATGAACCTGTAATCTGTCAATTCTCTGCTGTCCCCTCTACACAGATCTGCTTAATTCTACTGAGAAAGATGACAACGTGGTTTGGTCCAGAGCTTTATACATCTTGATTTTTAGAGCTCTAGTGCAGTGGTCGGCAAACCGCGGCTCGCAAGCCACATGTGGCTCTTTGGCCCCTTGAGTGTTCTAACGCCACTTCTTCAAAATAGACTCGCCCAGGCCAAAAACCGACTTCTGCGCATGGGCCACGAAGTTTCAATCGCACTGTACGTGCACGCCCGCATGTGGTATTTTATGGAAGAGCCACACTCAAGGGGCCAAAGAGCCGCATGTGACTCGCGAGCCACGGTTTGCCGACCACTGCTCTAGTGTATAAAAACAGTACTACCACCTCTTCGGCAGTTCTGTAGCACAGTGGCTTGGAAATGGGAGAGTAAAAGCACCATTAGAGCTGTCTCTTTGATTTAGGCCACTGTCTCTAGAAATTTTCCTAATCAATTATGAATAAGATGTCTGGGAGTACATGATTAACCCATTAGCAAAGACTGTTTTATTGCCTTGGAAAGGAGAGAGGAGATGTGCCGTCTGGCAGAGATGGGAGTGTCAGGCAAGGTCTGAGAAAGTAAAGGGTAAAGGGAGACAATTGCAAAAAGAACTGAGGAGTTCCTGAAGATCACTTCTGCTGACATCACAATTTTGCCTGAGAAAGTCCAGGGTTCTGGTCTTGGTTCCATTACTTTATAGCAAATCACCTACCCTCTATCAACCTTAGCTTCATTGATAATAAGATGGAGATAATAATAGTATTTAATTTATGTGGTTGTTGGGAGGATGAAATGAGGTAATGTAGGCAAACATTTGGCAAAGTATCTGGCTCATTGTAAGTACTCAACCAATGCTAATGATTATTATTATGTGAAAATGATAGCATCTTTTTGCACATTCTAGATTGAAGCTTTTGCTTCAAAGACACACATAATACAAATTTCAAAAATGCAATAGGAAAGCATGAAAGCATTTTAATCTTTCAAAATATTCCCCCCAAACAAATTGGACTCAATCCAATAATGCACTAAAACTATTCCTAGGAGACAGAAAACGATTCCAAGAGGAGTGTGCTGAAGTGCCTCAATGTCCTGGTGTGACTCAAGCAAACCTTGCAGAGCTTTCTGCTCCTTCTGAAACCTTGGTGGACGGGGGCTATTTCACCATCTAAACCTCACCAAACCTCAGTCCTGGGTTATATCCACTCTCCAAGCTAATTTCACCCCATCTATCATGAATGTTCTCTTTTCCCTCTCAGCCTAGCCTGGCACCTCTCTGGTGACTTTATTTCTCCAAGACGGTTATAATGTACAACCTTGCATTCTTGGATCAATTTACTGATATAACAATAAAATCAAGATTATAAACCTCAAATGGGCCTTCAACTATACCTGGCATTTTTCCCATCACTCCCCTCATAAAATATCTCTAATTTCTACAGTGACTATTTGAAACATTTCTAATCGCACTTCATGTTACTAAAAAAAAAATAAAAAATTTCCAAAGGAACCCTCTTAACCCTTTGCACTCGATTGCTTTTTTCTCGATTCCTTTATTCTACTCGGGATTTAATTTTTTTAATACCCCAGATTTTACAAAGCACGGCAGTAGAATAAAAAACTGGAGTTTCTTTTCATACAAACTTATTTATTTGGATTTTTTTATATTTCAAATTATTGATACATTCAAAGAGTAATTTTAATCTCTACATCCGAGTGCAAAAGGTTAAAAATGACAAGCCCACTGACCTTTTATTATGAAATGTAACACTTAATCATATTAAGTTGTCTTTTTTTCCTCAATATCAGTGATATCTTTTCTCTATCCTCATTATCAGTTACATAATCTTTCTTCTGGACTATGTAAAAGTATACCATTACTAATCTGATCATATAGTGAACCTGTCTTTCTCTTCCCACCCAATTAAAAACCCTTACTGCCTTTGCTCTTGGGATAATAATAAAAATCTTTAGTATGTCCTACAATAGTCCTCCCTGTACTCCAACCATGCTTGCCTCATTTCAGTTCCCAGAGTAAACTTCGCTCCTTCCCACCCCAGGCCCTTTGCACATGCTGTTCCTATATGCAGTTCATCCCAACCAACCCTCCCTCCTTTTCTGAATTCACGCTTACTCATTCTTTAGCCAAAGCATGGTATGTTCAAGGGAGCTTTCCCCAAAACCCCTGTTCAGATCAAGTTCTTTTGTTATGTTCTTTCATAGAAAGTTTCTTTCTTCCCTATATTTACTATACATTATTAGCATGATCTCAACAAGAGAGACATTTCTTGTCTACTTTAACATACATGTGTGGCAGATCATTCCTTCTTCTCCACATTCAAAAGGATGGGGTGTCAATTTAGCACTTTATTCGCTAAAATAGTCCTTGACTACTCAAAACATACACATTTTACTCCCTAGTGACTACACAGCAGAGTAGCATAAGGAATATGGGCTTTAGAGTTAGATAGACCTCTGTTTAAACGCTGCTCCTATTCCTGATGAGCTGTAAGACCCTGGGGAGTTATCTCTGAGCATCACAGTTTTTTGCTATGCAATGGGGACAATGCAGGTTCTAACAACTTGCCATTATTAGTGTACAGGGTCTAACCAAGTACTTGGTGCTACTATGGTGGTTTCTCCTCTTTTCCATATTATATCCTTCCTTTATTTAAAGTATATTTCCAGGCCAATCCTTAGAAAGTTCCCCCCAAAATAATAGCTCTCTCTACCCATGGTTCAAATCCTTGCATAGTTCCAGACTTATGAGTCCCCCGAGCAGTATTGCTCTAACTACTCTTTTTCCAGGTCTAGTAATGCTCTGTAAACTGTCAGCACATAATAAATGTTGCTTATGTGATCACTGGCATCTCTCAAAACAACCTTATCTCATGTTCAATATGTGCTTGCTTTAGAAAGTCTCTCTAGAACTATCGAAAAATAATTCAGAAAGTGGCCTTTTGAAAATCTGGAATGAGAGTATTCCATGACAAATTTGTTATCAATTCATAGAGAAGTAAGAAAAATAAGAACATAAAAGATTGCCTTTTATTCTGTAATTATGTTGTTCTAAACTTTTTGGTGCTAAAATATCTGTTTTGAAGTAGACAAGCTTATGCTACTAGTAGCCACTGAGATTCTTTGCAATCTCTGGAAAACATTGCTATAGAGCAAGATTTCTCAAATAGCTATTCCCAGACCATGACTTCACATCACTCCCAAACCAGGAATCACGAAGTCTGGGGGTGGGACGGGGGGGGGGAGTTCTAGAAATGAACATCTTTAACAAGTTCTCTATCGATTCAACTGCATCCTAATGTTTGAGAACCACCAGTATGGAGTAAAATGTGCAGACCTTGAACCCAGATACTTGAGAGTTTGAAATGTGGCCTTGCCATTTTCTAGCTGGGTGACCTAAGATGCTTTACAACTGCAAGGAAACGAATGAAGTCTGCAACAACCCGAGGGAGCTCAGAGGGCGATCTCTCCCTCCTTGGGTCTCCTTATGAGGATGCAGCTGGCTGACATCTTGATTTCAACCTTGCCACGCCCTGAACTCAGTCACGCTGTGCAAGACTTCTGACACACACAACTGTGAGGTATCAAGTGGATGTTGTTTTAAGTCTCCAAGTTGGTGATAATTTGTTATACAGCGATAGGAAACATATAAGCATGTGCACATAATTGTATGATAAGGTTTTAAAGAAGAAACATTATTTAAAGAACAAATTCCTCCTCTTTTCTTTTTCACCACCCACACACCTATGCTTATCTCTATAACATAAACAAGAAATGACAGTTCTTACCTTTCGAGGGACAAATAGTAGGAAAAACAGCACATCCACTCTTGGGACAAATCACCAAGGACTACATAAATGCACATCTCTTTCACTCCATCTCCTTTAGTTTGTTATAAATTCCCTCCAGGGCAGTAACCTTCCCCTCCGGCCCACAGGCTTAGCTAAGAGCCCAGAAGCTACAGCAGCTGAACTTTTAACTCAGAGAAGCAGCAATCCCCAACGGTTTACAACTGTGAAGAGCTTTCTCTCTTATTACTGCTGTTCACTTTTCTTTTTCTTAGTCCTTCTAAATGGCTGGGAGGGAGGGGTTGGTGCTTTTTGCTCTTCTTTGAGAATCTTGGGACTTCAGTAAGATCAGCGCAAGCTTTATATATTTTTCAAGCTAAATCCCAATTGGTTTGGATTGTTTACACTAGGAACTTGGACATTTATCCAAACTCTATCTTCTGATGTGTTTCAAATAAAAATAAATCATGTCACCAGCCTCAGAGAGGTCATGTCTAATAGAAACACAATGATCTCTTTTGCCCTTTGTATAACCAAAAGCAACTATATATAGGAATTTCTTCTTGTGTAGGAAGCCTGTCCCCATGTAGATAATAATAATAACCACTAATGTTTAATAAGCACTTACATGCCAAACCCTGTTGTAAGCACTTTAAGTGTATCAATTTAACTCTTTGAGAAAGGAATCACAAGTTCTAACCTCATGCTTTTTGTACAATGAATAAACTAGAGTACTTAAGTAACTTGCCCAAGAAATTAACAACTTCAACAAGTTAATAGTTGGAAGAGTCAGGAACCCAGAAATTCTGGCTCTCCAGTTGTGCATTTAATGCCTATTCTATTCTGACACAAGATGTATTATCTCTCTCGGTCCACAAATCTGCAAGCAAAGTGCAATGTTCAGCAGAGGATGCAGGACCTTCATGTCAAAGCATGTTTCTGCTTGGAGAGGCATTGAAACAAGGAAACATCTAAAAACCAGCAATTGAGTCCAAGCTTTCCCTTCTCCTTCACCACTGCAATAAATATGAAGACTAAGAAGACCTACTTTGACACTTCTGTCTGGAACCTAGAAAATTCAATAAGGCGCCACAGAACAGACAGTACAGGTTAAGATTTATAACAAGATAGACACTTTCAGTTTAAGTTATGAGATAAATAAATCTTGAAAGGTGACAAACCGGATCCTGAAAATGTCCCTTCCTGATTGACTACTGATAAATTCCTGTTCATCCTATGACACCCAGCTCAAAGTCCCCTCTCTGAGTGACATATTGATGCTTCATCCCTTCCAGATTCAGGACAAGCACTTGCTTCTTTGCTTCCCTCCTGCATACCCTATGCCTGTGTTGGCACTTAACAAGGGACATCATGGTTGTCTATTTATAGGTCCCTTGATTTTAAGGGCTTATACGTCTGGGAGCCCTTTGTACTTACTGTCGTTTGGGCAAAGGTTCCCAGAACATTGTAGGTATGCTTACTTCTCTAATGTTCCCTAAAAATAATGTTTAAAATTTAACTTATTTTTTAAAAATTGGAACGTGCTGCTTCCTGATATTGGCTCTGCCTTCTGCTCTCCGGAAGGAAAGCATACAATTTTACCTCTCAACTATAGGCTCAGGGAAACTCTTTCCTTCATTGTTTCCTGCGTTCCTCCTCCCGGCCCACCTTACTCCACAGGGGAACCTCGCCAGCTTGCTCAGCAGCCAGAGCTCACCGGCCAGGCACCAAGCACTGCTCTTCCCTAACCTACAGTTAAACACGAGTTGAGTTAGATTCCTGCTGACTCTGCTTTGCTGTGCGTTCTATTTAATAAGCCTCCAGCCACTTTGGACCTGAGAAACAAAGAGATGGTGGGGGATTTATTTACCTCTGCTGATCAATTAGAAACATGGACCCAGATCAGTATGATTATCTCCAAAATTCACTTTGTTTCCTGCAAAGTGTGGCCTCCCTTTCACTTTGTATTTGCCAGGTGATTCATTGGATCCAGGTGGACACTCCTAATGAGTAACCATCTCCAGGGCACATACATGGGAAATCAGAAACCAGAGCATGCATGATATCTGTTACCATCTCTCCATGTGTGTGTGTGTGTGTGTGTGTGTGTGTGTGCAAAATCTCATCAGCATTTTCCTGCTTTACACTTGGCTGAAAATTAGTCTAGGAGTCTTTATAGTGCAACACAGGGGTCCCCTCCATATTCTAAACAGACAGAATATTCTAAGGTTAGATAATTTAATTAACTTTATTTGAACTGTGCTCATTAGAGTTTCCTAAAAGGACTCATTCAAAAATGCATTTAAATCAAGAGTTCGAGCAAATTTTATCCAGGTCAGAGCAGATAAGAAATAGAAAAAAAGGTGGATCACCTGCTACTTTTAACTCTTATCTTTCCTCAAGTGTGCATTTTAGGTGATACACTTTTTAAAAAATTCATCCATTTTCTCTCCAAAACCAACACACGGGATCAATTTTTCTTTGTACCTCCTTTCATTTTGGCATTTGTCATCCCTGCACATCAACTGTCAGATCAATTAGGAAAGACATCTGGTAGGACTTTTTGGCATTTTTCTTCCATTAGTCTGTGGCAGAACCTGCCAAGGAAGAGTGAAATATTGCTTGCCTAGCCATTCATAACCCTGCAACAAGAGCCATTCATTTTAATTAGCTATGTCAGAGGTTCTTAGCATATTTCCACATGTGTGGGGACGATGACGAATAAACTCAGCATTCCAGGCTCTTAAAAACTAATCACTAAAAAAATAAGCCCTGCAAAACCCAGCTGCTGTCTGTCCCCATAAATATCAATGCTCACACATGCTATGTTTCTGGATTTATTTACTTAGCTGTCTTGTCTTGCTGCCCTAATTTGGGTCCCTAATTGCCACAATTGCAGACAATTTTGGGAAGACAATCTGGTCACTTTTCCTCTATAATTCCTTGGATCCATTAGCTCTGTGTCTCTTTACTGTAATGTAGAATGCATTTTTAAATTGGCTGGGGCTTGTTTAGCGCAGGGGACTGAGAACTGCTTCAGGGCAATTACTGTCTTACTAGCTTTTATAATCACAGAATATAGTGTCTAAAACATAGTGAAGGCACTATATAGTGGAAATAAGGAAAGGTCTTTCTTACCCTTTTCCGGTGAACGGTCAATGATATTCTCTCCTTAAAACAACTGATCACATGTTTATAGAAACACAATCCTATCATTTTGAGGGGTTAAGAACTTTTATCTACAGACATGAACTCATCTTGTTCAGTCTGTACAGATGGAGAAGTCTTACGTGGTCAAATGCATGGGCCCAATATCATTGGATCTCATGGGGAATCTCATAAAGAAATGGTATCCTGCCCTGACCGGTTTGGCTCAGTGGATAGAGCGTCAGCCTGTGGACTCAAGGATCCCAGGTTCGATTCCGGTCAAGGGCATGCACCTTGGTTGCGGGCACATCCCCAGTAGGGGGTGTGCAAGAGGCAGCTGATCGATGTTTCTCTCTCATCAATGTTTCTAACTCTCTATCCCTCTCCCTTCCTCTATGTAAAAAAAAATCAATAAAATATATTTTTTTAAAAAGAAAGAAATGGTATTCTCTGGTTCTCTGCTCTACAATGACACCGAAGGATTTGGGACATCTATGTCTGTGGCAAACAAATCTTGAAAGTCAAATCAAGTGAACAAGATACCCTAAAGTATTATTAAATTGGCTCATGAAGGACTGAGCAAACTAGGAGGGTAAACATATGGTCCCACCATACATTTACATCCCAGGGCCATAGCCCTCATATTGTATCCAAGGTTAAGAGCGATTATTGGCTGAGTCACAGTATTAAATCATACTAATTTCGCACTTTTAGTTTGAGTCACTGGGCCATTTCTAATATACTGAACGTTACATGATTTGATAGTTTACTTGGAATTACTTTTTTCTTTTCACCTTAACAGTAGCTTCAAGTGTTCTTTTGTTGGGTTTGGTAATTATTTGGTTAAATTTCCTCCAAAGCTTTAACATTTACTACCTAGTAATTCAAAGTAGCTAGAAGTATTGATTACATTCCTTCTGATGCTATTTGGTGCTTATGACCTGGTAGATATAGATAAAACATTTTTGGGTCTCAGGAGTCTTTGGAAGGCTTGCCATTATTTTTTCACAAATGAGAGTAAACTTCTAATCAGTCATGGATATCTCTTTAATAAGGGTTTATGACTCCCGTTGTTTTTTTCCTCCTCCTGTGGGTGGTATTAGGGCTTCTTCTGTCCTAATTCTTTTTTTAAATTTTTAAAAATATTTTTATTGATTTCAGAGAGGAAGGGAGAGGGATAGAGATAGAAACATCAATGATGAGAGAGACTCATTGATTGGCTGCCTCCTTCATGCCCTCTACCGGGGATTGAGACCACAACCCAGGCATGTGCCCTTGACTGGAATCAAACCTGGGACCCTCCGGTCTGCAGGCCGATGCTCTATCCACTGAGCTAAACCAGCTAGGGCTATCCTAATTCTTTTTAATGCTGTATTGAGTTTGACTGCATCTAAGAAGGGCTAGATGGACAACACAATTCCCAACAATAGACCTTAAAACTGTTTTATAACTTCAGTAATAAATTTCTTTTGTTCCCTCCCTCTGTATCACATTTTTATACTTGCTCATCTCAGTGCTTTCTTTGGTTTCCTTCCACTTTTTCAAAATCTGACTTTTCTACATTTTTTCCTGGACTACCATTGCCAATTTATTTTGGAACCTAGTGTATTAGAGGAATTCCCAAACTCTTTGACCTTCACCCTAAAAAGACTGGCTTCCTCTGCAGGGCACATCACTGATGTCGAGTTCCAGATGACCTTCATAACACACACTCTGTATCTAATTTGACAGAATCTTCCATTTTCAATATTTCTGAGTGAGTATCAATGTTAACTTTATTTTATTGTGTATTTCTACTAATTTTTAAATCATTTTTTGCATTTCTTAGGTGAACTGTTGTGGCCTTTCTGATCTGCTTGTGTGTCTACCTTCTCTGAACTGATAGTCACTTACAAACTCTCAATGCTCCTTCAGTATCCACGTACACAGTGCCCAACAAGATCTCTCAAAGCCTCACAATAGAATATTCCACAGCCCACAGCGTAACAAGAAATACCTTGTCCTTATGCCTTCAAATCTGTTCCTATTGTTCTTGGGTTGTGGCTGTAGCTGAAAAAATCTGTTTTTATTTTCTATTTATATACTCCATATATTGTGCTTCAATTGTATTTCTTAGTTTTAGTTTTTTCCTTATCCTGATGTAACCCTCCTTACTGTTATTTGTTTTGCTATCACCATATTTTTAGTTATTTTTGAATGTGTTCCTCCCTACCCTACCCCCTTTCTCTTCATCCTTCCCTCCTCCCCTGCTCTATTTACTTTTTTCCCATGAGAAGGATGCATTATTTACCTTGAGAATTCATATTACAACACTGTATAACACAATTTCACTAGTGTGGTTTAGAAATCCTAGAACTGCTTTCCATTTATTTTAAAATAATGATCTATGTATGCATGCTCTCTGAACTTTTACTTTCTAGCCTCCTATTCTGTGTGATACTAAAGAGCAACTCATTATTTTCATACTTTCTATAATGTGCCGTAGCATACTTGCTATATAGAAGGCATCGTGTAAAGAGTAGACAAATTTACGAGGCTTGGTTCTAACAAACCCCCTATCTCTGCCTGACAATCACTACCTTCACTAAGTTCCTTGGTCCCTTCCAATTTCACCTCAAGATGAGTTTTCCAATTTTATTCAATTCCAGTGGCCTTTTTGGGAAGGGAACACGCTAGAATGAAAGCATTCAGCAAAGATGAGTCAGAGTAGTGGGCCTATCTCCTACAGCAGTGGTCGGCAAACTCATTAGTCAACAAGCCAAATATCAACAGTACAACGATTGAAATTTCTTTTTAGAGTCAAATTTTTTAAACTTAAACTTCTTCTAACGCCATGTCTTCAAAATAGACTTGCCCAGGCCGTGGTATTTTGTGGAAGAGCCACACTCAAGGGGCCAAAGAGCCGCATGTGGCTCGCGAGCCATGGTTTGCTGACCACTGTCCTACAGGATCTCGCTGGAAAGAAAGGGATAAAGGCAATGGTAACAGGCTGGCCGTACCACCTGAAGTCGAGTGCATGTGTGCTTTCAATTGAATTGACATTGCAGGCTGTGTGCGTGGGGTAGACTTTGAAAGTCCACACTTCCTGGTTGGGATGCCTTCAGGCAATGGCTCATGCCAGAACTCAGCATCATTCTGAGAATTTATCAGGACAGGGCACAGTAGCTCCTTGATCAGATGGTGACAGAAATAGTAAGTGAAGTGGAGATATTGCCCTGGATGAATCCTGAAGAGGCAAAGAAATGCTCACTTCTTTTCAAATGCAAAAGGGTAAGAGATCAGTAGGTAACATCATGGAAGATCAGTGACTGGAAACTAATGTAATTATTGTTCCACAATGAGACTTCCTGAGAACACTTGGCGGCGATGCATAGTATCAAAGATTTGGCATACTTTAATCACGCGTTATTTCCGCAAGGTGGCATGTTAAAGGTTTGTTCCCTAACTGCAGAATGGGTAAATACAGCACGTGACTCATACGTTGATTCAGGATGATTTATGTTTTCTAGCGCCTTCCAGTGTCACAGCAGAAAAAGGTGCACCTCTTTCTAGGCACTCCTCCTACAGACCATCAAATACCCACACGGCTTTCAGGAGCATCTGAAACAATGCACAGTGAGGTCCAGGAGGAGTCCCTGGGTGTGTGGGGGGTGGTGTGGGGTGCTCTTTTTCTCAGACTTCAGCATGCAGGCCATTTTAAACGGCACAGCCAGCCCTCTGCAAGAGGAGGGGCTTTGCCAAGCCCTTAGTTTCATATATTGCAACACTTTCTGATCTCACTTAGCATAGAACGCTGTCAGTGAGAGCCCCTGCAGAGACAGCTGACCCAAATTATGACTTCTTTCAGGGAAGGGAAATCCCTGTAGGACAAACAGGAAGCCATCTTTCAGCATAATGTATTCCCATTGGGAGCAAGTAAGCAGTTTAACTTTTCAGTTCAAAGCAGTGAATTGAAGACACATAAGTTAGTTTTGGCTCAATGTGACCCTAAAATCAAGTCAAATGGAATGAGTTCACAATTCAAAGCCTTAAGACTCTGTTTGGCTGAACACTGAGGTTAAAGTGTTGAATTCCCTTTCATTTTTTGTCATTATTTTTTCTTTAGCCATTTCCAAAGTACAGCTAAGTTAGGGAAATAATAAAATACAGAAAGTGCTAAATTGGATTTCAGATCCATTAACAGGCTTTCCTGGTGCAAAAACTATCCCCTGGGGCGTGGTGTTAAATGGAAAATAAATTTTGAAGTGTATACGTACAAAGAAGAAATTATTCTCAATCTGGTTGAGATCCAGAGAAATTTAAGTTTGCCTTTTTAATTTATTTGACTTTTCTCTGGCACTTAATAGTCAAATTTATCTAGTGTTATTACCTTTAGAGCAGAGTTTGCTGATAAAATAACAATTCTCCGCCATCACAAAGCAAAGGGATCTTGCCCTTTACTTCATTAGCCAAGACCCCTCACATAGTTAAGAAGACTCTGACAATAAAATGTATATCTGCTCTTTAGCCCACAGGGTTGATATACTCTGAAAAGTAAGGTGGAATGTTTCTCCATTTTTTTCATTATTATGCAAAGAATAAAAAATCTTCACCGAATCAACATAAAGTGCAACCACTCCATCTTCTAATATATTGGTCCTGTTACTCCCATAAAGGAAAGTGTACCAGTCTGTTAAATTTTATTCACGTAAACATAATGCTAGCTAGAAAACAAATAAAGCACATTTTCTTATTAGAAGGGTCTCAACAAATTACATGCAGAAAACAAAATGCATTTGCCCTGGTAAATTGCCACAGTTCTACCTGATCACCTTCCATCTAATAGATGGAAGATCAGTATAGAACAAATTTGAGTAGTGGTTGGTGGATGGATGATTGAATTAATTCTGATTATTCGTGTTTTGGGTACCCGAAGCCAGTTTCAGGTCACTCCATTCCCGGGGACAAGGAGTACAGGCTATGGGAGAACACGTGGGCCTCCCCAACAGTAAGCCCAATGTAGGGGTTATGTCTCCTAGCAATTCAGTAGTCACTGTGCCTTCTGATATAATTTATAAAACCTGGGATACAGGAAAAGACATACACACAGCATCACTGTTCCTCAGGTGTTCACACATTTGTTCTTTGTATTAAGGTACTTTTGCTACCTTATAGTTCCAGTATCGGAAGTTACAATGCTCCTACCGATCCAAATGCATTCTCAACAGGCTTGCTGAATTGCTTCTGAATGCTTTCTAAATGTCAATTTAAAACACACACACACACACACACACACACACACACACACACACACACACACACACAAAAGAAAAAAATAACCAACAAAAAACAAGCCAGGAACAATAGAGACATTGTACAAAACAAAAAACAAAAACCGCCAGACACTGTCTTTTTTTCCTCCTGTAAAGACAGCAAATCCCTAACCATGAAATATTAGCCTTTTTGATGTTGAACCCAAAGCAAAAAAGTCATTCTTATGGAAGGAGGATGTCACTGTTGATCCACATGTGTCCAGGCAACTATTTTCTTTTTATACTCACCTGAGGATATACTTTTCAAAAATTTTATTTTAGAGAGAGGAAGGCAGAGAGAGATACATCAATGTGAGAAACATTAATCAGATGCCTCCTGTACGCGCCCCAAGTGTGGATCAAACCTACAACCCTTTGGTGTATGGGACAATGCTCCAACCAACTGAGCCACCTGGTAGTAACTTGGGACTTAATAACTTCTGTTTTGCCTTTGCTGCTCAGTTGGCAAGGGCAAACGGAGTGAAAGACATGGAAGCTGCCCAGGATGGTTTTGAACATCCCTAAGGAACAAAGGAAATACCTTTGGGATGGCACACAGGCCACAGAACAGGTATCACGTCTTGCATGCCCCCTTGTGGTTGACATGTCAATATACACATAGAGGAATTAAGCAAGTGGGAGGTGGGGGGAATTTGCATCCTGTTTCTTACTATTCATCTTTCGCTGTTTTCATCAGTTTCTAGAAGTATGTCTCTAGATTACAACTGGAGCAGTGTTTTTAGCTTTTGAACTTTAAAGAGGAAAGTCAGTCTCCATGAAACCATCACTTCTTTTGAATGAGAGCTCTCAGAGGAAATGAAAGACCAACTTTTAGACACACAATTATTCTACACTGTTATTTTCAATAAGCTTCATCCAGCATTTTGCTCATTTTTCTCCTTTGACTCCTCTTCCCTCCACTATACATGTCTATTCTCTAATAACCCCACTAGATTACTTTTTTTTAACATATAATACAACAAATAACAGGCATTCAATAAGTGTTTCTTTGGTTAGGATAACCAATTTATTACTTTTTAACATTAACATGCACACCCAAATTCTAATAAATTATAAAATAAGTAAAAGGGATAGTTCTAATTTAAGTAATCTTTTATCTTGGACATCGCTTTTGCCCTCAACTTTTTATTTGAATAATCTCAAATCTGCTTTGGAGTTGAAATAGCCATACAATGAGTAACACTATTTATTAAAAAAGACCATCTTTACCTCAGTGATTACAGATGCTACTTTTTCATGTCCTGCATTTCTATATGTACGTGAGTTTGTTTCTTGATTTTCTATTCCACTTTTTGGTTTGCCTATCTATCCTTATGCTAGGCCCACAATGTTTAAACAGTACAAGAGCTTTATAGTTTGCTTTCATATCTGGGATGGCCATTCCTTCCTTTACTGCTTGTCCATTTAAGCATTTTGTTAGCTATTATTACACATTAATTTTTCCATATAAACTTAAAATCAAATTGTCTATCTCCAGGAGGAACAAAACATATTGTGTTTAGTAGGCAAGTATTACATTTATATATTAACTTGTTCATCTCTACTTTTATGTCTTTTATGAGTGCTTTGTAGTTTTTCTGATAAGAATTTGGAACATTTCTTAAAATGAAGTTTTCTCTTCCATTAGCCCTTCTAATTGCTTTTGTATATATGCATGAAAGTTAATATTTATAAGTGTACTTTATATTTTACTGAATTATTTTATGATGTGTTGGTTTCATTAATGAAACTCTAAGATTTTTTTAGATATCATAGTATTAATAAAAATAGGCACTTCTTTCCAAATTCTTATAACTCTATATATTTACTCTTGTTTTACCTCATTGGCTAATATATTCAATGCAATATTAAACTATTGTAAGTTACGTGCCATCTTCCCCTTGTTCCTGATCATAATATGAATACCTTGTGTGCTCTTATTAATGCTGGGCTTTCAAGCCATATACATACATGTACATATATAATAAATATGCATATGTATGTACATATTTATACACATGTATACACAACACAGCTCTACATATGAGTGAGAGTGAGAATAAGAAAGAGAGAGGAGAAAAAGAGAGTGAGTCCTATTGAGGAAAAATCCATTAATTTTTGTTTTGTTGATTGCTACATCAGGAACAGGTAATACATTTTATTAAATGCCTTTTTTAATGGAGATAATATGATTTTTCTCCTTAGATATATTGCTATGGTAAATTATATTAGTGACTATCCTGTTATTGAACCATTCTTGAATTTCTGGAATAAGATATTCTTGTTTGGTCCAAAAATTTTAACTTGTTACTAGTTTTTATTTATGAATTTTACATTTATAACCATATGTGAAACAAAGCTATTGTTTTCTCTTTTTTTTCTAATATTTTAGAAATTAATGCCATACTTGTTTCATAAGAATACTTTGGAAGCTTCTGTTTTTTACATTTCTGTGCTATGAAACAATTTAAGTATGTTTGAGATGGTTAAGCCTTTGCAGGTTGGGTGGAATTTGCTTGTGAAACTATGTAAGGGAATGTTTTTTTGTGAGGTAATACTTTGGTAACTATTTCTATCCTATGGAAATTGGTTTAAGGTTTTTTTTTTATCTCTTAAAGGCCAGATTTGGTAAATTGTGTTATCCTAGAAAAGTATCCATTTCAACTATATTTTCAAATTTATTTGCATAGAGTTGTGCAAAGTAGCTTTAACAATTTTTAAATTGTCTTTGTTTCATGGTGTTTACCCATTGCTATTATAAAAGAGTGTCCCCTTTATCATGACACATTGAATTTTATCACTTCGGACTTCTCACATTTGTCCTATGTTTTCAATCTCTAAAAACAAAGCTTTCCTTGTGAAAACAGGCTAAACAAAAAGAAAGACAATGAATCAGAATTGATTTATTTAATTCCCTGAAGATTTTAGACATATTGTTTTGAATGGAATATTCATGTGTCACACTGAAGAGCAAGTTTTGAGAAATTCCCTAGATAAGAGTTTCCTTTAGCCTAATAATAAATCACGAGAGGTAAAAATATTCTGGAGACATTATTTTCTGTGAGTATATTGCAAACCTCATTAATATCCCTTTTTAAAATTGTGGTAAAATATACACAACATAAAGTTTAACTTTTTAACCATTATTAAGCGTACAGTTCAGTGGCATTAAGTACACTGACACTCTTCTAAAACCATCATCCGTATTGATCTCCAGAAATTTTTTCATCTTTCCAAACTAAAACTCTGTACTCAGTAAATAATAACTCCCTATTCCCCCAGCTCTACCACCAGTTCCTGACAATCACCATTCTACTTTTTTTCTTTATGAATTTACCTACTCTAGGTACTTCACATAAGTAGAAGCATACTGTTTTTGGCCTTTGGAGATGGCTTATTTCACTAAGCATGTGTCTTCAAGGTTCATCCATGTTGCACCATGTGTAAGAATTTCCTTCCTTTTAAAGGCTGAAAATACTGCATTGGATGTATATACCACATTTTGTTTATTCATTAATCCATCCCATCAACAGTGCAAAACTGTTCCAATTTCACTACACTCTCACCAACACTTTATTATTTACTATTTTTTAATTATAGCCATCCTAATGAGTATGAAGTGGTATCTCATTGTGGAACTTCCCTTTTGCGCTTATATTACAATATTTAACATTAATATTTAGTTATAAATACAAGATTCATATTCAACCAACTGAGTAGACATTGTGCCACTATGTGCTAGATATTGTGTTATATACTCTTACAAAAGTTTTCACATTTACTGCATATTGCAAACCAGTTCATCTACTTCTTAGGTAAATACACCAAAGGAACTTTACAAAATGTGCCCAAGGAAACTCAGAAAGGCAGCTATAACATAACTCTGCTCTGCTAGGTTTCTAACCTTCTTAAATAAATTAACTTTCATAATAAAATAAGATAAGAAAAGAGAGAAAAAGGTAAATAAAAGATATGGGGCTAATACAAGACAAATAGTAAGATTGTAAATTTGAACCAAAATATCCAAATTAGTATATAAAACCTCAATGGACAAAAATTAATGGGCTTAGTTAGTTAAAGGGTATGCTGTATCAGAAAAGGCAAAGTAACAAATAACAAACAACCAAAGTATTCCCACACAACAAAGAAACATTACATATTGATTATAAGAAACATATATAAGAATACCAAAAGGTTTAAAATAAAAAGGTGGAAAATATACTAGGTAAAGATGAAGCAAAGAAAGATATACTAATCTCAAACAAAACAGGTCTTAAGGCAAAAAGCATCATAAAGATAAAGAAGGCTAGTTCATAATGGTAAAATGTCATTTCACATAACAAAACTAATGTGTATATACTTAATTACACAGCCTTAAAATTTATAAAGCAAAAATTGGTAAACCCAATAAAAGAAATTCCTTAATAACAGTGGAAAATTGTAACATGCTTTTATCATAACTGATAGAACACATAGGGAAAATACCAACGATATAGAGAATAACTAACAGACTTGACCTAACTGACATATGGAACTCTATACCAAACAGCTGTTGAACATATACAAGGTAGGGGAAAAGTTGTTTTATAGTTGTTTATATGTAAACTACAATCTATAATAATAAAAGTGTAATATGCAAATTAGACCGGATGTCCTTCCGGACAACCTTCCAGAGGAAGCCGGGGCTGCGAGGGAACCCTGGGTCCCAGATGCCAGAGGTAAGCCAGTGCTGGCAGCCGGAAGAGGGCAGGCCTACTCTTGTACGAATTTAGTGCATCGGGCCTCTAGTAATTAATAAATAACAATACAACTCTGTGTTTTGTGTACTCACAACTGTAAACCTACTTTTGCCCCACCCTGCATTCTTTCCAAATGCAAAAAGAATCTTTGCCAAAATTGTTCATATTCTGGGCAATAAAACAAGTCTAAAAGGTTTCAAAGAAATAAAATCATGCAGAAATTTTCTCTGATCACAGTAGAAATAGACTTTAATAATACAAAGGTAACTGACAATTCCCAATGTTTGAAAGCTAAGCAAACACTTCTTATAAACTTGAGTCAGATATAAAATCAAAATGAAAATTGAAGAATCCTATCTAATAAAGAGGGAATATGCTAATTGACCATCACACCCTCACAAAATAGTGGCACCCACAGCCAATAAGGAGAGAATATGCTACTTGACTGCCATGCCCTCAAAGATGGTGGCGCCCACAGCAACAAGATGGTGGCGCCCAGTCCCCTCAGACCCGCTGGGGTGGCAGGCACGCAGCATGGCCGAGCCTACCCCCAGGCAGGTCTGGCTGCTCCACACACCTGCCTTCAGAGTCCCCCAGTCCCCTCAGCCCCCCAGCTGCCCAGGGCTGGCTCAAGACACAGGCAAGCCTTGGATGGCGGCTTCCCAGCTATCCAGGACCACTCGAGACTCAGGTAACCAGGGCCGGCCAAGGTTTGTGCTGCCGGCAGTGGCAGCAGCAGAGGTATGATGGGGGCATTGCCTTCCACTGATCGCTGGGTCACCTCCCACCCCTGAGAGCTGCCAGGCTGTGAGAGAGGGCAGGCCGGGCTGAAGGACCCCTCGCTCCAGTGCATGAATTTTCATGCACCGGACCTCTATTATTATATAATGAATTATAATGCATATATTATAACCTGAAGAATATTATATTAATTAAATTATATTTAAAGTTATACATAGAGAAAAAAAAAGCCTTGAGTATCTTAAAAAGAAAAAAAAAAAAGCCTGAAAATCAAGATCCAAGCTTCTATCTCAAGAACAACTAATTCAATCAAATAAATAATAGAGGAAATAATTAGAGTAGAGATTAATGTAATAAGAAAACAAATACAAAATGGAATCTGAAAGCCAAAAGGTGGTTTTAGAAAAAACTAATAGAATTGATAAAATCCTAGCAATTTTAATTAAAAAAATTAAAAGGCCCAAATATCAATACTGTAAATGTACTAATGGTCCTTATCCTACAACCAATAAACATTTTTCAAATGAGAATTTTGTAATAATTTTTATGCCAATAAACTTGAAAATTCAGATGCAAAGGGAAAATTTCTAGAGAAATAAAGCACTAATGGTGACATAATAGAAAGAGTGAAATATGAAAATCCTACATCCTTTTAATAATCAAAGCCATAATTTAAAAGCCCCTAACAAAGGAAACTCCAGGCCTACATGGAAATTCTTGCAAATACTCAATGAAAATATAGCACCAATTAGAACCAAATACTTCTGGAGAATGGATTACCTGAAGGCAACAAAACCTTAATACTGGATACTGACAAGAACCTTATGATAAAGATAAATTTCAAGCTAATCTCTTTCAAAATCTTAGATTTAAAAATACTGAAAAATTAAGTAAATCAAACCAAGTAGTACATAAAAAGGATACTACCTTACAACTAGGTCAGGTTCATTTTAGAAATGTAAGGATGATTTAACATTCAAAATTCAATTAATTCACCACATTAACTTAAAAAATGGTGAGGGCAATAAATTCATATGATTGTCTAAAAATGCATATTAAGAAGTAGGAATAAAAGGAAATTTCCTATTCCTTTTCTTGTTGATAATGGCCATTCTAACAGGTATAAGGTGGTATCTCATCATAGTTTTGATTTTAGTGAAGTTGAGCATCTCTTCATATTAGATCTGTTAGCCATTTGTATCTCTTCTTGGGAGAAGTATCTGTTCAGATACTCTGCCCATTTTTTAATTGGCCTGTTTGTTTGGTATTGAGTTGTATGGTCTTTATATAGTCAACCTTGTTAGTCATCAGAGAAATGCAAATTAAATCCACAATGAGATTTTTAAAAACCTACTCAACAAACTGGGTAAGATTAAAATAATTATTAAGACCATGTGCTGTTGTAGAAATTAATCATGTAGAATTCTCATACGTGTTGGTGAGACTTAGGTATAGCAAAACTTAGGAATACTGTTTAGCTGTATCCTTGGATATACTTATATTCTCAACATAGGCCCAACAGAAAGTTTACTAGTATGTAAACCCAAAGACAGGTAAAAACTGTTTATAGCAACATAGTCATAATAGCCAAACAGGAGAAAAAACACAAATATTCACCAGAGTTGAAATAAATAATTGTAGTTTTTTAATACAAAATATAGTTTACAACAACAAAAATCAAAGCATTAGTGTTAAACTCAGACACATGGATATCTCTCACAAACCTAATGTAAAGTAAAAAAAACACAAAACACACACACACAGATCTAAACATCAATATTGTATCCCTCAATTTATATAAAATTCAAAATCAGGTAAAATGAATATAATTAGTGTTTGAAGTCAGGATAATGGTTAATTTTAGGGAAAGAAATAGTGACTGGGGTGGTACACACAAAAATTTTTTTTTATACTGGTAATGGTCTATTTATTGTAAAAATGTGTCAGGCTATATTGTTTTAATTGGTGCTTTTTATATATCTATGTATTTCAATTAAAATAATTATTCAAAAAGATTGACAAATCACAACTCAAGGAATCAAGAAATTTATTGTTCAAGTGTGAAGTAATCTAAAATTTGACACAATTTTGATTAATTGCTGTGAACAATCTATTTCACTTGGAATTACAACTATATTTACTGAAATGTTCCTGGGTTATTTGGCACAGCAGAGAAATTTATAATTTAATAGTTGTAGTTTTAAAAGCTAGTAATGTTGATTGATTTTCAACTTTTCAAGTTGAACTGCCAACAAATAAGAAAATTATTATAAAACAGAATGCAAATATTGAGAAATTTGAAAATATTTAAGATAAAGAATTTGAGGAGAAAGAGTTGGAGAAGCAGTAATGTCATCTTACTAAGTGAGAAGTCAAGAGATGAAGGTTCAAGTATATGTTTTGACAGTGAAGAGGTGAATAGAGAAAAATCTAAAAATGTGGTTTAACCCTAGGGGAAGGAAGGAGGGAGAGGGAATGAAATTGATTTAAGTGAGCTAAGAAAGCAAATGCATAAGATCAAAAGTTCATAGAGCAAGATGTACCAGTTTGAGCATATTACTTAGAGATAAAGTCAACAAACATAAGTAACTAAAGTGCAAGTAGTTGACAGTTATTGCATCCAGGAGGTTGGAATAAGGATGTGAGTGAAGTTTTTCATTGTAAATTAACATTATAAATTAAATATAAAACATTGAAAGCAAACTTGAAACAGAATAAAGTCGGAAGAATCACTCTACCCAAATCAAGTCTTAAGTCTTACTATATAGCTACATTAAACACAGTGTGGTATTTGTAGAGACCTGTGCAAATAGATGAATGGAACTGAATAGAGAACTCAGAAAGAGATCCGTGCTCATATGTCCAACTTATTTTTGACAAGAGAGCAAAAGCAATTCATTAGGAGGGATAGCTTTCTGAAGAAATAATACAAGAGCAAACGAATCCACAGACAAAAATAAATAGATGAGCCTTGTCCTAAAACTCAGACCTCATACAAAAATCACTCAAAATAGATAAAAGATTTAAATATAAAACATAAAACTATAAAAATTTTAGAAAAGAAACCCAATAAAATATTTGAAATCTAAGGCTAGGCAAAGAATTCTTAGTCACAACACCAAATGTGTGATTTATTAAAAACAAACAAATATACACACACATAAAACCCAGATTGTTTGGACCTTATTAAAATTAAAAATGTCTGTTCTGCAAAAGACCTTATTAAAAGGAAAAAAGGCAAGTTACAAAACTGGAGAAAATAATCGCAAACCACATATCCAGCAAAAGTCTTTTACTTAGAATATGTAAAGAACTATCAAAACTTAACAGAAAAAAAACACAATCTAATTAGAAAATAGGTAAAAGACATGAACAGACATTTCATGAACGAAGAAACAAAGCTGGCAAATAAGCAAAGAAGATGTTCAACATCATTAGACATCAGAAAAATGCAAATGAAAAGCACAATGAGCTATCACTATGCGCCTATTAGAATGGCCAAAACAAAAAAAATAGTCACAGTACTAAATGCTGGAGAGGATGGGGAAAAACCTATATTATTCATATATTGTTGGCGGCAGTATAAATAATAGCCATTCTAGTTCTGTAAGAAACAGTTTGGCAGTGTCTTATAAAACTAAACATCAACTACCATATAACCTAACAATTATACGCTGGGGCATCTATCTTAGGGCAGTGGTCGGCAAACTCATTAGTCAACAGAGCCAAATATCAACAGTACAACGATTGAAATTTCTTTTGAGAGCCGAAAACCGACTTCTGCGCGTGGGCCACGAAGTTTCAATCGCACTGTATGTGCGCGCCCGCACATGGTATTTTGTGGAAGAGCCACACTCAAGGGGCCAAAGAGCCGCATGTGGCTCGTGAGCCGTGGTTTGCCGACCACGGTCTTAGAGAAATGAAAATTTATGTTAACACAAAACATCTGTGCACAAATGTTAATAGCAACTAATTCATAACAGCCCAAAGTGAAAATAACCCAGATGGCCTTCAATGGTGAGTTGTTAAAACACGGTGAAATACTACCCAGTAATAAAAAGGAACATACTTTTGATTCATACAACACCTTGGAAGAGCCTTCAGGGGCTTAGGTTGAGAAAAACAAATACTGTGTGATTTTATTTATATTAAGCATTTAGAAGGACAAACTTTTAGCAGTGGGGACAGGCTAGTTATTGCCAGGGTTAGGGACAGAGAAGGAGAGGTTTGGGAGAGAGATGGTGTAGTTATAAAAAGGGCAACACAAGGGACCTTTGTGGTTATGGAACTCTTTCGTATTTTGACTGTGGTATGGGCACAGGAATACACACATGTAATAAACTGCATAGAACCAAGTATGCACACACACAAATGAGTACAAGTAAAACTTGGGAAATCCAAGTAAGATGAATGGATTGTCCAATGTCAATGTCCTGGTTGTGATATTACACTATGGTTTTGCAACATGTTACTACTGGGGGAAACTGGGTAAAGGGTACGTGACATCTTTCACAACTGTATGTAAATTTAGGTTTATCTCAAAATAAAAATGTTTCAATAAACACCAAAAATCTCTTTAATAAACTCACAGAATGAATATATGTGTATGTATGTAGATATAAAGGTATATAGCTATAGGTACACACACACATAAATTAGGAGAGAGGCAGAACCATTATCAGATTCTGGAAAAGAAAGAACAAATTGGATAAAATTGTATCAGTGAGGTAGAAGTACTGAGTAAAACTGCAACTGGAGTTGGATTAGAAGAGGTCAAGGGGGGAAAATGGGAACATATGTAATACTTCCAATGATAAAGGTTTAAAAGAAAAAGAAAAAAAAAAAGAATTGGCAAGTTCCTACCTACCCAGGGATGAAAATCCAGGGAAGTTATATCATGGTGTCTTCTTGAACAGAATATCATCACCCAAAATATATAGTAGAGTGTACTTATTCAGTATCATCTCTAAAATCGACTTCTTGCCAATTATTAGCAGTATGACCCTGGGCAATTTATTGAAACTTCTCTATGCCTCAGGATCCTCAGAATACCTGGATCCCATTAAGTTATTATGAGGACTTAATAAGTTAATGTACATAAAAATCTTAGAAAAGTATCTGACATTTAGTCAGTCTTAGCTAACTTTGTCATTATCTTATAGTAGGGCATTTATTATATGACAAAATAAGCTATACTTTTCCTATTTTTTCTCATTATATATTGTTTTGATGCTTCTACTATCAGCTCATCCCACAGTATCTAGGGGAACTGATACCTCTTCATCTCTAATTTCTAAAGTCATTTGAAAGCAGGCCAAAAGAAAAACAGTATTGTGTAGGTGGCAGCAGACCCATCCAGGAACACACAGTATTACTGGGAGAGGGGAAAAAACTAGCTCCTCAATACATCTCACTCAATCCTGTCCCGCTTTTGGGGGGCTCTGATTTCCAACAAATCTTTGTTTTGTGAATCCAGCACCAATTAGAGATAATTCTGCAGGTTCTTCACCCTCTCAGCACCACACAACCTATTTATTCTGAGCCAGAGCACAACTCACTTCAGATAATGAGACACTGTAATCATCCTTTCCAGCCCTGCTGATCATTTTTTCCCCTTATTTTGCAACCCTCTTGACTGAGGAAGATTAACAGACAGTAATGATCCAGACTGAAGTTGTGGGCTCTAAATCCCTTGCCGGTAGGCTTGCTCTGCTGTCAGAGAGGCGCAGAAGTAGCTGCTGAAGCACTCCCGAAGCTCACAGAGGACAGCCCTGAGAATTCCACCCAGGGAGGGCCTGAGCTTTGCCGGCCAGAATACATGATTCATGGACAAGAAACAAATATGTCTTACATTTGTGGGCATGAGAAATATGAGACTCCTATTTTCTAATGAGCCATAATACGATCATGCCTACGGAGAATACCATGTTGGTAGTACAGGCACATTTCTTCGGACTTAGCAGCCATCCCTGTTGGTGCACCATACACCACATGCAGCCAAAGAAACAGATAACATGCACACAGTAGGAACATCAGAATGCAGTCCATTGCATGCCTTCTGATAACGTCACTTAAAGGATATTTCGTCACAAGCAACGGTTGGCCTCTCTTGTCAGTAACTTCAGGAGTTTAGGCATGTAAGTTTATCACTTCTACTCCCCCTTAATGAAATCCCCTGAGAAAGCCACCATTTACACACTTAACTGTTTTGAGCTCCCTTTTTTTGCTTATATTAACAAATATCACCTTTGGAGATGACCAGTTCCAGGTTTATTACTTGCTGTGTATGGTGATTCTACCATTTATTTTTATTTCATTTTTTAAAATCAAACCCCTTTAAGTTCTAGATTCCAGGGTTTGGTTAGTAGAGTCATCTCCATCTTATTTGTCCCCCATCTTATTTATTCCCCTCAATAATTAATAGGCCTTGGGTTTGTTTAGTCCTCACCTTCTCAAATCAAGGCATACAACCATTTCTTGGTCATTTTTGTAACACTCACTGAACCTCCTCCACATTCTTCAATCTTTCTGTGCAAATACAGGAAGCAAAAACATACCTCTGGCAAGAGTATGTAATGATTAGACACATAATAGGAACAATATCTTATTATGTTCTTTCCGGAACTCTTCCTGATCGTGATCAGCTTTGCAGGGGTGGGAATGGGTGGGAAGAAGCACCTCTGGCCACAGAACACTACACTTCAGGAAACTGTCAACAGTGGCCTCTCAATCCATGCACCTTCTTTCTCGAACTATTTTCTGCAAATTTATTACCTCTCCTAAAGAAAGCACATCTGCCATGTCTTAATGGTCCTTTTTGAAATGATCCTTATTAATTTGACAATTCACTCCCTGGATGAGATTAGCATCCGCTATAAACATAGAGATTAGAAATTCCCCCTTTTAGATCATTTGGTATCACCCTGTTTATTCTTCTCCCTCTATGTTTTAATCATTCTATTTTGTTTGTTTTGAAGTTGATTTCCTATCTCATTTTTCTAAATTCTATAATCAACTTTCTTTCTTAAGCATGGAAACTAACAGAAGTATCAGAAAAAATTGGCTCTATATGGTACATCAATACAAAATAACATTATGTAGCCATCAAGAAAATGTATACAAATATTTAATGATAAGGCATAATCTTTCTGGTAGATTGTTAAAAAATGTGTTATAAAACTCTATGCATGATATCATCCCATTTTTAAAAATATAAACATGTGCCTAAGAAAAAGGCTGGAAAAACATACATCAAATAACAATAATTACTTCTCAGTGGGAAAAAGAACCAACACCTATATATAAATTAAAAAAAAAAATAGGTTGAAATCAGTACTGTTGAACTTTGCGTTTAAAAATATGTTTCTTACATAAAAATCTAACTATTGAATTAGATTTTAAGGGTCATCTAGTCTCATTCTTAGAAAGTTTTTAATGTTTTAATCTATGACATCATTATTTTTATGTGTTGATATATTATCCTTATCTTTGGGGACTAAATAGGTGAATGATAGTCTTATTCTCAAAATAGTTTTTGTGCATAAAATAAACTACATCTATTTACACAGAAAACTTATTATATTGAAATACTAAAATACCAAATACTATTTTTGAAATATTAAAACCAAAAATTGGTGATAGAATAAAATATGCAAGCCTTTATTAATACACACATATCAAAACTTAATTGAAGGTCTAATAACTGCCATAATTTTAAGTAGTGATTAATGTAATGAAATTTTAAGATATCTATAACACTCTAAAGTAATAGAAAAATATCTGTGAATTTCATTGGTAGCAAAGTCATAGATATTGCTAGCACTACTATGGTTTGCTGTCTACATTTATAATTAAACTCTTAAATTTCTGTTAGAGGTTAGTGGATATACATACATATATGTTTTTCCTTCCAAGCTCACAGATCTTATGAATTCAATCTTTGAATCCTTTAGGAATCTGAGAATTCCAAGTAAATAACTCATGATCTATAATAAGAGCGAAGTATTCCCATCAAGAGAGAGTAAAAATAAATAGCCAAGATATGGGAGCAACCCAGTGTTCATCAACAGACAAGTAGATAAAAAAGTTGTGATACATATATACAATGGAATGTTACTCAGCCATAAAAAGAATGAAATCTTACCATTTGCAACAACATGGGTAGATCTAGAGTGTATTATGCCAAGTGAGATAAGCCAGACAGAGAAAGACAAATACCATGTTATCATTTTTATGTTTAATGTAAAGAACAAAATAAACAAACAATATAGAAACAGACATATATACAGAGAACAACTAATGGAGGCCAGAGGGGAAGGGTATTGGGAGACATGGTAAAAAAAAGGTAAAGGAATTAAGAAGTACTAATTGGTAGTTATAAAATAGGCATAGGCAATATTGTCAACACTATTGTAATAACTACCTATGATGTCAGGAGGGCACTTGAATTATCGGAGGGAACACTTTGTAATTGATATGAATATCTATCCACTTTGCTGTATACCTGTAACTAATCTATATATATAAAAGCCTAAGTGACCATTATGACGGAATGACCAGAATGACCGGTCACTATGACATGCACTGACCACCAGTGGGCAGACACTCAATGCAGGAGCTACCCCCAGCCCACAGGCCCAGATCATCGATGGGGCCTGCCAGCCAACCTCCCAGTTCCTCCCCCAGCTGGCAGGCCCCCGGGGAATCAGGAGTGGGTGGCAGTAGACATGGTCCCTTTCCCAGGGGGGCCGAGGGCCGGCGGCCAACCTCCTGGGTCCCTCCCCCGGTTCCTCCCCTGGCTCGCAGGTCCCAAATGGCCTGCCGCCCGCCTACTGCGGTGGTGGTTGGCCCCTCCCCCAAGCTGGCAGACCCCAATCACCTGATCGGGGCCGGGCCCCAGGCTGGGGAACTGGGGGTGGGTGACAGTGGATATGGGTGGTGAGGGATGAAGGAGGGCAGGAGTCTGGGAGGGGGAGAGGTGGGGAACCTGATTGGCCCTGTTCACCAGCTAGGCCTAGAGACCCCACCCGTGCACACATTTCGTGCACTGGGCCTCTAGTACAAAAAAACAGTGTTGAATGCAAACTGTAATCTACACTAATAAAAGAAAAACATGCAAGTTGACTGTCACTTCATGATGCCCACCAGCCAATCAGGAGTGAGTATGCAAATCAACCTGACAAAGATGGTGGCAGCCTCGCCCCCCAGCCGCTCCAGGCCTCTGGGCAGCATGCATGCAGGCGCAGAGCGGCCGGGTGGGGCGGGACGCCTGCTATGAGGGGGAAGGAGGGGGGTGGAGGGAGCTACAGGAGTGGCGCTTCAGCTGGAGCAAAGACTGAAAGTTCCAGCTGGAGCAAAGACAGAAGGCGGTGGCAAGAGCGATGGCCTGGGTCCTGGGTGCCAGAGGAAAACCAGTGCCGGCAGCCAGGGGAAGGAAGGCCTATTGCACGAATCTTCATGCAATGGGCCTCTAGTCAAAAAATAAAATTAAAAGCTATTAGTTTTAAAATGAAAAAAAGAGATCAAATAAATAAAATACGAAAGGAGTCAGCCTAACATTAATAAGAGGAATTATGTTCTCTGTACTCACAGATTTCTAGTGCCAAGGATATACAAAATTCAGTATGGAGTAAAAGTTACACATTGAAAGATTACCAAAATATAAAATGACACCAAATTAAGATTTAAATATTGTATAAATAAAAGGTTCAAGATTTACCTATTCTGAATTCAACTACTATGTAAAGATATGCTAAAGGAAGATACATTCCATAATGAAGTTTAGATCATCTAAGCTTATGATATAAAGAAGAAAATAGATTTTTAAATGTACGTATTCTGAAGAATAGTCCTTCTGGCATTATAAAGTCTTTATGAATCAAGGTATGTAACAATGTTTTATGAGAGACCTTCAACAACAAACCATATTAAATCACTCCATATTCTTTTTTAAAAAATATATTTTATTGATTTTTTACAGAGAGGAAGAGAGAGGGATAGAGAGTTAGAAACATCGATGAGAGAGAAACATCGATCAGCTGCCTCTTGCACACCCCCTACTGGGGATGTGCCCGCAACCAAGGTACATGCCCTTGACCGGAATCGAACCTGGGACCCTTCAGTCCGCAGGCTGATGCTCTATCCACTGAGCCAAACCAGTTTCGGCCATATTCTTATATAGATATAGAATTCAGGAAAGAATATTTAGTAGGAAATTAGAATAGAACAGGGCTATGACATTGCTTTGGTGGGTTGTACTTTTCATTGGAGTCATGTTCCAGGATATAGACTTGTCTCTTAGCTAAAGGGAACAACTCCAGCGATCCAAATACCTGAAATGACATGCTGAAGGTTTGTATAAAGACAAGAAAGTCTGATTCACTTTCCTTTTCTACTGACTCACATATCTATAAATAAAGTATAAAGTCTGTTAGCATACATAACACATGTTAATGAATGTTCACTGTGGTTATCTTAGGCTCAGGAGATATATTTAATTTCTTATTTTTGATTATATTTTCTAAAGTTTGTTCAATGAACATATGTTATTCATAGTTAGGGAAAGTTATTAAAATTATTTAAAAATTATTTTCCATCATTTGTTTTTAGAGATAACAGAGAAACCTCACTTGGTAAGAAGAGTTCTATGTCTCTCTTGTGACAGAATTCTTCATTTTAATGAAGCTTCAAGATTGCTCAAATGACATGCAGGTTTTCCTTGACTAATCAGGCTAAACGACATTTTAAGAACACAAAACATTATTTTAGTATAAGCATGATCATTAATTTTGGAATCTAGTGCAGCAATACTGGCTTGGACATAAATAACAAATATATTAAGTTATAATAGAAAATTCATGAATTCAAAACCCAGGATGTAGTCAATACTATTTGGTAGTTTTACCTGGGTTACAAAGACTGAATATATCTAAATGCATTTCTCCTAGAGATCTTATTTCTTGCATTTATTATGCTGATAATCACATGGAACATTTTAAAAAATTGTGTAGGCACAAGGTATTTATTGGTCACCAATAAAATTATTTGAATCAAACGTTGAATTGTTGAACTAATGACAATTTTAGATTTATTTAAGCATCTCTCTAGTCTTTCTTAGATTTTATCTGGGGCTCCAACTACTCCCCACTGTTACATTCTGAGGAATGAGAATGCTGCAACCACTGTACATCATATGGTCTCATTAAATGTCTGAAAGTTTAAGAAAACATTAACATTTATAATTCTCACTTTAATAAGACAGCTAACAAGAACTTAGAATAGATGCTCATTTATTCTTTCAACTCACACATATACAGTGAATGCCAAGCAAACTATTAGGTGCTGGAATTAGAAAGATGAGCATGACCAACATGGTCTCTGCCCTTTCAGAACTAAAACTCGGGTGGCCTTAGTAGTACAAGAGTAGAACTCGGGTCAGCTTGATCCGAGTTTGAATATTGGTTCCACCTCGTATTTTTCTCTAAACTTTTTAAAACTTCAATGTCTTTATTTATTAAAAACAAGATAGTGATAACTCCTTTGTCAAGTTGCTATCGAGAATGGATACGATATCCATGATATACCTAGTATACTTTAAAAAGCAAAATAAATTTTATTACTTTTGTGGTGGTTGGTATTTTTAATAATATTAAAAAATATCATGCCAAGTTATATTCCACTAGGGCCTTGGAATTTCCAGTTTCTATGATCAGGGGAGATTTTACACTCTCCCTTTTAATATGTAAAAATCTCAACTTGAAGGTCAAGGCTGGAGACACTGAGTCAATCCCATTGACTAATGTGTTTGGTCACTGATTCTTTCACAAAATACATTTTATGAACCTAATTTTAAAACCACTGAAATTTGAAACTTCCTACTAATTGACCTAAGCAGGAGATATTGGGACCCGTTCTTGATGTACTTACTAATATCAGGGTTTATATTAAAGTAAATATCAGGTTGTAAATCTATCATTAATTTCAACATATTACAGAAATATAGTCTGAATATTACAGAAGTGTAACAAACTAATAGGTCAAGAGTAAAAAAGAAAAAAAGATTGCAGAAGTGAGGGTGAGGATAAGAAGATAGTAATTCTAAATTTACATAAATACAATATTTTATTAACTCTGGCTGATATAAAAGAGTGCATGATGTAAATATCTAAGACTAGTAAATTGAAAACCATCTGTGTGTCCAATTAACCTTAAGTCTGAAATGTAGGCATTTATTTTTTCCCACCACACCACTGAAGGTATGTTTTTTAAATCTGTTTTATAGCAGTTTTACCATGATGATTCCTACTATTAGCTTTAGTATTTTGCCAGTGGATTTTGAAAGAATGAAGTACTCAATTTCTTTATAAGAAATGGCATACTGGATTGCTCAGACATTGATTTTGTATTATAAAATTCCATCAGGGAGTGATGCACATCTATGCTTTTAATTGATTTCAATAATGAAGTAATTGTGTAGATTTGGGAAAGATTTATTGATTAATAGTAGACAATTTCTAGAGTTCCAGAATCATGCTGTATGTTATACTGTATGGTACATGGCTATTAATATCATCTAGAGTTCTCAGTATGTATTCCATTAACCAAATTTCCAGAATCTGTAAGGAAGGACTTTTCTCCCTCTCAGAAGCATTTTACATAATTTAGATTAAATGTAATCTTTCTTTTCGACTTCTTTTCTGCTATCTAGTCATCTTATTTCCATTTACCTTGATTGAAACTTGCTGGTTTTATTGGTGCCAATTATCTACATATATATAAAAGCCTAATATGCAAAAAGTCCCCTTGGGAGTTCGACCAGGAGTTCAATCACTCACTATGACATGCGCTGACCACCAGGGGGCGGTGCGAAACAAAGGAAGGCCCCAGCCGGCAGCCGGCAGCCAGCAGCCGCTAGGGACCTTAACCATGCATGAATTTTGTGCACTGGGCCTCTAGTTTATTAACACGTAGAGTTAAACAACCAGATCCTCTTTTCATCTGACTCTTTCAGCACCCATCTGATATTCTATTGATAAGTCATCTCTCCATCTCAAGCAGGTTGGGGCTTGCAGTCAGTCTCTGAAGCAAGAAGAAATACAGCGGTGGGGCGGGGGTGAGAGAAGGGGTCCTGAACTCTAGAGAAGCCAAACAGACTGAGTTGTTCTAAGAAGCATGTTGTGCTGATAGTAAGATCCCAGGGACACAGCTGACTTTAATACCTTCAAAGCGAGTCCTTTGAAGCTGCCCTTTCTGGTTCTCACAGTGGCCATGCTACAGTTCTGCTTGGAATAGTAGAGATCCAGGCAGCACTGAGCTTGCTCAGTAAGTCCAGGTCATTGGCAAAATGATAGAAGGTTTAGTGAAGACTTCATGCATATAGAGATCATTTATCATCGGAATGTGTTTTACTAAATTGTGCTTATTTCCAAGAGGAGACCGGCCTCATTGTTCTGTTTAGTTGACTAAAACATGGGGAAAAGAAAGATGAATATTTCATTCAACCAGATTAGATCATTTTATACTGGATTTTGAGTTACCTCTGTGTATTATTTACAGAATTCAATACCTGCGATATTAGAGGCTAAATGGTATGTGTGGTGGGGCATGCAACAGTTTGCTTGGGCTGGTTTGCCTCAGGATAAGAGCTAATTGTACATATATCTTCCCAACTCTACACTCAGTAACATCACCTTCATAGCTTGAAATCAGCCATGATAGAAGTCTTAACACCATGGAATCAACAATGTTACAAATCTGACCATTTGTAGTTTTTTTTTCCAGAAAGCTGTTGGCTTGTTTAACATATTAGCACACCACTCTGTGCATGCACTCATTTTGGAAATTTAACTGAAATAACTTTAAATCTTACTCCAGCTAGCCCACGCCTTAAAAAATGACCAGATATATTGTTTAGCATGTACACAATCTCTTTGCACTGTTACTTTGTGCTTATTCATTTTTTACTGTAAGAAGCTGATAACAGTAGACTAATCTCCACCGGTTGGTAATTCCAGACCAATTCTTTCCTTCTGTAGGACAAACCTTTTGTTGTAGTTAGAATTATTCTGAAAGTTTTCCCATTTAATCTCATTTGTTTTCCTTTTCTTTATTCCTCTTTTAATCCTCACTGTGGAGGAAATGTTTATTGATTTTAGAGAGAAAGGAAGGGAGAGGGAGAAAGGGAGGGAGGGAAGGAAGAGGGGAGGGGAGGGGAGGGAAGGGGAGGGAGGAGGGGAGGGGAGGGGAGGGGAGGGGAGGGGAGGGGAGGGGAGGGGAGAGGAGAGGAGGGGAGAGGAGAGGAGGGGAGAGGAGAGGAGAGGAGAGGAGAGGACATCAATTGGTTGTCTTCTGTAGGTGTCCCTAACAGAGATCAGAGATTGAACTGGAAACCTTTCAGTATAAGGGATGATGTTCCAACCAACTGAGCCACACTGGCCAGAGCTCATTTGTTTTTCTTGAATAGTAAACACTTGGTTAACAACAACTCAGCTTACTATACCCATTAAGTAAGTAGCAATTTATAGAGTGTAAATTGATCAGGAATACAAAGGTAAAACTACCAAAAGTACCAATTGATGCAGACTCTTCAATCTTCCCAGAAAAATCTTCTAACAACAATAACAAGCCAGACACTACTTTTACAGACTTTGTATACATCAAGACTAGGCACCAGGAGACAAATTTGCCAATTCACCTATTGCATAAAACATAATATAAAAAGGTACTCCAACAAACATTCTGGGGACCTATTATAAGTAAGATGTCTAAAAAAAAATTCTTGAGGAACTCACCATCTCATTGGGGTCAGATCATAAATTATATTGCAGTATTTATTAATTGAGATAAATAGAGGCTGTTTTATGAAGAAGTCTATTCTAGCTGAATTTATTGTCTACCATGTTAAAACTCAACTTGATATTGAAAATGTGTTTTTAAAAAATAATTTGGGGATATTTTCCCACTTTTAGTAAGAAACAAAAAAAAAAATTATCACCGATCCTAACTGTATAATCTGGAAAGGGAAGGTTTTATATTGGATTTGTAAAGTTTCCACCTTCTAAGCAGTTAAGAGATTTTCCTCTTTGCTGCATTACATTTTCATAGCTATGCACATTCATTAACCCTCAGTTGATTGTAGGAGTCCACTAAATAGACTGTCTTATTCCCTAACCCAAACCAGCAACCTGAAGTGTAACTGTAATTGCTTCTTATCCAGATGACAAAAAGCAATTTCAGTGACCGCTTTACTTGATTAGGATGCATGAAGCATGGAGCGCCAGGCCACATCTCTTTAAATTATGCCTCTTCAATTTTCTTGAGAAGGCACTTATGTTTCAGGCACCTGACATGGTTTTTAGTAAAACCATGTAAACTCGGTGCAACCAACTTTCACTTATTTGTGGGTATATTATTGACACTGCCTTCTGGTTTATCCATAGACCCCAGTTCATTGAATTATTTATTTTTCACTTGCTGGGCATTCACTGAAAAGTTAACATTGAAAAAGCTTCATTACACATTGGTTGGCACAATATTTTGAAGGAATAGGTGTATGCAGGAGGGAAGTCCCTCAATTCACTTCACCTGAAGGGAACTCTGAAAAAGAACTTTTTGGCCCCTTGTCTGAAGTTAGAGTTTTGAAAGAAGGCTAAGTTTGCATTAGTCTGAAGAAAAGTATGTCTACCATTATGAAGCAACTTGTAAGAATGGCAGCATGGGGAACTAGACAATTCCTCTGTACCTTGGGGATGTCACCGGTCAGTTCAATGGGAGTTCAAAAGCAATTGACACTCAAATATGAGTAAAATACACATTTCAAAGACAAACACAAATTGGTCATTTTTAAATTATGCAAAATTCAAGACAATCTGCTACAACATGATAACAAACATTTACTAAGCATCATTTACTTCTTGGAATCTATGACTGAGATACCAAGAAATATGAGACATAGCTGCCACACTCAATCAGCTTATGACCAATAACAATAGCAGCAAGAGAAGCATCAGCAATAATCTAAAGCTTTAAAAAGGCATACTATATGTAAAGGAATATGTAAAGGCATACTATATTATACATAAACTCTACATTTATTTTTCCCCTCTTATGGGTATTAAGAATTAACTGTATCTTGATAATCCAGCATTGATCAATTTTTATTATGATTATTTCCAACTTTTAATAGGAGGGTTTCAACAATTGGATATTAAACTATAAACTATCCTAGTTTAATTAATTAACAGTTAACCCTTAAACATCAGAGTAAGTCTTGGTATCATAGGAAATAACACATTTAAGGTTTGAATATATAACACAAATCCAGTGCTTTAATGGTGTTTATTAACTTTACTGGGTGGAATCCAAGAGTTTCCTAAAACTCAATGGAGTGTCATGTATTCATGAACATTTGTATGTATATATGTGTGTGTGTGTGCATGTAATGTATAGCTTCAAATGGGAGAAGCTTATATGTATGTGTGTTCAGAAAGGTCTTTGCCCATCCACTCGGCACAACTCTTTCATTATGGAGTTACAGGCCCCACTTCTTGCTTCTTCAAGTCTTCCCATTGTAGTTGACTACCATTCACTTCATTTCTCAGCTAACACTCTGCAGAACATTGGTAACGTAGGCACGTGCAGAACCCTCTCTGAAATGCATCACATCAAATCAAATCAGTAATGTACAAGAGCCCACTAGCTGTGTAATACATACTATTTTGCTGTTCTTCCTTCCTGCCCACTCGCAGTTCCATCAAGTGTGGATGCCACAGGAAAATCCTAATCAAGAAAAACCTGGATAACCTCACTCCTTTTAGAAAATGACATCCATGCAGCCAAATAAATGGTGCAGCCTATCATTCTTGCTGCTCAGGCGCTTATATGCTTTTATCTGTCTTTTTCAGTCAAAATATAGTAGTCCTTACTGATTACAAGGGAACAAAGGTCCAAGAACTGAGTTTAATGACTCTATTTAGTTTTAGTTTAGGGAGATAAAAGCTAGAGTGACAGAGAACAGTATTTTCAAACAGATTTGCATTGTTTCAGGCCATGGGTTATATTTTTCTTTGGGAGTTGGAGGAGAAGTGGAGAAATGCATATTAGGCATTTGAGAACACATGTCTCCTGACAATTATAGTTCTGGAGAATAATAGAGTTTTAAGAGATCTGAGATGCCTCTTCAAGTTCAAATCCTCTTTTACTTACTGATAGGAAATTAGAGGTTCAGAGAGGAAAAATAATTTATTCAATAATATAGAACAAATGAAAGGGACAGCTGAACTAATTTTTACTGGCCTTAGGTCAGGTAATTTTTTTTGCATTACAATACAGGGATTGGCAAAGAAGGTTTACGCAAAACAGTTTATTCATGTATTATTTATTAGTTACCATATTTATTTGTATTATTTGTCATTATTATTGTTGCTTATTTCATATCCTTACTTAATGGTTTATCTTTTAGGTAATGATGGCTGGTAATTTAACCTACTTTTGCCCACTCCTGTATGTTTGTTTTATAACCTGATTGAGAATTTGTCTTTCTTCTCCTCTCTGCCTTTCTTTCTCCCTCTCTTCTTCCCTCCCTTGTCTCTTTTCTCTCCTTCTCTCTCTCCCCTTGTCTTCTTCCCTTTTCTCTTTCATTTTTATCTCCCCACCCATCCATTTGTTTAACAATTGTGTACTGAATATCTATTATGTGCCAGACATAATTTTAGTGACTAGAGATTCAGATGGATCCCTGGCCTCAGGGAACTTACAATTTAGTAAGGGGTGTGGGCAGGTGAGGAAGTCATATTTACATTGAGACCTGAAGGATGAGTAGGAGACAGCCTCACAGAATGGGACAGTATAACATTCCAGGCAGAGGAAATAGTTTGTGCTATTACACCACAACAGAAAGCTGCTAGAAGAGTCCGTTGGCGGGGAGGGGGTCTCAGCAGAACTGATACACCAGGCAATGACAAAAGAGTATTATTACTTGACTATATTCTCGATGTTATGGCCCCAATCTCCAGCCCCAAATTCCCTCTAAACTATTTTAATTCTTATATAATCTTTAAACTTTGCACTAATAAGTCAGGAATACACATTTTGAAGTAAATTTAAAAAACATACACAGGAAAATGTGTCTCCTATTTATGATAGTCTTTTCCTTACCCACACATCCCTGCATCCTTGTGAAAGCCAGTGTGGTCAGCGTGGTAGATGGATTATGGACTCTGAAATCAGACCAAACACTGAATGTAGTCCTAACTCTGAACTTTCTGATGCTTTGGTCTTGAGCAAATCTACCTCTAAGCGTCAGCTTCCTGATGTACAGAATCAAAATTCAAAACTCCTATCCAAAAAGTATGGAACCAGAGGTTATACATGTGGAGCCCTGCACAGTGCCAGGCACAACAAGCACTCAACAAACACTCAATAAGTGAGTATAAATGTACAGAACTTTTTATTTTTAATATATTTTTATTGATTTTATAGGAGGAGAGAGAGGGGAGAGAGAAAGAAATATCAATGATGAGAGAAAATCATCAATCGGCTGCCTCCTGCATGCCCCCACTGGGGATTGAGCCTACAACTCTGGCATACGCCCTGATTTGGAATCAAACTGTGACCTCCTGATTCACAGGTCAACGCTCAACCACTGAGTGATGCTGGCTGGGCAGTACAGAACATTTAAAAAGTAAGTTTTAAATCAAAATATCAGTAGATGCTCTTTAATAATATCAATGGATTTATAGAAAGTTAAATCTATACTCTCTAGGGATGAAATATGTCAAGTGAACATATTGGGTCCCGAAATGCCACATGTGGACACAAAAGTAGAAAATATGTATGAGCGTCTTGAACCATAGGCATGCTCAATTCGGTCTCACTACTATTCTCATTAACACAGATAAACAAAAACATGTTCTAATTCCCATCGTTTATAAGTAGAACTCATAAACACTGGAAATAAATGAAGAACACAACTCCTCTCTGTCTCAGTTTGTGTTCTGTAAATCAGGAAAATACCTCACAAGGTGGTTTTAGGTTAACTGAGAATATATAGAATATTGTATTAGTACTAGAGGCCCAGTGCATGGATTCATGCATCGATGGAGTCCCTCAGCCTGGCCTGCGCCCTCTCACAATCCGGGACCCCTTGGGGGATGTCAGACTGCTGGCTGGCCTGCGGGGATCCCGCTGAAACTGGCAGTCCGACATTTTCCGAGGGATGTAGTAGTGCACGAAGCAGCAGGCAGCCAGGGAGGAGCCTGAGCCCGGGCTGGGCGCCGCAACTCTCCCGCTTATCCCACCATGCTGTGCCTGCCGCTCAGTAGCGCTGCCGTGGAGGCGGGAGAGGCTTGTGCCATGGCAGCTGTGCTCGCCAGCTGTGAGTCCGGCGTCTGGCACCCGTTGGTCAGCTAAGCGGGAGCACTGACCACCAGGGGGCAGCTCCTGCATTGAGTGTCTGCCCCTGGTGGTAAGAGCGTGTCATAGTGACTGGTCAAACAGTCCACCGGTCAATAGGTCAACCGGTCGCTTAGGGTTTTATATATATGGATATCCTATACCTAGAGCAAAAGAAGTGATATGTTCATGTTATACATTTTAATCTATGATTTGCAAGGTCTTGTTTTAAAATATAATGCTTGATGTTAATACTTGATAATTTTATATAAGAGCAATAATTTTAAAAAGTGGCTGAACTCTTTTTTTTAATCCAATACATCTCATAGTTGTTATGAGAATTAATTTTTGGCCATAATTTTCAAGGAAGGGGAAAAGTGAGCTAGCTAGTGTCCCTACACAGGGAAGAGAAATCCTGTGGCTATTTCAAACAAAGCTTTAAAGGCTTCTAATCTGCTTTCAGTCACATACAAACAAGATTATTGCTTCAGTAAAAGAAAAAAGAAAACACACACACACACACACACCCCAAAAAATTTTTCATGTCTTTAAGCAGAGCCAAGTCCTGCTGGCCAGACCTGAATTTCTTCATAAAAATAGTTTATACCAAAGCACAAACAATTTCTCAACGTTTTAAAGAAATCATTAGTGGACAAAGCTTTCTCTCTAATAGAAGCTTTGAAATGCATAGCTGCTCATTAGCCTGAATTGCTTCCCAGACCTTTGCAGGAGAGCCTAGCTCCATTAGAGTCACAGCGGGGTGTTAGCAATGTTTCCTCATGTTGTATATAAAACAGTTTACTTCAGAGGAGCATTTTGTAAACTCGAGTCATTCACATAGAGTAGCATCTTTCCAAACACATGATTTTTAAAAACTGCGTTTGACTTGGAATTTCAAGTCATCATTTGGCTACCATCATGTTTATAACCAAATCAGAAAAAAAAAATCATCAACGATGCTAAAACAAGTGGGATAAATTTTGATTAGTAATGTGATATTTATGTAATTATAGAGTGAAACAGAGGAGAACAGGAGAAACCTCGTGAGTACCACCTTAACCTAGTAATGAAATCTAACATCACCAGCAATGAGAAATAGACATCAGGTGCCTTCAGATATGATGCACTGGGAAGGTCACAAACACTTCTTTGGCAAAAATCCATAACCTGAATGTAATCATGAGGGGATATCAGACAAATTCAAATACTGAGAGAGTTGTCAAAAATAATTGTCCCAGCCCTAGCTGGTTTGGCCTGCGGACTGAAGGGTCCTGGGTTTGATTCTGGTTGGGGGCATGTACCCGAGTTGCAGGCTTGATTCCCAGTGGGAGGCATGCAGGAGGCAGCTGATCAGTGATTCTCTCTCACCATTGATGTTTCTCTCTCTCTGAAATAATATATATATATATATGTGTGTGTGTGTGTGTGTATCTGCCCATACTCTTCAACAGCGTCAAGGTCATGAAAGACAAGACTAGGAGAATACATTGAAATAAAGATATAAGTAAAGATATATCTGTAATTACACACACACACACAATCTAATTTAATCCCTATGACTTCTATGGGATAGCCATTATTATTCTAATTTTAGAGCTTGGGAAACTTAGGACCAAAGATAAGATAATTTGTTAGTTGTTTGGCTTTGCCCTCCCATACTCGCTTCCTAAAGTATATACCTTAGAATATTGAAGTTGTTATTTGAAAAAAAGAGAAGGAATATAATGGTCAAATACGTGTGGGATATGCAGCATTAAATGAAATCAATTAATTAAATTAGTCTCTTCTGTGCTAGTTTATGTTACCATTCTTCAACATTGATGCATTAATGCAGCATTCCACATTTAATATGTACTATGCCATTCAACAGCCATTTAAAAATATTTGTTTGTTGCTATTCTATGTAATTTTGTCTTATTACCCAAATAGATAGTATTTACTTGAAACATGGCATGCACCTGATACTTTAGTTTCCTTCATATGTCAAGCACCTAGTAGGTATTCAATAAATACACCATGATTACTGGCAGGGACACACTAAGCCTGCTCTATAGTCCCTTTTCTTCTCAGAGTATTCCTTAGTTCTCCTTGAATTTTTATTCCTCCAATTTCCCATAAAAAGCTAACATTTACATATAAACTAAGTAACCTTTTGATGTCCTGAAGCTGACTTCTAGTCATTAATAGAAGCTTCAGCCTTCTGTCAGCCTTTGATTACATTTGTGTAACTCCATTCTCTTCTTACCCAGGTTAAGAGTCAATTATGCAAAGAGCAGGATCCTTAAAAGGTTTTGAATAAGAGAAAACATTTTAATTTAAATAAACATTATATACCTGGCAGTTTGGGAAAAATGTAAGGGCCATAAACAGTTCATCAGGAAGCACCAGGGTGTGCTAAATTATAGGCAATAAAATCATAGTGTCATGAAGAAAACCACTACACAGACTTCAAAATGGCTTTTCTAAACTGCAAGAGTTGCATTAATTCATATTTCCTGGGATTACACATGAGGATAACTGCATTTGGGGGAAAGCACACACTTTCTGCCAAGTTCTTGCAGTTTTATGAGAAAGTAGAAATTTTGATATCTTTGCAAAACAGATCTTGAGCTTTAAGCACATGAATGTAAAAATGCACACATTGCTACATTTGTAAGGCTGAGGTAATTTTTGACATATCCTTCTGCTCCTTTTAATAACAAAACTCGACAAAAAGCCTCACACTTTCCTGTATCCCAACTTTGGTAGTTAGAGGACGATTGTCGCACTGGTGGTATATTTTGGTTATAAGATGAAATTTTGGGGAAGTCTGGGGGAAAAAAGAGATGGAGGAGTTTAGGAAAGGTGTCTACATTTAAGAAGTCTTCGCTATCAGAGCAAGCAGGGAAAATAAGACTATTGGATATCTTCAGTGTATATTAGACCCTGAGTACCTACTATATATGAGCTACACTCGGAGCTATGGGAGGAGAATTCAGTCCCCAGGACTTCAACCTTTTCCTGTCTTCTTTTCATAAGCAAATATTTTGAACTTGCCTCCATTTGCTGAATACACATCCGCATTATCATTTATTCCCTTGTTCTTTCGCATTTGTTACAGTTTTCCATCACTCTATTACAATGGTTCTCAAAGTAGGTTCCTGGACTAGCCACATTAACATTAGCATTAGCATCAGCTGGGAATTTGTTGGAAGTGGAAATTTTCTGGCCTTACTACAGATCTGCAGGGTCACAATCTTTGGTAGGGTGTTAAGGAAGAGAATTGACCTGTGGCTTGGATTTGGCAAGCCCTCCGAGGAATCCCAGGGCACACTCCAGTCTGAACCGCTGCCCTCCTGGCACCACTCTCTCCAAGTTCAGTGATGACCTCAGACTCACCAAATCTAGCGGTCTTCCCTCAAAATGGGCCCTTCTTTACCTCTGTTCCAATTCCCAGCACTGCTTGCGACTTTTCTTCTCTGGTTTCCTATGGGTTAACTACCCTGATTCTCTATTTTATTCTTTATTATTAATTTTAATATATATATTTTTCCCCGATTCTCTTTTTACCCCAAGCTAACATTTACATTTATCACTTTTATTGGCCATTTCCTTCCATTTTCTGGAATTTTCTCCAGTTAAGTCTTGCCTCATTATCACTTTGTACTTTTTCCTGTGAGAATCTGATAAATCTCCATGATCTCTATTATTCATTTTACTTACAGGAGTTTTATATTTTTATATTTTAATGAGCCTCTCTATTACTCTCCAAGTTTGCATTTCCACTTGCTTACACAGAAATGCCATCTCTATGTTCCATGGCCTCTTAAAAGGAATACATCAAAATCCAAATACTCAGTTACCACCATCCCCAAAGCAGCTGCATCTCAACTTTCCCATTTCTCTCTAGACTCTCTGACAAGAAAGTTCAAAGGCTCAGACTCATCCTTGTTTCCTATTCATTCCATCAGTGATTACCTGCCAAGTCTTTCTGAATCTGTTCATCTAGTCTTTGCATTTCCACCAACTTCCCAGTAGACCCAGATTCTAGTCATCTTTCACTTGAGGTTTTTCCTAGTAAATGCTAAGCTAATCTCATTGTTTTGATTCTGTCTTCTAAAGACATTCAATGATTCTCTGATATCTGCCTCTGCCTTACACATGAAAGCCTTGTCCATTAGCTTGACACATAAGATTATCTCCCAACTTCCTTTCAAAGTGTAGCTCAAACTGCCCCCCCCCCCCCCATTATATACTAGCTAAGCTGGGAGACTCTCCATTGAATTGTCTCTAGGCTTCATTATTATTTTTAGTATTTCTGTACTTTTATTTTTCAATGCTTTCACCCAACGTGGAATTCCATCTCAATTTTCCTCCATGTGTCCTTTTTATGTGGCCATCATCTAAACATTATCTTCCCCCATTTTCACTCCTTTACACTTTTCTTATGGCAGGCAACACATCTGCAAATTATTGTAACATATGCACAATGCTTTCTCCTTGGAGAAAGATACTGAGATTTTTCTTTCTCACCTGAGTGCCTGAGTACCTAGTGTACAATTTGTCACATTACAGATGCTTAGTATTTATGTGCTGCATAAATAAAATTGTCTGTAGTTTGCTTATGAGAGGGTACATGGGTCTCATAAGAGGAGCAACAAATGAGAAGGATGAAGAAAGGACAGATGGAACCTAAAACAAGCAGATAAGAGATTTTACGACTGAGAAACAAGGACTGGAGTTTTCCTAGGACAGAGATTTAAGAAAGCAATGTGGGTTTGTTTTCAATTGTGAAGAGTTCTAAGTGCAGGCTAAGGGGCCATTAGGGAAGAACACTTGAAGGGGTGCTTCCCACGGAGCTCAATGTACTGTGTAACATTAGTTCTGAGGAAATGAACAGCTGTTACAGCCGATAAAATTGGGGGTTCTGTGGTCAAATAATTGGGGGAAATCTGACAAACAAAAATGAACAGGATTTATTATACCACTTCCTAGATCAGTGGTTCTCAACCTTTCTAATGCCACGACCCTTTAATACAGTTCCTCATGTTGTGGTGACCCCCAACCATAAAATTATTTTCATTGCTACTTCATAACTGTAATTTTGCTACTGTTAATGAATCGTAATGTAAATATCTGTGTTTTCCGATGGTCTTAGGCGACCCACAGGTTGAGAACCGCTGCTATAGAGCATTAGAAAGGTTGAGAACCACTGTTCTAGATCTTCCTATTTATTAATGTGTGACTTTCCAGGAGGGTCTGCAGCCTGTGATATCTCCTACACTTATATGACCACACACTTTTTTATCTCAGAGCATCCTGTAGGAAATTTTTTTTGAGGAACCCAAAATGGGAAACACTGTAGGACTGTCTCTCTGCAGTTTGATATTCTGTGAGATTTTAAATAAGAAACTAAAGGAAAATTTAATGTTCACTTCCTTAGAGATGGGAAAGTAAATTAGTTGGCCCATAAAATGGCAAAGAAAGAGCACTTCTATTTCAAGCATCCAAATATTGTTATCTGCTTCAATTCCCCTCTCCCAAGAGAAGTTCCCAGACTATTAGTAATTTGTTGCCTGTTTCTAGCTCTATCCTTGACCACCAATTCTCACTTTGTGAGACTTTTTTCTTCCCTGGAGGTATCCTCTTAGTAATCTAAGGAAGGTGGGAAAAAGAAATGTAACTACACACACAACTGTCAGGCTGTTATAATTTAAAGTGGATTTACAATGACTTGAAAGTGTTGCTAAAGCAACATATATATTGAATAGCTTTTTATCTGGGGGGTACAGAATAAGAGACAGATCTGAATGGAATGGAGTTAATATTCTATCTGGCCTTTGGTATTTCATAGTTGTGGTACATTTTTTTTTCTAAATGCCATGACATTTACTTAAGAAATGTTCAAAATAATACTTTATAGTAATAGACACCAAGTATCACATGAGTTTCATAATATGCCGAAATAGTTGTATCCTTGTAATCCCTAATAACTGACCCTCATAATATCTTAAAGGTAAAATATAAGCTGCATTTATAGTGTTTTATGAAGATGAATTCCTCAGGACTATTCTTTAAGGGAAAGAAAATCTCATGTGGGGTGTGTGTGTGTGGGGGGGGGGGGGGGGGTTTGTGTGTGTGTGTGTGTGTGTGTGTGTGTGTGTGTGTGTAAAATAAATTTAATGAAATGTTTTTCCAATAGATGGAATGGGTCTCAAATTAATCTGAAAAAGAAGTTCATACATGGCTATCATCCTGGCAATTTGGCATCGAGATCATTAGTGATTAGTAGGAATTACTATGTACCTTAATTACTATAAAGAATACCATACATGTATATCTACTTTTATACATCTATATTTGCCTAGATGAATAAATATGATGCTTGTTAATCATTTGTTGACCTTCATTTTTTTTATATTAGTCCAGTTTTTGTTGGTTTTCCTATAAACATCCAAATGCTCTAGCTTGAACTGAGCATCAGGTAAGAACACTTTAACACTTTTCTTCCTGAAATCATCTATATATATAAAAGCCTAAGTGACCATCCAACCATTCAACCCTCCGACCAGTAGCTATGATGTGCAATGACCACCAGGGGGCAGACGCTCAATGCAGGAGCTGCCGAGCTGCGGTGACTTGGCAGCTGTGGTTCTCAGGTGACACAACCAGAACCAGAGAGGAGGGAGCCCGATTCCAGGGTGCGTAACCCAAGAACCACCCTCTCGCAATCCGGGACCCCTTAGGGTATGTTGGAGAGCTGATTTCGGCCCGATCCCCACAGGCCAGGCCGAGGGATCCCACTGGTGTATGAATCAATGCACTGGGCCTCTAGTTATAAAATATTTTACTTAAGCACCCCAGAATCAGGATATATTATTAAGAAATCTAGGCATGGCACAAATAGTGTTAAAACAAATTCAATTAATAGGTTGCTTTTATGTAGGGAATAAAATCTTCTGGTAGAAAGGATCCTGTCCAAAACATATGCAACTTTGGTTATCCATTAGATAATCTATACATATAAAAGGCTAATATGCAAAGTGTCCCCTCGGGAGTTTGACCAGGAGTTTGATTGCTCGCTATGACATGTGCTGACCACCAGAGGGTGGCACAGAACAAAGGAAGGCCCCAGCTGGCAGCTGGAAGGAAGGCCCTTGCTGGCAGCTGGAAGGCCCTGATCGGCCCTGATCACTGGCCAGGCCTAGGGATCCTACCCGTGCATGAATTTCATGCACTAGGCTTCTAGTATAAACATATGGCTTATTCCCTTATTTTACTTGAACACTATCTAGAAAAGACAGACCCTGGGCTGCTGGGTCACCATATGCAAGAACTCATTCCTTCATAATCAGTGAGAGGTAGCAATTGCTAAATCTGCCCTATATTCAGAAATATACAACTGCAAGTTTACACATATGCAATAGCCAGAGAAAACTACTGCCTTTCAAATGCAAGTCTAATGGCTGTATCCCTCTAGAACAAAAGTGTGTTAAAGGCAGAGAATTTGATTCTCTCATTCTCAAACATTTTGTAGAGTGCCTGGCACACAGTAGGTGCTTAATAAGCATTTGTAGAGTGAATGATCCCAGCTTTTCTCCAGTCACATCACTATTCAACTCTAGTATAGACATTGAATCTAGTATGTTATTAACACTTTTTTATAAAGGTAAGCAGCAGTATTTTTATCAGCCCATCCCACACACAATCTAGATTAGTTTTGTACTGAGAATAGGTAATCAAGATATTTGTTAAATGAAAGGATGGCTAAAACTACCTTTTACCTTTTTAGAGCATCAAGTTATTAATTTCCTACCTCATTTTATGTCAAAAAACTATGTAACTACTTTAGGCAAAACTGCCCAGAAGGTCAGCCTTCACCTAGGGGCAGCCTAACTGGCCTCACATCCTTGAAGTTTTAAAAATTTCACTCACTGGCCATCCGTGAAGTGCCCAACCTCCTCACGCAGGCATGCTGGGCAGTGTGTGCTTTCAGCAACAATCCTATAGTTCTTACTCACCATATAAATCAGGAGAATTCCCAATGGTTCTGTTTCCTCTCTAGGCACGTTATTTATTGCTCCCAGAGAGGGGGGAGAGGGGAGTTGTCTTGCTAACCTCATTTGATTCTGTAATTTGAATCTACTGTTTTATGTGGGAGTTAGAATCTGAGTCTTGCACTGAAAGGGGATGAGCAACTGCAGACCATCACACCCCTGCCTAGAAACTGCAGGGGACTGGAAAACAGTGTCCAATTTTTGAGACGGCCTCAGAGAGGGAAAAATCTCACTTTGATGCTGATATGAGAGGCATGCCAAGATGGATTTCCATGGGGTATTAAATAACTAAAGCAACTGGAAGTCACTCATTGCTAATGTAATGCCGACATATGATTTTTCATCAGGAGCTTGAGCGTTGGCTTCATTCTGTTCCATGCTAACCATTACGAGATGAAAGCATCTGAAAATTATCCATTTCCTTCAAACCCACATTCTTAAATTCTGTCCCATAAGATAGCTTTGCCACGCTCGTTCACTTCCAGGGAAACATGACAAGTGAGCCTTCCCACAGAGCAGGCTGAGGACCCTCGCTTTCTCCACCACATCTTGCTGCACTGACATTTTTGGCACCATTCTTGCTCATGTTTCACAGGCATTATAAATGACTCCATCTCACTTCTCTTTTTTATCACTAGGCACACCCTGACGTCCTCACCCAGAGCTGTTCTGACTTGCCTTAGCCACTCCATCCTCTTCTAGAAGGATGGCTCTGGTCTTGCACCAATGATAGCCACACCAGCCACAATGCACCAGGGCCGTAGAGTTTAGTACTCGACTTTCAGAGCATGGGAAAATCTGTATAACGATGTTCTCACATTCTCCGTAGCTGAACTGTGAATTTTAATTCCTAAAATATCATTTTATACTTGTGCAGAAAACAAATGAACCAATTCTTGTTTAGTTCGTGAGAGGAGGGGGAAGGGACAGCTCCACCGAGCCCAGGACAGTAAGAGGGCTTACGTGTTGCCTGAGTTTGGGGAGGAAGGGAAGGAGTGAACACGTTGAGTGGGTTGAAGCGATTGGCACTTAGCCAGTTTTCGTGTGCCTGGTCATTACGGGCATATTGGATTGGCCCTGCTGCACTGCCACTCTGTGGTAAATGGAAGAGTGAATCGGTGTTCCAGCAGCTGAGGTTAAAATCCCATTTCCTCCTCTTTCCAGCTGTGAGAGTCTGAGAAAACGGCCTCTCTCTCTGGGACTTAGTAGCCTAGGGAGTTGCAGGGGTAAGGTGGATTATGACTGGACTGGGCTTTGGGTATCCTCCTCTTTAACCTGGGCAGCTTCTTTTTAAATGTCTTAATTATTGGCTTTCTACAGTAAGATTTTCTTTGAACAAAGTACACTCTATCTACTAGGTGGGTGGTGTCAGCCTCTACTACTTAATTGGTTTGCATTCAATCAGCGACTTTGGCCAGTTCTTTTTTTAAAAAATTAAATTTACTGGGGTAACATTGGTTAGTAACATTATATAGATTTCAGGTGGACAACTTTATAATATGACAACTGTATACACTATTGTGCTCTCACCACCCAAAGTCTAGTCTCCTGACACCATACATGATCCCCTTCACCCTGTTTATCCTCCTTTCACCCCCCTTCTCCTCAGGCAACCACCATACTGTTGTCTATACCTATGTGTTTGTTTTATTTGTTCATTTGTTACTTTGTGTTTTATATCCAGCGTATGAGTGAAATCATATGGTTGTTGTCCTCTATCACCTGATTTATTTCACTTAGCATAATACTTTCAAGATCCATCCACGTTGTCACAAATGGCAATATTTCTTCTTTTTAGGCTGAGTAGTATTCCATTGTGTATATGTACTACATCTTCTTTATTCAATCTCTTTTAAGACTCTAAAACATGTGTAAGTGCTTTGCAAATTATTCAATGCATTGCTAAGTCACATTCACTATCTCATTTTAACATTGCTGTGAGGTTGATACTATCATTCTCCTCCATTTTAAAGGTTAGGAAGCTGAGACTGTAACAGTAAGCCATGTACCCAATCATACACAGGTAGTCAATTATGAATCTGACACATAAGCACAAGTATTCTGATCCTAAGTTCAGTGTCCACCCCTCCATCGCCCACTGCCTCACCCACACTCACATAGGAGACTCTCCTGTTAAAACTATACTGGACAAAAGAGAACAGAAAGGAAAATGGGGCTTCTTTAGTAAAAAAATATAAAAAAGCCAAATAATATATTGGCCTCTGAGTATTGAGGCCAATATATTATTTGGCTTTTTTTTTTCCTGTCACCATGGATTATTACAGAACATAATTTTAGTGTTCATTCCAGTCTTATCATCAAGAGAATAGGAGGAAAGTTAATTATCATTTCATTTCATCCCTATTAGTGCTCAAATCAGCATATCTCACCTGCTCCTATACTACATGTCTTAATGAAATCTATTCCTGACAATGGAATAATCAAGTCAGAAGGAGAAGAAAGCTGGGCAGGGTAAAGGAGAAAGTATAAAGACAACACTATTTTATCACTGGTGGTTGGATCTGTGTCATGGGGGAGGGGGGAGCAAAAACGTACAGCACAATTTGGCTTCATGTTAATGATCCATATTTCATACTAGAGGAATGAGATAAAGTAAGAAACTTGGCCAAGGTCACACAGAGAGTGTCTCCAAAGTAGCTGGTAAAGGTACAGTTAAAATTAAGCAAAAGAGATAAGAGATCATTAATCCAAATCATACAACATTAATGTGCTGTATGTAGATCCCCTATCTATTTCTTGGATGTCCATAGGGATGAATCTTGGAACAGCAATAGGGTTTTGGGTATTAATTCTTATTAGCTGGTGTAGCTTCCTGATTGGCTGTATCAAGAAAGGATTCCAAGGACTTGACCCAAGTCCGTAGGAAAGAGCCGCATGTCCAGTTAGTTATATCTTTGCAAAGGGTGTGCAGGTGGGACTGGGGACATGAGCACTCTAGGTTTTATGACCTTTAACTATTGAAATAAGAAAATAACTAATGCTCATTACAAATATTTTATAGAAAATGTTAACCATGAAAGCCATACCAAGAGCTTGCTTCCACCTCTATTCACTAGTTGAACCAAAAACCATATAACCATCTATAAAACCTTACAACTCCTGGTACCCAGGAGTTTGAAGCAAACTGCCAAGGTACCATCATTTGCTTTCTTCAATGCACAAGCAAAGCGTAACTTATTTTCACCACATAAATTGAACTTCTCATACATCCATGTGAGATAATTATTATTTTTTTACTGAAATGACCATCAGAAGCTATATTTTCATGAGAAAAAAACTATACTTTTACCAAAAAAAATCAAGTGACAAAGCAACATTTACACCTATTCAAAGTGGATCTCAGTAATTCTCTTGGCACTAGTGATGAATATGAAGTTTCATAATCAATAAAGTAATATACCTCTTTATAGAACCATGCTATGGAAAAAAAATTGAACAGAGAGAAATAAGGAAAATTGTCTCCTAGCCTAGCAGTAGATGTTCAGAATCTTGTAATTACCAACCTAGAAGGGACCTGAGGATCATCTATTTCAACTTCCTGTAGAAGAAGAGTGTGGTTGATACCTCTGCAGATATCTGTGCAATGCTGGGTCTTTCAAGCTAACTCATCCCACCTCATTATCCTCGTGTATACAATGCTATCCAACTCATTTCCCATCACATTCATTTAAGTGCTTCTTGTGTCACTCTAGTCTCAAAATAGTTTGTTGATTTATTGATGATAGCCATTCTGACTGGTGTGAGGTAATATCTCATTGTGGTTTTAATTTGCATTTATCTGATGATTAGTGCTGTTGAGCATCTTTTCATATGTCTATTGGTCATCTGCATGGAATTTCCTAAAAACATTTAAAAAGGAACTGCCTTACGACCCAGCGATTCAGCTTCTAGGAATATACCTGAAAACCCCCAAAACACGAATTCAAAAGAATACATGCACCCCTATGTTCATTGCAGTGTTGTTTAGAATAGCCAAGTGCCTATCAGTAGATGTGTGGATAAAAAACCAGTGGTATGCACTCATACATGGAATACTACTCGGACATAAAAAAAGAATAAAATCTTACCTTTTGTGACAGCATGAATGGACCTGAAGAGTATTATACTAAGTGAAATAAGTCAGGTAAAGAAAGACAAATACCATATGATTTCACCTGTATGTGTAATCTAATGAAAAAAAATAAACAAAATAGAAACAGACTCATAGTTACAGAGAACAGACTGACAACTGTCAGAGCATAGGGAGATTGTAGGGCTGGGTGAAAAAAGTAAAGGAATTAAGCAAAGAAAACACACAAAACAACAAGAAAACACAACCTTACAGATACAGACAATAGCATGTTGATATCCAGAGGGAAACAGGGGTAGGGGCAGGTAGAAGAGGGGCAAGAAGAGATAAATAGTGATGAAAGGAGACTTGATCTTGGGTGATGAGTACAAAATACAATTTACAGGCAATGTAATATCAAATTACCTATTGGAAACCTATATAATTTTATTAATGTCATCCAAATAAATTAAATAAAAATTAAAATACATTTTAGTAGTGTTCCAGGAATGAAAATATTTATTGATAAATACACACAAAGAGGTTGTAGCCCTGAAAACTTAAAAGTCTTCTCCCAAGGTTATGGTCACAGGGGATGAATGTCAATTTGCTCATTGTGTATTGTATATAAAACACACCTACAAGTCCACTGCCCAATTTTGACAAAGGTGTGCTATTTTTTCAGCTCTGTTAAGTATCAAATTATGTCTCAGTGATATGGACTTGGCAACAGAAGCTTCTTTCTGGTGTCTGCTCTGCCTCCTCACAGTCTCTGGCCAGCATGCCCTCAGCAGATGTGAACCAGACCAGGCTACACAAGGCCTCAGATCTCTCCAGAAGGTTCCCCAAAGGCTAGAAGTACAAAAATAATTAATGCTTACTATTGGCCAAACATCACAAAGCAGGATGAAGAAGCTTCAGACACTGATGTGTAAGAGCCTCCAGCCAACTCAAGCGCTTTAGAATCAAAGAGAACTTATGGGAGAATCATTGAATTTTAGAGCTGAAAGGGGTTTTAAAATGGTTAATGTTAAGGCTTTAAATTCAGTTAGCAGGTTTAAAGCATACTCTGCCTCATACCAGCTGTGTATCCACAGTTGACATATGTAAGTCCTTAGCTAATAATATCTGGCACCTAAACGATGTTAGCTCTTATTATCTTCACTAGCCTCTTTGCATTAGAGATGAGAAACTGGGTTGAAAGAGGTGAAGTGGCATGCCCAAGACAATTCAGTAAGTTGTGTGGATGCTAAGCAAACATAATGGTCCCCATGAGGGTGGCAGCCTGGTTTTGTTGACTGCTTGAGATTTTTTCCCCACATGCAGGGTTCTACATCTTGATTATTCAGGATACCAGCTCTGCAATTCTATCCCCTCTTATAGGAGGACACATATCAGTAATGTTCTTTTATGGGTATGAACTCATAAAATTCACAGAATCTGTTTATTCTGCCCTTGAGGTAGACTGAGGTCATTGTGAAGTAAAATGAAATTTACTTTAGCTCAGCTTTTGTTTATATAAGTCCATACAGTAGCACTAGGTACCACTTTGCTCGTTACTTTCATTTTGTGCTTTAGCTGAAACCATCTGCTCCATCCATTCATTTATCAAACATTTATTGAGTACCTACAGTACCTACTGTGAAGCTAACCCTATGCTAAATTGTATGAGTAATAAAAACATACGTAGTTAGCATTTCCATGGTCCCAATAATAAAGGAGCTTGCAGTTTTACTAGAGGAGATGTTTCAGATGTACCTTAAAAGCCTGATGATTTGAATAAACACAGATTGGGGCAGAGGATGGCTTTGTAGTCACAGTAAAAACCCAGCTCCATGACTCCCAGTTGTGTGACATTGGGAAAACCCCTTAACCTTCTCATCCCCCACTTCCATTGTATGAGCAATTTCTTCTAGAGATACTATAACAATTTAAAAAGACGATGCAAATAAAGCACTCACTCTGCACAATGTTTGGCAGCTAGTGAGCACTCATTACATTTTGACTGCATTTGTAGTTTAAGCAGAGATTCCAGATCATTTGCAACACAACTGAGGCGGTAGAGTTCTATTTAGTTATGTGGAAGCCAGATTTCAGTTGTGCTTAAACCATTTGGGAGGCAGTCTGCTGACTAAATATTTGCTATTTCAAGTGGTGGGTTGAACAGAGTTACATTTTAAGAAACTTAATCAGGGAAGTGGTTGGACTGGAGAGGAGAGAGAATGAAGTCAAGGAAACTAGATATAAAAATAATAATCCTGGTAAGAGTTAGTGGGAACTTAAGATAAAGTCAATGCAACAGAGATATAGATACATTGAAGAAGCAGTCTAAAGATAGACACCATTGGCAGTAGAGAATAAAATAGAAAAATAACATGTATCCCTAAGATTTCAACTATAGATCCAGAGACAGAGAAGCATCGAACAGAGGGAAGGTGGCGGGGGCGGGGGTCGGGGACGGGAGGCGGTAGTAAGAGATCAACCAAAGACCTATATGCATGCATATAAGCATAACCAATGGACACAGACACTGGGGGGTGAGGGCATGTGCCGGGGGGGGGGGGGTGGTGGTGGCTGGGGAGAGGTCAAAGGAGGAAAAAAGGAGTCATATGTAATACTATATGTAATATTTTAAACAATATTTTTTTAAATATTCAAATACAATGCCTAGAAAAGTAGAGAATTCAAGATGACCAACACAATCAAGAGGGGAAAGAAAAAGTGTCCAGTTTCTTACTTTTCACTTATATATCTTTATAGCCAGGGCTTGTGAGTGAACAGAAAATATTCAAGTGAACACCCACCCCGCCAAAAGGGCAGCTTCAGCTGGATCAGAATTCAAATGAATGCATATCCTGGCAATATCACTTTGTACTTCATGCTATTTGCCTTGATATATATAATAGAATCCCCAGTCTTACTGCTTGCTCTCTGGAAGGAAATTATGATGTATATAAAAGTCAGAAGAGGTCACATTTTTATGTGAATTCTTTGAAGACAGTATTGCATGGGCTGGGGCTCAATGTGAGTGTGTCCTTCTGAGTTCATAAATGAGAGTTGATTTAAAGTATGACTTGGGAGTAATCTAGAATAGTTTCTGCTCGTGACAGAGAACATGAGTTGATGGGGGCCATCCTTCCTTTTCCCTACTTCCCAACCCAACATCTAAGAAGCCACCCTCTTTTCCATATACTCTGTATACAAATAAGCCTTATAATATCACCTTGCATGTTTTGAGTGCCTGTTGTATATCAGGCATTGTACATAGTACTTCAAAGCCATATATCCTATTATCCCTTAGCCTCCCTATCAGGTAATTATTATCCTCATTTTACTCAGGAATGAACTGAGACCTAGATGGGCAAACTTGCCCATAGCCACTCAAGTAGCCAGTGGCAGAGCCATGAGCCAAATCAAGCTTAAAGGAGTATCAAAATAGGATGTTTGGGACTGGAATTGAGCTAGAAAAACTGAAGAAGAATACATTATTATACTTCAGTGTTCACCAAGCACTCATTAGCAGTGAATGGCAATTAACACGCCAATCACAATGTGCTGCCTCTTGTCACAATCTTTTTATAATATGTTCAAATAAAATCTAATTTTATTAATTTCAAAACTTCAGAGAAGGATGATTTGACTCTAATCCTTAGGATACACTGCAAAGATATGGAGGCTTAGACGCTGTTCATTGAGATAAAGATGAAGCTTGTTGTCTAATTAGTGGGTCACAATGTGAATGCTTTCTTTCCAAGAGTGGTTCATGGACATATGTATGGGCCGAGTTTTGTCCCCCAAAATTCACATGTTAAAGTCCTAACCCTCAGTACCACAGAATGTAACTACATGTTGAAGATAGGTTCTTACATATATGATTAAATTAAAATGAGGTTATGAGGGAGGGCCCTAAAACAATATGACTGGTGTCCTTAAAAGAAGAAAAAATTTGGACACAGAGTGAATATCCAGGAAGAGGCACCATGTGTAAGCCAAGGAGAGAGACCTCAGAGGAAACCAACTTTGCTGACACCTCTATCCTCCAGAAGAGCAAGAAAAGAAGTCTGTTTTCTAGGCCACCCGGTCTGTGGTACTTAGTTGTGGCAGCCCTCGCTGACTTGGATTCATCCACATTCCAGAACTGGGTCTCCCTTGGGAGGAAAGCGTATCAGCGTATTGACCGGGATGGATGAAGGATAAGAAGAAATACTTTGGAGGCTTGAGAATTTAGTGACAAGATCTGAGTGTTCTCTTTTAGGTTTCAACAAATAAAGGGGATAAATGATTCAGTCTTTAATGTCACTTTCATTTTATTAAGTCTCCAAACACTCATGCAATGGGCTCATGAAACCCTTGACACAGGATGGCATTTCCATGCCCCTCTCAGTACTTCCACTTAAGCAGGGTCCATATCTGAAGGGCCAGGGGCTGTTAGCCCTTCCTCTCTGCATCTTTAAGTGAAACTTTCCATACCACTGAACCTACTTTTGGTGGGTCTAGTGGCCTCACCCTAACTGTTGTATTCTCGTTCTGCTTTTAAAAAAATGTTTGTATTGATTTCAGAGAGAGAAAGGGAGAAGAGGAGAGAGACAGAAACATCAATGATGAGAGAGAATCATTGATTGGCTGCCTCCTGTCCGCCCCCTACTGGAGATAGAGTCCACAACCCCGGCATGTGCCCTGACCAGGAATCGAACTGTGACCTCCTGGTTCAGAGGTAGATGTTCAACCACTGAGCCACATGGCCAGGCCTCATTCTGCTTTTGTATTTGAAGCTAATACCAGATAATAAAGTACCCTAAACAGGGTTAGCTAAACTACTGCTTAATTACACTAATACAGGCTTACAGAATTAGAGTTTTCTATCTTTATGTCTTACTGCTGGATCTCTACACTTTGTTCTCTCTCTCTCTCTCTCTCTCTCTCTCTCTCTCTCTCTCTCTTTTTTGATATGTATGACACTTTCTTCTAATAGATCTAAAATACTGAAAGCAACAATTGCTATTTATGAAGTGCCTATAATGTTCCTGGTACTTTGTATTATTAGCTCTAACCTTCAAACCTATCCTCAAGGTTAAATATTAACATTTCCATTTTATGGATGAAAAGTGTAAGACCTTCAAGAGGCCATAATGGAGCTGAAATTTAAAGTAAGTTCTGATAATAAAGCCCAGCCTTTTGTCATTGGATATGTAATCTCTAATTGCAGTCATTCTCAGGTCACTGTCAGAACTTTTACCATGTCTCCCCACTGTCTGTCATTTATTTAGCATTTTTCTTTAGAGTCAAATGTTTACCTTTGCATTGCCTTAAGCAGTATGCAATGACTATACTTTTATATCACTTCATGCAATAGTTATACTTTTAAAATATGCATTAAAATAAATACAAACTTATATCACATTTTACAAGAATATGTACTAAAATAAATAAGCACCATCCACACAGCACCTAAAATTATCTTGTGAGTCACCAATGGTATGGAAAGCCTACACTGTGAAACACTTCACTACAAATTGATACTACTTATGAACAGAATGAACCCAAAGCACAGCCCAGCACAAACCTTAGTGTTTTCCCAGAAGTTACTAGACACATATTTTAAGCAAGTTGTGCAGCCACCTGGCAGCATCTTAAAATCTATAGATTTGACTGATGGGTGTTGCAGGCTTACACTCTTTTTGAAGTAACATGCTCCATTCTTTTGTTTTCTCCTGCTGGTTTTTCAGCTGCTCAGTCCCTCTTGATATTAATGCAGGAATCAGTAAACCAAATCAGGGACAGAGGCAGCACAGCTGCCTAGAGGTAGGAGGGCTGGCCCTGCAGGCTAAGGGAGCATCAGCAGTTCTGGGAGAGGTCAGCCCCTTGACAGGCACAGTGAACAGATTTCAGGAATGGAGAGTGGGGCACAGCTGGTCCACCTGGTGAATCATGTGCCAGTTTCCAAAAATAGCCCCCTCCCTGCTTGTCTTTAATGAAGTTTTGCTGCAATAAATATATTTCGATGACATGGTTTTCAAATTTCAAGAGTCATCTATTAGGCTGTAAATAACTTATAGGAGAAATAACACTGTGAGTCAGTATTAACTAGTACTATACTTGCAGCTTCTGTTTAGGTGGCCGTTAGGGACATGCGAACAAAAGCCCTGGACTGGGGATGGGGAGGCGTATGTTAGCTGCTCTGAAAACAAAGCAGGAGCCTGTCAAAGAAAACTGTCTCCTTCCTTCCCTTCAGGGTCCTTGACAGAGTCCTTTCCACCCCCAGCCCTTCCTCCAACCTGGGTTCTCCTTTGTTGTCAGGCTCCCTCTCACCTGGATCAGGAGCTTCTGTAGCAGGTTCCAGGCCTCCTGCTTGCAAAGATATTAAATACATATACAACTAAAATAAGTGGGTGTGGTCTGGATATTTCTTAAAGGTTAATAAAAGTTGTTTCCAGATCGAAGGAGCTAACATTATCCGCACAGAGACAAACTTTGTGCAATGTCATAGCCTCATAGTTTAAGTATCCTGCCGGTGATAGTTTTATGTCAACTTGGCTAGACTATAGTACCCAGAATTTCATCCACCACTAACCTGAGTATTATTGTGAAGGTATTTTGTAGATGTGATTAACATCTACAATCAGTTGACTGAGTAATTTATCATTGATCACATGGGTCAGTGGGATTTACTGAAATGAGTAAAGCCCTTAAGAGCAAAAACAGGTCTTCCAAGAAGAAGAAATTCTGCCTCAAGACCACAGCATCAACTCCTGCTGGAGTTTCCAGCCTGCCAGGGCCTGCCCTATAGGTTTTGGACTGCCAGTACTGGCAATCACATACACAAATTCCTTAAAAAAATGATCTAGATATAATTTTGGTTCTGCTTCTCTGAAGAATCCTGGCTGATTCACTACCCAAATGGAGCATGTGTAGAGGGACGTAGTTAAGACAGCAAGGAGTCTGAAAAACAGGAGGGTCTGGAAACTATAGTATGGGAGGTTTGGTTGAGGTACCAGAGATATTTAGCCTAGAAGAAGGGAGTCTAAGTGTGACCTGACAACTGTCTTCATACATTTAAAGGTCTGAAATGTAGATGAGAGATCAGACTTGTACTGTGCTGCCTCAGAAAACAGAACTGGGACCTAAGGTTAGAAGTCACAGCAGGCAAGATTGGAGATCAATACACTCAAGAGCTCACTAACCACTGGAGCTGGATCAGCTCCTTCTAGAAGTGTGCTCCCAGGGACTGGCTTTCTAACAGAACTCTGATGAGTGGAAGGAAATTATAAAAGAGACTCCCTGATTGGGTGAGAGGTAAGAGTGTGACCTCGAAGCACCCATCCTGCTTGCCAGTTCCATGACCATGGCTACCATTTACTGCATACTTCCTATGTGCCAGGCACTGTGCTCAGTGCTTCATGTATTTGATTTTACTGCACCATTCTTTCAACTCCTAAGATGGGCTTAGTATCCTCATTTTAAAGACGGGAAAAAGAAGGCTCCTGGAAGGTCAGTAACTGGTCCAACGTCATCCAATAAGTTAATTTCAAAGCTAGGTTTCAATCCCAGGTCCATCTGACTCCCTAAGCTCTCCTGGGGAGCCACTGTGCTAGGAGGCAACTCTCTATGGAAACACAATTCTTCCCTTGTGATAGTAGGAATGGAAATCACAAGCATGAACCACAACCTTTAGCACATGTATCCTAATTACATATTTGTGTATCTGCCTTCAGTTCAAGGTAGTAAATTTATCTGTGATGGGGCCATGCTTTATTTATCAAAGCGCTGAAAGTGAATGAAACATATTCTCTCATTTTAAAAAAGTACTGGCTGACCACAGGTATCAGTAACCTAGGAATAGAGTTGAAGAAAAGACAGACACAATCCTGGTCCTATGAAAAAACTTAAATCTAAAGGGAAGACAAGTATTAAATTAAAAGGTATTGATAAGTATCTAATTACAATTGCATCAATGCTGAGAAGGAGAGCAGAGTATTCTGAGAGAAACAAGTGGGTCCTTATGTCGTCTGAAGGGTCAGGGAAGATATTTCTCAATCAGTGATTGCCAGGGTAGGAGCTGAAGGATGCACAGGGCTCAGTCAGGTGTAGTGTACAGCGTGGCCCAGAACCAAAACCACTTAGAGAACTGGAAGAAGTGAAGGAAGGCCCGTGTGGCTGACTTCTTGTTAACAGGAGGGCAGTGTCATAAGATCGGCTGGAGAGGCAGACAGAGGCCACAACATACAGGGCCATGTAGAATGTGTTATCTTCTTAAATGAATAAGGATAGAGATAACTTGGTGGCTTAAGACATCCCAATCATATAATCCTGAAATGCAACTGCACCTGGGGTTTGGGCAGTGTGTGGAAGAGTCAGCATAGCAGACCTGAGATGGCTATCCCTAGAAACTCTTCTTTGCAAGGTTCATTCCTGGATGGCATCAGGACACTTGGAAAGTGAGAATGTTCCTACCAATCCCAGAACCAGTAAGAGTGGCTCTCTGTACCTAAACTGTTTGAGCAAATAATAAAGTTTATGCTGAGCACCGTTTTTTCTTTTTAGGAGTTGGGAATTTTGGTTTGTGCTCAGCAGAGGATTTCTGTATGACCAATCCCCAATAGAAACCATAGGTACTGAGTGCCTAATGAGCTTTCCTGGTAGACACTTCACACACATTGCTACAACTCATTGCTGGAGGGATAAGCACATTCTCGGTGACTCCACTGGGAGAACTCAGGGAAGTTTATACTTGGTTTCCTTCAGACTTTACTCCATGCATCTTGCCTGTTGCTGTTTTCCCTTGTGTCCTTCTCTGTAATAAATCTTAGCCATGAGTATGATTCTAAGAGTCTTATGAATGTTCCTAGTGAATCACTGAAATGGGGGGTGGGGGCTGTTCTTGGGGACCCCTGATCCAGGGTGTACAACCTTGTGATCCAAAAGCCAGGGGAGGCCCATGGAATCAAAGCTTCCCCTCTGACCACAGAAGGGTTTACAATAGTGGTCGGCAAACTCATTAGTCAACAGAGCCAAATATCAATAAAACAACGATTGAAATTTCTTTTGAGAGCCGAAAACTGACTTCTGTGCATGGGTCACGAAGTTTCAATCACACTGTATGTGCGCGCCCATACATGGTATTTTGTGGAAGAGCCACACTCAAGGGGCCAAAGAGCCGTATGTGGCTTGTGAGCCGCAGTTTGCCGACCACTGGTTTACAAAGATGGACTGGAATGGACTCCCTGCTTCAGGGAATACTTGCCTCTGCAGTTGCTTCACTATTCTAAGGTCTAGAAATGTGCACTGTGATCCACAGCTAGGTAATCCTATATAATAAAAGGCTAATATGCAAATCAACTGAACAGTGGAAATAACAGTCGCTATGATGTGCACTGACCACCAGGGGGCAGATGCTCAATGCAGAAGCTGCCCCCTGGTGGTCAGTGCACTCCCACAGGGGGAACACGGCTCAGCCAGAAGCCGGGCTCATGGTTGGCAAGCGCTAAGCTATCAATCGGACATCCCCCTGTGCTCCCTTGCGAGAGGGCACAGGCCGGGCTGAGGGACCCCCCACCCCCCAAGTGCATGAATTTCATGCACCGGGCCTCTAGTGAAAATATAAAGACATACACCAACTTCCAATGACAATTCATAATAAATATTAAATAGTCACTGCGATCCCTAGTGCCACTGCCATCTTACCTTCAGGAGTTCAGAAAGCCAACTTTGTAATGCTCTATAGTTTTAATCTATCTGCCCTTTATTAAAATGCAGAATGTATAAGTCTAATAAGGTAGTCTTAAGGGCATTTCAGTTTTATATCTTTATGCTAAGCCAGTCAAAGTTCTGGTTGAAATGGTCTTATTTTTTAGGCTTCCAACTTATTATTCAAGACCAGGCAAAAAATAGTCATTTCTTTGTATTTTATATTCTGCTAAGTACAAGAATTATCAATATAAACATACTAGAAAACTACATAAAAGTGAATTTTATAAAGCATATGCCAGCTTCACTATAGCCAGGTGGAGCAATGATTAAAACTATCGATTTTGGTTACTAAATACTTTCGTTTTTTTGAGTAAATGAAGATTCAATATACTTACTCTGATGTTCCCAGAGAGAAAAACAGCAATGAAATATTGATGAGATAAAAACTGGCACACACACAAAAAAATAGAACTGGCACAGAATCAAACAATTCTACTGGTCTTCAGCTCTGGAACCCAGCCATTCTGGTCATATTATCGAAGCAGGTCTTAATTCCTTCCACACAGCACTTACTCTGCCCCATGAACTGCCACTTGGGAGACTACTAACACTCTCAAACTGGACATCTCTGGGAAGCCTGGCATTCTATTCTTATGGACATTCTCATTGATGTGAATCAATAAAATGTCTTCACTTTTGCTGTGTACAGTTAGAATTAGTTTGTGAAATCAATAAATATTTATTACTAATCAATAAATATTATTCTTGCAAGGCATGTGCCATATCCTAAAGGTGACCTAGTCCTTGATGTTCCAGAAACTGTCAGCCTGAGGTGTGTAATCACATGTTGCAATACAATGAAGCGATAAGAGAACTGTGTTGTTAAGAAATACAAATTAATATCATGATGTTAGAAAGGAAAGAAACCTTTGTGGATCTAAACAACTGTACAGGAAGGATCTACATTGAAATATGAGAATTATTGGTATCCAATGCTCTGAGATAGTAAGAGCATTTCTGACAGAGTTGATAATGTGCATAAATGCACACTCAGGAGACAATGAATAGAGTCAGATAGCTGGAGAGAGGATATGTTTAAGGAAATAGTTCAAGATAAGGCTGGGCAGGTAGTCTGGAGCCAGGCTGAGTGTAGCCTCAATACAGGTTGGCATTCCTCTGGCTGATGATGCAAGATCACCATAGAACATTCTTTCAAGCTGACATTGTGGAGGAGTGAATAAGAAGGACAAAATGGGAGGGAGTTGTGGAAGAGGCTGTAAGTCACTGAAATACAGATTAAGGAAAGATCTGAAATGGAAGGGCAGCACAGCATACCTACTGAAATGAGAAGAGCTCAAACTAGGTTGAAAAGATAAGAAGGGAGGAAAAGGTAGGATATGATAAGCAAAATGAGGCCACAGCCAATAAACATTAAAAATTCTTAGAAAATGGAGCTCCCATAAAGAAACTAAAAATAAAATAAAATAGTTTTAATACACTTGCATGAAGTGCTGAGTTTCTAAGTCATAACCTTTAACATAACCCAAACAAAATGATCCTTAGTGTAATTACTGATTTATTGTTATTCTCTTCTAGCCCGTAACACTTTGCAGGCTGGAATCAAGTGCCTAGGGTAGGGTGTGGCATACTGCAATTGTTCAAAAACTGGAATTAATATGTAGGTATATTAAGAAGAGGATCTAGTTTGAGAAAAATGATAAATCTAATTTTAAACAAGGTGAATTAGAAGGAAAATATCTAGCAAGAGTTGCTTATTTGTAACAACCCTTACTGTGTTAGGGCTTGTAAGCAATTGGTATATCAGGTCTTTTATGATACTTTGTGGGTGACATTTGCCCCAATCCCTGTAATAATGAGCCCTGTCATAAAACTAGGTTTTACTGTAAGTGTAATCACCCCCAAAGAATCTCAAAGCTAATGGATGAAGAAATCATGCTTAAGTAAGGATTGTTAAGTAAGGGAGACTTTTTGTGCTAAATTATTAAACATGCCTCTAACTGGTTTAAAGTTTTTCAGGCTTATATTTTTTGAAGTCCTGTTCCCTCTTAAGTCTCCATAAACTAGAAATCTTGCCGCTTACAAGTACAAAATGAATCGCTCTTAAATACCACTTCGATGAGTGAATGAACAAATGAATGGGTGAGTGAGAGCTCTGGACATGGAGATTAGAAGATCGTCTGTGCTGACACTGATGGACTGATACCAACTGGCTGAGTCATAGTCCTATGGCCTATCCAGTGGTCGGCAAACTCATTAGTCAACAGAGCCAAATATCAACAGTACAACGATTGAAATTTCTTTTGAGAGCCAAATTTTTTAAACTTAAACTTCTTCTAATGCCACTTCTTCAAAATCGACTCGCCCAGGCCGTGGTATTTTGTGGAAGAGCCACACTCAAGGGGCCAAAGAGCCGCATGTGGCTCACGAGCTGCAGTTTGCCGACCACGGGCCTATGCAATCACAGCACTGTGACCCAGTCATTCATTCTACATTTCTAAACATTTCTAAGGTATCCTATATACTTTGAGGGTATATCATTAAGTTTAGTGAATTCATAAAAAAAGCACACACACACATTAAAAAAATCTATTGTTGCTCACAGCAAAATGTCTCTTACCTAAAAAACATTCATCTAATCACCTCAATTACCTGAAGCTATTCTGGAACCCAGGAAAATAAGAAAAGTAACCAAAATTCACATAGCCTGCCTGTGGCTGGCACACTGGAAAGAGTAAGAAATGATATCTAGAAGAGGGATAGTAAGGGAAAAGGTAAAAAATGTAAGTGCAGACACACAACCTGACCGAGCACAGAGTCTGGGACTTAAGTGTAGGAGACATGCTGCATACACATCAACACTTCTCTCATGCACAGAGGTGACCCCTAGGACCTAGAGAACAGTGTTTTGCTTCAAAAGGGACAGAAATGTGTCACATATTTGAGAAATATTCCTACCCATGTGTTTCAAGTTAGAGAAAATAAACTTTGACATTTTAAAGTTATAAAACTCAGTCTTGTGAAAAAATTTACTGAAGTATAGTTTTATATCCTGATGACAATAATATCGAAACAAGGCTCGACTTTGTGACTTTCATTATTCAAAAAGTTGCAAACGTGCCGATGGCAGAGCTTGGCACTTACTATGTGGAACCCTAAGTTTCCTGAGAAACAAGGTCTGGTCGCATCTTCATACCAGGAGACACAGTTCTAAGAAATGAATGCTGCACAGACTTTCCAAGAAATTTCCCATTAACTTGAGCTTTGAAATTGTAACCAACTCCATGACACAGACCTTCCCAGACATAAATAACAGACTCTCTGCAAAAGTTTTAGAAATGGGTCTTGGCAGATGGGTGGCATCTTTAAGTTGTTGCTGATACTGTTTTTGACAACAGGGGGCAGAGTGGCCTCCCCCAGGGCCTTATATGTAGAGCAGGGTCACATTTGCTGTTGTCTAATTAACAACTTGGAGTTTGGGCATATAAAGACAAACACTGATAATTCATTGCTGATTAGCACTGAAGGATGTTGCCTATTAAATTACTTTTTTTTGTAAGATGGGGAAATTATCACTGAACATAATTTATTCTTCAAATCACCTATCCTATATATAGCCTATCCTAAAGCTTCACCCGCTGCCAGTCTCTCCTGGCCCCTGTTCCCCCTTTCATTTCATATCACTACAGTGTCCAGCCTTTATTCACCTCTCTGTACCCAAACGTTCACTACTACAATCCATCCATTCATAGTGTTCTACAGGTAAAGTTTGGAAAAACTCCTTCCTTCAGTTGATTTTAAGGGTTGGTGCTAGGGTGCCATATTTTAACCTATGAAAACATTAAAGCAGTCCTGTCAGCCCTTGAAATTCCCACTGTACAAAAGCACTCTGAAGATAGACGAGCACACACCTCAGAGGCTTAAAACCTGACAGTAAATGTCAGTAGAGGTCAAGGATTCCTTTCAGTGGCCTGCGAAAAAACTGAAGGCAATGAACTTCTAGGTTAATTATTCTGTGTACAGTGTTTTTTTAAACTAATGTTTCTTTTTGACTAACAAAATTATAGATATATTTTGTAAAACATTTGAAGGACAGAAAAGCACAAAGCAAAAATAAAATTGCACATATTGCATGATCCATAACCACTCTTGACATTTGTCTTTTATTATTAAAACAGTTCAATGATGTTTCTTCATTTTAGGGCTCATGGTGTTCAAATGCAGAAATTAGCAGGAAGAGAGCCAAGGTTACCTTCTCTTGTGTTTCGTGAAAATGTGGATTTGCAAAAGCTTTGGTTGTCATTCTTCTAGTTGACGTCAATCATCATTTCATAAAAAGAAATGGGATAGCATAATGATGAAAAGCACAGGTTATGGAGCCAAACTGCTGGAGTTGGAATTAATAAATTCTGGCCATTTTAAATCATTACCCTGTACTTTATTTTCCTCATAAATAAAATGGGGATGATAATAATAATATTAATACCACTTATTGGAGTCATTATGAGAGTTAAATGAATATATAAAGTACTCAGAATAGTGTCTAGCACACAGTAAATGCTCAATTAACATTTTCTATTATGAAGATTATAGATCTTGGCAAAGGTACGTCCATTTTCAAAGTCTCTTACTAGGCCATCTTCATATATTATTTCAGTCATGAGGAAATCAGTTACAAAATAGTAAGATGCCCATATTCTGGCCTCATCCCTGCCTCAAATAATTCTGTGACCTTGGTAAATCATTGCAATCCTTTGATCATTGTTTCATCATTGATACAATAAGGGTGCTAGGTTATATTATGGTACTTAATCATTTTAAGGAGCTCAGAAACTCTTTTGACACAGCACTTTGGTTATGACTTCTGGAGGGCTACTGACCCTTGGAAGTTAAGGGGTCCGTTCTAGGGACCACAGGTTAAGAATCTTCATGCTCTATGATCTCTGATGGGTTCCTCAAGCTCTAACATTCTGTGGTGTTCCATTCCATAGATAAGGTTCAATTTTTATGATTCCTGATCTGACTATGGTGGAAACGAAGAAAGAGATGAAAGTTAAATCCAGGAAGCAATTCTTAGTCATTGAAGAATTCACTGTTTTCTGTTACTGGAGATTGTAAAAGTTTCCTATTTAAATCCCTTGCACATAAGTGCTTTCAACTTCTGGTGCACTCAGGTTTTGGGAATTCAACAGCACTTATTTATATGCTAATTGGTTACAGAGCTGTTGTCTTTCTCAATCCTAATATCCCAAATTTATAAAGGACTTATAAAACTCAACACCCCAAAACAAAACAGAAATCCAATTTAAAGACAAGGAAAAGAATCTGAATAGACACTTCTCCAAAGAGGAAAACAGATGGCCAATAGCCATATGAAAACATTCTCAACAGCACTATCATCAGAGAAATGCAAATTAAAACCAGGGGTGGGGATTGAGGGGCAGGAGCTGGGTGGAGGAGGTTAATGCAGGGGGGGGGGGAGGGGAGATATTTATAATACTTTCAACAATAAAGATAAATTTAAAACAAAAACCCACAATGAGATATCACCTCACACCTGTCAGATTGTCTGTAATCAATAAATCAACAAACAACAAGTGTTGGTAAAGATGTGGAGAAAAGGGAATCCTGGTGCAATGTTGGTCTTAATGCAGATTGGTGCAGACACTGTGGAAAGCAGTATGCAATAAACAGAACTGCCTTATGACCTAGCAATTCCACTTCTGAAAATTTATCCAAGAAACTCGAACCACTAATTCAAAGGAATATATGCACCCCTATGTTCATTGCAGCATTATTTACAATAGCCAAGATTTGGAAGCAGCCTAAGTATCCAGAAATAGATGAGTGGATAAGAAACCTGTGGTACATTTACACAATGTAATACTACTTGGCCATAATAAAGGGAAATCTTACCTTTTGCGACTGCATGGATGGACTTGGAGAGTATTACGCTAAGTGAAATGAGCCAGTCAGAGAAAGACAAGTACCATATGATTTCACTTATATGTGGAATCTAATGAACAAAATAAACTAACAAAAGAGAAACAGACTCATATGTAGTAGAGAACAGACTGAGAGCTGTTAGAGGGGAAGGGTGTTGGGGGCCTGGGTGAAAAAAGTGAAGGGATTGAACAAATAAAAAACCCACAAACAACAGTATGATTATTAACAGAGGGAAAAGAGGGTGAGGGGAGGTAGAAGATGGTAAAGGGGAACAAAAATGATGGAAGGAGACTTGACTTGGAGTGGTGAACACATAGTGCCATATACAAATGATGTATTATAGAATTGTACACCTGAAACCCACATAATTTTATTAACTGATGTCACCATACCAAGACATATCATAATTAAAATGCCAAGGGTTAAAGACAAGGAGTTAATCTTAAAAACATCAAGAGAAAAGCAGTTAGTTACTTACAAGGGAGTGCCCATATGACTGTCAGCTAATTTCTCAATGGAAACTTTGCAGGCCAGAAGGGAGTGGTAAGAAATATTCAAAGCGATGAATAGCAAGGACCTACAACCAAGATTACTCTACCCAGCAAAGCTATCATTTAGAATTGAAGGTCAGATAAACAGTTTCATAGACAAGAAAAAGCTAAAGGAGTCCATCACCACCAAACCAGCATGAAATGTTGAGGGTATTCTTTAAGAAGAGGAGGAGGAGGAAGAGGAAGATGATGATAAAAATATGATTTATTGCCAATAAAATGGCAATAAATACATATCTATCAACAATTAAATCTAAAAATGAAAATAAACAAACAAAAATCTAATGAACAAAATAAACTGATAAATAAAATAGAATCAGAAGCATGGAAACATGGAACAGACTGATGAATTTCAGAGGGAAGAAGGGTGTGGGGTGCGAAGAGATTAACCAAAGCTTTATTGTTGAGAGTATTACAGATGTCCCTTCCTTCCCCCCCTCCCCCCGCTTATACCCCCCTCAACCTGGTTCCCACCCTGCCGTAGTCCTTCACCACCTTATTGTCTGTGTCCATAGGTAATACATATACATATATGTATATACATACATATATACATATATACATATGTATATACATACACATACATATATGCATATGTATATACATATAATGCATATATACATATAATACATATATGCATATACATATTTGTATATACATACCTGTATACATATATGTATTGCCTATGGACACAGACAATAGGGTGGTGAAGGCCTGGGGTGGGGTGGGAACTGGGTTGAGGTTGGTACCGGGGGGCGGGGGGGAAGAGAGGCATCTATAATACTCTCAACAATAAAGCTTTAAAAAAATAAAAAGATTTTTTTTTTTAGAAAAAAAGAGATATTCAGCCTCATGCCTTGCTGCACCCACTCTAATCTAAGACAGCCTGTACACAGCCAGGAGAACAAATCATGGTCCAATGGATTCAGGGAATGCTGCTGACTACCAAGCATGATGCCCTACAGAGATAATATGTGCCACTAGAGACTGTCTACAGCTGTGTGTTAATGTGTGGACCAAGGATCACTGCTCCCAAATCATCTAGGGGGTATGCTCCAAGTGATGATTGCCCAGCAGGACCTCTATGTTCCATTCTACGTGAATAACAATGATGGAGTAGGGCTACCTGGGATACCTGTGCTCCAGCAACTAACCTCAGACATGGTAAGGAGATCTCATGAGAGTGAAGCCAAGAAATTTGCCTTTTTAAAGGTATCAAATGTTCCTTTTGTATTTTGAAGTTGAGAACCTCTGGCATAGAAAAGCTTACTTGTGAGTATGTAGAGAAAGGAGATTTTCTTAAGGATATCCAGGATTTAAGAACTGCAAGTATTCATTCCAATGGCATACTATAAACCAATCTACCAGCGCCTAGAAGATAGCGGTCACCATGGCAGCACTGTGGAAGCTCCCAGCACTGCAGAGCTTTGGTTTTCTTTGCAAATCCAGGATAACAGTGAGTAGTTGAGGATTTAATGAAATAATGTCCCTTACACTGGTTCAATAAATTCTGACAGATAGAAAAGTATGCAGCTCTATAAAAGAATAAGTTAGTTGCATACGTACTCATATCAAAAGTTCTCCAAGATATTTTATATGAGAAAAACAAAATCTACAGCAGTATATACAGTACCTTATATACTACCTTTTATGTAAAAAAAAGCCAGGGAAATGAGAATGGGTATTTGCATTTATATGTAAGTGCATAAAGAAAGTAATAAAAATTGTTTATATAGGGGTCACATGATGGGGGAGAAATAGGTATGTAAGGACAGAAGGACCTTTATATCAAAATTACGTTTTTAAGAAAGCATACCCTTTAGTCTCTTCCCCTAACATGAATTTATTCTAAGCAAAGAACAGTGGATTTAAAGCCACCTGTCGAGTAAGTGAATATGCCATATTCTTCTTCTTCTGTTTCATTTAGATTTTAATCAGTGTTGACCATGAAATTATATTTCACTTTAACAGTTGCCAAATCTGCTCATCACCCAAATCAACTTGCAGATGAAGGGAAGCATATCTGTATGAAGTGATATTATTAAAAGGTATCAATAATTTGCCCCTTGAAATGGGATTGGCAAATGTCCTTGATCAGCAGAAAACAAAAGAGAGGTCTGTAAGCTGCTGGTGAACTTGTTTGTGCGGTGAGATTTCTGCACTGGTCGTGATGCACTTTGTCCACTCCATCAGGCCAAGAATGATGCATGGTGCTACAAGAAGTTCAGCTATCTAGCTCTCCACTGATGACTGAAACCTCTGTTACAGAGCAAGGAAACATGCTTCATGTTGCTTTTAGCTTTGCACTAGCTTGTGGAACAAATCCACTGCAATTTCTGTGAGCTTTGCTCCCTAAATTCTCTTGGGCCATATTTCTTACCAGATGCATTATCCTTTAAAAAAAATCAAAATAAAACAAAATCATAGCAAGATATTTTAAAAGAACAACATCTGCAAAACTCTGAGTTACTGGATAATCACTGTCAACTGATATCCATGCAAATAACAACGTATTCACTTTTTTTTTTTAATGATGAGGTCTAGAAAGGGACAGAGGATAATAATAGGCATCCAATTCTGAAATTATCTTTTCAGTGCAGTCATTGGCTTTTATAATACAAATGTAAATCGCTGCCTCTAGATAGAAGAAACAGGAATCTAATTCTTTTTCCTCACCACACATGCAGAACTCTATCCTGGAGAAGGGCTGGAGAGTTACCCACACTCAGCTGATGGGCTTGCAATATACAGACTTTTCTATATGTCAAGACCACAACTGTTATTCTAAAAGATTTCTCCTTAGCTCTAAAATTGATATAACCCTATATTGGTGAGGATCTAGAGAAAACATTGAATGGGCAAGGTGGGGCCTCATCATAGAGGACATTGGAATCTAGGCCAGCTTCAACTGAAGAGACAGTGGGAGTGTTAGAGGGTCTTCAGTTTGGGAGAACTTTCTTTCTGTTAGCAGTAGAACCTCTATCCCTGGAGCCACTTGGTTAAAGCGTTCACTAGTCTTATTGTATGAGTTTGTTTGGGCCAATGAGATGTCAGTGACAAACAGTAATATGTGTCATTTCTGGGCCATCTCCTTGACCTGGCTCACCTCTTCTCACTTCCTTGAAAAGATGCAATATTCAAAGCCATGTTTTAAGATAGCAGAGATGCTTGCTAGTCCTGACTATTACAGGTGGGAGAGAGAGAGAAAGTTCTTTCTTGTTTGAGTCACTGTATTTGGGGGTGTTTGGGTTATAAAAGCATAGCCTGTTCCTTAAATAATAAAGATGGCTTGATTTAGAAAATTAGCTTAGCTGTGGGTAATCAAGAAAAGATAGATTCACTGAGAGTATAGGATGAGAGGCTGTTACAAATTATAGCCATAGGACTAGAATCATGACAATGACATGAATGATATTAAGTTACAGGAAAACTCTTCAAAAATTTACATCAGGGGATTGTATAGATTCCTAATTAAGCATGACTGAATTAATACATTATAGCTGTATTTTTATCCATAGACTCTGTGGTAGAGCTAGTGAATAGGATATATCTATAAGAAAATAGACTTTAGCACCATATAGACCAGAGTTTGAGTCCAACTCTGTCACTCACTAAATGTAAAATGTTGGAAGATTCACTTAACTCCCCTGAACCTATAATGTAAGTGAGGATATTAATACCTGCTTATGGCATAAGAATGAGAGTTAGAGTTTCTAGCAGAGAATATGGTCCATGCACTGGGAATGAACAAATGTCCGGTGTATTTATTTCTCTTCTACTCCTTTTGAGGGACATCATAGACATCTTAGTGCCAGGAGAGCAAGAAAGAAAGAGGTAAGAGGAAGAGTAGGAAATAGAATTCTGATTTTTTAAAATAAAATTTCTTAACTAGGTAGGAATCCTAGTATTACTAGAGCCAGAACTGTAAGACATAATTTCAGAGAGAAACTAAATCGAAACTAATGTGAAAAAACACATGTCCATCTGATTTTTTAAATAAGAAAACCCAACATTTCAGATCTGGTTGCTAGGAATTTATGAAATGCCTTCTTTGATAATAACTTCTGCATTGTTTGAGATTTCTCTATTTACAATTATAATTGGTAACTATCAGGACCACATTTTGCTTTCATAGTGGTCAGCAGTTAATTTTTTTTTAAGTTAAGGCAGTTAAACCTATCATCATGTCTTCAAAAAATTTAATCGTATATTTGCCTATTTTTCTCACCTCCCTCTCCAGGCATGGCTGTCTGCCCAGCCATATCTTTAATAGCTAATACTTGTTGAGACCTTACCATGTGTCAGACTACCTCTGAAAGCACTTAACATGTATTACATCATTTAATCCTTACATTAACCCTAGGAGGCAGGTACCATTATTACCTCATTCTACAAAAGAAGAAAATGACAGATGGATCTAGCTGTTTGCTTGAAATCACACAGCTCTTGAGAGGCAGAGTTAAGATCGGGACCAGGCAGTCTCACTACAGAGCCTGTGCAGTTACACTGTCTCTTCAAGGACTCAAAATAATTTGCAAAGACTAAAACAATACCCAGCACAATGCACAGAAACAAGAAAAAACTAAAACTATGAACAAAAGACTAAAAAAGGAAATTCAAGTAGTAATAAGGATAAGGATGTGGAGGTTAGGGTGGAGGGTAGGTGAAATTTAGCATTTGAAAATATAGGCTTAATGCAAGATCCTGATTCTAAGCCCAAATTGTGCCTCTGAGTTTCCTGGAAATTGAGAACAAAAAAACAAAAACAAAAACAAAAACAAAAACAAAAAAAAAGGAGGAGGAGGAGGAAGAAAAGGATATGTAGCATGGTTCTCACTATAGGGTAAAAGTAGAACTGCTAGTTGCAAGGAGAACATACCAAATCATACTGTATTTCCAGCCTCTCACTTACTTTCCCAATTCCAAGCTTGAGAAAACACAGATGTCATCAGTAATTAGCCCCTGACATGGTCTAATTGCTTTAATTTTGCTGGCCAAAGACGTAGCTTCAACTGATGTCCTGTCCTAATATGTCCGCTGATATTTTCTTGAATGGGATTTTAAAGCAAGCTGTAATGTGTTTCCCCATTCCACCCCCAGATTATCAGTGAACCATAAGCCAATTTGTTTGGAAAATGTTATTTCTTGTGTCCCATAATATTAAAACAGAGAGCTTTGCTTTTCAAATTGGACGCTTATATATGATAGAACCCCATGACACATGAATTAAATATTATTTAATTTTTAAAAACCCATAAAAAGATTGATGCGATAATCCTAAAAAAAAGGAATGCTGATGTTATAGTGATCCAAAGGCATTTATGATTATTTTTATTTTATTTCCCTAAGTAGCTATTAAAAAGCTGGAAAGTCACTAATCAAAGGAAAAAATATACTTCTATCATATAAATTTATTCTAAATTCAACTTTGTTTGCTTGACCAGTTTTCTTCTCTGTAAAGATTAGACCTTTTGACTCTAATTTGGGGCTTGTAAATAATAATAATAATAATAATAACAACAACAACAACAACAACAACTTCAAGGGTTACTACATGCTTCTTTCCTCCATTTGACTAACAGGCAAGAGACACCAATACAATTTATCAGCCTGCAATTCATTCTCTTTTAGGAACTACTAGAAACAGGTAACGTATATACAGTTAGCTCTTACTTAAATTGTTGTCCAAACATTGTGCAATATTTTCCGGCATATGAGGCAAGCAGTCTGTGCAGCTGTTTCTCGCAGGGTGTTTTACTCTGATTAGCATCTGAACAAACCAGTTCCTAGGTAGAGGACACTTGTTTATTCCTGTTAACATATTTATTTTATGTTTTAAAGTAGAGAAGAGTATGACTTTGGTCACTTCACCATCACATTGTGAGGAGTTGAGAGTTCTGGTATTTCTTGGCCCTGTCATGTGTCATTGGTAAATACTGACCGCAGGCTCCAGCATCAGACGACCTCTGTCTCTCCTCCTCGGCAAATTACTTATCATCCTCCAACTTCAGTTACTTCACGTTTAAAATGATGATAATGATATATCTATTTCACAGGATTGTTGTAACAATGAAAACAGATGACACCAATGAAGTGCTTAGAGTAGCAGACAGTCAGAGTAGAATAGTACATAGTAGGTTCCCAATAATTATTATTGATGTCATTACTACTAATAAAAGTAGGGACCTGGTAAGTTGTGGATAGAATTCAGCAGCACATCATCGCGGTTATGTAATGACAACTGTTACCAAGAAAAGACTAACTTAAAATGACCCAATTTAGAGCAAGAAAAACATTTCATTAGAAATATTGCGGACAAAAGTTTGAATGAGACTTATAAAAAAAAAAGGAATTGAATTATGAAAGTGACTTTTACATCTCAAAAAAAAAAATGGAATTATATACTGATCCTTAGAATTAGCCTATTGTTTCTAAGAACAAATAGGATCTAGTATTTTTGTTTGGTTTTGGTGGATGAGAATGTAGCTAACTTTCCTAACAAAAAAGCATGATACTTTGTGGTGCCATTATTAAGATAGCCATTTTGGCAAAAATATATAACAATTTTTGCAAAGATTTCTCTCAATATTTTGGTATTTAAATAATTTACTTCTGAAGAAACCTATCCTTTTTCAATTATTCTTTTTCAATTCTTGACTCAGCTAACTCAACAGATCATCATTTGTTTATGAGTTTGCAAATGATTCAAACTGTTCATCAACATTGCCTTCAATGAAATTCCACATATTCAAGGATTTCTAATTTCCTTTTGAACTCAGTTTGCATTTCGCACTGCATTCTGTTTAGTGTTTAAACTGATAAGATGTAAAGTGGAGAGGGCTGTTGTAATGGGGGCTAATTTTTGAACTAGTTAGTTCATTTGTTAATATCTGTATGATATGGTCTTCTTTGCTTCCCTATTCAACCTTACTTTCATAGGGATTTGGGCAATAAATGCTCAGAAAAAAAACATACTCCTCCTCTTATACGACTTGATAGATTCAATGTAATATACAACTATTTTTAAAAATATATATTTTATTGATTTTTTTACAGAGAGGAAGGGAGAGGGATAGAGAGTTAGAAACATCGATCAGCTGTCTCCTGCACACCCCCTACTGGGGATGTGCCCGCAACCAAGGTACATGCCCTTGACCGGAATCAAACCTGGGACCTTTCAGTCCGTAAGCCAATGTTCTATCTACTGAGCCAAACCGGTTTTGGCAATATACAACTATTTTAACTTTGCAAGTCTAGTAAAACTTCCACATCATGAGTCAACTTCATGAAGTCATCTAATGAGTTGCTTGTGGGTCATGAATAAACCATAAATAATAGATATCTGGGCCTTTTATTTAAATGTTGAAAAAACAAAATATTAAACAAGTAATTTTTTCTGCTTTGAGGAAGACTGTAACTCTTTTGGCATAAGTTTTATAATAGGGCCTCTCAGAACACAAATACACATTATTTTTAACTGTGATCATGCCAATGAAGAGACTTAAGAGGACATATTAACAAGCAACAAGATAAATTGTCCCTATAAATGAACACCAAACAGAACAAAGATGGAAATAATTGGTCATGGTTAAAGGAATGAAACCTAAGCCTCAATCCTTCATTTTGGTTTGTATCTTATTGTTTAATTGCGATATTACTTATATACAACCAAGTGCCAACTACACATTTATGTGAAGGAAATTATCAAAAACCAAAGATGATTAAAATGTGGGGCTGGGGAAAGAAACATCTAGCTCTGTGATAAATCTAATTCCGCAATTTTCAGGAACCTTGCAAGCCAGGAGTTAAACTGCTGTCAGCTTACAACCAACCATGGGAGAGTATTTACACCATGAAGTTAGCAAGCACTACCAGTCAGAGATTCTGTTTTTTTTTTTCCAGAGTGGGTTATTAACCATTCACTAGCGCGTCACTGAATCTTATAATTAAAAACAATAGACCAATTTGCTGCTGGATCAAGCAGCCATCCTTGGGAAGAGGAGAAAAGCTTTTATCTGCTCTCAGATTCCTGGACTGGGTGGAGAGTTCTCTGCTGCAGTCATCTGCTGAGAAAGGGAGGGCTACTACACACACAGGAAATACCTCTGGGAGTCACTGAAGATCACGGTTCTGCTGCTCTTAGCACTTGCCACTTCTTAGCACAATGGACCACACATTCACTTTTCTCCATCTCAAAAATTGTTGACAATACTAGCATCTCTCCCTATAGGAAGAATCAAGGAGCAGAGGGGAGCTGATTTGGGAGAGGTGGAAAGCTAGAGGGAGGTTATTATTCCCCTTCAACTGCATACAAATCTCAAGACTTCAGCTCTTAAGGATCTCCCAGGGAGCTTTAAGAAGATATCAATGCTTGAAGCCCTCCTGAAACCAGGGAATCATATCTGAGGAGGCATTAGGTGCAGTGCCATTGAGAATCACTTATCAGGACCACTGAATAGAGCAAAAGCAGAATATAAACTCAAAGACAGCGGGGACCTGCCTTGTTTATCACCCTGTCTCCAGGAACAGTGGATTCAAACCTCACACTTTTCCAAAAAGAGTAGAATTCACTTTTCTGCGATGCAAACAAGCATTCCATACATTACCAACACTTGGCCTAAACAAATGTTGCTTATACCATGAACAGGTTACATATATAGTCTTCCTTCCTTTTCACCCAAAGCTATGTAGTCCAACCCTGTAGCGGTTCTTAATCCTGGCCGTGTATGAAAAATCACCCAGAAACTTTTGCATCTGGACAGGAAAATACAATTCCTTAGGCTCCACCCTCAACTTCTTATATCAAATCTCCAGTTTTGGTGCCAGGAATCTGCATTTCCAAAATTTCCAAGTGACTCTGAAGCACTTCGGGGCTGGAGAACTATTGATTGAAAGCAAACTCTACTGAAGCCCAGTCTTCCTCTAAAGATCAGCCAAGGGGTTTGGGACCAACATCATGACCTGTTGAGTAGTTTGCAGAACTGTCTGACTCAAAGCTTCATCACTTGACTATTCACCATACAGTCCTCAATTCAATTTCAGGATACCTCTTTCCCACGTTATACACACCCTATTCAAATTCATTTTTCTTTCTACTCTTTCTTCCAACTCTTTCCTTTTCACTTCAGGAAAACCTCTCCTTCTGATCCATTTCCATGATTCAGGAAAGAAAGGCAGTGCACAGGAAAAAGAGTAGAAATTAGGATAGATCAGTTAACTTCTAAAGCTCCTGAGAGTTTCCAGAGAATCAGCCAGTGACCTTTAGAATCCCCACAGACATGTCCATCCTCCTCTAACTAAACCTGGTAGTCTTCAAGTGCAGGTGTGAATGGTAAGCCACTTGCTTAAATGGACTGTTTTTATCTTTTGCTTAATTATGTATGTTTTCCACAATATTGTTTACTTCTTTAAGCACAGATGTATATTTTTTTTCCTGCTGCATTGTGGGTAAGATTTGCTTTTATGTGAAGGTCAAAAAATTGGAAAAACAATGGCTATATTTCAGTGGGGAAATGTATTGAATGGACTTAAAAATCAAACTTTGGAGATTGAATCCATAGCTAAACAGGGAACAGCCTGAATATCAGTTCTTGAATTGTACATAAATGCTATGGGCTAAAACAGAAAGATATTTGAGGTAGAAAGAGAGCTATGAAATGAGCCCTCTCCACAACAGCATACCTATTAAAGCTTTTAACCTGTGTTTCTGGATCACCTGTATATTCACCAAAAACTGCCTGCACTAGAGGCTTAGGGTAAGACCACATGCAGCCAAACTCACTGTGTCCACCTCCCTCCTCAGAACACAATAGGTATTAAGTGCTTGATAGACTGAACAAAAACTACTTATTGTTTTTATACTCCATTTAAATTACCATTTCCTTCATGCTTTTAGCATGTTATTACATATTAATTCAACTCATAGTCATCTGTTTTGTTTTATATTTCTCTATTTTTCTATCCCATCACAGTTTCTGAAATGCTAGCCAATCACACAAGCTCCTTGGAGTACTAGTATAGTGTGGAAATACTTATCAAAATTTTTAATTGCATGTATCTTTACAGCCAGTAACTCCACCTCTAAAAAATAATTTATGTTTGTGTACATGTGGTGGGTGAAAGCACATTCATGATATTTTTTTTCAATCCTCACATGAGGATATATTTTACTGATTTTAGAGAGGGGGCGGGAGAAGGAAACATCAATTGGTTGCCTCCCATATGAGCCCTGACTGGGGATCGAACCTGAAACCTTTTTAGTGCATGGGCCAATGTTCCAACCAAATGAGTCATCATCCAGGGTTCACAAGATTTTTTTACAGTGTTTGTAATTGTAAAAATACTAGAAATCATTTTTTGAGATGACTTTTTACATAAATTAAGAAACACCTTTGAAATGGAAATATATGTAGATGCTAAAAAATGAGAGAGATCTATTTGTGCTTATATGTAACTGTCTCCTAGATATAATTTACATAAAAAAGATGTAAAATAATATGTAATGCATCTTTCTATGTGTACAAACACACAATTTGTTTATATATAGCAAATTTCTAGAAAAATTCAGAAGGCATTTTTAATAGTAACTGCCTTTTGAGAGGGATAATTTGGAATTAATTATCAGTGATGAGATGTCATAGTTTTCACTGAATGCTTTCTTGTACTTTAAAAAATTTTTGCCATGGCCTATATTACTTAATTAATAATTTTTTAAAAACAGAAGTCACCATAATTAAAAAAGACACAACAGAGTTTAAATGTAGGCATAATATTTTATTAAATAGAGTTTGCAGTGTTAAAGGGATTAGCAAAAGCATCTTCCCCTAACCATCTTGCTTCTTTAAAGAGTAAGAGATAATTTCTGCTGGCAAGGCCTCATGGAGGAGACTGTTATGAAATTTAGTCTATGAGCATAGAATTTCAACTCTAACATTTTCTAATAATATTTCAATTTGCAGCATAATAAATTCAGGAACAAATCCAGAGTAAATGTCTAATATAGCGGCTGAGTAGAATAAGAAACATTTTTTTCCACATCAACTCTAAACTGTGGTGTACCCTCTCAGGTTGTACCCTTGCACCTGCCTTGAGTTCCTGGGGCGACAGAGAGGAGAGGCCTCTGTGCTGACCTGGCTAGGGTTCTGTTTGCACAATTCAAATATCTGAAAAGAGAGAAAATGTTTGGCTGTGTCCATTAGACTTGGTGGCTGGTACTTGGATAAACCACTTGAATGATGCACAAGATGCAAAAGAAGGAGAAAGTGTATCTGTATGATCTATGGGCAGTGACAAGTTGGGGTCTGGAGGATGGACTTAAAAATCTAACTTTGGCGTTAGCACTGTGCACCGTTATTTTGGCCTCAGGTTGGCTTCCATCCCAAGGAATTTGTGCCGAGTTCCAAGGGAAAGGTGTGCTGTGATAAAAACCAGGCCAAATAAAAATTTCATCTCCGGAGGTGTGTGACCTTAGTTGACATTAAGTCACCTCCCCGGCCTCATTTTTCTCTTGATTAAGTATATTGATGGGATGATTTCCAATATCCCTTTCAGCTTGTACATCCACAACTGTACCATTTTAAAGGTAAGCTGGGAAGTAAATAGTTCTTTACTTAAAACATATTTGAGTCGTTCCAATGAAACAAAATGCTTGGTTATGCAGAGTGCATCTGGCTGCTTCTTTTCCAGCTCGCTTAGGAGTCAGTGTTTCTCAGAGTCCGATGAACAGGGAGACTCCCTGCCATCACAAAGTGGTGGGAGTCCTCCTGTCACGCTGGGAAGCCTAGACCCGTGGTCAGCAAACTGTGGCTCGCAAGCCACATGCGGCTCTTTGGCCCCTTCAGTGTGGCTCTTCCACAAAATACCACAGCCTGGGCGAGTCTATTTTGAAGAAGTGGTGTTAGAAGAAGTTTAAGTTTAAAAAATTTGGTTCTCAAAAGAAATTTCAATTGTTGTGCTGTTGATAATTGGCTCTGTTGACTAATGAGTTTGCCGACCACTGGCCTAGACCATCCTGAATGGACTTTCCACATTGCAGTGGTTCTTTGATCACCTTGAGAGAGTTTGCAAGCACAGCAGTGACACTTTGCTCTCTAAGATCTGTAATCTAGTCATTGGACTGAGACAATAACAAACACCTCAAAGGATACTATCATACTAACAGTGACAGGAGCAAGACATAGCTTACAGGGGCTTTAGTCATATTCTACACCATCGCTGATCCTTAAGTCAAACAAAATAAATATGTGTAAAGAGCCAGCTTCGCCCTAGCCAGTTTGGCTCAGTGGATAGAGCATCGGCCTGTGGACTGAAAGGTCCTGGGTTTGATTCTGGTCAAGAGCATGTATCTTGGTTGCAGGCACCTCCCTGGCCCGGGCCCTGGATGGGGTACATGCAGGAGACAACTGATTAATGTTGTTTCTCTCACATCAATATTTCTGTCTTTTCCTCTCTCTAAAAATCAATGAAAAAATATCCTCCAGTGAGGATTAAAAAAAAAAAAAAAGAGCCAGCTTTGCGGACTCACCACCAGTGTACTGCACTGGCTCCATATTCAGAAGAGAGGCCTGCTCTTGGGGTTGAATACTCTGCTGTTTGCCATCTTGAAATTCTTAGTAATTTTATTTAAATTTGCATTCTGTAAGTGAGGTTCGATGAAACAGTGGAGGATGTACTGGGGCTTTGTGGCCTAGGCTGAACACCAGTCCCATCTCCCTCTGCCTCCCTGGGATGGATTCTAGTCATCCCAACCCCACCCAGCAATGGCTCTCCCCCTCCCTCCTGCAGAATCCTAGGTGCATTTGTCTAGTGAGTATTCCCATGCCTGAGGGAGCGTAATTGCAAATAAAAATCACCATGGCAGATGGAAAGAGAGACCACAGAAGAAAGAAACTTTTTTTTCCTGCTTTCTGAATAAGGGTCCCCATCTTTTTGTTTTGTACTAGGCCAAGCAAGTTATGTAGCTAGCTTTGTATATACACAATAGACATGAAAGTCCCTGAAATCCCTCCTTTCACAGGAATGGCTGATCCTAAACCCCTTCTATGTATACACATTCTGGAGCCAATCCAGCACCTGTCAAGAACAGGACAAAGAGCAGCAGAGAGTGTGGGGAGAGAAGAGAAATGCCAGGTTTGTTGGAGGTGGGATTATCCTTTCCAGCTCTGGTCTCCGCACTTCCAGGACACTTCCTCTACCTCACCTTTCTGGATGTGAAGCTAAACTGTTTTTATCAAAACAAAATGAACTCTGCCTTTAAGGATATAAAGAGGAGCAATGCCTATATTAACAAACTACCTCAAAGGAGAGGATGCAGTCACCTAGAATGGTAATTAACAGTGAACGTGTGAGGCAATCTATGAAAGCAGTTAGGAAGATGGGTTCTCAAGGAAGATTGTGCTTAGATTCCACTCCTGGCTAATGCCTCACTAGCTGCACGCCTTTGGACAAGGTGACCGCTGTATTTTAGTGCTCTCATCTTTAAAAATAGGATTATAAGAGTAGCTCCCCTAGTAACTGTTGAAAGTATTAAATTCTTAGAACAGTGCCCAGCATATAAAAATGCTTTAATCAATGCTAAATATAAGGGTGCCAAGAAGGGAAGTTTTTGAGTCTTAGGGTAATCAGTGAAAGAGTTGCAAGGTACCAAGACAAGTGTCCCTTGTTGAAAATTTGTATGGCATTGCTAAGAAAGCAACTGTGAGCTTAATATAAAAATTTTCATTAAGACAGATCTCTGGTAGAAAATCTAGTTGAAAATGCTTTATGTCATTATTTGAAAACACACACATACACACACACACACACACACACAGACACACACACACAACTAGAACACTACATGCTTTGAAGTTATTTCTGAAATGATTACTGTTGGTTTTTCCAATCTCACAGATTTTGATTTTGTATTAAGTAGTTCTAATGGAAGTGTGCAAACATCTGCCTTAGCTACACTGCCACACCAACTTACTGGAGTTACAGTTTAGGATAATTCCGAGTAAGATAAAAGCCACATCTGCCTATCCACCAATCTTTTACTTTTTTTACTAGCAGAATCCTATGCCCCTGCACAGATATAACATCATCTGATGTTTTAAAATAAATCCTATTGGAATTATGCATAAAAAGTGCATCTATCTGACTATGAATGTTTGCATGTAATAGACACGGTTCCTAAAGTACCGATTTAGTTAACTGAGTTCAGTTAATAGTTGTGTATTCCTGACTATTCCCAGCACCAATCTCAAGGGTCATGGAAATATATCAGATATGCTGAGTGTGATTTCCTTGAGGTTTACTGATGATCATTTGGTTGCTCTGGATTTAATTATGAGTACTCATTCCTGAGAGTATATACACAGAAGGCCAAATAGCTGATGTTGAAAATAAAAGCCAGGAAACCATTCACACGTTGCCAGTTTTCCTAACATTGATGGAATGGTATCTTATTAAAAAGGCCATGTGATTTTACTGTTCTGCAATTTTCATATAATACCTAGTAACAGAAGGAGCAAAGAGAGGATGCCCATGAGGTAAATTAGATCTGTGTTCTAGTTTAATTTTAGGTAAGTAAAGGAACTCTATGTTTGGTTTCAAGACTTCAGTCCCAGACCGTACTGAATGATAGTTCAAAAGGTGCCTTAACTTCTCAGAACTCTCCTTTCATCCTGTGTATAAAGAACAAAGTGAATTAAATACTCTATAAAATGCCCTCTATCTCCAATAGTCTTCACATCTATCCTTACTGGATTAGGTGACTTTACACAGCCTGATCCCCTGTCAAATCAAAGAACTGGTTGTCATTGGAATTTAAATGATTGATGTCAGAAAAAGGAAGTCAAGAGGTTAATAATGTAACCAGAATAGTGGGTTTACCAGGAAGAGTATCTCTGTGGTAGTGGAAGCAAGAAGATTCGTATAAAAACGCAATTAAGACACTCAATTTCATTTCTATTTTAAGAGACTTTGGGATGGCAGAAACAAACCGAAAAGGCAGGAACAGGGCAGATAAAATCTTAGAAGAAAATATGAATTCATATAGAGATTTTTAGCTTGTCCTGAGTAGGGAAATATTTCAAATTTCTCTGTTTGTTTTCCAAGTGATAGCTTCATTTAGATGATGCAATATGACAGGTAATGCATTTCACATAATCCATTGAACACTTAAAGGAGGTGTGAGTCTGAATTCCAAGTAAATTCCTTAGATCATACCAGAATTAAAGTGGCTGAGTTATCGTGTGAGGTAGAAATAATTTCATAAAATTATAATCAATGTCAGTCTGATAATAATATATACCATTTATTGAATTATGCTGGATAATTGATATATAACATATAATCTAATGTGTATAGCATCATAGGGGGACAATTTATACCTGAAACAAATGTGCAGAAATGTAAGCAACCTGCTCAAGGTCACAGGGCTGATAAATGGGAGACTGAAACCCAAACCTTACTGATTGAAAGCCCACACATACTCTTTCCCATCTTCCATCCTGCCACTCTTGGCATTTTATTGTGTGAGTCAATCCTAAGAGGCACATATTCTGACATTGTAAACAGCACAATACTGAGACTACTGTACACTGCACTGTTTCGATGGATGGGAAGTATAAAGAAAAGAAGTACATTTATCCCTTATTTTTAATGACTACTACTTTATGCATTATTAGTTCTTAAAATTAGTAAATCTATACATCGAAGGATATAGATATATACATCACACCATATATCACTACCGTATGTATATACCGGTTTGTATATATTTTATATTTGTACATATTTAGTATATATAGGCATATATGATCTTTAACCAACTTTTCCTTCCAAATGGAGGTAAAATATATTAAAACAAATCAATTGCCTGGCAGAGGATATTCAAAAAATACTTTAGAAGAATTATCTTGGCAGTGGTATCTTAAAATTAAGTTACATAGACCCAGTCCATGGGGGAGAGAGTGATTTTACAGAGGAAGGAAATTTTTCAAAGAAGGGGATCAAGTGAACCAATTTGACTGAGGACACACAACATGCCAATGTTGTGCTAGGTGCTTCCTGAATAGCTCCTTTATTTTACAAGGGTGAGAAACAGCCTGGAAGACTATAGTTGAGTAGATATTCTTGAACAGATAGTCATATATAAAATTTTAACAATGGACCACACAGTGTATATTTAGCTTAAAAACTGCTGTAAGAATCTGTGATTATATATGACTTCACATAGGTAATCAATGATGAATTGGTATTAGCATGAAGACCAAGAATGAGCAAATGTTCTGTGACAACTACTTTTTGGTTTTAAAAGAGATTCATTCTAATTTTTTTCTCCTCTTCTCATAGATACCTTAAAAATAAGCAGTAAGGCTGGATTACCATTATGAAACACTGACATGGATTCACTGCTCAGAGTTAGATGCTCATCACCAATCAGTCGGACAAGTCTTTTCCGTTACCCCAGGCTGAAAACCTAACTGAAAGCAGTCAAAGTGACAAAGACATTATGCATATCCTGTCAGGATATGCACAAGTAGGAGCTTCAAGTTCATGGAGAGTAAGGTCTTTTTCTAACTGGCCTGGTTCATTGCAATACTTCATTGCAATGTAACTCTCTTATGTAAAATAGCCTTTCTCTCCCATGCAGAAATTAAAAATTGTGGCCCAAGGAAGGTATCTAGGTGACTACGTTGAGAGTCAATGAAAGAGACTGGGAATGTTATGAATATCCTTTACAGTGATGCTAATAGTATTCTAGGGAGGGCCAGGACTAGGTTAAGGTGAGCGAGGCACCATTTCATGCATTTTCATGATTCTAAGCATGAATGCTTCCCTTAAATTTATACCCATGCCCCTCACATGCTTTTCCCCAGTCCCAGTCCTCAGTCAAGAAGAGGAGAGTTATGAACTTACTAAACTTCCTCCTGTTTATAAATTCACTCTGATCTTGAAAAGTTTTGAACACCATGGCTTATCTTTTATTTTTCTTGCTTCAGAAACTTTCATTATCTTCCTGCTGCCTGGGGAACTAAAGCCAGATTCTTACCTCTTACCAAGACCTTTTGACCCAAAGCTGACTTTCCACCCTTATCTCACATGGAGTCGGGGGGCTGACCAATGGCTACACTGTCACCTCCTGCATTTCATAACCCATCTCCACTCCTATTTCCTCTCTGGGCCAAAGAATAGCTTTTAACTGGTTGCTTCCAGCCTTTTGGTCATGATATGTCTTCCTCTTGGAAGGTCTCTCTATTGCTTGTACTGTACAATGTGTATGCCATTCATTAAAAGCCCAATGTCAAGGCCTTTTCAAATCCCACCCATTAGAATTAATTTTTTTCTTGTTTTACCACTCTCTTTGTTCACAACACAGAGAGAGCATGTATCTCAGTGCTCCTTTTATTAACAAAAACGTTATTTGCAATTATGTCTGTTATGTGACTACCCTTTGGACTCCTGGAGGGAAGAGTCCATTGTGTGGTTTTTTCTGTTCCCATAGAACCCAGCAATGAGCTGCACATGGTGGGCCCTCGATATATTTGCACCTCACTGCATGATTGGCACATCTCTAGTAAAGTAAGTATGGATTAATAAGCTTTGGGGGAGAGCAAATGCAAGCTCATTTCCTTCTTTAATCAGCAAAGTACATTTTAAACCTAGGCCTTTGCAAGTTTAGGCCAATTCTACCGAGTATAAAGACTAGGAAAACCCTTATAACTAATAAATGACTTCAGGGTGAGTACATGGTGTAATTGTATTTTGAAAATTACAATCTGCATGAATACAAAGCAAATAAGTCTTGGAAGCCCAAATATTTGAAAAGCTAAAAAAATTTTGAACATGATGTTCTTTGGATTCAAATGTTGACAGGGAGAAATTGCATCTACTATGGCAGTCCATCTGCCTTAACACTTACAGTGCAATTCATTCTTTAATCAAGTTTACTATACTTCTCTGTGCTTGATTTGGAGCTAGCTATAGAAGGACAAAGATAAAAAAATGATTTTTTTTCAGTGAGGTCTTGTTAACAATGAGATAAGTTATACCTATCAGGTTATAGTGACTCCATAGCCAACATAAAAAGAGAAGACATTGGTAGAGAAGCATTTATGAACCCCAATTATACAGAGGACAGAACATTGGTTATACCAGAAAACAGAAAATGGATTTCAAGATGGAAGCTATTTGAACAGATTTTGAAGGTTGAGTGGGACTTGTCCAGATGGCAAGAGAGGAAATGCATTCTTTGAAGTGGAAACAGAAATATATGGAATTCTGAATGGTTTAATATAATCTAAGATCCATTAAATTTTCAAGATATAAAATGTCTTTGCAAGTCAACATAATCTATAAATACAAGTTAGTGATAGGTTACTGTGCAAATTAAACTATTGCTACTCAAATGTTTCTAAACATATCTATAATATTTCTCTCTGGTTCTAGACTCAAGCTAACTATTATAACTTAATTTTAGAAAGCCCAAAGTTGTCTATGCTAATCAAAAGCCAACTGACATTTCTCAGTATAAACAGCAGAATTCCAAAGGTATAAGGAGGTTTTCTCATTCTTAATTAGTCCAAGATAACATAATTGTATGTGAATGTTGGTGAGGTTGTTTCCAGTTCTAAAATTCTGTAACACCACTTCACCAAATTTTCCTCTCTTTGAAGATTCTTCATTTCTTTTGAATTTGAAAGTCACTCCACCAAAACTTGTTAGTTGCACTTATATATTGAGACCGGATGATAAGTAGAGAGGTGAAAATAGAGTAGGGAGAAGGTGCAATGGAGACTTGAAGGGGAAAGAGGAAGCTTCTGATATATTGGTCTCCTTTTTCTCCAGTTCATTCTCTCTGAAAAGTAATCCTGGCACTACCATAGCTGTGCTCCAGGATAAAAGGCAACCTCAAATATCAAGTGAAGCTTGTAAATCACTGTAAGCGTGTGTGCATATATGTCTAGAATATTTATATACTAGAGGCCCAGTGCACGAAATTCATGCACAGGTAGGGTCCCTAGCAGCTGCCAGCTGGGGCCTTTCTTCATTCTGCGCCACCCCCCTGGTGGTCAGTGCATGTCATAGCGAGCAATAGAACTCCTGGTAGGTCAAACTCCTGAGGGAACACTTTGAATATTAGGCTTTTATATATATAGATATGCATTGTATATACACATTTATGCATCTATAACATGTGCATATATGGTTATATACTGTGCTATACATATAAACATTTGATTGTATGTATATATAGTTCCTATGTAACTATAAAATGAAATGATTTTTGAAGAAGTGTGTTACAACTCCAAATATATAAAGAATATAGCATACATGCAAAAATGCACATACAATACATATTTTTCTTCATATAGAAGTTCTAATTCTATAAAACTTGTATAGAGTGTCTATTTAACAGATAAGAGATAGTGACCGAGTCTATGTCTATATTATCTGTATCTTCCTTTATATCACCTGAAAGTATTTCTGTCTAGCTAGAGATCTAAATACTTCAGAGAGAGAAATTCATTTAGAGTTGGTGGTGTTTTTATTTTGTCAAATGCATAAAATATTTGAACAATGAGGTGGAAAAGTACAAAATGGGCATACAATTATGCCACAAATATCACAGAATTTTAGAATGAAATGGGGTCTTGGAAGTCATATAATGTATCTTTACCTGACTCAGAACTTTACCTCCATAACCATGGTTTTCAGTTGTCTGTTGAAAACGAAAAAGCATAGGAGCTCAGTGGCTCACTAGCCAGGTCACTTCAGCAGGTATCCTGAGCACCTGCTATGTGAAAGCTGAACGGAGCACTCAGGTGAGATTCACAGATGGATTTGGGAAAGCACATGTCCTCAAATTGCTTATGGGCTGGAGTCATAGGTATGATCTCTGCATTAATAGAAGACAGCACAAGGCAGTGGTAGTATCTTAGGAACAGCAGAATCTCAGTGCTCTGGGAGTTACTGAAAGGAGGTAACCCACTTGATGGAAGTGGTAAAGGGAAATCAAGCAGGGCCTCATGGAATACACGGCATTTTAAATTGTCAAGGGTGAACTGTCTTTAGACATGTAAAAAGAATGGAGAAGCATTCTAAAGAGAAGGAATGGCATATGCCAAAGGGTGATTGCTAAAAAGTCTTTCTTTGGCTGCTGTCTCTCTGAAACATCAAATGCAGGGTAAGTATAATTCCAAATATACAAGACAGTTTTCACAGGTAGGATGCTACAGACTGAATGATGGTGTGCCCCAAGAATTCATATGTGAAAACCCTAATCCCAATGTGATGGTATTTGGAGATGGGGGCCTTTGCATGGCAATTAGGTTATGAGGGTGGAGCCCTCATGATGGAATTAGTGCCTTTATGAGGAGAGAAACCAGAGCATGCTTCCTCTCTGCTCTCTGCAAAGTGAGGACACAGGAAGAAGACTGCCATCCAGGCGCGAGGAAGAAGATCCTCAGCAAAACCCTCTGGCACCCTGATCTCAGATTTCCAGACTCCAGAACTGTGAGAAAGAGATGTTTGTTGTTGAAGCCACCCAGTCGTAACTTGTTTTAACAGCCTGGACTAAGACACAGGCAAAGTTGTTATGTCTTTTTCCTTGACATGATCCTTCTCTTCTGCCAATTTCCAGAATTCATTGCCATCTTGGCCATCCTCCACACCATGCGCTCATGTTTTCAAGGTCTCCCCTAAAATTAGCTTCTCAGGCTGCCTCACTGCTCTTTTTGCCCTGACTGGGACAAAAGCAGTGGGAACACTGCTTTCCTCGCTGTGTGTTGTTTCTGTTAATGGAGTAGGCTGAGAGTACAGATCACTGTCACTGTCTCTCAAACTGCAATGAAGCTTAAGCCTAGCTCTGTTATGCACTCACTCTGTGATCTTAAACCCACTATTTAATGTCCCCAAGACTCAGTGCCCTCATTTGTAAAATGAGGATAACAACTACCTATTTCATGGGGCCAGTATTTAGTATAATACCAGGCATACAGCAAATGCTTAATAAATGTTAGGCACTATTACTAGTGCAATCATATGTAATGATTTTTAAAACGCCAATAAAACTTTCAGATACTTTATTCATATCTACCACTGGAAAAATTTTTAACTCTCTCCTCACCCTTTTTTCTTTTAACAAGTCATAAAAATTTACTGTCATTTTCTACATTCTAAATTCATTTTTGCGTAATGGCTAGCTACCCTACCTTTTGACTCTGGCTCTTTAAGGAACATGTTGAAACACATAAATTTGAAAATGCTATTTTTGCCATTCCCTTGCAGATAGGACATCTTATTCTTTGGCACATAGAAGCTTTTATTACAAAAGTGTTGATTGTGGTTATGAATAAAGACTGTTAAATTTCTCCTTGTGGCCTCTGTAATTGACATCTGTTGCTTCTGCTACCCAGAATTCCTGTCACCCCGCTTGTGGTAATTTAAACTCAAACTCCTGAGGAACACCTCTCTCTCGGGTTTAGCTAAAGAATCCACCAGTTCAGGGTTGGAGCGGGTACCCAGGTCTAAGCTCATTAGAGCGTCACACTCCCCTTACAACAGTTGTTGGTTGGATTTACCATAGGATATTATCAGAGCCTTTGAAACATGATGAAATGAGTCTAGAGTTGCTGTAGTCACTGTAAGCCACAAGATGAGATCATGACTGAGAAAAGAAACAACCCAGAGAAAGTATAATAAAAAGATGAAACAAGTGAAACAGAATACTAGCAATGTTATCTACTAGAAGCCAAACAAGTCCTGCCTGGGGTTTCCAGTTACAGGACCCAGCACATTAACTGTGTGCTTTAAACTGGTTGGGATTGGATTTTCTGTCATTTTCAGCTCATGAAGAGCCATAGCTGATACAAATGAAATCACTAGTGACATATATTGCTAAAGAAAATCAAGGATATAAACCCTAGAAAAAAAGTTTCCAAGCCTCTTCTCATATTGGAAAGCCAGGTCGGAGTAGGTAGAGGTGGGCAAAGGCAGGGGGATGGAGGTGGGTGGGCAGGAATTGAAACTGAGAGACTTTGCGTGGGGTGATGGGCACATGATTCAGAGTGCAGATGATGTTTTATTGAGTTGTACACTTGAAATCTGTATGGTTTTGCAAACCCATGTCACTCCAATACATTCAATTTAAAAGAGGAAGTTTTGGCTATTATGAGTGATAGGGATGTATATGAAGGATAAAAAAGTTTGTGTAGATACCCCATATTTAAAATACTATAATAATCTCAGGTTTCTAGCTATATAAGCCACAGCATATATTATTTACATCTCCATACATCTAAACCTCTATGTAGCTGTCCCACTAGATCATCAATCACATCTGTCTATAGATAAAGATAGTGTCATATCAGTTCAGTATTTTTCATTCTGACAAATGGTAGATCTTTTCTAGAGATCATGTCTTACTCATCTGCAAGCTTATAGCCCAGAATTTGACATACATATTCAATAAATGCCAATATAAAATGAATTATCATATTAATATGAAAAAAATCCCTGGATAAATTGATTGGGGTTTTTTTACAAATAGAAATTGATTGCTTTGACCTAAGTAGTCTATATGGAAAGAGGAAAGGCTGCTGGTGCCTGAGAAACTAGAACCTCTTAAGCCCACACAGATTCCTAACAATAGGAATGGAGACTCCTGGAGTTGTGTAGGGGAACAACTTCAGCAAGGTTTTTAAACTAAAGAAAATAAAACAACATTGATTATCAATCTTCATGATAAACATAAGATGTGAATGTATTGAAATTTAAATGATTTTCACAAATTTGTTTCTCTAGGGACAATAAGACTAACTTCTCCACTTATCAAGTACATATATTTCTGCTTTCCTTTCTTAATATCTTATAAATTATGAAATATACTCAATTTGATATTTCAGGATCTGATAAGAAGGTATCCTATATAATAAAGAGGTAATATGCAAATTGACGCTCACACCCTCATAAGATGACGGCCTATGACCAGGCAGACAGGGGGGTTAGTGAGGGACAACCAAACGACCGAACAAGCAGGCTGCGTGGGGCGACTAGGCCGGCAGGGGAGTTAGTGAGGGACGACCAAACGACTGAACAGCAGTCTGCGTGGAGTGACCAGTCAGGAAGGGGGGCCAGTTGGGGGCGACCAGGCCAGCGGCGGGGGGGGGGGGGGGCAGTTAGGGGTGACCAGGCTGGCAGAGGGGGGCAGTTGGGGGCAATCAGGTCAGCAGGGGGACAGTTGGGAGCAACCTGGCCAGCAGCGGGGGGCAGTTAGGGGTGACCAGGCTGGAAGGAGGGGCAGTTAGGGGCGATCAGGCTGGCATACAGAGGCAGTGAGGGGTGATCAGGCCAGCGGGGGGGGGGGGGCAGTTAGGGGCGACCAGGCAGGCAGGCAGGTGAGTGATTAGGAGCCAGCGGTCCAGGATTGTGAGAAGGATGTCCTACTGCCGGTTTACCGGCAGTCAGACATCCCCCAAGGGGTCTTGGATTGGAGAGGGTGCAGGTTGGGCTGAGGGGAGGGGACCTCCCCACCACCCCCATGCATGAATTTCATGCACTGGGCCTCTAGTCTACAATAACATTAGTTATATTCTGCTTTGATTCTAAATTTCTGAATCTTTAAGACAAATATGGCAGCATTCATTTGAAATGGCAAACTCAATGTTCTCTGCTCTTTGGTTGTCATTATAATGTATCTTTTACATTAAACATTATAGATGGTAGAACATAAACATTTTAAAATATTTGGTTGCTCCTCTTTGATAAGCCCTGTGCTAGGAATGCAAAAATGAAAAGAATAAATCAGGTCCTTCTTGTTGTTGAAACTACCTCTGATAGACATGTAGGATTGGAAATTGAATCTTCTTCCCATCCTGTTACATTCACATTTTATTAGCTTGACTGCTTCTCTGTCTCTCTTCCATTTCTATGTGCTGTGCTTTACTGTTTTAAGAGAATTTCTAATATTCCAAGGAAGAGACAGAAGAGCATAGCAAGATGAAATCAGTTAGCAATTACGGGCATAGACTTGGTTAGTTAGGGTGATCTTATGTCACACAGGGCTGTTGGGAAGATGAATGAGATAAATGTGTGAAGGTAATAAACACAATGTCTATCATACAATAGTTGTGCTGTGCTATGTTAAATATTATTATACAGGCGCATTCTAAAAATCAAAATTTGCCTTTGGTTTAATCACTTATAAAGTTAAAGAAAAAAATCCATTCTCAGAACAAAATACCGACTTTCAACTCAGCATTATAACATTGATCTCATGGGATACAGTCAGCATTTATAGGGAGGGCCAGGGAAAGAGCAGCCATGAAGCTCTCCAGCTATGGAAGTACACACAGCTCGAGGAAGGCCTTAAGTCCTCTCAGCACACTCCATTCAAAACAACTCCTTTGTATTTAGAAGAGGAACCATATCATCTCCACAGATGACTATCTACAAAATGGACTGTAATCCAAGCCCTGGGAAATGGCTTGGCTTTTATCTGAAGTAGGGCTCAAAGGACATACTACTATTTCCCTTTTGCTTTTCGGACTGAGTTTCTGATTACATTTGGCTGTTAAAATGTATGTGAACAAAAACTCTTCTGTTTTCACTAACAAAAGATTTACTTATCAAATGAATACAGAAGAGGTCAAACTGACTCCACTGTCACGTGTAAGAGATAAAAGCATTTTCCATATTCCCTTCTTTTTTCCTCTCTCATGAAAGAATGTGGAATTGGGGGGGGGCGGGGGGAGGTGACATGGGACCCAAAAGGAGAAGCCTTTATTTATGTTCTTTAACTGTTTCTCGTGAGCTCTTTTTAAAGTATATTTTTATTAATTTCAGAGAGGAAGGGGAAGTGAAAGAAAGATAGAAACATCAATGATGAGAGAGAATCATTGATCAGCTGCCTCCTGCACACTTCACACTGGGGGTCGAGCCCACAACCGCGGTATGTGCCCTGACTGGGAATCGAACTGTGACCTCCTGGTTCATAGGTCGACGCTCAACCACACTGAGCCATGTTGGCTGGGCTCTCGTGAGCTCTTAAACACAAGTTAACACAGGGAGAAGACAAAGTTAACTCTTCCAACCCAGGAGGAATTTGAGAATTTTCCATGTAAGTTTATTCTCTTCTAATAGTTATGAGGATATTTCTATTGTTCACTTAGATCGCTACTAGAAATTCATGGACACCTGAGATTTTCATTAGAATAACTTCTCAAGGAATTACAATTTCTCCTTTTCCATTTTCAGAGAGATCAGTCATAAAGGTCTGTGGTCTTCTTTTCTGAAGACCACCATGGGTTTATCCAGTTAAGTGTTAAACACAAGTGTATACATTCAAGCAGGATAACTTTACAAGATTAGCTTTCTTGCTTCTGGAGGACCAAATTTGATTTTAACTGAAGTTAATGTTTCCAAAGAAAGTTCATAATTCTCATCTAAAAATAGATCAGTGATCAGAAAAAACAGAACTCAAAATAATGTCCAAAATGTTATATTTCTACTCAGAATCAAAACAGAATCAAGTGTAGTAGTCTCTTACTGCAATCAATTTTTATATCTAGTTGCTTTTCTCTTTCTTTAACTATTAAGAATTGCTGTAACTACCCTGCTAGGATTTGAAGGAAGAAGATCATGCCCAGAGTCAAATTTCTAATTGAAAATCATTAGAATAATCTGAGTGAAGAAACCTATGAAAAAGCAAAGTACACACGACGTTTGCCTCTAGGTGCTGTGGAAACTTTCAGAGGTGGAGAGTGAGAATGAAATCCAATAGGTGAGAAGCTCATGGGATCCCCAGCTAATACTGAAGTCCTCATCATCCTTGCACACACACACCTAATAGAATAAAATGGGGAAGGAAGTACAAGAACCTAACATGGCCCTGGCAGATTTTACTTACCTGGAGTGCTGTAATCATTAGCTGTAAACAAGTAGTCTTTCATAATTAAAGTAACTTTCAGATCAGCTGGTGGCCAACTTAATTTATGTTTCTGCAATCTGTATGAGTGGGAAGACACTATCAGGAACTATTTGAAAGAAAATACAAACTTAGAATTCAAACGTAATCAGATTAACTCTAGAATGGTTGCTCGAGTAATTTGTTTAGTTCTATCATAGCAGTCATTTCATTAATCACATATATCATTTGGCTCTAAGTGGTTGGTGCTTCAGAGAATGAGGTGGGGGGTGGAACCAATTCCTGTGACCTGTTTGGCCAGAACCCAGGTAACATTAGCAATTTCTGTGTCCTTCCTGACTCTGGCAGCTTTTATGGTTTGTTGTCAAAAAGACTCAAGCATAGATCTGCTTAACAATGTTTGTCCCTTTTTATAAAAGGGCTCCATGCTTATTGGGTGGGAGGAGATGAAAAACTCAGAAAATATATAAGAAAATATAAATTGTCTGTAATTATCCTATGTAATAAAAGGCTAATATGCAAATAGACTGAACAGTGGAACAACCGAACAACCGGTCGCTATGATGTGCACTGACCATTGGCTGTGGCGGGATGGAGGAACAGGTGAGCGGGGGCGCCAGACCAAGGCAGGGCGCAGGTCGCTATCATCAGGGTGAGCCTCTGGTGGTTACTGAAAATTCTTTGCTCCCGCACACCGCAGTCCCACCCAGTGCTCGCACCTGTTGCTGGCACTAGCCCCGCGGTGCTGGAGCCGCCACTCACACCCCCTGCTGGTGCCCAGCACCAGTCCCAATCACTTGGCACCATCAGCAGGTGTAGCTGCGGCTGCAGCCCTGATCGCCCCTGAGGGCTTCTCCACTTGCCCCCGCTCCTGAGGGGCAATCAGGAGAGCAGCCGCCACTCGCACCTGCTGACAGCGCCGGCCCCACTCGCACCCGCTGCTGGTGCTGGCCCCAATCACACCACACCCTCAGCGGATGCGAGTGGGGCCAGCCCCATCATCATGTGGGAGCGGCAGTGGCGGGAGTGGGGCTGCCAGCAGACAGGGGACTGGGGGCCGTGGTGGGAGGGGCTGGGCCGTGGTGGGAGGGGCTGGGCGGGGGAGCAGAGGATGGGCTGAGACCTGCCCCAGTGCCTACCGCAGCCTCGTGGCCCACAGTTCCATTCAAGGTGCACAAATTCGTGCACTGGGCCCCTAGTGTCCTATAATAATACAGTATTAACTATATATATAACTGGCTAACACGCACATGCACACCTATATACATGCATATGTAGTGTAAGTTAGGATATGTATAATTTACACACCTGTACAGTATTTATTTACACTTAATATTATGCTATTATGCACACAAAATATGTAAATACACACACACACATATATATTTTTTAGGTTCTGGTCTTTTTTCAAACTTTTCTGAGCCTTCAAAGTTTATAGTCTCCTTTTTGGCACCACTGATTTCTTCTAGAACCAAATATACACTCTAAGGAAAAACAAATTTCCCATTATTCAAGCTTATGTGGCTCCACATTTTAGAGTCTAAAATGAGCTATAAACATACGTCCAAGTGACAAGAGTGCCATATAGAAGCGAGATGATTATCCCAACATCATCAGTAAGAAAAAAAAATCCAATTATGGTTTTGAAAAACATTGCCAACAAATGAAGTATTTCCAGCTTTACCTCTAATGGTAGATGTAGAGGCCAGGGGGCAGTTTGGATTTAACTAGCATTGCCAAATAACACAGATGGCATGAAGTTAGAAATGTGGGGAAACTAAGGGATATATGATTAGATCAGTACAGTAAGGGAAAGATGCAGATAGCAAAGGTCCTTAACCCCTTTTAGGAACTCATGAACATCCTGCTATACAGCAGCAGAAAAGAGGATGCAAAAATCCACCCAGTACTAGCCTGGCTTCTCTGGTGATTGCTCATACCATGAGAGTATACCACTGCATAACAATGGCTCTGTGGTCAACATTGGGGCATGTGTAATATGTTTATTAACCTCCCATTAACGCCTTTATAAGGCCTATGGATCATGTCAGTTATTCTCACATTATAACACAATCCCAAACCAAAAATAATGAAAAGAAAAATACAGCAACAACTAAAAATAAGGACTAGAAATCAATGGTTCTTAGTGTGAACCTAGTGACTTCTCAACATTAGTTGATTTATTGTGTAGGAGTTAAGAAAGTCTGTTTCATGTCATCAATTAACTAGCAACCCTTAAGGAGAGATAAAGGAGCAGATATGTGTGGGAAAACAAAGCAGGCTTCCTGGTTGTTCATACTAATGTTTTCTGGTTTAATGCAACCACTTTCACATATCATTCAGCTCAGTGAAACTTTCCATTATGCTGGTAGGCAATAGGACTACGCAGTGGTGAATGCTCCCCTGTCACTCAAACTGTTAAACTGGGGTATGTGTTTATTACAGGTGATCTTAGGAGCATCACTTAGAAAATCTGGACCACAGGTAAGGAATAAAATTGGACCAGATGACCAGTTCTCTAGAATTCTATATGATTTCTGCTCCCCTGACCACTCTGGCATGGAAGATATAAAATAGTTCTCTGTCTCTAACCTCAACTGGAGGGTTTTCTTGTCCTCCTAAAATTTTGTCCATAGATGTCTTGGGGTCCCCAGGAGATTTCAGTGGCCAGTGAACCTGTGACGGCATCTCAGAAGTATCACTACCTCTAGGTCCACCATTCAGGAAGTGATACCCAAAGCAATGTTAGGTGGTACTTTCAATATCTCAGGTACTTTAAAGGAAAAGAGCTCCTCCTTCTCCCTACTATATTTAATGCATAATCCCTGCCTACTGAAATGTACAATGCTATATACCACATTGGCCATTTATAATGATCCAAGCTTATGTGTGATTGTACTTTAGAAAAGTTCTTTCCCAAGAAGCCTAGGACAAACCCATTGTACTGGCTATGCACATGTTGGGGATAGAAAATGCAACTTAGGCTTCACCAAAGATCTACGCTGCATTTGTATTATTAGTCTAAGCTCCATTTCCTTCATTCAACATCAAATAATAAGAGCTAGTATTTATTGAGCATTTACTATCTGTAGGTCTTTAAGTGCTCTTTGTGAGTTACTTTATTTGTTCTTAATAACAACCCTAGGAAGGAGGTATCATCATTTCCTTTACAGAGGGATTAAAATATTTGTTTCATTATATTTTCTAAAAATTAATTCCTTTCAGACTTATAAATCCTAATTTTCATATCCCAAAATTTAACTCCTTTGATTAACAAATCAGTTAACAAACAAATATGCAATTGCCTACAATGAGCCAGGCATTCTGTTAGCCATTGAGGAATAAAAAGACACCAAGTCAATGTCTTCAGCTTAATGAGTATATAATTCACACAGCATTAGACTCATAAGATGAGAAAATAAGAAACATGGGAAAATTAGAAGGAAAAATTTCCCAAGCCTCTAGCCTTGTTTCTTTACTATCAGGCAGTGATAGCTTCTGGAGGCAGAGTCTCTAAGTTCGAACCCTAGCTCAGCTATAACCATTCCCCTAGTCTAGGTCACTGTAAGATTGAGTCTTGTTCCCCCAACTATAAATGACCAGAATACTACCCTCCACTGTCTTGTACATTTATGGCAAGGATTAGATAAAGTGACATATATAAGTAACATGACAACTGGCACATAGCAGTCATTTCCTAAATCTTTACTACAATTGTCTTAAATAATTAAAGCATAAGTCCCTCCAACTTCCTTTCCTTCTGCATCAAAATGTGTACTGTTAGCCAATCTTATTTCTGTTTTAGAAGACGAAGTGTCATTTCTTATTCCACAAATATTTATTGTGTGCCCACTGGTAGACTTCTCCTTTCCAAAGAAAACTCCTTGCCTCTGATTTTGAATGATCTTTTTTTTTTCCCCGTTAAATCATATTTGAATTTTAAATTTTTCTCTACTTGCTTTTTCTTATGTGTCTAAAAGCTAAATACAGATGGCATTCGACTTATGTTCAACTTTTGCAATTTACAATGGTACAAAAGCAATGCACATGCAATAGAAACTGTACTTCGAATTTTGAATTTTGATCTTTTCTAGGGCTAGCAATATGTGGCACGATACTCTGTCATGATGCTGGGCTATGGCCGTGAGCCACAGCTCCCAACACTCTACATTGCACTGTGCTGCCAGCATTTTTTTTGAATATTGTGTTTTTGCATCCATCATGTCTACAAAATGCCCATCTGTGTCTCCTGTTTCTGGTGACAACAAGAAGAGGAAGGCAATTATAGATGCTCCTTAACTTACCTTGGGGTTACATTCCGATAATTCAAGTATTCTAAACACATTTAAAGTACACAAGGATAAGCTATGATGTGAGGTAGGTTAGGTGTATTAAATGCATTTTCAATGTATGATATTTTAATTTACAATGGGGATCAGACATAACCCATTGTAAGGTGAGGAGCATCTGTATACCTTTCCTCTGGGACCACGTAACCATCAGAAGCTAACCCACTATGTTTCTTCTCCTCCAATGTTTATCCTCTTGAAGTAGTATATATCCATTGCCTTCACTTCCTGTCTACTCATTTACTTATCCATTCAGGAAACATACAAGCATCTAAAACTTCATTGTATGTGTTATGGAATAAAATAGGAACAAGATATGATCTCTGCTCTTGAGATAGTCTTGGGTATTTTTGTTCCTTGATCACCCTACCATAGCTCTTTATTTAGTCACCTTGATCCTCTGTGTCACTCAACTCAAGAGTCTTTTCTTAGTCCTCACTGACTTCCTTCTACCAAGGAAGCTCATGTAAGAAAATCTGCTGAAGTGGTCTCAAACAATTGTTAAGACTGTTTCTAATGACTAAAGGGGGGCTTGAATTGTGTGTTTGTGTATAATTGAAGACAGATATAGAGGAGAAAAGTGGAGAAACACAGGTAGGATGGGAAGATTAATTCCCAAAGAATCAGTTCAAACTGTTAAGGAAACCTAAAAATAGGCACAGTTCTATATTGTCAAAGATAAATATCATAAAACACATCATCCATCAGAGGCAATTTGCACAGAAAATACAACTAATTTCTTCAAAGTAATGAACACTAAAGACATCACTTCCTGGGAGGAAGCGAACAGAACATTGCAAATGAGCTCTTTGTAGCCTTTCTGACCCAGTTTAGTCACTAGTTTAATATTCAACGGGCATATGTGTCCTTTTCCCTTTAGGAAGTTTGATGTTCAAAAGACAATTTAGGTCATTGGCTCCTGTGACAGCAATTCCCCTGTGAGAAAGCTACATTTAAGCATCCATATCTTGTATTATTGATAACAAAACTGGTAAAGGCCTGCAAACTCCAACAGCTTTCTCTCTGGGCTGCTCAGAAGCAGCAATTAAATCAAGACTAACTCCTTTGAGAAGGATATGTGTATGCTTTGAACAACAAATCTGTGAGTAGAGTTCTAGCATGAATTTTTCTCTTCAAATATATTGCAAGTAGTCCCTCCATACCAAAGGAAAAAAAAATGACATTAGAGATACATTAAATTTTTGGTTCCCAACATGAGTAATTTTATCTTGGCAATAAATGAAATGTGTTCTTTTAAAGACAAAGGGAAACGAAGGCCCCCTCCCTTATACTCTCCACTCCCTTTCCATTAAGAGAACCACCAGTCCTTTATTTCCATGCTCGTCTTGAGATTTTGGAGAGCTGGAAATACATTTTTATTCATTATTGTGTTCCTAGTCCCTAGTTCTGACTCTACCACGCAGCTGATTTCTGTAAATATTTATTGAATACATTTTCCCCCTAAGACTATCTTAGAAAACAATTTAAAATGTAAAATTCAAAGTACTGACCACTAGCTGCTGCCACATTGCCTTCTTTTCCCTCAAGCCTACTTAGCTACACTGATCAACTCCGAATCACCCAACAGGCCATGCTCGTTCACACCACAGTGCTTTTACACACACTGTTTTCCACCTGGACTGTCCTTTCCCTTATTCTTTTATTGCTGAATCATCTTTTAGGATTTGTACAATCTAAATACGGATTTTATGGCTCCTTTTCCCTCAAGGAAAATTAGTTATTTCACACACTTCTCTTATAATATCTGGAATATGTTTCTATCATATTTTTATTACGAAACATTATGATTAATTGTCCAGGTCAATATCTCCCAACAGTTGGTCAGATCCTTGAATGTATAGATTATGTCATTTTCATTTGGTATTGCTAAACCTTTATTGAAACATAGGAAATGTTAAAAATATTTATTGAATTAAACTGATTTATGGGTCTCAGTCCAGCACCTGTGCTTCACTACTTTCTAATAAACCAGTACTTATGCTCTCCCCAAATTTGTATTTTAACAGAATTCTGAAGTATTGTAAACATTTTTAAGAACTAATCAAAGAAGTTGTTTTTTAGTTTTAAGTAAAGATATGACCTCAAGTCCTCTTTGACATAAGGATGTAAATAAGTAAAGTGAATAAAACTTTGGTCATTTAAAAATACCTATCCCTTATAAATCACATGCTGAATTTCTCTATTGAATTCTGATTGTAACCAAAGTAAATGCCCCTATTAAATTTTCTTATTATAAAATAAAAATTATTAAAAATTAGAAGTGAAATAGGAACCTTAGAACAAAGTGAGGAGTATATTCTATCACCTGAGTATTCTGTGAAAATGAGTCAAGTCAATGAGGTCAAAATATGACTATGTATTTGAGAAGCCTGCCAAATAAAGTCTGAGATTTCAGAAGCCAAAGTTGTAAAAAAAAAAAATAATCATGAAATACTGGCATAGTAATTTGTGTCACTGTAATCTTTGAAATTTACTTGCAAGGGACCTCAAAAAACCAAACAACAAACAAAAACCTTGTCCCAAACTTAAAAGATCTTGCTAATTGTAGAGACCTGGAAGCCAGTAAGTCTTCAAAAGCACCCTGTGTGGTCTAAGTTTAAATGATTAAGGAACTAGATATAATGGAATGAGAGGATAGAGTACACTCACAAAGATATTCTTTTCTTCTCTTCAGTGCCATGAAAGCTGACAATAATCACTATACAAGTTTGTATTTCCAGCACTCACTATGACACCTC